>NC_092719.1:40114698-41314698 GCF_047496885.1 Scyliorhinus torazame
AGCTAAGGAACACAAAATTCTGATTACGAAGTCGTCAATCATTCCCGCCGGCAGAAGAGTAAATCCCAAAGAAAAATGCCGGTGACGACTGACATTTTGCACTTGTTCATTTGGATTCGTCAAAATTGAGTCAGCTTGTCACATGACCACACCAACCGATCAGAGCAGAGATCAGAGTCACACAAGAACCTAAAACCACGGATTGCTGAGCAAGTCAACATCTGACATCAAAATCTTCCTGTAAAAGCACATGTGACAAGGTCAAGCTGATGTCCCTGCCTCTTGACACTATGGCCAAGCTCCAGCCAATGGATCAGGGAGTGATTAGAAGCCTGAAAACCACTACCGACAGCTGCTGATCATAGAATCATGGAATCCCTACAGTGCAGAAGAAGGAATTTGGCCCATCGAATCTGCGCCAACCCTTCGAAAGAACATCCTACCTAGGCCCAATTCCCCCGCCCTATCCCAGTAACTCCACTTAACCTTTTGGACACTAAGGGGCAATTTAGCATGGCCACCCACCTAACCTGCACATCTTTGGGCTGTGGGAGGAAACCGGAGCACCGGAGGAAACCCACGCAGACACGTGGAGAATGCGCAAACTCCACACAGCCAGTCGCCCGAGGTCGGAATCAAACCTGGGTCCCTGGCGTTGATCTCTAAGGTAATCGAGGCCTTTTGATAAAGAGTACAATCCAACTGGACGAGAGGCATGTTCGCGATAAAGCGATGGAAGACAAACTTGCCGAGTGATTTAACCACCTGGATTCCTTCAGGTTACAATTGCACAAGACATCGAGAATAATGAGGAAAAGGCAATACCAACCAACTCGATGCTCGGCTGTGGGTGGCCGGAATGGAAATTCCAGCAGGACATGAATGGGAACTTGCGCAGAGGTGGAAGATGCTGTATACTGCACATCGGAATGACAGATGATGCAATTCTAAATGTTCTTCAACCAAGGAGGCTGGTGACCCTGAAGAGTTCCATGAATGGCCACCCACTCTCCCAGTTGTTTCCCTAGCCGATGCCAAAAAGACTGTAGAGGTCCTCCAGGATTTCGCACTACAGCACAGAAACACATTTGACTACATCAGCAACATGGTGGATTGCATTGTGCAGTCCAAAGACAACACGTTAAATGGAAAAAGATAACAGATTCTTTTTTTCCCCCCGGGGCGAATTCTCAACATTTTTCAATGTAAATCTCCAGCTTTTTACAAGGTCAGACCATGTAAGGAGTGAACACATTGAATAAATAATTTTTCATACATTTATTACTTTACTGGGTTTTCATTTGAATCTGTTGTTTGGACTTAAGACTGCAATTGCGGGCATCTCTGATTACACAGACATGCATTCACGTAGGAATGGGGCCTGCGCAGGTCAAAAGAAGCTCCGCTTAACACAAATGCGTGGATGGATCCCCTGGAATTCGACGCATCAGGATTTTACTGCATTATTCTTTTATTTTCATTTACCCCACATTAATTCCCTGGGGTTTTAATCATTGCCTTCCCCCAATTCAGTGAGGCAGCTCTTTTTGATTAGTCCCTAACTGGTCCAATCTGCAACTCCAGGCATCTATGTTGCTTCATGGTGGTCTAGCAGGTGATGTAATTCCATCAGGAGAGTTGAATAAATGTTTTCCACACATACGTGGACCAAACAGCAGTATGTTCATTAACAAAACTGACACACCGCAGGTGTTTTCAATTGTAGCTGGAGTTCAGGGGCGTCATTCTCCGCCCCCCCAGAGGGTCGGAGAATGGCCGTTGGCCGCCGTGAATCCCGCCCCCGCCGAAGTCTCCGAAGGGAGACAAGTCGGCGGGGCGTTAATGGCGCCGCTGCCGCGGAGAATGTCACGGGTCTGCGCAAGGCAGCCGATTTTCGGCCTGCCGATATTCTCCCTTCCGGATGGGCCGAAGTCCCGTCGACGTGATGACCGTTCACGTCGACGTGAATCAAACCTCCTTTTCATCGGCGTGACCCGGTGCTCCAGGCTCACGCCGACCAGCGAGGAGGTGAGTGACGGCCTGGGGGGTTGGCTCTGGGCAGGAAATGGCGTGGCCGCAGACTGATTGCCTGAGGAGAGGTGTGTCTCGGCTTCTGTGTGTGTGGCGGGGGGGGGGGGGGGGGGGGGGGGGGGGGGTGGTTAGAGTAGGCTGGGCTCCGGGGAGTGCCGGGAGGGGGTCCGTGCCGGGGGTGGAGGTTGGGGGGGGGGAGGTCCGTGCCGGGGTGGAGGTTGGGGGTTGGGGGGGGGTCCGTGCTGGGGTGGAGGTTGAGGGGGGTCCGTGCTGGGGTGGAGGTTGGGGGGGGGGTCCGTGCCGTGCCGGGGTGGAGGATGGGGGGGGGTCCGTGCTGGGGTGGAGGTTGGGGGGGGGTCCGTGCCGGGGTGGAGGTTGGGGGGGGGTCCGTGCTGGGGTGGAGGTTGGGGGGGGGTCCGTGCCGTGCTGGGGTGGAGGTTGGGGGGGGGGTCCGTGCCGTGCCGGGGTGGAGGTTGGGCGGGGGTCCGTGCTGGGGTGGAGGTTGGGGGAGGGTCCGTGCCGGGGTGGAGGTTGGGGGGGGGTCCGTGCTGGGGTGGAGGTTGGGGGGGGGGGTCCGTGCTGGGGTGGAGATTGAGGGGTGTCCGTGCCGGGGTGGAGGTTGGAGGGGGTCCGTGCCATGCCGGGGTGGAGGTTGGGGGGGGGGGGTCCGTGCTGGGGTGGAGGTTTGGGGGGGGGGGGTCCGTGCTGGGGTGGAGGTTGGGGGGGGGGGGTCCGTGCCGGGGTGGAGGTTGGGGGGGGTCCGTGCTGGGGTGGAGGTTGGGGGGGGGGGGGTCCGTGCCGTGCCGGGGTGGAGGTTGGGGGGGGGGTCCGTGCCGGGGTGGAGGTTGGGAGGGGGTCCGTGCTGGGGTGGAGGTTGGGGGGGGGGGGGGTCCGTGCCGAGGAGGGGGATGTGAGGGCAAGTGAGTTGGTCCACCTGGCCAGGTGCCAGCCTCCAACAGTTGGACCCATGCGGTCCATGCCACCTGGCTGGGGGGAGGAGGGGGTATGGGCAATGATGACATGTCGTCGTTCCCCTCCCCCCCACCAGGCCGTCATGTTTTCAGATCATCCAGCGATGTTGGCCGCCGTGGTGGCAGCCGCTCATGTCTATGTTGCCCTGGATGAGGAGGAGGAGGAGGAGCGTGCCAGAGAGGCGGCGCAGGCTGCCGCAGAGGGGCAGGCGGCAGCCGCCCAGGCTGGAGGGACACCTGACCGACAGGACGAGGAGGGGGAGGAGGACGTCGCGGCCCCACGGCAACGGAGGCACCCGAGGGCGCCCCGTGTGTACCGGCCCCGGCAGTCATACCAGGACCTCACGGACCGGGAATGCAGGAGGAGACTCCGGATGAGCCGGGAAACCGTGGCACACATCTGCCACCTGCTGGCACACCTGTCACCGCGTGGCACTGGCGGGGGACACCCTCTCCCCGTGTCCGTCAAGGTTACGGTGGCCCTGAACTTTTATGCAACGGAGTCATTCCAGGCACCGAGTGGGGGCCTGTCCGGCATATCGCAGACATCGGTGCATCGGTGCATCCGGGCAGTGACAGATGCCCTATATGCCATGGCCCACCGCTACATCCGCTTCCCCGTGGACCGGACCAGCCAAGATGCCCGGGCCGTGGGCTTCTCTGCTGTTGCCGGGTTCCCCATGGTCCAGGGCGCGATCGATGGGATGCACGTCGCCGTGCGGCCACCTGCAGATAACAGGGCCGTGTTCACTAATAGGAAGGGGACCTATTCGATGAACGTACAGGTGGTCTGCGACCACCGCATGATGATCCTGCACGTCTGCGCCCGTCACCCAGGCAGTGTACACGACTCATTCGTGTTGTCGCGGTCATCCAGCCATCCCCGGCTGAGGGGCTGGTTGCTGGGCGACAGGGGCTACCCATTGCGATCGTGGCTGATGACGCCTATACGGAGGCCACGCAATGAGGCGGAGAACCGCTACAATGATGCTCATGTAGCGACAAGGGGAGTGATCGAGAGGTGCTTTGGCGTGCTGAAGATGCGTTTCAGGTGCCTGGACCTCTCTGGGGGCTCCCTCCAGTATCGGTCAGATAGGGTCGGCCGCATCATTGTGGTGTGCTGCGTCCTGCACAACATAGCCCAGCAGAGGGGCGATGTGCCGCAGGCAGAGGAGGGCGGAGTGGAGGAGCAGCAGGAAGAGGCCCACGTCTACGTGGTTCCCCAGACGGTACAGCAGAACTGGAGGTGGACTCCTGTGATTCCTGCCCTCTGACACTGGATCCCTTTGACGGCCGTTTCCTGGGGCGTCCTGGCCTAGATGGGCCAGGCTGCGGCCCGGGCGACTGGGATGGCGAGCTGCCAGCCTGTCCTGCCCGTTGCCCACCCGATGCACCTGGGACGGAAGGGGGGGAGTCCGAGGTATCGCGGTGTACCGGGACCTCCCCTACAGAGGGAGCCGGGACGGACCACACCACCTCCTCCTCCCTCGGGGTGCCCAATGGCCCCCAGGCCTCTACATGGGTGGGGGATGCGAACGGACTGGCCATCCGACGCCCCCCCGACATCTGGCACTGCCAGTCCTGGAGGCCCGTGCTGGTATCGACAGGCGTCTGCAGGTTTGCAGCCATGGAGCCCAGGGGGTTGGCAAACCCTGTCTGTGACAGTGCGACGCCGGCTCGCACATGGCCACTGGCGCCGATGCCCTCAGCGATGGCCTGCAGAGACTGGGCCATGGCCTGCTGAGACTGGGCCATGGCCTGCAGAGACTGGGCTATGGCGTTGAGCGCCTCTGCCATCTGGCGCTGGCACTGGCTCATGACCTCCTGTGAGAGGGCAGCCATTTCCTGGGCCACAGACGCCGCCTGCACGGAAGGCCCCAGGCCTCGCAAACCGTTCCCCATGTCTGACACCGTCGCACCCATTGCCTCCACCGCGGACGCCACCCGTGCGGTGTCAGCCTGGGTGGCACGCATGACCGGCACCACTCCCAGCTCCTGGACGTGGGTGGACTCCTCCACCTGCGACCGCAGCCGCCGCAAGCTGCCCGTCACCCTCGTCGCTCGTCTCCGGGTCGGTGGTTGCATCGGATCTATGTGTGGGTGTGGTAACTGCAGGAACCCGGGATCCATCTGGGCGGCAGATGTTCGCTTGGCCTGGGCTGCCCTCCGACTGCCCGGTCCCTCTGCTGCTCCTACCTCCACCTGCTGTACCGGGACGGCTGTGTTGTGCGCACCAGTGAGTGTACCAGACGCCTCATCATTAAAGTGCCCAACAGTGGTGAGTGTTTCTGCGATGATGGAGGGTGTTTGTGACAGCAGTGGCGTTGTGTCGTGCTCTTCGTCCCACTCTGAGTCCATGGCACTTTGGGGTGGGGGTTCGTCTCCACCCATCCACTCTGACTCACTGTCCGGTATTTCGTCTTCCTGGGTAGTGCTGTCCCGGGTAGGGGTGTCCTGGGTAGTGCTGTCCCGGGTAGGGGTGTCCTGGGTAGTGGTGTCCTGGGTAGTGGTGTCCTGGGTAGTGGTGACCTGGCTCGGATGTGACGGGGGCCTGTGGCTGCCCCCCTCATCGCTGGGTGGTCGCTCCCGCACGTGACGGGTCTCCCTGTTGCTCCAGGTCTCTCCGTCTCCCGTGGTGTGCGAGGGGCATCCTGCGGGCGTCGCATGCTGGAGGGTGCGGGTCTCTCCGTCTCCTGTGGTCTCCGAGGGGCATCCTGCGGGCGTCGCGTGCTGGAGGGTGCGGGTCTCTCCGTCTCCTGTGGTCTCCGAGGGGCATCCTGCGGGCGTCGCATGCTGGAGGGTGCGGGTCTCTCCGTCTCCCGTGGTCTCTGAGGGGCATCCTGCGGGCGTCGCATGCTGGAGGGTGCGGGTCTCTCCGTCTCCTGTGGTCTCCGAGGGGCATCCTGCGGGCGGTCTGCATCTGCGGGGATGGGTGCCTGGACGTTTGGTCCTGCGATACACAATGAAGCATGCATGGTTAGACATCAGGCAGTGATCAGGCGATACGGGGGAGGGGGATATAGGGGAGGGGGGATATGGGGACGAGCTGTCTGTGGCTCACTCGCTAGTACGCCCCCGACCTCTGCATCATCAACCTCCCGGTCCTCAGGTCCGCCAGCCAGTTCCAGGGCCCTTTCCTCGTGTACGGTCAGTGGCCTCTCATCAGCGGGCCCTCCTCCAGTCCTCACATGCTCCCTATTGTTGTGTGCGCGCTTCTCCTGTGGGGGGGGGGGGGGGCAGGGGTAAAAGGCAACAGTGTTAGGCAGGTATATGAATGCACGCCATCGGTTGCGCGTGCATTGCAGAGGTTAAGGTTAGGGCTGGATTCACTTGGGGATATGGGGGAGGGGGGATATGGGGGATATGGGGGAGGGGGGATATGGGGGAGGGGGGGATATGGGGAGGGGGGATATGGGGAGGGGGGATATGGGGGAGGGGGGATATGGGGGAGGGGGGATATGGGGGAGGGGGTTATGTGGGAGGGGGGGATATGGGGGTGGGGGGGATATGGGGGAGGGGGGGATATGGGGGATATGGGGGAGGGGGGATATGGGGGAGGGGGGATATGGGGGAGGGGGGATATGGGGGAGGGGGGATATGGGGGATATGGGGGAGGGGGGATATGGGGGAGGGGGGATATGGGGGAGGGGGGGATAGGGGGGATATGGGGGAGGGGGGATATGGGGGAGGGGGGATATGGGGGAGGGGGGATATGGGGGAGGCTCACCCTGCCTGCTCTGACGAGGTCGTTCACCTTCTTGTGGCACTGGGTGCCTGTCCGTGGTGTCAGGGCCACAGCAGTGATGGCCTCTGCCACTTCCCTGCACAGACGCCGGCTGTGGCGTGGGGCAACTCTGCGGCCGTGCCCGGGATACAGGGCATCCCTCCTCTGCTCCACCGCGTCCAGGAGCGCCTACACATCGCGTGACTCGAACCTCGGGGCTGAGCGACGGCCAGCCATCCAGTCGGGTGTTGCGGTCGGGTGTTTCGGTCGGGTGGGGGGGGAGCAGCGCGGCCTTATGAGCCGTCACGCCGTGCAGCGCGTATGACGCTGCACGGCGTGAACCACTGCGCAAGCGCGGATCCCGTTACGTCGCTGCTAGCCCATTTCGGGCCGGAGACTATCGACCCATTTTTCCGACGTGACGCAAGTCGGATTTGCGCCGTTTTTTGCGCCGATCGGCGGACTTTCCGCCGATAACGGAGAATTTCGCCCCTGAAATGGCTTTGTACAAATACAGTGAGTCCACAGCTGTAAAGTTAGGTTTCACATTTTCGCATCAATAATATTGCAGTTTAAGTTATGGTAATTCCACTATCACTTTGGCTCATTGGATCATAATTACATGACAAATTGGCGAACAATTTTGCCAATCATGGGCCTAACTCCACTGAGGGTTCCTTCCTGAGATTTAGTAATTTTGCACTTGCAATTTGCATTCATGGGTGAAGAACCTTCTCAATTTCTCTGTTGTGAAAATAATCTTTCCCTTCTATCCTCTTAATCTTTTTCTCTCCAATGATCAAAGCTGCAATTCTGCGAGGATCTTTTGCAGGCTTATAGCCTTAAGCTCCATAGTCTTGCTGCTTTTTGCTGAGCCCTTGCCAAAATGTCGCTGTCCATTTTTGCTCGTGGGGCATTCATATCTGAGCATAACACTGATGGAGGTGCCCTCACAGGTGACCTGGAAAATGTTACTGCAGCAATAAAAGAAAAGTAAGTTCAGTTAAAATATTTGAGCTGATTCTCCTGCCTCTCTCCTCGACCCACTCAGATGCTGGACAGAAGCACAACTGACTGGAACTTGAAATGGGAAGCACAGCAAGAAATGGGCCCACAGCAGCCTGAGACCCGAAAGTCACCCTGCAGCCTGATGCAATGTTGTGAACCTTTTGTGAAGCACGAACTGGGTGTTCCTGAGGAAATTAGTCCTTTAATTATGTATAAAGATCCAAATTGGGATTTGCCTGAAGGGAGTGCTGTTTTACAATTTTGATGAAAAGTCTGCATATGTCCACCCTGTTTATTCCTGTAGGTTTTGTGTACTTGTAATGGCAAATATGGGGCATCATTCTCCGACCCCCCGCCGGGTCGGAGAATGGCCGTTGGCCGCCGTGAATCCCGCTCCCGCCCCCGCCGAAGTCTCCGGTACCGGAGATTGGGCGGGTGCGGGAATCGGGCCGCGCCGGTTGGCGGGACCTCCCGCTGGATTCTCCGGCCCGGATGGGCCGAAGTCCCGCCCAGAAATTGCCTGTCCCGCCGGCGTAAATCAAACCTGGTATTTACCGGCGGGACCAGGCGGCGTGGGTGGGCTCCGGGGTCCTGGGGGGGGGCGCGAGGCGATCTGACCCCGGGGGGTGCCCCCACGGTGGCCGGGCCCGCGATCGGGGCCCACCGATCCGCGGGCGGGCCTGTGCCGTGGGGGCACTCTTTCCCTTCCGCCTCCGCTACGGCCTCCACCATGGCGGAGGCGGAAGAGACTCTCCCCACTGTGCATGCGCGGAAAACTGACAGCGGCCGCTGACGCTCCCGCGCATGCGCCGCATTTCCGCGCCAGCTGGCGGGGCAACAAACGCCATTTCCGCCAGCTGGCGGGGCAACAAACGCCATTTCCGCCAGCTGGCGGGGCGGAAATCCCTCCGGCGTCGGCCTAGCCCCTCAATGTTGGGGCTAGGCCTCCAAAGATGTGGAGCATTCCGCACCTTTGGGCCGGCGCGATGCCCGTCTGATTGGCGCCATGTTTGGCGCCAGTCGGCGGACATCGCGCCGTTGGGGGAGAATTTCGCCCATGATGTGAAAAATCACAGCATGGGACAGACTTTGATTTGAGTTTTGAAATCCATACTATTCCCACCAACAATAAGTAGATTCAATGATGAGCAGACAGACAGAGCAAGAATCCAAGACAAAATTGTTTGTAGCCATTAGCCCACACCATCCCCAAAATCGGAGATGACTTGATACTCAAATCCGTAACTTTCCACATCTATACTGAAGAAGAACACACAAAATAGAAATAATCTATACCCGTGCTCTTTGAAGTTCCAATTAAAAAGTGTTGTTAAGACAATGTTGTAGCCATCTAAGATGGCACCTGCAAAGGACCATGGGAATTATGGCCGACCCAGGACTCAGACAGATACACAGCCTATGTGTATCTGAAACACAGGTAACCAGATCTGACCGAAACTCCCGCTCGTTTGCATTTTAATGGCCCATTTTCCCAGGACACTAGAACTTCAATCAAGCAACCGGTACAGCCACAGACTGATCTGCGCCACTCCCTTTACTCAGAAAGCCCAACTGCCAAGGTCAATGACCACTAAGGACCCGCCCAGCTACCAAGGCACCCACCCCTTTAGTGGCCAAAATCGAAGACAGTGATCAGAGCCCTGTCGGACTATTGGGTCCAAGGTTAAGGACTGCCTAAAGAGTGCGAAATCCCAGAGGGATAAAAGAGAGCACAGCCATGTGTTCTGTCTCTTTTGGATCCGGCCTGTGCCAGCCCAACTGTAGCAGGAACAGCCAGCAAAGTTCAAGACCAACGATAGCTACCTGATGGATGAGCCAGCAGAGAAAGCCACTTTCTTCGAACTAACCAAGTGAAATCCAGATAAAGGCCTTATCCATTTGCACAGTGCCGGTCGCCCTGAAGTTAAGTATAGGTTTTTGTAGCTGATAGGTGTAGTTTAACTCGTAGTAGATATTGGCCGCGATTCTCTGGTCCGGCGTGAAAACGGGAGTACTTTACTCCGGCGCCGGTTCCAAGACCTGCGCCGTATGGGAGAATCGCCGTTCGCGCCATTTTTTCCCGCGGCGCCGATCCAATGGCGGCAGGTGATACGCCAAGGAGCAGAGAATCGGCGCCATTTTCACCGGGCATTTGGTGTGGCGCCGGTCGATGGCCGCCGATTCTCCGGCCTTGATGAGCCGAGCGGCTGCACGGAAACGGCAGAGTCCCGCCGGCACCGTCCACACCTCGCAGCCGGCGAGAACTCTGCGCGTAGGGTCAGAGGGCGGCCTGTGGGGTGGGGAAAAGTGGTCCTTCACAGGGGGGGGCCTCCGATGGGGTCTGGCCTGCGATCGGGGGCCACCAATCAGTGGACCGGCCTCTCCAGCCCCGGCCCTATTTTATTACGCAGCCGGCCCCTGTTGCATCGGAGCCGGCGTGTTGAGGAAGTCCCCCGCCCATTCGCGGGTGGGCGTGGCCCAACTGCACATACGCGGGTTGGCGTGGCGCCACTGCGCATGCGCAGGTTGGCGTGGTGCACAATTGGTGCCGGGAAGGGAGGCTGGAGCGGCGTGAATCGGTTGTGCCCGCGCCCATTTCACGCCATCGTGAAACGCGACGGCGTTCACGACAGCGCACACACTCTGTCTCCATTTTGGGTGTGTGTGTGGTGTGAGTGTGCAAGAGTACAAGTGTGTGTGTGTGAATATGCATATGTGTCCATATGTTTGAATGGGTGAGTGTGTGTCTATATGTGTGTTTGTGTGTTTGGGAAAGCATGTGTGAGAGAGCACGAGAGAGTGTGTGAGAATGCATGTGTATCAGTGTGTGTATGTATTTATCGTCTTTTTGCCATGGTTCATGAGTCATAACACTATGTTATGTATCAAACAGAAAAGTATCAGGACTATGGATTTGCAATGATTAGTTAAGTCCAATTGTGCTTTTATTAGAGATTTTTAGAGGCGTGTTAACGTTATTTTCAGACATAAACGCTGTGATTATATGAGCATTTGCTCGGAAATTGTAAATCTCTGAACTGAATTACTATTTAAAGTTTAATAATGTGATTAATTTTACTTCCTTTTTCAAAACCTAGGAAGATTTGACAGTTTGCAGATGATTTATAGAAACGCAAGTGTAAGAATATTAGGGTCGAGGGCAGCTGGTGAACCAGGCGAGTTGACCAGTTAGTCTGAGAAGTTTAGAGTATGCTGTTATGGGAGCGTTGGAGAAAGGTAATGGGTTTGTATGGACTTGGTGGATGTGGGGGGAGGATTGTTGAGATATGAGCAGTGGGGTGGGATCTGGATTGGAACAAAAAGGCCTGAGGCAGAGGTGGACTTACATTTTTTGGGGCCCAGTGCTCTCCTTCTTTGTGGAGTCCCTGTTGGCTATCTGGCCTGGCCTCTGCTCTCCAGTCTGGTTGTCAATCAGCCCTCTCACATCAGCCTGACATCTGGCTCTGAGCAAATTGCCCTGCTGCTCCCCGAAAAACACGCCACCAGCGCTTGCCTGGACTTGGCACTTCTCAACTGCTCACCTGCCAGCTCTCGCTTGGATGGCTGGGCCTCGGGCCTCGACAACCTTGGCTGTTCTTCTGGCTGGCTGCCGCTGAGTGCTGGCTTGGTCTCTGTTCTTTGATTGGTTGATCGGTTGGTTGGTCGCCTGCCCTCCTACACCCTGGCTTGGAGGTCAAGATTTGTCCCACTGCTCCCCTCAATGACCGTTGGCCTTGCTGAAGGCTTCGCAGGCTCGCACCCTGATGTTAGGTCGGCGACCTCATTTTGTTTCAGTCTGTCCACCAGGCCGAATGTCAGAAACATGGCTGCTGTTCCACTCAATGAAAGTTCAGAAACCTCATACCACTTCAGGAGATCCATGTTTGAACGGCTCTAAGACTCCACCACCTCTCAACATTTGGCAAACTGTTTTCCTGCTCTAAAGGAGAGTCCACCAACCAGAGCCCAATGTTGTTCTGTATTGCGGGCTAAATGAGCCTATCAGCAAATTCACAGTTACCAAGCTCCGATTGGTGCTCCCACACCAGTCACCTCTCAGTATAGGGTTCCTCCCCATTGGCCGGGACCCCGTGCTGTAGCGCTGTGTGTTACATTGTAAGCTCTCCTCTGGCTAGAGGCCTGGTTGCTCTCTGTAGCTGGTGTGACAGTAAAGAGGGATCTTGGGACCTGGCAGCATTGGACTGGCTGTGGAGGCATGCAGGCCCACTGGGTAGGCGACTACTGCTCGCTATCGCTGCAGATGTCCTTGAAGATGAGTTGTCAGTAAAATAAAAGATATGACCACTGGATTGAAGTGAAGAGAGGCAGAATCTTAAAATGCCTGAGGGCTGAGACTCTGATCTCAACAGTTCAAAGGGAATTTCTTAAAGTATTCACAACAGGAAACCTTATCATTTATTGTATTTACAATTGTTCCAATGTCTCATTGGTTTCAGACAATATTAGATATACATAATTTTAACTGCTGCAAAAGATCCATTCTAAAATGTTAAAAAAGATTTTTTTCAGAATGTTTCTTAAAAGTCAGTAGAAATTAGAATTCATCCCAATCATATCCATCATGTATAACCGATTAATGGTTTTTATTTCAATTAATTCTCCCTCATCTTCCTTAAGTAAAAACCTGACCAAATTACTTAAACAACATGAACCAGGCCCGACATTTGTCTGATATTGAGACTCTCATTCTTCTTCACTTCAATGACCCCGAGCAGGATCTGAAATGTGGCTCAATCGGCTTCCATCACTAAAAGGTTTGTTTCGATGTCACTAGCTTTCGGAGATTCACCTGAGGAAGGAGCAGCGCTCCGAAAGCTAGTGACATCGAAACAGACCTGTTGGACTTTAACCTGGTGTTGTAAGACTTCGTACTGTGCTCACCCCAGTCCAACGCCGGCATCTCCACATCATCACTAAAAGGTATTAACCTCGTCACTAGTCCATTCTGTTAACAGGAAGGTTGTGCCCACAGTTATCTGGTACATCCACATAACTGTCGCAGCACTTCATAGGTAATTTCACTGCATGAAGCACCTTGATGTGATAAGGTACTAAGTGCAAATATCATACTACCTGCAGTGGAAGCCATGTCAGAAGCATGCTCCTGCATTGATTTTTGCTAATCATTTTGCAAAGTATGTTCATCAGTAATATCATTGCTATCTGTCAGCTGACAAATACGTCCCTGACTGGTACAGCAAGGGTCTGTTTTAAGTTGCCTCATACAGTGTCTTTTTGCTCGAACATTGAGTGCTAATCATTTTTCAATAATTATTTCATACATCAGAATGCCACAAAGATGAAAGATTTCTCACCATAGCACATAACAACCAAATCAAAGATGTGTGTACATTACTTTCACTGAAAGCACTATCGTAACGGCATCACGGCACAGGTATCCATTAGGCCGTCAGACAGATTTATGGATGGTTTTATTCAGCTTTGGGTCTATTTGTATCCCAACAGTTGAAGTCTGCCAGGACAATGACTCCATGTCACTGATTTATGAGGATGCCTGCCCTGAATGATAAATACTTTGTTCCTTTCTGGTAGAGCAATGCTATAACTCAGGAACCTACCGCAGGCAAAACTAATCACAAAATAGTGATCACATCACAGATATAATAGGCTGAATTTAGTGTTGGCGATGGGGGCCAACTATTGCCCTGAAAAGGTGGTGGTTGGGGGGGGGGGGGGGCATTAGTTCCTCCAACATTTTAATCATGTGCAATAAATGCATAATAAAAATTCCATCAAATCTGCACAGAATTACCACAGATGAACAGGGACCTGTCAAGCCCCCACATATGCAATGTAAATTATAACCCAGCCACAATGGGTTTTATAATTTCTCAGAACAGAAAACTCTGAACTGACAGACCATAGAGCTCAGGTTAAAAATTGATGGATTATTTGTTCGAATAGTAAAATTGCACAGAAATAAATTGATAAATTTAGAATAATATTTTCCTTCCTTCTCACTATTATTAAAAAAAATTCTCAAACCAAAATAACAACAATCCGACCAAATATATTTCTGTACAATATATGTAGAGGTTTTAAACATGTCAAGCAAACTACCTTGGCTTGTGATGCAGTGGGTAGCATCCCTGCCTCTGGACCAGAGGTTCTGGGTTCAAGTCCCACCCCAGGACTTGGTGACCAAGGAAGGTGCGTTCATAACACGGCCAAAACAGGTAGAGTATCAACCTGCAAAATCTTTCCAATACAAACCTATGGCAGGCGGTCAGATTGAAAGGACTGCTGGTCAGCCATGCTTGACATAGAATGGCGACCCTCAAGCTATGAGCCCCTGGCGGCAGGGGAGTGATCTGGTCCAGGGAAAAACCTTGCTACATCAACAGATGAAAGTCTGCCATGTGCACCACTAGGTGTGAGAAGAGAAACACGAACAGCACACTCTCTTGTATTTGAAACAATTTTCATCTAGAATTTCATGTTTTGCCTTCTTACGATCACAGTCTCCTCAGGTAAAGATTATTTCAGTAATTTTGGAGTTGCTTCTCCCACTCCTTGAGACTTTCTCCATCTTTCTTGATGGCTCTCCAACTGGCCTCTTCCCACCTGGATCTTCCCACTAACCTCTCCCCTCCCCAGCCCTCCCGCTGGCTGCTCTCCTCCCTTCAATTCACAGTTCTTCTCTCTCTTACAACCTGTCTGCTGAGCGCTCAGAAGAGAGGACTGTGGGGGTCGGGGGAAGTGGGTTTGGAGACATTCCTGGGCTGCAGGTAGTGGGGTGTGGCGGGGACAGGCTGTGTGGGGAGGGTATGTCCCAGGCTGCAGGAGGAGGAATAATGTTGCATGCCAATTTTAAAAAGTGTTATCACATTTGTTTTAAATTTTAAAATGTATTCAAAATGCATTTACGAATTTAGGAACATACAGTATTTCACCTCTGACGAGAAAGGTGCAACAGAACCTAATGACAACTTTCGCTTTGGTCGTAACGGGAAAGTCTGATTCGCTTAATGTTGTTGAACATAAAGTTGCACTGTTCAGGAACACAGCTACAACCTTAAGCAAGGAATTACTGTATTACAGCTTGATAAAGTATCCTCCTTTCTTATCACACAGCAGAATCATAAAGCAATTTGTAGCCCAGTGGTGTAAGATTAAAAAAAGCACCCTGCGGAAAGTCTTGGACCTGTATAAAAGTAACTGCATTCTACCAGTCAAATTATAAATTTACATTTGGGAGCTTGGGAATGGCTTTCAAGTTTCAGGTGGAATCTCATGGCCACATGAACATTTCATATAACTTATGGTTTCGTTCAAATACCGCATGGGGTCAACAACTTGGAATGAGCTCTTATCCGTTCTATTACAAGAAAACATACTGCTATTAATTTATCTTGTGTTTCTAAGAAACAATTGAAAATCTCCATGTTCATTGAAGCAGACCAATACATAAAGTCCTGCTTTGTGATATCATAGTGATAGCATGCAAGCAAGCTGTGGTGAATGTATTCACCATAATGCATGACACTGTAACCATTGTATCCACCTAATGTAACCTTTGACCTGGAAGTGGTGATACGAGCTGCTTCCAGGTACTGTACTGTAACCCAGGTGGGCTCCGCCTCTGGCTCCGCCCTCACCGGGGCCATATATAACCTGGCCACCTGCGTGTGGCACTCATCTGCACAACTGACTCTGGCTAGGCAGGTTCACGACTAATAAAGCCTTATGTTCACTCGCTCTCTCGGCCTCTTGGTGAATTGAAGGTATGTCAATTTATTAGTCATAGGCAGCACCATGGAAGCCGCTCTAAAGCCAGACAGACTCGAACTCGACGCCCACGCATCCGAAGCCAGGAAATATTTGAACATTGGTTTTGATGCTTCGAGGCCTACATCAACTCCTCCACAATGGCTCCCTTGGAGACCCTCAAACTGTGACTCCTCCACGCTCGGGTGAGCCATCGAATCTCGGTAATGATTGAGAAAGCAACCATGTACGAGGAGGCGGTTGCAACCCTCAAGGCGCACTTCATGAAGCTCGTAAACGAGGTGTTCGCTAGACACCTCCTCACTACTCGCCATCAGCGCATCGGAGAATCACTGGACGAGTATCTGGAAACCCTGACTCTACTCACGAGGAACTGCAGCTATCGAGATGTGACGGCGGAGGAACACATGAACTCACAGATCCGGGACACATACATGGCGGGGGTCCGCTCGAACTATATCAGGCAGCATCTGCTGGAAAACGGGACCTCCAACCTGCGGAACACGGTAAAGCTAGCTACCTCGCTAGAGGTGGCCTACCAGACCCTCAGCGCGTTCCCCCCGGGCCCAACAAACCCCTCGTGGACACTGGCGTCGCGGCCTCCATCGGACCTGCCTACATCGCAGGCCTGCGCCGCGCGTTTGCCAGCCCAGCCCGGAGAACCCCAATGCTACTTCTGCGGCCAGGGCCAACACCCCCGGCAGCGATGCCCAGCCCTCTCAGCGAAGTGCAACGACTGCGGGAAAAAGGGGCACTACGCGAGAGTCTGTCTGGGCCAACCTAATGCCCAGAAATCGAAAACGCACCAGGCTCGACCTATGGACTCGCAGCCACACAGACCCCGCAATGTGGTTGCGTGCCTGCCCGGAACGCACCCTCCAGATGCGTCATCGGCATTGTGCGAATCGTGGGGGCCGCCATCTTGGCCGTCGGCCCCGACACCGACTGACATGTGCGACCGATGGGGGCGGCCATCTTGGTCACCATCTTCGATCCCGTCCGACACGTGCGACACATGGGGGCCGCCATTTGTGACTCCACCGACCACGCAGGCTACCCATTGCTGGGCGCGGTGACTCTTGACCAGTCGCAGCCGAAACCGCTAAAGAACTCCATGATGGTCGTCCGGGTCAACGGCCACAAGACCCCCTGCCTCTTCGACTCCGGGAGCACGGAGAGCTTTGCCCACCCCGACACGGTAAGGCGCTGCTCCCTCCTCACAAACAATGTCCCTTGCCTCCGGGTCTCATTCGGTCCAGATCCGGGGGTACTGTATCGCCAATTTCGCCTTGCAGGGCGCGGAGTATACCCGCTTTAAGCTCTACGTCCTCCCCCACCTCTGCGCCCCCCTACTGCTCGGATTGGATTTTCAGTGTAATCACCGAAGCCTGACCCTACAGTTCGGTGGACCCTTGCCCCCCCTCACAGTATGCAGCCTCGCGACCCTCAAGGTCTCCCCCCCTTCACTCTTTACGAATCTCACTCCTGACTGTAAGCTCATTGCCACCAGGAGCAGGCGGTACAGCTCGCTAGACATGGTATTTATCAAGTCGGAGGTCCAACGACTGTTGAGTGAAGGGATCATAGATGCCAGCAACAGCCTCTGGAGAGCGCAAGTGGTGGTCGTCCGGACCGGGGAAAAGAACCGGATGGTTGTGGACTACAGCCAGACAATTAACCGGTTAACGTAATTGGATGCGTACCCCCTCCCCCGCATCGCGGAGATGGTCAACCAGATCGTGCAGTACCGTGTGTTCTCCACGGTCAATCTGAAGTCGGCCTACCACCAGCTCCCAATCCGCCCGGAAGAGCGCCACTACACTGCCTTTGAAGCAGCCGGCCGACTCTTCCACTTCCTCAGTTCCCTTCGGCGTCACTAATGTGGTCTCGGTCTTTCAGAGAACGATGGACCGAATGGTGGACCAGTACGGTTTGCGGACGACATACCCGTACCTGGACAATGTGACCATCTGCGGCCATGATCAGCAGGACCATGACATCAAACTTCAGAGGTTCCTCCAGGCCGCCAAATCCCTCAATCTTACATACAACAAAGAAAAGTGTGTCTTCCGTACTACCCGACTGGCCATCCTCAGCTACGTCATGGAGAACGGAGTCCTAGGGCCCGACCCCGACCGTATGCACCCCCTCACAGAACTCCCCCCTCCCCACAGCCTCAAAGCCCTAAAACAATGCCTGGGGCTGTTCTCCTACTCCGCCCAGTGGGTCCCTAACTACACGGACAAAGCCCGCCCACTTATTCAAACCACCAGTTTCCCCCTGACGGATGAGGCCCGCTCGGCCTTCAACCGCATCAAGGCTGACATCACCAAGGCTGCAATGCACGCGGTGGACGAGTCCATCCCCTTCCAGGTAGAGAGCGATGCGCCAGACGTCGCCCTGGCCGCCACCCTCAACCAGGCGGACAGGCCAGTAGCATTCTTCTCTAGGACCCTCCACGCTTCCGAAATCCGACACTCATCAGTCGAGAAGGAAGCACAAGCCATAGTGGAAGCCGTGCGGCACTGGAGGCACTACCTAGCCGGTAGGAGGTCCACTCTCGTCACCGACTAGCGGTCGGTGCCTTCATGTTCGACAATGCACAATGGGGCAAAATAAAAAATGACAAAATCCTGACATGGAGGATCGAAGTCCCCACCTACAATTGCGATATCAAGTATCGTCCTGGGAAGCTCAACGAGCCCCCCGATACCCTGTCCTGCGGCACATGCGCCAGCGCAAGATGACCAACTTCGGGCTATCCACAATGACCTCTGTCACCCGGGGGTCACCCGGCATACCCACTTCATTAAGGCCCGCAATCTGCCCTTCTCCACCGAGGAGGTCAAGGCAATGACCAGGGACTGCCAAGTCTGCGCAGAGTGCAAACCACACTTCTACCAGCCAGACAAGGCCCGCCTGGTAAAGGCCTCCCGGCCCTTTGAACGCCTAAGTATTTCAAAGGGCCCCTCCCCTCCACCAACCGTAATATATATTTTCTCACCGTCATCGACGAGTACTCCCGCTTCCACTTTGCTGTCCGCTGGCCTGACATGACATCGGCCACTGTAATAAAGGCACTGCACAGCATCTTCACACTGTTCGGTTTCCCTGCCTACATCCACAGCGACCGGGGTACATCGTTCATGAGCGGTGAGCTACGCTAGTACCTGCTCAGCAAAGGCATTGCCTCGAGCAGGACTACGAGCTATAACCCGCAGGGAAATGGGCAGGTGGAGAGGGAGAACGCAATGGTATGGAAGGCCGTCCTTCTGACCCTCAGGTCTAGAAGTCTCCCAATCCCCCGCTGGCAGTAGGTCCTCCTCGACGCCCTCCACTCCATCAGATCACTCCTCTGCACAGCCACAAACGAGACCCCTCACAATCGTTTGTTTATCTTCCCCAGGAAGTCCATCTCCAGGGTCTCGCTTCCACCTTGGCTGTCAACTCCGGGACCTGTCCTTCCCTGGAGGCACATGAGGAGCCATACAACCGACCCGCTGGTCGAGAGGGTCCAGCTGCTCCACGCCAACCCCCAGTACGCCTACATCGCGTACCAGGACGGACGGCAAGATACGGTCTCCCTACGAGACCTGCCACCAGCTGGTTCCCCTATCAATGCGCCCCCCTGCTACCCGCCCCCACCCCCCAGCACCCCGTATGCCCCCCTGGGTCTCCTGTACTGTCCCGCGCCAACACAGCCACCACCCACCACCCCCCTGTCTACCCCCACACCCTAAACGTCTCCGACTCGCCGGACTGAGGCTCCAGCTCCAGACACAACGCCCCTGGAGTCACCACCTGCAACAATCATGCCCGCTGCACCACCAGAGCTGAGGAGGTCGAGGAGAACGATCCGGCCTCCAGAGAGACTGAATATGTAATGACCCCACGTCATTACCGCTGGACTTGATTTTTTAACAGGGGGTGAATGTGGTGAATGTATTCACCATAATGCATGACACTGTAACCATTGTATCCACCTAATGTAACCTTTGACCTGGAAGTGGTGATACGAGCTGCTTCCAGGTACTGTACTGTAACCCCGGTGGGCTCCGCCTCAGGTTCCGCCCTCACCAGGGCCATATATAACCTGGCCACCTGCGGATGGCACTCATCTGCACAACCGACTCTGGCTGGGCAAGTTCACGACTAATAAAGCCTTATGTTCACTTGCTGTCTTGGCCTCTTGGTGAATTGAAGGTATATCACAAGCCTAAATAAGTTTAACATTATTATTCATTATGTTCCATGTTGGTTTTCGCAACAGACTAGCTCTGGTTATGATATTCCTGGTTTTAAAACATGCAGACACATTATTAAGGCCAGTAACTAGATTTACATTTTAATCCATTTCTTGAACTCATTTGCTGCTGTAAAAAAAAATCCTCTGAGGAATTTATCAAACAAATGATGAAATCCAAGAGTTGGTCACAATTAGAAAACAGTGGGAGCAGTGATGCTGTGGGTGAATTATAAATTAATTGGATCTGTGCCACCTCAGTACTTTGATTGAATATTCTGTAACTCGTTGAATAATAGAATATCAAATCACTAATATATACCTCTGAAGTATTAGATCAAAACTACTGAAATGTTATATTGTGTTCAGTGTGCTGTGTCGTAAAGTGCTAATGTCACACTGGATGAATCGCATCCAATCTGATTAGTTTTAGATGTCAATAGTCATCTCACAGATTAAAGCACCAAAGTACACTTTCTTTTCAAACATTTGAAAGTTATCAGAATATCCAAACAGTCGGATTGAATTTAACTACACTGCAGTCTCTATTAACCAACCATCATGCTGGTTGGATTCCGTGCAGATTGACAAAGCTCTCCCAATTAAATTCTCAATCTGTGTTTTTGATACAGGACGAATGGTGGTGGGCAGGGAGTGATTAGGAAGTTGTTCCTCTTAAGAGGACAGGACAAACATGAAAGAAAGGTTTGATCAATTTGTGACAATAAAATCTGATGTGACTACTGCCGTGAATATCTTCCCCTTTTTAAAATTTCAATTAATATTGTCCTCTTTCCCTCTTCGTATTGTTCTGCCTTCATTGTGTCCCTCTGCTGAAAACTCGATAACTGGATTTCACAAGAGCTGCTCCAGACGAGGCCATTCAATTTTTCTCCCTCTGATACAAGCAAGACCTTGCCACCAGCATGTACCTTGGGTCACCATTGCTAAGATTGGGAACTCACTCTTCTACTCCACTATCTAGCACAGCACACTAATCTTTACTACAATTTTTTGCCAACGTTTGTGAAAGACTATTAAGGGACAGTGTTCCTTTCCAAAGGTTGTGGAGCAAACTTAAATTTGGCTATAAGAAAGCAATTGTATCACTTGCACTGCACAATTATTCGGATCACTCAAAAACAGTATTGAAACATTTGTCTGCAATATCATGACAATGCTCACGGCTTCCACATCACTGCCATTCCCTCCTGTAAAAAAACTCTCTCCAATAAAATTTAAATGTCACCATTTTCATCTATGATCCATGATCCTTTGTTTAGCAGCAGCAGGATTATTTTATATCAGCCTTGTTTTTAAAAAAAGATGCCATGTCTTGTTTTCACATCCAGAAAGTATAGACCTTCGCTGGGTACTGTGTCTGTAGTGGGTACTGACAGTTCACTCAACTGGCCATAGTTTAAAAAGAAGCCTCAATAATAAGTTTCACCAGAAAATTCAATTGTGGCAGAGACATCTCAGTCAAGTCTGACCCCATCCTCAGCAGCCACATGTTCTCGCTTTGCAATAATAGTCATTGGATAATGATCTGCCGTGGGAAACCGTGACCACGTTTTAATTTGCATCGAGCAGACTGATCACTCAAGAAAATTTTAGCAACAGGGGATTTTCGCAGATGAAATCAGCAGATGGAAAGAAGGACATGTCTTTTCTCTGCAGGTCAGCACCAAGTTACATGGCGAACCCCATTTATTATTTTTCATGCTCTAACAAACAGTATGCTTTTAGACCTCGCAAAGTTTCAATGAAAGATTGGTAGCTGTAATTAGGAGTATGAACAGGTCCATTTATAAAACAACTTTCATGGGCGGGATTCTCCGACCCCCCCGCCGAAGAATCGCCGGGGGGCGGCGTGAATCCCGCCCCCGCCGGCCACTGAATTCTCCGGCACCGAAATTTCAGAGGGGGCGGGAACGCCGCGCCAGTCGGCGGGCCCTCCCCGGTGATTCTCCGGCCCGCGATGGGCCGAAGTCCCGCTGCTGTCATGCCAGGCCCGCCGGCGTGAATCAAACCACCTACCTTCCCGGCGGGACTGGCGGCGTGGGCGGGCTCCGGGGTCCTGGGGGGGGGGGGGGGTGCGTAGGGGGATCTGGCCCCAGGGGGTGCCCCCACGGTGGCCTGACCCGCGATCGGGACCCACCGATCCGCAGGCGGGCCTGTGCCGTGGGGGCACTCTTTTCCTTCTGCCTCGGCCATAGCCTCCGCGATGTCCAATGCGGAAGTGACACCCCCTCTGCACATGCGCGGGGATGACGTCAGCATCCGCTGATGCTCCCGGGACGGCGCAGTCCCTTCGGCCCCGGCTGGCGTGGCGCCAAAGGCCTTTCCCGCCAGCCGGCGGCGCGCCAACCGCTCCGGCGCAGGCTTAGCCCCTCAAGGTGAATGCTTGGCCTTTAAAGGTGCGGTTCTCCGCACCTTTGGGGCGGCCCGGCGCCAGAGTGCTTCGCGCCACTCCATCCCGCCGGGACCCCCCACCCCGCCGGGTAGGGGAGAATCCCGGCCCATGTCCTCAAGACACCCCAAAGCACTTACTTATGAAAATGTAGTCAGCATTGTAAAGGAAGAAACACGGCAGCCAATTTGTGTACAGCAAACTCCCACAAACATCAATTAAATAACTGACCAGGTCATCTGTTTTTAGAGTGTTTTAGGGCCAGAATTTCATTAAAAAATCACCCATTCTTCTTCAAATTAGCAGAATGGGATAGTTTACGTACACTTGAGGGAGAAGATGGGGTTTCATTTTAACATCCCAACCAAAAGACTATGAAGCACTAGACTAGCAGCCCACATGGTGAGCTCCGATCTCTGGAGTGGAACAATGCAGTACACGAGGAGTCCCTCTTGTTACAGAAAAATAATATGCAGGTGATCACCAGACAATATATGATACATCATTAAAAACTGGATGATTTATTAAAATATATTCCTCAGCTTTCTGATCCCTGGAGGAATAAGTACAATAGTTAATGGCTCATTTTTAAGCCTGCTGATGCTACTGCTACAGTGAGCACTTTGTTCTAATATATCCACTGAAGATATTTATATATTGGCATCTCCCAAATTCCTGGATTGCAGAACAATAACCAATATGGAAAGACTTGATCATGAACTAAATCATATGAATGCCATCAGGCACACACAAAATATTACTGAAAGCACCACCCGGAAAGTATAAGGAAAACATGCAACCAACAAAATGTCAAATATAATATTGTACGAGTAACTAAAATAACCCACTTGGCGTTAAGCTGCTGTGAATACCCTGGTCACGCAATAATCTGAATGTAACCATCTGAAGAATACTAAATCCTAGGCATTTTTACACTGTGGTCTGAGCTGAATAAAAGCAAGGCTAGATTGACACAAAGGTATTCACTTTGTGTCATCAAGCATAGCTTCTCCTCTTGCTGAAACCACTAGTATTAATTTGGACGGACTGCCCCAGTGCTTAGTCCAGTGAACCTTCTGAAATCAAATCGAAGGTGAGCTGTCAGCTATATTCTCACCCGTGTAACACAACTAATTTCGTGGAGCCAAATGCGGAGGTGGGGATGTAGGGAGGGCGGGGGGGAGTTACGTGCAGGGACAAGCGGGGCAGGTCAGGAAATGACTGCTGCTCCAGCAACTGTAAGGTACAGGCATCTATCAAGAATATTTACATCATCATATTCTAGTATCAGAATTGTCCCAATATGAATGTCTCCATAAGAGGTCCATTCATTGATTCTACTGACAGCTTTGGACCATTCAAAGACTTTGAAGCTTTGTGTTTTGTCCACTAATATGTAATGATATCCGCGAATATGTATATCCACTTGATGTATCATCTGCTAATGCTGGTCGCCTGTCCTCTGCTGGCACCTCTAACCTCCAATGCTGCTGATGTGAAGGTAATAGAAAGTGCAACGCATGTTGTCACTGCATAGTGATCAGCTAATTTGTATGCAGCCTCCTATCAATCAGCTAACTTTACCTCCACTGGAAACTGTGTTTGACTATAAATTACTTTGGGGTCAAGAGATACAGGTCACCAGACAGTTTACCATCACCAGACAGTTTACCATCACCAGACAGTTTACCATCACCAAAAAGCAGCAGAAGCTGAGAGGAAAATCCTGTCATCATTATTCCCAGGAAGACATGTTTGCATCATCAAACTGTGACAAATTTCACCATTGGCTTATTTCATTTCTTATCTGCAAGGTGCAAATAAAATAGCTAGACACCTGTATAGATCAGCATCTTAAATGCACTTCTTGTGAGGTTCGAGAGTTAGGATCTCATCCTTTGCCAACCGTCTCCTCACTTCAACTGGTTTAATCAGGAGATAGGTAACTTTCTGAATCAACGGAAGGAAAATGGAAATGTACAGAGGGAAAGCCAACCTCACAATACACTTTGCCAGACTGGGAAAATTTGTAAAGGTTTGATCTATGCTGGTGCAGCATTTTAAATCAATTAATATGGCAAGACTTCTCATATCAATTTAGTAACCATTAAAATCTTGCCATATTAATTGATTTAAAATGCTGCACCAGCATGGATCAAACCTTTACAAATTTTCCACAGTCTGGCAAAGTGTATCGTTAAGCATAACCCTGTTTCCTTGTTCAACCTCATCGTCTTACATTACGCTTTCGCTGACATCTTCATGTTTCTCACCCACTATTTTTAGGTTCAAAGGAATTTATGATTCTTTCACAGAACATGGAATGAAAGCTGACAGTGGAGCCAACTAATTATAGCAGTAAACATTCCCTTTCTTTTGCAATTGCAGTTTACAAGGATCAATTCCAAGATGGGTTGGAGATTCAAGGATGAAAAGAGCTTATGATCAGCCATTACACTCCTGAGCAAATTACCTGTTAATATATGTTTGCTGCTTGGTGCCACTGGCAGTCTATTTGCAAAGTATATGTATATTCACAATGGGCACCATCACCAAAAATACAATACCACAAACACCTGAGATGGAAAGCCAAATGATTTTGTACACAGAAATGGATGACAGGGTCACATTTAAGCTCACAGAAATATATAGGAACCAGATCTGATTTATATTCCCAACTGAAATCCTTAAAAATCACATGTGTAAACCCATTTAAATTCAGCAGCCATGTTAATTAATAACAACCTCAAACTCTTTCAAACGATATCAGTAATGGACATGTTAGTCTCATAAATCATCCATTTCATTAAAGCTGTTCAGCACAGCTAAGTGTCAAGGAAAGAGATTCTGACACCACTTTGACAATTAAGGTTAAAGCAGCTAAATTAACGACTACTCTCATTGAACGAACTTTCATCGAAACCATTAAATCGTTGTAATCTGTCTGCTGTAGCATGTTGAGTAAAAGGATCAGCCACCAATTTGATTGAATGCAACGGATTTATGATAATAGTTCCAAAAAAAGCTTCTTCATGATTCTTTTGTCTCTTGGCCATTGCCCCTGCCTGGATCATTCAATAAGATTAGTGTATGCATTGATTAATTTTGCCTGCAATTTAATATGTCTAACTAAATTTTGAAATATTCAATTGAATGTCGTCTTCCACTGAGATGTTGCAGCAATCCAGAATATTTTCGTTGAATCACAAATGCCAAAAGTTCTCAGTTCGGGCTTAAAGCAATAGTCCAGAATTTCACATCATAGTTTCTTTTTAGTTCTTTAAAGTGTATTGTTTACCTGGTAAAATGGTTAATGTATCATTTCACTAGGTTTTCTTTCTAAAGCTACGTAGTTAATTGGTAACATTGAACCACTGGTTTTAACATGCTCTGGTAAACTCTCATAGCTTAGTTAGGAGTTCCACCAGACAGTAAGAAATTGGAACGTTTCAGTTTCAGTCCATGATTTGATTCTGCGGCAAGTCACATTCCTGTAAATATCAATAAAGCAACTAATGTGGATCTGTGGATTCTTGTGCGTTCCAGGAAAATCCCTGCCTGAAAATTCTTTCATCAGGTAGGAATGACCATTCATTCAATCTTCTCCAAATGTGAATAACCCTGACCAAAGATTCTCCGAACATAATTTGCAGAAGGCTGTGGATGTAATTCAGAAATCAACTCAAATGTCACATAAATAAACTGCAATGGTGAGCTAGGCATTGTCAACTAAAAAGATCTACATTTTCAAAATATTAGCACTTGCATTACATTAAGATTATTCATTGTTTTCTGCTGTTTATTTTATTTATTTATTTTTAAAATGTTCCAATTAAGGGCAATTTAACGTGGCAAATCCAATTACCCTGCACATCTTTGGGTTGTGGGGGTGAGACCCATGCAGACACGGGGAGAGTGTGCAAACTCCACACGGACAGTGATCCGGGGCCGGGATTGAACATGGGTTCTCGGCGCCATGAGGGAGCAGTGCTAACCACTGCATTGTGCCAGTTTTGTGCCGTTTAAAACATACATTTTGTGTCAACATCGAGCTGTCAACAGTGAGCAGTTGAGAGTTTGGACATGACATTGCAAAATGGAAAATTACGATTATTTGGGTATCTTTTGATAAATGTATCTCTTGCATTGTACCCCAGTCTCACCGGGAACTGGGTGGGAGATGGCCAGCAGACAACTGGTGCACAACAACGGCATTATCAGTGGAAGGAGCAAGGGGTGTTGTGGGTGCTGCATTTCTGTTCCTGCTCAGTGTCAGGAGTTATGTTTTTTAGTTAAAACTAATTAGGTCCAATACATTCTGAAAGATCCGTTAATCATCCATTTTTGACTAAATGATAAACCTATCTCGAAAGAAGTTTTATGATTTTGTTACACATCAGTCAATTCTTATAGAATTTACAGCAAAAACAAGCACAAAATCAAAAGACAAATTTACATATGAGGCGAGATTTAACAGGACAGAAACAGAATCCCGTTTCTGGCGTGTTTAGCGGGGTGTTTCTGCAGCGCCGAGAAAGGCCTTGCTATTTAAGGGCACTTTGCTGTTTTTTCTGGTTGCACTTACATCATTTCCTACAGTGACGCACTCAGCTCGCCAGTGCTGATCGGGCCGTCATTTCTAAATGCCTCTCCAATCTTCCAACCCCCCTCAGCGACCTCACGCTGCCTCTGGATCCCACCACTGCACCCAACTTACCGCCTTCCGAGATCCTTGAGCCTCCCCCCCTGAACTCACCTCTTAAGGGCAAGGCACCCCCCGGGCCCGATCGCTGGCACAAGCAACCTGGCACCATGGCAGTACCACCTGGGCACCCTGACAAGTGCTAGGCTGGCAGTGCCAAGGTGCTTGGGTGCCAGGAGTGCCAGGGTGTCACCCTGCCCAGAGTCTGACCATCCGGGTGTCTCTAATAGCCTGGGAGATACCACCCCCCCCCCTCCCGGTGCTGTTACATCTGGTCCATGTTTGTGGAAACTAGTGCTAAACAGTACCCTGGTGAGGTCTCACAGGCACGGCATTTTGGGTAATTCGGTGCAGACATATTTAAATAAACGTATATGCTAAATATGCTCATCTGAATTAGCGAGGGCGAGATACAGATCACGACCGATCTCTCACAAGATTCAGCGGCCTTGTCGCGTCACCACGTTAGGTGCGATGAAGCCATTAACTCGCGCCCCTGATTTTTATTTCTCTGAAGATCACCAATGCTCCAGCAGATTAACCTGCTGCGTTTCAGGCAGGAAGTGGGGTGGGGGGAGGGGGGCACATCCCTCACGGGCACCCTTTCCCGATTTTGGGACACCTACTCAAGGGCTCCTCTCCCGGCTGTCCCCAAATCCCCTGAACTTTGCAACCCAGCCTCTATCCCTCTCTCGACATACCCTCCTCCACATCCACCACCACCCCTTGCTCCCCCACCCCATCCCCTTCACATCCACCAGCCCCCAACCCCAACCTCCTGCACATCCACCACACCCCCTGCACCCCCCCCCCCCCCCTCCACTCCCCTGCCCACTCCAAGGACCTGCTCTATGGGCTCCGTCGAGACCCCTGGACTTATCTGCACCCTGGCCTCTCAGCACTTTTATCTTGTCTGACTGTAATTCCAGGAGTGACCACTGCTTCCAGCGGCACTGCTGGAACTAGTGAGATCCTGACCAATCAGATCCACAAATCGGTAGATGGTTGCAGGGCAGGAGTAGGAGTATGACCCCCACCAACTTTCGTGGTGGTGTAGCAGGAGCCCTTCCATCCAACCCTGATGGGAGTTATGTACAGGCCCTCTAGCAGTAGTCAGGATGTGGGGCAGAAAATAAATCAGGAGATAGAGAAAGCATGTAAAAAAGGCAATATCACAATAATCATGGGGGGACTTCAATATGCAGGTGGACTGGGGAAATCAGGTTGGTAGTGGATCCCAAGAAATGGAATTTGTGGAATGTCTAAGAGACGTTTTTTTGTAGCAGCTTTTGACAGAGCTAACTAAGGAACAGGCAATTCTGGATTTGGTGATGTGTAATGAGGCAGACTTGATTAGGGAACTTAAGGTGAAGGAATCCTTAGGGAGCAGTGACCACAATATGATAGAATTTACCCTGCAGTTTGAGAGGGAGAAGCTGGAATCAGATATAACGGTATTATAATTAAATAAGGGTAACTACAAAGACTTGAGGGAGGAGCTGGCCAGAGTTGGTTGGAAAAGGAGCCTAGCAGGGAAGACAGTGGAACAGCAATGGCAGTGGTTTTTGAAAGTTATTCCGGAGGCACTACAGAAATTTATCCTAAGGAGGAGGAAACATGCTTAGCGGAGGACAAGGCATCCATGGTTGACAAGGGAAGTCAAGGACAGCAGAAAAGCAAAAGAAAAAGCATACAAAATGGCGAGGATTAGTGGGAAGCCAGAGGATTGGGAATCCTTTAAAAGCGAGCAGAGGACAACTAAAAGAGCGATAAGGGGAGAGAAGATGAAATATGAGTGAAAGCTAGATAGTAATATAAAAGAGGCAGGAGAATGGGGATGAGAAAAATATCAGCCATGATTGAATTGCAGGGCAGCACGGTGGCGCAGTGGTTAGCATTGCTGACTCACAGCGCCGAGGTCCCAGGTTCGATCCCGGCTCTGGGTCACTGTCTGTGTGGCGTTTGCACATTCTCCCCGTGTTTGCGTGGGTTTCACCCCCACAACCCAAAAGATGTGCCAGGTAGGTAGATTGATCATGCTAAATTGCCCCTTAATTGGAAAAAAATGAATTGGGTACTCTAAATTTAAAAAAAAAATGATTGAATGGCGGAGGATTCAATGGGCCGAGTGGCCTAATTCTGCTCCTATGTCTTATGGTCTTATGGTCTAAAGACCTCTGCCCTAACTAACTAACCGGTTTGTGCAAGTGGGCAAATATAAGGATTCACCAGTGACCACAGTAAAAGATAGCAGGTGATGCTATGATATCATTTTTGTTGCTCCAACCCTTCCCCACCTGACAGGATAGGGAATAAACATCTACTGAGAAGTTCTGTATTTCCCCACAGCCAACAGAGTTAAATGGTCTCATGTACACCCCTGCTGCTAAAATTGGAGCCTTAAAGCAACTGCACTATTTGGTACTGAATCACAAAACTGGGTGAGCAAACCACCCCCCTCCAGAATATTTTCTCAGAGGTGAATTATTGGGGGATATTGTTTGGTGTCAATATTTTTATGTATAATTTCTTGTGAGTGACTTTTCTTCCGCTCCATTTTATTTGCTGATATGATTTACAGAGCCTGGTTAGAATTCACTGCTGTGACAACAGGCACAATTATTTGGAGGACAATGAATATAATCTTTGAAAATAGCAGGTTGGAATCCGTCGAGTGTCTATTGGAAAATGACGCAGCAAAGATAATCTGAAAGATGTGCCTGATAGGATAATTGAAGGTAGAGTGTTCAAAATTCCATGACACTCTCTCAAAAAAGGTGAGGCATATTTTCCTGTGTTTGACAAATTCATCCAAAACATTAACCCTTATATTCACTCCGCTGGTGCTGTCTGACCTACTGATTGTTCTCTGTCTTTTCCCTGCAGGTTTCTGCATCCGTAACTTTTTGCTGTTTTGCATATTTCTTTCTTCACCAGTGGTGAGTATGGAGTGTTACACCCCTGTCGATTTTTCTTTTCACAAACAGTAAAGAACAAAACAAAATATTTCAAGGCTGTATTGTCAGACATCCCCCCCCCCCCATCTCCCCCTCCCCCACTCCCAACCCACCACATAGTATCAACAGGCAGAGCTTCAGGTTATCATGCTGAGCATGGAGGACATTATTAATAACTCCGAACAGCGAAATGGGTGTACCACATGGTCTGCAGCAGTTCAAGGAGGAAGCTCACCATCTTCTCCAGGGCCAATCAGGATGGACAATAAATGGTAGCCGAGCCAGGGATGCACGCAAGAATAAAATTAAACTGTTTGGGGTTTGTAGGATTCACTGGATGGCAACATGGGTGAAAAACGTCAGCTGAGCTTCTAACTGAAGTGAACTCCTACAGGCCTCTTCAAACTACCGCCATCCTCATTTTTTAGGCATGCTTGAGTTGTGTGGATTTCTTTCTATCAGAACCTGAGGCTGTTGATTTGTCTGTAAGTTCCCTCCAGCCACTTCACCCTCCTTCATTCCCAGCACATCCATGAGCACTAGTCCTTTCTCACAACAGGATTATTTATCCCCAATTCAACCTCAGCTCTCAACAAGTTTATCACTTCCGCTAAGCGTTCACTTGAGTAATGGACGAATGCAGTTTTCCAACTGCTAGGCGAGGACAATGCCATTTTGTCATCCCACAACAGTCGAACTAGAATGATATTAGCCGGGATTCTCCGCCGGCGGGAGTCTCCGTTATGCCGGCGCCCGGGGGTTTCCCGGCGGCATGGGGCTGCTCCACAATGAGAAACCCCATTGACCGGCTGGCGGAACGGAGAATCCCGCCGGCCAGTCGGGACAGTAATGTGGCGCGGCGGGGTCGAGAATCCCGCCCATGATCTAAGATCAATCAATGATCCCTTACTGGATTCTCCGTCGACAGGATCCTCCGTTTCGCCGGCAGTGCACTCACGCCCATGTATTTCCCGACAGCGTGGAGGTGCCCACAATGGAAAACCCTATTGGCCGGCTGGTGGGACGAAGGATCTTGCTGCCGGTGGGGGTGTGCCGCACCAAAAAATGGATGCAGCGCGATGGAGAATCCCACCCATTGTCTTTAGGATTCAAAGCTCTATGCAAATTAAAAACAAAACAGCAGAGATGCTGGCAATGCCATCCTCTCCAAAATGTACAGTGGACAGGTGGAATGACAAAGAGATCAGGCACTGGGGTAATGCTCTGGGACCCTGTTTCAGATCCCACCACGGCAGGTGGTGCAATTTGAATTCAATAAAAATCTGGAATTGGAAGTCTAATGATGACCAAGAAAGCATTGTCTATTGTCTTAAAAAACCATCTGGTTCACTAATATTCTTCAGCGAAGGAAATCTACCGCCCTTACCCGGTCTGAAAGTGAAAAGTCGCCATAGTCCCAGATGACCATAAGCTGCTTTCCAAATTTGAGGAGGGGAGTTGACTGGTGGTGATTTAACCTGAGGATCGCTGCACCTCAGGCGAGGGGCAAGTTGAGAAGGCAGGGCCTTCATGAATAACCGCAGCTGTTGGCCTTGCTCTGCACCACAAACTAGCTGTCTAGACAAGTGAGCTAAATCGGCTTGGGCTGGCCTACACGTGACTCCAGATTGCCAGCAATGTGGTTGAATCTGAAATGCCCTCTGAAATGGCCGAGCAAGCCACTCTGTTCAACGGGGGTTCGGGAATGCAATAAATTACGCCCTTGGAAAGGATGAATCATCAATTAATAAAGCTTTTGAAATCAAGGCCTTTGCATGAAAGCTGTTCTGTTAAAATTCAATGAAAACTTGTTTTTCTTTGTCTGGAGAATCCTAAAAGAGGACAGAATAAGTTCAGAGTGGCAGACACTTTTAGAACTTTGACCAAATGTTGCCATAAGGGAGAGACTGTCCTTTGAAGGAGATGTTCTTGATTGATTTGAATTATTGTCACATGTACCGAAGTACAGTGAAAAGTATTTTTCTACGGCCGAGGGAACGTACACAGTATGTACATAGTAGACAAAAAGAATAATCATAGAATTTACAGTGCAGAAGGAGGCCATTCGGCCCATCAAGTCTGCACCGGCTCTTGGAAAGAGCACCCTACCCAAGGTCAACACCTCCACCCTATCCCCATAACCCAGTAACCCCACCCAACACTAAAGGCAATTTTGGACACTAAGGGCAATTTATCATGGTCAATCCACCTAACCTGCACATCTTTGAACTGTGGGAGGAAACCGGAGCACCCGGAGGAAACCCACGCACACACGTGGAGGATGTGCAGACTCCGCACAGACAGTGACCCAAGCTGGAATCGAACCTGGGACCCTTGAGCTGTGAAGCAATTGTGCTATCCACAATGCTACCGTGCTGCCCAACAGAATAATCAACAGAGTACATTGACAAATGGTACATCGACAAACAGTGATTGGTTACAGTGCGAACAAGGGGCCAAACAAAGCAAATGCATGAGCAAGAGCAGCATAGGGCGTCATGAATAGTGTTCTTACAAGGAACAGATCAGTCCGAGGGGGAGTCGTTGAGGAGTCTTGTAGCTGTGGGGAAAAAGCTGTTCCTATGTCTGAATAAGTGGTTCTTCAGACTTCTGTACCTTCTGCCTGATGGAAGGGTCTGGAAGAAGGCAACGCCTGGGTGGGAGATGTCTCTGATAATGCTGTCTGCCTTTCTGAGGCAGCAGGAGGTGTATACAGAATCAATGTGAGGGTGGCAAACTTGTGTGATGCGCTGGGCTGAGTTCACCACACTGCAATTTCTTGCGATCTTGGACCGAGCAGTTGCCATACCAGGTTGTGATGCAGCCGGATAGAATGTTCTCTAGCGCACATCTGTCGAAGTTTGTGAGAGACGATGCAGACATGCCAAATTTCTTTAGCTTCCGTAGGAAGTAGAGACGTTGTTGGGCTTTCTTGACTGTCGCATCAACGTGAGTGGACCAGGACAGTCTGTTAGTGATGGTGACCTCCAGGAACTTCCATATAACCCCCAAATAACTGTTCAAGTTATATGTTCCAGTGGTTCATGTGACATTCGAGATACCATGCTATTCAAAGGGCATGCTGTTCCCCTGATATCATGGTTAGTATTCCTATCTCTTCTCCTTCTCTGATGTTCTATTATTCCTCCTTCTTGTCTTTTAAGGCACGGAGTCTCTCCAGGAGAGGAGGGTGGGAATAATGCCACAGCGTCAACGTAGCTCAGTTGGTAGCACTCTTGCCTCTGAGACACTAGGGGCGGGATTCTCCGACCCCCCGCCAGGCCGGAGAATCGCCGGGGGGCGGCGCGAATCCCGCCCCGTCGCCCCGATGCTGGCTGCCGGATTCTCAGGGGCCGGTTTTTCGGCGGGGGCGAGAATCGCCTCGCGCCGGTCGGGGGCCGTTGGCAGTGGCCCTCCCCCGGCGATTCTCCGGCCCGCGATGGGCCGAGTGGCCCCCCTGTTTTCGGCCGGCCCCGCCGCCGTATATTACACCACGTCCGTACCGGCGGGACCTGGCTCTGCGGGCGGCCTGCGGAGTCCTCGGGGGGGGGGGGGGGGGGCGCACGGGGGGATCTGGCCCGCGATCGGGGCCACCGATCTGAAAGCAGGCCTGTGCCGTGGGGGAACTCTTTCCCTCTGCGCCGGCCGGTGTAACGGTCCACCATGGCCGGCCCGGAGAAGAACCCCCCCTGCGCATGCGCTGGGATGACACCAGCATACGCTGACATTCCTGTGCAAGCGCCAACTCACTCCAGCCGGCAGAGGCCCTTCAGCACCGGTTGGCCCGGCGTCAAACCCTTCGACGCCGGCTGGCGCGGCGCCAACCCCACCGGCCCCGGCCTACGCCCTGAAGGTGCGGAGGATTCCGCATCTTCCGGGCGGCCCGACGCCGGAGTGGTTCACGCCACTCCTCGGCGCTGGTACGGCCCACCCTGCCGATTAGGGGAGAATCCCGCCCCAGGTTCTGGGTTCAAATCCCACAGCAAGACTTGAGCACAAAAATCAAGGCTGACTCTCCAGGCCAATGTGTTGTCGTTCAGATGAAATATTAAATCAACACCCCGTTTGAGTGATTGTAAAAGATCCAATGCCCCAATGCCACTATTAGATGAAGAACAGGATGTCTTGGCCAATATTTATCACTCAATCAACATTAAAAAAAACAAATTATCTAGTCATTATCACAGCGCTGCTTGCAAGTGTTTGCTGTGTGTACCCTTTACATTACAATAGTGATTAGACTTTAATAGTACTTCATTAGCCGGTAGCCACGTAAAATGGCTGCGTTCCGATTAATCTGGCCAAAACCCAGTTTAAAATGGCTAACCCGAAAGACTGCTGGGAAAAGCAGCTAACAAGACACAAGCAGGCAGCTGCAGACAGTATTGCATATTCAGCTCTGAGGAAGTTAGCCCAGATCGATACTCAGGGTATCACCAGCCCATCAACCCAGGTATTTGCAGTTGCATTCAGGACTGTTTGCAGCCCATCTATTCAGACATCCACAGTTAAATCGGCTATCCCTGGGAACAATTGCAGCATATTAGCAATTGAATCGGCCAGACTTGTCAGCGCCTGCAGTGGCCAAAACAAAGACAGGTGAACGACCACCCCCCGATCGAGGAATCACCTCACCATTGGACACATCGACCCCAGGGATTGGGGACAAATCCAATCACTTGGGACTCAGGGTCAAGGGCCGCCCCGGGAGGCGGGAAGCCCCTGGGCCCTATAAAAGTGAGGGGCCAAGTTCAGATCTCTCTCTCCTCTTTGCCTGCTCGAGACCTTCGCAAGAACAGCAACCGGCAACAGTAAGTTTGAATCCAGCGATCGCTATCCGGTAGAGGCACCTAGCCACCGACCTGTAGCAGCCTTTTGAATTCCGCAGTCCAGATCTGATTGGACAAGCCATTGGTTTCCCTGACCTGGTGGGCTCTTCCTAAGTTAAGTATTGGCCAGTAGTGATAGGTTTATTATATAGATAGTAGTATTAGTGTATTAATATTGCTTGTTGTATATAATAAATGACCGTTGTTTTAATCCTTACTAAGCGGTGTGCTGTATTATTAATCATAACCTGAACTTGAACCACGTGGCGGTATCATAAAGATACCTGGCGACCCGTGAGCAAAGGTGACGTAATCAGAGCAAATAGACTAAGGTTAAAAAGAGCAACAAGCCCAAAAGCACTTTCAGACATCCAGTGGTCATGAAAAGTATGCTATAATTGTCATTGTGGCTTGAGAGAGCAGCATGCACCTGCATAAGAGCAGCCAGTACATCTCAGAATAATTTATTACATGTGAGATGTGACTGAGAGACATGATGAGGTGTTACAAGTCCCATTTCCTTAGAGTGATCAGCAGTAGCACTCACATCAATATTTCATAAAGGAATAGTCTACACAATTCACAACTCTGCATTGAACTCCCTCACTTATTTTTCAAATTTGAGTAGTTTTGATGTGAGTCTCTCAAAAATTAGAAAGAAAAACTGCCAACTCCAAATGGTCTGCAATCTATCGCACTCTTTGTGATCACAAGTAAATCACACTCTTACCAGCTTTAGAAATCTCTTCACAACCGCCAAGACTGCCAGCAACGATCGACATTCTAAAAGTGCAATAGTTTAGGATGGACAAATTCATCACTTAGAGCCAAATGTTGTTCCCCCAAGCTCCAAATATTACATCTTACTCACTCATCCTCACCTATTTAAAATCAACATGAAGTGCGACCTGCTCCTATAAAATTCATCACCTCACCCTGGCTATCCATCTTCCTCCAAACAACTGGCTGATTTGGCATTATGAAACTATAGGGCGGGATTCTCCCCTACCCGGCGAGGCAGTGGGTCCCGGCGGGATGGAGTGGCGTGAACCACTCCGGCATCGGGCCGCCCCAAAGGTGCGGATTTCTCCACACCTTTAGGGGCCAAGCCCTCACCTTTAGGGGCTAGGCCTGCGCCGGAGTGGTTGCCGTCTCGCCGGCTGGCGTGGAAGGCCTTTGGCGCCAAAGGGACTCCGCTGGCCGGCGGAAGTCCGCGCATGCGCGGGAGCAGCTGCTGACGTCATCCCCACGCATGCGCAGGGGGGGGGGGGGGTCACCTACGCGTCGGCCATCGCGGAGACCTACACGGCCGACATGTAGTAAATGAGTGCCCCCACGGCACAGGCCCGCCTGCGGATCGGTGGGCCCTGATCGCGAGCCTGGCCACCGTGGGGGCACACCCCGGGGCCAGATCGCCCTGCGCCCCTCACCCCCCAGGAGCCCGGTGCCCGCTCGTGCCACCTGGTCCCGCCGGTAAGGGAGGTGGTTTAATTCATGCCGGCAGGACCGCCATTACAGCAGCGGGACTTCGGCCCATCGTGGGCCGGATAATCTCCGGGGAAGGACCGCCAACCAGCGCGGCGTGATTACCGCCCCTGCCGAATCTCCGGTGCCGGAGAATTCGGCGGCCGGCAGGGGCGAGAATCACGCCGCCCCCTGGCGATTCTCCGACCCGGCGGGGGGTCGAAGAATCACGCCCATGGTTTCGCCACTTCTTTTTCCTGGATTTGGTGGGATCCGTCTATCATTTAACACATTTTGTAGACCGAGTGGTCATGTGAGAACGTGATAACGCAGCTACATAAGAGGTCACATGGCGGAAGTTATCCCCAGGATCTTGAGCAGAGCATAGGTACTATTTAGATTTAGATTACAACACCAGGTTAAAGTCCAACAAGTTTATTTGGAATCACTAGCTTTCGGAGCATAGCTCCTCCTGATGAAGGAGCTACGCTCCGAAAGCTTTAACCTGGTATTGTAAGACTTCTTACTGTGCCCACCCCAGTCCAACGCCAGCATCTCCACATCATGGATTTAGATTATATTTAGATTTATTGTCAAGTGTACCGAGGTACAGTGAACAGTATTGTTCTGCATACAGTCTAGACAGATCATTCCATGCACAAAAAACATAGGACATACAATAAATATACAATGTAAATGTAGAGGTTGAGTTTAAGAATAAACTACCTTTGTTCAAAGACCTTGATGTCAGTGATTTGAGGAACCCACAACATTCTACATGGTGTCAGTAGTTGGCAGTATGGCACAAGGATTTTACCTCATTGACCCACTCATCTTTGATGAAAATATTGCAGATAGTTTAGAAAAGTTCCAGAAGGTGGTGGCATAGTTACTACAGGGCTACACTCTCCGACAAGTCAAAAAAGGTACAGGTTTTTGCTCTATTAAACCTTTGTGGGCCATAAAGTGGTCGCAAAATTTGAGTTGTTTGTCTTCCAGTCAGAGGAGGAAAAGCTGCCAAGGCAATCCTGAAACAATTTGAGAACATTTGTCTCCTGGTAAAAAAACATAAATCCTTGATAGACAGGCATTCAATTTCACAAAACAGAAAGGAGAAGAGCCAATACAATCCTACCTAACCATCCTAAAAATACTGGCAAAGAAATGTGCGTTCGGAACTCTCACTGAAGAACCAGTTAGCGATCGAATAGTTGGTGGAATATATAGCAATACAGCAGCTGTTGTGAGAAAAAGACTTAAATGTTACAAGTAGCCATCAATATCGGTATGTTAAGCGGACAATCCGAGAAATGAAGCAGAGATTTTAGGCTGGAAACAGTGGTTATCACTGCTGTCTCACAGTGTCGAGGACCCAGGTTCAGTTCCAACCCCAGGCCACTGTCTGTGTGGAGTTTCCACATTCTCTCCATGTCCAGGTGGGCCTCACCCCCAAACCCCAAAGATGTGCAGTATAGGTGGATTGGCCACCCTTAATTGAGAAACATTTTAAAAACTAACCATATTCATGTCTCCAGTAGGCAGATATCGCTTTCTTCGTGTGCCCGATGGGATCGCCATGGGCAGCGAGGTCTTCCATTAGTCCACGGAGAAACTCTTTGCAGGCCAACCTTGCGAGATCATTGGGCAGCACGGTAGCATTGTGGATAGCACAATTGCTTCACAGCTCCAGGGTCCCAGTTTTGTTTCCGGCTTGGGTCACTGTCTGTGCAGAGTCTGCACATCCTCCCCGTGTGTGCGTGGGTTTCCTCCGGGTGCTCCGGTTTCCTCCCACAGTCCAAAGGTGTGCAGGTTAGGTGGATTGGCCATGATAAATTGCCCTTAGTGTCCAAAATTGCCCTTAGTGTTGGGTGGGGTTACTGGGTTATGGGGATAGGGTGGAGGTGTTGACCTTGGGTGGGGTGCTCTTTCCAAGAGCTGGTGCAGACTCAATGGCCGAATGGCCTCCTTCTGCACTGCAGATTCTACTGTTGATGACATCCTGGAGCGAGATTCTCCGACCCCCCGCCGGGTCGGAGAATCGCCGGGGGCTGGCGTGAATCCCGCCCCCGTCGGTTGCCGAATTCTCTGGCACCGGAGATTCGGCGGGGCGGGAATCGCGCCGCGCCGGTTGGCGGGCCCCCCCTCCCCCTCCCGCGATTCTCCGGCCCGGATGGGCCGACGTCTCGCCGCTAAAATGCCTGTCCTGCCGGCGTAGATTAAACCACCTACCTTACCGGCGGGACAAGGCGGCGCGGGCGGGCTCCGGGGTCCTGGGGGGGGCGGGGGGGCGATCTGGCCCCGGGGAGTGCCCCCACGGTGGCCTGGCCCGCAATCGGGGGCCACCAATCCGCGGGCGGGCCTGTGCCATGGCTGCACTCTTTTCCTTCCATGGTGGAGACGGTGGCGAAGGCGGAAGAGACTCCCTCCACAGCGAATGCGCGGGGTGCCGTGAGCGGCCGCTAACGCTCCTGCACATGCGGCGCCCGGCAATGTCATTTCCGCGCCAGCTGGCGGGGCATCAAAGGCCTTTTCCGCCAGCTGGCAGGGCGGAAATCAGTCCGGCGCGGGCCTAGCCCGTCAAGGTTAGGGCTCGGCCCCTCAAGATGCGGAGGATTCCGCACCTTTGGGGCGGCGCGATGCCGGACTGATTTGCGCCATGTTTGGCGCCGGTCGGCAGACATCGCGCCGATACTGGAGAATTTTGCCCCTGGTTTAGGGTCGTACTATGCAAGAACATGGGGCGGAATTCTCCAATCCCGCGACAGAGTGTCCACACCGTCGTAAACACCATCACGTTTTACGACGGTGTGAACGGGCCGCTCTCACAACTAATTCTGGCCCCTCCAGGAGGCCAGCACGGCGCTGGAGCAATTCGCGCCGCTCCAGCTGCAGATCCCAACGCCGAACTGTGCGCCCCCGGATCCGCGCATGCGCAGTTGCACTGGCGCCAATGAGGACATGCGCAGTGGCACCGGCACCAACGCACGCATGCGCAATGGCCTCCTTCAACACGCCGGCCCCGATGCAACATGGCGCAGGACTATGTAATGGTCGGGAGCATGTTTGAAGTGGGTGAAGGGATTGGTGGATTTTCGCCTTTTTTTGTGGAGGGGCGGGGGGGGGGGGGGGGGGGGGGGGCGGTTCTGTTCAATGTCGAGATTGTAAGGAGTTGTAGGGGTGAAAGGTTTTTGTGGGGATGGATGTTCTCTTCCCCCTCCTGTTTTATGGGACTGTTTGTGTTTAACATCTGTTTGTTTGCTTTTGGAGAACTCTACCTGGAGTTCAGGAGAAGTCCTTGTTTGGGTGCGGGAGGGTAAGGCCAGCAGGAAGCCTTCTTCTTTGAGCTGAGGAGTGGAGGGGAAAGGGAGGGGGAGGTCATTAGGATGTGCCTTTGGGCAGGGGCAGCCACGCTAGCAGGTTATGCTGGTGAATGGAAGTGAGGGGATTGGGGAGAAGGTCAAGAGGGGTGGCCGGGGGGAGGGGGGAAAGGGGAGGTGGGAGGGGAAGAAGGGGAAGGGGAAAAGCGTGGGGAGGAGTTTCTGCGACGTGGCAAGGGGTGAGAGATGACATGGTCAAGGGCGAAGAAAGAGGCCATCTGGGATGAGCTAGGTACAGAGTGGAATGAAAGGGGCAGGAGTTAAGCGGGGAAGATGACGGACGGTAGAGGGGATTGGAGGTGCAAGCCTCTGGTAAGGTTGGTAACGCGGAACGTCCGGGGACTGAATGGGCCGGTTAAAAGGTTGCGTGTGTTCGCGCACCTCAGGAGCTTGAAAGCGGGGGTTGTCTTTTTGCAGGAGACACACCTCCCTGTGAAGGACCAGGTTAGGTTAAGGAAGGGGTGGGTCGGGCAGGTTTTTCACTCGGGGTTTGATTTGAAATCGAGGGGTGTGGGAGTTTATTGAGCAAAAAAATGGGATTTGTGAGTGCGAAGGAGGTGAGGGATCCAGGTGGGAGATATGTGATTGTGAGTGGGTATTGGAAGAGGCATCGGTAGTGTTGGTAAATATGTATGCCCCAAATTGGGATGATATGGGTTTTGCTGGCAGCAATCCCGGATTTGGCCACGTACCAGTTGATCATGGGAGGAGATTTTAACTGTGTCCTGGAGCCGAGGGTGGATAGATCGAGCCCCAGGTCGATGGGTAGGGTACGAATGGCAAGGTAGCGGGGGGGGTTTACGGAGAGGATGGGTATGGTGGATCCATGGCACTTTCGGAACATAGGGGGAAGGGAGTATTCCTTCTTTTCACACGTCTTTAAGGTGTATTCAAGCATTGGTTACTTTGTAGTGAGTCGGGAGATTTTGGATGGGGTGGAGGGGGTGGCGTAAGCGGGGATAGTTATCTCGGACCATGCATCCCACTGGCTGGATATTCGGTTCAGTACGGGACGAGAGCAGAGGTTTGATTCGGGGTTGTTGGCGGATGGAGGTTTTTGTAATAAGGTGCGGTTGGCGATTAGGGATTATGTGGAGTTCAATCAGAATGGGGAGGTGTCGGCAGGCATTTTCTGGGAAGCACTGAAGGCAGTGGTCCAGGGAGAAATTATCTCATTTACGGTTCGTGCAAATAAGGAAAGGAGGGCAGAACATGACCGTCTAGTGAGCGAGATAATGGAGGTGGACAGGGAATATTCGAGGGTGCCCACCGTGGAGGGATTGGTGAGGAGGAAAAGGTTGGAGGGGCAATTGGACAGGCTGACAACAGGGAGGGCAAGAGGGGTGCAATACGAGTATGGGGAGGAGGCGAGCCGCATGCTGGCGCACCAGCTGCGGAGGCAGGCTGCGTCCAGGGAAATATTGAAGATCTGGACTGGGGCTGGGGATGTGGTGTCAGAGCCAGGGAAGATAAATGAGGCATTTAAAGAGTATTATGAGTACTTTATCCCGAGTACTTTATGAGGCAGGCCCAGGAGGAGAGGAGGGGGACATGGTGTGGTTTCTGGACGAGTTGGAATTTCTCCAGTTGAGGAAGTTTCTCCCTGTGGCTGAGGGAGGTGCTGGATAGTATCAGGGGTATGAAGTCGGGGAAGGCCCCTGGGCTGGATGGGTAGCCGGCAGAATTTTATAAGGAATTTGTGGCGGACCTGGCACCACATCTGTTGGGGGTGTTTAATGAAGCACTGGAAAAGGGGGAGTTGCCGGAGACGATGAAGCAGGCAGTAATCACACTAATCCCCCAAAAAGGGAAGGATCCGGTGGAATGTGGGTCGTATAGACCCATATCACTATTGAACACGGATGTGAAAGTATTGGCTAAGTTGTTGGCGGGGAGGATGACGGATTGTGTCCCGGGGGTGGTTGCAGAAGATCAAACAGGCTTCATGAAGGGCAGGCAGCTCGCGAGTAATATAAGACGGCTGTTGAATGTGGTGATGAATCTGTTGAGAGCTCTGGTACCGGAGGTGGTGGTGTCCATGGACGCGGAGAAAGGATTTGATCGGGTGGAGTGGCGGTACTTGTTCGAAGTTTTGGGAAGGTTTGGGTTTGGGCCGAGATTTGAGGCATGGGTGTGGTTGCTGTATGTGGCACCAAGAGCGAGGGTGAGGACGAATGATATGAGCTCACGAAGCTTTGACTTACACAGGGGTACGAGGCAGGGGTGCCCACTGTCGCCACTGCTGTTTGCACTGGCCATAGAGCCATTGGCGATGGCTCTCAGGGGGTTGGCAGAGTGGCAGGGGATAATGAGGGGACAGAGATGCATCGGGTGTCGCTCTACGCTGTATGATCTCTTGCTGTATGTTTCGGATCCGTTGGAGAGTATGGGAAGGATCATGGGCCTGTTGGGGAGGTTTGGAGGGTTCTCGGGATACAAGCTGAATGTAGGGAAAAGCGAGGTATTCCCAGTGAATGAGCTGGCACAGCAGGCTAATTTAGGGGGGATCCCATTTACGGTAGCGAAGGATAGGTTTAGGTACTTGGGGATTCAGGTAGCGAGGGAATGGATGGGGCTCCATAAGTGGAACTTAACAAAGCTGATGGAGGAGGCCAGGGAAGATCTTAAGAGGTGGGATACACTGCACTTAACGTTGGCGGGGAGGGTCCAAGTGGTGAAAATGAATATTCTGCCGAGGTTCTTGTTTATCTTTCAGGCTCTCCCGATCTTTATACCAAAGGCCTTTTTTCGGAAAGTGGACACAATCATCTCTGACTTTGTGTGGGCGGGGAAGGTGCCGAGGGTGGGGAGGGCCCTGCTACAGAGGCAGAGGCAGCAGGGAGGGTTGGGTTGCCAAACTTGCTTCATTATTATTGGGCGGCGAATGTGGATAAGGTGCTGCGGTGGTGGGAAGGAGAAGGGGTAGAGTGGGTTAAGATGGAGGAGGAATCTTGTAAGGGGTCAAGTTTGAGGGCTATGGTGACGGCAGCGTTGCCAAGGGCTGCGAGTAGGTATTCAGGGAGCCCAGTGGTGCAGTCCACGGTGAAGATATGGAATCAGCTGAGGAGGCATTTTAGGGTGGAAGGGATGTCGGTGCTAACGCCGTTGTGCGAGAATCATAGGTTTGAGCCGGGGGGGATGGATAGTGTATACAGGAGGTGGAGGGAAGTGGGGCTGGTCAAGGTGAGGGATTTGTATTTGGAGGAAGGGTTCGCCAGTCTGGAGGAGCTAAGGGAGAGGGTAGAGCTGCCGAGGGGTACTGAGTTCAGGTATCTACAGGTTAGGGAGTTTTCACGAAAGGTCTGGAAGGGGTTCCCTAGATTGCCGGGATACACCCTGCTGGAGCGACTGCTGCTTCCGGATGTGGAAGAGGAGGGAAGAATTTGGGGATATATATAAGTGGCTGGGCGAGCGGGTGGTGAAGATCAAGGAGAAATGGGAAGCAGAGTTGGGAATGGAGATCATTGGGGAGTATGGAGTGAGGCACTGCGAAGGGTAAACGGGACCTCCTCTTGTGCAAGGATGAGCCTGATACAGTTTAAGGTGGTGCACAGGGTGCATGTGACTCGGGTGAGAATGAGTGGGTTCTTTCAGGGGGTAGCAGATGAGTGTGAGAGGTGTGGGCGGGGGCCAGCGAATCATGCGCACATGTTTTGGAGTTGTGAAAAATTGGGAAGATTCTGGGCAGGAGCGTTCGCGGTCTTAGCCAGGATAGTGGAGGAGGGAGTGGCCCCGGACCCTTTGGTGGTGATATTTGGGGTTTCAGAGAAGCCGGAGCTCACGGAGAGGAGGAAGGTCGATGTCTTGGCCTTCGCCTCTCTGATTGCACGGCGATGAATTTTGCTGGAGTGGCGGTCGGCATCGCCACCGGGGGTAGCAGCATGGTTGGGTGACCTGTATGACTTCCTGCGGTTAGAGAAGATAAAGTATGAGTTAAGGGGCTCAGTTGGGGAGTTTGAGAAAAGGTGGGGGATGTTTGTGACCGTGTTTGAGAAGCTGTTCATCGCAGGAGGGTGGGGGGGATGGGTAGTGGGGAGTGGGGGGTGAAAAAGGAGAAAATTCTGTACAAACTGTATAGTTGATTGTTGGGAAGAATGTTTCCCGGGGTGTTTATTTGCTGTAACCTATTTTGATAGAAGTTTGAGTAAAATGCGATTTAAAAAAAGAAAGAAATCTAGCAATGACAGGGCCTGTCCTTGTCAGCACAATGATTTTATTCCAAGTGCTCCAAGACCACAATTCCTACTGCTGAGGCTCTGCTGCAGCCTAAACTTGAAACCAACGTGAATGATGCCCTCCTGAAACACAGATTGAGAAGCAAGGTGCATTATGATCAAGGTGCCCATTGACCAGCTCACTAAAATCAGGTAAATGGTCATTTTCAGACTGCACGTGGCCATGACCAGTTGGCGGTGGTACACAGTAATGCCCCACAACCAAACAGCTATGTGATAATCTCAGACAATACCCACTATGTCCACAATCACTGTCACCTTCTGCATTTGGCAGAACCAGCACCAACAGATACACCACTTAAGGCATCCGGCCTATGGCACGAGCGGACATGCAGACTCCTACAGAGGCCAACACAGCTACTCCTGCACGTGACGAACACACAGCATTGCTACCAGTGAGGACTCTGGTCACAAAAAGACCACACCCTCAGCGTGCTGGAGCAGGCCGAAAACAAGATTCCAGGATTTTATTACCGTTTAATCTTTAACTGAATTAAAAAAATAAATTTAGTGTACCCAATTCAGTTTTTCCAATTAAGGGGCAATTTAGTGTGGCCAATCCACCTAGCCTGCACATCTTGGGTTGTGGGGGCGAAACCCACGCAAACACGGGGAGAACGTGCAAACTCCACACAGACAGTGACCCAGAACCGGGATCAAGCCTGGTACCTCAGCGCCGTGAGGCAGCAGCAGGGCCAACCTACTGTGCCACCGTGCTGCCCTTAACTGACTTTTGAAGTTCAACTTTCATTCCAATAGAAAAGCGGTGGAGAAGGAGATACAATGGACGATGTACCAGTTGCTACAGCCTAATCTGTGCCTCTGTGTGTAAATAGTTATGCATTGTCAGTTTGTTTATGCACGCCAGGTGGAAGCAGGAACATCAAAGTGAGACAGCAGTCAGATGTCTGCTGAATCCCAAGACATAGCTGGGTCCCAGCCAGATGCCGAGCATCTGGACACGGCTCTCCGAGAGTTGATGGAGATGATACGACACAGCTGTGACATTCAGGAGGGGATGCCAGGTACATTCCAGTGACTACACAGCCGATTGGAGGAGACTCAAAGGCATCGGCCACAGGAGATGGTGCCGACCATGTGTGGCACCGGAGCCAACGCTGCCTGCGCAGTGTCCATGGCAGAACACCTGGAGTCTTGAGTGGTGGTGCCCAAGGCATGGCTCAGTCTGTGATGACCACGGCTGAGGGATCGACATCATGTCCCAGGCACTGAGGGACATGTCCCAGACGCAGATGGACATTGCCGAGGCACTCCGGAGTGTGGCTCAGTCACTGAAGGACGTGTCCAGAGTGTGGTCCAGTCACTGAGGGACGTGTCCCAGATGCAGATGGACATTGCCGAGGCACTCCAGAGTGTGGCTCAGTCACTGAGGGACATGTCCCAGACGCAGGTGGACATTGCCGAGGCACTCCAGAATGTGGCTCAGTCACTGAGGGACATGTCCCAGATGCAGATGGACATTGCCGAGGCACTCCAGGGTGTGGCTCAGTCACTGAGGGACATGTCCCAGACGCAGATGGACATTGCCGAGGCACTCCGGAGTGTGGCTCAGTCACTGAGGGACATGTCCCAGACGCAGATGGACATTGCCGAGGCACTCCGGCGTGTGGCTCAGTCACTGAGGGACAATGCTGAGGAAGTCGACGTCCTGGTGCTGACAATGGGGAGCTGCTAGGACTGGCAGAGCCAGATGACTCAAAGGTCTCTGGTGCTGACTTCAGCTGCCCCTCCGTCCCCTGGAGACCGCCAGGGACCTAGCGACACCGTCAGGGAAAAGGAAGCACTGGAGCCCAACCCGTTCTGCCTTCCACCAAGGAGACAAAGGCAGTAATCCAGTTCTCCCAAATCCGCCCCCCCCCTTACCACTGGCGCATCTCAAGAGCAGTGGGCAGAACAGGGTGGCATGGTGATACATGTGGTACCAGTAAGTCAGCCAGGGCCCTCTGACTCCAGGCCTTCCAGAGGACATCCACGGGCATCAATAGCCACAGGGCATGGAAAGCAGCAGGCTGCCGCTACCTCCGATGTGCATCCTGGGGACACATCTAGACGTAGCAGTAGACCACGAAAGATTAAGAAGGTGGAGGAGCACTGAGTGTGCACTGGGGGGGCGGGTGTGGAGAGGACGTCATATCTATAGCTCGGGAGAATGGAAATGCCAAATGTTACCTATTAAACGTGTAACACCTGATACATGTGACGCCTCTGTCACGTTAATCTGTACAGCGAGCTTGCCTCCACCCCTATCTCCTGTTGCCTTCTGCTCCCCCTATCCCCAAACCTCCGGGATAGTGGCTAAACAGAGGCCAGCTGGGGTCTCGTCGGTGAGGCTGGTAAATCCCGGGGGCCGGTTAGATCTGTCATAGGCAGAGCTGAGTGAGCTGTTAAGCTCACGTAGCTATGCAAGTCTGGATCCCATCCATTGTGGGACCACCAGCAATACCAGAAGTGGCCTCTTGCGGGATCTACCATCGCGTCCCATCCCGATTCCGGTGGGACGCGGCCGGTACATCGCGCCCATATTCCTTTTCAAAATTCTTCAGTGTCAAATGTACAAATATTCCAAGCCCACTTGAAGAAAAATTAATTACCACTGAGGCCACCTTCTGCCAAGCTTGAATCACACCGTCTGCGGTGACTACAAACATATTAGAAAGAGCCAAAAAGGGCAGCACGATGGTGCAGTGGTCAGCATTGCTGCCTCACAGCGCTGAGGACCCTGGTTCGATCCCGGCCCTGGGTCACCGTCCGTGAGATGTGCAGGGTAGGTGAATTGGCCACGCTAAATTTCCCTTAATTGGAAAAAAAAAGAATTGGTTTCTTTAAATTAAAAAAGAAAGAGAAAAAGGACATTTACTTCATTGGGGACACAAGCCATAACGTGGATTGCAAAGATGTGCAGGTTAGGTGGAGTGGCCATGCTAAATTGACACTTAGTGTCCAAAGCTTAGGTGGGGTTACGAGGATAGGTGGGGGAATGGACCTTTCGAACGGTCAGTGCAGACCCGATGGGCCAAATGGCCTCCTTCTGTACAGGAGGGATTCTATGATTCTATAATAACTTACTAGCAAGGTGTGAAGAATATCGTTTGCATCTTGATGACTTATTCGCCTTTAAGTCTAATGAATCCAGGAAGTGGAGAACGATGTCCTTTCTGTGAGCAAGTAGTTGCTTGGTAAGGGAGGGAACCAATCATAAAGACACAGTCAGGAAAAGAATAAAATAAAGCTTTGAAGGTAGCAGAAGAAATTTAATGGGCAGCGTGAATACTCCCCATTTCTCAAACCGGATTCCAGGATGTCCCATCTACAACAACAACTTGCATTTATATAGCACCATTAATGTGGCGAAACATTGCAAGGTTTTTTATGGAATGGTGTCAAGCACAAGTCGACACTGAGTCACGTAGCAAGATGTTAGGGCAGATGAGCAAAAGCTTGCTCAAAAAGGAAAGTTTTTAGCAGTATCTTAAAGGAGGAAAGCAAGATAAGGAGCCTGAGAGCTTTGGGGAGGTGTGAGGGGCGGGGGTGTTAGTTTCAGATTTCAGGGTATTTGCATGGGCATCAATGATTGAACGAGTAAAAATCGGGGTAGTCAAGTAAAATCAGGTAGAGGAAATCAGAGATAGCGAGGCCATGGAGGCAATTGAGATCAAGATGAGAATATTAAAATGGAGATGTTGTTTTACTGAGCGCCAGCGTAGGTCGGCGAGCACAGGGGGTGATGGGTGAATTAGACTTGGTGCGAATTAGAACTCAGCAGAGTTTTGGTTGACCTCAAGTTCACAGAGGCTAGTAATGTGGGACACTTGCCAGGGGTGCATGGAGAATGGAGCTTGTGGCGGGAATCAAAGACAATGGGCGAGATTCTCCCACCCCCCGCCGGGTCGGAGAATCGCCGGGGGCTTGCGTGAATCCCGCCCCCGCCGGTTGCCGAATTCTCCAGCACCGGATATTCAGCGGGCCCCCGAATGGGCCGAAGTCCCGCTGCTAAAATGCCTGTCCCGCCGGCGTAGATTAAACCACCTACCTTACCGGAGGGACAAGGCGGCGCGGGCGGGCTCCGGCGGCCTGGGGGGGGGGGGGGGGCGCGGGGCTATCTGGCCCCCGGGGGGTGCCCCCACGGTGGCGTGGCCCGCGATGGGGGCCCACCGATCCGCGGGCGGGCCTGTGCCGTTGGGGCAGTCTTTTCCTTCCGCCTTCGCCACGGTCTCCACCATGGCGGAGGCGGAAGAGACTCCCTCCACTGCGCATGCGCGGGAATGCCGTCAGCGGCCGCTAACGCTCCCGCGCATGCGCCGCCCAGAGATGTCATTTCCACGCCAGCTGGTGGGGCACCAAAGGCCTTTTCCGCCAGCTGGCGGTGCAGAAATTAGTCCAGCGCGGGCCTAGCCCCTTAAGGTTGGGGCTCGGCCCCCCCAAGATGCGGAGCATTCCGCATCTTTGGGGCGGCGCGATGCCCGACTGATTTGCGCCGTGATTTTGAGCGCCAGTCGGCAGACATCGCGCCGATACCAGGGAATTTCGCACAATGGGCGGGTTTCTCCGGCCGCGTCCGCCCGGCAACTGGAGAAACCCACCCGAGGTCAATGGAGTTCTCCATTGTACGTGGCTCGCCCATGGCATTCTTGCTGCGGTCTGGGTGGACCCGCCTCAGTTTAAAGGGCCGCATTACACTCAAGTCGTCACTCCAGGAGCAGGATGGGGTCTGGCCTGCTGGCCCCAGATGTAGATCGCAAGTGGCCACTGGGGTGGAGTAATGCCAGCGCAGGTTGCTTGAAGTTGCCTTAAATGCTGTTCAGCAGAGTAGTCCTCATTCTCTCACCCTCCGACAGCCATCTCCGCACTTGCCATTATTATTATATGGCAGATTGGTTCTGTACATAGTACCTACTGGATGAATGGACATGAAAGGGACAGGGAGATGGCAGGTAGGACTTGGCAGGTACAATGGGGAATGGGTGGGTGGTGGATGAGGGCTATTCATATTGATGGCAATCAAAAATCACTTTTAAAAGCTGTCTAAATGAAACGTGGGTCATTTCATTCCTTTCATGTCACCGACATTCAAGATTGGTTCATGAAACCAAAGGGGGAGGTACCGCTGGGCCCTATGAAACTGGAAAGAACACAGATCCAAAATTGGAGAAAACATTTTTTCAAAGCTTTTTGGCTTGAGCCCAGCAACTCACACCAAAATACTTCAACAGACCTTCAAGTGCTGCACAATCTTAACCCTGATCTCGGTGGACCATTTCTTAAAGTTGGAGGCAATGTTAGGTTATATTGTGTTACATTGTGACAGTTGTCAGTCAATCTATTATCCAGTCAAGTTCCAGTCAACATTAAAAAGACAGGCGAGACCTCATCACTCGCTCTGATACATAATTGCTGACTGCAGTTCTGGGATAGCCTCTTGGACCATTCATGGTTGACCAAAGACATCACAATGATGACACAGGCAAATGTTTCCTAACTTCATAGCTGTAAAATATAGACCAAATCTAATTATAATTCTTTTGGCAATCAGGCCCAATAAGGAGTAGCATCTTGATTCTCTGATTTCATTACTGTGCTCAGTTTCAGTGTGAAGGCTTGGCCCATCTGGTGCTGAAATCCCACATCCATTCCTTTAATGCCTCTAGATTTGATTATTCCAACGGACTCCTCGCCGGTTTCCCATCTGCCACCCTCCATAAACTTGAGCTCATCCAAAACTCTGCTGTCTGTATCCTAACTCACACCAAGTGACGTTCACTCCATTTCCCCTGCGTTTGCAGACTTAAATTGGCAAAACCTTGGCTGGAATTTTCTAGCGCCATTGAAATTTCCCATCACAGTGGCGGGACCAGACCGTCTGACCGGCGTGAGATGGTCATCACAGTGGCGGGACCAGACCGTCTGACCGGCGTGAGATGGTCATCACAGTGGCGGGACCAGATCGTCTCACCAGCGTGATTTAAAACTCTCATCCTTGTTTTTAAAACCTTCCATGGCCTTGCCATTGCCCATCTCTGCAACCTCCTCCAGCTCTTTAACTCTCCACGATCCATGCACTGCATCAGCCCTGGCATCTTGAGCCTTCTCAATTTTAGTCACATGGTGGCCATGTATTTATCCACCCAATTCCAAAGTTATAGAGTCTCTCACTAAATCTGTCTTGGCTCCTTTCAGACACTCCTTTAAACACAAAATAAAGACCAAAAGTGCTGAAAAACCTCTGCAGGTCTCACAGCATCTGTGGAGAGGAAAAGAGTTAACAGGGGCAATCAAGCCACTGCATTGCACCTGGCGCTGATCTGGGCACACCGGGTAAATAGCAGGAACGGCCAAATCGCAATTCACGCAGGGCACGAACCAGTTTGCAATTTACCCGGCCTGTTCCTGATGGCAAGTTCCGGATCTCGCCCTAAGAAGGCGAGAATATTATTAACCCTCATTTGCATTCATTTAAATCTCATTAGTGCGATTCAAGTTGAATGCAGCAGCCTTCGGGCCTTCAGGGAATTACCCAACTTTCCAGCGAGAGGTCATGCAGCCATCGATCAGTACTCCTTTTATAAAAATGTGAGGTAGACGCAATGGCTGCTGAGGGGAAGTGAGGAGGTGAGTAGCCATATTTCCATTTTCCGGCATACAGCTCAAGGGCACAGGATGTGCTGCCCCAGTGCTCGGGGGTGGGGGGGGGGGGGGGGGGTGGCACGGATGGGGAGATCACCTCAGCCGGGTAGGCAATAGATGGCATACATGTCGCCTTGCATGCACTGGGGCATCAGGGAGTACACTTTATTAACAGGAAGGGGTTCCTCTCCCTGTATGTTTAGATTGTGTGCGACCACCACCTCCGTACACGACAGCTACATCCTGGGAGATCCCCGGCAACTTGGAAGACCACCCTAGGATGACTGGTTGGCTCTTGGTGAACAAGGGGTGCCCGCTGAGGTTCTGGCTGATGATGCCGGTGAGGAGGCCTGAGACCGAAGTGGAGACCTGATAGAATGAGGCCCAAGCTGCCACTCATGCTGTCATTGAACGGTGCATCGGACTGCTCAAAATGCGATTCCGATGCACCATGGTGTCGACGCCCTTGGTAATGCTCCTCAGTGACTGGGCCGTGCTCTCGAGTGCCTTGGCAATGCCCATCTGTGTCTGAGACATATCCCTCAGTGACTGGGACATGTTCTGGAGTGCCTGAGCAATTTCCACCTGCGTCTGGGACATATCTCTCAGTGACTGGGGCATGTTGTCGAGGCCCTCAGCCATGATCGTCACAGACTGAGCTATGCTTTGGACACCACCATTTAAGACGCGGCCGTCATGCTCCAGGTTTTCCACTGCAGTCGCCACATTAGCAATGTTGGCCTTAGTGCCACACATGGTCGGCAACATCTCCTGCACCCAAAGCCTTTGGCACATCTCCAATCGGCTATGCAGTCGCTGGAATGTACCGGCATCCCCTCCTGAATGTCACGGTCATGTCCTAGCGTCTGCATCAGCTCTGGGAGAACCGTGTCCAGATACTCGGTATCTGACAGGGACCCAGCTGAGTCCTGGGATCCAGCAGGCCTCTGACTGCTAGTGCCTTTGGATGTTCCTGCCTCCACCTGATGTGCATCAGCAACTGTGTGGTGTTCACCAGATTATGCCTCAAAAGCCTGTCCACTAATGTCTCCCACTGAGATGTTTGTCTCTCCACTGATGGAAGATGGGGATGATAGCTGTGATGCCTCGCCTATAGTCTCCTCGCAGCTCTCCTCCAAAGGGGGGGACGACTCTGGAGGCCCGGCCCATCAGATGGACGCCAGACCTCCTAGTCATGACAGCCGCTGCCACTGTTTCCCAGGCGGCATTGCTGACTCGGCTGCAGAGCCTCCCCTCAGGGGAACAGGCATCAAGAAACCTGGCCAGGGCGGCATCCCCAAAGCGAGGAGCAGTTCTGCGCACGGCCATGCTTGTGTCTTCACTGGGAGTGAGTGGTGAGGGAGCGTTTTAAAGCAACTCCCCCTTGCCAGTAGCGAGACGCTAAGGTGCAAGTCAGGCGAATCAGACGGCGAGACAGCCAGTAATGGCGGGATTCACGTGGGGGCTCATTATTGACGGTGAATATGGGCCATGGTCTCGCCAACACGGCTGTTGAGGAAAAGCCCGGGCGCCCAAAATGACACTTCGAAATTTCTGTTGAATCGTGCCCAACATTTCATGTCCAATATGTCTCTTCACCAAAACCTTTCAAAGAAGAATCATATTAGACACGAAACATTAACTTTCCTCCTCTCTCTGCCTTGCTGCCAGCCCAGCTAAGTTTCTCCGGCACTTTCTTTTTTCATTCCAGATCTACTACATTCACAAATATTTCACTTTTACTCGTTGGAAACTGCTTCTCTGACCAAGATTTTTGTCATCTGCTCCAATAGCTCCTCTGTGGCTCGGTGTAAAATGTTGCTTGATAACACTTCTGTGAAGTGCCTTAGGATGTTTTACACAGATTAAAGGCACTATATAAATACAAGTTGCTGCTGTTGTTGTTGAATAAAATCAGGCTCTACAATATTCAGATCTGTCAATTATTTTGAACTTTGCCAGCAAAGTCAACTAATTCCAGTCAAATACTATGTGAATAAATTTTCCTGTCATGGAATCTCAACAAATTCTGAAACCCAAGCAAACAAATTAGTGTCTGCAATTTATATCTTATAATTCACATAGACCAAGAGGTCACATGTACAAAATGTATTGTAAATAGTTGTAATAGGAGCATCACGGAAATATGCTCAGAAAGACAATTGGGTCATCTGGAGAAAGAAAGGCCGCCGCTGATCCACTACAGGCATCTTTTGGCATATCTCCTAGCAACCAATTAGAGAACCAAGGCCAGGAGCACCTTGTATAAGACTCAACATCAGAAAACACAGAAAGGGAAGGCAAACAGATATATTTTTTGAGAAACAAATGAAAATAAAAGCCAAGGACAGTCTGGTGAATAGTGCAGACTTGCATGATCAAGAGTAATTTTAGTTGTTTTGTTTTGTTATGGATTCTCTCTTCACAACGCGCCTCTCATTACTATGAACAACTATAGGCCACAAAAGTTTCTTATTGACCTTACACTTTCCCTGGCCCCATGGGGAAATGATTAACTCCCTCAATTGTAAATCAATGTCAGTGCAATGTATCACTTGTATTACACTTCCTGAATAATGTAATCCTGGCAGGGGCTGTACATCTGCTGCATTTCAGCATGGGCTAAAGGATCACGCAGACTGCTTCATGCAGTGGTTTTTCCTATTACAAAGAATTAGTAAGGCGCCTTCATGAATATGGTAGAGCACATCAATTCCAGCAATCTCATATACACAGCAGGTACAGAATGCAAAGTAGCCAGTTCAGAGCATCTGTCAATACCCCAAGCTGCAGAAGACAACTCAGATCTCTGGCATTTTATTCGCTAGTACTGGATGCAAGTGTCCTCCAGGGAATCTCTATTACCAGAAGGTGCTTGAACAAGTGCTGCCAGGGATAGAAATTTATGCTCAGCAGCAACACTGAGCAATCAGGCCGGCTCAGCAATTCAATAAAACAGTCAGAAGATATCAAAAACATGCATTAATTTAATCCCCACTAGACATGGAGACCCTGCAATTGTACATAATTTTCAAGCTACGCTGGGAGCTGCAGGACCCAAGAGGGTCTGGACTATGAATCCCACTCTGAATTGATATTTAAATTTCATTGTACTCATTGTTGCACCATTTCCAAATCTAGCTCCCCTTTGTGGAAGAACTACTTTGATCACAATGAGTAAGGATATCATTAGTGCACTCTTTTGATTCGTTCATTCAAGTGAACCATGCTCAAAGGCAGGTCCTTGGCTCGTTGTTTGCTGTTGTTTCATCCTGAGCTGTTTATTTGCCAGTTTTTTGTCAGTGGTGGTTTGCCATTGCCTTCCACTCTCAGGAGCAGGGTGAGGAAGCAACTCCTAAGGCTACCTTAGCCAGAACAGGAATCAAATCCATGCTGTTGATGTTATTCTGAACCACACGGCAGCCGTCTAGCCAACTGAGCGAACTGGACCCAAGTCTTTTTGCATACATTTATAATGCCATTGAGAACGGAACACCTCTACTTCCTCCACACCTTCCTTAAGCTGCTAGGTTGACTGAGAGAAAACTCTGCAAAGATTCTCCTACAGTTGCAACTATTCAGATAATTCAAGTAAAAGTATAACTTACCTCCGTATCAGCCAGGTGAGTAAATTCCATAAGACAAATACAAACAACTGGCAATCACGCACACATGCACATAAACACATCCCCCTCCCCTCCCCCCCCCCCGCCCCCCACACACACACACACACATGCATGCCTCACAGCAGGATGTTCAGTCAGCCGTGGTATTGGGTTGGAAGGCTGACAAGGCTGACAGTGTCATGCCGTCACTGTCATTCCAGGGTCAGTGTCATCATCCCCAATCCAAACCATTTTCAGCGAGGTTACGTTGGGGTTGCAGCAGCTACATATCTGAAACTGGAAGGTCTCCACTTGCGGATGATTAAGGGGCCTGATGCCCATTTCTCCATTGCCGCTCACCCAGATTGTAATATTTTCCTCCCTCACATGTTCAGACACCAGTAAGGCTGTACCATGATTCCTTAATCCGAATCACGTATAGATTGTAAGGGATAACAATCCAAGCACAATGATTGCAGCAATCCACCATTATCTATCTCCGCACAGAGCTACTGACATTAACGATGACTCTCTATGAGAATGCAATTGATTCACTGTCCAACCCAGGATTTGTCCTCCAATCCCACAGAATATTATTGTGTAGCACCTTGTTAAAATGTTTTTGAAACTCTAAATATACAATGGCCTGAATCTTCCGATCTCGGCTGTCAAAGAAACGTTCAGTGCAGCGCCCTGGTGAATTCCATCAGTACAAAGAAGAATCAATGGGAAATAGGTCACACCTCTCTTTACCGTATTGCTGCTGTATTCTGGTAACAATGTGCTAGTTGTGTAAGGTCTGGGGGAGGGGGATTTTGGAGGGGTGTGTGGATCTGGTCATGTCCAGTCAGGTTGGCAATTCGGACAGGGGTTTAGTCGGGTCAGGTGTGGTTAGGAGATAGCCAGGTGGTCAGGGGGTAATTTGGGGAGGATGTGATGATTGGTCAGTCGCGGAGTTGCCCAGGTGTTAGAACAGGTTTTGAATTCTCTAACCTCAGAGTCAGAGACTTTCACGTAGGGTCCAGAGGTGCAGGAGAAGTTTAAACTTTCCAGGTCACCCTCATGTAAGCCCCGGTATCAGGACATTCACAGGGTCCTGACACGCAGCTTTGGACAGACGTCTAGTCTCCGAATGTCCAAAAACCAAAAGATTTGGGCCAATGGATACATAAGTACCTTCATCCATCAACTGAGCAAGTTCCTTGAAGATGTGTCCTTTTTCAGAAGCCATGATTGCATGTCAGCAACAATAACCTGGAATGATTTGTCTCTGATGTCGGAAAACATCACAAGGCATTTTACAGAAGCATAATCAGACACAAATTGACATAGAGTCAAAGTAAACATCAGGATGGCTGACAGAAACACTGAGTCAAAGAAGTGGGTGTGAAGAAGCACCTGAAAGGAAATGAGAGATACGGAAAGACTTAGACGAGAATTCCAGTCCCTAGGTGACCGAAGGAACATCTGTTAATGATAGATTGAAGAGAGTGGAGCAATATAGAAGAGTTGTCTATAAAAACTTCTTCTCTGTCAAGGTGAATTCACAGAGTATCCGTAATGAATCTTTTTAGGAACTGATGTGAAAACCAATAGACTTATAATTCTATGACTTCGTATCCCTTTTGAATATTATTACAACACGGGTCTCTTTCCAGTTGACAGAATCGATCCCAGACTCAAGTGGGGTATTAAATACATCAAACAAGTTCACTTAACACAATTTCCACTTTGAACAACATCGTACTGTGTCGATTACCCAAAAAAATTACTTACTAGAAATGGTGGATTTTCTGACATTTTCCACAAAGTTTTCCTTCCCTTCTCCTCTCCCAAAGCCACAACATCTTGCTGTTCCATCTTTCATGGCTGCACGCAGCACACCAAGACGCTCAGCTAAGTAGACATCCTCCACAGGTCAAGACTGTGTTGGCACATTATTCAATGATGGAGAACATGATGGCCAATCCTGATGCTGTTCACTCCAGGACTGTACATGTTCATGTTCCTGTACAGGTGCTCATTGTTGAGCAGATCAAAATTAAGTGTCTTGACATTTACTTTTCCTCGCTAGCCTGTAGATATTGAGGCTAATTATACTGCCTGAACAGTGGCCATAACCTGGAAACTTTGGGCAGTATGGCTGACCACGACAGCTCAGAATGGTGCACTTTGCTCAAGAGGCCACATTGGAGCTATAAGCTTTATTCAGTTTTCAATCTTATTTATCGTACCGGATGAACAGAAATTTCCTTCAATTAAATATTGGAAAAAATAAAGCCATTCTTTTTGATTCTTACCTCAATTCCTATTCCTTAGTTATCAGCATAACTCCTCGTCAAAACAACTAAGATTAAATCAGACATATGTGGCTACAAGGTCAATTTCTAACCACAAATCCCCTAACCATAACCAAGCCACCTATTTTCACACCCGTAAAATCACCCAACTCCATCCCTGCCTCGGCTCAGCTTAAACTCTCATCCATGCCTTTTGATATCTCCATGCCTTGGATTTCTCCATGCCTTTGTTATCTCCATGCCTTTGGTATCTCCATGCCTTTGATATCTCCATGCCTTTGATATCTCCATGCCTTTGATATCTCCATGCCTTTGATATCTCCATGTCTTTGTTACCTCCATGCCTTTGGTATCTCCATGCCTTTGATATCTCCATGCCTTTGTTACCTCCATGCCTTTGATATCTCCATGCCTTTGATATCTCCATGCCTTTGGTATCGCCATGCCTTTGATATCTCCATGCCTTTGTTACCTCCATGCCTTTGATATCTCCATGTCTTTGATATCTCCATGCCTTTGATATCTCCATGCCTTTGATATCTCCATGCCTTTGTTACCTCCATGCCTTTGATATCTCCATGTCTTTGTTACCTCCATGCCTTTGTTACCTCCATGCCTTTGATATCTCCATGTCTTTGATATCTCCATGCCTTTGTTACCTCCATGCCTTTGATATCTCCATGTCTTTGATATCTCCATGCCTTTGTTACCTCCATGCCTTTGTTACCTCCATGCCTTTGATATCTCCATATCTTTGATATCTCCATGTCTTTGATATCTCCATGCCTTTGATATCTCCATGCCTTTGATATCTCCATGCCTTTGTTACCTCCATGCCTTTGATATCTCCATGTCTTTGTTACCTCCATGCCTTTGTTACCTCCATGCCTTTGATATCTCCATGCCTTTGATATCTCCATGCCTTTGTTACCTGCATGCCTTTGATATCTCCATGCCTTTGTTACCTCCATGCCTTTGTTACCTCCATGCCTTTGTTACCTCCATGCCTTTGTTACCTCCATGCCTTTGATATCTCCATGCCTTTGATATCTCCATGCCTTTGTTACCTCCATGCCTTTGTTACCTCCATGTCTTTGTTACCTCCATGCCTTTGTTACCTCCATGCCTTTGATATCTCCATGTTTTTGTTATCTCCATGCCTTTGTTACCTCCATGTCTTTGTTACCTCCATGCCTTTGACATCTCCATGCCTTTGATATCTCCATGTTACCTCCATGGCTTTGAAACCTCCATGTTTTTGTTATCTCCATGCCTTTGTTACCTTGATGCCTTTGTTACCTCCATGCCTTTATTACCTCCGTGCCTTTGTTACCTCCGTGCCTTTGTTACCTCCGTGCCTTTGTTACCTCCGTGCCTTTGTTACCTCCATGCCTTTGTTACCTCCATGCCTTTATTACCTCCATGCCTTTGTTACCTCCATGCCTTTGTTATCTCCATGCCTTTGTTACCTCCATGCCTTTGTTACCTCCATGCCTTTGTTACCTCCATGCCTTTGTTATCTCCATGCCTTTGTTATCTCCATGCCTTTGTTACCTCCATGCCTTTGTTACCTCGATGCCTTTGTAACCTCCATGCCTTTGTTATCACCATGCCTTTGTTATCTCCATGCCTGTGTTACCTCCATGCCTTTGTTACCTCCATGTCTTTGCTATCTCCATGCCTTTGTTATCTCCATGCCTTTGTTACCTCCATGCCTTTGTTATCTCCATGCCTTTTTTACCTCCATGCCTTTGTTACCTTGATGCCTTTGTTACCTCCATGCCTTTGTTATCACCATGCCTTTGTTATCTCCATGCCTGTGTTACCTCCATGCCTTTGTTACCTCCATGCCTTTGCTATCTCCATGCCTTTGTTATCTCCATGCCTTTGTTACCTCCATGCCTTTGTTACCTCCATGCCTTTGTTACCTCCATGCCTTTGCTATCTCCATGCCTTTGTTATCTCCATGCCTTTGTTACCTCCATGCCTTTGTTACCTTGATGCCTTTGTTACCTCCATGCCTTTGTTACCTCCATGCCTTTGTTACCTCCGTGCCTTTGTTATCTCCATGCCTTTGTTACCTCCATGCCTTTGCTATCTCCATGCCTTTGCTATCTCCATGCCTTTGTTATCTCCATGCCTTTGTTACCTCCATGCTTTTGTTACCTTGATGCCTTTGTTACCTCCATGCCTTTGTTACCTCCATGCCTTTGCTATCTCCATGCCTTTGTTATCTCCATGCCTTTGTTACCTCCATGCATTTGTTACCTTGATGCCTTTGTTACCTCCATGCCTTTGTTACCTCCATGCCTTTGCTATCTCCATGCCTTTGTTACCTCCATGCCTTTGTTACCTCCATGCCTTTGTTACCTTGATGCCTTTGTTACCTCCATGCCTTTGTTACCTCCATGCCTTTGCTATCTCCATGCCTTTGTTATCTCCATGCCTTTGTTACCTCCATGCCTTTATTACCTTGATGCCTTTATTACCTCCATGCCTGTGTTACCTCCATGCCTGTGTTACCTCCATGCCTGTGTTACCTCCATGCCTGTGTTACCTCCATGCCTTTGTTACCTCCATGCCTTTGTTACCTCCATGCCTTTATTACCGTGATGCCTGTGTTACCTCCATGCCTTTGCTATCTCCATGCCTTTGTTACCTCCATGCCTTTGTTACCTCCACGCCTTTATTACCTTGATGCCTTTGCTATCTCCATGCCTTTGTTACCTCCATGCCTTTGTTACCTTGATGCCTTTGTTACCTCCATGCCTTTGTTACCTCCATGCCTTTGTTACCTCCATGCCTTTGTTACCTCCATGCCTTTGTTACCTCCATGCCTTTGTTACCTCCATGCCTTTGTTACCTCCATGCCTTTGTTACCTCCATGCCTTTGTTACCTTGATGCCTTTGTTACCTCCATGCCTTTGTTACCTCCGTGCCTTTGTTATCTCCATGCCTTTGTTACCTCCATGCCTTTGCTATCTCCATGCCTTTGCTATCTCCATGCCTTTGTTACCTCCATGCCTTTGTTACCTTGATGCCTTTGTTACCTCCATGCCTTTGTTACCTCCATGCCTTTGTTACCTCCATGCCTTTATTACCTTGATGCCTTTGCTATCTCCATGCCTTTGTTACCTCCATGCCTTTGTTACCTCCATGCCTTTGTTACCTTGATGCCTTTGTTACCTCCATGCCTTTGTTACCTCCATGCCTTTGTTATCTCCATGCCTTTGTTACCTCCATGCCTTTGTTACCTTGATGCCTTTGTTACCTCCATGCCTTTGTTACCTCCGTGCCTTTGTTATCTCCATGTCTTTGTTACCTCCCTGCCTTTGCTATCTCCATGCCTTTGCTATCTCCATGCCTTTGTTACCTCCATGCCTTTGTTACCACCATGTCTTTGTTACCTCCATGCCTTTGTTACCTCCATGCCTTTGTTACCTTGATGCCTTTGTTACCTCCATGCCTTTGTTACCTCCATGCCTTTGTTACCTCCATGCCTTTGCTATCTCCATGCCTTTGCTATCTCCATGCCTTTGTTATCTCCATGCCTTTGTTACCTCCATGCCTTTATTACCTTGATGCCTTTATTACCTCCATGCCTGTGTTACCTCCATGCCTGTGTTACCTCCATGCCTGTGTTACCTCCATGCCTTTGTTACCTCCATGCCTTTGTTACCTCCATGCCTTTATTACCGTGATGCCTGTGTTACCTCCATGCCTTTGCTATCTCCATGCCTTTGTTACCTCCATGCCTGTGTTACCTCCATGCCTTTGTTACCTCCATGCCTTTGTTACCTCCATGCCTTTGTTACCTCCATGCCTTTATTACCGTCATGCCTGTGTTACCTCCATGCCTTTGTTACCTCCATGCCTTTGTTACCTCCATGCCTTTGTTACCTTGATGCCTTTGCTATCTCCATGCCTTTGTTACCTCCATGCCTTTGTTACCTCCATGCCTTTGTTATCTCCATGCCTTTGTTACCTCCATGCCTTTGTTACCTCCATGCCTTTGATATCTCCATGCCTTTGATATCTCCATGCCTTTGATATCTCCATGTCTTTGATTTCTTCATGTCTTTGTTACCTCCATGCCTTTGTTACCTCCATGCCTTTGATATCTCCATGTCTTTGATTTCTCCATGTCTTTGTTACCTCCATGCCTTTGTTACCTCCATGCCTTTGATATCGCCATGCCTTTGATATCTCCATGCCTTTGATATCCCCATGCCTTTGATATCTCCATGCCTTTGATTTCTCCATGCCTTTATTACCTTGATGCCTTTGTTATCTCCATGCCTTTGTTACCTCCATGCCTTTATTACATTGATGCCTTTGTTATCTCCATGCCTTTGTTACCTCATGCCTTTGTTACCTCCATGCCTTTATTACATTGATGCCTTTGTTACCTCCATGCCTTTGTTATCTCATGCCTTTGTTGTATTCAGACTTGATAATTCTAATGCTCTTCCAAGCAATGGTGTGCCACATTCTACCCTCAGTAAACTTTAGATCATGCAAAACTTTTCCGTGAACATCCTAACTCACAATACGTCCCTTTTGGCCATCAGCCCTATACTTGCTGACCTACATTGGTTCCCGGTTAAGCAACACCTCGATTTTAAAATCCTCATTCTTATTTCCAAAAGGATTCATCCCTCCGGATGCTTGTAACCTTCTTTGGTTCCCCAGCCATCCAAAATATCAGCATCCCTCCAATTCTGGGCTCTTGAGCATTTCCAATTACAATTTCTCTCCCATAAGTGGTCACGCCTCCAAATGCCAAGGCGCAAAAGTCTGGAATCTAAAGCTTTCTCCTCTTTACCTCACTTCCTTCCCTCAAGACATTCCTTCAAGACTGTCTTAGTCTCAGCCTTAATATCTCATGTTGTTTGGCATCAAATTTAGTTTGATACCAAATTTAGTTTGATACCAGGGCAACACGGTAGCACAAGTGGCTAGCACTGTGGCTTCACGGCGCCATTGTCCCAGGTTCGATTCCCCGCTGGGTCACTGTCTGCTGAGTCTGCACGTTCTCCCCGTGTCTGCGTGGGTTTCCTCCAGGTGCTCAGGTTTCCTCCCATAGTCCAAAGACGTGCAGGTTAGGTGGTTTGGCCATGATAAATTGCCCTTAGTGACAAAAACGGTTATGAAGTGTTATTGGGTTACGGGGATAGGGTGGAAGTGAGGGCTTAAGTGGGTCTGTGCAGACTCAATGGGCTGAATGGCCTTGTTCTGCACTGTATGGTCCATGTTGTTCTATGTTAACATTCCTGAGAAGCACCTAAAGATGTTTGACTACTTTATATAAACACAAGATGTTATTGTTATCTAATGTGTAAACCTTAACTTTCCAAATATTTGTCATAAAAAATATCAAGAATATTGAAATAATGAACTCGCAGGGAAAAAAATGTCCTACAATAATTGTTAATTTGAGTATTTGATTCAGGCAATAGTTACATTTGTCGACAGAACCTTACTGCGTTCATAATTAATACATTGTATTTCACTATAATGCATTTTGAATTATCACAAGGGGATGTATATAATTAATCTGCCTCTGTGTACTTTTCTCATTTTTTGTCTCATATGAATATTATCAAATTTAGTGCATAGGCACAGCATAGGTGTGAGAAGAATGATGTTTAGGTTTAGTTATTTGGCTAGCATTGAACAAATCTAATAACAATTTAAATTATTGATGATCTATAAATATGAAAAGCATTCCTCCCTCAACCACCAAAAACAATTTAACTCTTCAATCACCTGATGGGTTCTCGTGGCATGTGAGGTTTGTGATTGGATAAGGCTTTAGACAAATGTGCACTTTCTTGTAAAGTAAGCAGCAGATAAACAAGGGAAGCCTGATCTAAATCAGTAATGGAACTTGACATCGAAACCACATCTCAACTGGGCCATTGTTTCATTCCCTACATGCCAAGTTTCCTTAAATACTTTGAATTTATTAGAGCTTAGCTTTGCCTAATTATGTCCCTGGGCTTGATGTTTACCTTAAATAATCATTTACTTTGCAGAATATAAACTCAATTGCATTGAATTACATGGGGCGGGATTCTGTGATCCTGAGGCTAAGTGTTGACGTCGTTTGAAACGCCGTCACGCTTCTCGATGGCGTCAACACGGCCTCAGGATCAGCACTTCTGGACTCTACTGGGGGCCAGCATGGCACTGGAGTGGTTCATGGCGTCAACTGGGTGCCGCGGGATCCGCGCATGCGCAGTGGCACCGGCGCCAACGTGCGCCTGCCCAGTGGCTCTCTTCAACGCGCTGGCCCCGACGCAACATGGCGTAGGGCTACAGGGGCCGGCGCAGAAGAAAGGAGGCCCCCAACCTGAGATGCCGGCCCCCCGATCGGTGGGCCCCGATCGTGGACCAGACCACATCGGAGGCCCCTCCGGGATCGGACCCCCCCTCCCACAGGCCGCCCCCCGATCCTTCCACACCGAGGTCCCGCCGGCTGAGAGCAGGTGTGGACGGCGCCGGCGGGACTCAGCTTTTTTACGACGGCCGCTCGGCCCATCCGGGCCGAGAATCGACAGGGGTGCCGCGTAGAGCGGCCCCCGACCGGCGCTGTGCAATCCAAGCCGGCGCCAATTGCGCCAACTCTCCGCTCTGTGGAGAATCGCGTGCCGGCTTCGGGGCGGCGTGGCGCGATTCGTGCCGGCCGTGGGGATTCTCTGGCCCGGCCCCGGGCTGAGAGAATCCCGCCCAGCATGTTTGCCTATATCTCCTGCTGCTACTGTGCTCATTGATTTCCACATGCTTACCGTGTTAGACTTATTTTCAAAACTATGGTTTGAGAAAATGGCATTTGACTGATCTAACTCAACTGTGCCAATGGTCAGGGCCCCTTAGATCATATGAAATCAATTTCAATCTTAACACCATACCCAAATCTATTTGGAAACATATTTTTCTTAATGCTTCCAGCCAAACACTCGGCAAGTAGTGGAATGTGTAGCGATCATCTCACACATGCAGCAGGTGCCAACATATCAGCACTTGCATCGTTCTTATTTCTGCAGTGATGCACATTAATCCCATGTTTAGTGAAAGATTAATTCCACGTGATTAATGCAGGAAATATTCAAAAAGTTTACACCATATGGTGGAAGATGGTGCAAAGGACAGCAAGCACATATTATATTTAACTTGCCTCAAACAACAGCACATCGTCCTTTATTCATTACAATGCTGAATTCAAGAAATCAGTTAACCTAGATTGGCCGCAATAAAATTGATGCCTCTAGGAACAATCAAAGAACATTTTACCGGATATTCTTTTTTTATAAATAAATTTAGAGTGCCCAATTACTTTTTTCCAATTAAGGGGCAATTTAGTGTGGCCAATCCACCTACCCTGCACATCTTTTGGGTTGTGGGGTTGAGACCAGGGCAGACACAGGGAGAATGTGCAAACTCCACACGGACAGTGACCCAGGGCCGGGATCGAACCCGGGTCCTCAGCGCCGTGAGGCAGAAGTGCTAACCACTGCGCCAACATGCCGCCCTTAACCGTATATTCTATTACCTTCTTTTCTATTGGACTCCCCTCATCTCTGATAAATGTTTGTGTACGCGTGCGTGGTGGTGTGCCTGATCAAGGGACCTGATATCAGGAAGTGGGGGGGGAGGGAGGGCGATGCTGAGAGTCACCCCCGTCCTTGCTGTCAACCTCCCAGTACCCCTTCATGCAACCCTCCCTGTACCCATCTCCCACAACCCCACCCCTGATACATTACTTATCTGTGCCGTGTGTTGCTCTGCGACCTTCCCAAAAAGAGGCAGCATGGGTCTCTCGCTAGCTGTCCAACTAGCAGATGAGACCCCCCCCCCCCCAGCACCCCAGAAAGATTTTCACTATTTTGCAGGTCATCCAAGTCGGATATTGGATATTAATGTCCAGCAAGCACTCAAATTGAAATGACAGTTTTTATTACAGATCAATGAATATTCTCTCTGGATATAAGGTTCAATAAGAGGGCAGACCCTGATGCAATTACTGTAGTAACATGTCCCTCTAAGTATTCAGTTATTAATATGCAAATACGATACATTTTATTGAACATAGAGACCATGGCAGGGCAGCTGAAATCACTTTAGGAGCAATAGAGCTCATGGGTAATCTTCCCTTTTCAGATGCAAAACAACAAAATGTACTTTTGATGTAGTATAACTGACACTCAATTTCATTAATTTCTTTTACTTTTGGGGTGTGCTTCCTGATGACATAAAGCAATAGGTGTGTAATATATCAACATCCTGGGGGTTACATTGACCAAAACCTGAATTGGATAGCCATATAAATACTATGGCTACAGGAGCACGTCAGAGGTCAACATTCAAGAAGCTCAGCACCATCCAGGACAATGCAGTCCATTTGTGTCACATCCCTTCCACAAACATTCACTTCCTCCACCACCAAAAAACAGTGACAGCCGTGTGTATCATCTACAAGTGGCACTGCAGGAACTCACCAAGGTTTCTTAGGCAGTACCTTCCAAACCCACGACCGCTACCATCTAAAAGGACAAGGGCAGCAGATGGGCAATAAATGCTGACCTAACCAATGATGTCCACAGCCCGTAAATGATTTTTAAAAATGTAGAAATGTCTTTAAACTGCCCTCATTCGTACTTTTGAGACTCAGGAAAATTAGCTGATCATTGCTCACAAAAGTGGTCAATTCTGAAACATTTAGGGCACGATTTAACTAAATGTGAACAAGGTCCCATAGCGAGCATGTTTAGCTGCATTGTTCCCAGCGTTCGCAGTGCCGGGAAAGACAACTCTATCGAACAGTACTCGGGTTAGATATGGGGCCTCAGCGGGGAATGTGCAGCAGAGGCCACACATAACCCCGTTTTCGACACTGAGGAGCTCCACTTGCCAGAACTCCTCAGTGTAGCTAGAGACTGGAGCCGCTGACACAAGCCACAATTTCCTCTCCCCACCCCAAGTCCCAACTCACTATGAGGGGATGCCCAGGTCCCCCTGCACCACCACCAACACCTGCGCAGGGCACCCCGGCCCGATCGTCACCGCACAAAAATGACAGCTTGGGAGTGCCAACCTAGTACCCTGGCAGTACTCTTGTCTGTTGGCAGTGCCATCTGTGTACCTTGGCAGTGCCAGGCTGGCAGTGCTGGGTTCGCAGGTGGCACAAGCAGTGCCGGGGTGCCACCCTTCCTAAAGAGCATGCACCCGGGGGCCTCTGATCCCCTGGGAGACCCCCATGAGTGCCGTTCTATCTGGTCCTCACTTGTGGAGACCAGGACTGAACGGCGCTCACCCGAGGTCTCCAAGGCGAAGGGGATAGATCCCAACGCCTCAGGTGCCTTGGTAAACTGCATATTAAAGTGAGACTAGGCAGGTGATGGAATTTAAACTCAATAAAATATCTGGAATTAGAAGTCTAATGATGACCACATACACACCCCAACAGTCCCTGTAGGCACAAAACGTGCAGCCATGCAGCAACATCAGTACTCATGTAAAATACCTCTGCAGTCCATCTCGCAATCCCAACCATCATGGAACAGTCTTTCAAAATTAACGCCGCACTCACAAACCCTGAGGGCAGGTGGTGGCGTAGGGTATTGTCACTGGACTATTAAACCAGAAACCCAGGATAATGCTCTGGGGACCTGGGTTCGAATCTCGCCATGGCAGACGGTGAAATTTGAATTAAATAAAAATCTGGAATTGAAAGTCTAATGATGACCATGAAACCATAGCCAATTGTGCCTTCCTTACCTGGTCTGGCCTACATGTGACTTCAGACCTACAGCAATGTGGTTGACTCTTAACTGCCCCCTCAAGGGCAAGTAGGGATGGACAATAAATGCTGGCACAACCTGCAACACCCATGTCCCATGAATGAATAAATAAAAACTCCCGCTCTTAAATTTGATGCCTACAGCTCAGATGCTTTCAGCTGGGCATTGAGTCAGGTTGTCCTTCCTCCCCATTTCCCTGTCATTCAGTGACAAGAGTAGTACAAGTGTGGCCATGTACGGAGGATCAAATCCTGCAGTATGTGCTCTATTCCTCGGGAATCATCCCAATATTCAGTTGCCTTTCTTTACGTTAATACGTGAAGAAAGTGCCTGATGCAGCTGGTTTCAGTGACCAATCTGCAAATAGCCCAAGATCACTCTCCTGTGTTTTGCTCTGTAGTCTAGACCAATTTACCCTCTATTTCCACTGTTTTCTTCCTGTCAATGATTCATGACTTTGAATGCATCTGCTTTAATTGGTATTTGTCATTCATCCGCTGATCTATTCAACCTATCCATAAATTTTAATTTGGGTTTGCCACTTCTCCATTGTTTGAACTGTCTCTTTTCACCAACTCCCACCTCCCACCCTGGTTATCATCTGCAAAGCCAGACAATTCTGAATCTGTCTCCAACTTAACATCATTTATACACACTGGAACCAGCAATGGTGCTTGAACTAATCCACAGTGACAACCTGCAAATGACTCCTTGCCACATTAATGCAGCTCCATTCACAAACACGTTGTACCTTCCCTGCTTTCGCCAATTTTCAATCTGCCTCTGAAGTTTGCCTCCTACGCACAGCAGAGCTGAACACAAGCCAATGCACATAGAGTAATGAGCGTGCCAGAAGCTGTGAAAGCAGAATGTTGTGGAGGTCTCATGACTAAATCATTAGCTGGCAGCTCAGTCAGCCTGTGCCTGACTGAACATACCAATACATGCATACATGATATTCTTGCTTGCTTGCAGGCATCAGTGGGCAATGGTTATAGCACAACGGCCATGAATCGTGCTTCAGAAACTACTGCAGCATTCTGAGTGGTAAGTGCAATGGGAATTGTTGGAACTGGGTGATGCTCTGATGGTTTCTGTTACCTCATTTTTTGTTTCAGCATTGGATAAGCAGAAATCTGCAAATCATTTCTAAGCAGGCTTTGCACTTCTACCATTGTGTTGTCATTCTAGATTGTTTCCAGCCCACTTTAACCATTGCCCATGGTCTACAACACTTATTCTCTGTGGTACCAGCTTCAGTTCAGCTGAATTTACCGCGAGTTACCAGAACTGGAGATGCTGGGTGAAAGCTCTTGCATTTCTATCTTTCAAAAGTGACCTGATTTATTTTAATATTCAATTTTATTTTAAAAAGACCTAGAAGTAAAGCAAGACAGTTCCTTTCTCAAAACTCAATAATCTTATGCCCTTCTTGTCTGCAGCATGATGGTTATTTGCACATTTTTACATTTCTCTCTACATTGACTCAGGTCTATTCCCATCGTGTTGCTGTGACCACCATGATAATCATGACAAGTGCTCCCAAGACCACTGATCTTCAGACACAGAGTGTAGACAATGGAGCTCACCATATCAGGTTAGTTTATTTCGAGAGTAGTCCCAGAGAATGCCACGTTGAAGATTAAAAGCTATCAAAGCTGTTAAAATGCCATTTGCAGCTCTTAAGTGCTTACACTTTTTCTAAAAGCATGACCTCCCATAAAAAAGCCCAAATTGCTTATTGGGTGTTAAGAAGCCATAAGGCAGTTGATCTTGTAATAAGCAGTGGCCCAAGAGAGAGCCATGTAGAAAGGCAAAAGATCAGGTTAGTTGCAGCACCTATCAGAAAACGGCATTAAGCAGATTTAGCACTCCTGTGATGCTCCAGGTACATTAAGGTGCATTCCCCAAATTGACATACACCTCAGGGCCTTACGAATATTGAGCAGTCTGGGGCTGCAGACTCCATTTATGGCGCATTGGACATATTTGTCATTGAGTAGGCCCCCGATCACTCAAGCCGCAGCGATCGATTTGCTGAAGGTACCAATGGTCACGTAATGCCTTCTCTGGACTATATCGACACTGGGCTACTTCCGGTAAAAAAAAAGCCAGAGTTCACATCATGTTTGCATCCAGCTTTTTGGAAACGTTCGAAATTTCAATAGATGAACTTTGATTTCCCAAAGCATTATCAATAATTTGTCTAAAAGAAAATACAAAAAAAAACCCAGAAAAGATACCTTCATTTTAATAATATCATTAACTCACGCAATCAGGAATACTAATCTCTCAATTTGGGTTGGAGTGTTCTGCTTGGGCTTCTGCAGTCATTCAGAATGAGCTAGCATACCTAGCAATCCCAGAGGCCTTGCATAGCCACACTCGAAACCAACATCCTTGGTTTAAAGAGAACAAGTATGTTGTTCAACTGTGCCAATGAGATGGGAGTGCATGAGACTTTCAAACATGCAATTAGTGATAATGTGACTTCATTAAGCACAGTAACATGATAGCCAATCATGATGTACCCATAATTAATTTTGATAATTTCACTGTGGAGTTTGCAACCATTGGAGAAAATATCTGAGCACTCTTCATTCTACCAATGAATCCTTGCAACTGCTAGTTTTCCAGCAATAGAATGACAAATATATTTTGGATAATTCAGAAGTCACCTCAAACTGCGCAGATTGAAAGAAAGGACAACATGAATGTAATATAATTAATCACATATTCTCTGATTTGCACCAGAGGTTACATAAATGCATGCACATGCTCAGAGTCACCTAGGAAAACAAGGAGAGCAGGTGGATAAGAATACCATCACCTGCGGGAGATCCCCTCCAAGTTACACACCATTCTGATTTGGAAATATATCACCATTCCTTCATCGCCATTTGGTCACACTCCTGGAATTTTCTCTCTAATAACACCACGAGAGTACCTTCATCACTCAAAGCGCAGCGATTCAAGGCTCACGTCTCAAGGGAAACTAGGGATGGGCAATAAAGACTTTTCCAGTGAATTCCACATCACATGTACAAGTTCCTCATTCCTCCCCAGTATCACAGTGTCACCTCCTGATTGCTATCCATGCAGTGACCTCTGATGCAGCGTGCACATGTTTGGAAACAGGGTTCCACAATATTGTTGGTTAGCACTGCTGCCTCGGCGCCAGGGACCCAAGTTTGATTCTGACCTTGTCTGTGTGGAGTTTCCACTTTCTCCCCACATCTCTGTGGGTTTCCTCCAGTTTCCTCCCACAGTCCAAAGATGTGCATGTTAGGGGGATTGGCCATGCTAAATTGCCCCATAGTGTCCAAAGATAGGCAGGTTACCTGAGATTACAGGGGTAGGGCAGGGGAGTTGGCCTAGGTAGGGTTCTCTTTTGTAGGGTCGGTGCAGACTCAATGGGCCAAATGGCCTCCTTCTGCACTGTAGGGATTCTATGGATTCCATGGTCATATGGCTTGCCAATCCTCATCAAATTAGTTCACACATGAAGAATGACCACTGGGCAAAATACCAGAGGCTTGAAGATAGAGCTGTTCATTGTTCTGTCAATTTTTTCATGTTTTGGTCAGGCTCCTTGTGTATTTGTTATGCATTTTTCTGTTACTTTTCTGTTACCTTTTACTTACTTTCCATTTTTAGGGCAAAGTTGTGCAAGGCACAAAAAACAACAATGATCTTCGACAGCCAGTCTGGGTTATACTACAGTGCTCTTCCCGTAGTACTCAAGCAATTAGTATTTCAGGATGCAGAAAGTGGATTCCATGACAACAGTAGTGTAAGCATGGGTCAGATTGTACCCCAACTCAGATTTTGTTCCTGGATGACACAGAGGTGCCATAGATCATGGCTGCTGAGATATCCTTGGCTTCCAACAACCACACCTGCAATCTTCTTCACTCTTCTGTTTGAGAGACTATGATCCCACCGGGACTGAATAGCATGTGATTCACGTTTCTGTTGGAGGCGCTATTCGGTAAGCAAGGCGTCCTTTGGTTGGGGTGAGCTCTGCTGGTTTCCTGCTTCCTCTGCAGTGGGGGCAGCACTTCAGAGAACTGCACTGAGGGGTGCCAACACCTGGTGGGCCCCTGATTGAACTTAGTCACGCCCATCCCCTTGATTGAATTTAGCTGATGCGACCATCAATTCACGTGAGACAGAGAGTTGAAGTGAACAGTGGCTTTAATCGACTAGAACAGTGCGACTGCTCTGCTAGTGAGAGCCGCCTACGAGCCCACAAGGGCACCAACATGACACATTCTGTGTAATATCGTACAATGGTCCATAGGTGGAGCCCACATGGGCAACAGCATGATACAGTGTAATACATGGTGAATGGTTACTACAATAGGTTCACATTAGCCATGCCCATCTCCTTAATGAAACAGCTGAGGTAGGAGGGTTTACAGAGGGGCTGGCTGGGTGGCCTCCCAGAGGCTCCCAGAACATTTACAGGACACAGTGAGCAGTCAGCAGTGTGAGCAGCCAGGAGCCTGTGAGTAGCACTAAAGGGGTGCATTTAAAACGCATATTGCAGCAATAGCTGTCTGAGCCAGGCCACCACAATCCCGAGGGGAACATCCCAGATTCACAGACTTGGCGCAAAGTCGTTCCCCACTACAGCCCCCGGTCCAGGCTGCTACCCCCCAGCAAGCCTGACAATCTTTGAGGCTTTTTGAGAGTTTCTTTAGCCTCCCGCTTCCAATTAGCAAACATGGAACCCAGTCCCCATTTGTTCATACATGCACCAATTTGCACCCGCGAAACCTCTGCCAAAGAGGGGTTGAGCGGGGGAGTGGAGCATGAAGTGTCCAAGCCGCTGATGATATTTATATCCATGCAAATGACGTTTTTTTCATGGATCTGCTGGTGCAGGGCACAAACCTTGATATTGCCGCCAGAGAGGGACTGGAATTGGAATTGGCACTGGCCGCAAAATGGATTTTTTACATTGCGCGCGATTCTCTTTCCAATCGCATGTTTTGCTTCCGGCAAAGCGGCAAATTCAGCCCACCACTTGAACTTGCTTTAGGTTGGTTTGGCGTGATTCAGGTCACAATGCACCCACACTTAGAAATCTTTTTGCAGGGGGGTAAGTTTTGCACTGGGAGGGATGCTACAAATGCCGGCAAGCCCAACTTCACAGAGATTTTTAAAGGGTGCCCCGGTCTCTAAGTGACTTTTAAGGCACCCCCCCTCACATCACCAGCATCGGGACTTCTGTACCTCCTCCCCACCACCATCCATGCTGGCATCAACCTCCTTTCCCCCTACCCCTCCCAAAGATCACTGGCATCTGGGCTAAGATCTCCCTTCAGGTCCCGCCCCCTACTCTCCGGCATAGACCTCCGCCCTTCTATCCGGCATCAGCTCCCACGCAATCACCGTACCAGCACCCTCCTTCCCACCGTGTGAGACACACCGTGCTTTGGGGTCGGCAAATTCCTTCCCAGCCCCTTCCCTTGACAGTGTTCCCTAGTACCCTGGCAGTGTTAACCGGCTAGTTGGCACTGCCGTGGGAAGTGCCAGGGTACTGCCCTGCCATGCACCCGACAGTCAGGGGCTCCAATGGCCTTCAAGCCCCACACGAGCCCTCCCCCAGCATGTTCATCACGTCTAATCGCGAGTCTCTGATGGTGGAGGCCAGTAGTGATTCCTGTTGGCTTCATGTTGAACTGGTGGGATCGTGAATAACGGGACCGAGCAGAGCTTTAAACAGACGTGACATGTATAAATGCTCATTTTGAATGCAATTTCTTAAATATTTAAAATATTTAAATACATATTTAAATGCTCATTTGAATGCAATTACTTACTTGTATCTTATCAGCACCTAGCTCCAGTCTGATTTAACTAATTGGAAGTTCTGGGAATATGGCCATGACATGCTGGTGAGGCCGTCACGCCATTTATGTGCTGTAATCTACAAGGCTGATTTCCCATTGATTTTAATGAAAAGTGGAGATCTGGCAACCTGATGCTTGTAGGTGTTTTCAGGGACTCCAGAGAGTCTGTGCAGCTATTACCAGGCAGCAGCAAATACAATTAAAATCTGATCACTTATTTTCCAGTTAAATCAATGCAAGCCTGAGCCTTGTACAGGGACAAGGCATCACGGGTTGACATCAACATGACACAAAGCCTTGCGCACAGGAAGTTGTCAGCAGCTCACATCATTTACCAAAGGAGAATAGGGCATGTTTATGATGGCACAGATCAGTCATCTGGTCGTATAGTGGTAATGTTACGGGATTGGTAATCCAGCGTTCCGGACCAATACTCAGGAGACATGAGGCAATGGTGCCGTGGACTTGTCGCTGGACAAGTAATCCAGAGAACCAGGATTACTCTAGGGGCCTGGGTTCGAATCCCACCAGGGCAGTTGGTGGTATTTGAATTCAATAAAAATCTGTAAATAAAAGTTATTGATGACCATGAAACCATTGTCAATTGTGTAAAAAACCATCTGGTTCACTAATATCCTTTAGGGAAAGAATCAGTCATCCTTACATGTGACTTTGGCCTACATGTGACTCCAGACTCACAGTGGATGACTCTTAGGGATGGGCAGTGAATGCTGGCCCAGCTAGCGACGCCCATATCCCATGAACGAATAAAGAAAAACCATGACATTCAGGGGAGTTTAAACTTAATTAATAAATCGAGAATAAAAAGCAAGAAATTTAATAACTCATATGGTAATCTTCTGTTATAACCTGGTCTGACCTACATGTGACACCAAACCCACAGCAATGCAGTTAGCTCTTAGTTACCCTGCGAAATGTCCACAAAACCATTCAGTCCAATGAGCTATAAATGCAGACCCACATCCCAAGAACAAGTATCCCTACAGTGCAGAAGAATGTTATTCGGCCCATCACGTTTACACCAACTCTCTGAAAGAGCACCCAACCAAGGCCCATACTCCCACCCTATTCCCGTAACCCAACCTTTCCTTTTGGACATGAAGGGGCAATTTAACATGGCCAATCCACCCATCCTGCTCATCTTTGGACTGTGGAAGGAAACCGGAGCACCCGGAGTAAACTCCACACAGTCAGAATCAAACCGGGTCCCTGGCGCTGTGAGGCAGCAGTGCTAACCATTGTGCCACCGTGCTACCCTTTTTGCAGTCCAAGGTTGGACACATAAAAGACAGAAACACGGTGATTGATTCTGAACTTCAAAAACGAAAGCAGCCCCTACTCGTCCAATGTGGCATTTCCAATTCGAAAACCAGTCATCTTTATGCCACTCAATGAGAAGTGCAATTTCATTAATTACAGTGTGTTGTTGGCAGGTTGCAATCAAGCTTCTGAAACATAATTAAATCAGACTGGTTCAAGAGATTTCTTTAAACCAGGGAAGAAGAAACAAAATAGGATTAGGTAACCACTTTTGAAGAACCGAGGATTTTGATGAGTGCCATCAATCTGCTACATTCATGTCACAACAAATGCATCCAATAATAAAGTGCAAGGGGATAGGACATGGTACAATAAAGCACCCTTATCAGAATAGCATGCACAGAGAAGATTGTACTCAGAACAAAATTCCTATGAGAACATGACTTTGAAAGTACATTTGTTATTAGGCGTTAAAAGTCATCCAAGTACCCGAGAACCATATCATATTACAGCATGGTTTTGTATCCATAGTCAAGTATAGGAACTTCGTTCCCAGCCGAATGTTTCTATCCGCTGATTGTAAGCATTTTATTTGTTATCAATTGACAAGTGCTACAAGGACAGAAGATACTACTTCATTCTTTTGACTAAACATTTGCATTTAGATTGCATAGACCAAAGGTTTCCAAACATTTTTTTTTGCATTGCCATCTTTCGAAGATTATTTTTCTATTCACCTCATCTTTTTCTAAGAAACTATATTTTGTGTTCCCGAGTATAGTTTAATTCCAACAGTTTTAAACGCTGGGGAGAAGAGAGAGAAGTTCTAAATACTTCCGTTATCTTCAGTCTTGTAAGGATTTTGTAGCTCAAATAAGTCATTTCAAGAACCCGTACATTCATGCAGCAAAATGATGTGAAATCACAGAAATCTCTCTCTCTTCAATGAATAGTAATTGCACCAGAAGCAGATTTTGTGGTCCAATATTTACAAATTAGTCGAGTTTTAGTTGTGAGGGAATCTCAGCTTGTGGGTTTTTTCCCAGTGTTTTTGGGGTAGAGGCTGAAGGTCACGACTCCCAGCATGCCTTGCAGCATTCAGAGTAAACAGGGCGGGGGGGGGGGGGGGGGGGGGGGGGACGGGACAACAAGCTCTGCATGCTGGGTGTTCTGGGTTCCCTTTGATGGCAGGAGAGAGTTTGCCCAAAAAAGGTTGCCCCCATGTTTTTAGGAAGGAAAGCCTGACCACGGGACTGAGGAGTGGCACGAGAGACAGGCCTCCATTATAGGTTTAGTCTGGAGTCAAAGAGGCAGCAACTGAAGGGCTCTCGTTAGTTCTGTGCAGTGGGGGGCTTAAAGAAGCTCAGGAACATCTGATAGCTCGGTGCTGCAGAGGAGTTGGGGCTCAGAGAGGTCTGAATGCAGTTGTCAACTAACAGAAGCTTAAGCGCTGTTAATGGAAATCTGAAGCTATGTCCTCAGAGGAGCTAAAATCCCTTGTTTATGATTCAAAATGATCACTGACGTCCGGGTGGGTTGCTGCGAAAATATGGGGCTCTGTCTTGGTTCTGCCTGCTATTTAATGTGGCATGTTCAATTACAGTTTTCCTGTTAATTCATATATATCTCATGTTAACTCTGAATGTTAACTAGATCTGAATGTAGACTATAATAGTATTTACTGTTTGATTTGTTATAAAGGTTCTTCTATTTGTTTAAAACTGCGGAGTCATGTGGCTTTCTTCTCTGCATAGATACCTGGGAATTCAAATTTTGTTTACAACAAAAGTTACAGGTCTCGAACCGGATCATAACATAGAATGAATAGCAACTGAAATCTGACCTAATCATTAGTTCAATTTGTTTTTTATTTTCGTAAATGGTTGGAAGTTACAGTGCAGTATGTCATCAGCCAAGTCAGCTTACATATTCTCGGTTTACCAAGTGACAAAAGCGCCTGGCTTTACTTCCAGGTTGCATCCTTTCATAGTCATTGCCAACAGTATTTCTGTATTCTGTATAAAGGGTGTGATCCTTTCCAAGCGAGCACGTCTAGCCGCGTGCTTCCCAGCACTCGCAGTGCCGAGAAACACATGGCTATTCAACGCAACTCGCTTTGAATAAAGGGCCTGAATGGGAAACAGGGTGGGGGGGGGGGGGGGGTGCAAGGCCACACATCGCCCCATTTTTTTACAATGGGAAGCTCCGCTCGCTGGAACTTCCCATTTAGCAAGAGATCGGGGTGCCATTTTTAAATGCCGTCCCGATCTCCAAATCCCCCGAAAGAGTCCCCAACCTCCCAACAAGCCAGAACACAATGAGGGAGGGTCTCCCAGCTCCCCCCGCACCCCCCAACACCTATGCCAGGCAAACCTGGCCCAATTGCGTGCGCACATAAATGCCAGCTTGGCACCTTGGAAGTGCCAACCTAACACCTTGACAGTGCCCCTGTCAGCTGGCAGGGCCACCTGGGTGGCTTGGCAGTGCCAGGTTGGCACCAAGGCTGGCACTGTCAGGATGCCAGACTGGCACTGTCAGGGTGACACCAATAGTGCCAAGGCACCACCCTACCCCAAGGGCATGCAGCTGTGGACCTCCGATCCTGGGAGTGGGGTCTCCCAGCTTTCAATGGCCACACTGCGCCACAGCGACCAGCTTTGCCGGTGCAGTGTGGCTGGAGAATCACGCCCAGAATGTCAAAACACTGCCAGCAGGATATTTGTTTGTCTTCGTTTTTCAGTCATTATGGGTCGACCTGTAATTTGAGGATGATGTGAACTTGGGCCGTGAGTGTCTGCCATGGTCCTCATGTGACTGAACAGGATGATTTTCGAACCACAGATCTTTGGGAAGATGGGGCAGGATGGCGTACTAGGAAATAGGATACGGAGTTCAAATTGGCTTCATTTTCTTTGCTCCTCTGCTGTCACTCTACTCTTCACCTGAGGAAGGAGCAGTGCTCCGAAAGCGAGTGTTTGGAACAACATGTTGGACTTTAACCTGGTGTTGTAAGACTTCTTACTGTGCTCACCCCAGTCCAACACCGGTATCTCCACATCATGGTCACTCTACTTCATCATGAAGACATTGTGACTCAGCTAGCGTTGTTGCGGAGGGTTTAAACTAATATGCCAGGGGGAGGGGAACCTATGTGAGGTGTCAGAGAAAGGGTGAGCAAGGACCAAAACAAAAGGTAGGAAAGGGAATAAGAAAAGTGATAGGCAGAGAAACCATGGGTAAAATTCAAACAGGGCAAAAGAGAAAAATATTGGGAGACAAACAATGTGAAAAAGACAAACTGAAAGGCTCTGTGTCTTAATGCACGGAGCATTTGCAATAAAGTGGATGAACTAATCGCGCAGATAGATATAAATGGGTATGATATAATTGGGATGACGGAGACATGGCTGCAGGGTTACCAGGAATGGGAACTGAGTGCCTCAGGGTATTCAGTATTTAGGAAGGACAGGCATGAAAGCAGTTGCACTGCTGGTTAAAGAAGAAATTAACACAATAGTGAGAAAGGATATTAACTCTGTATGGGTAGAGTTGAGAAATACCAAGGGGCAAAAAATATAAGTGGGTGTCATATATAGACTCCCAAACTGCAATGGTGATGTTGGGAATGGCATTAAACGCAAAATTAGAGATGCATGTAATAAGGGAATATCGGTGATCATAGGTGATTTTAACCTGCACACAGATTGGCAAATCAAATTAGCCACAATGCCGTAGAGGAGGAATTCTTGGAGTGTATACGGGATGCTTTTCTTGACCAATATGTGGAGGAATCAACTAGAGAGCAGACCACCTTAGACTGGGTACTGTGTAATGAGAAGAGAATCATTGCCAATCTGGCTGTGCGAGACCTCTTGGGGATGAGCGACCATAACATGATAGAATTTCTTATCAAGATGGAGAGTGATGTAGTTGATTCGGAGACTGGGGTGCTGAATCTTAATAAAGGAAATTATGAAGATATGAGGCATGAGTTGGCCTTGTTTGGGGAGAGTTACTTAAAGGGATGACAGTGGATAGGCAATGGCAAACATTCAAGGAACGCATGGAGGAACTGCATCAACTGTTCATTCCTGTCTGGCACAAAAGCAAAATGGGTAAGAGGGCCACTCCATGGCTTACAAAGTAAATTCCAATCCAAGGAAGAAGCATACAGATTGACCAAGAAAAGTAATAGGTCTGAGGATTAGGAGCCGTTTCGAATTCAGCAAAGAAGGACCAAGGGATTGATTAAGAAGGAGAAAATACAATACGAAAGTAAGCTTGCAGGGAACATAAAGACTGACGCTAAGAGTTTCTACAGATATGTGAAGAGAAAGAAATTGGTAAAGACAAATGTAGGCCCACTACAGACAGAAACAGTGGAATGTATAATAAAGGACAAAGAAATGACTGAGCAATTGAATACATACTTTGGTTCTGTCTTCACAAATCAGATACCAGAAATGTTGGAGAATGAAAGGTTTAGTGAGAGGGAAGAACTGAGGGAGATCAATATCAATCATTCAAAATGGTGAGAAAAGGTGCTGGGAAAATTGATGGGATTGAAGGCAGATAAATCCCCAGGGCCTGATAATCTGCATCCCAGAGCACTTAAGGAGGTGGCTCTGGAAATAGTGGATGCATTGGTGGTTATCTTCCAGGATTCTATAGACTCTGGAACAGCCTCCGCAGATTGGACGGTAGCTAATGTCACTCCAATATTCAAAAAGGGAGGTAGAGAGAAAACAGGGAATTATAAACCAGTAAGCCTAACATCGGTAGTGGGTAAAATTCTTGACTCCATTATCAAGGACTTTATAGTGAAACATTTAGAAAGCAGTGGCAGGATCAGTCAGAGTCAGCACGAATCTATGAAGGGGAAATCATGCTTGACAACCCTGTTGGAATTCTTTGAAGATGTAACTAGTACAGTTGACAAGGGGGAGCCATTCGATGTGGTATATTTGGACTTTCAGAAGACGTTTGACAAAATCCCGCATAAAAGATTATTGTGCAAGATTAAAGCACATGGGATTGGGGGAAGTATACTGAGGTGGGTAGAAAACGGGTTGGCAGAGAGGAAACAACGAGTAGGAATTAATGGGTCCTTTTCAAATTAGCAGGCAGTAATTAGTGGGGTGCCACAGGGATCGGTGCTGGGACCCCAGCTATTCATAATATATATTAATGATTTGGATGAGGGAACAAAATGTAACATTTCAAAGTTTGCAGTTGATACCAAGTTGGGTGGGAGGGTGAACTGTGACGAGGGTGCAGAGATCCTACAGCATGATCTGGACAGGTTGGGCGAGTGGGCAAATCAATGGCAAATGCAATTTGGAAGCAAAAACAGGAAGGCAGATTACTACCTGAACGGTTGTAAATTGGGAGAGGGAAGTGTGCAGCGGGACCTGGGTGTCGTTGTGCACTAGTTGCTGAAGGTAAGCATGCAGGTGCAGCAGGCGGTAAAGAAGGCTAATGGTATGTTGGCCTTCATTGCGAGAGGTTTCGAGTACAGGAGCAGGGATGTGTTGTTGCAATTATACAGGGCCTTGGTGGGGCCACACTTGGGGTATTGTGTGCAGTTTTAGTCTCCTTTTCTGAGGAAGGATGCTCTTGCTCTCGAGGGAGTGCAGCGAAGGTTTACCTGACTGATTCCAGGGATGGCAGGCCTGTCATATGTGGAGAGATTGACTAAGTTAGGATTGTTCTCACTGGAGTTCAGAAGAATAAGTGGGGGATCTCATAGAGACTCATAAAATTCTAACAGGACTAGACAGGGTAAATGCAGTGAAGATGTTCCCGATGGTGGGTGTGTTCAGAACCAGGGATCACAGTCTGAGGATTCAGGGTAAACCATCTCGGACAGAGATAAGGAGACATTTCTTCACCCAAAGAGTGGTGAGCATGTGGAATTCATTACCACAATAAGCAGTTGATGCTAAACCATTGAATATATTCAAGAGGAGGCTCGCTATGGCATTTGGGGCAAATGGGATCAAAGGTTAGGGGGAGAAAGCAGGATTAGGCTATTGAATTGGATGATTAGCCATGATCGTGATAAATGGCGGGGCAAGCTCGAAGGGCCAAAAGGCCTCCTATCGTCCATGTCAAGCATGATGCAGCCTGAATTTTGAATGATTGATTTTGAATCTCCTTCCACTCATTAACGCTGCCTTGCTTCAAGGAGAGCTTCAGAGTGTCAGAGAGGTGAAACATTTTATTTGTCCTCCCCTGAAATGCTGGCCGTTTGAGAGCTCAGAAAACAGGGCCTGGTGGGCAGATGCTTTTCAGCCGTCCCAACACAGTGTCCTGTGCATCAAAGTGAATTTTGCGGGGGGGATTTAACTGAGTGCTTCATGAGTTGGCCCACTCAAATTTGCATTTCCTTCTTAGTCTCATAGAATCATAGAATTTACAGTGCAGAAGGAGGCCATTTGGCCCATCGAGTCTGCACCGGCTCTTGGAAAGAGCACCCCACCCAAGGTCAACACCTCCACCCTATCCCCATAACCCAGTAACCTAGTAACCCCAAACAACACTAAGGGCAATTTATCATCGCCAATCCACCTAACCTGCACATCTTTGGACTGTGGGAGGAAACCGGAGCACCCGGAGGAAACCCACGCACACACGGGGAGGATGTGCAGACTCCGCACAGACAGTGACCCAAGCCGGAATCGAACCTGGGGCCTGTCCGGCCTGTCAATGTCACAATCCCCCAGTGGTGCACAGTTGCTGACCTTGTTTACTCAGGATGCTCCCTTTCCCTCGCTGCGATATTATCAGCTCACACGTTCAGAGAGAGTTGTCATGCAACCAAACTGCACATGCAAGGGCACATCCAACTAATGGCACATGCCGCTGGATGCTCTGCTACTGCGAAATCTGGCCCTTGGTGATTTGCTGGTAGATCGGATAAAGTTCCGTTAATTTGCCAACTGTGGTAAAATCTCACTTGCACACCTCCTGCTGACTGGCCATTATTAATGCAGCTTGCCACTGGCTTGAACTAAATATTTCAAGAGGTTATATAGCTGTGAATGTAAGGGAGATGAAACCCTGATGCAGCATTGGAAAGCAGGTGCAAGATAAATGCTGACATTACATATCGCTGTAAAATATGGTTGTGTTGTTTGTTTCTAAAATTAGACATTCTCAGAATGTCTGCCATCTGTTTATTGTATAAACCAGAAGCCAAAGATATCATGTTAAAAAGTCATTGGATGAGAGTTTAAATTAATGCAATCAGCTTGTGACGCTGTTGCACTTGTTGTTTCTGAAGGGAGGTGTATTGGCTGAATTAGCCAAACGCCATGGCTGCTTTTCAGTAGGCCTGAATAAAAGGAGAAACCGCTGAGAAAACCCAGCTTTACTGCTAGGTTGGTGGATGCTTTGACACTTTTCCCAGCTCAATTGGAGCTAAATCCATGCAAGCGGTTCCACCACACTCTTCATTTAAAATAAAATCATTTAAAAGTAAAATGGAAAAATATCTGAGCTAACAGATACAATTGGGAATTCAATGACCCGACTGTGTTGGTGTTGCTGCAATGTCCTGTACCCAGGCATGTACTCCTACACATGTAGACAGACATTTCTTACAGTCAGAAACAGCCCTCGAGTCGCTGCATCACGACCCACTGGAGGGTTGTTTTACTCTCCCACGAGAGACTGGTGACGTTTACAGAGATTCCCAGTGACCAACTTAAAGGAATCACACAACAAAATTTCAAGTTTTAAGACTTTGAACATAACAAACAAAAAGCAATATTGACTAAACATTCAAATAAAAGCAAAATGCAGCAGATGCCGGGAATCTGAAATAAAAACAGGAAATGTTGGATAAACTCAGCAGGTCTGATGCATATTGGGCGCGATTCTCCACCCCCACGCCGAAGTGGCCGCGCCGTCGTGAACGCCGTCGAGGTTCACGACGGCGCGGAACGGCCCCGGTCCCGACCGATTCAGGCCCTGACAATGGACCAGTATCGGGGCCGCGTCATCTACCCGCACCAGGCCTTGTCTCCCGCGGAAAAGCGGCACCGAATAGATGATGCGGCCGGCGCCGCATAACGGACGTCAACCGCGCATGCGCGGTTGCCGTCCTGTCCAAATCCGCCCCGCAAGAAGATGGGGGACGGATCTTGCGGGGCCGCGGAAGGAAGGAGGTCCTCCTTCAGAGAGGACGGCCCGACGATCGGTGGGCACCGATCGCGGGCCACCCCACATTCAAGGTACCCCCCGTGCAGGATCCCCCCTCCCCCCCCCACAGGCCGCCCCCCCAGCGTTCACGCACCGCCCACGACTGTAGCGACCAGGTGTGGATGGCGCTGGGGGGAACCCGCCGTTTTGGCCTGGCCGCTCGGCCCATCTGGGCCTCAGAATCGCCGGGGTGCCGGAGAATCGCCATTTTGGGTATCTCCGGCGATTCTCCGGCCTGTGGCCCGCGAAACCCGACTGGCCTGTTCCCGCCGCTTGGGAGAATCGCGGGAGGGCGTCGGACCGGCGGCCCCGGAAATTTCGGCGGCCCAGGCGATTCTCCCAACCGGCGTGGGAGAGGAGAATCGCGCCCCATGACTTGGGAGGCAACAAATACTCGAAACTACAGACAAGGTAACCCTTATTCATAGATTCATAGAATTCATACAGTGCAGAAGGAGGCTATCTGGCCCATCGAGTCTACACCAACCCTCTGAGCGAGCACCCCACCAAGGCCATTTCCCCCACCCTACCCCTGTAACCCCGTAACCCCACCTAACCTTTTGGACACTACCGGCAATTTAGCATGATCGATCCACCTAACCCGCACATCTTTGGACTGTGGGAGGAAACCAGAGCACCCGGAGGAAAGCCACACAGACAGTAACCTGAGGCTGGAATTGAACCTGGGTCCCTGCCGCTGTGAGGCAGCAGCGCTAACCACTGTGCCACCGTGCTGCCCATAATCTAATATGACCCAATAACCCCACACTGCATACTGTGTACAATACAACATAATCTCCATAGGATTACAGTCTTTATTTACATAGATTTACCGTGCAGAAGGAGGCCATTTGGCCCATCGAGTCTGCACGGCCCTTGGAAAGAGCACCCGACTGAAGTCCACACCTCCACCCTATCCCAGTAGCCCAGTAACCCCATTTTGGACATTAAGGGCACCAAGTCACCCAGACGTTTTGTTGAGCAGAATTCAAAACAAATCGCATGACTCGCTTCATTTCTTAATTTTACCTTAAATTAAAGAGACAGTTAAAAACATTGCAGGCACAATTCTCCAGAAACATTTCTAACTACGGCAGCGAGCGGGAAATGCCATGAGCTTCCTGGCACTCGGCCCAGCGAGGCCGGCAATGCAATTCAACGTTAATTGGTCCACTTAACGAGTCCTCATGGACTTCTCATCGCAAATGAAGGGTCGCCAGCTGATTCACCAGGACCGCGCTCGCCAGCCCCTCTAACAAGGCCGAGCAGCACTTAAGGTGCACTTGCTCAGCCAGCCCCAGCCAGCTCACAATAATAGCGGCCAGGAGACCAGCCCTGGTGAGATTCGGGGATGTTGACCTGGGGAGGCTGCTAGACGACGTGGAGGCCAGGAGGGAGGCCAAGCCATGATGTGTCCTGTTCCCCAGAGGGTGAGCCACAAGGCAGCCAGTGCTGTTTGGGATGAAGTGGTGGCAGCAGTCAGCTCGGGGTGTATGAACAGGAGGTCTGGCCTTCAGTGCAGGAAGAAGGTCAACGACCTACACCGAGCAGTATGAGTGAGTAGACACCAACGCCCCCCCCACCCTGTCCAATGGAGCATTCACCCCCCCAGTGCCCCATGCAACCCCCAGCCCTTCCTCCACCCCCACCCCCTCAACTTCCCCAACTCCTCCATTACAACCCCTCTCCCTCCACTGTGAAGCGCACGTGTGGCTAACAATGCCCTCTCTGTGTCTCCGCAGGAAAAGCTCCCCCATAACTGTCGGGAGAGGGCCCAGACTGGTGGACAGTGCCAGACATAAGAATCCTCACCTTCTTTGAAGAGCGGGCTCTGGAGGTGACTGGGGCGGCCGCGGACAGATCGGTCAGCCATGCGGAGGCTGGAGGAAGCCGCAGAGGTGAGGAACCACCGGGATCCACCCAGGGGACTTGTCAAACGTGAGTAGTGATTGCCTCACTGACTGACCCATCCCTCCCACTGACCACATGTCCATTCTCCTGTAGGTCTTCCAGCCAACAGCGAGGGCCAATCCCGGGCGGCACCCTATCTGACTCCAAGAAGACAACCTCGGAGGAGAGCTCCGAGGATACCATCATAATCGCGGCACAGCTGTCATCCCCACCCTCCACCAGTGCAGATAGACACACCTCGGTGGGACATGTTAGTGGTCAGGCTTCTGGGCACAATCTGGTGATCACCACACTTCACATTAGGTGCAGGCAGGAAATCCCAGGCAAGACAACAGTCAGAGGTCTTCTGGATTCCAGGACCCAGATGGATCCCAGCCTGATGCTAAGCCTGTGGTTATAGTGGTACCCAGAGCTGATGGAGACAATAGCGACCAACTTGGACGTTCAGAGAGAGATGTCAGCGTCACTCCAGCAGATCCATAGCTGCTTGGAGGGGTCCCAGAGGCTAGGGCACAAGAGATGGCGCCGACAATGAGTGGTCAACATTGCTAGGGTGGCGACCAAAGTGAAGAGCCTGGTGCACAACATTAGCATCATGAGTGAAGGTGTCCAAGGCATGGCGCAGTCGGTGACGGCCATGGCCAACGGCCTCGGCAGAACGTCCAACTCACTGGGGGATGTCACCCAGCACCAGGTTGACTTTGATGAGGTTCTGGGCACATATCCCGCTCTCAGATGGACATGGCTGAGGCGCTGTAGAGCATGTCCCAGTCACTGAGGAACATCGCCGAGGGCACCAACATAATGGTGCAAATCATGGGGAACCACCAGGTCTGCAGAGCCGGATGATGCATTGGCGGCCGGGGCTCGAACCAGCTGCTCCTCTAACCCACGGTGAACCCCAGGGCCTATGGGCTCCGATCAGGAGGAGGGGACACTGGGTGCCAAACCGGACCCATCCCATGGAGTGGGTGACAGTGGCCACCAGCTCCCCAGAGTTCCACCCCTCTGATGAGGCCACGTCTCACCGTCAGCACAAGGGTCAGGGCAGCATGGCTGAGCCCCCTAAGGTTGCGTGCCAGGGGCATCGAAGGCCATGGGATGAGGTAAACAACTGGTTGGCTCCACCTCAGATGTGCATGCTGGGGAAACACCAAGACATAGTGGTAGAACTGGGAGGGTCAAGCACATTGAGGATCACTGAGGGGTGGGGAGGTAGATAGGAGATGGGGAGGAGCGACACCATCGGGAGTGGGGCTTGTATAACACTAATTAAACACCTTTTCGCACAACCATTATGGTTGCTCTGTCACTTCCTTCAACAATACGGGCTGACCCCCGGACCATTGGCCCATCTCTCTAGGCACCCTCCCTGTGGCGCTCACCCATCCTCCGGCCGTGGACATGTCCCCGAAGCTGTGCGCCATACCCTGGGTGTTCGGATGTTGCATATGTGATGTTGCCTCCCGCAGTGCTTAAGCACAGTTTCCAGGCATCGGGGTGTGATTGGAATGCTAGGCAATGACTCCCACATGGCCCACCCACCCATGGGAATCCACAGGGCACTGTGTGAAGTGCTCACTTAACCAAGATTGCCAATTCCCTATTAGCAGTAGCCTACCGCCGTGCAGCCAGAGGCCTCAGCAGTCAGTGGCGCAGACGGGCAGTGATAGGGGTTGCCCCCGGAATGGGTGCACACGATCCATGGTTGGCATGCTGGTGCCATGAGCAGTTACCCCCCCAATTTCCCCCCAGAGCATCACCCCACCCCCATGTCGGCCCACCCCTGCGGAAGGTCCCTCACCCACAGCCAAGGGTTCCCCAGCCCCCATCAAGCACTGGGTTGGCAAGCCCAGCATCTCCTGGGCTCTTTTCCTGCGAGCAACGATGGATACTCACCACCTCAACTCCCCACAGAAGCCCTTGCGCCAGCTTCAAGGTTTTCAAAAGGAGTACTAATTGGCGCCAGCGTGAGCACTTGTTAGGGAGACTGCTGAATGATGGTAGGCCGTTGGATATGGGGTGGCTCTCGTTAACTGTATGGAAATGGGGCTTAAGTGGTAATAATTGGTTTCTCACCACACCACGGCGAGGATCACGATTTCGCCTATGGGAGTGGGCCGGTTTCATCGCAAACCGTTTGGCACCTGCTGCGGATCTCGCTTTCGGCCTCTCCTGTTATTCACCGGCTTCGTTACGCTTGAGCAAGTATGCAACGAGGCTGGAGCATCGCGCCCTATCTTACAAAACTTTACACTCATAACAGTTGCGTGCAACCTCAGCTGACACTGCAGTGCTGCCCTTGAGGAGTGCTATGGTGTCAGGCAGACCATTCTTCAGACCGACATCACATTGAACCCCTTTGTCCCGTTATGATGGTTCAGGAAATAACAATCCCATGGCATTATTCAAAGCAGGGAAGGAATTCTATTGTCTCCTGGTCAACACTTATGACGTAGACAAGACAACATTCACTGGAGTGGTTCAAATATGGTGTCATCGGAAAGGTAGACAAATATTTGTAGCTCAAAAAAGAAAGGGAGATTGGAGATGGGGCTGCAGGGGGCAGCACAGTAGCAAAGGTGGCTAGCACTGTGGCTTCACAGCAGCAGGGTCCCAGGTTCGATTCCCCGCTGGGTCACAAATGTGTCTGTGCGGAGTCTGCACGTTCTCCCGTGTCTGCGTGGGTTTCCTCCGGGTGCTCCGGTTTCCTCCCACAGTACAAAGACGTGCAGGTTAGGTGGATTGGCCATGATAAATTGCCCTTGTGGCCAAAAAGGTTGGGAGGGGTTATTGGGTTGCGGGGATAGGGTGGAAGTGAGGGCTTAAGTGGGTCGGTGCAGATTCGATGGGCCGAATGGCCTTCTTCTGCACTGTATATTCTAAGATCGAGAGTCTAGTGCAGAGTTTTTGAGGGGGGTTGATGACACAGATTTGAAAGAATGAGGAATGATACTTAAGGAAAAAGAACCATTTGGAACATCAGTGAGCATCAGGGGCAAGAAAGCAAAGTTGGGTAGCCAGGAGTTTCATGGCAATTCGATTGGTATTAGCCTTGGCTCAGCGGCAGCACACTCCTCTTGGTTCAAGTCTCATTTCAGAGACTCGAGGACATAAGTTGCCACTTCAGTGGAATACTGAAGGGGTGCTGCACTGCCAGAGCATGATAAAATGTGGCTCAGTGGCCTTGGGTGAATGCAAATGATACCTGAGCATGGGCAGTGCTTCCCAGTGATCTGGCCATTACTTACCACTTAACAACATTAAAACAGATAAAACATTATGAGATCTGTCTGTCTGCAAGTTGGCTGCCCTGTTTTCTGGGTCACAACAGTGACTGTACTTCAAAATGCTTCATTAGCTCTCAGACATTGTGAGGTTGTAAAAGGACGATGTAAATGCACATTCTTTAACAGGACTGAGAGAGGAAATGATGGGTTGCGTTGACACGATCTGTATCATAAGGGCATCGTTCAACATTCAAAAGTAAGTATACAAAGGATTGTTGGCTGTGCGGGGTCGGAGGAGGGCAGCACGTCCAGGATAGATGGACAAATCATGGGAAAGGAGTAGGTCTCGGGGGAGGAGGTGACGGCTAGGTGGGAGGGGGGAGCTGGTTCCCATTTTGAAGGAGAAGGTGTGGAGTGAGGTCCTTTGTGGTGTGAATGCTACGTCATCCTGCGCGAGGTTAAGTTTGATACAGCTCAAGGTCGTGTTCAGGACACATCCCACCAAGGCCAGAATGAGTCATTTTTTCCAGGGGGTTGAGGATATGTGTGAGCAGTGATCGAGAGGTCCTACGAACCATGCACATGTGTTCTAGTCCTGCTCCAAGTCGGTGTGTTTTGGGGGAGCCTTTTTTTAAACACCGTATCAGCAATTTTAAATGTGGATTTGGAGCCCTGCCCATTAGTTGCAATATTCGAACATTCGGGGTGACAATCCAGCAGGAATTGAGGACGGGTGTGATGGCGGATGCGTTGGCTTTTGGCTCGTTATTGGCTTGGTGGCAGATTCTATTGAGTTGGAGTCAGGCGCACCGTCCAGTGTTCACATTGAAGTCCGTTGCTAATAATTTCTAAACAAACGTGTCATGATTACGTCAAAATAATTAATTCCTGAGTGACAGCTTTTACATTCCATTCTCTCCAATGATAATGGGGTGCCTGGTCATAAGAATCATCAATACAAAGAATAAAAATGAACAAAACTACCCCATTCTTCTTCTAAAAATGAAATATAATCTGAATGTGACAACTCACTGATCTCATTTTGTGATTTGGATCTCAGAGTTCATGAAATCATCCAAAAACCTCAATCAGATCATGTCCACATAATCACTCTCAGGATCCATTGATTGTTCCATGTCTTGAGGGGAGAACCTAATTAAACAACCAGCAAAACTGATCCAATGTCTGGCTATAAAAAGGTACAAATTACTTAATTAACACTTTATGTAAGTGAAATGACTGGGTGAAATAATTTGGAAGCAATAAGGAACAGCTGCAACAAATTTAAATGAGTTGTTATCCTGCATCAAAGAACAAGGCATAGCTTTTATTTGAAAACGCCTAATCCATTGGAGTGTGAATGTTCGACACGACACGTGTTGGGGTCGCTGCAGATCATGTTCCCTAACTATCCTCAAAAATAAATCCTAGTTTATATGGAAAACATCTATTGTTGCTGATTGTGAAGTTAATAACCCAGTTAACAGATCAATTGTATTCACTTATCATTCTGATTCCACTATAATTTCTTAGTGCGCAAGATCTTCTGTCAGACAGGGATGAGTTTCCTGCCTCTCCTCCTTTTTCAACAGCTGCTATATAAAGGTACATGGCTCTTTGAGCTTCTTGGCACCCAAACAACCCCTGATCAACCTGACAAATATTTTAGCAATGCCACAGCTCCACTTCGCCAGAACAAGCATGCAAGAGAAAAGCTCTTTCGCAGTGTTACCTCTGCTTTCACACAGTTCTCTCAAGCTTAAATTCCTGGACTGCAGAGGAAAGTACAATCTATCCTTGTTGTGCTGATCACAATAGCAGACAGTGGCTGTGTGTAAACAGGGCTGAGAACAAGGTATAAATTATACAGAAAGCACTCACTGAATTGGAATTTACAGCAAAATATAAATCATTAGTAAGATTGAAGGTGGTGCATAGGACTTAAGTAGTGGAACAATCATGAGCCCATTTATCACAGGTTCTAAAGAGTCATACAGAACGTGTCTTTGCAAAGAATGCACTTATTAATGTTCTCCATTCGTGAGGAAATTAAAATGCACGGTATATCAAATTAATAGTACATCATACATTGTTGAACAGTGGTGACTGTTTCATTGAAATTCCCTCATAAATGATAACCACAAATTCGAAGGCTGACCCATTACATCTCAATTACAATGATGTTCAAAACATTCACTTATAACTGGTCAATTACAATCATCTGGAATTATGCTCAATTGGTAACAATAAACTGGCATTGATCTCTGAAGCATTTTGGATGGAGAGGAACTGATGGACAAGTTTGCAAACATCATTCAACAAATGCAATTTTATATTTACGATCAGCAAAGAGTTCTTTTTCCCAGCTGTTCCATTTTTCCACAGCAGTTTGAAGATTCTATCATTAACAGAATCAGTAAGATTTATTACTCTTCCATTGGGATACAATGGTCTGACGACAAGGGAGGGAGACAATGGGAAACTACAGGTGCTTTGAACTTTTGGCACTGGCAGAACGGCAAGGCTATGATTTGCTTCAAATTATTGGAGATTACCAAGTTGTGAGTGGCATGATCATAATACATCCCCTGTAAAAACAAAACCGGCCAAAATTGACTGGAGCTGACGAGCGAATGCCCCCTTTGCCATTTAATTTTCACGATATTTTCCATTGTAAGTTGCTGTAGATGGGAGATGGAAACAGAATGAAACCTTCTGTAGAGCATCTGTGTCAATGGGACAAGCAACTGCATACCCCCTTAACCAATCAGGTTTAACAGTGTAGAGTCTGAACTAGAAATGCAAGAAGATGATTAAATAAGAAATAAAAGCAGATGTAGAACCATCCAGCTGGCTCCACCATTCAAAATGATAATAGAAAAACAATACAGCTGAAGGAGCCCTTCAGCCCTCCAAACCTGCCTGTATCCTTCTATACCCTGTCTGTTCATGTGCCTATCCAGTTAAGTCTTAAAGGTCGCTAACATATCTGCCTCAACCACCTCACTTGGCAGTGCTTTCCAGGCCACCACCACCCTCTTGTGTAAAAAACTTTCGCCCGCACATTTCCACATGATCCTTGGCTTCAACTTCCTTTTCCCACCCTTCTATGGTATGACTCCCTGAGACACCAAATTTGTTCCATTTCGGCCTTAAATGTATTCAATGATGGAGCAAACAGAATCCTCTAGGATAGAGAATTCCAAACATTCATAACTTTTTGCGCTGTAATATTGAATTTGCTGTTGAATTAGAAACAGAATGCGAAATAAAGAGATGGAAAGAGAGATTGGATTAAGAAAGAAAATAAAGGAAGGGGAAAAGTTCTTTTAAATACAATTTTCAAAATATTTGTGCACACAGTTCAACTCCAAAATCAAATATGGCTTGCAATAAATACTGTTTATTGTTTCAATCAAGTCTTGACACACGTAACTGGTCTTTGAGCAATAGACATGCAGAGAAATAGCAATATTCCCCACTATTCCCCGAGGTAGACAGGTAATCTTCTTTGATCCTGATTCTCTCACTTTTTAAGGAAAGCTCGAAATCTTTATAGGCCATTTCTCATGAACACCCACAAACATCGGAATTGCTGTTTCATTATGGCATGATATCTATTGTAAACAGGACCCCCAGAAATGAGATATTTCCTTCAAAAACGCCAGATGCCAACCTGATCTCCAGCTGGGATGTAACTAATTATTCTGAGCTCCACAGTCCCACGTCTTATCTCAAGACCGCCTTGGCTATATTGTTTCACAATAGGACCATAAAAATAAGTCAACAGGCATGAATCACACATTCTGCACTTTCAACAGAGAGTGAATGGTATAGTCAGCTAAAATATACCATGATGCATTAAACCCAAAAGCATCCTGGGAATAAGTAACGTTTAGCCATTTTATTATTTCTAACAGTAAAAATTCACAAGCTATCTAAATGTAAAAATAAACCAAAATTTTAATAATTTGAAGGACCGAAAACTGCACATAATTGCATAATGTAGCTGAACCAACATTTTATACCGATTCTTTACCCCTTTACTCTCATAATCTTTGCGCCCATTTATATAATCCAAAATGGTGTTCTGGTTTTACCTATCAGTACTCAGGTTTAGCATGAATTATGTATTTGAACCTCCCTAGGTCTCCATTGAGTAACATCCTTTGGTAACTTTCCATTAAGTGCAGACCTTTATTCCTCATTTTGCATTTAAAAATGTGTCACTTCATATTTCTCAATATTAAACTGCATTTTCCATCCATCTCTCCCACTAACCTATATTCTTCTGAAGTATTTTTCAGGCCTCCCTAGCTTGAGAAGCCTCACACTTTATGTCATCAGCATATTGCTTCCTAAACCAAAGTCCAAATTATCTGTTTATACCAAGCACAAATCTTTTAGTTCGCCAATCCCAACTCTTATCCTCTCTGGGCAATACCATTAACACAAACCCTTAATTTCCTGCCCATGAACCAATTTTCTACCCATGTTTCCCTTTACTAAACACAATTCTGGCGATTTTATGATAAAGCTTCAGTGAGAGATACAATTAAATTGTTAGATAATTGCTAATTTGGACTTTGGCATTGGAAATCATATGCTGATGACAAAATGAGGGGGGTGGTTGCAAGTTGGGGAGAACAGGAAAATACTTCAGCAGAAATAGGTTAATGGAACAGATGGATAGATGGCATATTTTAAAATGACTTTAAACAATAATTTTAAAAATAACTCAAGCTTTCAATCTATAGATGAATGAAAGTAAAGATTGCATGCTTCAAAACATTACTACAACAAATGACTGAAACATTGCTAAACTAAATACTATGGCCGGGTTTCTCCAAGCCGGAATCTGAGTTGACTCCGAGTCGGCCTGCGACACCGATCCGACACCGGGACGGAATTCTGCGGCGACCGGAGAATCACTGTGTGTGCACGATAGACGCGGCACCGGTTGGGGGCCGTTGAAAGAGGCCTCCGCGGCAGTTCTCCGTGGTCGACCGGCCGAGTTCCCGCCGGCGTGGTTCTAACATGGTTCCACCCGGCTGGAGTTCGGATCCGCGGCCACGGTGGCCGTCCTGGTGGGGGGACGGGGGGATCAGACTCCAGGAGGGGTATCCACGACAGCCAGGCCCGCGATCGGGGGCCACTGATCGGCCGGCGCGCGCAATCCGGGGGGGGGGGGGGGCCTACCTTCTTCCACGCCTGCCCACTATGGCTCTGCCAGCTCGGCCGGCAGTGTAGGGCCGCGTATCGGCGCCGGCGCTGCATGAAGCACTGCAGCGCCGTGCTGGCCCCCTGTGGGCCACGGAATCAATGGGCCAGGAGGCCAGTTGAGGCCGGCATGCAACACTACGGTGTTTATGCCAGCGTCAACACTTAGCCGCCGTATTGCAGAATCCCAGCCTATTTTCTTTTTGGGAACAGCATATCCTTTAAACTACAGGAAGTGGTATTCCCCTTTTATAATATTACATCCTTCATGGAATTACAGTCCTTAAAGCAACCAGTCTACCATTATCTCCCAGCTTCCATATTCTCATGAGCTCCCATATTCCCACTTTGTATACCCATCACCAGCAGTGAACCCTATTTCAATTCTTCTTCTTCCCCTGACCAAGACGAATAACTTAGAATCCTTATATGGATGAAAGCTTCATCTCTTTGTCTACAGACTGTCTCCCCCCTACATCTGGCTGTAGTATCTCACAAGACAAGCAGCTTTTTTCATCTGCTATCCATATAGACCCTCTGCCATCTGTCTGTGATGTTCATAGATTTGCGGGGATGCCTGTAGCTTGATCTAAACAATGGTTTCCTCTGTCCTCTTCCCCATGGCAAAGTGAAGCAAATTAACGTTCCACCCAAGTACAAATGTCAATCAGCTATCCTTGATACCAATTAACAATCCTTGATCCTAACTCCATTCTATTTTCGAAGTAAAGGGGCAGTTTTTTGCACAGCTAATACCAACACCACCTTTCTAGGATTTTGGGAGACTCGGAGACAACTCAATGTAAATTCCATCTTCATTGTCCCCATCTTGTACCTTCTTCGCAGCCAAACAATCTGAGCCTTTGTTTGACCCCTTCTCGGCCTTTTGGCTAAGATCAAGTGTCACAGCATGCCCAATGTGAGGTGTAGTGACGTTTCTTGTCAGCTTGGATCGTGTATGTCTCTCTTGTGGAGACCATGAATTGGATTCAATTTGAATTGGCTTTTGGAACAAGCAATGAGATGGATTAAGTTAGGGCTTGCCCTGTCCACTCTGCACATTGGCTTTGTAACTTTAAAAAAAATGTTTTTTTAATCTGTGGGAAAAAAACAATCAAATAAACCAGGCTTATTGTCCTGCAGACTGCAAAACAGATCACATGACCCCCTTTATTTCCTGAAAAAATTTAAAGGTACAGACCCAAAACAGCATACTCTCATTAACCTCACAACAGTAACAAGATGCCTTCTGAAAGGCCACCACTTCAATTGCCTAATTGTAATTGGTCACTTTTGAGAGTCTTAAAGTTAATTCATTCATGGCACCTCCCAAACACAGTTATGTAAGGATATTCCTGCTTCTAAAGTTTGCTGTAACTTTTCAGAATGAAATTGCGCATCTGATGAAAATTGCTTTATGAGCTATAAAATTCAGAGCACAGGGAAAATACAACAGAACAAAGAGCAAATTCAAAGGTATTAGTCCCTTGCCTTAAAGGCCTAATAGAGACTTCTATCATGCACCATCTCCTGTGTCTAAATTGCTTGCAAATCAGAGGTCATTAGTGCTAGCAGACAGTGCCAAACCTCAAAATTAACTATCAGAATTACATTTCAGTTGTATTGAAATTTTTGCCATAAAACTGAAAATGTGAGCATTAAGGGTTTATCGCGCTGTTTTGAAATCTACCTCTTGGGCAAAGCACAAAATTCAGTTGCATTCGTACATCACATCGTAATTGTATTTCTAATATGTAAATATTGTCTACATGTTGCAGAGTTATGAGACTTGGTCTAACTGTTCATTTATCATTCATGTTGTGTTATGCTGCTTCGTGTAGCATAAGCTGCTTCTTTGATGTATGCTTTGACAAAGGAAGCTCCAGACTATGAAATGAGTTCAATATGTTTATTGAACTATTAACACAGTTCTTAAATGAGTTTGACTCTCTGCTAATCTAGCTGGAGTATCTGTCTATCTTTACCAACCTGCTCTAAGCCACGTGCTGGGTGTGATGCTGTTAATCAACCCTGATGTACTCTCTAGATGTCTGTCTGTGGAAGGAGGCAGAGCATGTGTGCCCTGTCCTTTTATATGGGTTGTGAAGTGCCCCCTTGTGGTAATGCCACCTCTGGGTGTCCTGATTACCCATTGGGTGTGTCCTGTTGTAATGACCCATTGGTTGTATGACTGCATGTCATGACATCTCTGGTGCTCCCTCTAGTGGTTACTTAGTTGTAGTGTATTTACATAAACCCCTTGTGTATATACAATGATGCATATCACCACATCCCCCCCTTTTTTATGTTACATATTTTCTGTACTTGGTTAACGAAAATTGAACCAAATAGGTAGATAAGTGATGACATGTACAAGTCATGATGACAGTGATGATACAATACCAAATAATATTTATGAGTCCAAAGTTCATGAATTTATATGGTCGAGTGGCTTTCTTGTTTTGTTATTGAAGTGTCGATGTTGATGTTGTCATTTTCTTGTTGTCAGTGTCCCTGTGCTTAAGGAACCAAGAAATCATCAGGAGGTGTTCAAATGGTCAAATCACTTCTTTCTCTGATTTGGACTCTTTTTTTCTCGATGCTTGTGGTAGCGATTCTTGATGTCATCTTTCCTGTCTGACCTGGACTGGTGTCTGTGTTTGTGCCGTATGTCAGCTGCCTTGAAAGCTGGTCTGCTTGTTTGTAGTATAGCAAACGTGAATTTGTAAGATGCGTTATCATGCCATGGTATGTCTGCACACTTGCCATTGTCTACAGCTGTGCTGTCACAGTGTCCTGCTTTTGCAGAGTTGTACCATGTCGTACCAGTCATTGTTCCAGTGTTGTTGGTTTTGTCGTGCTTGTTGTTGATGTTGGTGCCTTTGGTACGCTTCTTGTTGTTGGCTGTGTTGTTTTTGTAGGTTTTGTTGTTGTGTTTGTTGCGCTCAATGACCATTCCGAGTGGAGAATTTGAGTCCTTCACAAAGTTACTTGTGTCAGTGTTCTTTGTGGCATCTGTTGTTTCATTGAGCATTTTGTCTTTGATTCCTCGGTGCTCCCCGTCTGGAGTCATGTCCAGTTCACTTGAATCATCTTTGGCTTGTTGATGCTCCCCGTTTGGAGTCCGTTCTGGTTCACCTGAATCATCTTTGGTTTCTTGATGGTCCTCTGTCGGAGTCATTTCAGGTTCACTTGAATCATCTTTGGTTTCTTGATGCTCCTCGTCTGGAGTCAAAATGTTCAAGATTTCATTTTCTTGTGGAGAGGCTCGTGTGGATGAGGTTTCAATTGACGTGGTCGCACTGGACTCACGAGTAGTTTCACTTGGATTGTCAAGTGCCTCTGTGCATACGAGCTGAGATCTGTCAGTCTCGCTGTGATGTTGCACATCTTGTATGGGAATTGTGATGCCTTTGTCACTTGTCTCACATACAGTGGGTAGACCTGCAGTGTCTTCTTGTTGGTTAGATGAGCTGGGTAGACTGTCAGAGTCTTCTTCTGGTGGCTCAAGTAATCTGGGTAGACTGTCATAGTCTTTCTGTTGTTCACGTGAGCGTGGCAGACTTGCATCATCTGCTGCTGGTTGCTCAGATAAGGTGGATAGACCTTCATGGTCTTGTTCATGCATGGGCTGCGCTCTGGAGTATTGAGTTGCTTCCATCGTGGAGTCTGTCAACGAGCTCGCCGTGGAGGCTTGTATCGCTCTCTCTGTGGAGTCTGGCATCGTTCCCTGTGTGGAGTCGTGCAGTGGTCTCGCTGTGGAGTCTATCTGTGCGCTCTCAACGGAGTCGTGCAGTGGTCTCACCGTGGAGTCTTTCATCGCTCTCTGTGTGGAGTCGGGGACTCTTCGTGGTGTGTGGATCACCCTCTGTGTGGAGTCGGGGACTCTTCGTGGTGCGTGGACCACCCTCCGTGTGGAGTCGGGGACTCTTCATGGTGCGGGACGACTTTTGGCATGAGGCTGCTCTCTGTGGGCTTCGTCTTCTTCGTGGGTATTTGACAGGTTGCTGTCTAATGTATCGACGATCTGCCACGGCATCATGGTATTGGATTCATCTAGTCGTTTTGAGCTTTTCAACCGTGTTGCTGATGCTGTGATCAGCATATCCGAATAACTCAGCCATGTCTGAGTAGTATTCTTCGATAAACCAATTATCTTCTTGTGTTTCGGTATTGTCATTGCGCTCTCTGTGTCCAAGAAATAAATCATCATCTGGGTAGTAGTCTTCAAGGACCAAATCATCTCTTTGGCTGGTGCTAACTGCTTGTTACTGAGTTCTGCGGAGGTTGATTTCAACTACTGGTAGAAGTTCAGGCATTGTTCTGCCTTTCGAGGTGAAAGAATGGTGTTTTGCGGCTTTAAAACTCTTCTTTGTAATTTTCAGATATTTCCCCTTTAAGTGGGCGTGGTCCGGGGCCTCTGACATCATGACGCTTGTGATGTAAAGCATAGGAATAGATTGCGCATGCTCAAATCGCTTTTCCTTTACAGTGCGCTTTTTTCACAACTGCCCAAGCGCGGCTTCTCGCGCATGCACAAAACACTGTTTTGCCGGTTGGCGCCTTCCCGGGAACTGCGCATGTGCGGACTGGGCCGGCTGGATACGCGCAAGATGGCTGCCAATCAAAATTGCCGTTAGCTTCTGTTGCAACCCTACCCTTGCCTTGTGGTGAGTATTGACGCCAGTTGTACCGATTTCTTTTGTGTTTACCTCGCAGTAGCTTTCAAATTTGTCCAGGACTGTCTGGAATTGTGTTCAGTCCTGCCCTTTGGAGTATTTAAAGGAGCGGAAGATCTCTGTTGCATGTTCACCCGCAAAGGTGAGTAGAAGAGCAATCTTCTCAGCATCGGCCACACCATGTAGGTCGGATGCTTCCATGTAAAGCTGAAATTTTTGCTTGAATGAACGCCAGTTGGCACTGAGATTGCCGTGGTACCTGAGTGGATTAGGAACCGGAATCTCGATAATCATGCCTGGGTTCGGTTGCTGGTTTTCACGGATCTTGCTGAGTTGAACTAAATAGATGTAACAGGCACTCCTGGTATCATGTTGTGTTATGCTGCCTCGTGGAGCATAATCTGCTTCTTTGATGTATGTTTTGACAAAGGAAGCTCCAGACTATGAAATGGGTTCAACTTGTTTATTGAACTATTAACACAGTTCTTAAATGAGTTCGACTCTCTGCTAATCTAGCTGTAGTAACTCAGTCTATCTTTACCAGCCTGCTCTAAGCCGCGTGCTGGGTGTGATGCTGTTGATCAACCCTGGTGTACTCTCCAGATGTCTGTCTGTGGAAAGAGGCAGAGCATGTGGACCTGTCCTGTTATATGGGTTGTGAAGTGCCCCCTTGTGGTAATGCCACCTCTGGGTGTCCTGATTATCCATTGGTTGTGTCCTGTTGTAATGACCCATTGGCTGTATGTCTGCATGTCATGACATCTCTGGCGCTCCCTCTAGTGGTTACTTAGTTGTAGTGTATTAACATTAACCCCTTGTGTACATACAGTGATGCATATCACCACAATTCATACTTGAGGACAGCTTACACAAAACTCAAGAAGTAGTGGAAGTCAAATTTGCATACGACTGCTGTACAAAATGTTCCCTAAATTCAATTAATTCCTTTGCTGCTGATCATTTGGAACATTACTCCTGGTCACAGAAAATATAACTCAGTCCGTTCTCGCACACCAGCCGCCTTTGGCAAATCTTTCTGTCACCCACTTTAATGGATCTTTATAAATAATTCAGTTTTTAATTATGCGACAAGCTTGTCACCCAGGGAGGAAAGTAGTTACACGCCATGTCAACTGATTGCCATTCATACCGTAGAAAATGCAAACAGAGAAGGAGCCCATTTGGCCCATTACGAGCGTTGAATGTGCAATCCAATGAGCCCTGTTCCCCTGCCATTTACCCTCACCCTGATTTAAATATACATCTGGCGATTAAACTACTTCAAAAGTCTTGAGCGCAACAGAAAAAACATCAGCACTTTTGAATCGAAAGACTGATCAGAAGCTTGCATCTCCAATCCAGCGGTTACATATGTTACTTTAAGGTATCAAGGCCTATGATAGTTGCTAACTTTAGCAGGTGGATGCTTAACACTGTCACGTGGCATTATACACTCTGCTATTTCAGCACAGGTGTGAACCAGCTTATTTTCAAGCATGTGAGGGAGAGGGGAATAGAGGGTTATGACGATTGATTTAGCTGTGAAAGATGGGATGAGGTTTGAGTGAAGCACAAATGCCAGCTTATGGACTGGTTGAGCAGAATGGCCTGTTTTTCTGTCATACATCCTAAGGTCGTTATCTCCCCCTAAACAAGTCATTTAAATGACATGATACTTGTCTACCTTAATGCATTTTAAGATATCCAACATTAACTCAGTCATTATGCTGACACGTCCCAGAGTATTCATACACCCATCGCGAATATCAACATCCATCATGTCCCTCTCCTTGGCGAATAGCGATGCATTAAGGTTCTCACCCACAAGGGGCAGCACGGTGGTGCAGAGGGTTAGCCCTGCTGCCTCACGGGACCGAGGTCCCAGGTTTGATCCCGGCTCTGGGTCACTGTCTGTGTGGCGTTTGCACATTCTCCCCGTGTTTGCGTGGGTTTCACCCCCACAACCCAAAGATGTGCAGGCTAGGTGGATTGGCCACACTAAATTGCCCCTTAATTGGAAAAAAAGAATTGGGTACTCTAAATTTATTTTTTAAAAAGGCTCTCACCCACTTCCTCTGACTCAATGCATAACTTTCCTTCTTTTTCCTCTGTTGAAACTTGAAACACAAACAGATTAGTCATGGTCTTACTAAATGGCGGAGCAGGCTCGAGGGGCCGAAAGGCCTGCTTCTGCTCCTATTTTGTATGTTCGCAGGGTGAGAAATCTGGCATGTCCAGGTTTTGTCACTGGTGTGAGTGGTGTTGGAGTTATGAACTACATGCAGAGCAGATTTTAGTGAATTATTCAATCAGTGAGGAACATGACCATCAAGACTGATTCCAACATTCACAGGCGTGCCACTAACAGTCACTATTTATTGATCATAAGCAGGAACCATGCTGCTTCTTTCCCTTCCTACTCCAGGAAAACTGTATAGAAACACATAGAAGATTTAATCTGGAAAAAGATTAGCTAGACAACAAGGCAAGCTTGCCTTTTAAATCTGCCTGTTAAATACTCCTGCTTCAACAGAAATTTCAGATATTCTTTCATTGGAGAAACATGTATATCATGTATAGCATCGAGTGTTCAAAGAGTCATCACTGCGGTATCGTAAGGATTGATGATCCATTTTTAGTATTTTTTTCTGCCTATTGTAATAAACCAATGTTTGTTTGAGGTGCTTTCGTTACAGTAGTGGGTGAATTGTCAGACCGAGAATCGGAGCACTATGTATATCAGAAGAGATACAAGTGGCAATTTGGCATTCAATTGGGATGATCGGATAACATACAAGCTGTTCAGGAAACACCAGATATGTCGCTCACAATTTTGCACCATTAACAGCAATGGGTGGATATTTGCTGGTAATATGTCAAAATCTTCATACTTGCGACTGGTGAGCAATAATCCCTGCCAGCAGCACATGCTTGCCAAAGTGACCCTATAATCCAAGGGGATCCTATTCTTTAATATCAGTAATCAAGTGTTATCAAAAGATGCCAAATACAAGTGGTAAGAAGATATTAAAATTGTGTTCAACTTGGAGTGCGTCGTAAACTCATGATTTAATCTAGGCATCTAGGCAGCAAATATGATACTTATATCAGATTATATCATTTTAACTGCCAAAAGCATAATTTCAAATCAACTCAAAATGAGTCTACTGCCTTGAAATCACTCACAATTGTCTTCCTTTTACTGCAATACTGCTACTGTTGGTCACCATTGGCGAACAGCACTCACCATACACAATCTGTGATGATCTCCACACAAAACATTAAAGACCGCCATGTAATCACAAGTTTAACATGTTACAATTGACTGCACATTATCACAAATAATTAAATCCCCAAATACTACAAAAGAAATTGTTTTGCACAATTAAATTAGCTCATTACAAATAAAGATTTAACAGCATCTACCATGTTTCAGACATACTTCAAAGTATTAATGATATGTTGTTTTTTTTAAATCTATCACCGTACGCTCCTTTCATCTGACCTAAAACAAGGATTATACAAGAATCCATTGCCAACAGCAATTTAGCTCTGGCTGACCAACAGCAATTTCGCTCTGGCTGGCCAACAGCAATTAAACTTTCTGCCCTTAAATGAGACACAAATTGACCACAAATCCACCTCAGGAGCAAAATTGTTCATTGCTTGGTATCAAGCAGTATATCTTCTGATTTGATGGGGTGGATGGTTGGGTGATAGGAGTTTCCAGGCTCACCCAAATAAGTGAAAAAGTGCCTGGAAAGGTGCGATCTTCATTCTGTGGGCTTGCTGGTGTCAGGCTAGGCACCCCCAGAAAGAGTCCAGAGGTAGCCACAAGGGACGCTGAGTACCAAGAGAGGCTGGTTAAAAGATACGCCTCAGTTCCCTGGGATTTTGTCTCATTTTTTTTGTTCAATATAAAACCCTCTAGCCCTCGATCCTCACATCCGCCCACTCCCCATGCTCCATCCATGCCAACTCATGCTACCTATCTCCAACAACCCCTCATACTCTCCATGTCAACCCATGACCCACTACCTACTCCTAATGGCTTCATACTAACTCAGAGCACTTCCATGCCTATTCACCCAGTATGCAATCTGCAAAGAACTGATTAACCCTATAGTAACAATGGCATGTGTGGAAAAGCTTTTTAAAAATCCATTTGTAACTTTGTTTTTAAAAAAACTGCTGTTACCACAACAGAAGAATCAACCAGATGTTAAAGTATCAATAGTAAAACCTATAAATACTTGATACTTCTTTATGTTGTATAAATAAACATTGAGCCATTGATAAAATAGATCTAAGAAAAAACTGTCAATTAAGCTATGTTGCCTCTTGTGTGTGGCTGTTTCAACAAACAAATCGAAGTCTGAACTCTTTGCCAAGCACGCATAATTAGGCTTGGCTGTTTCAAAATATCCACATCAATCTTTTTGATATTCGTTTTCGAGGCTGTTTGATGTTAATGTAATGTTTGTTATCAATGAAAAGTTTTCAATAAAAATATTTTATTAAAAAGATGGATAAACTTCTCGGTTTGAAAGATAAAATACGACACATTGACATTTAGTTAAAATTTTAGAAATATACTTTTACCAATGTAAAAATGAATTTGCCATATATTTCTGTTATAAGAACATAAGAACTAGGAGCAGGAATAGGCCATCTAGCCCCTCGAGACTGCTCCGCCATTCAATGAGATCATGGCTGATCTTTTGTGGACTCGGCTCCAGTTTCTGGCCCGAACACCATAATCCTTAATCCCTTTATTCTTCAAAAAACTATCTATCTTTATCTTAAAAACATTTAATGAAGGAGCCTCTACTGCTTCACTGGGCAAGGAATTCCATAGATTCACAACCCTTTGGGTGAAGAAATTCCTCCTAAACTCAGTCCTAAATCTACTTCCCCTTATTTTGAGTCTATGCCCCCTAGTTCTGCTTTCACCCGCCAGTGGAAACAACCTGCCCGCATCTATCCTATCTATTCCCTTCATAATTTTATATGTTTCGATAAGATCCCCCTCATCCTTCTAAATTCCAACGAGTACAGTCCCAGTCTACTCAACCTCTCCTCGTAATCCAACACCTTCAGCTCTGGGATTAATCTAGTGAATCTCCTCTGCACATCCTCCAGTGCCAGTACGTCCTTTCACAAGTAAGGAGACCAAAACTGAACACAATACTCCAGGTGTGGCCTCACTAACACCTTATACAATTGCAGTATAACCTCCCTAGTCTTAAACTCCATCCCTCTAGCAATGAAGGACAACATTCCATTTGCCTTCTTAATCACCTGTTGCACCTGTAAACCAACTTTTTGCGACTCATGCACTAGCACACCCAGGTCTCTCTGCACAGCAGCCTGTTTTAATATTTTATCATTTAAATAATAATCCTTTTTGCTGTTATTCCTACCAAAATGGATAACCTCACATTTGTCAACATTGTATTCCATCTGCCAGACCCTGGCCCATTCACTTAGCCTATCCAAATCCCTCTGCAGAGTTCCAGTATCCTCTGCACGTTTTGCTTTACCACTCATCTTAGTGTCGTCTGCAAACTTGGACACATTGCACTTGGTCCCCAACTCCAAATCATCAATGTAAATTGTGAACAATTGTGGGCCCAACACTGATCCCTGAGGGACACCACTAGCTACAGATTGCCAACCAGGGAAACACCCATTAATCCCCACTCTTTGCTTTCTATTAATTAGCCAATCCTCTATCCATGCTACTACTTTCCCCTTAATGCCATGCATCTTTATCTTATGCAGCAACCTTTTGTGTGGAACCTTGTCAAAGGCTTTCTGGAAATCCAGATATACCACATCCATTGGCTCCCCGTTATCTACCGCACTGGTAATGTCCTCAAAAAATTCCACTAAATTAGTTAGGCACGACCTGCCCTTTATGAACCCATGCTGCATCTGCCCAATGTGACAATTTCCATCCAGATGCCTCGCTATTTCTTCCTTGATGATAGATTCCAGCATCTTCCCTACTACCGAAGTTAAGATAACTGGATTATAATTACCCGCTTTCTGCCTACCTCCTTTTTTAAACAGTGGTGTCACGTTTGCTAATTTCCAATCCGCCGGGACCACCCCAGAGTCTAGTGAATTTTGGTAAATTATCACTAGTGCATTTGCAATTTCCCTAGCCATCTCTTTTAGCACTCTGGGATGCATTCCATCAGGGCCAAGAGACTTGTCTACCTTTAGCCCCATTAGCTTGCCCATCACTACCTCCTTGGTGATAACAATCCTCTCAAGGTCCTCACCTGTCATAGCCTCATTTCCATCAGTCACTGGCATGGTACTTGTGTCTTCCACTGTGAAGACCGACCCAAAAACCCTGTTCAGTTCCTCAGCCATTTCCTCATCTCCCATTATTAAATCTCCCTTCTCATTCTCTAAAGGACCAATATTTACCTTAGCCACTCATTTTTTGTTTTGTATATTTGTAGAAACTTTTGCTATCTGTTTTTATATTCTGAGCAAGTTTACTCTCATAATCTATCTTACTCTTCTTTATGGCTTTTTTAGTAGCTTTCTGTTGCCCCCTAAAGATTTCCCAGTCCTCTAGTCTCCCACTAATCTTTGCTACTTTGTATGTGTTTTCCTTCAATTTGATACACTCCCTTATTTCCTTAGATATCCACGGTCGATTTTCCCTCTTTCTACCGTCCTTCCTTTTTGTTGGTATAAACCTTTGCTGAGCACTGTGAAAAATCGCTTGGAAGGTTCTTCACTGTTCCTCAACTGTTTCACCATAAAGTCTTTGCTCCCAGTCTACCTTAGCTAGTTCTTCTCTCATCCCATTGTAATCTCCTTTGTTTAAGCACAAAACACTAGTGTTTGATTTTACCTTCTCACCCTCCATCTGTATTTTAAATTCCACCATATTGTGATCGCCCCTTCCGAGAGGATCCCTAACTATGAGATCCTGAATCAATCCTGTCTCATTACACAGGACCAGATCTAGGACCGCTTGTTCCCTCATAGGTTCCATTACATACTGTTCTAGGAAACTATCGCGGATACATTCTATAAACTCCTCCTTAAGGCTGCCTTGACCGACCTGGTTAAACCAATCGACATGTAGATTAAAATCCCCCATGATAACTGCTGTACCATTTCTACATGCACAGTTATTTCTTTGTTTATAGATTACTCCTATCAGTGACTTTTTCATCTTACTATTCCTGATTTCCACCCAAATGGATTCAACCTTATCCTCCATAGCACCAACGTCATCCCTTACTATTGCCCGGATGTCATCCTTAAATAACAGAGCTACACCACCTTCCTTACCATCCACTCTGTCCTTCCGAATAGTTTGATACCCTTGGATATTTAACTCCCAGTCGTGACCATCCTTTAACCATGTTTCAGTAATGGCCACTAAATCATAGTCATTCACAATGATTTGCACCATCAACTCATTTACCTTATTCCGAATACTACGGTTATAACCCGCATGAGACCTACAGGGTTGGAGCAATCAGTCTTTCCGTGAGTCTCACCGGGTACGAGCTCCCCCGCTAAGGTGGCGGGGAGCCCCAGATCATTCATGATTAAAATTTGTTTAAAGTGGGCTAGGTATGGGACCGACAGAGCAGACCGGATTGGGATCTGATGTATATTGTAAATATAATTGCTATGCAATCAACCAAATTTTCTTTTTACTAACTCGGTTCCGACTTGATTGTGGCCTACAAACATTTCATTGGCTCAGAATTTCCTGAAATGATAACATATGTCATTTTGACACAGTTTTATGCCCCAATGTTCCTGTTACAAACTTACTCCATTACCTTTGAGCACAATACAGTGACTGTAAGGGTGAACCTTAGAAGCAACACAGCTAATGGATTAGCCCATCTGCTTCAACAAATTAAAGAGTAGGCCAATATTGGCACAAACTGAGTCACAGACTTCCTAATTTCAAATCATTTTGTTGCCTCACATCCACTCTTGCCTCAACTCGACTGCCGCTGAAACCCTTGTCCACTTTTTGTTACCTCCAGTTTTGACTATTCCAATACACGCCTTTCACATTCTAACTGCTGTAAACTTGAGGTCATACAAAACGTTGCTATTTGCATCCTAACTCACACCAAGTGCGATTCATTCATCAGCCCTGTACTTACTGACCTACAATGGTTCCTATTTAAGGCATGATTTTAAAATTCTCATCATTGCTTCTAAATTCCTTCATGGTTTTATCTGCTATTTCTGTACTGTTCCAATTCTGACCTTGTAAACATTCCCAATTCTAATTGCTCCATCATTGGTGGCCATGCTTTTAGCTGCTTCGGCCAAAGTTCCAGAATTTCCTTAACCTCTCAGGCTTTCTCCCGCTAATTTTCCTCTTTGTGATATTTCTTAAACGCTACTTTTTTGACCAATCTTTTGGCCATTTCCTGTAATATCTCTTGTTGCTCAGTGTCAAATGTTGCTTTATAATTTGGTAAAACTGTTCTGTTTTCTGGGCATTCTCAGCTGATGCACTTGATTTGCTGTAACATACCAAGTTACTAATTTTCTATTGATCTATTTATTTAGAAGAAGATAATATTAGTCATTTAAAATAGCTGCTCAGATTTAAACAAGCAATTAGTGAAATTTGACTTTCTTTCATAATTTTCAAAGCATAAAACAAGGGTTAAGGCATTCAATTTCAGGAGGCAATGTTTATGCCCCCAAAAAGTCTGAAACACATTTGATGCAGTTTGAGAGATATACGGGCAGCTATGATAGACACCTTACACCTGCTGGAAGGACCCAGCTGCCCATTTAGGGACTCGGCTCCAATATTGTTAGAAACTGAGTGAGGCATGTGACACTTCTTCTTTCAGCAGCCTTATTAGCAGCCCTGAAACGGACAACTTTTAAAAGGAAAGATTTTTCTTTCTAATTTACCTTACTGTTGAGCCAGGAGGAACCACTCTTGTTTCACAGTGCAGCTGCGGACTGATACTTGGCCATGCTCACAGACCCTTCACCCCTATTCAGTTCACCCACCGTCCCCCTTACCACCCCCCCCCCCTCCCCTTCATAAACCAGGTTCTATTGTGGAGCGTGTTTCCAGAAATTAGTCCAGAGAAAACTGGCGAGCTGCCTCAGGAGAGTCAAGGGGTGTCCTACAACTCTGTGGAAATACTCAAATGAGGCTTCAGGCCCCTGACTTCTGGCATGTATTGTCAACCACTAACCATGTCAGGTCCACAAACAAGCCTAGTCGTGGCATTTTCCTGCCCTGCACTTATTAAAAAGCAGAGATCACTGTGTCAAAACTAATGAATTTAAATAGGTCCACCAAGTCCATTACCTTTCAGTCAAAGTAGAGAGAAAACAGCCATCATTCCAGAACGTTTACAATTGCAATTTATCTAGACTTGGTGGGTTCAGGCAGTTGGTAATTAGTTGGTGAAGTTGCTATGATTTTGGTGATAATATTGAAAGAGCAGCACAAATTCCCCAGGATTTGCAATGTGCAACGTGAATAACGGTGCAAATCACTTACATTATTATTTCCTGGGCCGTTTGCACTGGAAAATGAGTTCAACTGTGTACCATTACAATATCACCTGACTCCAGGAAATTCTGGGCCACTAGGTCAACAAGCAAACAGCTCCCCATGTATTATTCATTGTGCACTATCATCACTGAGCATTGTTTATGTAACTGAGTAAAAATGATGCTTTCGATTCTCGGTTTTTGACTGCACCAACTCAATGCAATGAGTCACAGCTCTGATCTCCCATTCTGTCACAAAATGTCAGATACACTCTGTGCCCAGCTCAAGGCCGAATAAGCCAGCGCGCCTCTCTGAAAGGTAATCCTGTTTTCTACAACATGTCTTACAACACACAGCATTAATAATTCAAGGGAACATAGTCAGTGGTGCTTTCACCTACTTAAAATGAATAAATAACTGATGAAAGTTGGCACAGCCTGCCAGCCTATTATTAGACAACAGTAACCAGTGAAACATTTTGATGTTGTGGTGTAAACGTTGTCGTGCTTTGTCGTCTTCAGATCCCATTTTCCCACATGCTCTAAGATGGTGAACTATTCCAGTTAAAAGAATCCGACAGTCAACTAATAGTCCAGTTGTATTTGTGACTGACATGTTTCAATGGCCGGTCAACCAAATTCAAATCTTCCTTTGAGAAAGAAGAACCATGTTGAAAGCAAATACATTCTTTCATGCTTTCTTTGAGGATGAGCAGTATTACTGAAATAATATTCGTTTTCTCAAATTCATTTTTGCAGGATGCGGGCTTCGTGGGCCAGGCCAGCACTTATTACCCATCCCTAATTGCCCTTGAGAAGGTGGTGGTGAGCTGTCTTCTTTTTTAAAAAAAAATATTTTTTATTAAAGTTTTGCAAAGTTTTTCATAATAAATAGTAATAATCCTAACACAGCAAAATAGAGTGAACATTAACATAGTGCAAAAAGAGAATATACAATAGCAATTGACTAGACGTGACCCCACGCGCCTCAGTCTTCCCACACCCTCCCAACGGAGCACTCACCCCCACTCCCCTATGGGTCGCTGCTGCTGCTGACGTTTTAATTTAATTTTCCCTGAGAAGCCATCGGACGGTATTGTGCCCCCGCTCAACAGCGACAGCTCTGTACACTTGGCAAAATTATTTACACACACAAGTAGGCATCTGTTTGTGGTGTTGTCGTCCCATGCTTCTCCTCGACGGAGGTCGTTGCCGTTGTCGTCTCGTTCCGCTTCTGCGCACTTCCACTTCTGCGGCCCTCCCGGAGAGTAGCCAAAGCATGAGAGGGAGAGATAGACCAGGAGGGTGGGGGTGGGGGGGGGGGGGGGGGGGGGACACAGCTAAATCTAAGAGGAAGGAAAGGCGAGCCACAGGGGGGGGGGGCAGGAGTGGGGAGAGGGAAGAGACGGAACAATAGAGGAGAGCCAGGGAGGGGGAGGGGGGAGGTAGGGAAACGTTAACAAACTTAACGTCCACAGGATCAGAGAAAATGGGTGAGCTGTCTTCTTGAACCGCTGCAGTCTATGTGGTGTAGGTACACCTACAGAGCTGTTAGGGAGGGAGTTCCAGAATTTTGACCCAGCGACAGCGAAAAAACGGCGATATATTTCCAAGTGAGGATGCTGAGTGACTTGGAGGGGAACTTCCTGCTGGTGATGTTCCTATGTATCTCCTGTCCTTGTTCTTCTACAGTATGAAGTCTTACAACACCAGGTTAAAGTCCAACAGGTTTGTTTCGATGTCACTAGCTTTCGGAGCGCTGCTCCTTCCTCAGGTGAATGAAGAGGTATGTTCCAGAAACACATATATAGCCAGATTCAAAGATGCCAAACAATGCTTGGAATGCGACCATTAGCAGGTGATTAAATCTTTACAGATCCAGAGATGGGGTTAACCCCAGGTTAAAGAGGTGTGAATTGTGTCAAGCCAGGACAGTTTCTGTGTTTCTGGAACATACCTCTTCATTCACCTGAGGAAGGAGCAGCGCTCCGAAAGCTAGTGACATCGAAACAAACCTGTTGGACTTTAACCTGGTGTTGTAAGACTTCGTACTGTGCTCACCCCAGTCCAACGCCGGCATCTCCACATCTTGTTCTTCTACATCAGTGTTTTTCCATTTTCTTTCTCCGGGCACCACTTTTGCCAAACGGCCGACCTTCGTGACCCACGCCAGCTGATCTTCATCACCTCCACCCCATTTGCTTACCTTTAATGCAAAATGCTTTGTCCTCACAATGTCACTCCAATCAGGTTCGCAGAAGAAGGCAATGTGCATATCAGGTGCAGACTTCAGCCAGTTCCTTTGTGCCATCTTCATCTTTGTGAGAACAGAAAATCCAACCTCGCACATGTAGGTCATCGTGAAGGGAAATAGCAACAAAATGCTTGTTTTACATCAGCACTGGATACTCCTGGGACAAGTCGGTGGTGTTGTCGATAATGTGGAAGGATGTAGCAGGTTACAGAGGGATATAGATAAGCTGCAGAGCTGGGCTGAGAGGTGGCAAATGGAGTTTAATGTAGAGAAGTGTGAGGTGATTCACTTTGGAAGGAATAACAGGAATGCGGAATATTTGGCTAATGGTAAAGTTCTTGGAAGTGTGGATGGGCAGGTATCCATGTACATAGATCCCTGAAAGTTGCCACCCAGGTTGATAGGGTTGTGAAGAAGGCCTATGGAGTGTTGGCCTTTATTGGTAGAGGGATTGAGTTCCGGAGTCAGGAGGTCATGTTGCAGTTGTACAGAACTCTGGTACGGCCGCATTTGGAGTATTGCGTACAGTTCTGGTCACCGCATTATAGGAAGAACGTGGAGGCTTTGGAGCGGGTGCAGAGGAGATTTACCAGGATGTTGCCTGGTATGGAGGGAAAATCTTATGAGGAAAGGCTGATGGACTTGAGGTTGTTTTCGTTGGAGAGAAGAAGGTTAAGAGGAGACTTAATAGAGGCATACAAAATGATCAGGGGGTTGGATAGGGTGGACAGTGAGAGCCTTCTCCCGCGGATGGAAATGGCTGGCACGAGGGGACATAGCTTTAAACTGAGGGGTAATAGATATAGGACAGAGGTCAGAGGTAGGTTCTTTACGCAAAGAGTAGTGAGGCCGTGGAATGCCCTACCTGCAACAGTAGTGAACTCGCCAACATTGAGGGCATTTAAAAGTTTATTGGATAAACATATGGATGATAATGGCATAGTGTAGGTTAGATGGCTTTTGTTTCGGTGCAACATCGTGGGCCGAAGGGCCTGTACTGCGCTGTATCGTTTTATGTTCTATGTTAGCCCAGACTTCTGACAGCCTCATGGACTTTTGGCTTGCTTTTAATGTGCTTTCACAGGTAAGGTACATTAGGTGTCAGCTGTAAGTTAATAACTGGTTCTAGGGTCTCAACCTCAAAAGGAAATTTTCACCCACCACTTCCCTTTCAAAATCTGAAACTTCTCTCACTTGCCTGTACCTCTCTGCATATAGTACACATGGTTTTGCATCCTTATTTGTATTGGCACAGTTGATAAAACCATACCTCGATAAATTATCTTTATACTGTTTTGTTCCCAAGTTAAGTTTCTTCTTTGTAGGCTGTTAACCAAAGGTGGTGGAGCTAACACTAGTACTGCTCTATCCTGCCCTGGACTCTCCTGAGCATCTTTCTCCAGCAGAGTCAGATGTGAGTTTCTGTTCAGTAGGCACATTGCCTATTTGTGTCTCTTGCCTTCTCTTTCTTGTAAGGAAACTATTCATTTCTACAGTCCTCTTGCCTGGCTTGTCAGCAGCTAAATAATGGAAGAAGTTCTCCTCCGTGATTTGTTGTCAAAAGAACATACATACGACTTCCGGGTGCGGTGATGACCAGCTAAGTCGGACGTTTCGGCACCTCCCGTTTTAACGGACTTTTGGGCTCTTATCGGGAGCCCCAACGGCAATTTTCGAAGGCTAAACCCACTGTGAGGCGACATAGAAGGGAGTCCCCCCCGGATGTGAATGGACAGAAGAGATAATAGTGGCCAGATTACGGAGGATCCTCTGGAGCAGCGGCAAAGAAGGGAAGTGAGAAGCAAGATGGCGGCGGAGGGAGGCCAGTTGGTATGGGGCCTGGAACAGCAGGAGTTCCTCCGGCGATGTGTGGAGGAGCTCAAGAAGGAGGTGCTGGCGCCGATGCTGCAGGCGATTGTGGGGTTAAAGGAGGCGCAGAAGACCCAAGAGATGGAGCTCCGTGGAGTGAAGGCAAAAGCTGCCGAAAATGAGGACGAGATACAGGGCTTGGTGGTGAAGATGGAGACGCACGAGGCACTGCATAAGAGGTGTATGGAGAGACTGGAAGCCCTGGAAAATAGTTTGAGGAGGAAGAACTTAAGAATCTTGGGTCTTTCCAAAGGGGCAGAGGGAGAGGACGTTGGGGCGTATGTGAGCACGATGATCCATACCTTAATGGGAGCTGAGGCCCCGACGGGCCCCCTGGAAGTGGAGGGAGCGTAACGAGTCCTCGTGAGAAGACCAAAGGCAGGAGAAATACCTCGAGCAATAGTGGTGAGGTTCCACCGCTACAAGGACAGGGAGATGGTCCTAAGATGGGCGCAAAAGACACGGAGCAGCAGGTGGGAGAACGCGGTGATCCGCATGTATCAGGATTGGAGTGCGGAGGTGGCGAGAAGGAGGGCGAGTTTCAATCGGGCCAAGGCGGTGCTCCACAAGAGGAAAGTGAAGTTCGGAATGTTGCAGCCGGCAAGACTGTGGGTTACACACCAGGGTAAACACCACTACTTCGAGACGGCAGAAGAGGCGTGGACATTTATCGAAGAGGAGAAGTTGGACTAGACTGGAGAAAGTGTTTGAAACGAAGTAGTGAGGTGGTGGCAAGGGACTGTGAATCAGATGGGGTGGGGGGGGGGGGGAATTTTCTTTCCCCTCGAAGGGGGGACACACAAAGAAATGTGGGCGCCGGTGGGGACGGGGAGGGGGAAGGAGAGAGGGAGCTGCGCCATCAGGGGCAGGGCCAAGAGGGAAGCACGGGCTTTGTCCCCGCGCTATGGAAATTGTGGCGGGAAAAGGGGGCGCAGGAAGGAGGGGGCCTCACATGGTGGGAGGCTAAGGATAAACGGGGGAAGCCGAGGTCAGCCAGAGTCTCCAGGTGAGGAGCTGGTCTAAAAAAGGGGATGGCTAGTTGACGAGGGGGGGGGGTGGGTAAAGAGCCCCCCAACCCGGTTGATCACGTGGAACGTGAGAGGGTTGAACGGGTCGATTAAGAGGGCAAGGGTACTTGCGCACCTAAAGAAGCTAAAGGCAGACGTGGTCATGCTTCAGGAGACGCACCTGAAACTGGCGGATCAGGTCAGATTAAGGAAAGGATGGGTGGGACAGGTATTCCACTCGGGCTTGGATGCGAAAAATAGAGGGGTGGCTATACTGGTGGGGAAACGGGTATTGTTTGAGGCGAAGAACATAGTGGCGGACAGTGGGGGTAGATACGTGATGGTGAGTGGCAGACTACAAGGTGAGGCGGTGGTGCTGGTGAATGTATATGCCCCGAACTGGGATGACGCAAACTTTATGAAGCGTATGTTGGGGTGCATCCCGGACCTGGAGATGGGAAAGTTGGTAATGGGGGGGGACTTCAACACGGTGCTGGACCCAGGGCTGGACCGGTCCAGATCTAGGACCGGGAGGAGGCCGGCAGCGGCCAAGGTGCTTAAGGGCTTTATGGAGCAGATGGGAGGAGTAGATCCCTGGAGATTTACTAGGCCAAGGAGTAAAGAGTTTTCCTTCTTCTCCCATGTCCACAAAGTGTACTCCCGGATTGACTATCTTTGTCCTGGGAAGGGCGCTGATCCCGAAGGTGGCAGGAACGGAGTATTCGGCTATAGCCATTTCAGATCATGCCCCACATTGGGTAGATCTGGAAGTAGGAGAGGAAAAGGAACAGCGCCCACTCTGGAGATTAGATATGAGACTGTTGGCGGACGAGGGGGTATGTGTATGGGTGAGGGGATGTATTGAAAGGTACCTAGAGATTAATGATGACGGAGAGGTCCAGGTGGGAGTGGTCTGGGAGGCGCTGAAGGCGGTGGTTAGAGGGGAGCTGATCTCCATAAGGGCCCATAAGGGGAAACAAGAGGGTAAAGAAAGGGAGAGATTGTTGAGGGAGATTTTGAGGGTGGATAGGCAATATGTGGAGGCTCCAGATGAAGGGCTATACAGGGAAAGACGGAGATTGCACACGGACTTTGACTTGTTGACCACGGGTAAGGCGGAGGCACAATGGAGGAAGGCACAGGGAGTGCAGTATGAATATGGAGAGAAGGCGAGCCGGCTGCTGGCCCAACAACTTAGGAAGAGGGGGGCGGCGAGAGAGATCGGAGGGGTTAGAGACGAGGAGGGAAAGATGGAACGGGGAGCAGAGCGGGTGAACGGGGTGTTTAAGGTATTTTACGAGAGGCTATATAAGGCTCAACCCCCGGAAGGGAAAGAGGAAATGATGCGTTTCCTAGACCAGCTGGAGTTCCCGAAGGTTGAGGAACAGGAGATGACAGGACTGGGAGCGCAGATTGAGGTGGAGGAGGTGGTAAAAGGAATTGGGAACATGCAGGCAGGGAAGGCCCCGGGACCGGATGGGTTCCCGGTGGAGTTCTATAGGAAATACGTGGACCTGCTGGCCCCACTTCTGATGAGAACCTTTAATGAGGCTAGGGAAAGGGGGACACTACCCCCGACGATGTCGGCGGCGACGATATCGCTGATCCTGAAAAGAGACAAAGACCCACTGCAGTGCGGGTCATACAGGCCTATTTCCCTCTTGAACGTAGATGCCAAGCTTTTGGCCAAGGTGATGGCGACGAGGATAGAGGACTGTGTCCCTGGGGTGGTGCATGATGACCAAACGGGGTTTGCTGGGGGTGATGATGATGCCCCCACCGGAGGGGGAGGCGGAGATAGTGGTGGCGATGGATGCAGAGAAAGCATTTGATAAGAGTGGAGTGGGACTACCTGTGGGAAGTACTGAGGAGATTTGGATTTGGAGAGGGGTTCATTAGATGGGTTCAGCTCCTGTACAGGGCCCGGTGGCAAGTGGGATTACAAATAGGCAACGATCTGACCACTTCCGACTATACAGGGGTACAAGACAGGGATGTCCCCTGTCCCCGTTACTGTTTGCGTTGGCAATTGAGCCACTGGCCATAGCGCTGAGGGGCTCCAGGAAGTGGAGGCGGGTACTTAGAGGAGGCGAAGAGCATCGGGTGTCATTATACGCGGATGATTTATTGTTGTATGTCGCGGACCCAGTGGAGGGGATGCCTGAGATAATGCAGGCACTCAGGGAGTTTGGAGAATTCTCAGGATATAAATTGAATATGGGGAAGAGTGAACAGTTTGTGATGCACCCCGGGGAACAGGGCAGGGGAATAGATGATTTACAGTTGAGGAGGGTAACAAGGGATTTCCGGTATTTGGGGATCCAGGTGGCCAGGAACTGGGGAACCTTGCATAAGCTTAACTTGGCACGACTGGTAGAGCAGATGGAAGAGGACTTTAGGAGGTGGGACATGGTGCCCCTGTCATTGGCGGGCAGGGTGCAGGCGGTTAAAATGGTGGTTCTTCCAAGGTTTCTTTTTGTGTTCCAGTGCCTCCCTGTACTGATTACAAAGGCCTTTTTTAAAAAGGTGGACAAGAGTATTATGAGCTTTGTGTGGGCTGGAAAGACCCCAAGAGTAAAGAGGGGGTTCCTGCAGTGCAGTAGGGACAGAGGGGGACTGGCACTGCCGAGTCTAAGTGATTATTATTGGGCCGCCAACGTGTCAATGATATGTAAGTGGATGAGGGAAGGGGAATGAGCGGCGTGGAAAAGACTGGAGATGGCGTCCTGTAGGGGAACTAGCCTAAAAGCACTGGCGACGGCGCCGTTGCCGTTCTCCCTGAAAAAATACACCACAAACCCAGTGGTGGTGGCAACTCTGAAAATTTGGGGGCAGTGGAGACGACATAAGGGAGTGACGGGTGCCTCAGTGTGGTCCCCGATAAGGAACAATCATAGGTTCGTCCCGGGAAAGATAGATGGGGGATTTAAATCTTGGCAGCGAGCAGGAATTGTGAAATTGAAGGACTTGTTCTTAGACGGGACGTTCGCGAGTCTGGGAGCACTGACAGAAAAATATGGGCTGCCACCTGGGAATGCATTTCGCTATATGCAAGTGAGGGCATTTGTGAGGCAACAGGTGAGGGAATTTCCGCAGCTCCCGGCGCAAGAGATCCAGGACAATCGTTCGGGGGCATGGGTGGGTGATGGCAGGGTGCCAGATATATATAGGGAAATGAGAGACGAGGGGGAGACGATGGTGGAGGAGCTGAAAGGAAAATGGGAGGAGGAGCTGGGGGAAGAGATAGAGGAGGGGCTATGGGCAGATGCCCTAAGTAGGGTAAACTCTTCGTCCTCGTGTGCCAGGCTCAGCCTGATACAATTCAAGGTTCTACACAGGGCGCATATGACTGGAGCAAGGCTGAGTAAATTTTTTGGAGTGGAGGATAGGTGCGGGAGATGCGCGGGAAGCCCGGCGAACCACACCCACATGTTCTGGTCATGTCCGGTATTGCATGGGTTCTGGGTGGGTGTGGCAAAAGTGATTTCAAAGGTGGTGGGGGTCCGGGTCGAACCAGGCTGGGGGTTGGCTATATTTGGGGTTGCAGATGAGCCGGGAGTCCAGGAGGCGAGAGAGGCCGATGTTTTGGCCTTTGCGTCCCTAGAAGCCCGGCGAAGGATTCTACTTATGTGGAAAGAAGCTAAACCCCCGGGCGTGGAGGCCTGGATAAACGACATGGCAGGGTTCATAAAATTGGAGCGGATAAAGTACGCACTAAGAGGTTCGACTCAAGGATTCACCAGGCGGTGGCAATCGTTCCTCGACTATCTCGCAGAGCGATAAGGGAAAATAGGAAAGGTAGCAGCAGCAGCCCAGGGGGGAGGGGGGAGGGCGGGGAGAGGGCTCATTTGGGTCCTCAGGGATTTTATGTGTGTGTTTATATATTAGTTATTTATATTAGATTTTACAAAGTTATTATTTTAGTTACTATTTCTGTTGTTACTTATTTTGTTGTTGGCAGTTGCCGTTAGTTAGCATATTATTTATTTAAAAAACGATCAATGTATATATTATTACAAAGTTGTAAAATGGGAAATTTTTGTTTTAGTTTGATCGAAAAACTTTAATAAAATATATATTTTTTAAAAAAAGAACATACATACTGGGTGCTTGACGGCAAGTATACATGCAGGGCGCATAACTTGCTCACTGCTGCCGCCAATGGTCAGAAGCCTCATTTCCTTCTTATTTAAAAGGTGGTAGCAATCGTTATTCTCAACAAAAATGTAGTGGCGGCCATTGGCGCTTCTCCTGCGATCGGGACCACCGTGGGAGCACTGACACCAGTTGCTCCATGGCCAGCCCAACATCTGCCCACGACCCACCCGTGGGTCACAACCTGCACATTGAAAAACCCTGTTCTAGGTGATAGTGGCCGTGGGTTTGGAAGGTGCTGCCTTTGGAGCCTTAGTGAGTTCCTACAGTGCATCTTGTAGATGGTACACACGGCTGCTACTGTGCGTCGGTGGTGGAGGGTTTGAATGTTTGTGGAAGGGGTGCTAATCAAGCGGGCTGCTTTGTCCTGGGTGGTGTTGAGCTTCTTGAGTGTTGTTGGAGCTGCACTCATTCAAGCAAGTGGAGAGTATTCCATTAGACTCCTGACCATTAATGAAGTAGCTGAAGGTGTTTGGGCCTAGGTTACCACCCTGAGGAACCCCTGCAGTGATGTCCTGGAGCTGAGATGATTGACCTCCAACAACCATAAACATCTTCCTTTGTGCCGGGTGTGATTCCAACCAGTGGAGAGCTTTCCCCCTGATTCCCATTGACTCCAGTTTTACTAGGGCTCCTTGATGCCATACTGAATCAAATGCTGTCAATTAACAGATTAATTAACAATTGTTGCTCTTGCGGTGCTATCTGTCACTGTTCATATATATTATGCTATGGCCACATAGGAGCAGAACTCATATTCTGCTCCAGCAGCCATGCAGTAATCAATGGAAATCAGAATGCCAGCCACACAAATAAAGGCAAACATCTGAACAGCAAATACTGTAATTACATTAATAAGACTGATTAATGTAATTAATCTTTCTCATATGAGAAAGACATTGGGTCTCTTGAACGAATAATAATACTCGTTATTGTCACAAGTAGGCATACATTAACATTGCAATGAAGTTACTGTGAAAGGCCCCTCGTCGCCACATTCCGGCACCTGTTCGGGTACACAGAGTGAGAATTCAGAATGTCCAAATTACCTAACAGCACGTCTTTCGGGACTTGTGGGAGGAATCCGGAGCACCCGGAGGAAACCCACGCAGACACAGGGGGAACGTGCAGACTCTGCACAGACCGTGACCCAAGCCGGGAACTGAACCTGGGACCCTGGAGCTGTGAAGTAACAGTGCTAACCACTGTGCTGCCGAGCTGCCCACTGTTTACATTGCTACTATTTCTCATGTGTTTCCTCACTTCTGTCCACATTTTCACCTCAAAGTTAAACCAGCTTTTTTCAGTGGCACAAAGGGTCAATGTACTTACAGCAGTGGAATGAGCCAAAAAGAATAGATCCTACATTCAATTCCCAGTTACTCAAGTGAATTGAAGAATGCTGCCCTATAGTTGACTTCAGATCTTTGTGAGAGCACGGAGTACCTTTAGCAGGGAATGCCTGCTAAACCTACTCCTACTTCTGCCTGCTATCCAGCAACCTCTTCCCTGAGGACAGGAGCAGGCTCAACAGCGGTGGCTCAATCAGTCTATTGATTGGTGACACAATTTTCCAGATTCATTGGTAAAGAATGGAGGAGGCACTGGATTGGATTTGTTTATTGTCACGTGGACCGGGGTACAGTGAAAAGTATTGTTCTACGTGCAACTCATATATATCATTCCGTGCATGAAAAGAAAATACATAATAGGGCAAACATAAAATACACACTGTAAATTCATAGACACAGGCATCGGGTGAAGCATACAGGAGTGTAGTACTATTCAGTAGAGAAGATGTGCGAAGAGATCAGATCACTCCATAAGAGGGTCATTTAGGAGTCTGGTAACAGCGGAGAAGAAGCTGTTTTTGAATCTGTTAGTGCGTGTTCTCAAACTTTTGTATCTCCTGCCCAATGGAAGAAGTTGGAAGAATGAGTAAGCCAGGTGAGAGGAGACCTGGATTATGCTGCCCGCTTTCCCAAGACAGGGGGAGGTGTAGACAGAGTCAATGGATGGGAGTGGGTTTGTGTGATGGACTGGGTGGTGTTCAAGGCTCTCTGTAGTTTCTTCTGGCCTTGGGCTGAGCAGTTGCCATACCAGGCTTTCATGCAGTCAGATAGGATGATAAGAGTCAATGTGGACATGTCGAATTTCCTTAGTTTCCTGAGGAAGTATAGGCGATATTGTGCTTTTTTGGTCGTAGTGGCGACGTGGGTGGACCAGGACAGATTTTTGGTGATGTGCACACCTCGGAATTTGAAGCTGCCAACCATCTCCACTTCGGTCCCGTTGATGCAGACAGGGGTGTGTACAATACTTTGCTTCCTGAAGTCCCAGCTCTTTAAATTTGTTGACATTGAGGGGGAGATTGTTGTCGTTACACCACTCTACTAGGTTCTCCATCTCCCTCCTGTATTCTGACTCATTGTTATTTGAGATCCGATCCGCTACGGTTGCGTCGTCCACAAACTTGTGGGAGCTGGAGAAACTGGTGGAACTGTACTCTTGTATGTCAATGCTTTCAGAACAAGGACAAGTGTCCAAGTCAACCACAATCCAAAATTCTGCAAACGCAGTAAATATGAATTAAAACTAATTAGTCCATACATGTTGATTCTGATCAGTTTCCCACGTTTTCTGTATAGGCTTCTATAAGTTCTACCTTAATGTAGCAATCAGGAAGATTCTAATGAAGAATTACTTTCACAACAAGGCCTCCAGTTAAAATTGATAGCCCAATCCAATTCACTGTAAATGTCATACTAACATTTCAAGATCTAAAATAAATTACCTTGTTGATTTATAATCGGGGCATCACAGTGGCACAATGGTTAGCACTGCTGCATCACAATGCCAGGGACCCGGGTTCAATTCTAGCCTTGAGTGATTGCCTGTGTGGAGTTTGTACATTTTCCCCATGTCTGTGTGGGTTTCTCCGGATGCTTTGGTTTCCTTCTACAGTCCAACGGTGTGCAGGTTAGGTGGGTAGACCATGGTAGAATTACCCCTGAGTGTCTAAAAGATGTGCGGATTGGGTGGGGTTGCGGGGATTGGGCGGGAGGGGGAATAGGGTTGAGGTAGGGTGCTCATTCAGAGGGTCAGTGCAGACGCGATGGACCGAGTCGCCTCCTTCTGCACTGTAGGGATTCTATGATAAATGGTTTTGCTTTACTAGAATGTTTATCAGTCCACCTCCTGGAAAAAAGAAGAAACAAACATACAGGTGCCTAAGACCATAAGACATAGGAGCAGAATTAAGCCACTCGGACCATCGAGTCTGCTCCGCCATTCAATCATAGCTGATATTTTCTCAACCCATTCTCCTGCCTTCTCCCCATAACCCCTGATCCCTTTATTAATCAAAAACCTATCTATCTCTGACTTAAAGACACTCAGTGATTTGGCCTCCACAGCCTTCCACAGATTCACCACCTTCTGGCTGAAGAAATTCCTCCTCATCTCTGTTTTAAAAGATCGTCCCTTTAGTCTGAGATGGTGTCCTCTGGTTCTAGTTTTTCCTACAAGTGGAAACATCCTTCCCACATCCACTCTATCCAGGCCTCGCAGTATCCTGTAAGTTTCAGTAAGATCTCCCCTCATCCTTCTGAACTCCAACCAGTGCAAACCCAGAGTCCTCAACCGTTCCTCATACGACAAGTTCTTCATTCCAGGGATCATTCTTGTGAACCTTCTCTGGACCCTTTTCAAGACCAGCACACCCTTCCTTAGATACGGGGCCCAAAACTGCTCACAATACTCCAAATGGGGTCTGACCAGAGCCTTATACAGCTTCAGATGTACATCCCTGGCACTAAGATTACAATATCCAGTTCATACATTGTGAAGTATTATTGTTTAAAAGCTCTGGATAATATCATCATACTATTGGACAATTTTAGTACTTGTTTGTAGGAACTCAGGATTCACTTTTGGAAGTGGCTGATGTCACTGAACCCAGAAGAATATATAATTACATTTTAAATAGCTTCGCAAGTCTAAATGCTGTGGTACCCAGCAAAAAGTTTTTAAAACTGGCTAGAATTATTCTGAATTGCTTTTAAGATTTAGTCTGATATAGAAATAACATTGTGACTGTAAACTCGACACAGATATATTGCATTCTCAACTGTGAATTTACATCTCCATTATATGTTTGATCTGGGAAGTCCCATGCTTTGTTTATGAAATCAGGTTGAAATGAAGAGGCCCCCTTGGTCTATTTAATTGAAACTTTATAGGATACCGATCATAACATCTTTCCATTTGTTGCCAACCTTAATTGGCAGCATTTCAAGTCCAAGTACAAATATTTAAGGGGCCTATTCAACAAGCTGGGACCTTGGATCAGAATTTTAGAGGATACATATCATTGCCTCCTTGATTGCACACTGCATCACATGGTGCAACACACAGCCACATAGGGCAAGAGAATCCCAGATTTAAATCACTGATCTATTCTAAGCTGATTTAGTGTAACAGCTGACACATTATAATTTGATACAAAGTTCTCCCCAACCCAGATATGCGTGTGTACATATATGTCAAGCAGACTTCACACTCATTAACATGAGCTAATGTTCTCCCTTCTGGATCATTCTTTGCTTGCTGAGGATGTCAAGTGAGGGCAAGAATGTGCACAGCTGTAGTAACAATGACACACAATATCCAAATTGCTTGCTGCCACACACCATCCATATAAATGTAATTGGATGAGCTTCCAGGGTGCGCTGTTGCCATGGCAATTTTATCCAATATTATAGTCATAGAATTCCTACAGTGCTGAAAGAGTACATTCGGCCCATTGAGTCTGCACTGGCCCTCGAAAAGAGCATCCTGCTCCCCTGCCCGATCCCTGTAAAGGCACCTAACGTACACATCTCTGGACACTAAGGGGCAATTACGTGTGGCCTATCCACCTAATGGCACATCTTTGGATTGTGGGAGGAAACCGAAGTGTCCGGAGGAAACCCAGGCAGACACAGAGAGAATGTGCGAGCTCCACACAGACTGTCACCCAAGACCGCAATCAAACCCGGGTCCCTGGCGCTGTGTGGCAGCAGTGCTAACCACTGTGCCACCAAGGTGAGAAAAAGGAACCTATTTCCATCAGTAGAGATACTTTCCAAAATATTTAAAATATAATTTTTGGAATAAGTCCCTGACTCCAACATGTGGAATGTTAAATGTCACCTGTTATAATCTCCAGCTTCCACTATTCAATAATTTCCTGGTCAGGCACCATCTTCTACTCTCTAAACTTCAGCTCATATAAACTCTACTAACTATGGCTTAGCCCATACCTCCTTCATCTCACCCATCCAACCCTGTGCTTGCTGACTCACATTGGTTCTCAGCTGCTCTTCAATTCAAAATGTGCAATTCACATGCTGCAGTTTGAAATTCCTGAAGGAATATCCATATCGACGTAACCTCTTTCACTCCTCCAATCCCACTCAAACTCTCCATTTTCACTGACTGGACCTCCCTTTACTGCATTATTGATGCCTGGCCTTCAGTCCACTGGAGTTCACAATCTGTAATTCTCTCCACAAAACGTCCCACCATCTCATTTTAGACCCTTAAATTCCACCTCTGAGCAAACAGAAGTTGCCACCTAACATCTCCTTCTTTGACTCAGCATTTATTTTCTGATTATGGCTCTGTGAAACACTTTTGAATCTTTATGTACGTTAACAGGTTAAATAAACACAAATTGTTGTTTTGTGAGATGAATTGTCAGGAGAATGGTAAAATTCTCATTCTTTTGAAGAAATTCATTCATCCATCTCGTACAGGAGATTACTAAAGAGAAATCGCAAAGTTAGCCAGAAACACCTTTCCAACCGAGCTCTGATTAATAACATTACACGTGTCAAATCTATCATCTCCAGAGACTGTCTGAAATAAAAACCAAAATACATCAGTACACCTGTGTCTCCACCATGACAAGAGTCCAAAAACATGTTGGAGGTTGCTGGTGGGAAAGGGAAAGAGAATTAATTTATCAACAACTAACAACCATTGTGTTCATCAACTTTGGTACACTGCAGTTATGGCTGTAATCTAGTGCTCTCACTGGTAGTGACCTTGGGCACTGAAAGGCTATTTAGTTTGCAGGATAGTGGCATACTGGAACCTTGCTGACAAGTGTAAGTTCTGGGTGGGAAGGCCCACTGTCAACCTTCCAACCCTGATGCCAATTGAGGCCCTTCAGTGGTCAATTAAGATCACTTAAGGACATCATCCCACCAACACTGGTGTTGACCCAACTGCAGATGAGCCTGTCATCATGCACCCTGCGCAACAGGTAAAACTGAATAGCCAGCTAGGGGTGGTCCCTCGATCAAAGGCTCGGTCCCTGATCGAGGGACTGGACATCAGGAAGTGGGGGCCTGCTGAAGGCAACAATCTGCCCTTGCTGCTGACCGACCCGTAGCACTCTCCCCACAACCCCAATTCTGCGAAACCCCTCCCAACTTTACTGACCTGTGGCCTGAGCTGCTCCACAAACCTGGGACTCCGGTCGTTCTGGGAGCAGCCACACTCTCCCCAGTGGTGCTGCTGAGCACCAGGGCTGCCAGCCTCTGACTGGTCGCCAACTCTTAGCAGGTGAGACATCTGCTCCCGGGGGAAGGCCACCTGCTGGCCTTGCCACGGCTTGTTTGGGATGTGGATCAGCAGGCATTCACCAGCTCTCCAGCCGGTAGGCAAGAACCCTGCACCTCTACAAGATTCAACCCAAAGCTTTTTGTGACACACAATCCTGCAATGGGACTGGAATCAACTTTATGTGCTTCAGGTAAGTGTATGCCACCACCACTTACAACCCCCCCACCCCACCCCACCCCACTCCGGCTTCGAGAATGTCACAACTACCCCCCCCCCCCCCCCCCACCGGCTTCGAGAAAGTCACAAATTCTGCCTTTTAGAGGCCTCACCTTCTACCTGGCTCATGCCCAGACCCTAATCCAGGTTGCCTACCTGCTCAAAAGACATCACACATCTGATTTTTATTCCAGAAATATTACTATATTTGAATTTGGTGGGAAATTTCTAGATAACTAGCTACGGCATTCCTCAAGCTGTATTCCTATGGGTCCGCAATAACATTGGTCCAGAATTACTGCAACAAGTAAATGAGCCCTACCTGATGTTTGTTTGGCTTCCCGTGCCCATGTAATACCCATGGGATTTCCTATGGCTAGTTGCTGGAAGTGGAAGATGGAAACAGCATGGCACCTTCTATAAGGCACCTGGGATCTTTGTAAACAGAACAAGCATCTGTGCATCTCCATAACCAATCAGATTGAAGCATTGTTATCGAGCAATAGAGAGTCTGAACCAGGAAGTGTCAATTAGAATAGTAAATTCAATAGTAAGTGTAGAAAACAAAATCAAGGGAGGGAAAGGAATGTTGAATCAAGAGAGAGAGAAGAGAGACAGATTTCTGTTTTGAAATCATCGACAATTAAAATCTGAAGGAATAAGACTCCACACTTGTAAAGATGCATTTTGAGTGCCAGAGATATTTGTCTGGCAGTAATTAAGACCAATCACCTAGTTAAATAGTCTAGTTAGACTGAAATGGTCAAGCCCAAATCTCAAAGGTGGGTTTAGTTCATATCACCACACAAGTTGCAGGAACTTCTCAATTGTAAGGCAGGCAATGAGATGCCACTTACACAACGCTAACGGCAAAGCACGGCACCTTGGACACCTTGGACAGCAACTTCTCAGCTGAATTCTCCATTTCACGATCCCAGCTGCAAGAATCGCAATTGTGCAGGGAATCGTGCAAAATGGAAAAATTGGAACCCATCCTGGTTCTCTGCCCCTCTCTCAGGATAGAGGCTTCACCAGTAAGTCCCACCCTTCAGGATTGCCAGCTGTCTTCTCCTGGTGAGGCTGGCAGCACTAACTGACTCTGCCACCACCTCCCCGGCGATGTTCAGACGGGTAAGCTTGAGTCTGTGGCCTACCCTGGAGAAGAGGGTGACCCTGCTCTCCTCATTGGAGAAGTGGGTCCACCTCAGATTCCGACTTCATGGGGGGGGAGTCTTCTCTGAGCTATCTTCACAGCTTGAGTGAGTGTGTGGTAAGTGGAGCACTTAGAAACAGCTCCTGCTGCCTGTTTCCAGTGCGTTAATTCTGACACCAGCAGTTACAAGGCCTGCTGGGCCGAACATTGCTTTCAATTCGCGCCGGCAGAGTGCTGGGCCATTTGCATGTCCTGACCCGCTTCCCAAATAGCGGTCCAATGAAAATGCGAATCGCACGCTCTTCAGTCCCGCGGAACACTGAGGGAGGGATTCTCCGGTCCCCCAGCCACATGTTTCCCGGCAGCATGCCATTCGCTGGCGGCAAGATTCTCTCTTCCCGCCACATTTCAATGAGATTTCCCATTGAAGCCTGTGGTGGTGGTGGGGGGGGGGGGGGGGGGGGGGAGAGCAGGATACAGTGCTAGTGGGAAACGAGAATCGTAAAGGCCGGAGAAGTCGCGATGTGGTTCGCTCATAAACTGCACCATTAGCCTAGCCATTATTTTGGCAACATATCCTGGCTCATTATGACAAAAGTAGTCCGTGTCAATCAGAAAATATCACAGTGCACCACACTTCGCAGCTAACCACAATGAAAAACTTAATGTACCATTTAATAATTTATAGTCTCTGTAACCTTTGATTACTGAGTTGGGTCCTTTTAAAATCACATTGTGCTTCATTTTTCCTCTTCATTTGATGTTGCAGCAAATAAATGTCACAATTGCTATCATCAGGTGAATGCAGCTACCCTGCAGAGATGTCATCAAGGCCCGTCAGCTCTGTACACAGCTGTATCATTAGCCCAGGCAGGAGGAAGAAATCTGCGTACTGTTTGAAAGCTCGGCTGTGGCTCTTCTATACACTTCATTACAGTAAGTACCACTGAAAGTGTGTCCCATTTTGATTCGTCTCAAGAACCTATAATTTGGGCAACAATTTTGCTTGAGGGATTATCAAGAATGGCTAGGTCAGTCAAAGGTTGGAGTAAAATGCAGTGTGAATTCACACCAAGGGCTCACAGTAGTTAGCGGTGGGGTAAGCTGCATTCATCGTGAAAACAGAAGCGCTGTCCAGGTCACCCTGGTCAAATCTATAACCCGCAGCTAACAATTATGTGATTATGTTTCACGGTGTCAGCTACAACAAACATTAAAACTAGCTGCTGCCACAGATGCTGGAGACTTCCAAATCTGACAGTGTGTTCCGTCGAGGGAGCACCGCTCTTAACAAAATGAAATATGGACCCGACATCCCTCTGGCATCCTCTACACTCCTGTGATTGGGCACAGGTAGAATCCTCTTCCTGCAAGAGGTGCATACTTCAGTGCATGTAGGGTTTTGAATTTGTTTTCTATTAATGCAAAACAGGTGAAATGGCATTATACTGGCAAGGTATTCGGAAATCTTCTGACTCCTACAAAAATGTCTTATACTACACAGAACATGTGTTATGTCAAGATACTACGTCTAACTGCAGAAGATTAAAAACTACTTTTGGTTCCCTTTTAAGGAACTTCCATTTTATTATCCAGTGGCCTCATTGGTTCTGAAAAGTTGGCCTCTTCTTCTTGATAAAAAGTTGAATTGGTTTAGTCTCTGCTCCTGGCTGATCTCCGACAGAGCAGGATGAGGCACAATCGGCCCAACACCCTGAGGGTAGCCAGTCAAATAAATTCCCAACGCCCACTTTATCAAATCCCATACGCAAGGTAAAAGGAGGACAAGACGGGTTTTTAAAAGGACAAAGCCAAATAAGAGTTGGCCCATGTAAAAAGCCAGGAGTGTGGAGAATGAGGTGAATCTTTGTGCTCGACAGTCATGCACAATTGATACTGTGAAGAAAGTGGATTTAGATTAATTTCAAGATGCAGTGATTGCCTTTGGTGGAAGCACCTGATTATACTTAGATCAATTTCATGAATTCAAAATCAATCAACTCACTGATGGGAAACAGGTGAGGACTCAAATTCACCAGTGGAATTTAAGAGCTGCCTTGTAAGACACCAGGTGGGGTCAACTCTAATTTTCAGTGGAAAGATAATTTCAGAATGATTTATGGAGCATTTTACTGATTATCTTATCAAGTGAAGAGATTATTTTACTTCATTGAATGAAGCATTAAAGATTGGTTTCAACATTTTCAGATACAAATGACTGGATGGTAATGGTGTCCAAAATGATTTCATTTTATAAAATGCACCTTGTACTTCTGAGCATGATTCACTCAAGATTAATAAGGGAAAGCTCGATTGCATAAGCATTAGAGTTCTGTCAAATAGAGCGACAAGATTATTTTCTGTGATAAGGATGAAACAATTCAAGTTTCTCTCGGTACTTTTTCTTGTGTCCAATATAGAAGTCAGCTGCCAGAGGTGTGTAGTGAGATGCTCCTGTGGACTGAGATGAGGGCTTGTGCGCTTTATCAATCTGAAATAATTGGGGACTGACTCATGTTCAACCTTGTTGCCTCAGCAGTAATTTGGCAGATCGGATTTTCTGTCCAGCGTAGAACCCACCCATTGAACCACCGTTGAACATCAGCCAGGCTTTACAATGGATGGATGATTCGCTCCACCAGGTGGGGAGCTTGAAAATTACCCCCAGCGTGCCCCAAGCTAACAAGAATTTAATTTACTGATATCAGAGCTGCAGGTAAGATTCCCAATATGTTGGTCCATCATTTTAGGGATCAATTAATAACAGTCACATGAAACACATGCTAAGCAAGCTGTACTATTAAATGTGTTTATTCACTGGCTGGCCATTTAAAGAGCCAATTCCTTCTGACGATTCAAAGAACACAGCAGCTTTCCAATCAATTCAAGCACAGCTACATAGACAAAAGTCACTCGAGCTTTTTGAGTGGCTCTCTTAGCAGACCGTTCAAACTTTCAGTAAATACTTCTGAAAGGCATAGCTGCCGAATTCCTAACTTGTTTTATCTTCTTGCTATTCTGTCTGTTTCAAGTCCTGTCAAAATTCTAATTGACAGAGGCATCAAAGGTTGCTGATCCTTAAACCCATAAGATAGTTCCAACAACCAGGCATCTTTGATGATTGAAAAGTGGATGAATGTTTCCATTAGTAAGTCAAAAGTATTGAGTTTAACTGGTTTCTTTCTGATATGCTTTAAGCAGGGCCAAAAGATTAGAAGCTATTTTCCAACACGCAATTGCAGATGCTTCAGAAACGGGGGAAATGATAGGCCCAAAAAACCACAACCAAATATCTCCTCATTTTTGTCACAGAAGATTTTCATGCAGAATTTTAAATTAATTTGGTCGAAATAAATAAAATTATGATTATTTGGATTTTGGAGAATCTTATGTAACTTTACATTTGTTTAGATTGGTTACTGAAGTACAATATTTTACAAAAATATCTGCAATCCTATGAAGCATAATGTAAGCTCTTGAGTTGCAACCCAGACTGCACTAAAATGGGTAGATTTGGCGGGAGGAAATTTTTTGTTTGCCGCATGAATACAGTTCTTCGAAATGAACCGTTTGAAAGCACATTGGCTGGAAGTGGACTAATACTCAATAAATACATCTAAAATGTTTACATAGGATATATGGTAACAGGCCCAACAAGTCCATGCCAGTCTTTAGGCTGTGTTCAAGCCTCCTCCTATTTTTCCTGATCTAAATTTATCATCGTAACCCTCTATTCAATTCTCCTTCATATGCTTACCTAACCTGCATTTAAATGCATCTACATATTATTTGCTTTAACCACTCTCTGTGCTAACAAATTCCACATTCTCACCTCTGAGGGGAAATAATTTTTTTTTTTGGACCCCAATTGGATTTCTTGGTGACTATCTTATATCGATGGCATCTAACAATGCTCTTCCCCACAAAAGGAAACATTATCCATCCACTCTGTCAAAATCTTTCATCATTTTAAATACCAGCATTTCTGTCAGTCACTCCTCAGCCTTCTTTGCTTGTTATACAACCACATTTGTCCACTGATGTTCTCATGTTTTTTTAGGGGGCTTGGAACTATGATAAGTATAAGTGTACTTGTAAGTAAATCTATTACTATAAGCAAATTTCCATTTCTCAGCAAAATATAAAACGTTAGAACACTACAGAAGCCGGAAGTCTAAAAGAAAAACAGCAGCAAATGTTGGAAACATGATTAACAGGTCAAAAACATCCAACATTTTCTGGCTTTATTTCTCACCCTTTATTAAACAACATTGTCAAAACGTGACTAGTTGGAGGAGGGGCAGTGAAGAGAGAGGGTTTGTTCTTCCCCTTCCGATGTCACATAGACGGTCGGACCTCTTCAATCTTGTTCCTTCTGCTGGACATCTTCATTCAGGCCAAATTTAAATCAATCCCTGGATAATCGAATTTACCGATAAGGTGACACAGGGCTTAAAAATCAGGGCTGTAATGATAAAAATTCTCAGATGACAGCCATGACATTTAAAAGTTTAACAATTAGGTCCCATTTAATCAAAGGTCAGACACATTGATCATAGTGAAAACTGTCAGAAACCTTAAAACTCCACATTCTACATTTATGCTGATCATCACCCTAATTACCACCCTCATTAAACATTTATCAAGCCCATTCTTTGTGAATGTTCTGAAATTAATACATTTTTAATTGACGTTACCCTGTGAGGACTTGGGATCATTCTGCAACTTTCACATATTTTATCACATGAAGAACATTCTTTTGCTTCTCCCAAATACTTTTATGCATCAAAGCGTATTTGAAACATTACCATCTCCAATTGTAGCCTTGTGAAAATTATCAAAGGACAATCGCCTCAGAGCACCGTATTATCACACTTTATTCTTTCGGCTTGAAGAGGCAGAACTAAGAAACTTATAATGACACTGTTCAGCAAAAGAATCCTGTTTTTTGAAATAATGAGGGGAAAAGATAAAGTAGAAGTTAGTCAATCCCACAAAGTGAATAAGAATTTACAACAGCGAACAGAGTTAGCAGAATGAAACTTTGACTAGTTATCAAGTTGGCAACATGGGCAATGGGCGGAGGCAACCTTTAGAGATCAAGAATTTAAAAATGGCGGGTTTCCTGGTTGAGGGCCATTTTCAAATGCTTCAAAAATCAAAAGCATGCATATAGAAGCAATATTCTGGCATTGATTGATTGATTGGTTAAAACAAAAAAATGTTTAGCGTAACTACGACGAGCAGTTCAAAAACATTTTTCATCGTTTGCTGGAAAATGTGCTCAGCGATTTTCCTAAACTACCTGATTCAAATCAGGAATTCACCACATGAAAGGCAACAATGGCCCAGTATTTGTTGCTCCAATCTCCTGTCACAGCCTCAACTGAAAAACTTTGTACATGACCATTTTTCAAAGACTCTTACCAATTCTCTGCCAAAGTTAGGGCGAGTGATCAGAAGAAACCCCATGGAACGTCAATGTCTTTACTATTTTCCTTTGTTTAAGAAGGGTGTTGTGTTAATCACCCTGGGGTAACACAGACTGCAACTGGATGCAGTTGTACTTGAAAATAGACTCCAAACTTTGGTGTTGGTTCAATACACTTTATTGACCTTGTTAAGCAGTGCACACAGTTTGCTGTGGGTTTGACACACTACTAATCTAAGCGTGCTTACTATAACTAACTAGACCAGACTAGGTCTGAGCCACGTGTAGAAGGAGCTAACTGATATATACACCCTGACTGTCACTCCAGTTGTCACCAGTGGAAAGAGGCAGAGTGTTGATGCCTCGTGTGTTTTATAGTGGGCGACCACCTTCTAGTGTTCTGCCTGGTGATTGGTTGTGTTCTGTCCTGTGCGTTGATTGGCTGTACTGGGTGTCTGTCACTGCCTTTCTGTATCTCATTATGTGCATGAGTGCATATCATGACATTGTAGCCAGTTAAAATGGCTAACTCCCGATTTAGAATGGCTAACTCCCGATTTAAAATGGCGAACGGCAAAGGCTGATGGGAAAGTCAGCCAACAGGACACAAACGAGCAGCTGCAGGTTGAGTGTGTATTTACCTCTGGAAAGGCCAGACAAGATCGATACTGGCAACCATCAACATAACAAAACACCAGCCATCTGCATATTAATGAGCAATCCCCGGGAACAATGAGCAACATTTAGATACATAAAGCCAAAACAGACTTTTTGGCGCCAGCAAAAGCCTACACAATGGGAGGTGAACGACCACCTCAGGACCGCCCATCGATCAGGGAACCGCTCCAGCATTGGAGAAAATCGAACCAAGTGATTGGGACAAAGTCCAAACACTTGGAACCAGGTACAGGGTCCGCTCCGAAAGGCGGGAAGCCCCTGGGGACTATAAGAATCAAGCCCAAGTTCAAATCGCCCCTCTGCTTCTCTGCTTGACCGGGTCACTCAGCAACGCGAACCAACCCTTGACAGTGACCGGTCCAGCCATCGCTGATATCGAGTAAGTCTTACTTCAACGCTCGCTACAAGATAGGCGGCCTTGCTACCAATCTGTACCAACTTCGAATCCCGCAGGCTCAGAACCCGAACGAAAGGCCATTCGTTTCCCTGACCTGGTGGGCCAGTTCCAAGTTAAGTATTGGCCTGTTAGTCGTAGAAGTAGCTTAGATGTAAAATTTATGCATGAGTAGTGATGACTGTATAATAAATGCGCTTTGATTTAAATCTTACTAAGCGGTGTATTGGATTATTGATCATTACTCGGACTTGAACCACGTTGCGGTATCAGAAAGATACCTGGCGACTCAAGAGCAAAGGTGATAAAACAGAGCAATTAAACTAAGGCAAAAGTTAGCAACAACATCTCCCTTTTTAAAAAAAAATGTTGGTTGCTTGGAGCATATGCGACTGTTTTTACATGTAGAACCATTTACATTAAATGGCGAGTGGATGAAAGCAAGTGGATGAATGTATACATAAGAGGTGTCTAGCGTGCAGATACAGAACAAAATTTACAAGATAAATGTCTATAAGTCCAATCTTTGGGGGTTGCGTCTGATCCTTGTCGACTGCCTGAGAGGTGGAGGTGGGGACGACGGCGCCTTGACAGGTGGGATTGCAGCCAGATTGGTGGCCTCGTGGTGCGAGGTGTCCGGCGGAGGCACGACAACATATGGAAAAGTAGGATCTGGTGGTAGGCAGGCAACTTTGCGCAGTGCCCTTCTGTTGCGTCTGACAATGGAGCCATCAGTCATACGAACTACAAACGATCTGGGAGCAGCCTGTCGAACAACAACAGCTGGAGCTGACCAGCGTCCATCAGGTAACTTGATCCGAACAGCATCTTCCGGAGATAGCACAGGCAAGTCGGTAGCATGAGCATCGTACGTGAGCTTTTGCCGGTTCCTGAGTTGCTGCACCTTTTGTAGCACTGGGAGGTGATCCAGGTCTACTAAGTGTATAGCTGGAACAGTCATCCGCAGGTCTCTATTCATGAGGAGTTGAGCCGGAGACATACCGGTGGACAGAGGGGTAGCCCTGTACGCCAACAGCGCAAGGTTGAAGTCAGAAGCAGAGTCCGCAGCCTTGCAGAGCAGTTGCTTCACTATATGGACCCCTTTCTCAGCCTTCCCGTTGGGCTGTGGGTAGTGTGGGCTTGAGGTGATGTGGTTGAATTGGTATGACTTGGCGAAATTGGACCACTCTTGGCTGTGGAAGCAGGGACTATTGTCACACATGACAGTGATGGAATAACATGCCTGGCAAATGTCTCCTTGCAGGCCTTGATGACTGTCCTTGATGTGAGGTCTGACAGCTTCACAACTTCCGGGTAATTTGAGAAGTAATCTATGATGAGCACATAGTCACGCCCATTGGCGTCAAAAAGGTCGATTCCCAACTTGGACCAAGGAGTAAGTCTTACTTCAACGCTCGCTACAAGATAGGCGGCCTTGCTACCAATCTGTACCAACTTCGAATCCCGCAGGCTCAGAACCCGAACGAAAGGCCATTCGTTTCCCTGACCTGGTGGGCCAGTTCCAAGTTAAGTATTGGCCTGTTAGTCGTAGAAGTAGCTTAGATGTAAAATTTATGCATGAGTAGTGATGACTGTATAATAAATGCGCTTTGATTTAAATCTTACTAAGCGGTGTATTGGATTATTGATCATTACTCGGACTTGAACCACGTTGCGGTATCAGAAAGATACCTGGCGACTCAAGAGCAAAGGTGATAAAACAGAGCAATTAAACTAAGGCAAAAGTTCCTGAGTTGCTGCACCTTTTGTAGCACTGGGAGGTGATCCAGGTCTACTAAGTGTATAGCTGGAACAGTCATCCGCAGGTCTCTATTCATGAGGAGTTGAGCCGGAGACATACCGGTGGACAGAGGGGTAGCCCTGTACGCCAACAGCGCAAGGTTGAAGTCAGAAGCAGAGTCCGCAGCCTTGCAGAGCAGTTGCTTCACTATATGGACCCCTTTCTCAGCCTTCCCGTTGGGCTGTGGGTAGTGTGGGCTTGAGGTGATGTGGTTGAATTGGTATGACTTGGCGAAATTGGACCACTCTTGGCTGTGGAAGCAGGGACTATTGTCACACATGACAGTGATGGAATAACATGCCTGGCAAATGTCTCCTTGCAGGCCTTGATGACTGTCCTTGATGTGAGGTCTGACAGCTTCACAACTTCCGGGTAATTTGAGAAGTAATCTATGATGAGCACATAGTCACGCCCATTGGCGTCAAAAAGGTCGATTCCCAACTTGGACCAAGGAGAGGTCACGATCTCGTGTTGCTGGAGTGTTTCTTTTGTTTGAGCAGGCTGGAAACGCTGGCAGGTCGCACAATTGAGGACCATGTTGGATATGTCCTGGTTGATTCCAGGCCACTAGACAGCCTGCCGGGCCCTGAGCCTACACTTTCCGACACCAAGGTGTCCCTCGTGGATTTGTTTGAGCACTAAGCTCTGCAGACTGTGAGGAATAACGATACGATCTAGCTTGAGGAGGAGCCCCTCGACAACTGTCAGGTCATCCTTCACATTAAAGATCTGAGGGCATTGCCCTTTTTGCCAGTCATTTGCAAGGTGGTGCATTACACGCTGCAGAAGAGGGTCTTTGGCAGTCTCTTCACGAATGCTGATCACTCTTTCATCTGAGGTCGGGTGGTTGCTGGCACACAGCTGCACCTGTGCCTCAATTTGGCGGATGAAATCAACCTGTTCACAGGGCGAGGTGATGGAGCGGGACAGGGCATCCGCAATTATCAGCTCCTTGCCTGGTGTGTATACTAACTCAAAATCGTACCTTCGGAGTTGAAGGAGAATGCGTTGAAGCCTGGGCGTCATGTCATTCAAGTCCTTATGAATGATATGGACCAAGGGTCTGTGGTCAGTCTCCACTGTGAAGGTTGGTAGACTGTAGACGTAGTCATGGAACTTTACAATGCCGGTTAGGAGGCCCAGGCATTCTTTTTCTATTTGGGCATACCTCTGTTCAGTAGGAGTCATGGCCCTTGACGCATAAGCAACTGGAGCCCAGGACAAGGAGTCATCCCTCTGGAGGAGCACCGCACCAATACCGTCCTGGCTTGCGTCCATATAGATTTTTGTTCAAAAAACGCTAGTACCGGAGCAGTTGTGAGCTTTGCTTTGAGCTCGAGCCACTCTGCTTGATGTGTGGGTAGCCACTGGAATGCAGTGGACTTCTTCCCCAGATGCCTGAGAGCCGTGTGTGAGGCCAAGTTGGGATTGGATTTTCCCAAGAAGTTCACCATTCCGAGGAAGCGTAGTACCGCCTTCTTGTCTTCCGGGGTCTTCATGGCGTTAATGGCCTTGACCTTGTCCGAATCTGGTCGCACACCCTGCTGGGATATCTGGTCGCCCAAGAACTTGATGGTTGACATGCCAAAGGAGCACTTGGCCTTGTTCAGCTTGAGGCCGTTTGCATGGACACGTCAAAAGACTTGTTTGAGATGAGATATGTGTTCCTCGGGAGTCGTAGATCATATGATTACATCATCTACGTAGACACGCACACCCTCAATGCCCTCCATCATCTGCTCCATGATCCTGTGGAAGATTTCAGAGGCTGAGACAATGCCGAACGGCATACGGTTCTCACAGTACCTGCCAAATGGTATGTTGAACTTGCAGAGCTTCCTGCCGGACTCATCCAGTTGTATCTGCCAGAAACCACGCGATGCATCTAGCTTCATGAAGAATTTGGCATGTGCCATTTCACTGGTCAGTTCCTCACACTTCGGGATCGGGTAGTGTTCCCGTATTATGTTCTGGTGTTCTATTGGGATCTATGCATTTCCGCAACTCTCCTGAGGGCTTCTTCACATAGACCATCGAGCTGACCCAGTCAGTCGGTTCCGTCACTTTGGAGATGAAGCCCTAGTCTTGGAGCTCCTGTAGCTGTGCCTTTAAACGTTCCTTCAGAGGAGCCGGCACCCGGCGTGGTGCATGGATTACAGGCGTGGCATCAGCCCTGAGTAGGATCTTGTAGCAGTATGACAGTGTACCCATTCCACTAAACACATCCGGGTATTGTGCCAGGATGTCATCAATGTCAGCCTGAAGATCCACATTGGAAGAGAACATGGCATGGACTTGCTGTACGAGGTTGAGTAGCGTGCATGCATGGGCACCGAGCAGGGATGCCTTATCATGCTTGACGATTTCGAATCGCAGTGTGACATTGATGGTCTTGTTGGAGACGAATAGATGACAAGATCCTAGTGCAGTTATGGCATTGCCATTATAATCGAGGAGCTGGCAGGCTGGCGGAAGAATTTCGGGTTGCTTTTTAATGCGGTCAAAATCAGCTTGAGAGATGAGATTGACAGAAGCACCAGTGTCCAGCTTGAACTGGATGCTGCATTGATTAACTTGTATGACAGCACGCCATTCGCCCGCGGAATCCACATTGAGGATTGATAGGCGTCTTGCTGAATTTGAAGAGGCATGCTCACATGTAGTGATGATGCCCACATGATAGGGGGACTCCAGGCAGTCATCCTCTGGATCCGTAGTGCTACCAGGATCAGAATCCAGTAAACCTTGCTGTACACATCGAACGCGCTTGTGTTGGAATTGGGATCACTGGCCCTTGACTGGTGGTACAGACCTGCACAAGGCTGCATAATGTCCAGGCTTCCCGCAATTTAAACATCGCCTGCCTTTTGCAGGGCATTGCCGCTTTCAGTGGGCGGTGCCGCAGTTCGGGCAAGTTATGACGTTGACGTCGTTACGCTCCGTGCGTCGTCGCACATACGCAGTGCGGTCAGCTGACGTTCGCACCTGCACAGTTTGGTTTTCGGCCGCTTTGTTCTCCCGATCGTGTTGCGCATGAGTGGGGCCCCAGGAAAAGTGCGCGAAATGGCCGCTTTCATCGATACTGAGGCGCTGCATCTGCGTGATGGCCTGTACACTCTCTGCCTCGTGGGAGGCAACGTTTTCGTATTCTGCCGATTTGAAACCGGAGTACCGATTTCTCGCATGCTCATGCACTATACACGTCTCGATTGGACTGGCAAGGTCATGTGTTTAATTTTGAGGAGTTGCTCCCACAAGGAATTGGAGTGCACCCCAAACACGATCTCATCCCTGATGATGGAATCAGCAGTGTCACCATAATTGCAGGACTGCGCTACTATATGGAGATGAGTTAGAAAGGATTGGAAAGGTTCATCCTTACCCTGAAGGCGTTGCTGGAAGACATAGCGCTCAAAGCTCTCGTTTGTTTCTACTTCACAGTGACTGCCGAACTTCGCTAAAACGGTCTTGAATTTGGTCTTGTCCTCGCCGTCAGCAAAAGTAAGCGAGTTGAAAATCTGGATGGCTTGGTTCTGCAGTTGATAGGAGCAGCGCGATTTTTCTGGAATCGGACGCATCCTCGAGGCCTAAGGCCTCAATGTAGAGAAGGAACCTTTGCTTGAAAACCCGCCAGTTGGCGCCGAGATTGCCTGAGATCAGTAGCTGTGGCGGGGCCTGGATCTTCTCCATGCCGCTGGAAGGCACTTGCTGGTCGTCACAGAATCACTCGAGGTAAACTACTTAGATAAAGTAGACTACTGGTACCATGTTGTGTTGTTCACCCTGGGGTAACACAGACTGCAACTGGATGCAGTTGTACTTGAAAGTAGACTCCAAACTTTGGTATTGGTTCAATATGTTTTATTGAACTTGTTAAGCAGTGCACACAGTTCGCTGTGGGTTGACACTCTACTAATCTAAGTGTGCTAACTATAACTAACTAGACCAGACTAGCTCTGAGCCACGTGTAGAAGGTGCTAACTGATATATACACCCTGATTGTCACTACAGTTATCACCAGTGGAAAGAGGCAGAATGTTGATGCCTTGTGTGTTTTATAGTGGGAAACCCCCCTCTAGTGTTCTGCCTGGTGATTGGTTGTGTTCTGTTCTGAGTGTTGATTGGTTGTACTGGGTGTCTGTCACTGCCTGTCTGTATCTCATTATGTGCATGAGTGCATATCATGACAAAGGGTAGCAAGGATAATCCAGGCAACTACAGGCCGGTGTGCCTTACGTCAGTGGTAGAGAAATTACTGGAGAGAATTCTTCGAGACAGGATCTACTCCCATTTGGAAGCAAGTGGTCGTATTAGCGAGAGGCAGCAAGGTTTTGTGAAGGGGAGGTCGTGTTTCACTAACTTGATAGAGTTTTGCGAGGAGGTCACAAAGATGATTGATGCAGGTAGGGCAGTGGATGTTGTCTATATGGACTTCAGTAAGACCTTTGACAAGGTCCCTCATGGCAGACTGATACAAAAGGTGAAATCACACGGGATCAGGGGTGAGCTGGCAAGCTGGATACAGAACTGGCTAGGTCATAGAAGGCAGAGAGTAGCAATGGAAGGGTGCTTTTCTGATTGGAGGGCTGTGACTAGTGGTGTTCCGCAGGGATCAATGCTGGGACTTTGCTGTTCGTAGTATATATAAATAATTTGGAGGAAAATGTAACTGGTCTAAGTTTGCGGACGACACAAAGGTTGGTGGAATTGCGGATAGCGATGAGGACTGCCAGAGGATACAGCAGGATTTAGATCGTTTGGAGACTTGGGTGGAGAGATGGCAGATGGAGTTTAATCTGGACAAATATGAGGTAATGCATTTTGGAAGGTCTAATACAGGTAGGGAATATACAGTGAATGGTAGAACCCTCAAGAGTATTGACAGTCAGAGAGATCTTGGTGTACAGGTCCACAGGTCACTGAAAGGGGCAACACAGGTGGAGAAGGTAGTCAAGAAGGCATATGGCATGCTTGCTTTTATTGGCCGGGGCATTGAGTATAAAAATTGGCAAGTCATGTTGCAGCTGTATAGAACCTTAGTTAGGCCACCCTTGGAGTATAGTGTTCAATTCTGGTCACTACACTAGCAGAAGCATTTTGAGGCTTTAGAGAGGGTGCAGAAGAGATTTACCAGGATGTTGCCTGGTATGGAGGGCAATAGCTATGAGGAGAGGTTGAATAAACTTGGTTTGTTCTCACTGGAACGAAGAAGGTTGAGGGGCGACCTGATAGAGGTCTACAAAATTATGAGGGGCATAGACAGAGTGGATAGTCAGAGACTTTTTCCCAGGGTAGAGGGGTCAATTACTAGGGGGCATAGGTTTAAGGTGCGAGGGGCAAGGTTTAGAGGAGATGTGCGAGGTACGTTTTTTGCACAGAGGGTAGTGGGTGCCTGGAACTCGCTGTCGGAGGAAGTGGTGGAAGCAGGGACGATAGTGATGTTTAAGGGGCATCTTGTCAAATACATGAATAGGATGGGAATAGAAGGATATGGACCCCGGAAGTGTAGAAGATTTTAGTTTAGACGGGCAGCGTGGTCAGCGCAGGCTTGGAGGGCCGAAGAGCCTGTTTCTGTGCTGTACTTTTCTTTGTTCTTTTGTTCTTTATAGGGCGGGAATCTCTCACCTTGGGGCCGGGCCGGAGAATCCCCGTGACCGGCGGAGAATCGGCGCCATTGGCGCCATCGTGGTTGGCATGCCGCCGGTCGGGGGCCAGTCTACACGGCGCCGGTCGGGGGCCGCTCTACGCAGACCCCCTGCCGATTCTCGGCCTGGGATGGGCCGAGCGGCTGTCCCAAAATTCCCGAGACCCACCGGCGCCATTCACACCTGCTCTCAGCCAGCGGGACCTCGGCATGGAAGGGTCCGGGGGCAGCCTGTGGGGGGTAGGGGGGAATCCGTTGTGGCCTGGCCCGTGGTTGGGGCCCACCAATCGGCGGGCCAGCCTCTCAGGCTAGGGGCCGCATTTCTTCCGCGCCGGCCCCTTTAGCCCTACGCCATGTTGCATCGGGGCCGGCGCCACTGCGGAGAAGGGAGCCACTGCACATGCGCGCGTTGGCGCCGGTGCCATTGCACATGCGCGGACCCCGCGGCGCCCAGTTGATGCCAGGATCAACAGCTGGAGCGGCTGTAGGGGCTGAATTGCTCATCCTGAGGCCATGTTGACGCCGTCGAGAAACGCAACAGCGTTTCCGACATCACCAACGCTTCGCCTCAGGATCAGGCCTCAGGATCAGAGAATCCCGCCCAGAATTCTTAATCCAACCTGAGGCAATTGCAGTCTGCACACACATTAAAGGAGCTTTACATATTGCACATGCAAATGTCCTCCAGCAGCTTTGATGACTTTTTTCTGTGATTTCACACAATTCACAGTAATCATAGATGTCCTAGAAATGTCCCAAAGAACTAAACACATTTTCCTCCAGCACAATTTGGAACATTAGCTATCAATAAATTCACCATTATTTTCCTTCTGCTCCAGATTTCTCCCCTGTTCTGTTAAAAGAGCCAGTTCACATTGGAGTCTGAACTTAATACGTCACCTCCCTACACTTCAATCCAGTGGTCACCCTTCATGTATGAGACTGAGATTCATGGTGAGTTAGCCATAAGGAACCACACATGTGTTTGTTAATTATTTGTGGATGACATGTGGGCATCACAGGTGAGGCCTGCCCATCCCGAATTAACTCGCAGGTGGTGATTAGCTCCCTTCTTTAACCACTGTGTTCCATTTGGCGAAGGTACTCCCACATGGCACTAGGTAGGGAGTTCCAGGATTTTGACTTGGCAACGATGAAGTAATTGTGATACATTTCCGAGTCCGCGAGATATGTGATTTAGAGGGGAGCCCAATGTTCCTATGCACCTGCTGTCTTTGTCCATCGAGACAGCAGAGGTCACAGAGCAGTGTTGTCAAAGAAACCTTTAATTGCTGAGTTGCTGCTGTGCATATTGGAGACGGTACACACTGCAGCCAGAGTGTGCCAGAGATTGAGGAAGTGAATGTTCAAGATGGTGGTTCAGGTGCCGATCCATCGGGCTGCTTTGTCCTGTACTGTGTTGAACCTCTTTACTGTTGTTGGATCTACAGTCATCCAGGCCAGTGGCGAGTATTCCACCACACTCCTGACTTGTGCCTGACGGTGGACAGGCTTTGGGGAGTCAGGAGTTGAGCAACTTGCCACAGAATTCCCAGCCTCTGACCTGTTCTTGCAGCCACAGTATTTATGTGGCTGGCTCAGTTAAGTTTCTGGTAAATGATGACTGCAGAATGTTGATAGTGGGGTATTCAGTGATGGTAATCATTGAATGCCATGACAGTTGTATGGTTCAAATTTGATACTCTTTTTAGGCAACACCCAGCTATGTGTCGTTTCCAGCAATAGTCACTGCACAGAGATATTTTCGGGCACTGTGGTTGAGCTCTTCTAGTTCTTAAATATTTTGTCATTTAATAAATAAATAATAAAATAAATAACCTATATTGTTACAAGTAGGCTTACGTTAACACTGCAATGAAGTTACTGTGAAAAGCCCCTCTATAGTGTAGGTTTAAAATTTGGTGGTCTAAATGTAGCAACAGCTACCCACATAATACATGTATATATTATCAATTTGTGTTATATACACACACACGCACAGTCATTTCTGATCAAGAACTTCAAATAAATATTATACAGACATTGTTATCACATTAATACATAAATACACCACACACACAAAATCCTTTCAACCACTGAAGTAGTCAGAATTGCAGGAAGTAGCGCATCCTACAATGGCCCACACTCAGGGATTTGCTTTGAAACTCATGCATGCACATTGATATACTGGACAGTAACTGGGCAGTCCTCTGATGCAGTCCAACACAGTGACAGGGTACGTATTTGCACTAATAATTTTCTTTACACAGTGTTCTTGATTTGAGCTGAAGGAGGGCATAATGAGTCACTCTTACACATTGCTATGTCGCAGAGTCCCAGGAGAAGCTTCTCCTAGCCAAGAAATACTCCCAAGTGGAGCAGAACCTCAGATATTAGGCCAAAATAAGATGCCAACATAATTATTGATGTGCAGTGCCAACTTCCCTGTTCATCTTCGGTGTAATGACCATAACAAATTCAGAAGAGGGAACTCCCTTGACATCATCGATTGCACAACACAGAACAATCTGTTACTGCATCATTAGCACAAGCTCGACCATGATCGGGATGTCCGTCTGCCTATATTCTCTAATCATATATCTTTGTCCACTTTTGTTTCCAATTAAGGGCAATTTAGCGTGACCAATCCGCCGACCCTGCACATCTTTGGGTTGTGGGGATGAGCCCACACAGACACTGGAGAATGAGCAAACTCCACATGGACAGTGACCCGGGGCTGGGATCGAAACCGGGTCCTTGGCGCCATGAGGCAACTGTGCTAACCAATGCGCCACCGTGCGGTCCTTGCTTTTTGCTAATCTATGCTTTGCTTAATATCTTACTTTTTAGGATGTCCAAATGAAATAAGGCACCACATAAAAGGATTTATTTTCTTCAAGTCAGCCGACAACGTAGGAATATTTTTATTGTAAATACAGTCCTGCCTATCACTGATATTTACTCCAAGCCCAATTAGTTGATTCAGACAGACAGCATCATTTGGGCCCAAATTTAAACAAAGCCGATAAGTAATTATTTACTGCACTGTCTTGGTGTCCAAACCACTGTTGTCTTGTTTTTAATCAACTTTGTTGTAAACAAGGAATTACTGCTATCTAGCAGTTCACTCATGTTCTAATGATAAAACAGATTAGGTGGTTGTCATGATATTCAAGTGAACATCAGCACATACAGACATACATAATGATGGACAGATCAACAGACCAATTAGCACACACAACACGACAGCCAACCACAGACAAGAGCATACACAGTATAAAACAAGGAACACGACACTTCCTGGGCAGTCCAGCAGGAGACGGCTCAGGGCACAGACCTTATTGCCAGCCGCTCAGACAGTCACCATGTGCTGAGTACCAGAGTTTACTATGTCAATAGTTAAATGAAATAAAACTGCTTTGTACCATTCGCAACCGTGTTGGTTCGTCTGTGTCTCAGAGTACCCAACACTTCAGTGGTCACTTGTTTTATTCAGCTTGTGGCTCAGAATAGCTGTCAGCTACATGGCGAGGTTGCTGTACTTCAATGAAAACAGTATAACTAAAGGAATTCACCTCAGGAAATACTTCAAGACATTTTGAAAATGTGACATGGTGCTATTTAAATATATTGGCCGGGATTCTCCGAGCATCGCGCTCGGCGCGGGGACGAAGAATGGGGCGTCGGACCTGCAATCGGGTACGACACCGGGACGCGAACCTCCGGCGACTGGAGAATCAGTGCGGGCGGTCGACGCGGCGCCTGACGGGGGCCGTTGAAAGAGGCCCCCGCGGGGATTCTCCGCGGTCGACTGGCTGAGTTCCTGCCGGTGTGGTTCACGTATGGTTCCGCCCGGCGGGAGCTCAGCGTCACAGCTGCGGTGGCCATCCTGGTGGGGGGCGGGGTGATCAATCTCCGTGGGGGGCCTCCATGACGGCCAGGCCTGCGATCGGGGGCCACCGATCTGCGGGGGGGGGGGGGGGGGGGGGGGCACGATCTGGGGGGGCCTACCTTCTTCCACTGTGTGGCTCCGCTATGTTGCGCGGACCCGAGGTCAATGGACTTCTCCATTGTTCGCATCTCACCCGTGGCATTGTTGCGACAGGTGGGGCGGAAGAATCCCGCCCAAATTGGAGTTTCTCTCGACATTGCCAAGGACATGGCACTGTGCACTTCCCCATTTCAAACATTCTAACTAAACTGAGCTAATTGGCCTCAACTTTGCAGCAAATGTTCACAAAAACAGGATTGATTTAAATTTTTAAATATTGCCAGTGCTAGCAATGTTTGAAATGAATTATGAGGAGGTGTCACATGTGCAATTTTCCCTGAGAGCAATAAGCACCCAGTTGATTCTCTGGCCCCACCTCTATCAGTGCTAATAAGATGATCCTGGGTTGGCCATGAGGAGCTTCTGTAGTAGAACGGATACATTTCTGTTCCCTCCTTCCTTCTGCTACAGAGCCAGGCCTTCATTGAGGCTGCACCCAATCATTCACATTGAAACTGAAGTAACATTTTTAGGCAGCTCCCCTGGAATTTCTTTCATGGCTATTAAGGGTTATTTAATTTTAATTCAACTGACCCACAAAATGGAGAACTTGTCTTCTCCTTTGACCTCAGGTGGTGGTTCAATAAAGAAATAAACAGCAATTATTTTGACTTCATACGGCCTGGAATCATGAACATGCATTAATCATGAGAATATAAGCCCCCCCCCCCCCCAGATCATCCCCGGAATATAATTTTATCTGCTGGTGTAATGCATTAAAAAATGCAAATAAGGCGTAAAAAACAAAAACAACATTGGTCCTTTGCTTCAAAGCAATTTGCAAATGTAACATTAAATATCGGTACACATTTGCCTATTCAAATATTGTACAATTCCCCATCCATGTTTCAAAAGATCTATCATTCAATTATTCTTCAGTAAGAAGAATGCTTAATTATGATTCAGTGCATCAGCCCCACCCAAGAGTCTTACAAAGCTAATTGTAAATATATGAAGATTTTGATAGATTACTCAATGATATGCAAAAAAACATTCAGCCAGCTCCAGGAATTTCTAGTAACTCCTCATATAACAAGTGTTCCATCTTTTCAAATCCTTTTATGTGGCATATGGAAAAATATTCTTTATAAATAGCTAGTGATGAACATTCAAAAGCAGCAATTTTACAGAGAAATTCCTTCTAACTGTAATGATCTAAACTAAGAACAGAGGCTAGAAACGATTTTCAAGGTCGAGACTTGAAGGAATGTCTGCATATGTATTTGTCACCTCCACTACTTTAGAAAGTCTTTTTTCTTTCTGCTTTTCAAAATCGAAATTGCGGCGCTGACAAAAAGGCTCCAGCTGGTCACATGCTGGCTTCCAGAAGTTTCTGAGCAGTTCCAAAGCTAACAAAGTTGAACACCTAAAACGCCTGGAAAGGAACATGCCTTGCATAGCATAAACATACCAGCCAAGCCAACACAATGGCCCAGCAGACGGTCGGTCTGCTCCAGGCAACTTAAAAAAAAGACAGCCCTTTGCAGGTCCTAAACTCCAATAATGGTGCGAATGGCCTAAGCATTAATCATTCTTACATAATGGTTTCAATAAGAGGACCTCGGTTAACAACCAAAACCAGTACCATATGACTGAGGTTTGAGCCAGCTGACTTCCTTTAATTTTACATTACGGGAACCCTTGTTAGTTACTGCTTGACCTCCAAAGAGAAAATTACTCCAGGCAACAGCCTGTGCTGTCCACCATCAAACAGGTAGCAGCATAAAGAACTCCGGCCCTCATCAAAACTGCAAACTAATGGGACCTTGGACTAACTCCCTCTACGTGCCTTCACCCATCATGGAAGTCTCGCTCTGGCAAGACGGATCACCCTACTATCATTCAACCTTGCCTTGAGAGAAACCGCCCATTAGACTTGATTCTGAACTTTGGACACACATAAAACTCTAACTTGTGTTTTATTGTGGTCATGCCCTGAAGCCTGTTCCCTTTTCCTTATCCTCCATTTACTGTGAGTGGAAAAGGGGCGTACATTGCAAACCCCCTCTCACGTGTGTATATGTGTGTGTGTGTAAAAATAAACCAACCCTTTTTATTTTATCTTATCTCGGGTTTACTGTGCAAGTTAATCCAGAGGATTGGAACACTCCAAATTTAAGGATTGGGGAAAATACAGCACCGTTTATAAAGTGTGTAATCGGAATAATAAAACATCTTGGATGGGATTCTCTCAGCCCGGGGCCGGGCCGGAGAATCCCTGCAACCGGCGCGAATCGCGCCACGCCGCCCTGACGCCAACACGCGATTCTCCGCAGGGGAATCGGCACCATTGGTGCCGGCGTGGTTGGTGCGGCGCCAGGCGGGGGCCCTGCCAATTCTCGACCAGGGATGGGCCAAGCGGCCATCGTAAAAAGCCAAGTCCCGCCGGCGCCATCGACACCTGCTCTCAGCCAGCGGGAACTCGGCATGGAAGGGTCGGGGGGCAGCCTGTGGGGGGTGGATGTGGGGTCCGACCCCGGGGGGGGGGGGGGCCTCCAATGTGGCCTGGCTCACGATCGGGGCTCACTGATCAGCGGGCCGGCCTCTCTGGCTGGGGGCCTCCTTTCTTCCGCGCTGGCCCCTGTAGCCCTGCGCCATGTTGCGTCGGGGCCAGCACATTGAAGGGGGCCAGTGCGCATGCCCGCATGCGCACATTGGCTCCGGTGCCACTGTACATGCGCGGATCCCGCAGCGCCCAGTTGGTGCCAGGATCAGCCGCTGGAGCGACGTGAACTGCTCCAATGCCGTGCTGGCCCCTATAGGGGCCTGAATTGCTGATCCTGAAGCTCTGTTGACGCTGTCGAGAAACACGACGGCATTTCCGACGGCGTCAACACTTAACCTCAGGATCACAGAATCCCGCCCCTTACTGGACAGATAGAGAGAAGGGAATTCAGGGCAGTTTAAATTGACCCCCCTCCTGTCTATAACACTGCCAGTGATATTAGTTCATGGATGCTTAATATTGGCATGTGACCTTCCCCACTTCCTTACTACATCCTTTCTAAAATGGCTCCCGTTTAAGTAATGAACAAGAGGAATGTAATGGAAGCAAGGAGCTACATTTAATAGCACCTTTAGCCTAAAAAAATTCCAACACCCTGAATAAAAATTAACATTATTTCAACCAGAGGAGGAGTTATTCGGTGCTATTGACCAAAAGTCACAGATGCTTTTTAAGGGGGGTCTTAAAAAAAGATGGGAGTGTGTGTGTGTGTGTGTGTGGGGGGGGGGGGGGGGGGGGTACAGGATGAAGGATGGGTGCTCAAGCACTCAGAGTCAGAGGAATGGAAAGCTCTGTGGAGGCTGTACGTTGCAACACCGTAAACTTTCAACTCCAATGTCAACAGCAATTTCTACATTTATGTCACTTACAAAACTATTTTCAAAGAAGTGTTGCAAATCCCACAATTCATAGCCAGATCAATATTTCTTGGGGCCCAATATACCCCTTCTGTCCCTATACAAACTGCCACTAAATTCAGGGAGAAATTGATTTGTCGAGTGTTTACATATTGAAGTAATAATAAAACAAATCATATTACAGTACACTATGCTTAAGTGGAACTGATCCAGTGCTTGCCTGCAGTTTTTCTGCATAATGGTTATTGTTACAAGGACACCATACTTAGCTGGTCTGATATCCATTACTCTGTCCCTGCCACGACCCTTATGCTCACCATATATATCATCCCAGTCAACCTGGAGGTTAGAATGCAACAGAACAAAAGGCAGTATTCTCCAGGATGGATGAGGATACATTTGACTCATGCTTAAAATCCCAAATCAATAAGGTTATTGTCCCTTTAAAGAGAATGGCAGCAAGGTGAGGGCCCACAGAACATTTGCAGCATTCCACACTGCAATACAAATATATTCATTTTGATATGTGGTTAGTAAAAAAATACTGCAATTTTGAAATGGCGTCGCAGGGTTTTTCTTACCACTGCCGGCTCCGATTTTCCCGTTAGTGGCCGTATTTTAGTCTTGCGGAAGACCCAGCAGATTTCAGGGTTAATTGTGCAGGCCTGTAATTGGATTAGCACTGAGTGTTTGTGCACATCCTTTCAGAGACGAGCAATTGCTGAGTGCATTCATAGACACTACAGAAATCACCTGGCTGCCTGCATCTTCCACTGCTCTGCTGACGTCAATGGCTCCCTCATAAGCAGCATAGCCAGCAGGTCCACTCAGCAGCAGTGAGCAATACTCGTGCTTTGCCAGTAGCTATGGGCATCAGTGGCAGTGATGACAGAAGCTCTCACATCTGTGTACCAGACCATTGCCCATCAGCCTTCAAGAACTCTTTCAATTACCAACCAGCAGCTGTTACAACCACCCATTCTCTAAATCTCAAGCAATGTGTTCACAGAGCCAAAAAATAAGAGAGAAAAAACCCTGCAGGCACCTGAGTATTTCTCCGTTTAAAAAGTGCAAATATCACTCATACTCCGCAACTGCTTTCAATGGCAATTATCAGTGCATGCCAGCAGATTGAGTTAACAATAACCCAGTCAACTTTATTTTAAAATATAGATCTATGCATAAACACCAGATGAGCTTCATACCAAGGCCTGCTGGGCTGTACTTAACCCTTTCAGTACTGTGCTCTGCAGCTTTCGAAAAGATGAAATGATATACGGTATCAAACGTGCAGTCTCAAGTACAGTTTTATAAAGTGAAGCAAAATACAAAAAAGTAAAATATAGTCCCTTAATTGTGAAAAGCACAGTATGAAACAGGTCACTTCACAGTGTGCTGCTATCTGTGGTCTCCATCTCTTATGGTGCTCGCTTCAATTCTTTGAGACTTCAATTTCAAGCTGTGCACATTGTTTAATTATGACCCTGGCCCATTTCCCTGCTGCAAATCCAAAGCAAAACTATCCATCTTGCATACAATCAGATCGACACAAACTAAATCCCATCGGCTCAATTATGCCATGACTACCGTGGCACCACACTAACAGCTGGTTCTCCCACACCTACTATACGAGTAGAATTCAAACACCAATAATAACTTCACAAATATTAATAGTGCCTGAGGACTCCTGTTCCTAGTTAAATTAAACATCAACTTCATTGGATACCAAACTTGTTTCGTAAGCTCCTGTGCATCAATATTCACAAACAATTACTTGAATAAATAGCAGCGATTGAGTAACGTCCTGATTTAAAAAAAACATATTTAATTTTGGTATTTTTTGTACATCTACGGTCAGTCACAGGGTAAAGTTCTTTTGGCAATGTTCCAAACACATGCCTCAGCCTTGGCCTAACTGAGAGTCTGATGTGTTGCATGCAATTGGCAGCTTGACAGTCTCAGAGCAAGGTGCTGGACTGAGAGCTATTCTATGCTGTGGAACCATTCTCAATGGGAACTGGGCTGAGCCGGACAAAAATATGCTCCGTGCAGGATACAGCTGGCAAATTGCTGGAACTTTGATTCCTGGGATGGATTCAAAAATCTTTCATCACATCTGTCAGGGCTGACTTAAGACGCAAGTTCCAAAAGGTATAGGAACAGTACACTAATCCATTGCACCTAACTATCCTCACAATGACTTCATTAAATCATATTAAGTGTGCTGACTGAAGAGTTATTGACGGGAACAAAGCTCAACAGAGAAGAATAAAATTGAGAAACACAGTGATAGATCTGGGTGATCTGATGGAAAGTAAATAACAAGAGACTGACTTAGATTCATTGTATATCAATGCGTTTAATTAAATGCCAGCAGAGGGCATTAATTGGGATTTCCCTTGAGCACATATAAAGAGACACCCACTGAAACTACAATGTGGTTGAGTTTGAAGGTGTAAACATGCAGGCCGAAATTCTCTGGACTGCCAGCCGCATTTTCCTGCGTGGTTCGCCCCTGTCGGCAGCGGGATTCTCCATTCCCGCAGCACGGCAATAGGGATTCCCATTGTGGGTCACCCCACGCCGCCGGAAAATGCGCGGCGTGGGTGCGCTGCCAGTGGACCGGAGGATCCTGCCGACGGAGAATTCCGCAGGTAATGTCGCACTGTGTGAATAAATATGAGTGAGTAAATTTTGATGTCAGTATCATCTTTCACCATCTGCGGGAAGAGATTCGGAATGATGCTTCAACAAATAGAGAGTAAAACCTGAGAGGTGTAATGCAATTTCTTTCTGCCGAACAGCGCCGAGTTGAGACTGATTGCATAAACAGCAAATGTAACACATCAGACTCTCAACACATCAGACTCTCAGCCTGTAACTTTTAATCTGCAGGGAGAGAACTAGAGAGCCAAAAGGTAAGTGATTTTTATTTTTAATTTTAATTTTTATTACCTTTTCAAATTGTGTGGGGCGGGAAAACTGAAGTGACATCACAGTAAAGCTGTGACCTGATTGGCTGGTTGGGAATCTACATTAAATTTAAAAATTAAACATTGTTAAACTAATTAAACATAATTACTTAATTATAATTTAGAGGGGTATCTAAGCCAGAGATCGGAGAGTACTGTATTTAGCTTTCACATTTATAGTAGAAATCTAGTGCTAGGAAACATATAGTTAACAGTAACTTTAAAAAAAAAATTTAAAATTTAATTTACGAATTAATTAACGCAATGTCAATTAGAGGGGTGCACTGCTCTGACTGTGAGATGTGGCAGGTCCGGGAGGCTTCCAGCATCCTGGATAGCTTCATCTGCAGAAAGTGCACCCAACTAGAGCTCCTCACAGACCGTATGGTTCAGCTGGAGCAGCATTGGATGCACTTAGGAGCATGCAGGTGGCGGAAAGCGTCATAGATAGTAGTTACATAAATGTGGTCACACCCAAGGTGCAGGCAGAGAAATGGGTGACCACCAGAAGGGGCAGGCAGTCAATGCAGGAATCCCCTGTGGTTGTCCCCCTCTCGAACAGGTATACCCCTTTGGATACTGGTGGGGTGGGTATAGCCTATCAGGAGAAAGCAGCAGCTGCCAGAGCAAAGGCACCACGGCTGGCTCTCATGTTCAGCAGGGAGGGCCAAAGCGCAGACGAGCAATAGTCATAGGGAACACTATAGTCAGGGGCACAGACAGGCGCTTCTGTAGACATGAAAGAGAATCCAGGATGGTAAGTTGCCTCCCTGGTGCCAGGGTCCAGGATGTCTCAGAATGCTTAGAGGGCATCCTGAAGGGGGAGGGCAAACAGGCAGAGGTCGTTGTACATATTGGTACTAACGACATAGGCAGGAAGGGGCATGAGGTCCTTCAGCAGGAGTTCAGGGAACTAGGCAGAAAGTTAAAAGACAGGACCTCTAGGGTTGAAATCTTGGGATTACTCCCTGTGCCATGTGCCAGTGAGGCTAGAAATAGGAAGATAGAGCAGCTAAACACGTGGCTAAACAGCTGGTGTAGGAGGGAGGGTTTACGTTATCTGGACCACTGGGAGTCTTCCGGGGCAGGTGTGACCTGTACAAGAAGGACGGGTTGCATCTAAACTGGAGAGGCATAAATATCCTGGCCATGAGGTTTGCTGGTGTCACACGGGAGGGTTGAAATTAGTATGGCAGGGGGGTGGGTACCGGAGCAATAGGTCAGAAGGTGAAAGCATTGAGGGAGAACTAGGGAATAGGGCCAGTATGGCTCTGAGGAAGAGCAGACAGGGAGATGTTGCGGAAAACAGCGGGTCTGGTGGCCTGAAGTGCCTGGGCGGGATTCTCCACCCCCACGCCGAAGTGGCCGCGCCGTCGTGAACGCCGTCGAGGTTCACGACGGCGCGGAAGCCCCGGTCCCGACCGATTCAAGCCCTGACAATAGGCCAGTATCGGGGCCGCGTCATCTACCCGCGCCAGACCTTGTCGCCCGCGTAAAAGCGGCACCGCATAGATGACGCGGCCGGCGCCGCATAACGCACGTCATCCGCGCATGCGTGGTTGCCGTCCTCTCTAAGTCCGCCCCGCAAGAAGATGCGGACGGATCTTGCGGGGCCGCGGAAGGAAGGAGGTCCTCCTTCAGAGAGGACGGCCCGACGATCAGTGGGCACCGATCGTGGGCCACCCCCACATCTGAGGTACGCCCCGGTGCAGGATCCCCCCTCGCCCCCCCGCAGGCCGCCCCCCCATCGTTCACGCACCGCCCACGACTGCAGCGACCAGGTGTGGACGGCGCCGGGGGGAACCCGCCGTTTTGGCCTGGCCGCGCGGCCCATCCGGGCCTCAGAATGGCGGGGGTGCCGGTGAATCGCCATTTTGGGTATCTCCGGCGATTCTCCGGCCTGCGGCCCGCGAAACTCGACCGGCCAGTTCCCGCCTCTTGGTAGAATCGCGGGAGGGCGTCGGACCGGCGGCCCCGGAAATTTTGGCGGCCCAGGCGATTCTCCCAACCAGCGTGGGAGTGGAGAATCGCACCCCGTATGTTTTAATGCAAGAAGTATTACGGGTAAGGCAGATGAACTTAGAGCTTGGATTAGTACTTGGAACAGTGATGTTGTTGCCATTGCAGAGACTTAGTTGAGGGAAGGACAGGATTGGCAGCTAAACATTCCAGGATTTAGATGTTTCAGGCGGGATAGAGAGGGATGTAAAAGGGGTGGCACAGTTGCGCTACTGGTTAGGGAGAATATTACAGCTGTACTACGGGAGGACACCTCAGAGGGCAGTGAGGCTATATGGGTAGAGATCAGGAATAAGAAGGGTGCAGTCACAATGTTGGAGGTTTACTACAGGCCTCGCAACAGCCAGAGGGAGATAGAGGAGCAGATAGGTAGACAGATTTTGGAAACGAGTAAAAACAACAGGGTTGTTGTGATGGGAGACTTCAACTTCCCCAATATTGACTGGGACTCACTTAGTGCTAGGGGCTTAGACGGGGCAGAGTTTGTAAGGAGCATCCAGGAGGGCTTCTTAAAACAGTATATGTAGATGGTTCAACTAGGGAAGGGGCTGTACTGGACCTGGTATTGGGGAATGAGCCCGGCCAGGTGGTAGAAGTTTCAGTAGAGAAGCATTTCGGTAACAGTGACCACAACTCAGTAAGTTTTAAAGTGCTGGTGGACAAGGATAAGAGTGGTCCTAGGGTGAATGTGCTAAATTGGGGGAAGACTAATTATAACAATATTAGGCGAGAACTGAAGAACCTAGATTGGGGGCGGATGTTTGAGGGTTAATCAACATCTGACATGTGGGAGGCTTTCAAATGTCAGTTAAAAGGAATTCAGGACCGGCATGTTCCTGTGTGGAAGAAGGATAAATATGGCAAATTTCGGGAACCTTGGATAACGAGAGATATTGTAGGCCTCGTCAAAAAGAAAAAGGAGGCATTTGTCAGGGCTAGAAGGCTGGGAATAGACAAAGCCTGTGTGGAATATAAGGAAAGTAGGAAGGAACTTAAACAAGGAGTCAGGAGGGCGAGAATGGGTCACGAAAAGTCATTGGCAAATAGGGTTAAGGAAAATCACAAGGCTTTCTACACTGACATAAAAAGCAAGAGGGTAGCCAAGGAAAGGGTTGGCCCACTGAAGGATAGGCAAGGGAATCTATGTGTAGAGCCAGAGGAAATGGGCGAGGTACGAAATGAATACTTTGCATCAGTATTCACCAAAGAGAAGGAATTGGTGGATGTTGAGTCTCGAGAAGGGTGTGTAGATAGCCTGGGTCACATTGAGATCCAAAAAGATGAGGTGTTGGGCGTCTTGAAAAATATTAAGGTAGATAGGTCCCCAGGGCCTGATGGGATCTACCCCAGAATACTGAAGGAGTCTAAAGAGGAAATTGCTGAGGCCTTGACAGAAATCTTTGGATCCTCACTGTCTTCAGGTGATGTCCCGGAGGACTGGAGAATAGCCAATGTTGTTCCTTTGTTTAAGAAGGGTAGCAAGGATAATGCAGGGAACTACAGGCCGGTGAGCCTTACGTCAGTGGTAGGGAAATTACTGGAAAGAATTCTTCGAGACAGGATCTACTCCCATTTGGAAGCAAATGGACGTTTTAGCAAGTGGCAGCACGGTTTTGTGAAGGGGAGGTCGTGTCTCACTAACTTGAGAGAGTTTTTCGAAGAGGTCACAAAGATGATTGATGCAGGTAGGGCAGTGGATGTTGTCTGTATGGACTTCAATAAGGCCTTTGACAAGGTCCCTCATGGTAGACTAGTACAAAAGGTGAAGTCACACGGGATCAGGGGCGAGCTGGCAAAGTGGATACAGAACTGGCTAGGTCATAGAAGGCAGAGAGTAGCAATGGAAGGATGCTTTTCTAATTGGAAGGCTGTGACTTGTGTGTTCCGCAGGGATCAGTGCTGGGACCTTTGCTGTTTGTAGTATATATAAATGATTTGGAGGAAAATGTAACTGGTCTGATTAGTTAGTTTGCAGACAACACAAATGTTGGTGGAATTGCAGATAGCGATGTGGACTGTCAGAGGATACAGCAGGATTTAGATTGTTTAGAGACTTGGCGGAGAGATGGCAGATGGAGTTTAATCCGGACAAATGTGAGGCAATGCATTTTGGAAGGTCTAATGCAGGTAGGGAAAATACAGTGAATGGTAGAACCCTCAAGAGTATTGAAAGTCAGCTGTATAGGACCTTAGTTAGGCCACACTTGGAGTATAGTGTTCAATTCTGGTCGCCACACTACCAGAAGGGTGTGGAGGCTTTAGAGAGGGTGCAGAAGAGATTTACAAGGATGTTGCCTGGTATGGAGGGCATTAGCTATGAGGAGCAGTTGAATAAACTCGGTTTGTTCTCACTGGAACGACGGAGGTTGAGGGGCGACCTGATAGAGGTCTACAAAATGATGAGGGGCATAGACAGAGTGGATAGTCAGAGGCTTTTTCCCAGGGTAAGGGGTCAATTACTAGGGGGCTTAGGTTTAAGGTACAAGGGGCAAGGTTTAGAGGAGATGTACGAGGCAGGTTTTTTACACAGAGGGTAGTGGGTGCCTGGAACTCGCTGCCGGAGGAGGTGGTGGAAGCAGGGACGATAGTGACATTTAAGGGGCATCTTGACAAATACATGAACAGGATGGGAATAGAGGGATACGGACCCAGGAAGTGTAGAAGATTTCAGTTTAGACGGGCAGCATGGTCGGCGCAGGCTTGGAGGGCCGAAGGGCCTGTTCCTGTGCTGTACTTTTCTTTGTTCTTTGTTCTAACAGGTCCAGTCAGGGGGGAAGGAAATATGCAATAAAAAAGTAGGACCAATTAAATACTGGGTATTTTTGTGCAAACAAGTAAGGACAAAACTTGTACAACTTTCTCATTTAGCATTTTCCTTTGCATATGTTCTTCTAACTCCCCACTATTTCATTTTTTCAAAGCTCCATTTTAAATGCATCTCATATTGAAATGAGAATTCCAGTGGCGAATCTGTTAATTTGTTGCCATAATCGTAATGATTATTGGGGATATTTTCTTATCTATTTCTCTTGTAACGGCTTTCTGTGCTCACATTATATCGCGGGAACAAAAGTGAATCTGTAAAGTGAAATTAGTTCCTGTTCACACAAACAAGCTTCCAAATCATCTGTCTATAGAGAGAAAAGGAGGCCCAGGTTGGCCAACGGCTCTTGCATCAAGCACGCTAATACCAAATGCTGAGTAGAACTCTACACTCCATCAGCAATACATACTAAATCCAAACTTAGGAGAATACCTGCCAATATAAAATTTCACAACACTATCCTTATCTTCTTTGAGTGAGACCATCAATTACGGCTGAACAGTCAGTGGCAGCCATTGGAACTCATCGTGACCCTTAAGGAAGCTGCCCGTGAGAATCTCTCAATTTCTGCGGCATGGATTTACTCCTTCCCAACATCAGTTTGAATCTGGCACCAAGGCAAGGGGATCTCCAGATCTTCAGCAGGAATGCTTGATTTCTTGATTAATAAGGAGATATGGAGTTATGGGGAGAAGGCAGGTGAATGGGGATGAGAAACGTATCAGCCATGATTAAATGGCGGAGCAGACTCGATGGGCAGAATGGCCTAATTCTGCTCCTATGTATTATGGTCTTAAGCAGTTATTCACATTGAAGAAAACCCGGAAGTTAAAAAAAACTCTTCATTTTTAAGTTTTAAATTTCACAAATAGCAATATAAATGATTGGGACAAGAGTATGCCAAACAAACTTAAATTTAAAAAAATTTGGAATTACTTATCATGGAGAAATTTGACATTCGACAAATATGAAATTATCATTTAGGAGTTGTGACACCATTTTGGAGTAATTATGAAATTGGAAAAAATCTAGATACACCTCATTCAACACAGTTCAACATTTTCAAGCATTTTTATAATGGGACTAACAGCATTAAAAAAAAGGAGTTCAATGATTTCTAATTGATTGTTTGCTGGCTGAACCTCAACTGCGCACCCTCTGGGAAAGCATAGAATTACTGACAGCAACTTCTAGTTTTTTTTCTCCTTTTATCTGTGCAGGTGCAGACTCCACAAATTACTGCCAGTTTCAGATGAGTAACAACGGTGAACACTGACTGTCTTCCCAACCTTACGACTGTCAAACCAGGGCCACTGTCGTTTGGATCTCTCCTGGTCGGCAGATTGGAGAAAACTTCACCCAGCAGTTTGGGCTGGGTTCAAGTCTATGAAGCAAAATGGCCGCCTCCATAGCCCACATAATTCTGGTGGAACACTGTCCCACTGTTCCACAGAATGGTAAACGTTCAGTTTTACATCCATGACTCTTCACACAGTGTGCTGTACGGCTGTGGAGATGGCACCAAGTTGAGCTCAGGCAGTTCCCCACGGGAAGAGGAAAATAATCTCAGGAAAAGGAAGAGAAACTTGTAATTACCTTGAAAAAGTAATTAAATCAATGTCGTTTCTGTCCTTCCTCCACTACCCAGGAGCTAAAGTTCCTAATTACAGCACTTAGCAGGAAAGCAGATGTCATGGCAATACAGGTGCCTTAATCAGGTGACCACTAAGCAGTGAGCAATGTAATGAACAGAATTTCTTTGTGCTGGGGATCTGGATCCACATAGGTATTTATTTATTTTGCAACTGTTATAATTTGTATTAGATATCTTTACAGTTTGACTGCCCAAGACTTTATTTATTAGCTGTTAACTCCTGCGAGATAGTTTTAGGGATTATACAAAACACCCCATTCATTATCATCGGCTAACTTTTCCCCCAACACTCCTTTCTAATTTGACTGACAATTTCCCCTCTGTTCAATTTAAGATGAGCAAATTTGTTTATTCTGCAAAGTTCACTGAGCAGAAATGAGCAAATTGAAACCATTCGAGCCAAGTAGGACATTTATGAATGACTGCATTTAATCTTCCTAGGACCTCGTAACATTAATGTGTACTAAACGGAAGAAGTGCAACTAGTGATGGGCTAAATGCACTTTGGATATGTAGATGTTCATTATCCACTTAAAGTTGTCTAATATATGCTTCTACTCAACTAAGAAACTTTAAATGAATGCCTGAATTCAATCTGTTATCTGCTGTTTCATCAGATTTACAGAGAATATCAAGAAGATCCTGATTGCATACCTTTCCAAATTAATATGAATAAAGCCACTCTCTTAATGTGCAGAGTGCATCATGGTTCTGAGTAAGAAGACTTTTACGCTTATCTGTATTTTGTTACACAAATTTAGTCACAGCATTTGTTTATTAACCGTATCAAGAAGTTGGTTTTGGATGGAGGCATCACTCAATCCGTTTGATTGCCTTCTTCCAGAATACCAACACTATTGTCTCCCTACTGCAGCATTGAGCCATGTTTTAAATCATGTCAATGTTCTCACCTCAAGTACTGTTGCTGGCAAACTTTTCCAACCGGTGACAACCCTTCATGGAAAGAAATATGTGTGTGCACATTATTGCCTCAAATGTGTTTCCTTGTCTTATCCAGCCCTGTTATGCCCGAATGTCTTGTTCAATCCATTTGGTCTATAAAATCCCTACAGTGCAGAAGGAGGCCATTTGACCCATCAAGTCCACACCAACCTTCCAAAAGAGCACCCTACCAAGGCCTACTCCCCCACCCCATCCCCTTAATCATGTGCATTGATCTTTGTCGATCCACCTAATCTGCACATCTTTGGACAGTGGGCAGAACCCGGAGCACCTGAAGGATACCCACACAGACGTGGGGAGAAAGTACAAACTCCACACAGACAGTGACCTAAGGTCAGAACCAAACACGGAAATCTGGCTCTGTGAGGCAGCAGTGCTAACCACTGTGCCATTCAGGATTTATCCCCTCTATTTCACTGAACATCAAACAAAAATGCCCCATCAGATGTTTGTTTAAGATTGGAGAGCCCTGCCTTATGCTGAGGTGCTTTTACATTTGTTGTTCCATAATCCGGATCATGATGGAGCACAAGCAATTATCAACTCCTTTATCTGATTGGTCATTGTAAACATGCCTCAGTGGTCCCTCAGAGCTTCCTATTTGTTAACACTGCAAACTTGCTTCAGTGCTCGCATCTGCTTTATCCTGAGGAGATGAGTGAAAACACAAATTCATTCCTTCATCTGCCTGTTGGGCCTGGAAAGTCTACTTCATGGTTGGGACTAAACCTGGGACATAACACTCCCAAGTGAAGCCTGTATGAATTACTTCTATTATATGGAGCTTAGTTTTAATTTGAAAAATAATGAACAAAGTCATGCACTTTCTCTCTAGTTTCAGGCTTCATTAACTTCATAATACTTTATGAGGGAAACTAGAAGTCTTTAATTCTAATATCAACCTTAAATTGTCTGTCTATTCTATCCCTCTACAAGTTTGATATATTTTCTCGATTGGCCAGAATACTTGGGTTGCTATGGTATCTCTTTTCTGGCATGTGAAAACGAAACTTCTGATGACACCATTCTTTTCTTGGTGTTGATCCTAAATAGAAAGCATTTGTTTTTAAACACCAGTTAAAATGCAGATTCAATCTGATCAACGATCAACATTTGGTGCAAAGCATCATTATTGAGATTGCATTCTGAACTGAAATTTCCAGTGACTCGTTATGCGCTGGTCATGTAAAACTACATGTTGTGTTCGGCCAACATCAAGCATGACACACAGAGCCCACACCTTGTGTGCCAGTTTCCAAGCTGCACTGTTAAGAAGTCCACACAAGTGAAGAGTGGGGTATTCTGGCCCCGCCCACTCAGGACCGTAAGATCCCACCCAAAATTAACAGACCTCTTGCTGGTCCGTAAAATTTTCCATCCCGCCCGTGACAATTCCCATGACATGAGGCACTGGATTATCCCACCCAGAGACTCTGTTCGCCCGATGCGCATGATCCAATCAAGCAGCAATATTGCTCTTGTCTGCAGGCCTGTAGGGTCTGAATGAACCACGGTGGTGACAGTGCATTCTTTCAGCATCAAGAAAGAGAAAGGACAAATTAACGTTTTGGAAGCAAACATTTTGTATGAGTTCTGACGAAGTTCTCAGGCAGGATCTGCTCCCCAAACCTTAACATGCCCTTTCTGGTTACCGATCTAAATGGATCTGTTGTATATTTCCCACATGTTCTCTTCTCATCGCAGAAGGAAAAAAACAGTAAAAACACAGAAATAAGAAGACTGGTCCAAACTGTATTTTTGCAGTTTTTCTTTTTGTTTACACTCCTCATGTGAACTAAGCTCAGGCGTCAGCTTACCAATCCTGTCACAGTCACTTTTCTGGAACAATACCCCTTTATCCAAAATCTGTTGTTTTGAAGAGTTACAGAAGATACAAATTCAACTATAAATGAATGTTCAAATACCCAATAATCTGAGGCATAAGGGTTAAGAGACTTCCCTCATCACCGTTCATTACTGTTTTATTTTAAGAGTAGTGAGTGGATGGATACAATGGATAAAAGGACTTCTGTAAAATGAAATTCACAAACCCAGGTTAGAAAAGCCTTTCAATGTAGCATTTATCCATGTAATTAGGATTCTGGAAGCAATAAAGGAACCCAGTCTAGGAAATATCAGATGGCGATGATGGCTACATATTGTCCAGACTTGACATTGGTTCACATCCACCTATCAGTGCTCAATGGCATTAGGTACAAAACATTTTTGACGCCTTTTAAAGTGTACGCACATTAATAATGCTATATATTTGTCAAGTAATAAATATACCAAACCACGGAATATTCCTTCACTAGCAGCATCTCAGAAAAGGAGTTGAAACAATGTTACCTATGAGTCTGAGCCATTACTGGAATATTTAACGGGTCTGTTTACATCCTTAATGTTAAACTTATATGCATTGCTCCACACATTTACACGCACTGTTGCTGTACCAAAAACTCTGAAAATTAGAAATGCACCTGGAAAATTAACAGAATTCCTGCACTCACCTTCAGGGCTTCCACTTTGTTGCTTAGAAGCTTTTCAATTTCTCTAGCAGCACTTTCTACCAAACGTCGAGCATTATTTGTCTCAACTGTGTAGTATTGTCTGTTTTTTAAGTATATCTGCAAAATACAATTATGGAAACCATTAATGCAACTATCTTTTGGGTGCTTTCAAAAAGAAACATGGACAAACACACCTCAGTCATTGAAGACACCCCTACAGGAATGAGTTAACAGACAAACTTTTGGAGAGTAGGCACTAGGTTCCCACCTAAAGATGGCTTCCACCAGGTCAGTTCCATTTAAGTACAGTATACCATGATTTTCTTTTAATAAATTTAGAGTACTCAATTATATTTTTTCCAATTAGGGAGCAATTTAGCATGGTCAATCCTCCTACCCTGCACATCTTTGGTTTGTGGGGGTGAAATCCATGCAGACATGGGGAGAATGTGCAAACTCCACACAGCCAGTGACTTGGGGCCGGGATTCAAACCTGGGTCCTCGGCGCCGTGAGGCAGCAGTGTTGACTACTGCGCCACCGTGCCGCCCCCACAATATACCATGATAAGACTAATTTTAATATTTACACAGAGTGTAAACAGTCTCTGAGCCTACATCTCCATACCCATTACTAAATGATCAAACTTGATAGTTCAGGGGAGTGGCGTAGTGAAGTGGTGGTGCAGTGTAGTGTTCTTGGTTCAGTTGGTCACTGGGCCTCGGGCAATAATAGAGTGGAAGGGCTGAATCTAGTATCTCAGTATCTCCTCCAGCCCTGCAAGCCTCTGCAATTTGTGTGCTGATCTCATTCTGGCATCTAGAGCAACCCACATTTTAATTGCTCAGTCAGTGGTATCAATGCCTTCAGTTGCCAGAGTCCTAAGCTCTGGAATTCCCTCCCTAAACCACACCAACTCTGTTCCTTTCTTTCTTCCTTTAAAGACTTCCCTTAAATCATGCTCCTCTAACCAAGCTTTTGGTCATCTGCCTAATACTGTCTTATGTAGCTCTTGTGAAGCACATGGGATGTTTTATTACAGTAAAAGCTGCATAAATATACATTGTTACTGTCAGCATACACGTCAAGCCTGACCCTTCATCCATCAATGCTTTCACCAAAGGACAGCAGGTTTTTGAGGAAAGATCTTCTTCAGAGAATGCATGGTTACGTTCCCAGAGTTACTGTCATGCGTGCATTGTAAACACCATAACTGTATGTTTTGATTCAAAATTTAGATGAGTGAGTGCAATTAGCCATGACTCTTTTGCGACAGTTCACAAAGTATCCAGTGAGGAGACCATTGAGCCCATCTTTCAGTAGAAATTGACAACTGCCAAACCCCCATTCCAATTAAAGAATCCACTGCCTGTTGAGTGGTTCTGGAGTTTCCACCATGTTTAGTTAAAATGGAGTTCACGTGCAATGTGTTCTCAAATTCTTTCAAAACATTCTATTGTTAAAAAATAACTTGAAAACTAGTTTCTAAATCCCTTTGCTTTCTTCATCATTTTTTAACATGCAAGAAGTGGCAGATGGAGTTTAACCCTGAAAAGTGTGAGGTTGTCCATTTTGGAAGGACAAATATGAATGCGGAATACAGGGTTAACGGTAGAGTTCTTGGCAATGTGGAGGAGCAGAGAGATCTTGGGGTCTATGTTCATACATCTTTGAAAGTTGCCACTCAAGTGGATAGAGCTGTGAAGAAGGCCTATGGTGTGCTCGCGTTCATTAACAGAGGGATTGAATTTAAGAGCCGTGAGGTGATGATGCAGCTGTACAAAACTTTGGTAAGGCCACATTTGGAGTACTGTGTACAGTTTTGGTCGCCTCATTTTAGGAAGGATGTGGAAGCTTTGGAAAAGGTGCAAAGAAGATTTACCAGGATGTTGCCTGGAATGGAGAGTAGGTCTTACGAGGAAAGGTTGAGGGTGCTAGGCCTTTTCTCATTAGAACGGAGAAGTATGAGGGGCGACTTGACAGAGGTTTATAAGATGATCAGGGGAATAGATAGAGTAGACAGTCAGAGACTTTTTCCCCGGGTGGAACAAACCATTACAAGGGGACATAAATTTAAGGTGAAAGGTGGAAGATATAGGAGGGATATCAGAGGTAGGTTCTTTACCCAGAGAGTAGTGGGGGCATGGAATGCACTGCCTGTGGAAGTAGTTGAGTCGGAAACATTAGGGACCTTCAAGCAGCTATTGGATAGGTACATGGATTACGGTAAAATGATATAGTGTAGATTTATTTGTTCTCAAGGGCAGCACGGTAGCATTGTGGATAGCACAATTGCTTCACAGCTCCAGGGTCCCAGGTTCGATTCCGGCTTGGGTCACTGTCTGTGCGGAGTCTGCACGTCCTCCCCGTGTCTGCGTGGGTTTCCTCCGGGTGCTCCGGTTTCCTCCCACAGTCCAAAGATGTGCGGGTTAGGTGAATTGGCCAATGATAAATTGCCCTTAATGTCCAAATTGCCCTTGGTGTTGAGTGGAGGTGTTGAGTTTGGGTAGGGTGCTCTTTCCAAGAGCCGGTGCAGACTCAAAGGGCCGAATGGCCTCCTTCTGCACTGTAAATTCAATGATAATCTATGATAAATCTAGGACAAAGGTTCGGCACAACATCGTGGGCCGAAGGGCCTGTTCTGTGCTGTATTTTCTATGTTCTATGTTCTATGTAATACCTTATATTGACCCACCAAGAATTCACATCACGACAACGCAACAATATCAGTTTTAAAGCTGTCTTACGACATTGCCCACTTAGAATAGTTTAGGACAAGCTATCTTAACCAGTTGAATTTAAATGACATTTCATTTTAACTTTTAAATGAAAAGAAGGCACACTCATTTGAAGGTGGCACGGCAGCATTGCTGCCTCACAATGCCAGGGACCTGGGTTCAATTCCGGCCTTGGGTGACTGGCTGCGTGGTTTGCACTTTCTCCCCCGTGTCTGCATGGATTTCCTCTGGGGGATCAGGTTTCCTCCCACAGTCCAAAGATGTCAAGGTTAGGTCACTTGGCCATGATAAAATTGCCCCTTAGTGTCCAGAGATGTGCGGGTTAGATGGGGTTGTGGGGTTGGGTGGAGGAGTGAGCCTAGGTAGGATGCTCTCCCAGAGGGCCAGCGCAGACTCAATGGGCAGAATTCTGCATTGTAGGGATTCTATGGATTCTATGCAATTGATGAGGGGAGAGGTCACCTGACTATTTTCTTAAAGGGGCAGAGTCCAGGTGAATTTCTCCTCCCAACCTCCTTCCCTATTAAATAATGGCAACATCTTATTCATTATTGGAGTTGAGCATTGAAGGATTAATAGAAAATATTAATAGACGACAGATTAAATTGAAAATATGTGGGGGTTAAATCAGATAGCCCCCAAAAATGGGCACAGGGATTGTGATTCAACCAAACTGTTCAGTTTAATACAGGCAGTACTATAATGATTTCTGCAAGCAGCCAACTTCACTGCGTTGGCTGCACGGATAAGCAATATGGTTATTTGCGAGTATTATTTAAAGCGAGCCTGCATCCTTTAAAGGTAAGTCAAATTGTGGCTAATCGAGATGCTGAGAGCACTGGGAATAGTGTTGTGCAACAATCAAAAATACCTGATCATGGGAGAGACCAGACACCAAGAATTTCAGATGCTAGATTGGAAATCTTAATGAAAGAGTTGGAAAAATGGAGAGATGTCCTATACACTGAGAAGGGGTCAGTGCCCTTAAGACATATGTTCAGGAGGCAATGGCATAAGATGGTGGTCAATGCTATGAGTTTGATTCCAAGAAAGAAGTTTAACATCCATCTTCACATGTCACTTTCCACCAACTTCACCAATAGTGTCAACAACTTCTCAATCCACCACAGTTCTATCACTCACTTACCAACAATCTTTACCAATCATGACTCATACCTAGAATTCATATTCTTTACCCCACTCTCACAATTGGCAATGTTGCATTCATAGTAGGGTAATAACCAGTGGACATGCTGACGTTAGCTAAGGTGAAGCAGGTATCTTCATACTTAATCCTCTTTATTTCATCTCACTTCTCTTTCACCCCACACTCTTTTGACAGTGATGCTACTGGTGGCGTAAACACTATGATGAAATGTTTTTGAAGTTTGTATTCCTCTAAAATTCTGTAAGGTAAGTAAAACTCTCAGCTTTCTGTGAAGGGGTGGATTTGACGAATGTGATATAAAATAGTTAGTTTAAATATATTAGTTACAGTAATGTAGATGTAGGCCAGTCTAATTCTAGTGAGTTCACAGACAAAGGATTTCAGAAAGCATGGCAAGGAAGGGGGGAGGGGTGTCTGGTGGAGGAGGAGAAAAGGATGCTGGGTAACAAGAGGCCCAGGGTTAAGGAATGAGAAGTGAGCCAATTGGGATGTAGGGCCAGGTCAGGAGGGGTATAGGATGACCTATGGGAATCGTGTATGTGAAACTTGATGCCATTTGAATGTATTTGTAGAGATTACTTTGTCTCCAATAGCACTCGATTCGGAAGACCCAGGAGGCAGCTTGTGTTCTGGGTTTTTGTGAAGCGAGTCAGACTTGCAAGTTGGTTAAAAATAAATAATACTATGCCTACAAATCCATCTCGAGTTTTATTGAGGCCAGACTGACGGGTAAAGAATTCAATGTTTTGTCAGATGGTGCTGGATTCCTGGCTGTGACAACATTTTTGAAAAAATTAACATGTGCTTTTGGTTGCGAGGGAAATGGAAGCTAATTGGAAGGTTGGATTTCAGCCTGTTGTGGTAAGAATACACTGAGTTCTCGAAAGGGCAATTTCTTTCTAGCAGAGAGAGAACAGGATATTGGTTTTAAAGCTATGAATGTCAGACAGCTAAAGTGGAAACATGAGGCACAGGAAGCGAAAGAGACCAAGCAGGCTGGTTAAGGAAGCAAGTGTTGTGAAGGTCCAGAAAGGATGTCTTTTGATGGACATTGTACTCATGGAACTTGGGGTGTGGTAGAGCTGTTGGGGGAGATGGTAACATAGTGATATTGTCACTGGGCTAGTCAACCAGAGACCCAGGGTGATGCTCTGGGGACCCGGGTTCGAATCCTGCCACTGCAGATGGTGAAATTTTAATTCAATAAAAATCTGGAATTAAAAGTCTAATGATGATCATTGTCGATTGTTGTAAAAACCCATTTGGTTCACTAATGTCCTTGAGGGAAGGAAATTTGCCTTCCTTACCTGGTCTGGCCTGTATGTGACTCCAGACGCACAGCAATGTGGTTGACTCTTAACTGCCTCCTCAAGGGCAATTAGGAATGGGTAGTAAATGTTGGCCCAGCCAATGACGACCACCTCCCATGAGCGATTAAGAAAAAGAATGGGGCTTCAGATCTAACTCCTGCATGAATAAACAACCTGAAACTCTACCTGGGAAGAACAAAACTTTGTGGCTGTGAAAATGTGATGTTAATTGTTCTTACCTGTTCCATCTGTTCTACTTCACTAGAGGCACGTACCAACTTTACAAGGTCTTCCTTCATTTTCTCCGCCCATGATCGTATTCTACAAGATAAAAGATGCCCAATTAGATCAATAGCTTGTGGCATTGATTGTCACAAATGTACATAATAGCTGACATATCTTCACAGAAATCTCTGCTCGACTTAATCGTGTTGGTGGCAGTTAGTGAGGACCCAGTTATTCTTAAAGAACAAATCGTGTTGGTGGCAGATAGTGAGGACCCAGTTATTCCTAAAGAACAAAATTCTAAATGTAAAACTTCACTCCTGACATTTATTCAATTGTTTTTTTCCCACTTGATCTCTCTTGTATGTATTTTTCCCACAAAGTGTAGTATAAATTTGAAACTCTTCCCCATAGGGCTGTGGATTCTGGGTGAATTGAAGTTTTCAAGCCTTGGATTGATAGCCTTTCGTCAGGTAGAAGTATGGTAGCAGCAAATGGATCAAAGGCGAATATAAGGAGTTGAGGTACAAATCAGCCATGACCGAATAGAATGGCGGAACACACATAAGGGGCTCACCCGCCTGCACCCTATCGATATTCTAACACATTCAGCTGGATCTGTATTTTTATCCAAAGTGTTTTTCTGCAAAAGTAAATGAATGAAAATGTACAAAATGAGTTCATCGACTAATCTAAAAATCAGTGCTTTCCACCAAGTGATTCAGAATTCTTAAGAAAGAATTAGTGTGACCTTTTTGTCTTAGAGAGAGAATTCTTCCCTTTGAAGGTGAAAAGTTTAAACATTGCTCCAGACAGCTCCTGCAAGTGGTGATGAGAATAATGGCAGGGGATAATAATTGATAATACTATTTTAGGTTGAAACAGTTCAAATAAATTAAACAAACCGAGAGACACAATCAAGAGGGCAGCCCCTTAAAGGGACACTGCATCAAGCATAATAATTGTTAATGAAGGGCCTAATGCCTATCGCTCAATTAAATTGATCCAAGCTGGACCTGGTCCACTGAGGATTCTTCACTGTTGAGGCAAGCGGGCCAATAATAATTTTGTGCAAATGTGTTGGGCTCAGGTCCCACTCCAAAGAGCTCTGCCAAGTGCAAGTTAGAATGCAGCTCTGTCCTGGGATGCTGAATCCAGTGTGGGTACTGGAATCAAATATAATGTGACGGCAAGGTGGGTTTCTTTAGCTTTGGTTGCAACTCAGCTAAGAGAAGGTACTGCAAAGTTAAAATCATGAGGAAAGCAACAAAATCACCTCGCCAACTCTTTCCCAGTAAGCGGCTTAAGAATCTAGGGCGGGATTCTCCGATCCTGGGGCTAAGTGTTCACGCCGTCATAAACGCCGGAGCTTTTTACGACGGCGTCATCTGACCCCTAGGATCAGCAAACCTGCGCTGCACAGGGGGCCAGTACGGCACTGGAGCGCTTCACGCAGCTCAGCTGCCGATACGGGCGTCAGCACGGGCGGCGCAGGTCCGCGCATGCGCGCCACGGCCGGCACGTGTTTGTGCATGCGGCCACAGCCAGCGCGAGTTTGCGCATGCGCGTGGGGTGCTTTCTCCACGCCGGCCCCCGGGCAACATGGCGGAGCCCTACTGGGGCCCGGTGCGGAGGAACCTCCCCCCCCAGGATAAGCCCGCCCACCGATCAGTAGGCCCCAATCGCAGGCCAGGCCACCGTAGATGTCCTCCCCAGAGTCGGATCCCCCTTCCCCCACACCAGGACGGCCCCCGCAGCATGAATGCCAAAGTCCCGCCGGGTAGGACCACACGCGAATGGCGGCAGCACGGGGTCGGAGAATCCCACCCATTATTTGTGAGACATGAAATAGGATCAGCCCCAGGGCAGAGGAATGGGCTATAGAATCCCCTCATAACGAAATGCACTGGATCAAAGCAAGAAAACACTGTATCATGGCATCAAAGGACCAAGCGCCCACCTCTGGATCTGAGGGTTTCATTTAAGCCTCCAATGTCCCGTATTTGGTGGAATACCACTGTACCAGGTGCCCCACAGGCATGTGGAGTTGCCCTGACTGCTTTCAAGCATCTCTTAACAGCTGGCTCAAGAGGTTGTGGGCGGATATCCAACTCTCAGGCTTCCACCCATATCACCATAGAAAGCTATAATGAGCTCAACGACAAGGTAACATCAAAATTAACTTAATAAGAATTTAATAAAGGGAGGCTGGATTCTCCGTTTTTGGGGCTATGTCCCCACGGCATCGTAAAAACTGTCCTAAAAAGGCCCCATATTAAAGCCCGGCAGGGGTCTAGCAAGGATCAGTCGGGAAGCTCGCAGCTTTAGCTGCAGATACGGGCCCCCGCACTTCCAGGTCAGAGGCCACACATGCAGACAGCGGCGGCCTCCAGCAGTCGCGTCGTGCTCCATGGCGGACTTAGAGCACGGAGCTGGACCTCCCAAATAGTGCCCCCGATCATTATAGGAGTTTTAAAATTTAACTTTAGCATTAGACATCGTGGTAAGCAAAACCAAGTTTTGAAATGGCAGAAATGAAATCAAAACCATGGCCAGCATTTTACGACTCGCCAAGGCGTGTCTCCCCTGATGGATGCAGCGGCAATTTAAATTGCCATTTACTTTGGCGGGGCTGTAATATCACATCGCACATGTAGGGGCTTAAAATTCTGCTCAATGTTTAAGATATTTTGAACAAATACAGCAAAACATCAACATGAAACCTGGATGAGACAGTCGGGTAGTGGTATAGTCACTGGCCTAGTAACCTAGGGACCAGGATTCAAATCCCACCAGATGGTGAAATTTTAATTCAATAAAAATCTGGAATTAATAATCTAATGATAACTAACCATTGTTGTGAAAACCTATCCGACTTACATGTGACTCCATTTCCACAAAAATGTGGTTGACCTTTAAATGCCCTCCAAAATGGAGGGTAGGCAGTAAGAAAGAGCAATAAGTGCTGGGTGCCCATGAATGATCTTCTGTTTAAAGTGCGCATCTGGGGTATCAGACCTGGTTCGCTGGTGGCAATGTCACCTTTGAGTTCAAAGATTATGACGTCGTCGCTATGATCAGCTTTGAAATTACTGAATATTTTCAAACTGAATTCTCAATTCTCAAACTGCCCACATTCCCGCCAGATATATTAGTGCAGGGTTCTGGTCCAGTAAGATAATTAATCTGTTACCATACACACATCACACTCCCATGATTTCCTGTGTACGTAATTAATAACGGAAACAAATACACACCCAAGATTCAAATCTTCACAGCGAGTGGGTATCACCTTAATCAGCTTGCTCTAAAATTACGACAGTAATGTTACCACATCAGCTCCAGAGAAATGTTTACCAAGGCTACAGGATAATTTTGGCAAAGAACATTTGACCGTCCAGAATTAAAAATGCTTTTGTTTTACTGTTCAAATCTAAACAAAGGAAATCAATGGAAGATGTAGTTCGGGACACAATGAGGTTGTGACATTAATCGTATCACGGCACTCTCCTATTTTGCCAGTCAAATGAATGTCCATTGTACAATTTTTGTTAGCCCAATAACATTGCCTCTTTAAGGCACCGGGCGTTTTATCTATTTCATCTTCCAGAGGAAAAGAGAAGCTCATTATTAGATTAAGTAGGTCAAGAAATCCTGCCTTATCAATCTAAGAAAAAAGGATAAATAATACAGGCATGTTAAAAATATTGCTGAGCAAAATAATGAAAAACGGAAGTCACTAATGTCCCAGAGGCTGCTCTCCCCTTGTTTGAAAGAGAGAGCTGACTGGCGGTGATTTAACCTGAGGATCACCACTCCTCAGACAAGCCACGTGATAGCGAGGTTAGGAATAGGGAGAGAGTGCAGCTGAACACGTGGCTGCAGGAATGGTGTAGGAGGGAGGGCTTCAGGTATTTGGATAATTGGGGCGCATTCTGGGGAAGGTGGGACCTGTACAAGCAGGACGGGTTGCATCTGAACCAGAGGGGCACCAATATCCTAGGAGGGAGGTTTTCTAGTACTCTTCGGGAGGGTTTAATTTGGCTGGGGAATGGGAACCAAATTCGTAGTCCAGCAACTAAGGTAGCCGATATTCAGGACGCCAAAGCGTGTAATGAGGCAGTGGGGAAAGGAACACTGACAAAGGAGAGCACTTACAGGCACGGAGATGGGTTGAAGTGTGTATACTTCAACGCAAGAAGCATCAGGAATAAGGTGGGTGAACTTAAGGCATGGATCGGTACTTGGGACGGCGATGTGGTGGCCATCACGGAAACTTGGATAGAAGAGGGGCAGAAATGGTTGTTGGAGGTCCCTGGTTATAGATGTTTCAATAAGATTAGGGAGGGTGGTAAAAGAGGTGGGGGTGTGGCATTGTTAATTAGAAATAGTATAACAGCTGCAGAAAGGCAGTTCGAGGAGTATCAGCGTACTGAGGTAGTATGGGTTGAAGTCAGAAATAGGAAAGGAGCAGTCACCTTGTTAGGAGTTTTCTATAGGCCCCCCAATAGTAGCAGAGATGTGGAGGAACAGATTGGGAAACAGATTTTGGAAAGGTGCAGAAGTCACAGGGTAGTAGTCATGGGTGACTTTAACTTCCCAAACATTGAGTGGAAACTCGTTAGATCAAATAGTTTGGATGGGGTGGTGTATGTGCAGTGTGTCCAGGAAGCTTTTCTAACACAGTATGTAGATTGTCTGACCAGAGGAGGGGCAATATTGGATTTAGTGCTTGGTAATGAACCAGGGCAAGTGATAGATTTGTTAGTGGGGGAGCATTTTGGAGATAGTGACCACAATTCTGTGACTTTCACTTTAGTAATGGAGAGGGATAGGTGCGTGCAACAGGGCAAGGTTTACAATTGGGGGAAGGGTAAACACGATGTTGTCAGACTAGAATTGAAGTGCATAAGTTGGGAACATAGGCTGTCAGGGAAATGTGGAACTTGTTCAAGGAACAGGTACTACGTGTCCTTGATATGTATGTCCCTGTCAGGTAGGGAAGAGATGGTCGAGTGAGGGAACCATGGTTGACAAGAGAGGTTGAATGTCTTGTTAAGAGGAAAAGGAGACTTATGTAAGGCTGAGGAAACAAGGTTCAGACAGGGCGTTGGAGGGATACAAGATAGCCTGGAGGGAACTGAAGTACGGGATTAGGAGAGTTAAGAGAGGGCATAAACAATCTTTGGCGGGTAGGATCAAGGAAAACCCCAAGGCCTTTTACACATATGTGAGAAATATGAGAATGACTAGAGCGAGGGTAGGTCCGATCAAGGACAGTAGCGGGAGATTGTGTATTGAGTCTGAAGAGATAGGAGAGGTCTTGAACGAGTACTTTTCTTCTGTATTTACAAATGAGAGGGGCCATATTGTTGGAGAGGACAGTGTGAAACAGACTGGTAAGCTCGAGGAAATACTTGTTCGGAAGGAAGCTGTGTTGGGCATTTTGAAAAACTTGAGGATAGACAAGTCCCCCGGGCCTGACGGGATATATCCAAGGATTCTATGGGAAGCAAGAGATGAAATTGCAGAGCCGTTGGCAATTATCTTTTCGTCCTCACTGTCAACAGGGGTGGTACCAGGGGATTGGAGAGTGGCGAATGTCGTGCCCCTGTTCAAAAAAGGGACTAGGGATAACCCTGGGAATTACAGGCCAGTTTGTCTTACTTCGGTGGTAGGCAAAGTAATGGAAAGGGTACTGAAGGATAGGATTTCTGAGCATCTGGAAAGACACTGCTTGATTAGGGATAGTCAGCACGGATTTGTGAGGGGTAGGTCTTGCCTTACAAGGCTTATTGAATTCTTTGAGGAGGTGACCAAGCATGTGGATGAAGGTAAAGCAGTGGATGTAGTGTACATAGATTTTAGTAAGGCATTTGATAAGGTTCCCCATGGTAGGCTTCTGCAGAAAGTAAGGAGGCATGGAATAGTGGGAAATTTGGCCAGCTGGATAACGAACTGGCTAACCGATAGAAGTCAGAGAGTGGTGGTGGATGGCAAATATTCAGCCTGGATCCCAGTTACCAGTGGCGTACCGCAGGGATCAGTTCTGGGTCCTCTGCTGTTTGTGATTTTCATTAATGACTTGGATGAGGGAGTTGAAGGGTGGGTCAGTAAATTTGCAGACGATACGAAGATTGATGGAGTTGTGGATAGTGAGGAGGGCTGTTGTCGGCTGCAAAGAGACATAGATAGGATGCAGAGTTGGGCGGAGAAGTGGCAGATGGAGTTTAACCCTGAAAAGTGTGAGGTTGTCCATTTTGGAAGGACAAATATGAATGCGGAATACAGGGTTAACGGTAGAGTTCTTGGCAATGTGGAGGAGCAGAGAGATCTTGGGGTCTATGTTCATACATCTTTGAAAGTTGCCACTCAAGTGGATAGAGCTGTGAAGAAGGCCTATGGTGTGCTCGCGTTCATTAACAGAGGGATTGAATTTAAGAGCCGTGAGGTGATGATGCAGCTGTACAAAACTTTGGTAAGGCCACATTTGGAGTACTGTGTACAGTTTTGGTCGCCTCATTTTAGGAAGGATGTGGAAGCTTTGGAAAAGGTGCAAAGAAGATTTACCAGGATGTTGCCTGGAATGGAGAGTAGGTCTTGCGAGGAAAGGTTGAGGGTGCTAGGCCTTTTCTCATTAGAACGGAGAAGGATGAGGGGCGACTTGACAGAGGTTTATAAGATGATCAGGGGAATAGATAGAGTAGACAGTCAGAGACTTTTTCCCCGGGTGGAACAAACCATTACAAGGGGACATAAATTTAAGGTGAATGGTGGAAGATATAGGAGGGATATCAGAGGTAGGTTCTTTACCCAGAGAGTAGTGGGGGCATGGAATGCACTGCCTGTGGAAGTAGTTGAGTCGGAAACATTAGGGACCTTCAAGCAGCTATTGGATAGGTACATGGATTACGGTAAAATGATATAGTGTAGATTTATTTGTTCTTAAGGGCAGCACGGTAGCATTGTGGATAGCACAATTGCTTCACAGCTCCAGGGTCCCAGGTTCGATTCCGGCTTGGGTCACTGTCTGTGCGGAGTCTGTACATCCTCCCCGTGTCTGCGTGGGTTTCCTCCGGGTTCTCCGGTTTCCTCCCACAGTCCAAAGATGTGCAGGTTAGGTGGACTGGCCATGATAAATTGCCCTTAGTGTCCAAAATCACCCTTAGTGTTGGGTGGAGGTGTTGACTTTGGGTGGGGTGCTCTTTCCAAGGGCCGGTGCAGACACGATGGGCCGAATGGCCTCCTTCTGCACTGTAAATTCAATGATAATCTATGATTAATCTAGGACAAAGGTTCGGCACAACATCGTGGGCCAAAGGGCCTGTTCTGTGCTGTATTTTTCTATGTTCTATGTTCTAAGGGGCAAGGTTGAGAAGGCGAATAACCTCAACCAGTACGGGAATTGAATCCACGCCGTTGGCATTGCTCTGCATCCGGCCAACTGACCGATGACACACAACCTTCTTGCATGAAAAAGTGCAGACATGGAAAGCTTCAATTTGCTAATCCAAGAAAAAAAAGTCAGTGCTAAAAATAAAGAATATTTCCTTGGGGAAAGGCAGTTGTCCTAAATAATGCAGAGAATTGAATAATCTAACTGCAGCACTCAAGTTATCAAACATTTTTGTAAACAGAAGTGCCTTTCGATAAACATATCTAGATTTCTACAAAGTGCATTATTTCTTCTCAGGACTGCGGAGCAGGGGTCACTTCACACCTTCTGTCCGGAACTGAAAATGGCCGTACATTCCTCAGTTGGGCACACACTATTCCTGGCCTCTTTTATCAACAGTGGCTGTAATATGGCATGCCCTCAAGTAAGCCAGGTCTATCTACTATTTGAAGGAAGAAACAGAGGTATCACTCCCATGTGAATATACTGGATATCTTGGCAGTGAGTCAGGATAACTGACAGGGGGTAGGATCAGTAAGTTAGCGGATGACACAAAGATTGGCCGGGTGGTTAACAGTGAGGTTGACTGTCTTGAGTTACAGGGAGATATAGATGGGATGGTCAAATGGGCGGATAAGTGGCAGACGGAATTTAACACTGAAAAGTGTGCGGTGATACACTTTGGAAGGAGTAATTTAACAAGGACATATACTATGAAAGAACTGGGAAGTTCCGAAGAACATTGCGACCTTGCCGTGTTTGCCCATAGATCTCCGAAGGCAGAAGGGCACGTTAATAGGGTGGTGAAAAAGGCATAAGGGACACTCGCTTTTATCAATCGGGGTATAGATTACAAAAGCAGGAAGATCATGTTGGAGTTGTATAGAACTTTGGTGAGACCACAGCTGGAGTATTGTGTGCAATTCTGGTCACCACATTAGGAAGGATGTAATTGCATTGGAGGGGGTGCAGAGAAGATTCATCAGAATGTTGCCTGGGATGGTACATTTAAGTTATAAAGAGAGGTTGGGTCTGCTTGGGCTATTTTCACTGGAACAGAAAAGACTGAGGGGTGACCTGACTGAGGTGTACAAGATTATTAGAGGCATGGACAGGGTGGATAGGGAGCAGCTGTTCCCCTTAGTTGACGGGCCAGTTACCAGGGGCCACAAGTTCAAAGTGAGGGGTTGGAGGTTTAGGAGGGAATTGAGGGAAAACCTTTTTACCCAGAGAGTGGTGATGGTGTGGAATGCACTGCCTGGGAGGATGGTAGAGGCGGGATGCCTCACATCATTTAAAATGTATCTGGATGAGGACTTGACACGCCATAACATTCAAGGCTATGGGCCAAGTGCTGGCAAGTGGGATTAGGTGGGCAGGTCAGGGCATCTCATGCGTTGGTGCAGATTTGACGGGCTGAAGGGCTTCTTGTGTTCTGTCTGATTCTGGGATTCCTGACAGAAGAGCAGATTCCAAACACTGGAGCCTGGGTCTGCTAAGGGGCCATATTATGATCATCAATGGTACATCTAAGCTGGGAATACTGGTAGTCAAGTGGTGAAAGTGGGACCCACCTAAAGGTCGAGGGTAGGATCATGGAAGATAAAAAATATAATTTTCCAAAATATTTTAAGGACTTTGGAGACCTTGAGGAAATTCAGAACCCTCTTTTTGGCATAACGACTTGACGCTCCTTCTGGCCTTGTGAACTTACGCCAGACGTACTGGCATTTTTGGTGGGTGGGAGAACCCTCGGTGCCCCTTCAGTCCATTAAAATCTTTCAAGTTGTGGGATCCATCTGTCCACGACCCTTTGAACTTTAGCAGGGTCAACGGTGGGCATCAAAGGCATGGCGGCATTTACTCCCCACAATTTCAGTGATGCAAATGTTAGCCTGTTGCAATAAAAACACGTGGTAATCAAAAGTAAGGCACCAAAATCAAACATCGCCGTCACAGGTTTTAATCTTATTGGCCTTTCTGCCAGCTGTTTATCAATGCAGAATACAGTCAGTTATGTATTCCTGTCACGAATGGACCAACACAATGAACGTGGTCCTCAGCAAAACACTATCTCACAAAACCAGTTACTCTTCAACACCTCACATGTCATTCCCCAAGCTGGACCCTCTTGGGTGCTGCCTTATCTCTGACATACGACACAATGGAGCTTTTAAAAATGCATCCACCTTTTTGAAAAGGCCTAATATCTCTTGATATCTTTGCGTATTTTCATTCCATAAAAGAAGCACTGCATGACATTATGCCACATTCATACAAGTGGACCTAGCAGATATAGCACAGCCTTGTCAATCCTATTGCACATGCATCAATGCCACGGAATGAGGGCTCCTGGCTACCATCTGTGTTGCCTTTTAAAGTGATAGAATCTGCTTGATGTTATATCTAAAGTGTTCTCCCAAATTATTTTAACTTGCAATGAAACTAGTTTTCTTTCAAAGAGAATAACCTCCTTCCTCGTGGCTTTTGGGAGCCAGTGGCAAACTTCCTGGAATCCATAGTAGATCCATTAGTGTCACCATATCATGCCCCCAACACACCACCACTTAGTCAAACTCCTTGTCGACAATGGGGAGCAGCCATCCACACTCAGGAACAAAGAACATAGAACATACAGAGCAGAAGGAGGCCATTCGGCCCATCGAGTCTGCACCGACCCACTTAAGCCCTCACTTCCACCCTATCCCCATAACCCAGTAACCCCACCCAACACTAAGGGCAATTTTGGACACTAAGGGCAATTTAGCATGGCCAATCCACCTAACCTGCACGCCTTTGGACTGTGGGAGGAGACCGGAGCACCCGGAGGAAACCCACGCAGACACAGGAGAACGTGCAGACTTCGCAGAGACAGTGAACCAGCAGGGAATTCGAACCTGGGACCCTGGAGCTGTGAAGCCACAGTGCTAGCCACGGGTGCTACCGTGCTGCCCAAGGAACGAGGTTCACAATAGGTTGGGTTATTGCTTATACAAGTCTGTGTACAATTTCTGCTTTTGTTCCCCCCCCCCTCACCATTGCTACCACCGAAAGAGCCAAGACAACAGGGCATCTCACCACCGCCTTATCATGGGCAATTAGGGACAGGCAATAGGTGCTGGCCTGGCCAGCAAAGCCCACATCCCAGTGAATGAATAATTTTTTTAAGTTGCAGCTGTCACTGTCTCGATCCCTTACATCAGGCATGTCTGGCCCTGTGCATGCTGATGGAGTCTCGTCTACTGCAAGGGGAACTCTAATTACAGTTTGAACATTTGTTAAAATAAATGCATACAGAATCAAAATCGCTCTCCCCTCCCACCATTTAAGCATCTGGCAGCCTGCACACTGACACGCATCAACACGCATCAACACACTTGGAATTACATTGATTTGCATTCCGATCTCAATTCTTTTCTCCTCATCCTAGGATCTGCAATCCTGCTGGGTGAGACCAGATGGTTCACTCATCTCCATATATGAATCAAAATGCCAAAAATAGCGAATGACTCAAGATGCAGGTAAAGATTGAAAATATGACTGAAATAGTAAAAATTACTAAAACGGATATAAATAAAAGTAAAGAAAAAACACTGCGGGTGCTGAAAATCTGAAATCAAATCAGAAAATGCTGGCAAAACTCAGCAGGTCTGACAGCATCTGTGGAGAGAAAAACAGAGTTATTGATCCAAGACCAGTATAACTCTCCTTCAGAGCTTTTGTCAGTAAAAGCAACCTACTTATCAAAACAAAATGTCTCTCATGTATTTTATAGTCACAAGACAGATGCAGATGTGGGAGTCCATTCAACCAGTTTTTCCTCATGCAACTAGAATGAAGGACCCATATTCATAGAACCATAGAATCCCTACAGTGCAGAAGGAGGCCATTCTGTCCATTGAGTCTTCACTGACCCGCCGAAAGAGCACCCTACCGAGGCCCACTCACTGCCCTATCCCTATAACCCTGCCTAACCATTGGCCATCAAGGAGCAATTTGGCATTCCCAAATCACCTAACCTGCGCATCTTTTGACTGTGGGAGGAAACTGAAGCACCCGGTAGAAACCCAGGGAGAAAGTGCAAACTCCACACGGACAGTCACTCAAGGGAAAAATCGAATCCGGTCTCTGGCGCTGTGAGGCAGCAGTGCTAGCCACTGTGCCGCCCCCCCAACAATGTTTTCTAATCCAGGAGCAAACACTGCAGTAGGAAATAAAGACAGAAAATGCTACAAAAACCCAGCAGGTCAGGCTGTAAAATGGTTACCCTTTGTTTACTGATGCTCCACAAAGATTTGACATTTCCATTCACACCCCAGAGGCATGAACACAGGCACCGGATCAGATGCGCAGAGACTGGACATTTCCCCGTTCCGCCAACTGGACCCGGGATCAAGAGACCCAGAAGGTCGGATTTTCATTCCAGAGGGACAGGCTGGATTAGAAGTCAAGCCCGCCACCCTAGAATGAATAGAGAGGCTGCCAGGTCCAGTGGAAAGCTGAGCAGAAGGCACTTTGTTGAAGTTTTAAAAAAATTATTAAAAGAAAAAACAGCCCTCGCTCCTCAACCCCCTCACCCCCCACACATTCCCCATCCATGCCAATCTTTCTACTTCATGTCCCTCTGCCCAGCCCCATGCCCCCTGTACCCTTCATGTCACCCTATGCCCCTCCACTCACCCATATGGCTCCTCATATCCTCAATGCCAACCTATGCTCCTCTACCTGAACCCCATGGACCTTAATACACCCAATGCCACCCCATGTCCTCAGTCATCCTCATATTCCTTTATAGTCCCTATGCGAACTTAGAGCCAACGCATTCCAAGCCACGTCCCAACCCTCCACCTTTTTCCCTTACACCCTTGCTGTTAACTCACAAAGTGTCCACCCATGGGCAAACTCAGGAGTCATGGTGACATAAAATAATGTGTCCATAGGTGACATCTCCATTTTTAAAACAATCACATTGATAAAAAAACATTCAATTCATTGAATTTTCTTCTACTAATCCGCTATGAAAACAAACATTTGATTTAAGTATTTAATTTATTTTGAAAGCAAACATCAATATACTATTACAACTTGGAGCTGTCAATCAAATTGCTCATTAACAATCACCCCCTGTGATAATGTTAGGTTGTAATGCAACACAAATGCTACAATGCAATACAAATCCTATAATGATGACCCTCAGACATATGTCAACAGACAGAATGAAATATCAGGCACTGCTTTTTAAGCACACCAAAGTTAAATTCCTCGATAGCTTTGATACACCTAAGGAGTTCTGACAGTTTAACAGTTCTTTGACAGTTTGACAGTTCAATAAATTTATGCACATCTTAAGTAGAATCATGAAGAGTTTTAACAATCTCAAAGGGCACCTGACCTCTCATAAAGGGTACCTTATCTCTCACAAAGGATGCTGTACTTCTCCAAAAGAGTGTTATACCACTCTCAAAGGTGTCCCAGGATCATATCCAAAGGAGGGAAGGGAGGGGTGGGGGTAACATTTCCACATTCATACCTCTGCTGGCATTTTTGCACAAATAGAGAGTCTTTCCATCTGTGAGAAAATTCAAGCGATTTTCTAGGCTGACTCAACAATGTAGCATTGATAGAATACTGCACGGTGCTGTCTATCAGATGGACCGCTAAAGAGAGGCCGTATCTGCACATTCAGGTAGATGTCAAAGATTATGTGGCAGTGTTTAAAGATTGGAGGAGTTCTTCTAGTGTCCTGGCCAACATTTATCCACAGCCACTGCTAGAAAAGTTTAAAATGGCCATTTATCTTGATGCTGTGCACAAACTAGTTACCATAATTCCCTACATTAAAACAGTGACCACATTTGAAAATCATTTTATTGACTGTGAACTGCTCTTTGACATACTGAGGTCATGAAAGGCGCTATGTAAATGTAAATGCGTTATTCTTTCTTATTGCTGCCTCTTGTAAATCACACAAATCCCTTCACACTTTACTTGTTTGGACACCTTCCACAGTATCCTGGTCAGGTCAATTTTTCCTGTTATCATACAGGATATTGCATTTAACACCATTACAGTTCAATTGGTATTGATTTGACTAATTGCTAAATTTATGAACCGTCTTTTATGTGACCCTAGTTACTTAGTCTGTCTTGAAAGCTCCCACCGCCACTTTCACACCACCCCACCCACTCTGGCCTGTTAACATCTGTGAGCACAGTCAATTTGCACAGTGGATTCCTATATCTACTTTATAAATCTGGCTTAGGAACATGTCCTGATCATAAAAGAACCAGCTCTATAAAATGCTGTGTACTATGGTGTTCATCAGAACTGTGGTTGATTGCAGGCCTATTGGCAAATCCTTTAGAATTTGTCAGGAAGCATCACTGAGTTTTACCGAATCAAAATAGGTTACAGAGCCAGAGAAAGAAAAAAATACAGGATGGTATCATTCTCTAAAGCTGCACTCATTGTTATATCATGATATTTTGTGAGTAAGTTGAACAGAGCTCCATATATGAATCAGGTCAAAGGATCATTCCTTTAAATACGCTTTTCCTGGCTGTTGAGCTTTCATTAAATGCACAAACTACTTTCAAGTGCTGCAAGATATTATTTTATGATTTTAATATTTGTAACTCGCTTCATTTATGCAAATATTCCATTCCCACTGGAAGCTTCTAGCTCTTGCCCTTTTAAAACCCAAAATTTTAGGATATCCATATTTCCCCACAATAATTCTGTGAATTTTAGGGTCAGTTTTCACTTCTGTTGCCCAACATTAATGGGGTGGGATGTTATGGCCTCAGATGAAGGTGAAGGAGACACATCCTGAGTGAGTGAGACACATCCAGAGTGGGAATTGAAACTTGGTAATTTGGTTCAGTGAGGTAATTCGGTGTAGAGTGGGAGAAGGTGCTTTTTCCCTACCGTTTTGTTCTCCTTCTTCTGGCCTGTAACTGTTAATCTGCAGGGAGAGAACCAGAGAGCATCCTGGGAAGGTAAGTGATTTTTATTACCATTTTATTACCTTTGATTACGTTTTCAAATTGTGTGTGTGGGGGGGGGGGGGGGGGGGAGACTGAAGTGACATCACAGTAAAGCTGTGACCTGATTGGCTGGTTGGGAATGTGTTAAATTTGAAAAAAAAATATTGCCAAACAAATCTAATTGATTAACTAGATAGTGGAGTAACTAAACCTGAGGGCAGTGATCGGTATTTAGCATTTAATTTGACAGTATAAATCATCTAGCGTCAGGGCCATATAGTTAATTGTAACTCAATCGAACAATAATTCAAGTGTTTATTTTAAATTAATTAATTAGTGCTTAAATATCACTCAGCGAGGTGCAGTGCTCCAACTGTGAGATGTGGCAGATCTGTGACGCTTCCAGCATTCCGGTCGACTACATCTGCAACAAGTGTAACCAATGGCAGCTGCTCTCAGACCGTGTGATTCGGTTGGAGCAGCAATTGGATGCACTTAGAGCATGCAGGTGGCGGAAAGCGTCATAGATTGGAGTTATATAGACGTGGTCACACCCAAGTGCAGGCAAAGAGATGGGTGACCTCCAGAAGGGGCAGGCAGCCAGTGCAGGAATCCCCTGTGGTTGTTCCCCTCTCAAACAGGAATACCGCTTTGGATACTGTTGGGGGGAATAGCCTATCAGGGGAAAACAGCTGCAGCCAGAGCAGTGGCACCACGGCTGGCTCTGATGTTCAGCAGGGAGGGTCAAAGCACAGAAGAGCAATAGTCAAAGATGACTCTACAGTCAGGGGCACAGATAGGCACTTCTGTGGACGTGAAAGAGACTCCAGGATGGTATGTTGCCTCCCTGGTGCCAAGGTCCAGGATGTCTCAGAACGGGTAGCGGTCATCTTGAAGGGGGAGGGCAAACAGGCAGAGGTTGTTGTACATATTGGTACTAACGACATAGGCAGGAAGGGGCATGAGGTCCTGCAGCAGGAGTTCAGTGAGCTAGGCAGAAAGTTAAAAGACAGGACCTCTAGGGTTGTAATCTCGGGATTACTCCCTGTGCCACGTGCCAGTGAGGCTAGAAATAGAAAGATAGAGCAGCTAAACACGTGGCTAGTGTAGGAGGAAGTTTTTCCGTTATCTGGACCACTGGGAGCTCTTCCGGGGCAGGTGTGACCTGTATAAGGAGGACGGGTTGCATCTAAACTGGAGAGGCATAAATATCCTGGCCGCGAGGTTTGCTAGTGTCACACGGGAGGGTTTAAACTAGTATGGCAGGGGTGTGGGTACCGGAGCAGTAGGTTAGAAGGTGAAAACAGACATCCGGGTGCGGCGATGACCAGCTAAGTCGCACGTTTCGGCAGCTCCCGGTGGAACGGACTTTTGGGCTCTTAATAAGAGCCCCAACGGCAATTTTAACGGCTAAAAGCACTGTGCGGTAAACCAGAAGGGAATCCCCCCTGGATACAGATGGAAAAAGGAGAGGAAAGTGGCCGGATTGCGGTGGATCCTTTAGAGCAGCGGCAAGGAAGGCAAGCAAAAACCAAGATGGCGTCGGAAGGTGGCAGTTTAATATGGGGCCCTGAACAACACGAGTTTTTGAAACGCTGCGTGGAAGAGCTTAAAAAGGAGATGAAGAAGGAGCTGTTGGCCCCGATATTACAGGCGATTGAAGGGCTAAAAGATGAGCAAAAGACCCAGGAGCGGGAGCTTCGGGTTGTGAAGGCAAAGGCTGCCGAGAACGAGGACGATATACAGGGCCTGGTGGTGAAGACGGAGATGCACGAGGCACACCATAAACGATGTGTGGAAAGGCTGGAGGTGCTGGAGAATAATGCGAGGAGGAAGAATTTAAGGATTCTTGGTCTTCCTGAAGGTGCAGAAGGGGCGGACGTCGGGGCATATGTGAGCACGATGCTGCACTCGTTAATGGGAGCGGAGGCCCCGACGGGTCCGTTGGAGGTGGAGGGAGCATACCGAGTGATGGCGCGAGGACCGAGAGCAGGAGAAATTCCCAGAGCCATAGTGGTGAGATTCCTCCGTTTTAAGGACAGAGAGATGGTTCTCAGATGGGCAAAGAAAACTCGGAGCAGTAGGTTGGAGAACGCGGTGATCCGCGTATATCAAGACTGGAGTGCGGAGGTGGCGAGAAGGAGGGCGAGCTTTAATCGGGCCAAGGCGGTGCTTCATAAAAAGAAGATTAAATTTGGAATGCTGCAGCCGGCAAGACTGTGGGTCACATATCAAGCGAAGCACCACTACTTTGAAACGGCAGATGAGGCGTGGACATTTATTGTTGAAGAGAAATTGGAATAAGCGGGTTATTAAAAAAGAACGTTTGAGACAAAGTGGTGGGGCGAATATGGGGGGCGAAGAGGGGGGAAAAAGGGGGGAGAGATGATTATTATGTTGTTAATCCTGCGACCCGGTAACCTTTCTCTCTTCCACAGGTTGTGGGGGAGGGAGGAAGGGAGGTGGAGGAGCTGGGGGCGTTGGCCATTGGGGGCGGGGCCAAAAGGGAAGCGCGGGCTTTGTTCCCGCGCTATGATAATTATGGCGGGAATAGGGAAGCAGGAAGGAGGGGGCGTCGCACGGTGCGAGCCGAGGTCACGGGGGGAAGCCGAGGTCGGCCAGAGTTTGCTGACTTCTGGGAGCAACATGAGGGGTGTAACTACGCTAGTGGGGGATCTAGCGGGGAGGGTGGGAGGGGGGATTTACTGGGTTGCTGCTGCTGGGGAGAAGGGGGAGCTGGTATGGGGTGGGGTGGGCGGGGCGGGAGGGCACCGCCTGGGGGGGACACAACTGCGTGGGAACCGGGTGAGGAGCTGGATAAAAGGGGATGGCTAATCGACAAGGGGGGGGGGGGGGGGGGGGAGGGGGTAAAGAGCCCCCCAACCCGGCTGATCACGTGGAATGTGAGAGGGCTGAACGGGCCGATAAAGAGGGCACGGGTACTCGCACACCTTAAGAAACTTAAGGCAGATGTGGTTATGTTACAGGAGACGCATTTGAAACTGATAGACCAGGTTAGACTACGCAAAGGATGGGTGGGGCAGGTGTTTCATTCGGGGCTAGATGCGAAAAACAGGGGGGTGGCTATACTAGTGGGGAAGCGGGTAATGTTTGAGGCAAAGACCATAGTGGCGGATAGTGGGGGCAGATACGTGATGGTGAGTGGCAAATTACAGGGGGAGGCGGTGGTCTTAGTGAACGTATATGCCCCGAACTGGGATGATGCCAACTTTATGAGGCGCATGTTAGGACGTATCCCGGACCTAGAGGTGGGGAAGTTGGTAATGGGTGGAGATTTTAACACGGTGCTGGAACCAGGTGGACAGATCGAGGTCCAGGACTGGAAGGAGGCCGGCAGCAGCCAAGGTGCTTAAAGACTTTATGGAGCAGATGGGAGGAGTAGACCCATGGAGATTTAGCAGACCTAGGAGTAAGGAGTTTTTGTTTTTCTCCTATGTCCACAAAGTTTATTCGCGAATAGACTTTTTTGTTTTGGGAAGGGCGTTGATCCCGAAGGTGAGAGGGACGGAGTATACGGCTATAGCTATTTCGGATCACGCTCCACACTGGGTGGACTTGGAGATAGGGGAGGAAAAAGAACGGCGTCCACCCTGGAGAATGGACATGGGACTAATGGCGGATGAGGGGGTGTGTCTAAGGGTGAGGGGGTGTATTGAAAAGTACTTGGAACTCAATGATAATGGGGAGGTCCAGGTGGGAGTGGTCTGGGAGGCGCTGAAGGCAGTGGTTAGAGGGGAGCTGATATCAATCAGGGCATATAAAGGAAAGCAGGAGAGTAGGGAACGGGAGCGGTTGCTGCAAGAACTTCTGAGGGTGGACAGGCAATATGCGGAGGCACCGGAGGAGGGACTGTACAGGGAAAGGCTAAGGCTACACGTAGAATTTGATTTGCTGACAACGGGTACTGCAGAGGCACAGTGGAGGAAGGCACAGGGTGTACAGTACGAATATGGGGAGAAGGCGAGCAGGTTGCTGGCCCACCAATTGAGGAAAAGGGGAGCAGCGAGGGAAAAGGGGGAGTGAGGGATGAGGAGGGAGAGATGGAGCGGGGAGCGGAGAGAGTGAATGGAGTGTTCAAGGCATTCTATGAAAGATTATATGAAGCTCAGCCCCCGGATGGGAAGGAGAGAATTATGTGTTTTCTGGACCAGCTGGAATTTCCTAAGGTGGAGGAGCAGGAGAGGGTGGGACTGGGAGCACAGATCGAAATGGAGGAAGTAGTGAAAGGAATTAGGAGCATGCAGGCGGGGAAGGCCCCGGGACCGGATGGATTCCCAGTTGAATTTTACAGGAAATATGTGGACTTGCTCGCCCCGCTATTGATGAGAACCTTTAATGAGGCGAGGGAAAGGGGACAGCTGCCCCCGACTATGTCAGAGGCAACGATATTGCTTCTCCTAAAGAAGGAAAAAGACCCGCTGCAATGCGGATCCTATAGGCCTATTTCCCTCCTGAACGTAGACGCTAAGATTCTGGCCAAGGTAATGGCAATGAGGATAGAGGATTGTGTCCCAGGGGTGGTCCATGAGGACCAAACTGGGTTTGTGAAGGGGAGACAGCTGAATACGAATATACGGAGGCTGCTAGGGGTAATGATGATGCCCCCACCAGAGGGGGAAGCGGAGATAGTGGTGGCGATGGATGCCGAGAAAGCATTTGATAGAGTGGAGTGGGATTATTTGTGGGAGGTGTTGAGGAGATTTGGCGTTGGAGATGAGTATATTAGATGGGTACAGCTGCTGTATAGGGCCCCGATGGCGAACGTGGTCACGAATGGACGGGGGTCTGCGTATTTTCGGCTCCATAGAGGGACGAGGCAGGGATGTCCTCTGTCCCCATTATTGTTTGCACTGGCGATTGAGCCCCTGGCAATAGCATTGAGGGGTTCCAGGAAGTGGAGGGGAGTACTCAGGGGAGGAGAAGAACACCGGGTATCTCTGTATGCGGACGATTTGTTGTTGTATGTGGCGGACCCGGCGGAGGGGATGCCAGAGATAATGCGGATACTTGGGGAGTTTGGAGAATTTTCAGGATATAAACTGAACATGGGGAAAAGTGAGTTGTTTGTGGTGCATCCAGGGGAGCAGAGCAGAGAAATGGAGGACTTACCGCTGAGGAAGGTAACAAGGGACTTTCGCTACTTGGGGATCCAGATAGCCAAGAATTGGGGTACATTGCATCGGTTAAATTTAACGCGGTTGGTGGAACAGATGGAGGAGGTCTTCAAGAGATGGGACATGGTATCCCTGTCACTGGCAGGGAGGGTGCAGGCGGTTAAAATGGTGGTCCTCCCGAGATTCCTCTTTGTGTTTCAGTGCCTCCCGGTGGTGATCACGAAGGCTTTTTTCAAAAGGATTGAGAAGAGTATCATGAGTTTTGTGTGGGCCGGGAAGACCCCGAGAGTGAGGAAGGGATTTTTGCAGCGTAGTAGGGATAGGGGGGGGCTGGCACTACCGAGCCTAAGTGAGTACTACTGGGCCGCCAATATCTCAATGGTATGTAAGTGGATGGGAGAAGAGGAGGGAGCGGCGTGGAAGAGATTGGAGAGGGCGTCCTGCAGGGGGACTAGCCTACAAGCTATGGTGACGTCGCCGTTGCCGTTCTCACCGAAGAAATACACCACAAGCCCGGTGGTGGTGGCTACTCTGAAAATTTGGGGGCAGTGGAGACGGCATAGGGGAAAGACGGGAGCCTCGGTGTGGTCACGATAAGAAATAACCATAGGTTTGCTCCGGGGAGAATGGATGGGGGATTTGGAATATGGCAAAGAGCAGGAGTAACACAATTGAGAGATCTGTTTGTAGATGGGACGTTTGCAAGTCTGGGAGCGCTGACCGAAAAATATGGGTTGCCCCAAGGGAATGCATTCCGGTATATGCAACTGAGGGCTTTTGCGAGGCAACAGGTGAGGGAATTCCCGCAGCTCCCGACGCAGGAGGTGCAGGACAGAGTGATCTCAAAGACATGGGTGGGGGACGGTAAGGTATCAGACATATATAGGGAAATGAGGGACGAGGAGGAGATTATGGTAGATGAGCTGAAAGGGAAATGGGAAGAAGAGCTGGGGGAGGAGATTGAGGAGGGGCTGTGGGCTGATGCCCTAAGTAGGGTAAACTCATCGTCCTCGTGTGCCAGGCTGAGCCTGATACAATTTAAGGTGTTACACAGGGCGCATATGACTGGAGCACGGCTCAGTAAATTTTTTGGAGTAGAGGATAGGTGTGCGAGATGCTCGAGAAGCCCAGCGAATCACACCCACATGTTCTGGTCATGTCCGGCACTACAGGGGTTTTGGGTGGGGGTGACAAAGGTGCTTTCGAAGGTGGTGGGGGTCCAGGTCGAACCAAGCTGGGGGTTGGCTATATTTGGGGTTGCAGAGGAGCTGGGAGTGCAGGAGGTGAAAGAGGCTGATGTTTTGGCCATTGCGTCCCTAGTAGCCCGGCACAGGATACTGTTGATGTGGAAGGAAGCCAAGCCCCCGGGTGTGGAGACCTGGATAAATGACATGGCAGGGTTTATAAAGCTGGAACGGATTAAGTTCGTCCAAAGGGGATCGGCTCAAGGGTTCACCAAGCGGTGGCAACCGTTCGTCGAATACCTCACAGAAAGATAGAGGGAATGGAAAAGAAGAAGACAGCAGCAACCCATGGGGGGGGGGGGGGGGGGGGGGGGCGGAGGAACCAGAAGGACTCTCAGGGATGTTAGTGTATAAGTATAAGATGTATAGGTGGTTGTTATAGGTAATTGTATACTGGACTGCTGAATTATATTTTTGGAGAGTATTTATTTGGGACAAGGCAGTTGCCATTTAGTTTTGTTTTTTAATTTTGATGTTGTTTATATATTATTTATTTCTTGTTTAAAAAACTGGCCATTGTTATTTATATTGTTATATAACTGTGTAAAAGATACACAATGTACTGTTATGGTTGGCCAAAAATTTTGAATAAAATATATATATTTTTTAAAAAAGAAGGTGAAAACATTGAGGGAGAACTAGAGAATAGGGCCAGTATGGCTCTGAGGAAGAGCAGACAGGGAGATGTTGCTGAAAACAGCGGGTCTGGTGGCCTGAAGTGCATATTATAACAATATTAGGCGGGAACTGAAGAACCTAGATTGGGGGCGGATGTTTGAGGGTTAACCAACATCTGACATGTGGGAGGCTTTCAAATGTCAGTTAAAAGGAATTCAGGACCGGCATGTTCCTGTGTGGAAGAAGGATAAATATGGCAAATTTCGGGAACCTTGGATAACGAGAGATATTGTAGGCCTCGTCAAAAAGAAAAAGGAGGCATTTGTCAGGCCTAGAAGGCTGGGAACAGATGAAGCCTGTGTGGAATATAAGAAAAGTAGGAAGGAATTTAAGCAAGGAGTCAGGAGGGCTAAAAGGGGTCACGAAAAGTCATTGGCAAATAGGGTTAAGGATAATCCAAGGCTTTTTACACATACATAAAAAGCAAGAGGGTAGCCAGGGAAAGGGTTGGCCCACTAAAGGACAGGCAAGGGAATCTATGTGTGGAGCCAGAGGAAATGGACGAGATACTAAATGAATACTTTGCATCAGTATTCACCAAAGAGAAGGAATTGTTGGATGTTGATTCTGGAGAAGTCTGTGTATAGATGGCCTGGGTCACATTGAGATCCCAAAAGACGAGGTGTTGGGCGTCTTGAAAAATATTAAAGTAGATATGTCCCCAGGGCCTGATGGGATCTACCCCAGAATACTGAAGGAGGCTAGAGAGAAAATTGCTGAGGCCTTGACAGAAATCTTTGGATCCTCACTGTCTTCAGGTGATGTCCCGGAGGACTGGAGAATAGCCAATGTTGTTCCTTTGTTTAAGAAGGCTAGCAAGGATAATCCAGCGAACTACAGGCCCGTGAGCCTTACGTCAGTGGTAGGGAAATTAATGGAGAGAATTCTTCGAGACAGGATCTACTCCCATTTGGAAGCAAATGGACGTATTAGCAAGAGGCAGCACGGTTTTGTGAAAGAGAGGTCGTGTCTCACTAACTTGATAGAGTTTTTCGAAGAGGTCACAAAGATGATTGATGCAGGTAGGGCAGTGGATATTGTCTATGTGGACTTCAGTAAGGCCTTTGACAAGGTCCCTCATGGCAGATTGGTACAAAAGGTGAAGTCACATGGGATCAGGGGTGAGCTGGCAAGATTGATACAGAACTGGCTAGGTCATAGAAGGCAGAGAATAGCAATGGAAGGGTGCTTTTCTGATTGGAGGGCTGTGACTAGTGGTGTTCCGCAGGGATCAGTGCTGGGACCTTTGCTGTTCGTAGTATATATAAATGATTTGGAGGAAAATGTAACTGGTCTGATTAGTAAGTTTGCAGACAACACAAAGTTTGGTGGAATTAAGGATAGCGATGAGGACTGTCAGAGGATACAGCAGGATTTAGATCGTTTGGAGACTTGGGTGGAGAGATGGCAGATGGAGTTTAATCCGGACAAATGTGAGGCAATGCATTTTGGAAGGTCTAATGCAGGTAGGGAATATACAGTGAATGGTAGAACCCTCAAGAGTATTGACAGTCAGAGAGATCTAGGTGTACAGGTCCACAGGTTACAGAAAGGGGCAACACAGGTGGAGAAGGTAGTCAAGAAGGCATACGACATGCTTGCCTTCATTTGCCGGGGCATTGAGTATAAGAATTGGCAAGTCATGTTGCAGCTGTCTAGAACCTTAGTTAGGCCACACTTGGAGTATAGTGTTCAATTCTGGTCGCCACACTACCAGAAGGATGTGGAGGCTTTAGAGAGGGTGCAGAAGAGATTTACCAGGATGTTGCCTGGTATGGAGGGCATTAGCTATGAGGAGCGGTTGAATAAACTCGTTCTCACTGGAACAACGGAGGTTGAGGGGCGACCTGATAGAGGTCTACAAAATTATGAGGGGCATAGACAGAGTGAATCGTCAGAGGCTTTTTCCCAGGGTAGAGGTGTCAATTACTAAGGGGCATAGGTTTGAGGTGCGAGGGGCAAGGTTTAGAGTAGATGTACGAGGCAAGTTTTTTACACAGAGGGTAGTGGGTGCCTGGGACTCGCTGCCGGAGGAGGTGGTGGAAGCAGGGACGATAGTGACATTTAAGGGGCATCTTGACAAATACATGAATAGGATGGGAATAGAGGGATACAGACCCAGGAAGTGTAGAAGATTTTAGTTTAAACGGGCAGCATAATCAGCACAGGCTTGGAGAGCCGAAGGGCCTGTTCCTGTGCTGCGCTTTTCTTTGTTCTTTGTTTTGTTCAAATTGAGATGAGTATCCTTAACAGCCCACTGACACTGATAAAGAGACAGTTGACATATTGCAATGGGCCTACTGCTGAGGACCTAATGTCCGTGTCTGTCTTAAGTGGTACACTCTTTTAATGTGTAAAACTGGGGCCTGGGACTCCCTACTGTTTTTGGTCAGAGCTCAGGTCAGGATATGTGTCTTATACATTCTAACTGAACATATCAGCAATGGAACCCAAAAGGCTCATCCAAAATATGTTTGAAGTTATTTCTGAGGGCCAGGAGAGACAAATGTTGTGGCCAGGGATACCTGAAATGGGGAGGTCTCCTTCCAGCAAGATGTGCTAGCCTGCCTGATTGGCTCCACAGTGTGTAGGTCCAATTTTAAATAAGACCTGGAAAAGTCATAATCAAAATTGTACACTGGGTGATTCATGAGAAATTTAAAAAACTAGGTGACAGGTTTTAATCCACATCTTGCCCCCTTGTTGGAAAGGGGCAGATGGGAAGGGAAAAATTACACAGGAAGATAATTGACTGGCTCTCCAGTTTCCAGTGCCACTTCTGTGATTTCCTGCCAGATGTACCATTGGGTATTTGATAAGCAACCTTTCCTCTCATCCAAACCTCCAAGCCCACATTCTACCACTCACTCACTGGCCAGAAATGAGCCTGAGTTGAGTGAGGCAAGAGCAAGTATCCTGCACAGCTCCCGTTGTTAACACCAATGAATTTATACAAGGGTGCGTTTCCAAACAGACAACCATTTCATGCTTTGGATGATATTGACAAATAGCTTGGGTTTCACGCTCTTAACTTAGGACGTCACCTGAAACATTCCCTGTGTTGCTGGTGTCTAAGTCATACACTATTTCACATTCTTACAACATAAAGTGGGTAGCTAATGGGATTTTTTTTATTTGCCAAACAGCTGCTCAGCATAGAAGTCATGGAAGTGACCTTTCCAGCAATGTGACCAATATGTCACCTTCAGCATTATTAAATTGAGTTAGCAACCACATAAAATATGTAAGAAAAAAGACAACATATGTTGGATTGATAGTTGCTTAAACAATGAGTGTGAACTAATTATATAAATAGCAGTCATGTTTGCACCCAGTAGCCATTTACTTTACCTTGAATATAGTTACATGGATCTATGTGTAATTAAAGTTAAGCTGATTTCAGTTCCAGAATCTTTTGTGTGACAATAATGCAGAGTATCAACGGGAACACTGGCAACTCATGAATATTTGATGTCTGCACTTGTATTATGAATCTACCATTGCCAGCATAACCTCTGTGCCAATCATCCTATTATTTAATTTTCTTCATATCAGGGGAATTCATTTTAAAGATCTCTGGATTCACCAAGATCCAAACAACTGCACTTTAAACTTTATTTTGAGCTTTTTATGTCTTTTTTCAAAATGTTTTGAATTTCAGAGATACAGACTAATTAAACAGGAAGGGCATTTTAATAAAGAACTGCTTTTCTATTACATTACACCCTGCATTTTCCCCCTTCCTCTTGTGAAGATGAAAAATTTCAATGCTGTCAGTACAATCTCTCTCCTTGGTGATCTCTCTATGCTTTGAACAGTGGAGAGGAATCCCAGCTGAGCCCAGTCTTGCTTTCATTTGAAATCCATGCAGAAACAGTTTGTAGCAAGTCACTGTAGTGATATCAGGAGCCCTAGCTGATGTCAGCTATCCACAGTCCAAGGATTATAAGGCTGATTATATTACTACCCTGGCTGGCCACAGCATAGACTAGGATTGGTTCTGTCAAGTCCAGAGTGCAAAGATTTTTTTTAAAGTACTAGATCACCCATAGATAATCATTTTAAACTATTCAGCAAGTTAGAAACCTGAATTTAAAACAGAAAATGCTGATTAAATGTCATTGACCTGAAAGGTAAATTCTGTTTCTTGCTCCGCAGCTTCTGCCAGATTTATTGCATGTTTCCAGCAATTTCTGTTTTTATTTTTAGTCTGCGTTGCTGTACATCCTCCAGATGAACATTTGTCACATTCCCAGTGTGCTAGCCCTTTTTGTATTGTCCTTTAATTCCCCTTTCCTTCAACCACCTATCTAACCTAATCTTAAACGTTAATTTTGGCAAGGCTGGGAATGGGTAATTAACGTAAAACAACAACGTGCGTTTAATTGGTGCGTTTAATGTAATATAATGTGCCAAGCCACTTCACAGGAGCCTTACTGAACAAGAAATTGACACCAACCTACATAAGGAAATACCAGGTCAGATGAACAAATGCCTGGCCAAAGAGATAAATAGGAAAGACAGGTAGATTGATTGGGGGGGGGGGTCTTGGAAACTGAAGGAGTAGATGGCAGTGATGGAGAGATGAAAATCGGAAATGCCAAAGAGGTCAGAATTGAAAGCGCATAGATCTCGGGAGCTGAAAGCCTGCAGGAGGTCACAGAGATAGGGAGGTGAAAGGCCATGATGGAATTTTTTAATTATTCCAATTGAGCTCTTTCTTTTTATATTACTATTGAAGTTTTACATAATATCAGAGTAACAAACAATCAACCAATGCAAACACAAGAGTACAAAATCAAAAATTACAAGCAAATCTAAAACAGAAACACAACATTAAACTTAAACACTATAACTAAACCCCCTAACAGCTGGCAGTGTTTAAATCCATAAAAAAGGAATACAAGGTTGCCATCTCAGGTAGGACTTCCCCACTGACCCCCTGATGGTGTATTTAATTTTCTCTAAGCGTAGGAATTGCAATAAATCGCCCAAGAGTGAGTGCAAGAGCGAGCCTCCATTTGGCCCCAAATAGAATCAGGGTCACTAATCCACAGCAAAATTCTTTGGATGTTAGCAGCCCAGTAATAAAACAATAAATTTGGGAGGGCCATGCCTCCCGTCCGCCTGTCCGTTTGGAGCAGCACACTGCCCAAATAAAAGCAGATATCAATTTGTTAACCTTAATAAAAAAGGATTTTGGTAAAAGAAAATGAGGAGACATTGAAAAAGAAATAAAAACCTAGGAAGTACATTCATTTCAATTATTTGGATCATACCCGCCAGTGACAGAGGAAGGTTGTTCCACCTCTGTAGATCTTTAATACTATTGATCAAGCTCTAGTAGTTTAATTTATGAAGTGAGGCCCAACTAAGGGCCATCCAGATCCCCAAATAGCAGAAATTTGTTTTAGAGGGGCGGAAAGGTGACAAGTCTAATTGGCCTTGCTTTCTGGGGTGGTTAACTGGAAAGTATTCACTCCTGCCTAGATTCAATTTATAACCAGAGGAGGAACGAAAGGTATGAAGTGTCATCATTGTGCCATCTATAGAGGGATTGGGTCCATAATAAAAAGAAGGTCATTCGCATAAAGCGATACCCGATGCTCCACCCCATCACAACAAATATCCCTCCATTGACTCGAGGCCCTCAGCGCTATAGAGAGAGGCTGTACAAGGCAAACAAAAGTGGAGAAAGATGGCTGAGGGCATCAAGAGCATTGGCCGGGCACTGATTACCTTAGCCAGTCACAGAGGAACATGTCACAGTCCCAGTGAGACATGACACAGTCCCAGAAGGGCGTGTCCTAATCTCAGTGCACCATAGCTGATGTCATCGAGACCATATTTCAGACGAGGGCATACTTCCAGGACTGGCAGTGCCAGGTGATGGTGGCCCCTCGGGAGCTCACTCCAGCCTCCCCTCCATCCCATGGAGTAGCTGAGGGATCAGCGAGCCCCCAGAGCAAGGGGGAAGTGATGGGGCCGATGCTGGCGCTTCCCACATGGGAGGCGCTGGAACACCTCAGCCCTTCCGAATCCCCCCCCCCCCACCTGACACCGGTGCATTTCAAGGGCAGCAGGCAGAACAGGCTGACACGTGAGGGCACCCATGATACATGTATGTCCCACATGGTTACACCCTTTTATCGAGAAGTGTCAGGGCATGGGGGCAGCAGTGTGAGCCCGCCTTTTATTACAGCGGCCCCAGTGATTGAGCCCTAACCATTCACCATCTCCAGCAATGCGCCCCCCCCCGCCCCCCCCCCCCGCTGATAACATATTTGGGCCCGTGAGAAGGAATTGCCAGCACAAGTGCAGAGATCATCTGGGTGGACATGTTAAAGACAAGAATCAGACTTTGTCAAGCAATGAGGAGCAGCAGAGCTCATCTCACAGCGAGTCGCCATCATTCTCCATCCGGTGGACAAGACCCACTGATACTGCCAACCCCAGGGTTAACCCTGTGGTAATGCTAGTTTGACCCTCGGAGGGGGAGCTCGTAGTGGGAAGGAATGGAAAGCTAGGGGGAAGGTGGAGCGAAGGACTGAGGGAGAGGGAAGGATTGCGAGTCTCAGGGAAAGGTGGACTTTATGGATGGTGGGGGGGGGGGGGGCACAGTTTGAAGTAGGCGGAGGGGGGAAAGAGGTGGGGCAGGGCGGCAGAGCTTCTGTTGGCCAGGTGCCTAGTTGGTAAATTGAAAGGTCATGATGTTGTCCTGTGTGTGGCAGCCCTGGAGTACACGTTGAACGGCATGCCCTGCCAGCTTAGGCTTCACACCTGGGTCTTCCAGGAGGCTATCCTTGTTCTCCTCCCCGGATGAGGCCTGCCGCTCTACCCCCTCCTAGAGTATTTCACCCCACTACTGAACGATGTTATGAAGGATGCAGCAGGCCACCACGATGCTCGCGACCCTCTTGGGGCTAGATTGGAGCTCCCCTGCAGGAGGGTCTGGGCATCGGAAGCGCGTCGTGAGCCGTATGCGTATTCACGCTGCCTGGATAACGGGCAAATACATGTATGATGTGCAGCTGGTGGTCGCACATCAACTGTACATTCATGGAGTAGAAGCCCTTCCTATAGATGAAGGGAATCCCATGTCGAACTGGTGTTCAGGAGGGACATGCACGCCATTGATTGTCCCCAGGACCTGGTGCATGCCAGCAATGGCCACAAATCTTGCTGCCCGGGCTCTTGTTGGCCTGGTCAAATTTGATGGTGATGCATTCAGATGCCCAGAAGCCCGTGCATGGGGCACGTAGCTCGCTGCAGTCGCCAGCAGGGGACCGGAGCATCAGAACAGGCGTGAATCCCATTTTTCTGGTGATGCTCCACTCTCCGCCGGATCAGGAAACCTGCTACCGGCATCAGGCAATGGAGAATCCAGCCCCATCATCTTCCAATAATGCTATGTGCTAAACATGTTTGCCATTTGCCAACGTGGCATGATGGCACAGTGGTTAGCACTGCTGCTTCACAGCGCCAGGGACTCGGGTTCAACCCTGACCTTGGGTGACTGTGTGGAGTTTGTACGTTTGCTCTGTGTCTGCGTGGGTTTCCTTTGGGTGCCCCAGTTTCCTCCCACTGTACAAAGATGTGTAGGTTAGGTGGATTGGTCATGCTAAATTGTCCCTCAGTTTTCAAAAGGTTAGGTGGGGTTACTGGGGTTGGGGCAGGGGCCTGGGGAGGGTGCTCTTTCAGAGGGACGATGCAGACTCAATGAGCTGAATGTCCTCCTTCTGCACTGTAAGGATTCGAGGATTTGCAGCAACCTCCTGCTCACAACTGTGTTGAATTGCTTCATTGAATTATTTATGATCAATGTTCAAGAGGTAAAGTATAGCCCTTCACTCACATTAGTTCATCCATTCAAGCTGCAGTGCTTCACATGGAACCTCATTGCTTTTTGCATTCACCCACATTCTCATCACACCCAGTTATGGACTGCACGGCGATTCCTGGGCTTAACTACATTATAGGATCCACATGAAAACCTGAATGCGAAACCTGATCCGACGGAGAGTGGAGTGTCACCTGCACTATTGGCTGTGCGTTTCTAAGGATGTCTGAGGGAAAATTTCCCCAGAACAATTTGAATTTTTACTTTAAATATTCTGGTACATCCCGAGCACTTCTAAATTTCACTTTCCATAAGTTTTTTTTTAAATTGGATATTTAGATTTTCAATAGAATAACTTGAACTTAGTTAATCAAATGCTAATTCGCTCGTCACTCAGCAGGTGTGAGGTGGTGTGCACCTGGTGAAAACAGTCACCAAAAATTTACCTTGAATGGAAGTAATGTTCCATGCAGTGGAAGAGCAGAAGGATTACTTTTTGCGAGGGTGGGTGATACAGACTCGCTGAGCATTAAACAGCATCTCAGGTTGATTGGGCTGTAAAAATAGCTTGTAGAATTCTGGATATCTTTAGAAGTATGGAATATAGAAACCATGAATTAATGTTGAGTCTGTATGAAACCAAACCTCACAGGTTTGCAGGTATGCAGTTTTGGCCTCCACAAATGAGGAAGAACATTGGGGTTTTAAAGGATAGAATTATTTGGAGAGGTGCACTAGGAAGCCGGTATGTCAAAATACAAACATGAGAAAAGACTTGAAAAATTGGATCATTTTTCCTTAAAACTATAAAGGTTATGGGTGATAATAACAAAGTGTTTAAAGTTACTCGGCTAATAGAGCTCACTAAACGTTGAGAGACATTGCAAAGCAGGGTCATGCAAAATATATTTCTGTTGTAATACTAACATGTTTGCTAAGTAAAGAAATGTATTCTAGGATGTGTCCTGTTATTATTTGCAATGAGGTTGAATTGTAGTGTAGTCAAGTGGTATAGAATTTACAGTGCAGAAGGAGGCCATTCGGACCATCGAGTCTGCACCGGCTCTTGGAAAGAGCACCCTTCCCAACCACACACCTCCACCCTATCCCCATAACCCAGTTACCCCACCCAACACTAAGGGCGATTTTGGACACTAAGGGCAATTTAGCATGGCCAGTCCACCTAACCTGCACATCTTTGGACTGTGGGAGGAAACCGGAGCACCCGGAGGAAACCCACGCACACACGGGGAGAACGTGCAGACTCCGCACAGACAGTGACCCAAGCCGGGAATCGAACCTGGGACCTTGGAGCTGTGAAGCAATTGTGCTAATCACTATGCTACCGTGCTGCCCACTGGTACACTAGACTACTAACATTTCTCTGATCAAGGTAGTTCCCAAAGGGATTCATGCTGTAAAATGTACCCAGCCACCTCCGGTGACGGGGATGTGCTGAGAAGTCACACATCAGGTGCGACTCCCATGAACTTGAAAATAGGCTCTTTTCACTGGAAATAGCCCACTAATACGAAGGATAAAACATCCCCACACCTCAACCAGCAGCAACGCAAAGGGAAAATGCCAAACAACAACCACTCGAAGCCGCGTGGAAACTAGGAGTGGAAAAAGCCAGGAGAAACAAACGGCCGAGCCAGCCGACGTACGATGTGGTGAAACCCAGGCCTCGCCAGATTGAGAAGGACCGACCCACCACACAAGGAGCACCCCCTCCCCTCCCCAACACACCAGGGGATGGGTGGAGGGTGTTTTTCTCAAGGGAACATTTGCCTTCCTAACTGCCAACTGAACCTGCACGCTAACCTTAAGAGAATCTTGAACAAGGACTCCCAAGTCCCTTTGTGCTTCTGATTTCCTGAGCATTTACCCATTTAGAAAATAGTCTATGCCTCCATTTCTCCTTCCAAAGTGCATAACCTTACACTTTTCCACATTGTATTCCATCTTCCACTTCTTTGCCTACTCTCCTCGCCTGCCCAGGTTCCTCTTCCTGTTCAGATCCATCCCAATCTACATCCCCAAGGCCTTCTTCAACTCATTAGAAAAACTGAGCATGAAATTTGTGTGGAGGGGAAAGAACGCAAGGATCCCAAAAAACATACTGCAGAGAGCGGAAACCTTGGGGGCCTAGCCCTCCAAAACCTGCATATACATTATTATTATAATATTATTATTATTACCACTGGGCGGCAACCGTAGAAAGTGTAAAGATGTGGATAAAAGAGCCAGAAGCTGAGTGGGTGCTCATGGAGGAGGGCTCCTGCAGAGGGACCTCGCTCTGGGCCCTGGCCATGGCGGCATTTCCAACCCCACCGAATAAATACTCAACGAGCCCAGTGGTGATAGCAAACTACGGCCATGGAACCAACTGCAACAACACTTTGGGCTAAACGAAATGTCCCATAAGGCCCCCATCTACAGCAACCACAGGTTCATGCCCGCGACAATGGATGCCACCTTCAAAAGGCAGAGACAGGACGGGGGGAGGGGGGGGGCACTGACAGTTAGGGACTTCTACACTGACAACAGATTGACATCACTCGAGGAACTGGCAGAGAATTTCCCGCTGACGGGGGGGGGGGGGGGGGGGTGGGGGGGGGGGGGGGGTGAACAAACCAAGATACATGTAAATCAAAAACTTCTTACGTAGGGAAACGAGGACATACCCACGACCACCGCAACAATCGTTGTTAGAGGACCTACTGGACGCGGACATCCTAGGGAAGGGGAATTGCAGCGATATGTATCGGCGACCACTGGGGAGGGCTAACACACAACTGGATGAGACAAGAGAAAAGTGGGAGGAGGACTTGGGGTTTGAAATAGGGTGGGGACTCTGGAGAGAAGCACTGCAGAGTCAACTCCACCTCCACATGAGCGAGGCTCAACCTAATGCAGCTGGAGCCCACTTGACCAAAACCCGAATGAGCAGGTTCTTCCCGGAGGTGGAGGACAAATGTGAAGGTAGGGCCAACCATGCCCACATGTTCTGGTCTTTCCCCAGACTTGTTGGGTTTTGGACAGCCTTCTTTGAGGCAATGTCCAAGGTTGTGGGGGTGAGGGTGGAGCCATGCCCGAGAGTGGCAGTCTTCAGGCTATCAGAACAGCCAGATCTCTTCATGGGGAGGAGGACCGATGCCCTTGCCTTTGCCTCTCTAATCGCCCACCAGAGAATCCTGCTCGGCTGGTGATCAGCAGGACCACCCAAAGCTGCAGACTGGCTGTCCAACCTATCGGAGTTTCTCCAGATGGAGAAAATTAGAGTTGGGCCATTCACCAGTTGGTCCAAGACCTGTTTGTAGCCAACAGCCAATAAGCCAAAGGAAGGGATAGTGTAGCCACGGTATAACAATGAGAGGGGGGGAGAGGGTGGGAGGGGGGAATAAAGGGGCATGGAGCCCAACCATGCCAGCAAATAACAAAATACATGGCAACCCAACAGGAACAGGATTTAAGAGCTGAGGAGGGAAGAAGGCACGCCAGATAGCCAGACGAGGAGGGGGATCAGGAAGAAAGGGGGGAGAGGGGAGCAGGGAATCCAACCAGAACTAAATACCTACTGGAGAACGAGAAACAAGAAGGTGTACCAATTTCAAATTATGAAAGATAACCAATGTAAATAATAGAAGATGACCGATGTACATATATTTCTCTTTATTTTATTTTTGTTTTCAATGTATGTCCACGCTTCCCTTTGTTTTGCATATTATGAAAAATCCTCAATAAAAACATTTTTTTAAAAAAGTACCCAGTGGAGAATGTGATTCCCTTAAAGAGAAAGAGCAAAGGAAAATGTCTTCCTCATCCTCCCTCTTCCAGCTGTTGCTTACAAGTAAGCAAAGAAGCCAGTTTGCAAGTGCGGTCTTCAACTGGGTTGGCGCGCGGAACAGAAGGATTTAAATGAAGGAAGAGAGCAAACTCAACGTAACCACTGTGATACACCTCTTGTAAATTGATTTGCCTCTCCTCACGTCTCCAATATCATTCCCTTTTTCAAATAGTCTGCTCAGGTGGTTCCTGTGACAAGTGGCTCCTGTTGATTCACCGTCAGTCTTCCCCCATACTGTTTGAGGCAGCTTGATGACTCCCACTGACAACACCGATCGTAGGAGTGGAAGGCCGACACTCACCACTATTCATATCCCTGGATTGTTTGTCTAATGTAAGCTGTATCAACCATAAATTTTGGCATTGTGCTTCACTGAATCATTTAATTTCAGGCTTTGATCCTTATATTTATTAGCATTTGGGGTTATTTCTAAACATACTGAAAAGATGGATTCCCCTTTTGTTGAATGCATTCTGTAATTAAATTACGGAAGCCATTGCCTGTAATGTAATACCTCCGTAAACCTACTGGGTAAGGCTCCAGTCTAAACATTGCAGCCATTCAGGACCATATGTAATTGACATACACAGGCGTCCTACAGATTTATTACAAACTAGGGAATTACACAGTGGGAAATACCTCCTACTTAACTGTCACAGAATGATGTACAGACGATAAACACAGTTCTGAACAGTGGGATTTGGACCTGTGTCATTTTAAAGCATTGCTTTGACAGTAATTTCCCAGCCTCCCACACAGGCCTTATTGTACTTTATAATGTTTGATATTATCTTTCCTTAGAATCGGAGGTATGTTGCCATGACTGAAATAAAGCAGATTAAACTAGAACTTATGACATTTGATTTTTTGGGGGAGATGGGGGGGTAGAATAACCACTTAATCCGATTTGGCTGCACCGAGGATCTGACTGGTTATCACCGTAGGGGTGTGTGGAATAATTTTGCAACCATACTAATAGCTTTTTCTATCCTCTGATAATCCTCGTAACCTGCTTAACTTTTAAAGGATTCATTTCATATCATGTGTCAATAGAATGAGCTTCACATTTTTACACTTAGCAAATGAACATAAAATGTGTCGGGCGAAAGAAATGATTACTAGAATCCAGCATAATTCTAATCCAAATATTAAATTTCAGTGTACTATGCCCATTTTCTTTATTATGTAGAAATAAATAGCATAATTCTGGAATAAAAATCGCCAGGATAAACTACAGGCGAGCTTTGACTGATTATCTACCAGGAAGGCGGTGCGCCAACTGAGACGAGCAAGGGGTGCAGTTTACGAACGTGGAGATAAGGCGTATGTTAGCAGGTCAGCTCCGGAGGGAAGCAGCGGGAAGGGAAATTGTGCAAGTGAGGGATAGGGCAGGGAAGTTGGTGGTGGCTCCGGATCTGATTAACAAGGTTTTTGAGGAGCTTTATGAGAGGTAGTACAGGTCAGAGCCACCTGGGGGAGACCGTGAGATGCAGGAATTTCTAGATGGGTTGGAGTACCCGAGGCTAGGGGAGGGGGACAGGGCTACATTAGAAGGAGCGATAGTGGAGCAGGAGATAAAGGATGCGATTGGGAGGATGCAGTTGGGGAAGGTGGCAGGGCCGGATGGGTTTCCGGTGGAATATTATAAAAAATTCAAGGATAAGCTGGCACCCCTGATGGTGGAGATGTTTGAAGAGGCGATAGGGAAGGGGGTGATGCTGCAAACTTTGGGGCAGGCATCGATTTCGCTGTTGCTAAAAATAGATAAGAATCCGACGGAGTGTGGGTCGAATAGGCCCATATCGTTTCTGAATGTGGACGCAAAAGTATTGGTGAAGGTACTGGCGGGTAGGCTGGAGGAGTGCCTCCCGAAGGTGATAGGTGAAGTTCAGATGGGGTTCGTGAGAGGGAGGCAGCTCTCTTCAAACGTTAGAAGGATATTGAACGTCGTTATGGCACCAGCGGAGGGGAAGGAAACAGAGGTGGTTGTGGCATTGGATGCTGAGAAGGCATTTGACCGGGTAGAATGGGGGTACTTGATGGCAGTTCTGGAGAGGTTTGGGATTGGACCAAGATTTGTGAACTGGGTAAAGCTACTATATAAGGAGCCGAGGGCGAGTGTCCGCACAAACTATATCAGCTCGAGATATTTTTCTCTCCACTGTGGGACTAGGCAGGGATGTCCTATGTCCCCCCTGCTGTTTGCACTCGCGATTGAGCCGTTGGCCATCGCGTTAAGAAGTTTGATGGTATGGAAAGGAATAGTGCGGGGAAGGATAGAGCATAGGGTGTCCTTATGACTTGCTGTTATACGTGTCGGAACCGAGTGTGTCGATAGGGGGAATATTGGAGCTACATCGAGTGTTTGGGTCTTTCTCGGGGTACAAACTAAATCTAGACAAGAGTGAGTATTTTGTGGTGTCTCGGCCGGGGGTGGGGGGGCTGCCATTCCGTAGGGCAGGGACTTGCTTTAGGTTCTTGGGGGTGCAGGTTGCCCGGGAGTAGGGGGAGCTCCGCAGGTACAACATTTCTAGTTTGGTGAGGAGAGTGAAAGCTGATCTGGCAAGGTGGGATGGTCTCCCTCTGTCACTGGCGGGTCAGGTGCAGGTGGTTAAAATGAACATGTTGCCGCAACTTCTGTTTATTTTTCAATGCCTACCGATTTTCCTGCCAAAGGCTTTTTTCAGAGAGACTGAGGGAAGGATTACGTCGTTCATATGGGGAGGGAAGGTGGCCAGAGTTAGAAAGGTGCTGCTACAGAGGGGAAGGCAGGCAGGGAGTTTGGGTCTTCCGAACCTGATGTATTACTACTGGGCAGCGAATGTGGAGAAGGTGCGGAGCTGGGTCAGAGGGGTTGATTCCCAGTGGGCCAGAATGGAGAAGAGTTTGTGCAGGGGGTCGGGATTGAAGGCACTAGCAACAACGCCGCTCCCGATGGCACCCGGGAAACACTCAGGGAGTCCGATAATAATAGCTTCATTGAGAATTTGGAGGCAGTTTCGCCAACACTTCGGGTTGGGGGCAGGGTCAAGGGAAATGCCGATTTGGGGGAACCATAGATTCGAGCCAGGGAGGTGGGATGGAAATTTTCGGAAATGGGAGGAGAAGGGGATTAAGACACTAAAAGATTTGTTTCTGAGGGGACGGTTTGCAGGACTGAAGGAGCTGGAAGTGAAGTCTGGGCTGGAGCAGGGGGAATTGTTTAGATACGTGCAGGTTCGAGATTTTGCCAGAAAGGAGGTACAGAGCTTCCCGGTGGAGCCGGCCTTCACATTGCTGGAGGAGGTGCTGATGACAGGGGAATGGAGAAGGGGGTAGTGTCGGCAGTTTACGGGGCTATTTTGGAAGAGGAGAAGGCACCACTGGAAGGGGTCAAAGCAAAGTGGGAGGAAGAGTTGAGAGAGGATATGGAGGAGGGGTACTGGTGTGAGGTGCTCCAGAGAGTGAATGCCTCCGCCTCGTGCGCGAGGTTGGGGCTGATACAGTTGAAGGTGGTATACAGAGCACACCTCACGAGGGCGAGGATGAGCCGATTCTTTGAAGGAGTAGAAGATGTGTGTAAAGGTTGCAAGGAGGCCCCGCTAATCATGTTCATATGTTTTGGTCCTGTCCAAAGCTAGAGGATTACTGGAAGGAGGTTTCTACGGTAATTTCTAAAGTGGTGCACGTGAAACTGGACCCGGGCCCCCGGGAGGCCATATTCGGGGTGTCGGACCAGCCAGGGTTGGCAACGGGTGCGGAAGCAGATGTTGTAGCCTCGTTGATCGCCCAAAGGCGGATCCTGATGGGTAGGAGAGCAACCTCTCCACCCTGTGCCCTGGCGTGGCGGGGGGACCTGTTGGAAATCTTGACTCTTGAGAGGGTTAAGTTTGAACTGAGGGGAAGGATGGAGGGGTTCTACAATTCATGGGCATTATTCATCATGCACTTTCAAGAACTGGATAACATCGAACATCAGTTGGGGAGGGTGGGTGGGAGGGTTGGGGGGAGGGGGGCGGTGTGTGTTAATGGTGACTATGGGTGATTCCTGATTCCTTTTTGTCATTTGTTTGTGTGAACATGCGGGCTAATGTTTGGGGTTTGGTGGGAGGATGGGATCGTTGTTATTGATATGGGGATTGACATATTTGTTACTGATTATTGTTTATTGTTGGTGGGTGTAAATTTGGGAGAAAATGTGAAAAAGGAGAATAAAAAATATATATATTTTTTTTAATCGCCAGGATAAGGAAAAACCAGACATTAATTAAGTATGAAAACGCACCTTGATTACTCGGCGGACTGTTCCCATCACCCGCTTCCTCATCATTACGCCTTTACTTTACAAATAAACCTGGTCCAAATTTTGTTGTGAATGGAGAACAAATGGCTTTTGTGCAGCACCACATGACTCTTCACAGGTTTGTCTGTGGAAATCACAGGTTTCTGGGTGTCTGATTCAACCTGATGCCATCTACAGGAGCAACGGTGGTATTTGTGAGCAGGGCAAGCAGCAGGGTGACTTATGACATGGTGGTGAGGGAGGGATGGGGGGGGGGTTGGTGGTGCAGGGAGCGGGCGGGAGGAGGGTGCATTTATTGAGCAAACTGACATCGTTGTATCAGATGGTGGGAGGGTTAAAGTTTCAAAGATCTGGGGCGAAATTCTCCGTTATCGGCGGAAACTCCGCCGATCGGCGCAAAAAACGGCGCAAATCCCACTTGCGTCACGTCATAAAAATGGGCCGATAGTCTGCGGCCCGAAATGGGCTAGCAGCGACGTAACGGGATCCGCGCTTGCGCAGTGGTTCATGCCGTGCAGCGCCATACGCGCTGCACGGCGTGACGGCTCATAAGGCCGCGCAGCTCCCCCCCACCCGACCGGAACACCCGACCGCAACACCCAACTTGATGGCTGGCCGTCGCTCAGCCCCGAGGTTCGAGTCACGCGATGTGGAGGCGCTCCTGGACGCGGTGGAGCAGAGGAGGGACGCCCTGTATCCCGGGCACGGCCGCAGAGTTGCCCCACGCCACAGCCGGCGTCTGTGGAGGGAGGTGGCAGAGGCCGTCACCGCTGTGGCCCTAACACCACGGACAGGCACCCAGTGCCACAAGAAGGTGAACGACCTCGTCAGAGCAGGCAGGATGAGCCTCCCCCATATCCCCCCCTCCCCATATCCCCCATATCCCCCCTCCCCCATATCCCCCATATCCCCCCTCCCCATATCCCCCCTCCCCCATATCCACCCTCCCCATATCCCCCATATCCCCCCTCCCCCATATCCCCCCCCTCCCCCATATCCCCCCTCCCCCATATCCCCCATATCCCCCCCTCCCCATATACCCCCCTCCCCATATCCCCCCTCCCCCATATCCCCCCTCCCCCATATCCCCCCTCCCCCATATCCCCCCCACCCCCATATCCCCCCCTCCCCCATATCCCCCCTCCCCCATATCCCACCTCCCCCATATCCCACATATCCCCAAGTGAATCCAGCCCTAACCTTAACCTCTGCAATGCACGCGCAACCGATGGCGTGCATTCATATACCTGCCTAACACTGTTGCCTTTTACCCCTGCCACCACCCCCCCCCCCCCACAGGAGAAGCGCGCACACAACAATAGGGAGCATGTGAGGACTGGAGGAGGGCCCGTTGATGAGAGGCCACTGACCGTACACGAGGAAAGGGCCCTGGAACTAGCTGGCGGACCTGAGGACCGGGAGGTTGCTGATGCAGAGGTCGGGGCCCCACGAGCAAGTGAGCCACCAACAGCCCGTCCCCATATCCCCCCTCCCCTATATCCCCCTCCCCCGTATCACCTGATCACTGCCTGATGTCTAACCATGCATGCTTCATTGTGTATCGCAGGACCAAACGTCCAGGCACCCATCCCCGCAGATGCACACCGCCCGCAGGATGCCCCTCGGAGACCACAGGAGACGGAGAGACCCGCACCCTCCAGCATGCGACGCCCGCAGGATGCCCCTCGGAGACCACAGGAGACGGAGAGACCCGCACCCTCCAGCATGCGACGCCCGCAGGATGCCCCTTGGAGACCACGGGAGACGGAGAGACCCACACCCTCCAGCATGCGACGCCCGCAGGATGCCCCTCGCACACCACGGGAGACGGAGAGACCTGGAGCAACAGGGAGACGACACCCCCGTCACGTGCGGGAGCGACCACCCAGCGATGAGGGGGGCAGCCACAGGCCCCCGTCACATCCGAGCCAGGACATCACTACCCAGGACACCACTATCCAGGACACCCCTACCCGGGACACCACTACCCAGGACACCCCTACCCGGGACAGCACTACCCGGGACAGCACTACCCGGGACAGCACTACCCAGGACACCCCTACCCGGGAAGACGAAATACCGGACAGTGACTCAGAGTGGATGGGTGGAGACGAACCCCCACCCCAAAGTGCCATGGACTCAGAGTGGGACGAAGAGCACGACACAACGCCACTGCTGTCACCAACACCCTCCACCATCGCAGAAACACTCACCACGGTTGGGCACTTTAGTGATGAGGCGTCTGGTACACTCGCTGGTGCGCACAACACAGCCGTCCCGGTACAGCAGGTGGAGGTAGGAGCAGCAGAGGGACCGGGCGGTCGGAGGGCAGCCCAGGCCAAGCGAACATCTGCCGCCCAGATGGATCCCGGGTTCCTGCAGTTACCACACCCACACATAGATCCGATGCAACCACCGACACGGAGACGAGCGAATAGGGTGACGGGTGGCTTGCGGCGGCTGCGGTCGCAGGTGGAGGAGTCCACCCGCGTCCAGGAGCTGGGAGTGGTCCCGGTCATGCGTGCCACCCAGGCTGACACCGCACGGGTGGCGTCCGCGGTGGAGGCAATGGGTGCGACGGTGTCAGACATGGGGAACGGTTTGCGAGGCCTGGGGCCTTCCGTGCAGGCGGCGTCTGTGGCCCAGGAAATGGCTGCCCTCTCACAGGAGGCCATGAGCCAGTGCCAGCGCCAGATGGCAGAGGCGCTCAACGCCATAGCCCAGTCTCAGCAGGCCATGGCCCAGTCTCAGCAGGCCATGGCCCAGTCTCTGCAGGCCATGGCCCAGTCTCAGCAGGCCATCGCTGAGGGCATCGGCGCCAGTGGCCATGTGCGAGCTGGCGTCGCACTGTCGCAGACAGGGTTCGACAACCCCCTGGGCTCCATGGCTGCAAACCTGCAGACCCCTGTCGATACCAGCACGGGCCTCCAGGACTGGCAGCGCCAGATGTCGGGGGCGCGTCGGATGGCCAGTCCGTTCGCATCCCCCACCCATGTAGAGGCCTGGGGGCCATTGGGCACCCCGAGGGAGGAGGAGGTGGTGTGGTCCGTCCCGGCTCCCTCAGTAGGGGAGGTCCCGGTACACCGCGACACCTCGGACTCCCCCCCTTCCGTCCCAGGTGCATCGGGTGGGCAACGGGCAGGACAGGCTGGCAGCTCGCCATCCCAGTCGCCCGGGCCGCAGCCTGGCCCATCTAGGCCAGGACGCCTCAGGAAACGGCCGCCAAAGGGATCCGGTGTCAGAGGGCAGGAATCACAGGAGTCCACCTCCAGTTCTGCTGTACCGTCTGGGGAACCACGTAGACGTAGTCAAAGGGCCCGTAAGGCCAAACAATTAGACACTGAGTAAGTTGGCACGGGTGCAGGGCACAGATGAGTTTTAGGGGCTAGGGCACGTGCATGAACTCCTTTGGTTATTAAAGTCAATGTTACACCTACCGAAGCTGCCTTTGTGCTCTGTCCAAAGTGTGCGGGCGTGTCATGTACGTTGAGCGCAAGTGTGTGTGTGACGGGTGGTCTTACCTCAGCCCCAGGTGAGTCTGCCCCCTTCCCCCTGGGCCGCCATCAACATCCCCCGGGCAGAGGACGGGACCGTGCGCTGCAGTGTCACAGCCGCATGCAGGGATGGTCCGGGTGGATGGTGGTACTGTGGCCATGGGTCAGACATAGTCCAACGATGTAGAGCCAGGAGCTCATCGGAGGCGGGTTGTCATCATCCTCCATGGCCTGCGATAGACACGCGTCCACCCGCAACTGGGTGAGCCCGGCCCGTTGTGCCGCCGGTGGATCGGCAATTGGGGGTGGGGGGGTGGTGTGCATGCGGGTGGGGTGTGTGGGGTTGGGGAGGGGGGTGAGGGTGCTGGGTGGGTGGATGGGTGGGGGGTGTGGGTGGTCGGCTGTTGTCATGGTGTGCGGTCTGTGGCCATACTACCCGATTCCCACGCCCATCTAGTCAGTGAAGCGGGCGTCTATCAGTCTGTCCCGTGCCCGCTGGGCCAGCCGGTAACGGTGGACAGCCACCCGCCTGTGTCTACCCCGTCTGCCCTGACCATTGCCCCCATCCCCCTCATCTGGGGAGGACTGGGCCTCTTCCTGCTGCTCCTCCACTCCGCCCTCCTCTGCCTGCGGCACATCGCCCCTCTGCTGGGCTATGTTGTGCAGGACGCAGCACACCACAATGATGCGGCCGACCCTATCTGACCGATACTGGAGGGCGCCCCCAGAGAGGTCCAGGCACCTGAAACGCATCTTCAGCACGCCAAAGCACCTCTCGATCACTCCCCTTGTCGCTACATGGGCATCATTGTAGCGGGTCTCCGCCTCATTTCGTGGCCTCCGTATAGGCGTCATCAGCCACGATCGCAATGGGTAGCCCCTGTCGCCCAGCAACCAGCCCCTCAGCCGGGGATGGCGTCCCTCGTACATGCCGGGGATGGATGACCGCGACAACACGAATGAGTCATGTACACTGCCTGGGTGACGGGCGCAGACGTGCAGGATCATCATGCGGTGGTCGCAGACCACCTGTACGTTCATTGAATAGGTCCCCTTCCTATTAGTGAACACGGCCCTGTTCTCTGCAGGTGGCCGCACGGCGACGTGCATCCCATCGATCGCGCCCTGGACCATGGGGAACCCGGCAACGGCAGAGAAGCCCACGGCCCGGGCATCTTGGCTGGCCCGGTCCACGGGGAAGCGGATGTAGCGGTGCGCCATGGCATAAAGGGCATCTGTCACTGCCCGGATGCACCGATGTCTGCGATATGCCGGACAGGTCCCCACTCAGTGCCTGGAATGACCCCGTTGCATAAAAGTTCAGGGCCACCGTAACCTTGACGGACACGGGGAGAGGGTGTCCCCCGCCAGTGCCACGCGGTGACAGGTGTGCCAGCAGGTGGCAGATGTGTGCCACGGTTTCCCGGCTCATCCGGAGTCTTCTCCTGCATTCCCGGTCCGTGAGGTCCTGGTATGACTGCCGGGGCCGGTACACACGGGGCGCCCTCGGGTGCCTCCGTTGCCGTGGGGCCACGACGTCCTCCTCCCCCTCCTCGTCCTGTCGGTCAGGTGTCCCTCCAGCCTGGGCGGCTGCCGCCTGCCCCTCTGCGGCAGCCTGCGCCGCCTCTCTGGCACGCTCCTCCTCCTCCTCCTCCTCATCCAGGGCAACATAGACATGAGCGGCTGCCACCACGGCGGCCAACATCGCTGGATGGTCTGAAAACATGACGGCCTGGTGGGGGGGAGGGGAACGACGACATGTCATCATTCCCTCCTCCCCCCAGCCAGGTGGCATGGACCGCATGGGTCCAACTGTTGGAGGCTGGCACCTGGCCAGGTGGACCAACTCATTTGCCCTCCCATCACCCACCCCGGCACGGACCGCCTCCCCAACCCCCAACCTCCACCCCAGCACGGACCTCCCCCCCAACCTCCACCCCGGCACGGACCCCCTCCCCAACCCCCAACCTCCACCCCAGCACGGACCCCCCCCCCCAACCTCCACCCCGGCACGGACCCCCTCCCCAACCTCCACCCCGGCACTGACCCCCTCCCCAACCCCCAACCTCCACCCCAGCACGGACCACCCCCCAACCTCCACCCCGGCACGGACCCCCTCCCCAACCCCCAACCTCCACCCCAGCACGGACCCCCCCCCAACCTCCACCCCGGCACGGACGCCCTCCCCAACCCCCAACCTCCACCCCAGCACGGACCCCCCCCCCAACCTCCACCCCGGCACGGACCCCCTCCCCAACCACCCCGGCACGGACCCCCTCCCCAACCTCCACCCCGGCACGGACCCCCTCCCCAACCACCCCGGCACGGACCCCCTCCCCAACCTCCACCCCAGCACGGACCCCCCCCCAACCTCCACCCCGACACGGACCCCCTCCCCAACCTCCACCCCGGCACGGACCCCCTCCCCAACCCCCAACCTCCACCCCAGCACGGACCCCCCCCCCAACCTCCACCCCGGCACGGACCCCTTCCACAACCCCCAACCTCCACCCCGGCACGGACCCCCTCCCGGCACTCCCCCGGAGCCCAGCCTACTCTAACCACCCCCCCCCCCCCCCCGCCGCACACACACACAAGCCGAGACACACCTCTCCTCACGCAATCAGTCTGCGGCCACGCCATTTCCTGCCCAGAGCCAACCCCCCAGGCCGTCACTCACCTCCTCGCTGGTCGGCGTGAGCCTGGAGCACCGGGTACGCCGATGAAAAGGAGGTTTGATTCACGTCGACGTGAACGGTCATCACGTCGACGGGACTTCAGCCCATCCGGAAGGGAGAATATCGGCAGGCCGAAAATCGGCTGCCTTGCGCAGACCCGTGACATTCTCCGCGGCAGCGGCGCCATTAACACCCCGCCGATTTTTCTCCCTTCGGAGACTTCGGCGGGGGCGGGGGCGGGATTCACGGCGGCCAACGGCCATTCTCCGACCCGGCGGGGGGTCGGAGAATGACGACCCTGGTTCCAATCCAAATCCGTCCTCAACCTGCCAGTTTCCTGCCTTAACCGAGGACACAATGTGAGTGTTGGATACCCCAGCAGCTTCAGCAAGATGAGGGCTTTGTGAATCAGGAAGTGAATGATTTTACACTAACTTTAACCCCAAACCTGACTGTCCTTTTATTCCACCTGCCCCGTTCCCCCCTTTTCCAACAGCATAAAACTCATCATATTTCTACTTCTCTTTAGTTCCAAAGAAGTCATATCAGACGCAAAATGTTAATTCTGTTTCTCCCTCCACAGATGCTGTCAGACCTGCGGAGTTTTCCAGCACTTTTGATTTCTATTTCAGGAGCAGAATTCTCCAGAATCAGACGGGCATCGCGCTGCCCCAAAGGTGCGGAATGCTCCGCATCTTTGGGGGCCGAGCCCCAACTTTGATGGGCTAGGTAGGCGCCGGACGAATTTCTGCCCCGCCAGCTGGCGGAAAAGGCCTTTGGTGCCCCGCCAGCTGGTGCGGAAATGACATCTCCAGGCGACGCATGCGCGGGAGCGTCAGCGGCCGCTGACAGCTTCCCACGCATGCGCAGTGGAGGGAGTCTCTTCTGCCTCCGCCATGGTGGAGACCGTGGCGGAGGCGGAAGGGAAAGAGTGCCCCCACGGCACTGGCCCACCCGCGGATCGGTGGGCCCCGATCACGGGCCAGGCCACCGTGGGGGCACCCCCCCCGGGGCCAGATCGCCCGGCGCCCCCCCCCCCCCCAGGACCCCGGAGCCCGCCCGCGCCGCCTTGGCCTGCCGGTAAGGTAGGTGGTTTAATTTACGCCGGCGGGACAGGCATTTTAGCGGCGGGACTTCGGCCTATCCGGGCCGGAGAATCGCACAGGGGGGCCCGCCAACCGGAGCGGCGCGATTCCCGCCCCCGCCGAATCTCCGGTGCCGGAGACTTCGGCAACCGGCGGGGGCGGGATTCACGCCAGCCCCGGGCGATTCTCCGACCCGACGGGGGGTCGGAGAATCTCGCCCCAGATCTCTAACATCCACTTTTATTCTGTAGCCAGATACCTAACTGAGGAGCTTCCGCAACAATCGTATCACCACCATCGCCCCCTCCCCCCGCCACCCCCCCCTACTAATGGCAATCCCACCCTCCCTTCCTCACAGAATCACAGAATCACACAGCACAGAAGAGGCCCTTCGGCCCATCGAGTCTGCATGACAAATGAAAAATACCTGACCTACCTACCTCATCCCCTTCACCAGCACTTTTCTCATAGCCTTGAATGTTGTAACGTGCCAAGTACTCATCCCGGTACTTTTTAAAGGATGTGCGACAACCCACTCTACCACTACCCCAGGCAGTGCATTCCAGACCGACACCATCTTCTGAGTAAAAATGTTTTTCCTCACGTCCCCCCTAAACCTCCTGCCCCTCACCCTGAATTTGTATCCCCTGGCGACTTACCCATCAACTAAGGGGAACAGCTGCTCCCTATCCAACCTGTCCATGCCCGTCATAATCTTGTACACCTCAATCAGATCACCACTCAGTCTTCACTGCTCTAATGGAAACAACCCAAGCCTATTCAACTTCTCGTCATAACTTAGATGTTCCATCCCAGGCAACACCATGAGGAATCTCCTCTGCACCCACTCCAGTGCAATCAATTATGGCCTCACCAACCACAACATGACATTCCTGCTTTTGTAATCTATGCCTTGTTTGATAAAGGCAAGTGTTCCAGAAGCCTCTTTCACCACCATATTAACCAGCCCTTCTACCGTCAGAGATCTAAGGACAAACACACCAAGGTCCCTTTGTTCCTCAGAATTTCCTTGTGTTATACCATTCATTAAGGGGCAGCACGGTGGCTGCAGCTTCACGGCGCCGAGGTCCCAGGTTCAATCCCGGCCCTGGGTCACTGCTCGTGCGGAGTTTGCACATTCTCCCTATGATTGTGTGGGTTTCGCCCCCACAACCCAAAGATGTGCAGGGTAGGTGAATTGGCCACGCTAAATTGCCCCTTAATTGGAAAAAAATGAATTGGGTACTCTAAATTCATTAAAAAAAAACATTAATTGAATACTTCCTTGTCAAATTACTCCTCCCAAAGTGTATCACCTCACATTTTTCTGGGTTAAATTCCATCTGCCACTTATCTGCCCATTTGACCATCCTGTCTGTATCTTATTGTAACCCAACCTCACTGTTAACCACCTGGCCAACCTTTGTGTCATCCGCAAACTTACTGATCCTACACTGCCTCCACCCATCCCCCACATAGTCATTTACATCATTTATATAAATGATGAATAATAGGGGACCCAGTACAGATCCCCGTGGTGCACCACTGGATACTGTCTTTCAGTCACTAAAGCAGCCATCTGTCATCATCCTGTCTCCTACAACTAAGCCAATGTTTAATCCACCTTATCAAATTACCCTGTATCCCATATGCATTTGCCTTATTTATAAGTCTCCCATGTGGAAGCTTGTCAAAGGCTTTGCTGAAATCCATATCAACTACATCAACTACACTACCCTCATCTACACACCTGTTCAACTCCTCAAGAAATTCAATTAAATTTGTTAGGTATGACCTCCCTCTGGCAATACCATGCTGACTATCCCTGATCAAACTTTGCTTCTCCAAGTGGAGATAGATTCTCTCCTTTAAAATGTTCTCCAATAGGTTCCCTACTACTGACATGAGTCTCACTAGTCTGAAATTCCCTGGCTTATCTCTACAACCCTTCTTAAATAGTGGGACCACATTAGCGGTTCTCCAGTACTCTGGCATCTCCTGCATCGCCAGACAAGAGTTAAATATTTGGGTCAGAGCTCCTTCAATCTCCTCTCTTGCCTCCCACCATAGTCTGGCACACAATTCATCTGAACCTGGAGATTTGTCCACTTTTAAGCCTGCAACATTCCAACACCGTGTTACTCCATATGTCAATTTGCTCAAGAAACTCACAGTCTCTCTCCCCGAGTTCCATACCTACATCCTCATTCTTTTGGGGGAAGACGAATATGAAGTATTCATTCAACACCCAATCAATGTCCTCTGGCTCCACCCACAGATTGTCCCCTTGGTCCCGAGTGGGCTCTACACTTATCCCCTCACAAGCCTCCAATCCCTCAAGGCTCACCAGGCCTCAGATACCCCGCTCCCCCATGACCGCAACACTGGATCCCCATTCCCCAACAGCAGGTCCATCGACCTTCTCCCTAAGCTCCCTATCCTCCCTCCAACACTAAGGGCAATATTGGACACTAAGGGCAATTTATCATGGCCAATCCACCTAACCTGCACATCTTTGGACTGTGGGAGGAAACCGGAGCACCCGGAGGAAACCCACACAGACACGGGGAGGATGTGCAAACTCCGCACAGACAGTGACCCAAGCCGGAATCGAACCTGGGACCCTGGAGCTGTGAAGCAATTGTGCTATCCACAATGCTTTCCTATCCCTCAGGTTCTGATCTCCCACCCCACCAAAACCGGACATTAGCAGCCCACTGGATTGATCTTCTCAATGAACCCTCATCCCCGATCAAGCCACCCCTTCCCAGCTTTGAGTTTTCTTCCTCCCCATTCCTAGCGCATACTTACCTGTTTGTGTGACCTTCACCAAATGGCTTCCTGCCTGACTGCCTATCAATCGGGCAGGTTTTCAGGCATGAAAATTATCTGTGAATTAAAACTCCTCAGCATGTACAGGAACCTAATTCACAGATTTTATGCATCTTTCAACTCCCCCATCAACCCAACCAACACATATAGACTGGAAGTAGCAGGTAAAAGTACGGGAAATATTAATTACTTTAAAATTATTGTACAGGGTAGGGGTATACACATTGGATCAAGAGAGGGACATAAAAGCACCAAACAGGTAAACTAAATATAATCAGTTTTATATTATTAAAAGATCTGCGCAATTAATATTCCTCTGAAGGAATGAATCTCCATACTTAGAAAAAATATTTTTTCAGGGATAAAGAGGTTGTTTGGAAATAATTATCACTTACCAATTCAGTAACTCCATATTGCACAAGCACTAACTTCTTCATCTGTCTTTACTATGGGAATAGAGGGTATTTAGCCCAGGTTCACACCATAACATTGATCTCCTTGCAGAATCCATTGGCAGAGACAGCAACAGGGAAGCATTGTGGATAGCACAATTGCTTCACAGCTCCAGGGTCCCAAGTTCGATTCCGGCTTGGGTCACTGTCTGTGCGGAGTTTGCACATCCTCCCCGTGTGTGAGTGGGTTTCCTCCGGGTGCTCCAGTTTCCTCCCACAGTCCAAAGATGTGCAGGTTAGGTGGATTGGCCATGATAAATTGCCCTTAGTGTCCAATATTGCCCTTAGTGTTGGGTGGGGTTATTGAGTTATGGGGATATGTTGGAGGTGTTGACCTTTGGTAGGGTGCTCTTTCCAAGAGACGGTGCAGACTTGACAGGCCGAATGGCCTCCTTCTGCACTGTAAATTCAATGATAATCTATGATGTGGTTCAGCAGAGTACCACTGACAACAACATCTGGGCTTCCATATTTGACTGTGCACGTGCAGGTAGCAGAATTTCCTACTAATATTACCTTATTCGAATGGCAATGCTGGTAGCCATGCTATTAATAGTACAACAAACTCCAGGCTAAAATGTTAATGACAACCTCTCTGTTTTTGCATTTACCCTAGCCCATGGAATGAAATAGATTGATGCTTTGGGTGTCAGAAAATCAGATGAAGACCACAGAATCCAGATTTCTCTTGTGTGCTGCAAATTTTCCAATCGTCCTCTACCCTGTGTCAGGTGGCTAAGACCTCAGTGTATATTTTTATAAAATATATATATCATCGTGGTTAATTTTTAATTTTTAAAACTGGATAGAGACTTAGAAATGACTGAAGCCATGGCTAGCTACAACTCAAACAAAAGGAACTTTCTAGCATTCAGAGAAGCTGCCACCTTGTTGTCTCTGAAGACATACTAATGACTCGGTGAACTGCTGAAGACCAACTTCCAATGGAATTATACAAAGGCCATTTACATTTTTCAAATCAGATCTAGCCAACAACGACTATCAAGCTGGTAGAACAGAGAACCCTGAAACCTCTTTTGAAATTCTTAATGGTTGAAACATTAGCAATCTCAAGAGTCCAGACTAAGGAATATACATTCTTTGTCAAAGCCAAAGTGGGGAGATGGGAGTCACATGGACCCACCCTCACCCCCCAAACTGATGGAACCTGTACTATTGTCTTGTGCAACTGCAAAACTCAGTGTGTCACCTTCTTTCAACCAAGCAGAAGCACAGAAAAAGGGTTCAGGCCAGGTTTGAATGCCTGGCCCCCATCTACTGGAACGTCTGTACTATTGCCCACAAGACTAATTAGTCTCTGCGTGCCCATCTCATTGTGGAAGTCATGTCTACTGGAAAAGTGATTATCCAGCATCAGTTTCAGCCTGCTGACTCCTGTGAAGGAATATGCCATTGGACGTTTGATTCTGGATATTGGGCGCAATGAAATACTAATTCTTATTTTCTCTGTGGTCTTTGCCCTGCATCTCTTTCTTTTCTTTATCCCTCTTTTACAGTATTAAGGCGAGAAGTAGGATGGGGGTGCATTGCAAATCCTCTTCCTGCCTGTGTAAAGTAAACCAATCCTCTTAGATTATCCTACCTCGGGTTTGCTGTGGGGTTATTGATAGAAAATTGGGTCACAACAAAACTGAGGGATTGGAAAGACGCTGCTTATAAAGGGGGAAATCAAACACCAAAAGTACCTTTCTGTTGACAGATTTCCAGAGAGAGGAGAAATCAGGGCTGCCTATATTAAACCCTCTGCTGTCTGTAACACCTTTAACTTGCGGTGAAAAGTAAATTGGATAAGGACAAGATTAGGGTAACTATTATCCTGCAGCCTGGCCAAATGACCAATTGATGCTTTTCAGACACATATGTAAAACATCCACAATAATAATAATCTTTATTAGTGTCACAAGTAGGCTTACATTAACACTGCAATGGAGTTACTGTGAAAAGGGCAGGCAGGAGGTAAAGTCTGAACAAGCAATTTCAGATGCAACCATATAAATGTAATATAGAACGGTGACAGAAAAGGTGGCAAAATGTGAACCTTTCTCAGAAGCCACACAGTGGCTGAAATCCTCCGTTTATTGCGATTCAATTTTCCCGCCGGACGCGCAGCCCAGCCAGGGGGTTTCGAGGCAACCTGGGGTGGTTACAATGGTAGACCCCACTGACAATCGGTGGAAAGAAAGAACCACGCCTCCAGTGAACAGTGCGCGGCCGAGAACCATGCTGCTGGAGGACCGGAAAATCCCGCCCAGTGTTTCACCTCAAAATCAAAGCGCACGTAAGTACATAACAAAGAACAATTACAAAAGCCCTTCAAAACTTTGTCTGGTGATTAGACTGATCCTGTCTTTGAAAATAAAATTAACTGCCTCTAGTTACAGTCAATAGCATGTATTTTCTTTTCCAACCCTTCATTACTTTTCATTGACCACTTGTTTAGGGCCTACTATATTATCCTGACAGGACATTTGCACATTCTTGAAAATTGCCTACTTTCTTGCATCAGCCTGTCACTCCGATTGAAATCAGGTTTCCTTACTAAAAAAAAGTCAACCACTAGCTTGGAGGTCTCGGTTAGTATTTCAATTCCAATTATTCAACATGCGCAATTCTGTTTTCCTTTTATAACCTTCCTTGGCCATGTTCCAAGATAACAGGAAAAGTAAACATTTCTTGGCATTATTTGCAGACTGGGCAAAGGCTGTTAGCAGGGAGAAGGGGAAATTGAAAGACAATGTCATAGCTGGGTTGCTACCATGAGTCTCCTAGTGACCAGACAAAGAGGGAATTGGCAGAGATCCAGGGAAACAAAGTGGGCCTTCTTCGCAACAAGGACACAGAATCTGAAGGACACAAAAATGCATCAGGAAGAAAGCAGAAGAGATGAAACCTTCACTGGAGGGTAAATATAATCAACACAAACACGCACAAACTAAACTACTCTGGAGAAAATATAGGCCCCATCCGGGAACATCTTTGTAAAACAATTTGGTGTCATATTCTTTCGACAAAATATTAGCTATTAAAAATATTTTAATTCTTATTAATTGAGAGAAATTCAGAGCCAAGCTAAAACCATAAAACACAGTCATGCAGTTATGGGTTCAAATACCAACCTCGATTGACAATTGAACCATATTATTTTCATGGATTTGATTTCACCTATTTTCAGTCATGCTGATGTATGTACTAAGTACTAGACGGCAAGTGAGAACTCAGAGAAAGAAAACCACACCCAAGAAACTTTCTTGGTCAGATCACTGCAGCGGAAAAATAAACAATGTCACCTCACCACTAAAATGCAACATTCAGAAACATCAGTGGAAGAATAAACAAATAAAAATATTAGCTGATTCCCACTGAATTGAACCACGACACTTTCCAACAAAAGGCTCCATCAATTTGAATGCAGTTAAGCTAATTTAATTTGCACATGTTATTATCTTCTTTCCAAAATTGAGGTCCCAGCCTTTTTTCTTAAGTGGCTTATTGGTAATTTCAGAAATGAGGGCAGCACGGTGGTGCAGTGGGTTAGCCCTGCTGCCTCATGGCGCCGAGGTCCTCAGGTTCGATCCCGGCCCTGGGTCACTGTCCATGTGGGGTTTGCACATTCTCCCCGTGTCTGCGTGGGTCTAATCCCCACAACCCAAAGATGTGCAGGGGAGGTGGATTGGCTGCGCTAAATTGTCCCTGAATTGGAATAAAAAATAATTCTGTACCCTAAATTTATTTTAAAAAAGGATGGATCCTGACATTAAGAAATAGGGAATGGTGTATAACAGGATGCTAACTTGCTATCATCCATTTTCTACTATTGCAAAAGATCAGGATCTATCCAAATGTGTTTATTTTTAACCACATTTCTCATCCTTATCAAGCACAAATGTTGCAAAAGTTAAGTTCACTCTTTTGTAAACTATAATCATTCTCACTAACACCTACACACTATACATCTGATAGCAACACAGCACACTTAATAGGTTATGAGTCTTTATCTTAAAGAAAGGTTGTTGTCAGCTCACTCCTGGGCCTTTGCTTTGTGATTTATAAGCCTTCGTAGTGACGCAGCTGCAACATCCTGTGAGTTCTCCCTATTTCCCTGGGGAACGGCACCGGTCCTCTGACAGTTGTTCTCCCTACAACAGGATAGCTGGGCGTACAAAATCAGTATGACAAAGAATGAGGTTCAAAGCTGCCCTCTGGCACACAATGGCACAGCAACTTAGAACCAGGGCATCTTAAACTGCAAAGGTAACAAACGCTACTTGAAGAGCATTGCTTGATGTCTGCCTCCTGAGAATCAAAGCTCCCCACAATATGTGTAAACGCAACTTGTAAACTGAGACAAGCGGGCCAGAAGATCTCAATTTGTTGTCCATACTCAGCCAAAGCAGCACATGCAGTGAGAGTCCTGATGGAAGTCCTATCCTGCCATCAATTCGCTGACTAGCAGTGGTATCAATAGCCACATAGGCATTTGAGGGCCTGCAACGGACCTCACTAATCCTGAAAAAACACTGTTTTCTTCCAGTTTCTTTCTTTACTCCTTCAATTTGCATTCGGCCAACAACTGTGCAGCCACTTACACCTCTCTGGACCCATCTCTTGCTTCTTTACTATGCCTATTATCACTCCTTTTTTGTTTTTATACCATGAAACCTTTGGGCCTGAACTGTCACACAGATGGAGAAGCTCTCCGCCTGCACAGAATTGGTGGAGGTAAGGTACCCCTTGGGAGAGGTCAGGTACTCTTTGGGAATGTTGAAAGTAGACAATGTGCATAAAATGTGCTACACCCATTGGAACTGTCAAAGCTGTCAAATGACTGTCAAAACTCATTGGACCTGCCAAAGGTCAATGGAACTCTCAAAGCTATTAAGTGATTTAACTCTGCTGGGTTTTAATTTTTTTTGAAGTGTCAAGTTTAAAAAATCAGTACTGGCGATTTAACTCTGTTGACATATGCCTGACGGTAGGATTGTAGGATTTGTGCTGCATAACTGATTTTGCAATCTAACATTATCATAGTGGGGTGCCTATTAAGTGAGCAATTTGATTGACAGCTCCAAGTGGTTATAGAGCAGAGATATTTGTTTTCATAAGAGATTAAGGGCTGGATTCTCCGGTCCCCCAACCACATGCTTCTCAGCAGCGTGCTGATCGCTGGCGGCAGGATTCTCTACTCCTGCCACTTGCCAATGGGAATTCCCATTGAAGCCACCCACGCCACCAGGAAACCCATGGGTGCAGGTGTACTGCCAGCAGGAACAGAGAATTCCAAGGCCAGACAATTCCGGCCTCAGTATGTAAATGACATGTTTGTTTTCATAAGGTAAGGGATTAAGACCTTAAGTGAACTTTTGTGAGATTAGTTCAGGGAATTTCAATGTATTGAATGACTTTTTCTACCATTGAGTAACCTTCTTGAACCGTTGCAGTCCCGGAGGTGTAGGTACACCCACAAACAACGTCAGTGGTGAGTGACACGGAGGGGAACCTCCCGGTGGTGGTGTTCCCAGGTAACTGCCATTCTTGTGCTTCGAGATGGCAATGGTTGTGGGATTAGAAGGGGCTGCCTAAGGAACCTTGGTGCATTATTGCAGTGCATCTTGTAGATGATACCCCTGAGCCCGCCACCTCTTGACTCCACCCCCCAGCCCCCACCACCATGCCCACTCCAGCAGGCTCCACTAATTTCAGCCAAATGTGTGCAGATGTCAGGTGAAGACAAACTTTGCCTGTGTACAAACCCTCCCATGAACAAATAATCTGGCGAGATTCCTGGTCTCGGCCTACGCGTGAAGTTTGGTCAGTTGAGTGAAGGTACGGGGTGCCCACGCAGCCTTCTCCCAGCTAGCTCCTTCAATGGAGAAAGGGAGAATATGCACAAACCTCAGGCTTAACTTCAATGTAGGACTGGCAAATAATGGTTGGCTTTCAGCACAATAAAGGGGGGGAAACACAATCAGCATCACACACTCCATCAATCTGCGATATCATCTAACTTGTGTAAGGTGAGACAGGAGCACTCATCATTTATGCTGCACACGCTCCACTGACATTTAATAGCAGGTTTCTCAGCCCTCTGTCTGCAGCTGCTTATTTTGATTTTTATTTCCAGACACCAACAGATCAATTAAAACACCACTGGCTAATACTGCTGATATTTTAAATTGCTGTGCATTTTCCTTTGTATAACTTACATTACCAAAATAAAACATGTAAATGGTGTATTTGTATGAAGAGCCACAGAATTAAATCATCCCGTCTGCCACACATCACAATTTAATTGATCAAATCCTGATTAAGAGTCAAAGCCTTTGCTGCAGACACTTAAGTATTGATCGGAGTTAAAATGCTATATTTTGAGAATTCTGCAGGCAATAAAAATATTCTGAAATTTTAATATGAGCATCACCATTACAGCACAAATAATTTAATGGTATTCAACTTAATTCATAATTCGGTGGTTAAAATGTTGTTTTGGTTACAAATTCAGAACAAAACAATCGCAATGTTTCGAAACCTCATAACCAAGATAAGTTGTCCTTTCTTCGATTGTCTAGTCGACTGCTCCTTCGGGTGCAATGTTCACAAACTAAAACGTGTCCCAGTCCCAGTATCCTGGACCAAATTGTGAGTGGAAGTTCAGACCTGCTGCCTGAAGGAAATATGGAGGCAGTGTCTACAAAATGGTGGTCAACGACCTACTAACCCCGTTTCCATGGTTGCAGTAATGTTTCCCCCAGGCTGCTCCGGATTAGGCAGCGGCCCCATGTGAGTCGGGTGCCAATGCTGCACGTATAAACCTCAGTTGTAATTTTTGGATTGGGTTCAGCGGAGTACATGTCAGGGCCATGCTCTAACCAGCAGGGTGGCCCAGTAGAAGAGCATCCCAAAGTGGAGTTACTCTTCATTGATGTCGGAAGGGGGGGGAAGGGGGGGGGGAGGGGGGGGGGGGGAGAGGAGCCCCTCTCAAGCTCCGCAAACTCAGCTAGGTTCTGTTCTGCTGTCGCTCCAGCTAGCCACTCATCGTTTGAATGTGCTCCACGCCCAGTTTGCACATGTGCAGGGAGTGCAATAAGTGGTCAGGGATAGAATATCCACACAGCTGCAGCTCCGAAAGGTCGGCAATCCCACCTGAAAACCTGTGCCTCCTCCAAATCATGAATTTCTCAAAGCAATGTCCTTGCATGGGCAAATTGCTTGCTACAAATGGCTGCTGCAGTAAAATTGTAAATACACTGTCCTGTACTACAAAATAATAGTGCAAAACATCAGCAGATATAAATATCCTCCAATAAAAGGTGAGAAACCAAACAGTTAGACACGCCTTTAAGAAGGAAACTCCCAAAGGTCAGAAAAACACCTGTTCTAGATAGCTCACGAAGTAAATAGGAGAAATAAATGGTGGCTGCAGCATGGGAACAATTCACATCAAATCAGAACAAATGAAGTATAACAAGGCTGTCACACCCTCCGTGTGCAGCCACTAAACAGTAGAAATCTTTTTACAGCATTGTCAATGGCTTACTGCACATCTGGCTTCCAGCCTACTGCTTGGATAATGTGCACTCTCTGAACACATGGCTACAGAGGATTCAGTCAACCCTCTTTTATTTACACTATTAATGAAAAAGGTTTATTCTGCAGTGTGGTTCAGATTCTGAGATGATTGAAGATTAAAATGTTCTGTGGAAACTTATTGAAAAATAGACTGGATTACCTGGGGATAAGAACAAAGAAAATTACAGCACAGGAACAGGCCCTTTGGCCCTCCAATAGACTGGATTACCTGGGGATAAGAACAAAGAAAATTACAGCACAGGAACAGGCCCTTCGGCCCTCCAAGCCTATACTGACCATGCTGCCTGTATGAACCAAAACCCCCTATCCTTCCAGGGACCATCCCTCTAATCCCATCCTATTCATGTATTTGTCAAGACGCCCCTTAAAAGTCATCATCGTATCTACTTCCACTTCCTCCCCCGGCAGCGAGTTCTCGGCTCCCACCATCCTCTGTGTAAAAACACTTGCCTCATACATCTCCTTTAAACCTTGCCTCTCGCACCTTAAACCTATGCCCCCTGGTAATTTACTCTTCCACCACGGGAAAAATCTTCTGACTATCCACTCTGTTCATCCCCCTCATAATCTTGTAGACTTCTATTCAGGTCGCCCCTCAACCTGGGGGTGGTTAAGGCAGCGATGAGCAGCCTAGGCTAGTGATGGGCCACACGAGTGCACCTCCTACAACCGGGCTTGTTCACTAACCATGACCCCATGAATAAGATTAAATACATTTAATAAATGCTGAATATTTCATAACGAGTTATAGAAAATGTTTAATCATTCATATATTAATAGAACTAGTACCAACTTCAGATGACAAAATAAATATTTACACGTTGGACTCAAAGGGAGTGCACGACTCTCACAGTCAATGTTGTTTGCAATTAGCCTGCACCTCATTTCACCTGCACTTGTTTACATGCGCCTCACTTCAGTTACACCGGTCGGAAAAAAACTACACGGACAGAAATCAGCGGGATATGGCAACACTGCGGGTGGGCAGCGGTCAACAAAACGTCTCAAGGGCCGCACTCATACCCAAATGGGCCATTGTGGCCCTGGGCTGCAGGTTGCCTCTCGTAGAGTTAAGGTATTGAAACAGTGCCAGTGTTTTACAGACGGTTCTTTTACAACCATCCCAACTGGAGTTCAACAATGAGTACTCCAAGAAGCCAGTTGCCTCCCTCCAACAGCCTTGGATGCACAATGTTTCCAAACAGTGGCTCAATGTACTTATAATTATCCATTCTGAATATAGTTTGAAAAACATCACTATAGTTTTGACAACAGGGATCAGTTACCTCAATAGTCAACATTTTAGGAACTCCACAGAACAACACATAATGACAAACAACTGTTCATCACTGACTTTAGAAAGCTTCTATAAAGTAACTGAATTGTTCTTTGGAAGGGCCAGCACAGACTAACTGGGGCCAAAGGTCTATATGTGACAGAGTATGAGGAAAATCAATGCAGCCACTTGCAAGATGAATCAGCAGTTGCAGAACAAAGGCTCAGGGCTGAACCAAGAGCAGAAAATTGAAGGGGTTTCATTTGAACATAGACCAAGTTTGGATATAAATTCAATCTAATAAATAAGCAGCTAGTTTTGGTGACATCTCTAAACTAATGGCAGTTGTCTACGTTCACCGTAATTTTAACGAGAATAATATTTTAAAGGGGTAGCAAAGATGTTGGTGGATGCTACTATATTCGTTTGTGTATGTTCGGTCCACAGGCAACAACGTGCTAACTTAAAGTGGACAACACCAATCTTATTACATGCATTGCATATTTCAGATTCTAAGAAATACAACTGGATCCTTTACTTTATTTACAAGGAGATTTCAGTCGGAGTGTCTTATATCATCATTATGAATCGGGTATTTATTTATTATCAACTTGCCATGCAAACAGAAAATTATACAAATTGTCTGATTTCCAGTTGAAAATTGGGTGGATCCAGCAGCTTATGACTGATCTGCAATGCCGTTTTTTTACACATCTCAATATATTATTCTACTGTTAAAGTTAAATGTATCCCTTTAAAGTCACAAAGTCTAATTATTATTAACTGGATAGTGTTGCAGTTCATAGTTTAATCCCTGTTTAATTGGTGAGGGAGTTATGCAGATTGGGAAATGCTTGCAAGTTTCACGTCAGAAACACTCAATATTTTTCAGGCAAGTCTTTTTATTTGACTGCTGCTGTGCACAACATACCATCAGCACCACTGATTTATAATAATTGAATGAGCAAATATTGTTTTATTAGATGGTATTCTGGGTCTTATCATTGTGTGGCATTTTGATGTTAGATTTCACGACTCTTCATTTGTCCGTGTACGTGGGAATCAGCGGCCTTGATTTTACATCCAAAAGTCAGGAGGCCTTTGTTTTATACAGATTCCCTGACCTGTAACATTCTGTGCATCATGTTCAAATCCCTCCAAGGGCTTGATGCGCCCATATTTGCGATCATATTTGCGATCATATTTGCGATCACAAGGCAGCACGGTAGCCTTGTGGATAGCACAATTGCTTCACAGCTCCAGGGTCCCAGGTTCGATTCCAGCTTGGGTCACTGTCTGTGCGGAGTCTGCACATCCTCCCCGTGTGTGCGTGGGTTTCCTCCGGGTGCTCCGGTTTCCTCCCACAGTCCAAAGATGTGCAGGTTAGGTGGATTGGCCATGATAAATTGCCCTTAGTGTTGGGTGGGGTTGCTGGGTTATGGGGATAGGGTGGCGGTGTTGACCTTGGGTGGAGTGCTCTTTCCAAGAGCCGGTGCAGACTCGATGGACCGAATGGCCTCCTTCTGCACTGTAAATTCTATGATATCTCCGCTAACCCTATAATTCACTGAGGACTCTGTGCTCCTTCAATCTTGACCCTTTGTAAATTCCCCATATCCTTCACCCAGCCATTGGCAGCTGTGCTTTCAGCTGAATAGATTTTAAAATCTAGACACCCTAATCCCTCCACATCTCCACCTCTCGCTCCTCCTATAAAGAAACTGCTCAGGACGGTCACCTGTCCGAATGTTTTTTTTCCTTTTTCTCAGTGTTATTGTACCTCTGAAATGTTTTGAGTTGTTTACCTATATTAAAGGCCCTATATAAATGCAGGTTGCTGTTGTTGTTATTGCTATCTTTTACAAAATCTGAAGATGTATAAAAAGATGACATGCAATACACACCAAATTGAAGATACCTGCTATTTAGAATGGTTATGGACAGTCCTGAGCTTGTATCATTGAGTTGAGGGTCCAGCATCGATATGTTTAGAGATTCCACTCATTGGGGCAACTATCCGACTGCTGGTTTCCAGGTGAAAATCCGACCGTTTAGGAGGTTTCCAGCTAAAAATAGTAGGGTAACAGCCCTTTGATGCCCAAGGCATATCTCATGTAATTTTCAGGATTGCCTGTAAATGAATGGCCTACAGTCCTGCCTAATATTATTCCATGTGCAAATTGGTGACAAAAACACCAATTGTAGGAATGCCATTTATCATCTACATATACAGATATTCCCCATGGACCCCTAGCATAGAATGGTTTGCTGCCAGCCACTGAGAACCCCCATACCCTAGTATCTATGACCACTTTTATCACTCATGAAGCAGTCATATTTTCGCGCCCCAAAACTACTTTGGTGAGGTGAGTTGGCCGCGAGCACCGATTCAGCACTCAACAGGTGGCCAATTGTATTTTATAAGGACATGAACCCAGAAATTATCCACGCTCTTGCTGAAAGGTTGGGTAGATGGAGGTGGGGCACAGCGAATTGCCCATGACTTTGTAGCCATTTAAAAATCATATCCTCTATTTCTAAAAAATGGTCTAACCCAATATCAGGTCAAATGTTTTTCATGTATTTTTCAGCCACAAGACATCAGTCCTCAAAATTGTGCAATGCTTGGCCTAAAATGTAAAATGGGCGCAAGGTGCAATTTCTACTTCCTATTCCATTCCAGGAAGCAAAGTACTGTACACACTCCTGTCAGCATCAACGAGGCCGAGGTGGAGATGTTTAGCAGTTTCAAATTCCGAGGTGCGCACATCACCAAAAATCTGTCCTGGTCCACCCACGTCGACGCTACCACCAAGAAAGCACAATAGCACCTATACTTCCTCAGGAAACTAAGAAAATTTGGCATGTCCACATTAACTCTTACCAACTTTTACAGATGCACCATAGAAAGTATCCTATCTGGCTGCATCACAGCCTTGTATGGCAACTGCTTGGCCCCGGACCGCAAGAAACTTCAGAGAGTTGTGAACACCGCCCAGTCCATCACACGAGCCTGCCTCCCATCCATTGACTCCATCTACACCTCCCGCTGCCTGGGGAAAGCGGGCAGCATAATCAAAGACCCCTCCCACCTGGCTTACTCACTCTTCCTTCTTCCATCGATCAGGAGATGCAGAAGTCTGAGAACATGCACGAACAGACTCAAAAACAGCATCTTTCCCGCTGTTACCAGACTCCTAAACGACCCTCCTATGGACTGACCTCATTAACACTACACCCCTGTATGCTTCATCCGATGCCAGTGCTTACGTAGTTACATTGTGTACCTTGTGTTGCCCTATTATGTATTTTCTTTTACTTCCTTTTCTTTTCACGTACTTAATGATCTATTGAGTAGCCCGCAGAGAACTTTTCACTGTACCTCGGTACACGTGACAATAAACAAATCCAATCCAATTCCATTGAATTGGAGGGTGTGCTGCTTATCAATGATGTGCATCAAGGTAACACAATTTTATCTCTATGTATATATTAACTCTATTTCTCTCTGTCAATATATGTATATACATATAAATATAGGCCGGAATTCTCCGGATGTTAGGATTCTCTTTTCCCGCTGGCAGCGCACCAAGCGCCTGTGGGTTTCCCAGCGGCGTGGGGTGGCTTCATTGGGAAATACCATTGACAAGTGGCGGGAAGAGAGAACCCCGCCGCCAGCGAACGGCATGCCACTGAGAAACACACGGTTGAGGGTCCGGAGAATCTCCCCCATATTATAAATATATATGTTGTGTCTCATTCTTTGGAACAAGCCTCAGATTTATGTATATTATTCTCAACAAATCTCACCTCTGCCAACCAAGGTTATCATCTTTAATTGTGCTTGATTCACATTTACTGTGGTACCATTGGTCTTCTTCTCATCATTTATTCCTTCCTGTTTAGCAGGCAACAAACTAATGAATTAAGATTGGGAGAAAAATGATTGAATCTACCACTAACGATTTATCATCGAATGGCTGGTTTTGCCACTGCCAATCTCAACCGGCAGTCTGGAGATACAATCCCAATTGAGGCCAGCCACAAAATAACTGCACGTGTGTAGCATGATGCTTCTACATGATAATATCTCGCAATGTTTTAAATGCTGTGCTATAAATCTGCAGCTGAAATTGGTTTGTACGGTAGTGGGGTTATGGGGAGAAGGCAAGAGAATGGGGATGAGAAACATATCAGCCATGATTGAATGATGAAGCAGACTCGATGGGCCGAATGGGCTAGTTCTGCTCGATGTCTTATGCTCTTATTGCACCGATGTAGAGTCACTGCAACTGCAGTTAAAGAAAAAATGATTAACTTTTAATAATTTGGTTTCTATGTCTCTGGACATTTTCACATTTCTGTCAGACGTAGGGAGACCAGGAGTGTCTACCTTCTCCAAAGATACATTTTAAAACATATAGATATAAAGTAAAGCACAATTACGTCAATGATTCCGGCAATATCTTGCATTATTAATAATAATTAACATTAAAAATCAAGTCAAAAAAGTGCCCGGGACAGTCATTGAACATTTTGTTCAGGTTGGAATTATACTGCACCTAATGCAAACTGCCACGTTTGTGTTTATATGCAGCTGAAATAGTCTGCACTAATGTAGAGGCATCACCACAATTGCAAACATTGCCTCCAAGCAGTATGATTCAAAAAAACATGCTACCATTAACATTTGAAGTTGCTAATTGCTGAACTTCTTTCCAGGGAGCTTCCACATGTGTAAAACACCAGAATATTATTGGTCGCAACAACGCAAAAGGGTAAATTCACAAGCTTGAAGAATAGGTCATGAAAATAAGGCCCATAACTCTTTTTGCAGTACTGGACTTTTTGGTGCATATTCTGGGCAGTGCTTGCTGCTGCTACGAGTGGTGCACATCTTTAGAAATGTGAATACTTGAGCTATTTCGACAGCTCCTCTTTAAATAGCCCAGCTCCTTGCAGATTAGGACTTAAAATGGTTTGAAATTTCAGCCGGGTTGATCATAAAAAAAAATGGTACTCATCAAACTATTATTTTAACACCCACAACCTTTATAATATTACAAGGCATATCACAAGGTACTTTCTACGTTGATAAACTATTTGAACTAGCAAATCTCCTTGTAGTTGTCAGTAAAACTTTGTACGCCAATCGTATCTGTAGTATAAAACTATTTATTGTTCACATTATGTAATTTGTCAAGAAAAATTCAATAGCAGATTCTTGCCTTAATTCCCTTTCAGATTTCACATAGGCAGTGGTCAGTTGGCCCATGTCACCATAGCAACCATTGGCTTTTGTGTTTACTGCAGTAGAATTAAATCATTTTTTTCAGTGGAAATATGCTTTCAATCTGATTGAATTACAATTTAAACTGCTATAAGGTTGTGTGAAATGGTATGAATATAGTTCAACAAAGTACAATGGAAATAGTTTACATCAAAATGTAAATACTTAATTGGTGATTAACTGTCTTTAATTGTCACCTGTTTTAGCATTATTTCACATGAATGTTGTTTGTTCCCCTCTCACACTTTCAATGTACATGGTGCAGCTAATAGACTGCAACAAGATGCTATCAGGTGACTGAGAGTTTTCTGGGTTGATGCATCCCTAAAAGGAAAGAGCAAGCTTCCATTTGGCACCTTTCCCTGCGTGAGACTCACTGCACAGCAAGCACTAGACTATATCCTACGTCACTATGCTGTTACATCTACATATTGTATTCCTGAGCTCCCTGCATAATATTGTTAAGGGAGTTAACCTTGCCACTTCTATTCCTTTTTTTTTTGGGGGGGAGCAGTTTAAGAGAAAAATGATTACCTTTTAATATGCTTTAATTTTTCTCTTTTTGTTTCCATAGACCACTTTACATTTTGTTTTGCACAGTAAGTGGTGATGATCTCATTGCAGAAGCTGGCTTGAAGAAATGCGAGGGTGCTGAATTACACAGCTGACTTGACATGATCACCAAATAACCTGTGGTTAATGACTACATCTATTGATGTTAATTCAACACCCCCATGCAGTGTCAGGCGCAGTAATTCCTTCAAGCTTGCTGTGTGCTTCAATGGCAATATTTGAAAGAAAGGTGAGGACATAAAGAAAAGCAAAAGGATGTTGATAATGCCAGCAGTATTGAGCATTATGATCAATATTGCACCTTAGAATTGCTTTTCTAAGGACTACTAACGGCTGCTTCATGTTCAGGAATACAGCACATTCAGGAAAGCGAATATGTCTTCCCTCTTATGTCTGAGATTTCCAAAGCTCAATGCTACAGGTAGTAAATCTGTCCACAAATGTTTAGCAATGGATCTGTGCACTAACAAAATTCCAGTTACTATCATCCACCTCTTTTATTACACTCCTGTATCATCTTGATATACTAAGGAGTGTAATGCGTGTTACTCAAACCTTGGTTACTGATGAGATCTTCTGAATCTCGATGAAGAAGACTCGAACTCGTCCAGTAGTAACAAAAGGTTTAATGAGTAACTGTAACAATAATTGCATGAGTTCTTTACTTTAACATTGATACTAGTGATAAGGTTAACAAGATCTAACTACAGTAACGATACGTAACTCCACTAACCATCTGAACTAATTTGATACTGCCCTAGTCACAGTACACCCACAAGAGAGAAACCCAATGTGGTTTCTTTTATACCCCTGTTGGTCCGGCCCACTAGTGATCATGTGGTGCTTCTGATTACACATTAACCCCTTATGTACATGCACATACAGAGATCACTACACCACCCATGAGAAGTGTCGTGAGCTAGATATAGAAGCAAAATGGATCCAAGATCAAGGTGTACCAATTCATAACAAAACATTTCCTGACATCAACAGAGAAATGAAAATGACATTCAAACACAGGCGGGCAGTAACTGTAAGATGTTCAGTATAGAAATCAGAGGTAGGCAAACACCCCCACATGCTTGCATAATCAGCTAAACAGATAGAAAGATGGATGGACACTACAGGGTGATAAATAGCGATGATACAGTGATTAATTACAGGACCCTAATTTTCACCCTCATGCTAATTAAGCAAAACTGCTTCTTGACTTTTTTTTCTTTTTGCTGTATGTCACCATGACAAATAAATAGCTCTCTTCAAACTTGATGCTATACTCCCACATATGCTGCTTATGCCAGCACAAGCGGCTATATCAATGATCCTAACTAGCCAACTGAGTCATCCATTTTATTTTGGAGCTAATAGCAGAGATGATTGTTTTTATAGAACAGGATCCTATGCCTAAGGTTAGCTGTAAGGATTAAAGATTGTTATAAATTTGGCAAGCTATTCTGCAAACTTAACAAATCCTGCAGTGCCAGCAGTGACTGCAATGTCAAATAGTGGGCGTCAGCATCACTAAAAATTGTGTAACAATACATTTCCAAAATTTCCTGAAGTTCCAAGTTTGGGTACTTTCCACAAGGTTCCAGTAATAAAGTGCACAGCACAAAGCCCAGATGGTGTCATGTCACTCACAACAGGTGGTCACACATCTCTTGCTTTCATACAACTCATTGAATGGCCTCCTAAGTTCAGGGCAGTTTTCACATCGATACACCCAAAGCTTTTGTATCCACACAAAAGTATAAATTTGTGTAAAATAAAAGAGTACATCCGCTTAGAAACATGAAACAGTTCAGTGATAGCTTGGCCAAGGCCTCGATGTATCAATTTGCGAGCAGAATTCAAGTTTAATTGACTTCTGGTGACGGCGGGCGGGAGGCGGCCGCACAATGGAGGGCTCCCATTCGGTAACGGCATTTTCGGGGCTTTAAGCCTGGTCCCAGGGTCCACGGAGGCGGCAAAAGCAGGGAAAAGGCACAGAGGCGGCAGAGTGAAGGCACAGTGAAGAAAAATGTCGAGGGTGAGCAAAAGAACGTCTGTAAGGAAAACAGCTGAAGGTCCTTCGGGGAGTGGAAAGGTCACCGCGGGGTCACCAAGGAAAATGGAGGCTGGAGCACCAGGGGAGGCCGCATTGCTTACGGCTGAAGAAATAACGAAGGTGATGGCTGCGGAATTCGAAAGGCAGTTTACAAAATACATGGAGACAATGAGGAAGGAGATGAGAGAGGTTTTGAGTGTGCTGCTGGAGGAGGCAATTTCCCCGGTGACGAAGGCGGTGGCGAGCGCTGTGGCGGAGGTGCGAGAGCAAGGGGAGGCGCTGAAGGAAGTGGAGGAGACGTTATTGCAGCACGGTGATCGGCTTGCCTCGATGGGGAAGGAGATGCGGAAGGTGATGGGCATTAACAAGGATTTGCGAGGAAAAATGGAAGACCTGGAAAACAGATCCAGGCGACAGAATTTGAGGATTGTGAGGCTGCCCGAAGGAGTTGAAGGACCGAGGCCGACTGAGTATTTTGCCACGATGCTGGCGAAACTATTGGGGGAGGGGGAGGATCCCTCCCGATATGAACTGGATCGGGCTCATCAGTCGTGGAGGCCTGTACCAAAGGCGAGTGAGCCGCCAAGGGTAGTGACTCTGTGCTTCCGTAGGTACAGTGTGAAGGAGAAGGTCCTGAGCTGGGCCAAGCAGAAGCGGGTGGTGCAGTGGGCTGGAGCTGGTATACGTGTATACCAGGACTTTACGGTGGAGCTGGCGAGGAGGCGGGCTGCCTTCAACCGGGTGAAGAGGGCACTGTACATTAGCAAGGTGCAGTGCGGCATTGTATATCCAGCGAAGCTGAGGGTGACTTACAAGCTCAAGGACTTTTATTTTGGAACGGCGGAAGCAGCAGAGGAGTTTGCGAAGGCAGAAGGACTGTGGCAGAACTGACAAACTGAGGAATGGCCATGTGCCGATGTAACCTCATGACGGTATTGTCTTCTTTTTTGTTTCACTGCGTGCGGGTGTATGGGCTAAAGGAGCCAATGTTGTATATATTTGGACAAGGGAAGTGATGGGACTTTCACTCGAAATGAGGGCTCTTTGGGGTGTAGGTGGATATGTGGTGTTTGTGTGCTAAAAGGAGATTTCTGGGCTTTCCTAGGGCCGGGCAAGGGGGAAACGGCCCCGGGCGGGGGCCTCCACGCTGGCCGGTTTAAGCCGGCCAGTGAACGGGAGTGAGGTGGGGGGGAGGGGCTGCGGCCATCGGAGCCTGGCAGAACAGGGTCCGAGTGGTCTAGCCGGGGTGGAAAGTTGGGGGTAAGGAACCGAGGTTGGGAGGAGGAGTTTTACAAGAGGCAGTGGACGGGAGGAGATGGAGACTGGGTGGGGGGGGGTACAACTCTTGGGTATCATGTACGGTGCTCTTTCAGAGGTTGGAGGGTGTTGAGTACAGGGAAGGAGGGGGAGTGGACTCTATAGGTCAAAGGTGACCATGGGCGGTCCCGGACTCCTTTTGCTTTTTCTCCTTTGTTTTTTTTGTTGCCACCGTGGGAGGGTTTGTTTTATTGGATGCATATCTTGACAGGTGGGCCGTTGTTTGGGGTGGTGGGAGGATGGGATCGTTGGTATTGTTAAGGGGATTGATTTTGCATTTGTTACCGTTTACTGTTTGTGGGTGGGGTGTAAATTTTGAAGGAAAATGTGAAAATGGAGAATAAAAACATTTTTTTAAAAAAAGAATTCAAGTTTAATTTGAAACAGACGTGATAGATATTTAGCACATTTATATTTTATAAAGATATGTTGAATATTTCCTCCAACCTGCTGCGTGCATTTTGGCAGCGGAGACGGCCCGCCAGCAGGATGTACCGGCCCCGTCGTTGTCAACGGGATTTCCTGGTGACTGCAACCACTCGTTGCCGGGAAACCCGTGCTCCTGATTGGGACCGGAATATCCCACCGGTGTGAACAGTCAGTAGATCGCACCCAAAACTTCCCTGATACAAGAAGCTGGATCAGTGGGTGTTTGCTTGTTCCTTCCAGTCATGAGAATGTCGCTTTAAGAAATGTTTGGCTGCTCATGTCAGTGATGTCAGAGTGTGGGTGGAGCTGAGCTCTGGTTCTGCTTTTTAGTTTCACTTTGAGAAAAGCTTGGGTGTGTCTCTGTCTTTTTAGTTTCGTTTTCAGAGCTGGATAGCTGCAGTCACAAACAGAAGGTGTATGAATCTCTCTCTGTAATCTAAGGACTGTAAATCGATCCTGGTGATTTAAACTCATAACAGTAGTGACTTTAACCTGATGTGTTTCTGTTTTGAAGGTTTTTTAAGTCTTATGATGTTAAAAGGACAGCTTAAAGGATTATTTAGTGTTGTATTCTTTGGGGGTTATCTTTGAATTAATGGTTGCTAAGATATTCACTGTTTGTTTTTAAAAGGTTAACTTGAGTTCATAGAATAAATATTGTTTCGCTTTTAAAAATACTTTTCATTTCTGCTCTCCACACCTGTAGAGTAGGCCGTGTGCTCCCCATACCACAATCTATTAAAAGTTGTGGGTCAGGTGAACTCCATGATACACTTTGGGGTTCTCTAAACCCTGGCCCATAACAACTGGGGGCTCGAGGGGGATAAAAGTCTACCTATTGGATTGGCTTAGTGAACTTAAAAACAGTGAGGGGTTAGCATATTGTGGTTGCTTTTCATGTGTGGTATTTTAGTTTAAGTGGGGAGTGTGTTGTGGACAATGGCTCTTTCAGAGGCTCAGAAGTTTTTGGGAGTGGGGACGGACACACGCAGTACCTTACAGACAGAGACTAAAAGCAGACTGTTAGATTTGGCAAAAACATTGCAGTTAACATTACCTGACAAAATGGGAAAAGATGAGGTAATTATGGCGGTGGTTAAGCACTTAAAGTTGCCTGAGATACAGTTTGACTCATTGGAAATGGAAAAAATTCAGTTGCAAATTAAACAAATGGAACATGAGAAAGAATTAAAGCAGCTTGTATATGAAAGAGAGGAAAAAGAAAAAGAGAGCGAGATAGAGAGGACAAAGAAAATGAGAGAGATGAAAGGAGGAAAGAAAGAATAGTCCTAGCAGAACAAAACAAAAAAGAAAGGGAGATACAGATCAGGGAAAAAGATAAAGAGAGAGTGTTTGAACTTCAGAAAATGGCCATGAAACATGACAGTCAGTTAAAATTGGCAGACGTAAAGGGAAATGTACAGTTGGATGATAGTGATGAGACTAGTGAGAAAGAGCGTCAAAGTCGAAGGCTTGGTGGGAATCTATTGAAATATGTCCAAGCATTGCCAAGGTTTGATTTCATTTCATTTCATTTGAGAAGGTAGCTAAACAAATGAAATGGCCACAGGACATGTGGGTATTACTGATTCAAACAAAGCTGGTAGGTAAGGCTAGTGAAGTGTTTTCATCACTACAAGAGGAGGTATCTGGGATGTATGAGGAGGTGAAAAAATCCATCTTAGGTGCATATGAACTAGTGCCTGAAGCCTACAGACAAAGATTTAGAAATTTAAGGAAAGAATTTAGTCAAACATACATGGAGTTTGAAAGGCTCCAACAGAGTAATTTTGATAGGTGGATAAGGGCTTTGAAAATAGACCAAACGTATGAAGCTCTCAGAGAAATTATACTTTTGGAGGAGTTTAAAAATTCAATTCCTGCTGTAGTGAGAAGAACATGTGGAAGAGCAGAGGGTTAAAACTGCGAGATTAGCAGCGAAAATGTCAGATGATTATGAATTAGTTCATAAATCAAAGCTTGGTCTCCGACATCAGTTTCAGCCTGTGAGGGATAGAAACTGGGGACATGAGAAATACTCAAATGATAAAGGTAAAGGTGATTTGATGGGAGATAATAAGGAGAGTATACCTCAGATTAAAAAAGAAATCCAGGAGGGTGGAAAAGAAATGAAAAGTTTCAAATGTTTTCACTGTAATAAACTAGGCCATGTAAAGTCACAGCGTTGGTGGTTGAAGAAAAGCACTGGGAAGGCTGATGTGGTAAAACAGGATAAGACAGTGGGGTTTGTTAGAATGGTAAAGGAAAGCGCAAGGGAAGCGAAGGAGGTGCAAAAGATTGTACATCCTGATCAAGAGGTGATGGACAAGAAGGTGCCAGATGTCTTTAAAGAATTTACTTTTGTGGGTAAAGTTTACTCATGTGTGTCAGGAGGAGCAGGTAAAGAAGTCACAATTTTAATAGATACGGGAGCTAGTCAATCTTTAATGGTAAGAGATGAGGAGTTATGTAGGTTGGGAATAATGTTGCCAGAAAAGGTGGTAATATATGGAATTCAGGGTGAGAGGATTAGTGTTCAATTATATAAGGTAAGGTTGGAAAGTCCAGTGAAGAGTGGTGAAGTGGTAGTAGGAGTAATAGAGAAACTATCTTGTCCAGGAATACAGTTTATCTTGGGTAATGATATAGCTGGATCGCAAGTGGGAGTGATGCCTACTGTGAAAAATCAGACAACTGAAGTGTTGAAGGATGACTATCCTGGGATTTTTCCGGATTGTGGAGTAACAAGGTTGCAAAGTCACAGGTTAAGACAAGAGGAGAAATCAAAGAGTGAAAATGAAGTTGAAGTGCCATTATCAGAAACGATTTTTGATCAGATGGTTGAAAATTATCAAGAACAGGTGGAGGATGAGGCGAATATTTTTAGTTCAGGAAAATTGGCAGAGTTACAACAGAAAGATGTAGAAATAAAACGGATGTATCAAAAAGCATATACGGAAGAGGAATCTGAGTGTATAACAGAGTGTTGTTACCGTAAAAGTAATGTCTTGATGAGAAAATGGAGACCTTTACATATGCAGGCGGATGAAAAGTGGGCAGAAGTTCATCAAGTAGTATTGCTGATAGGGTATAGAAAGGAGGTGTTGCGAGTTGCACATGAGGTACCAGTGGGAGGTCATTTGGGGATAAGGAAAACTCAAGCCAAAATCCAGAACCATTTTTATTGGCCTGGACTACATAACGATGTCGTTACATTTTGTCAATCATGTCACACATCTCAAGTGATAGGGAAACCTCAAGCAGTGAATAAAACCAGTGCCCTTAATACCCATTCCAGCATTTGAGGAACATTTTACAAGGATCCTAATTGATTGCGTAGGACCGCTTCCATAAACAAAAAGTGGGAATCAATATCTTTTGACTATAATGGATGTGTCTACTGGGTTTCCAGAGGCCATTCCAGTACGTAATATTACAGCTAAAAAGATTGTGGAGGAATTACTTAAATTCTTTACTAGATATGGACTACCCACAGAAATACAATCGGATCAAGGATCAAATTTTGCCTCAAAGTTATTCAAAGAAGTTATGGATAGCTTTGGAATAAAACAATTTAAATCAAGTGCGTACCATCCAGAATTGCAGGGAGCGTTAGAAAGGTGGCATCAGACATTAAAGACAATGTTGAGGGCTTATTGTCAAGATTATCCAGAGGATTGGGATAAAGAAATTCCATTCGTACTGTTTGCAATTAGGGCGGCACCTAATGAGTCAACCAAATTTAGTTGTTTTGAACTAATTTTTGGTCAGGAGGTATGAGGACCACTTAAATTGATTCAGGAAAAATTGGTGGGTGAGAAATCGGAAATTACATTATTGGATTACGTGTCAAATTTTAGGGAACGATTAAATAGAGCAGGTGAATTGGCTAAGCAACATTTGAAAGTTGCACGAAATGTGATGAAACGGGTCAAGGACAAGAAATCCAAAGTTCGTAGTTTTGCCAGTGGAGATAAAGTTTTAATGTTGTTACCAGTGGTAGGTGAGCCTTTAAAATCTAGGTTTTGTGGACCTTATCAGATTGAAAGGAAATTAAGTGAGGTGAATTATGTGGTAAAAACACCAGATAGAATGAAGATTCACCGAGTGAGTCATGTGAATATGCTTAAAAGGTACTTTGAAAGAGAAGGAGAGAAAAAGGAGGTTTTAATGATTCTAACTCAAAGTGACGAACCAAATCCAGATGACTGTGAATTTGACATACCTCAAATTAAATTGGAAAATGAGGATGTTCTTAAAAATTGGGATAAATTGTTGAGTTATCTTCCAGAGGAAAAATGAACTGACCTGAGTTATTTACAGAATTTACAGTGCAGAAGGAGGCCATTCGGCCCATCGAGTCTGCACCGGCTCTTGGAAAGAGCACCCTACCCAAGGTCCACACCTCCACCCTATCCCCATAACCCAGTAACCCCACCCTACACTAAGGGCAATTTTGGACACTATGGGCAGTTTAGCATGGCCAATCCACCTAACCCGCACATCTTTGGACTGTGGGAGGAAACCGGAGAACCCGGAGGAAACCCACGCACACACGGGGAGGATGTGCAGACTCCGCACAGACAGTGACCCAAGCCGGAATCGAACCTGGGACCCTGGAGCTGTGAAGCATTTGTGCTAATCACTATGCTACCGTGCTGATATATTGATATCACATGGGCAAGTTTGCGGAATAAATTGGGAAGTACTAAAATGGCTATACATGATGTAGATGAGGGAAATGCTGTTCCAATCAAACAACATCTATACAGACTTAACCCTTTAAAATTGGCACAGGTTAACAAAGAGATTGAAAGTATGCTTAAAAATGGCATAATTGAAGTGGGTTGCAGCCAATGGAGCTCACCCATAGTGATGGTGCCTAAACCAGACAGTACCCAACGGTTGTGAGTGGACTATAGAAAGGTTAATGCAGTTACAAGAACGCACTCTTATCCCATCCCACGTTTGGAGGATTGCATTGAGGAAGTGGGACAGTCCGCTTTTATTTCCAAATTGGATTTACTTAAAGGTTACTGGCAGGTACCTTTATCCGAAAGGGTGAAGGAGATTTCAGCTTTTGTGACTCCAGATGGTATATACCAATTCAAAGTTATGACATTTGGTATGGAAAACGCCCCAGCCACATTTCAATGGTTAACTAACAAAGTCGCTCCAGAATTACCTAATTGTGCGGTATACATCGATAATCTGGTAATTTTCAGCCAGACATGGAAAGAACATTTGAAACATATGATGGAGTTATTTGATATACTTCAGGAGGCGGGGTTGGTGATAAACCTAGCCAAAAGTGAATTTGGAAAAGCCCAAGTCTCTTTCCTTGGCCATACAATCGGACAGGGTCGAATGGTCACACGGGATGTGAAACCAACAGTTATTGAGGAGTTCCGGATACCTTCAAGACAAAGGGAAATAATGCAATTTCTTGGCATGAGTGAATTTGATCGAACATTTGTGAAAATGTTTTGTCGCATGATTGCTCCACTGATGGACTTGCTGAAGAAACATCGAAAATTTCAATGGACAGCGGAGTTTTGACTGCCTGAAAGCTGTGATAACCAATGCTCCTGTGTTGGAGTATTGCTAGGGACTCTGTGATCAGATTGAACTAAAGTATCTGACTTTAAAGAGAAATGCCGAGGCATAGACAAATGGACGGATCGTGCAGAGACCTTCTTGTTCAAAGAGACTGTCAATCGAGAAGGATTTCAGTTGGAGGAAGAAAACAAAATGGACTATATTATTATACCTGTTTGCGTGAGTTGTTTTTTGCAACGATAAAGTATATTTACTGTGTGCATTTCTTAAAGGATGGTGAAAAGGTGAAAAATGAAACCATCTTGAAGTTAATGGTTTATTTTTTTTTCTTGGGGGAGGGGTCATGAGAATGTCACTTTAAGAAATGTTTGGCTGCTCATGTTACTGCAGTGATGTCAGAGTGTGGGTGGAGCTGAGCTCTGGTTCTGCTTTTTAATTTCATTTTGAGAAAAGCTTGGATGTGTTTCGTTTTCAGAGCTGGATAGCTGCAGTCACAAACAGAAGGTGTATGAATCTCTCTCTGTAATCTAAGGACTGTAAATCGATCCTAGTGATTTAAACTCATAACAGTAGTGACTTTAACCTGATGTGTTTCTGTTTTGAAGGTTTTTTAAGTCTTATGGATGTTAAAAGGACAGCTTAAAGGATTGCTTAATGTTGTATTCTTTGGGGGTTATCTTTAAATTAATGGTTGCTAAGATGTTCACTGTTTGTTTTAAAAAGGTGAACTTGAGTTCATAGAATAAACATTGTTTTGCTTTAAAAAATACTTTTCATTTCTGCTGTACCAACCTGTAGAGTGGGCCGTGTGCCCCCCATACCACAATCTATTAAAAGTTGTGGGTCAGGTGAACTCCATGATACACTTTGGGGTTCTCTAAACCCTGGCCCATAACAATTGGGGGCTCGAGGGGGATAAAACCCTGACCCATAACACTTCCCTTCATCATTTTAATTCTGTTACCCTAACAAAACATGGCCTATATCATAACGATAACCACTTTTATATCTGATAATGCTTCTCAATTTACCTTAGCCATATATCAAGTCAGGTCAGAGAAACTGAAGGTTCCTCTGAAGGCACCTCGGAATAATAATCCATTTAGATAAATCAAAATACATTAAAAGAACCATGCATACATTATTATTTGTTACATCGGTGTCTTTCATATAACACTATCCTTTAATTTCCACAACTAACACTGCTCAGAAATTAACCATTTGATTACAATGGAACAGAGCTAAAGCTTTGGCCGTGATTTAACAGGGCAATCCTGTTTTGGGTGCAAGTAGCGGGGTGTTTCTCGGCCTCTGCAGGCACCACGAACAACCCTGCTTTCAAACTGGATTCTGTTTTCTTTTAGCCTTGGCGAGGCCACACTTCCTGCACTGACAAAGAGATCGTGGAGCCATCTTTCAATGCCACCACAATCTCTCAACCTGGGACTCCCCACCGCTGCCTCCAGACCCAGCCCAATACCCCAACTTACTTGTGAGGGGACCCTCGAGCCTCCCCTCACCCACCTCATAAGGGCAGGGCACCCCGGGGCCCGATCCCTGGCACGGGCAACCTGGTGACGAGTGGTGTCCCGCAGGGTTCAGTGTTGGGGCCACAGCTGTTCTCTTTATATATTAACGATCTAGATGACGGGACTGGGGGCATTCTGGCTAAGTTTGCCGATGATACAAAGATAGGTGGAGGGGCAGGTAGTATGGAGGAGGTGGGGAGGCTGCAGAAAGATTTAGACATTTTAGGAGAGTGGTCCAAGAAATGGCTGATGAAATTCAACGTGGGCAAGTGCGAGTTCTTGCACTTTGGAAAAAAGAATAGAGGCATGGACTATTTTCTAAATGGTGACAAAATTCATAATGCTGAAGTGCAAAGGGACTTGGGAGTCCTAGTCCAGGATTCTCTAAAGGTAAACTTGCAGGTTGAGTCCGTAATTAAGGAAGCAAATGCAATGTTGTCATTCATCTCAAGAGGCTTGGAATATAAAAGCAGGGATGTACTTCTGAAGCTTTATAAAGCATTAATTAGGCCCCATTTAGAATACTGTGAGCAATTTTGGGCCCCACACCTCAGGAAGGACATACTGGCACTGGAGCGGGTCCAGCGGAGATTCACACGGATGATCCCAGGAATGGTAGGCCTAACATACGATGAACGTCTGAGGATCCTGGGATTATATTCATTGGAGTTTAGGAGGTTGAGGGGAGATCTAATAGAAACTTACAAGATAATGAATGGCTTAGATAGGGTGGATGGAGGGAAGTTGTTTCCATTAGCAGGGGAGACTAGGACCCGGGGGCACAGCCTTAGAATAAAAGGGAGTCACTTTAGAACAGAGATGAGGAGAAATTTATTCAGCCAGAGAGTGGTGGGTCTGTGGAATTCATTGCCACAGAGGGTGGTGGAGGCCGGGACGTTGAGTGTCTTTAAGACAGAAATTGATAAATTCTTGATTTCTCGAGGAATTAAGGGCTATGGAGAGAGAGCGGGTAAATGGAGTTGAAATCAGCCATGATTGAATGGCGGAGTGGATTCGATGGGCCGAATGGCCTTACTTCCGCTCCTATGTCTTATGGTCTTATGGTGCTCAGGCACCTTGGCACTACCAGCCTGGCACCCTAGCAGTGCCACCCTGGGACCCTGATAATACCAAGGTGGCACTGCCATGGTGCCCAGGTGGCAGTGCCAAGGTGCCAGGCTGGCAGTGCCAAAATGCCTGGGTGGCAGCAAGAGTGCCAGGAACACCTTACTCAGAGTCTGATCCACGGAGGCCTGTGATGGTCTGCGAGAGCCCCCCCTCAGATGCCATTACGTGGTAAATGGCAGCATGTCTAGGTCTCCCCGGCACGGCCGTTAGTACCTGAGCCTTGGGAGAATCCGGCACGGACATATTTAAATGAGCCTAACTGCTCACGTAAATATGTAAATCTGGATCCCACACAGTGGGATCCAGATCCCGATGTCTCATGAGATCTCGGTAGATCTCGTGAGGCATTCCAAGTGTTGCAAATCTTGCGAGAAGTCTCTCATGAGATTGAACGACCTTGTCGCGTCACCGGATCGGGCGTGACGAGGCTGTTCAATCGCACCCACTATCTTTGTTACTACCAAGCAAATACTTCCATTGGAGGGCAGCACGGCGGCACAGTGGTTAGCACTGCTGCCTCCTGGCACCGAGGTCCCAGGTTTGATCCCGGCTCTGGGTCACTGTCCATGTGGAGTTTGCACATTTTCCCCATGTTTGCGTGGGTTCCATCCCCTCAACCCAAAGATGTGCAGGGTAGGTGGATTGGCCACGCTAAATTGCCCCTTAATTGGAAAAATGAATTGGGTACTCTAAATTTTTTTTTTTTAATATTTCCGTTGGGAGTCACACCCCACAGATCTAAAAATTGGATTGTCTGCAAACCAGATGTTATCAAATACTGCCATGATAAACCATATCTTCTACCACAGCAAATAAATCCTCATGCTGCATCTATGGAAGTTCTAATGAACTTAATGAAGCCAGTAGAAAAAACGCTACAATTTGGTTGGGATAGAGTGGAAGGGAAATCAGTGACCCGGCAGTAGTCCTTGGATTCAATGTGGAGTTAGCAGGAAATATCATTTTTTGCAAGTGAGGTGAAAACACAGAATTGACCTTCCGTGTGGCAGCCTCCAGTGACCCTTTGTCATTGTTGAGGCTGTATGCACATGCTATGGCCATTCGCAGTCGAATCATTTTCATTATTATCCTTTCATGGGTTGCGGCAAGACCATCAGTTGTTGGCTATCCATAATCGCCCTTGAATGAATGGCTTGCTCGGCCATTTCAGAGGACAGTTAGGAATCAGCAGCATTGCTGTTCAGCTGGAGTCAAGTGTAGGCCCGACCAGGTGAGGGCAGCAGGTTCCTCTCCCTAAAGGGCATTAGTGAACCAGATGGGCTTTTAGAGACAATCAGTGATAGCTTCATGGCCGCCATTACTAAGACTACCTTTATGTTCCAGGTTTAATCGTTGAATTCAAGACCACCTTGATTTGAATCTGTGCTCCCCAGTGTATCTGCTAGTTTATTAATCCAGTAACATTACCACTTCAGCACCATCTCACCTTTCACAGAGGACCTAAAATAGGCCTGAATCGCTCCGTCAGCAAATTCAATGGCCCTTATTTTAATTCAAGTTGTTCACCCTCGATGCCTAAAGAGCAGCTGTAACCACATTGGACCTAGAGTCACTTGTTTAACTGTTGTAGCACAATCCAATTTCCATGTCAATGAGCTTTGAATTAAAACGTTATTAATAAAATGTAAGCAGACAAACAACATACCTCGAAACAAAAGCAGAATATGTAAACACAACAGCCTGTACCATCGCCAGAGCATGTGTAAATTATGCACTTTCAGGATTTATATAATTCTGCATTTTCCTTTCCAAGAATGTCTGGCAGGCAAAATGAAGCTAACGTGATTCCTGCCAATTCATTCCTTTATCCCCTGTACTCGCCGTACTCTGACTGAACCAGTTCTGAATGTTTTGTCCTTGGTCTGGTGGAGCTTGTTAATTTGGAACTGTTACCGAGAGCTATTTCAGTAGCTATTTCAGTAGTACAGATAGTTTAATTAGCTGCACAAACACAATACAAAGGACAAAGAACAAAGAAATGTTCGGCCCTCCAAGCCCGTGCCGACCATGCTGCCCAACTAAACTACAATCTTCTACACTTCCTGGGTCCGTATCCCTCTATTCCCATCCTATTCATGTATTTGTCAAGATGCCCCTTAAATGTCACTATCGTCCCTGCTTCCACCACCTCCTCCGGTAGCGAGTTCCAGGCACCCACTACCCTCTGTGTAAAAAAATTGCCTCGTACATCTCCTCTAAACCTTGCCCCTCTCAACTTAAACCTATGCCCCCTAGTAATTGACCCCTCTACCCTGGGGAAAAGCTTCTGACTATCCACTCTGTCTATGCCCCTCATAATTTTGTAGACATCAACAAGGTTGAACTTTGTTTTTGCTGAGGTGAGCAAAGCAAATCCTGTTTTCTCAAGATTCTCAATAAGTTTGAAATAATTGCCACATATTCATTTGAAGCCTACTTGTGACAATAAGAGATTTTCATTGCATTTTGTTTCATATGTATTTCCTCCTCCAGCCATCATGCCTTCATTTTATTTTGGTGCCCTTGGACAGCTTTGAGTCTACGATTGCCAAATCAAGAATTCATTCAAACTATTTTGTCCAGAAATAGTGTCACACTCGGCGATAGCACACTTGTCTCAAAGTCAGAAGTCCAAGTTTACAAGTCAAACTCCAGATACTTGAGCACATAAACATAAGCTGATACTTTAGAGCAGCACAAATTTAACGTGGAACTTTCGGAGAGGCCATCTTTCAGATGCGATGTTCGGTCAAAGCCTGTCTGTCCTTGCATGCCACTATTTGAAGAAGGGAAGGGAAAATACGCTCTGTAAACGTGAGCTTGTTCAAAACTCTGCTGCCCATATCTTAATTCGCACAAGTACCATTCACCCTTAACCCCTGTGCTTGCTAGCCTATACTGGCTCCTCATCCAGCGATGCCTGATTTTAAAATTCTCAACCATGTGCTCAAATCCCTCCACGGTCCTGCCCATAACTGTTTCTGTAACCTCCAACTGCCCTACATGTCTCCAAGATCTCTGCATTCTCTCAGTTCTGGGCTCTTCCGCATGCCCAATGTTCATAACCTTTTGATTGGAAGCTGTGCCTTTACCTGCCGAGACCCTGAGCTCTAGAGTTCCCTCTTTACATCCATTGCTCAACTTCTCTGTCCTCCCTTAAGGCATTTCCTAAAAAATAGCTCTTTGACAAAGCTTCTGGCTGCCTCTCCTAATATTTCTTCATGTAGCTCAATGCCAAATTTAGTTTGTTAACGCTCCCATGAAACAATCTTGAGATATTTTTATTATCTTAGAGGTGCTAAATAAATGTAAGTTGTTGTTGTGTGCAAAAGGCTGTTTTTCCCTCATTACAATTATGACTACATTTGAAAAGTATTTAATTGGCTATGCAATGCTGTGGGATATCCAGGAGTAGTGGACGGTGCTCTGGAAAAGCAAGCGGAGGGATTCTCCATCGGCAGGATCCTTCGCAGCGCACTCAGGCCCGCGGGTTTCCCGGCGGTGGTCACAATGGGAAATCCCATTGGCCGCCTGTGGGAACAGAGAATCCCACTGCCGGCGGGGGCACGCCACGCCGGGAAACAGGGCAAGTAGGACGGAGAATCCCGCACAAGTTCCTTCTTTCCAGGAATCTAATTTACTTGAGATACCAAGTGGTCAAATATCATATCACATGTACCTCAATTTCTATTATAGAAACAGACGACTTGGATTCTTTTAAATGAGCTTAACTGGAATGATAACCAACCACCAGATATTTTGATAGATTGATAGATTCAATACTGCCTTGATGTTCTCTTTAGGAAATAAAAATGCACGCATACATCATGCGCAGGATTCCCTGTTTCTGAGACTAAGTGGTGACACCACACAGAATTCGTGGAGTTCCACAACAGTAAAACTGGTGCCGCACCTGGGCCAATTCAGCAACTGTTGAGGGGCTCGCACTGGTGCCACGTGAAACACAATCGATTCCAATGAGAGACAGTGCCGCATTCACCAGTTTCGCAATTGACACTCAGGAGGCTGACGAGCTGCAGCCGCAAAAACACTCTGCATTGCTCACGCACACCATCCCAGGCAACAAGATGGCAGCAAGACGCACAGCCCCAAGATTCACCGACGCTGAGCTGGAGGCCCTCCTGGACACGGTGGAGGAGTGGAGGATGACCCTGTACCCCTGCCTGGGAGGAAGACTGCCAGCCACCACCTTTCGCCGTGCCTGGGCGCAGGTGGCAGAGGCGGTTTGCGTAGTGGGCAACATCGTACGGACCGGCCAGAAGTGCGGAAGAAAACTGCTTGGCCTCCTCAGGGCGGCCGGGGACAGTAGACAGCACTGTGCCCTGGCTCTAACCCCCGTCCCACACACTCGTAACTTGATACCCCCCCTCCACCCAGAGGGCGGCAGAACTCCCACCCTGCACCACCTGCCGGCACCCGTACCGGCCATCATGGCTGGCTGTCTTGGCCACTGAGGCCACCAGCTACCCAACCCGTGGACTGCATGCATCAGACTGTCTGATACTGTCATTTTCTGTCTCACCCTACCACCAACAACGCCCCCCCCCCGACCCCTTCGCACCAGGAGAAATCGGCCACAACCTTGGGAGAAGGAAATTGCCCTTAGTGCCCCCAAAAAGAGTAGGGGGGGTTATTGGGTTACGGGGATAGGGTGGGGGCGTGTGCTTTAGCAGGGTGCTCTTTCCAAGCGCTGTGACAGACTCGATGGACCGAATGGCCTCCTTCTGCACTGTAAATTCTATGATTCTCTAAGACAGGAAGGGGACTGCCGGACCTGCAGCTCCTAACCGTGGCAGAGCAGAGGGCCCCAGATGTGGTCAGCGGCCCGGGCGAAAGGGAGGTCACCGAGATGGAGTTCGAGCTGGGGGTGAGGAAGTGAGACCCTGCTTAGTTCCCCGTGTGTCAAACCCGCCAACACCACCCCCAGTCCCTCATCCTATACCACCCTCACCCTCACCAGCCCCCAACCACATGCTCACCTGCACCACCCCCCGGTCTAATCATGCGTCTTGTCTTGTGTCTTGCAGGAGCAGCTGAAGATGGGGCGGGAGCATCTGGCGTCCTCTGCCCCCCAACCAGTGCCACAGCCGGAGACCCCCCCCCCCCCCCCGTGAGCCAAGCAGCGCGGACACCAGCTGTCACCAACACCCTCCACCATCTCAGAGGCATTCACTTCAGTTGGACACCTTAATGAAGAGGCTCCTGGGACACTATCTGGTCCCAGGTAGTGGGACCACACAGCTGATCTGGAGGTCAGGCTGGCCCCCAGGAACTAGCTGCCATTCAGACTGGTTTTGGGTTTCTGGAATGGTCAGTCCCATCAATCATGGAGATGCAGTTACAGAGCCAGGGACTAGATGAGGGGTTGCCGGCGAGCATCCAGCACCTGCAGATGCAGTTGGAGGTGTCCAACCACGTGAGGAGCAGGAGGTGGTGGCAACAATACGTGCCACCCAGTTCAACACCGCACGGGTGGCGTCCGCGGTGGAGGCATTGGGGGTGACGGTTTTGGCTATGGATCAGCGTGTCCGAGGCCTGGGGTATTCTGTGCAGATGCTGGCCAAGGTCCAGGACAGGGTTACCACCTCACAGGCAACCATGTGCCAGAGGTACCCGGACATCGCAGCGGCGTTCCTGAACGTGGCCCAGTCACTTTGACGCCAAATCGCAATTCTCTGTCACCTTGACAGCGGCATCAATGCATTCTGGAATGGACGTACAGTAAACACCGTTTGCATGTCATTAGCGGGCCCGACCTGGTATTCTCCGGGGCCTCATGATTCTCCACCTCTGATGGGCCAGGTTCCCGCGGTTCACTTGTGCTTTTAAAAATCGTGAAACCAGCATCGTGGCTGATGAGAGAGGGGGGAGGTAGGGCACGGAGAGACACGACTGGCTGGGCAGGGATGAGGGGGCTGCCAGGGAGGGGGGGAAGTGGTGGGGGAACAGGCCGAGTGGCCGGGGTGACCCCCCAAGGGACTAGGGATGGTGTCCTGTTACGGACCACCTTGCTGTGCAGCCCACTGACCACACATCTTGGCCCCTGGGTCTGTAGAGTAACAACGGCCGTATGGGTGCCCCCAATACCCCAGCCTACCCTCCGCCATGCCCAACCCCCCCCCACCATCCGGCCGCCACCTGCCGGCGGCCCAGCAGGGTAATGCCCACAGTAGTCTCTACGGGGCACCAGAGGGGGGCTGTGGAGCGTACTGCTGGCAAGGGCAGTGCCAACAAATGGTACCCTGGCAACGGGGATGAGCGCCAGGGGCAGGGCATCGACGGGGCCAGGGATGAGGGGATGGTGGGGGGGGGGGCATGCAGGGGCAAAGCCCGCAGTACCAACTGGGGCCACCATATAGCCCATTGGATCTGGTTGGGCAGGGGGGTATGCACCTTGCTAACATGTCGGCCTTTCACCCCCTGCAGACAATGGATATTGGAATTCAACCAGCAATGGTGGCCTTCCTGCTTGTGGCTGCATCTTGGGGGATTCCCTGCGGTTGTACGAACTGGTGCTGCTCGATGAGGAGGAGGAAGCTGCAGTAGTGGAGCATGCAGCAGCAGAGTGTGCTGCAGCGGAACAGCTGGCAGCCACCCAATATGGAGAGCGAGCCACCAAACAGGTGCCGCATGAGGCCTTGTTATACCGCCAGTGCCTGTCATTCGAGGACCTGCCGGACCGGGCATGCTGTTGAAGACTCCGGCTGAACAGGGACACAGTGAGTGACATATCTTCCAGATCATGGCACACCTGGAACTGCGGGAGTATGGGGGAGGACACCCACTCTCAGTGGCCGTCAAGGTGACAGTCACCCTGAACTTTTACCCCACGGGGTTCTTCCAGGTGGCGAGTGGGGACCTGTCAGGGATCTCACAGACCTCAGTGCACAGATGCATCCCCGCCACCATGGAGGCCCTATATGCCCAGGCGGCTCAATGTATCCACTTTAATGCAGACTGAGCCCACCAGGATGCCCGGGCAGCAAGGTCACTGCCATTGACAGGATGCCGGGGTCCAGAGGGTGATCGCCGGGATGCATGTCCCACTACGAGCACCTGCAGATGACAGGCCATTCTATACAAACCCTAAAGGAGTTCCACTCGATGAACATGCAACAATCTGTAACATATAGGAAGCAGTAGCCCAACAAAAAAATGAGAACCCCTGTCAGGGACGTTCTATTCAGTGAAAAATGTAAATGCTGCGAGTGATTCAGTATACCAATGCTCAGAATTCCCTTCTAAGCTGTGGCACACAGAATGGAGAGTGAAAGTCTGTTGATTCATCATCGCAAAAGAAAAAACGTTTAGCAGGCCAGTCACCTAGCCACCACCAGTTAACCTCAGAGAAAAAAAAAGACTTACATTTATATAACGCCTTTCAGGACTTCAAGATTTTCCAAAGTGCTTTACAGCTGATTCAGCTTTTTTCCCCGAAGTGCAGTTACTGTTGCATTGGCAAGAAAGATGTCAGCCAATTTACACACAGCATGATCCCGCAAACAACAGTGTGATACTGGCCACATAATCTGTTTTTGCGATGTTGATTGAGGGACAAATAATGGACAGGACATCAGGGATAAATTCCCTGTTCGCCTTTACCAGGGGATCTTTAATTTCCACCTTCGAAGGCTGATGGTTCAACTTCTCACCTGAGAAACTGGACCCTTAACCGTGCAGCACTCCCCAAGTTCCCCAGTGTCGGCCTCGATTTTTGTGCTCAAGTTTCTCGTGCGGGACTTTAACAGCACAAATTGCTGGCAGCAGAACTCACAAAGCCAGAGAAAAGAGAATGAAAATGCTGAGAATGACAGATTTAGTTGGACTTTGGGTTAGAATTGTATAATATAAATAATGTAATTGTTTCTAGTGTCTTCATAAGTTGAAGACAGGCTGGCCATTAAGGCCACAGCCCATTATCAATGCACTTTAAAGATTTATGCATTTTTACTGGATATTTTTCCAACTTTGTTTAAAAAATTATCATTGACCTGTTTCTAAACCTCTCTTCGGTTTGAGTCAAAGCTATTGCTATTTTTTAAAAATCTTTGGAGTTGAAGATGTTTTTAATATATTCTGAAAGTCAAAGAAGTGATACATCTTAATTAATCACTGATGGTGTAATTGTTTTCAGAAATATAAACTGCAGTAGTGTACTTGTGCACTTCCAATATTCCTGCTCCGGAACATGTTGCAGCACGGTAGCACAAGTAGACAGCACTGTGACTTCACAGTGCCAGGGTCCCAGGTTCGATTCCCCGCTGGGTCACTGTCTGTGCGGAGTCTGTATGTTCTCCCCATGTCTGCGAGGGTTTTCTCTGGGTGCTCCGGTTTCCTCCCACAGTCCAAAGACGTGCAGGTTAGGTGGATTGGCCATGCTAAATTGCCCTTAGCATCCAAAAAGGTTAGGAGGGGTTATTGGGTTATGGGGATAGGGTGGAAGTGAGGGCTTAAGTGGGTCGGTGCAGACTCGATGGGTCAATTGGCCTCCTTCTGCACTGTATGTTCTATGTAATATTTCTATGTTGATGGACAAGTTCTCACACAAGCAAGCCAACAATGGTTTATCACACTCTCATAGATGCTTCCTGATAATCAGAATATTTAAACATTGACCATAAATCTGCCTTATTTTTTTATGATTTATGCACAGCTATAGCACTAACCATCTTATCATCTGATTGATTAATTCATTACTTTACTTTTCAGATCTAAATTATTCAGCCCTATCAAGTTCTACACGTTAAGGATAAAAATGGCATGTTGTCACCTCCCATACTTCCAAATGCAACTTTCACCACCTCATAATTAACTCACAGGAGTAAAAGAGTAAAACCATAAATAACCCTGTTGTTACAACGTGCTGAGGAATATGACAGAGGCGACTGGGTGAAGATTCTCCCCTTGGACCATGACATAGTTGCGATGGACACTCACACTCCCACACAAGCAATCCGAATGTAGCCCTCACATAATTGAGTGACTTCTGAGGCTTTCTCAGATTACGGGCAATTCAATTCCGTTACACAATATTTCAGGTTAGGCAAGAATCTGCTTTTGTATCAGGAATGGCAAAACATATTCCCTCAGCCTAATCCTATTACAATCAATCACCAATTTGTGCTTTTAAAACTGTGATATAATGTGGCTAAAACAAAAGCAGAAAATATTGGACAATTGCAGTCGGTCTGACAGCATCTGTGGAGAGAAGGGAGCGAACGTTTTGAATCTGGATGACTCTGGAGAGAACTGGAAAAAGGATCAGATTTATACTTGATTGAAGTGAAAATAGGGCGTAGGTGGAGGACAGAGTTCACAGTCGGAAATTGCTGAACTCAGTGTTAAAGCCAGAAGGTTGTAAGATGCCTAATTGGAAGATAAGGTGGAAGATTTGCATTGGGCTTCCTTGGAACATTGCAGCATGCAAAGGACAGACATATGGACATGAGAGCAGAGTGGTGAGTTGGAATGGCAAACGGCAGGGAGGTCTGGGTCCTGATTCCGTCGGACTGAAGGTATTCTGCAAAGTGGTCACCCAGTCTGCGTTTAGCTTCTCCAATGTAGAGTAGATCGCATTGGGAGCAGTGAATGCAATAGACCAGGTTGAAGTGCTGCCTCGCCTGTAAAGAGTGTTTAGGCCCTTGGATGGTGAACAGGGAGGAGAGAAAGGGACTTCTGCGATTGATGGGAAGCTGCCGTGTGAAGAGGGGGAGGTGTTGGGGTGATGGCGAAGGGGACTACGGTATTCTGGAGGGAACAGTCCCAGCGGAATGCTGACAGGGGGGAGTGAGGGGAAGATGTGTTGGTGGTGGCATCATGCTGGAGTTGGCGGAACTGGTGGAGGATTATTCTTTGAATGCGGAGGCTGGTGGATGAAAAGTAAGGACGAGGGGGATGCTATCCTGGTTCTGGGAGGGAGTGGAAGGGGCGAGAGCAGAGGTGCAGGAGATGTGTTGGACACTTTTGAGAGCCCTGTCGACCACAGTAGGTAGGAAACCATGATTAAGGAAGTGACCATAACGTGGCCCCTGCAGTACTGGCAGGATTTTGCTAGACTCCCAGGTCAAGAACTTTATGTTTGAATACCAGCTTTGACGGTCATTCAATTTCAATTCCGTAAAATGGGCTACTGACTTTGAATTGCCGGGACTTCACTGTGGAATAACACTGAGTCAGTGGAGGAGGGTGGGGTGGCATGGTGGCATAGTGGTTAGCACTGCTGCCTCACAGCACCAGGGACAAGGATTCAATTCTGTCCTTGGTGATTCTCTCTGTGGAGTTTGCACATTCTCCCCGTGTCTGCGTGGGTTTCCTCCGGGTACTCCGGTTTCCTCCCACAGTCCAAAGATGTGCAGGTTACATGGATTGGTCACGATAAAATTGCCCACTTAGTGTCCAGGGATGAGCAGGTTAGATGGGGTTATGGGGATAGGGCAGGGGAGTGGGTCCAGCTGGGGTGCTCTTTCAGAGGGTCAGTGCAGAACACGATGGGCCAAATGGGCTCCTTCTGCACTGTAGGGATTCTATGGTGTTTTAGCAGGACTAGACCTGCAGAAGCTTGTGTTATGTTCGGTCGTGACTGAGCGGCACTGAAATGCTAATTTGGGATGTCTGTGATCAACCCATCTTCTTCCCTATAGGGATAAGCACAGCAGCTTGACTCGCTGAAAGTCAACTCAGGGGAAATAAGCCACTGAGGCATAGTACAGCTGAGCAACTGTCTGCCCAGTGATAAATAACCAAAAATAAATAATTGAACATTTAATGCTTGGTGTGCAATTTCAAAATTGGGACTGAATAGCTAAAGGATTTTGATTTGGGATTCTGGAATTGTCTTTTTTTTTCAGATCAGTAGATCTATGCAATGGGAGGAATTGATTGCATAAGGAAGATATTTGTCTGAAGGCAGCTGAAAATGAAGATATACACTTTCCATTGCGGGGTCTGACAATATAGTAACACACCAATAGATCAGGACACACAAATCTACAATAATCCTACCGTCTGTTTCTCCAACTCATGATACTCAGAAACAAAACTAGCTCTAAGAATCATAAACAGATATCTGTAAAATTCATTTTCCAGACCATAACATCATTTTGACCTTAGCAAACAGAGCTACAATATTTGGACTTGTTATCAACATCAGGCACTCCCAGATTTAACAGGCTGTGGCTTGGCTGTGAGTTAATATTACCTGTACAGCGCACCAACAATGAAGGTAAAATTGCTCTGTGACTTACAGTCAGTAGATCTATGGTATATGAGTAATTTGGAATATTTAAGTAGTAAAGTAATACTTGTCAATGTTTGAGCTTGGCCCTAATATTCCTGGTTCGTACTATTTATACAATTAAGATCAGTGCCAGGATTCATCTCTTTGAGGTGAAGATCTGGCAAGGTAGGACTTTCACCATTGCCAATCCCTGCCTCTCAAGATGTGTCAATCAATCTCCCTGGGTCAAGGGGCCATTCACTGGGCATGAGGTACTCTTGGTGTAATTCCTGCCATCAACGAAGTTCCTACTAGTCTGAGAGCAGAACTCAAGGCAGTGCTGCATCACAGGCACTGTTGTTGAATCAGAAGTGTTGACAGGAGCCCTTAAAGGACAAATGTACCTCAAAGATCAGACCACCTTTCCCAATGAAGGACTCATCCAAGATCAGAACATTCAACATGTCAAATATTTGCAGCTGACTGCAGGGGAGGAGGTGGCCATGTTTTCAGTAGCAGTTTGCTCAGAAATATGCTCTACAGGTATAATAACTTTTGAGTAAGACTGGCATATTGTTAAGCTATTATGTATAACAAACTATTAACAAATGGATGGATCTGTAATACATGCAGCACATGTTCTCTTTGATTTTAAAGCTGCATTTACCAGCACTGGGTTCCTTGGCATTCAGCTACCACAGCACAGGGAGCCAGTCAGGCTGCTAGAGGAAGGGTGTCATGTTCCAGTTTAGGGCCAGGTCCACCCATTAAAATCATAGTCTGGCTGAAAAGGTGCTGGCAGTCCAGAAAACCAGGCTGCTGCCCCACTTCAATTACATGAGGATGTCCACATTAATTTATAAATTCAGTCTCAGGATATGGGAATCATGATGGAGAGAAATCTGTTTGAACAACTGGTAGTTTGAAAAAAGTACTTCAATGGCTGGAAAGCGCTTTGAGACGTCCAGTGACAGTGAAAGTGCTATATAAATGCAAATCTTTCTTTCTGGTGATTTGATACAACTGAGTGGTTTGCTACACCACTTCAAAGAGCAATTGCGTCAACCATATGTGTGTGGGATTAGAGTCATGCCCAAGTCAGCCTGGACCAGGATGGCAGGTTTCCAAACAGAAAAGGCATTACAGTTGACAGCTTCATATCAATTTTACTATCATTTTAAACTGAGTTCTCAAACTACCATGGTGGGATTTGAACTTGTGTCCACTATCATAACCACCACATTGCTGTATTGCAGGGGAAAGTTTTGAAATAATATTCAAAAAGAGGGAAGAAATGCCTTCTTTAGCAAAAAAGGGACAAAGTGGGCATATGTTCTTATTACTATTAAAAGAATGCAAGTTAAACTAGTGCCAGTTCACTGTGAGACCTCTCAGCTTTTTAATTGCACACCAACAAAATCATAAGGAAGTACAGAGAAAGAAAGCTCATTCAATCTTCAGATCCATTCCCTCCATGGATCACACAGGATTTTCCCTGTCGGAGCTATTATCCAACTTCAGATAATGAAGGAAATAATGATAAAAAATAAATGCATGCAAATCACCCCCATTTCACAAGGGCAGTCAGTGTTTTGGAATTAGCACCTATTTGCCCATATTTGCAGAAAGACATCAGTGTTCCTTCACCTCACTGTGACTGCCCCATTTCTACCTGATGTTGCTCCAACTGCAAGAGATGTAACCCTGTTGTACACTATTGTGAGGATATCTCACAGCACTGTCACCCTGAAGCAGCAGTGGTCTTAAATTGGAGTCAGGCTTGGCAGTAAAAGGGGAAGGAAATAAGTGGTAGCATGAGTTGGTAGGAATGGAGCCAAAATGGTCAGCATGAGGTGAGGGAGGGCAGAAGAAAGGTGCCAGTTTAATCGGATTGTCAGCAAGAAAGAATATCAGTCTGAACGCAGGTAGCGACTCAAGGTGCCAGCAAAATCTATGAGCTGGAGCAAGGGAGAGGCATACTAGAGTCAACTGGGGAGAAATGTGTTGGTGTAAAATAAGGAGTGAGGGGGGGAAGAAGACCTATGCGAATAGCAGAGGGGAAACGATTGTCAGTTCAACGGGAAGGGATGGGTGGAAGAATGGCAGTGTGAACAGCAGAACAGCAATACTGGCATGGGCAGAGGGTGAAGAGGTAAAATGTGCTCTGTGAACAGGGGAGAGGCTGAGCGGAAGACTCCCTTTGTTTTACTGGGACAACGAATAAACAATCGTCAAACAATTGAATATAAAATTTAGTAATGGTGAGTGCCAATACATATCCACAATAGCCTCAAATCCCCTACAAGAAACAAAGGGGAAACCCCCACAGCTTTTACAATAAGCTTTCACTGTAGAAGTGATTAAATGCTGGATATATCTCCAGCTAAATTTCCAACAAGCCTGTATCCGACTGCTCTCTCAGTGCAATGACACCATACACGTATATAATTCTGAGTTCTCTGGCTTCATGAAGCTGCTGGCCAGTTTTTGATACTTTTCTAGTCTGGCATATGCAAGACGTCTATGAAAATGAAATTCATAAAATGTTATAAAACAAAAACTGTGTGATACAAAATCCTTCAACTCTGGCCAGTGGCATTCCACTGATAATATAACCGTGGTTCCAGCAGTACACAAACAAATAGCATTTGATCATCTACGTCTATCCATATGCTCATACCCATCAATTATATTCTTAAACAAATATTTATTCAGCTATTTACTTTTACAGAAGAACTTTTGCTCAAGCCAGATTTCACATACCCTGTGCTCTATTGGAAAAATATATTTTATTCGACATGGGAACAGACCCTCTCCTAGCTCTATTCCTATGACCAATAGTAAGAGGTTTGGACATTAGCACAGATGCTAATTTGCACCTATTAGCATGTCTGTGACAATATAATAACACCCGCTGATACCGTCCCCTTTGCTATTACAGTGCTCATTTTATTGATTTTAATTGTCAAAACCAAATGTTATTTGGCATTATTATTTATGTTGTATTTTCAGGCCAATATTCTTCCCTCAAATGCACGTTGTCTGAAGAGAACAAAGAGCAATACAACACAGGAACAGGCTCTTCGGCCCTCCAAGCCTGTACCGGTCTTATGCTAATAGAAACTGTAAAGCACAGACGGGTGGGGCTGCTTGGCGGCATTGACTAAGATTCAACAAACATTTTTTCTCCCCAGTGAGGAAAATTATTTCAGAATTAGTCATTCCAACTTAAAAATAAAATGGAATAAAATTTGAAGGTTTTTTTTCTTTATTCGTTCATGGTATGTGGGCATCGCAGGCAAGGCCATTTGTTGCCCATCCCTAATTGCCCTCAAACTGAGTGGCGTTTTAAGAGTCAACCACATTGCTGTGGATCTGGAATCACATGTAGGCCAGACCAGGTAAGGAGGGCAGATTTCCTTCCCTAAAGTGAACCAGATGGGTTTTTTTTAAATGGCAATTGACAATGGTTTCATGGTCACCATTGGACTTTTAATTCCAGGTTTTTTATTGAATTCAAATTTCACCATCTGCCATGTTGGGACACAAACCCAGGTCCTCAGACCGGCTGAGATTGTCCAGTATTTTCTGTTTTTGTTTCAGATTCCACCATCCGCAGTAATTTGCTTTTATCCCCAGAGCGTTACCCTGTGTCTCTGCATTACATGTCCAGCGACAATGCTACTCTGCCACTGCCTCTCCCCAAAGGTACTGTAGAAGGTACTGTACCCTGCAGTTGCCTTGGTGCCGGTGTCTATATGATAATGAACAACTGCTCTGCTCTGCTCTCTACTTGTAACAACAACAACCTGACTTAAGCAGCATCTTGAACATGACACAATGACCCCCAGGCACTTCACAGGAATGTTATCAAACAAATTTGTCTCTGAGCCACATAAGGAGATATTCAGAAACCAAAGGTTTTTTCAAGAGGTGGATTTTAAGGAGCATTCTAAAAGAGGAAAGGGCGATGGAGAAGTGGAGAGATTTAGGGAATGAATTCCTGAGCTTAGAACCTAGGCAAGTGAAGGGGCAAATGTCAGGAATGTGGTGGGGGGTGGGGGTGGGGGGGGGGGTCGGTGAGGGGGTCAGAATTAGAGGCGCACAGATACCTAGGATGTTTCGAAGGCAGAGATCTGAAAATCTTTTTGCTTTTAAGCCTTTCAGCAACTTTAATTTTTAATAATTTCAATGGCAAATGAAGTTGGGCAGATTGTTAGCAGCAACGCTACACAACCTCAAACCTGACAGTCACCTTCTTTAACCTTACAAAATTTCAAAACAGTTTATGTCCAATATTATGCAAACAAAACTTGAAGCAGGTTATTTTGGTCAAGTTTGAAAAAGTTAGGCACAACATTTGTTCTTTTTTTAAAAATGCCTACTTGCCAGTTTTACCTTCCACCTGTTTAAATCACAGCTCCTCCTAGTAGAAAGTCTGCGTCTTTAAATACTGGCACAAAAATAAATCATAAATAACAATCCATAGTGCATTTCTGCTTTATCTTTCAATTAATTATGTATCTTCAATCCACCAAGACCTATCTCTGACACATTACAGAGCCCTAGATTGTTGCATGGAAACAATGTGAGTTGCAAATTTTGACTAATGTATAAAAAAGTATGGCATCAAAAGAAACCTTTAATGTCAGTACAAATTAATTTCACATATGTATATATAGTGAACTATGGAAGCTGGTCTGCATTGGTGCTTAAGGAGTTAACACTGGTGCACAGGCAGCAGCACTGATTGCTGGGACCAGCTGATGACTTCTCTACTTCTATATTTAGGCAACTCAGAGATGGCAGGAGAAGTAATTCCTAAAATACTGATCTGAACATTTGTATTAGCTAACAGGTTTAAAAATATACCACTGTAAATTAGCAGGACAGAATGATGGCCCCATTCCTACAAGCACTGGTAATACAAGGCATCTGTGGTTAACTACAAACACACTCTTTACATTCACACCATCAAAGTTAATACAATTTCATGTGGAAACAACCAACGGAGGCTCTTCTAAGTAATATGCCAAAGACTGTGCTGAGATAACTTAAGCACAGCATGTGGCCAGCAGCTGTCACTGAAGGCTTCCTTTAACATGAAACCTTAACTCTTCAAATACTTGTTTAAAAAATGTTTGAAGACCAATGGGAGAAAAATTGATCTTTGTTTTCCCATTTTTTGGGGTTCCTTTCATTTGATGTCCTCCCTCCCTCCCCCTTATACACATATCACCGGTGTCAAATTGGAAATCAGCAACTTTGAAGTCTTCAGGGCGCTTGCCTGAAATAGGCGTTGGGTGCCTTGAAAACACAAATTCAGGTCTCTTCTAGCACCTGAGACCAAATTCATCACCATTTGAGTAGTTATGAACCGCCCGTGCCCCGCTTCCTTGTGCTGACTTGACAGCAGAATAGCCTGCATTCTATAAAGGGCCAGCCAAGAAAAGTAAACAGTTTTGGTCAGTTTCATGTCCCTGGAGGCAGAAGCTATTTGCATGTTATTTCATTCCTCGGCCTTCCTTCGCCACATCTAGACCATCCAGAGGCAAGAGGTAGCGCAGGCAACTTGCACGCCAGGTCTTTTTGTCAGTGCTGCTTTACAAAATAAATTCTCGAACCACGGACTGAATCAACAAGCACTTGCTCTCGCACACCTCCTGGTGGTTCCCTGTCAGACTCCAAGTAGCGGGTCCACCATTCATCCCAGTGAACCTCCGAGGCAGAGTAACTTTTTAAATGGGAAAACGGAAGAAAAACTACAGTCAAATCTGCTCCAGCTGAATGAAATGGGGCATTGAAAATGGAATTACTATAAACCCTGGAAACGTGTATCTTTATACAACCTCCAACAATAATGTAACATTAGAATTTGCCACTGGCTTTTGTGCATTACAAGCAAAAACCAGCAGACCCACGTTCATCATTAGATTCCAGTCAATTACCACATGAGATACTGTTTACACAAATTACATTATTCAGCAGCAAACGCCAAAAATCAATGCCTCAAATCTTATAAGCAGAAACACTTGGGCCTAAGTTTATTGGCGGGCAGGGTGAGATGGTTCGGAGTGGGGTGGTACACAAACCATACCTGCTCCATTTGGAAGCTACCACTCGCTTATGTTTTTTTTACCAATCAAATGATTCTACCGGTGTTGAACACGGTTCCTAAAGTGCAGCAGAAAATGTGTCCATTTTAAAGAAAATAAATGCCCTGCTTGCTGGAACTGCCAATAGTGTGGTGAGGGAAGGGGGGGGGGGGGGGGTCTCTCTCGGCTAGTGTGTCTGAGGTTGTAGTCAAAAAACCAGCATGGTCCTGCTACACTGTGACATTCAAAGATAAACATGGCAACAGCAACTGTTTCTACTGCTTCCTGGACCAAAGGGTTAACTGCATTACTTTAATGAACTAAACACAATGTTAAAGGAGCTTATTTCCCCCGGGGGAGTAGGGCAGCAGGGATAATAAATAGCCCGTTGACATCATTATATCAGATTCCGTTAGCAACGTTGGAAATGTCATATTCTACCCCGCCCCAAAAAATCTTTTAAAAATGATATGGAGTGCATGTTGAAAACCTAAAGAATTCCTATAATTCTGGCTTAGGGTGGCATTCTGGAGCCGAGTCTCCTTGTCACATTCGTGTTGGCAAAACTGGTTCTTTCCTGGCAGGGGGAAGGGGGGCGGGGGGCGGAGGAGGTCTGTAAATGTTATTCTCGCCACGTTATCACATGCAAGTGACGCAAGAATGTATTTCAACGTGGTTTACATAATTGTACCCGGTGTTTATAAACAAAAGAAATAAAGGGTCCAACACCTCTTAATGAAGAAGACCTTTCAAACACTCACTGTGCATCACTGCCGGGGTCAGTCCCGATGACAGCAGTAGCCAAGCCAAACCTCCCTGTACACCCCCCACCAGCCGCCCTCAAAATGCAGACCTTTTCTTAACTTTGGCAACAAGTTTCTTCAAACAACAGGACTGAGCTGGTGCTTCAGGGAGAATGCAGCGATTCCCCAATAAAACATGGCAGCCCGTTCTACACTGCCATCGTTTTCAGTGTAAATATCTGTTTACAAGACAACGTTAAACTTTCAGGGGTCTGTTTTTGATGTTGTTCAATAGAGGCTTGAAACTCACATATGTATATAGACACACACACACACAAAATACAGAGTCGACCAAAGGAAGAGCGTGTTAACACTTCTCCAAATCAGTGGTCTGCATGCCAGATCGCAAATGCACCAGGAGATTTTCTATCTCTCTCTGTACAGCACGCGGTTTTATCACTGAGATGCGCCGCCAGATACGGTAAAGCTCCATAACACTAATTACTGACAAGCAAAGCGGCCACAACCAAGAGACACTGAGCACGGGCAACACAACAGTTACAACAAGGACAAGCAGCAAACTGGTTTGTCGTTACTTACTCGTTAGCTTGAGGAAAGCTCTCTTGCGATGTACAAGATAGCATCAGGCACAACTGTATAACTGCTATTAGACAGACTGAGCTCCTGCAAGCAGCCATCTTCCACCGTGGATATATATTTTTTTACAAAAACAAAGTGGGAGGAAAAATAAATAAATTAAGGGGGGGAAAAAAAGAAACACAGGTCTGTCCAAAGTTAATGTCGGGGAGGATGAAATCAGGGGGGAAGTAGGAGTGGTTCCAAGAGTAGGTTCAATACTAATAATCCCAAACTATGACATTAGCAGCTGATCTGAGGAGCCGCCATCAGCCCGCGTTCCATCTCCAAACAGCTTAGTTTTGTTTTGTTTTTTGTTTGTTTTTTTTCCTCTTTTTCTTGGGTTGGGATTTATCCTGGGATTGTATGCACTGCTGGTGATTGTCACTGTCCTGGGCTGTCAATGCCCTCCTCCAACCGCCCTGTGAAACCTGTTTCATCAATCCCCCTCGATCTCCCTCGATCCCGGTCTAGTTGCCATACAAGGAATAGCAGGAACACACACACACACACACACACTGACAGACAGGCACACTCGCTCTCCTCTCGGGGAGCCAGCGGGCTGATCGCCTGTCACAGAAGCATCGCAATCAAACCCAGGTTTATATCGACGCTGTTAAAAGCGAGGTGCTGCGTGCTGAGGTGACGCTTTTTGGGAAAAAAACCATTCATAAGGCGCGTTTTCCACTTGCGCTCTGACTCTCTCATTACAAAATCATTTCAGGAAAAGGAAGACTCATAATTACAGACCATTGCTCAAAAATGTACAGTCCGCTCCCACCCTATAGTTCTCCACATTTTAACCCTGGAGGGTGTTTTTGAAGCTTGAAACCAGCTGTTCTGTCATGCCATATGGTCACTGGAAATAATGTCAAAGCTCCATTGTAGTAGTTCATTTGTTGATGTGGCTACCTTTCAGTTTGTAGCTAACAATGTGCATAGAAATAAATTTTTAAAAACCCTTGAGGGGAGGCTCAGTTCCTGCCCACAACTAGGAACAAAACTGTCCCTGAAAGACTCATTCTGCATATTGTACAGAAGGAAACCTTGTGCTTCGGCTAATTAATTAAGATTTTAAAACAAGAGCAGCACGGTGATACAGTGGTTAGCCAATGCTGCCTCACGGCGCCGAGGTTCCAGGTTCGATCCCAGCTCTGGGTCACTGTCCGTGTGGAGTTTGCACATTCTCCCCGTGTTTGCGTGGGTTTCACCCCCACAACCCAAAAGATGTGCAGGGTAGGTGGATTGGTCACGCTAAATTGCCCCTTAATTGGAAAAAATGAATTGGGTACTCTAAATTTATAGGAAAAAAAGATTTTAAAACGTAATGTCGGGACAGGCTTGAGGAATTGAATCGTCTCCACCAACTGATGCTGAAGCTTTTGTCAGAGGCATGAAGGTTTGTGTCATCCTATGGTCACAGCTCCTCGTATAATCTGTCCCGAAACTTCTCCTTTAATGCTTCCATGCTCATCCTGGGAAGAATGTATCTTTCAGCAGATACTACAGCCTAGAAATTACTGTTGGTGATACAAGTGGAGGAACGCTTAATAGATTTGTATGCTATTCCTAGTGTATCCATTACTGTAGTGCATACATTAACTCATTTAAAAGCATTAGGTTTAATGCTTGTGTTAAAACAACAGAGAGAATATTCTGTGAGTGTTTGTTCGCCAGCATCATCAACAGTAATTATTAGCCTTAATCGGCTACAATGCAAACATCTAAAAGGCCCATTAAAAATAAACTATAATTAATACATTTATATGACCTGAAGGGATCAGCAACACCATATTTTAAAATTCATTATAGGATCTGAGATCCGCTGGCTGGGGCAGCATTTATTGCCCATCTCTAATTGCCATTGAACGAAGTGGCATTTCAGAGGGCATTTAAGAGTCAACCACATTGCTGTGGATCTGGAGTCATATGTAGGCCAGACCAGGTAAGAAAGACAGATTTCCTTCCCTAAAGGACATTAGTGAACCAGAATGATTTTATGACAATCGACAATGGTTTTGTGGTCATCATTAGACTTTTAATTCCAGGTTTGTAAAATTGAGTTTTCGAATTCCACCATCTGCCAAGGTGGGATTCAAACCCTGGCCCCCAAACTGCCACCACCTCAAGAAACCAAATCAAAAATGTAATTCCATTCCCAATCCCATGTATCAAGCCTTTTCTGAATAAAAGCACAATGAGGTGCCATATGACCAATAGACATAGGAGAGGATTTAGGCCATTCAGCCCATCGAGACTGCTCCACCATTCAATAATGGCTGATATGTTTCTCAACCCCATTCTCCTGCCTTCTCCCCATAACCCTTGATCCCCTTATTAATCAAGGACCTATCTATTTCTGTCTTAAAGACACTCAATGATTTGGCCTCCACAGCCCTCTGCGGCAAAGAGTTCCATAGATTCACCACCCTCTGGCTGAAGAAATTCCTCCTCATCTCAGTCCCTCCAGTCTGAGGCTGTGCCCTAGGATTCTTGTTTTTCCTACTAGTGGAAAAATCCTCTCCATGTTCATTCTATCTAAGCCTCTCAATATCCTGTAAGTTTCAATAAGATTCGCCCTCATCCTTTTAAACTCCAATGAGTACAGACCCAGAGTCCTCAACCGCTCCTCATATGACAAACTCTTCATTCCAGGGCTCATTCTTGTGAACCTCCTCTGGACCCTTTCCAACGCCAGGATCCTTAGATACAGGGCCCAAAACTGTTCACAATACTCCAAATGGGGTCTGACCAGAGCCTTATACAGCCTTAGTAGTACATCCCTGCTCTTGTATTCTAGCCCTCTCAACGTGAATGCTAACATTGAATTTGCCTTCCTAACTGCCAACTGAACCTGCACGTTAACCTTAAGAGAATCTTGAACTAAAGGTCCCATTCCTTTATGCCATTGCATCCTTGGAAAGGAATGGCCCACACTACGTTTCTGATACAACAAATATTATCCTACAAAGGTGAAGGATGTCACTGCTGGTGAATGATCCATGTTCCCATGTTTAATCTTCAGTGTCAATGTCAGGGTAGGTGTTAAACAAGACGGTGCTCACACATAGGCAGACTGTCACCTCCTTCTTCCAGAAGTAACCCTTTCACATTGACTGTGTTTCAAACTTTTATGAATACGGAAACACAACTTGTCAGAAAACATTTTCAATGATCTTGTTTTAAACATAATATTCTACATTTCCGGGTAAAGAATTGTTGCCTGAAAAGAAGTGTATGGTGATGTCCACTTCAATGCCATTTCAAGTTCTTTTTTTTTTTAAATTCACTGTTTTTTGAAGCTCACCAAATTTAAGATCTCAATCCTATGATCAGTGCAATATGGCAATTGGACACTTTACTCTACTCCAAAAGTATTATCAACTCAAACCTCTGCAGATTCTTCCTTCCTGAACTTACTACCTATACTTTCAGTAAGAAATCATTTTCATGCTGAAATTGACAACTTTCTTTTAGCTTAAAGAGAAACCTAAATGACTACTGACATAAAGGACTGTCAGTCATGAGGGGGAAAAACAGTACTGGCCTTCACTTTCATTTGAAACAGGATTGGTCAGGAGGGGATATGATCCATATATTTGAAATGCATTGTGTTGTAAGTTATATGGATATAAGACAGCTATTTGACTTGAATTGTGAATGAGGAACCAGAAACACTGTCAAAATTAATAAACCGTAGCTCAGACTAGAAATTAGAAGATTTTCTTTTCCCTCATAAGAGGACTGCAGATTATGAAGTAGCATACAAGCCGATTAGTATAGTATCATAGAATGAAACAGGACAGAAGAAGGCCATTTGGCCCATCACGCCTGTGCTGAAAGACAAGTTTATATCTGTTATGGGGTTATCTATAGACAAAAGTAACTATCGAATTACATAGGATGAAATATGTACAGCATAACCTGGGTGGGAATGGACCCAGGTCAGCTCTGAATAGTGCGAATATATATGGAAGAATTTTACATGATCACATTTAGTGAGGAGCATTTATGTAACATTATCCCTCAAGAAACCAAATAGGTGAGATACATTCCTTGATAACTGATATTGTATCTGGTATATGGCAACTCGTGACCTGAGAAGCTTTCTTCTATCACCTTTTTCGGGTCTTAACACTATTTTGAATTTCGAGAACTTGGCTTGAAATTTAAAGCTCTTGCACATTATAGAAATGCAGCCTGAGACAGTGGGTTAGTTCCTCTTCTGTTGACTGCATTTCACGGTGAAAAGCAGGTGATAGAAATGGGCAGAATCAAAGGCACATACAAATATAGGTCTATAAATGTTCACTGGCTTGAGGGAACCAGTTGCTGTGAAAGAAATGCAGAAAGCTGACCCCTACACACGTATTTTCATTCTCCGCCTTCAGCAGCTCTATAGACACCAGTACTGATGCCCCAGATTATCAGAGGTAGGCAGTCACCACATAGGTCAAACTTTCAAAAGCTGGCTCTTAGAATAAGTGCAGCAGTAAAAGCCTCTTCAACTGACCCAAAACTCACAATACCTCTTTAATCCACAACCTTCTCTGAATACACTTTTAAAGCTGATATGTAATCTTATCAGGCGATGGTAGCTTTAAGTAGATGAAGGCCCCTGGGGCGTTTCTATCTGTAATATATTCAGAAATACTGTCAGAATTCTAAATAGTTAAAGATCCTATTGCATGATTAAATTATGGCTTTAAAAGTTAATCAAAAAGTTCGAGGCCTTAATATTAGAAATCACTCTGTCGTCATTTATCACTTTTGAAAAATTGAGACAATTACAAGTTCAGCCCGCGACCAAAATTTTAAAAATCCATCACATTTGCCACAGCTGTAATGACGTTTTTACATCTTCCTGATATTTTATCTGCATTGTAGGTGATTACCATGGTCATATGAAAGCAGTTGGCTACTTTCACGTTATTATTATTAATCATGTAATCCTAAGGCTAAAAATTTAATACGTTCAACTGCATTAACACTTTTCTTTCAACACTGAATTAGGCCCATAACTCTCAAGCCCCATACTGAATATATTTTTCACATGAGCTAAGGAACAACAACGGTGTCATGTGGGCCACAAGTGATAATTCACCACAGTGACTTACTGTTTTTAATTTTACTGAAGTGGATTATTACATGTGGGATGTGAAAATTCCAGCAATGATCACCACAGATGAAATGATGAGAGGTAATAATTGCTCTGTAAAACACAAAACCTTTTTTCCCCCTTTCCAATAATCTTTATTGTCACAAGAAGGCTTACATTAACACTGCATTGCAGTTACTGTGAAAATCCCCTAGTCGCCACATTCCGGCTCCTGTTCGGGTACACGGAGGTAGAATTCATAATGTCCAATTCATCTAACAAGCACGTCTTTCAGGGCTTGTGGGAAAAACTGGAGCACGTGGAGGAAACCCACGCAGACACAGGGAGAACGTGCAGACTCCGCACAGACAGTGACCCAAAGCAGGAATCGAACCCGGGACCCTGGCGCTGTGAAGAACAGTGCTAACCGCCTGATCCTGTTTTAAACGTAGTCTTGTTTCCCAATGTTTCAGAAGAAAGGAGGTAACTGACAAAGACTTTGCAATGCGTTGCCAGTTCCATAAGCCAATTTCTCTCAATTGCTCTCTTTTTCCAGTATCTAACTAATTTACCTATGAATTCTCTGCTTTTACCTACCCCAACTCTCACTCTGAGAACCTTATCCTGCATCATCAATCTTCTGTGCAGAGTAGCTAAGTCTAAGTGCCATCAGGGTGTGCAACAATGGTTCACCAGACTCGTTCCGGGGATGGCGGGTCTGTCCTATGAAGAGAGAGTGGGCAAACTGGGTCTTTATTCTATATCAAGTTTCAAGGAGCGAAAGGTGATGTCATTGAAACCTACAAAGTACTTAAAGAAATAGGCAGGGTAGATGCAGGTCAGATCTTTCCCTTGGTTGGTGAGTCTAGAACCAGGGCACCCTTTCAAAATAAAGGGGATGCCACTTAGGACCAAGATGAGGAGAAAGTTCTTTACACACAGGGTTGTGAATTTTTGAAATTTTCTACCCCAGAGGGCAGTGGAAGCTCAGTCATTGAGTACGTTTAAAGCAGAGGTTGGTAGATTTCTGATTAAAGGTTACGTTGACAGTCTCCGATCAGTCATAGTATTGAATGGTGGAGCATACCCGATGGGCAGAATGGCCTATACCAGTTCCTAATGTGATGTATGTAGGAAATTATTAAATTTTATATTTTGTTGCTAATGTTATTAAAAACCTTGCTTTAAAATACATACAGGCAGTATGCCTGCTAAAGCTGTAATTAAGGTGTAATTAAAAATGTGATAATCATTAACTCTAACCATTTACCTGTTTACATCGAGATGGCTAGTGAAGTATGTTTTTGGAGGTTCCCTGGGGTGCAGATAATTAATGAGGGATGGTGTTTAGTCTAAGCTAAGCAGGCCATGTGACATCTTAGTGGGATACAGATGATGTAATTAATGGGAGGAGTCAGGTTTGTCTGAGGTTCTGGCAATTTGGCCATAGGATTTGAGTCTGACGAGACAGAAGGATTTTCAGGTTGTTCCTGAAAGGGTCTCTCTCCAAAGGTCTGCATAGAGAACAGTAAATAACTCCGATTGCTAACTTTATTTTTGAGTGGATTTTGAACTGTATTGGTTACTTTATTAGAATATATAAAGTGACAAGCATAGATAGTGAGTTAAAGTTTTTCCTTTTATTGAAGAACTGTTTAACTATTAATTGTAAAGCTATTTCTTTGATGTTAACATGGTTAATCCTGTGTTTAAAGTAAAGTTTGTTTTAACATTAAAGATGCCAATTGGTCAGGGTCATCACTCCTGCAGTGAAGAATCCTTTCCTCACAGTTTTATAAATTGAAAATTGTTTGGGGTTTCCCGTCTGATACCCGAACAAAAACAGGGTTTGGTCTGGTATCCTGACCCTGAACAACATATGAAACTTTTCACTTCTAAGATTAAGCCAGCGTGCCTGTCCTTGGGTTTGTGGAAATCTTGATCATATTATCAGAGTTCCGTTTATCTATTCAGCTCCCATACCTCAAGCATCATTTCAGTTGTTCTTTTCTGCACTATCTCCAGTGTCAGGATATATCCATGAAGCAATGCAACAGCCAGAACTGCACACCTTACTTGTCGTGTATCTTTAAGTGCCTTATATGGATTCATTATCAGCTCCTGAAAGTTGCGATTCACCCCCCTGATTATACATCCATGTTTCTTTACATGTGGCACAATGAGCTATCTGGTCTCAGCAAGCTATCTGCCAGTGATTGCAGATTCTGCTTCTGTATTATGTCCTGAAGACAAAAGGTATTCAACTTATTTTCGCATCATTTATTTCTCTTCTTTTGTCTCGTTAACTTGCACAAGTCCAAAGTAAATGCTCTTTGCTGCTCACCAGACTGCCTTCCTAACCTTTTAGTCTTTGTTTTTTCTGACACGTAACATTTGAGATTCTGCTCCTCCCTCAACTTGATGCCCTCTGCAAATTTACATGGCAAGGTTTTTACTACAAGCTCCAAATCATTCTCATACACCGTAAAAATGATGCTTCCAACCCAGATCCCTATAACCCTGTGAAGAAACCTTGTGCCGTGTGGCACAGTTCCATTCGCTGGCACTCTCTCTTTATCTGATTTTGTCAATTGTCAACGCACTTCAGAAGTTGCCTCTCATTCGGCTTTCTACCTTCTGAACTAATTGCTTGCGCCACTCAGACTGTAAGGCCTCCTGATATCTAAATATAGCACATCACAAAATTTCTATTGTCAACCGAGTCCATCATTTCTTCAAAGAGTTGTAGCAAATGTGTTAATTCAGACCTTGGGAGCATAAAGCCGTGTCACATGGTCAGTTCCTGCTCCTTGGTCACTATAAATCGAAAAAAAGAAACACCGAAGGAGGTTTTATATTTCTTCGGAATGGCGAAGAAGAAATTGAAAATGCGTCATTCTTATGCATCAGCCCATAGCCATTACAATGTTGTCACTGGCAGATGGCTGAGAGTGGGGCAACATACATTATGCAAGTGCAAACCAGGAATAAAAAAACTATAGTCAAATCCAAACTGCTGCAAATACATAGCAGGTGGCTAGTGAATAGGGAGCACAATTTCTAGCCTGGAGGATGTCACCTGCAAGTTCAAAGCCTACTGGTGTGGCAGACAATGATGAAAGGTGTGGTGTGCAGTACATTTACAGGGAAAGATTTTTATAAAAATAACCTCTCAGGCATCGACCCGTCATCAGTTCAATATGGGCTGTGCTTGAAAATTGTCATGTTCTTTCTCCTTTCAGATATTGAAAATCGAATATAACTGCAGTCATATTTGATTTTCTTCCCAATTCCTAACACTTGCCATTTTTCTTTCATCTGTGATGGGAATCGTCTCCCCCCAAAAACAGCAGAAGGAAGCCAAAAATCTTTGAATAACAGAAATAAAATGTAACTTCACGAATTAAGTTATCGAAGAGTGAAGGGGGGGGAAATAAAATCTCAAAGGTTTTTCACACTCATACAATAGGATAAGTGTTGAACTTAATGTTTTGGTTTGAATGAGGTTTCAAGGGATAGTTTTTTTTACCACTAGGACGTTGAACATTATCTGAGTATAGCACAGGAAGGAATACATTGCTGGGAGAACCACTCATCTCTTACAAAAGGATTTTGTGCCTGCTCACCATTCAAAGGAGTGCAGCCTCGTTGCTCTGTGGAATACACACTTGGTGGCATAGTGGTTAGCACTGCTGCCTCACAACCCCAGGTTTAATTCCAGCTTCGGGTGACTGTGTGGAGTTTGCACTTTCTCCCCATGTCTGCGTGGGTTTCCTCCGGGTGATTCGGTTTCCTCCCATAGTCCAAAGATGTGCAGGTTAGATGGATTGGCCTTGCTAAATTTGCTCCTGAGTGCCCAAAAAGTTAAGTCTGGTTATCGGGTTATGGGGATAGAGTGAAGATGTGGGTTTAAGTAGGGTGCTCTTTCCAAGGGCTGATGCAGACTCAATGGGCCGAATGGCCTCCTTCTTCACTGTAGGGATTCTATGATGATGATGACATTATCTATGCAATGATTTTTGACAGCGATTAGTTGAAATTCTGATCCAAATCAGAATGGGGCAGCACGGTAGCACAGTGGTTATCACTGTTGCTTCACAGCGGCAGGGTCCCAGGTTCGATTCCCGGCTAGGGTCACTGTGTGTGCGGAGTCTGCATGTTCTCCCCATGTCTGCATGGGTTTCCTCCGGGTGCTTCGGTTTCCTCCCACAGTCCAAAGATGTGCAGGTTAGGTGGATTGGCCATGATAAATTGCCCTTAGTGTCCAAAGGGGTTAGGAGGGGTTATTGGGTTACTGTGCAGGCTTGATAGGCCGAATGGCCTCCTTCTGCACTGTATGTTCTATGTTCTATGTTCAAATGAAATGCAAATAAATATATTTAAAGGGCGAGTATCATAATTAGTTCAAGTTTTGTGTAACAAGGAATTATTATTGATTATTTTTTAGATTTAGTTTGCCCAGTCTGTCAGAGCTGCAAAATTTGCTAATTGTTTATTATGAGGGGGGGAGCGATGTGGTAACTATGAGTTTTTTGTTCATTGTACGATTGATAACTCTTGCCCACGCTCCCTTTCGAGTAAATATTTCTAATATTCTAATACGCATTAATGTACAGATCCTAACCCTAACCCTAGCTTTAACACAGTCTTTGCTCTTGTCACACAGCCTGAACCTGGGAATGTGCTATAAGTAAACCTGTATATTTTGTGAGCATTCGATAGGAGAACAGATAACCATTATTTAATAGCCAGTATACTAAGAATAATTAAGAGTATACTAAGAGTAAATACTAAGAGTTAAGGACGAATGGCCCCCATCTGCACTGAAAATCCTATGAAAATGAAGCCCCCTCTTTCTGCTCCTTTTGTCGGTATGCTTTAATTCTGTATGTATTGGTGGATACCGATGATAATATCAATTCAATGGCTTAGATATTGTTTTGACCTCTCTGCATATCTTAAGCAACCAAGGTTAACGGTTTCCCCGCAACCGATTCTGTCAGCTTCCCTCGAATTGCTGTGCACCATCAGTCTCCAAGATAGTTATTCAGATAAAGACACCCACATTCGACATTGGAATATGGCAGAGGTGTTGATGATAATTCCTTGCAAATTTTGAATGATTTAAGCAACGTTGTTGCCAACAATCCAGACAGGGTTTTGCCCTGATATGGGGGCAAGAACGGAGGTGGGAGGGTGTATAAGTTCACGCCATTGACTGGTTATCAGTACCATTCCATCCAAAACTGTTCTGCTGGAGGGGGGGAGGGGGGGCGGGGAGAGGAGAGAGTGGAACAGCGAGCCCATAAGCAGCAAGTCGCTTGTTAAGCCCATTAAGAAGTCAATTAAGGCTACTGATCAGAGGCTAGCTGAGTCCCTGCAGTGTCAGGAATAAAGCAGGCCGCCTCCAGACTGGGGTACCAGTGCTCTAGAAAAACTTTGAGGCCTCAAAACAGGTGCCGGCTCGTTGGTCTAGGGCTATGATTCTTGTTTTGTGTGTTTCATTCTCGGAGCTTGTGAGAGGTCCGGGGTTTGAGTCCCCATCGAGCCCTTTAATGTTGAATTGTTCTTTGTTCTTTTGGCACGAGGAAGTGCTGAGGGTTTTTGCCAAGGTTGGTATTGTTTTGTTATGCTCTTGTTGTAGCATAAGCTGCTTCCTTGATGTGCACTCTGACAAAGGAAGGTTCAGACTTGGAGATAGCTTTAACATGTTTATTAAACTATTAACAATTCTCCTACTTGAATTCGACTCTACTGTTAATCCTGCTATAGCTACTCAGACTGATGAACCAGTCTGCTACAATCCACATGGTGGGAGTGATGTTCAATCAACCCTGTGTCTGTACTCACTGAGTGTCTCCACTGGAAAGAGACTAAGCATGTGTGATGTGTCCTTTTATATGGGTTGGTGTAATGCCCTCCTGTGGTAGTGGAGAGGCTCGAGCGAATGAGGTTTGAAGTAACGTGGTGTCACCGGGGTCACCAGTAGTCTCACTGTGATTGTCGAGTGCCTCTGTACATTCTAGCTGAAGTCTGTCATGTTGCACATCTGGTATAGGAGGTGGGATGCTGTCGTCACTTGTCTCACATACAGTGGGTGGAGCCTCAGTGTCTTCTTGTCTTTCACTTGAGCTGGGTAGACTGTCAGAGTCTTCTTCTGGTGGCTCAAATAATCTGGATGGACTGTCATAGTTTGCTTGCTGTACACTTGAGTGTGGTAGACTGTCATAGTCTTCTTCTTGTTCACTGGAGCATGGTAGACTGTCATAGTCTGCTGCTGGTTGCTCAGAGGAGGTTGCTAGACCCTCATGGCCTTGTTCATGCAAGGACTGCGCTTTGGAGTCTTGCATTGCTTCTATCGTGGAGGCTGTCCACGAGCTCGCTGTGGAGGCTTGTGTCACTCCCTCTGTGGAGTCTTGCAGCATTCCTTGTGTGGAATTGTGCATTGGTCTCTCTGTGGAAACTGTCATCATTTCTTGTTCATGCAAGGACTGCGCTCTGGAGTCTTGCGTTGCTTCTATCGTGGAGTCTGTCCACGAGCTCGCTGTGAAGGCTTGTGTTACTCCAGTCACTTCTTGTTCATGCAAGGACTGCTCTGTGGAGTCTTGCATTGCTTCTATTGGGGATTCTGTCCACGAGCTTGCTGTGGAGGCTTGGACCCTTCATGGTGCGTGGATCACTCTCTGTTTGGAGTCGGGGACTCTTCCTGGTGCATGGACCACTCTCTGTGTGGCAGCAGGCCGCTCTCTATGGGCTTGTACCACTCTCTGTCTCTTGGCGTCAGGCCGCAGCATCATCCTGCACTCACGAGACGGGATGTCGTATATGCTGGGCTGAAGTTTCCCCAATCCGAAGAACTCGTCATCGGGCTCATCAATGTACAACACGTCTAGTTGCGGTTCGGATTTGGTACTGTGGTAGCCACCCAAGATGAAATGTTCGTCTGAGTCGTTGTCTTCTAGGACCATATCATCACGTTTTGTGTCGGAGCTGGCATTGGGCTCGCGATGTCCAAAGAAGAATTCAAGGTTTGAGTCATAGTCTTCAAGGATTGTAGCATCTCTTTGGGCAGTGTTAACTGCTTGTTGCAGGGTGCTGCGGAGGTTACTTTCAGCTACTGGTCGAATTTCAGGCATTGTGCTGTCGTTCCAGGTGAAAGAATCGGGCTTTACAGCTTTAAAAACCATTTTCCGTATTTTGGGACATTTCCCCTTTAAGTGGGTGTACTCCGGGGCCTCTGACATCATGACGCTTGTGACTTGGAGCGTAGGAAGCAATTGCACATGCACAGATCGCTGTTCCTTTACTTGGGACCTTTTTCGCAATTGCGCATGTGCAGCACCTTTTCCAAGATGGCTGCAATTCAAAACTGCTGTTCGTTGCTGCAAGCCTACCTCACGGTGAGTTTTGGCGGCTCTTTTACCTTTTCTTCTTGTATGTTCCTCGCAGAATTCTTGGAACTTGTCCTGGACTGCCTGGAAATCGCTCTTGTTTTGCCCCTTTGAGTAGTTGAAGGTCTGGAAGATTTCAGCTCCTTCTGGACCCGCGATGGTAAGTAGAAGCTTTATTTTCTCTGCATCCGCCACGCCATCTTGGTCGGACGCTACCAGGTAGATCTCGAATCTCTGCCTGAACCAACGCCAGTTTTCACTGAGATTGCCTTGGTACCTGAGCTGCTGTGGAACCAGAATCTCGATCATCATCTTACCTGGCTGCTGTTGCTGGTAGTCACTGTTTGCTGAGCTTTAGCTATATGGATTGAACAGTTCACTCCTGGAACCATGTTTTGTTATGCTCGTGACATAGCATAAGCTGCTTCCTTGATGTGCACTCTGACAAAGGAAGGTTCAGACTTGGAGATAGCTTTAACACGTTTATTAAACTATTAACAATTCTCCTACTTGGATTCGACGCTACTGTTAATCCTGCTATAGCTACTCAGACTGACGAACCAGTCTGCTACAATCCACATGGTGGGAGTGATGTTCAATCAACCCTGTGTCTGTACTCACTGAGTGTCTCCACTGGAAAGAGACTGAGCATGTGTGATGTGTCCTTTTATATGGGTTGGTGTAATGCCCTCCTGTGGTAGTGTCACCTCTGTGTGTATCGTGACTGCCCATTGGTCGTGTCCTATCTTACTGACCTATCGGTTGAATGTCTGTGTGTCATGTCTCTGGTGTTCCCTCTAGTGTCTAGCTAGGTGTAGTGTATGTACATTAACCCTTTGTGCACTTACAGTGATGTATATCACCACAGGTATGACCGGTACAGGTTTGGAGGGCCGAAGGGCCTGCTCTAGTGCGGTATTGTTCTTTGTTCTTTGTTCTTTCCCACACTAAGTATCTTGTTGCAGCCGTGACTGCGGGCCACCCTGTGGAGGAATTGCTGCTCCACAATGGTGGCCCAAAAATTAAGGACATTTTCTTTTTGATATCAAGTACTTTAAATGTGCTGGGAGGAAACCTCAAAATGGAGGTGCCCTCCCTCTCCCTTACATGCTAGGGCAGGTTTCAGCTCCTTTCATGTTGGAATGCCTCATCCCTGGCCTCTGAACTGCAACAGTCCACCTACCCGCCATCCTTAATTGGACGGTAAGCGTGCCCCCGGCTACTAATTAGCAAAATCGGTGTTGGGTGACTGCTCCCGGCGCACCGCAGGATCAGGACCTGCATTTGACCTTAACACCTGGGTCTCAAGTGAAACACAAAATCCTGCCTCATTTCTCCTAAACACCAGAAATACACACCCTAAAATAGGTCAGACCCTCAGCAGGAGCACACATTGCCTTAAAAGTCAATCTGAGGTGTATTTCCTTAATTAACTATTGACAAAAATATATTTCTAACGTTAACTCTAATCCTGATCCTACAACCAAATAAAATCAGGAAGTATCAGAAATGCGTGGCAGGTTAATCAACAGTGGAGAAGGTTTTGTAAAAAGTTAGCATTCAAACATAACCTTTCAGATGCCAACCGTGGTTCAGTGTCAATCTTGCCTCAAGGTTACAAAGTTGTGGGTTCAAGCCCCTATCCTGAGACTGCAGTGGATAATCTAGCGTACTGAGAGAGTGTGGCACTGTGAGAGATGCGGACCTTTGAATGAGATATTAAGCCATGGCCATGTTTAGTTTTCATGCAAAACTTCCACGGCACTATTTGAAGAATAGAAAGGAATGGTGATATATAATCTAAAGGCGGCACAGTGGCACGGTGGTTCGCATTGCTGCCTCACAGAGCCAAGGACCTGAGTTCAATTCCACCCTTGGGTGACCGTCTGTGTGGCGTTTGTGCATTCCCCCGTGTCTGAGTGGGCTTCCTCCGGGTGCTTTGGTTTCCTCCCACAGTCCAAAGATGTGACAAAGGTGGATTGGTCATGCTAAATTGCCCCTTGCTGTCCAAAGGTTAGGCGGGGATAGGGTGCATCTTTCAGAGGATTGGTGCAGGCTCAATGGGCCGAATGGCCTCCTTCTGCAGTGTAGGGATTCTATGGACTCTATGCAATGCCGATGTAATGCATCTGAATGCTATGTGAAGTGGCACCCTTCACGTTTTAACCCTGAACTGTACTTCTTTGCTTGAGCCACATCATTATTTGTAGGTCCCAAGGGAATAACAATGCCTTTTCAAAGAAAGAGAGAAAAAATAGGAAGAGTGGTTCCTGGTCCAGTCTCACACACCTCCTGCTGGCTATTTCAGAACAATGTTTATGAAGGTTTTGGAAGCCGTTTTTCTGAATACCTGTTTAGCTGCAGTTGGTACAAGAGGAGGATGGAAGGTAAAAATAAGTAAGCACAGACTCTTAATGGAAGCCATAGCTTAATGTTTTCTGTATAATTGGTTGTCACTCTACAGTATTCTCAGCTTGGAAATATCTCACACATTTTCCTTCACTGTATCGACTTTGGAAGTAATTGTTGTCTTGGGAATTAACTGGAATTGAAACCAGTCAAATGAATAATTTAAACCATATGCTGACAGGCATGCACTTTTCTAAGCCTCTTGGCCAGATTTTACTGGCCCCCGTGTGCCAGGCTGGGGAGGGAGGTGGCCGTGATGGGGCGGGGGGGGGGGGGGGGGGGGGGTGATGGGAATAGAGCGAGCAGCCAATTCAGAATGGCACCTATTTGTATGTGGTCATGATGTTGAGGACGTTTCCCAGGAGCAGCCTGAGTTCTGGGATGGCTGTCCACCGACAGTGGCTGCACAGAGGCGTCCTCCCTGCGACGTTCCGGGAGGGATCGAAGCTGGAAGCGCAGTGGAGAGGGAAGCCAGCAGCAAATGTCACCCACAATGCCTCAGTGCTGCTGATGCAAGGGATTTCCTGCTGGTCGGCAGGGCCTATCGTCCTCAGCCACCTGATTTTCTTTCATTTAACTTACCTTTCCAAGGGCGCTTCCATACTGAGGCACTGTCATGTACTCCAGCTTTCTTTAGCAACAACTCTCTCTCCCAGCGGCATTACTGAGACTTCAGAGCTGTCGGCCCTCTGACTGGGCCAGCAGTGTGGACAGCCTATCCAACATCCTCAGTTGGACAGTGTTGTTTATTAGAAGGCCACCTCAAAGTAAATTGCTTAGCCGGGCTGCCTGGTTGCCCGGTCTCGGAATCCATATGTGATCCCAACATTGGGACTTTCGTAGCCCCCACCCACCCGCCCCGGACAAAATCCTGCCCTGTACTGTTTTCAACACCACAGACAAATCAGTCAGCAAAATGTGATTCTTGCTTATCACTGAAAGTTGATTTCCCTGACACCACATAGCCATTGCTTCGAGGCAGTCTGCGACTTTTTCTAAACTCACTCTGTGCTGATTAGCTTTTTATAAAACTGCTGTCATTGCAGTGAAAAGTTCAACAATGCTCTAAATTGAAGGAAAATTACTGTGCAGTGGGTAACCAAACTGCCCTTTCATGTCCAGCACGCTGGTTCACATCCAGTCCAGGCTAATATGGTAAAGATATCTTTCTGCTGACTGCATAGGTCATACATGCAATTAGTTTTTTTAAAAATCAGAATGCTGAGCAGAATTGGATTCACAGTACTACCTGTACATGGGCAATCTCACATCGAAAGGCCATGAGGATGAATGGGGCGGGAAGGTAAAAAAAAAAATCACAATGGTAAAATAGGATCATTCTTCTGAAATGTCCTTCATTGGGTGACAGCAAACAAGCTTTAAAATGCATCTGTTCTGTGTTAAACCTGACCTGGGAGTTATTCATACTGATACTCATTGGGAAAATGTTCCATTCTCCAGAAGTGACATTTCTCACTTTGATGAGCACTGAAATAATCACTAAATAAATATCAATCAAAATGTCTGAAACATTTTACTTTTTGTACTTTTGCTCTTTTTTGTGAGTTTAGCATTCTGCTTTTGGAAAAGATGAAGATGCAAAAGGTCAAAATATTTTGAAGATCACAGTGCATCATTCAAATATAAATTAATGCATTGATAAGGTAGACATGAAGGGCACGATTCTCCGGAAGGATTTCTAAGTGTGGCAGCGAGCGGGAACTGCCGCGCGCTTCCCGGCGCTCGGCCCGGCGAGGCGGGCCGCGCAATGCAATGTTAATTGGGGCGCTTGAGGAGGCCCCGCCAGCATCACGCCGTAAATGAAGGCTCGCCAGCTGATTCGCCGGGACTGCGCTCGCCAGCCCTCCACTGACAAAGTCAAGCAGCACTTAAACAGCTCTTGCACAGCCAACCCAACTCAGCTCGCAGCCATGACATCGAGACGACCGGCCTCAAGGTATGGAGATGCGGAAATGGGGAGGCTGTAGATGCGTTCGAGGCCTGGTGAGATGTCCTGTTCCCCCGAGGGTCCACGGGGGTGAGGCATACGGCAGATAGTGCCGCCTGAGATGAAGTGGCAGTGGTCGTCAGCTCGGCCAGCTTGACCAGGACGACAGGCCTCCAGTGCCGTAAGAAGGTCTATGATCAACACCGGGCCGCACATGTGAGTTAGTCCTCCCCAAAACCTTCTCACCCCACACAAAACCCCAACCTTTCTTTCAACCCCCCAACCCTTCCTTCACACCTCCCCAACCCTTTCTTCAAACCTCCCCAACCCTTTTCACCCTCAACCCTTCCTTCGCACCCCCATCCCACCACGGTGAACCACACGTGCAGCTAACGATGCCCTTTCAATGGGCAGCACGGTGGCGCAGTGGTGAGCATTGCTGCCACACAGTGCCGAGGTCCCAGGTTCGATCCCAGCTCTGGGTCACTGTCTCTGTGGAGTTTGCATATTCTCCACGTGTTTGTGTGAGTTTCGCCCCCACAACCCAATGATGTGCAGGGTGGTGGACTGGATACGCTAAATTGCACCTTAATTGGAAAAAATAAATTGGGTAATCTAAAAAATGTTTTAAAAGAAATAAAATCGATGCCCTTTCTGTGTCTCCACAGGAGAAGCTGTCCCATAATACAACGGGAGTGGGCGCAGACTGGCAGTGGGGAGCCGACATCAGGATCCTCACCACCTTTGAGGAACAGGCCCTGGAGTTTACAGGATGGCTGATTGATGCACGATCAATGCACAAAGACTTGAGTTGGGTACAACTGAGGCTTTATTGCTCTAAAATGTGTGGCCTCCCACAGCAGCTGGCAAATGGTTGCAGCATGGAGGACACACACATATATACTCCGCCTACTGGGCGGAGCCAGCAGGCAGGAACAACCAACGTACCTGTAGTACAGGTCCTACCATACATCACCTAATAGAGGTGCAACAGTGGTTTACCACATTCAACCCCTGTTAAAATTGAGTCCAGCGGGGATGGTGGAGAACTATATACAACAAATGTGTTTTACATTTACAATATTTGAGAGAAGAAAATGTCTTTTGAAGTCCAGTGGACCAGTTAGAAGTTTCACCGGTCCGGGGCCTTGATGTGCCACTTGGAGCTACGTAGTGGTGGCGGCGATGACGATGCTGGTCTGATGTTCGGTGACTCCGGGAGCGTGCCAAAATCCTCTTCATCCTCGGGCGTGGGTATGGGGAGGACGGATGGTCCTGGGGGGGTTGCTGCAGGGAGCGCCGGGGGAGGGGAGGGTGGCTCCGGGCCGGAGGTGTGTGTGTGTGTGGAACCTGCTGCTGCCAGGTCCCTGAAGGAGACAGTATCCTGGTGGCCGTCGGGGTACTGTAGGCATGCTGGGGGTTTGCATGGAGCAATTGCACCCTCTCCACCAACGGGCCCGTCTTGTGGAGTCGGACATGCCGACGGAGCAGGACGGGTCCTGGAGCTGCGAGCCAAGTCGGGAGCCGCATCCTGGATGTGGACTTCCTGGGGAAGGCCAAAAGATGTTCATGGGGTGTGTTGTTAGTGGCGGTGCGCAGTAGTGACCGAATGGAGTGTACTGCATCAGGGAGGACCTCCTGCCAACGGAAGGCCGGGAGGTTCCGGGACCGTAGGGCCAGTTGGACGGCCCTCCATACCGTCCCGTTTTCTCGCTGTACCTGTCCGTTTCCCCGGGGGTTATAGATTGTCATCCTGCTGGAGGGGATACCCCTGCTGAGCAGGAACTGATGTAGCTCATCACTCATGAATGAGGATCCCCTGTCACTGTGGATGTAGGCGGGGAAACCGAACAGAGCGAAGATTGTGTTGAGGGCTTTGATGACGGTGGCAGACGTCATGTCGGGGCATGGGATGGCGAAGAGGAATCTGGAGTACTCATCGACCACACTGAGAAAATATGTGTTACGGTCGATGGAGGGGAGGGGCCCTTTGAAATCCACGCTGAGGCACTCAAAGGGGCGGGAGGCCTTCACCAGGCGCGCACGGTCCGGCTGGTAGAAGTGCGGCTTGCACTCCGCGCAGACCTGGCAGTCCCTGTGACTGTCCGTACTTCCTCGACGGAGTAGGGCAGATTGGGGGCCTTTATAAAATGATACAACCATGTGACTCCCAGGTGACAAAGGCTGTCGTGCAGGGCCCGGAGTCGGTCTACTTGTGCGCTGGCACATGTACCTCGGGATAGGGCGTTTGGGGGCTCGTTGAGCTTGCCGGGGCGATACAAAATCTCGTAATTGTAGGTGGAGAGCTCGATCCTCCACCTCACGATCTTATCATTCTTGATCTTGCCCCACTGTGTGTTATTGAACATGAAGGCTACCGACCGTTGGTCAGTAAGGAGAGTGAATCTCCTGTCGGCCAGGTAATGCCTCCAATGCCGCACAGCTTCAACGATAGCTTGGGCCTCTTTTTCGACGGATGAGTGCCAAATTTCTGAGGCATAAAAGGTGCGGTAAAAGAATGCCACAGGTCTGCCTGCCTGATTGAGGGTGGCGGCTAGGGCGACGTCAGATGCGTCGCTCTCTACTTGAAAGGGCAGTGTCTCGTCTACTGCATGCATCTCAGCCTTGGTGATATCGGCTCTGATACGGGTGAAGTGCCTTCGTCTTCTGAGTGTAATTTTCTTTGAGAAGCGTCATGGTTTCGGCGTAGTTTGGCGCGTCCTGGATCAGCGGAAAGAAGTTGGAGCTCAACCTTGAGTACAGGATCTGTATTTTCTGAGCCTCCGAGACAGGGCTGGGTGCCGAGTTGATGTACGCCTCGAAACAAGCTAGCCAGTGCTGAAAGTCCTTTTAGGCGTCGCTTGATTGCAGATCCAGCTGCAGGCGATCCGACTTGATACGGAGGTCCATCTTTTGAAAACCTTAGAGCAATAAATTTATGCACGATCAATTGCACAAAGACTTGAGTTGGATACAACTGAGGCTTTATTGCCCTAAAATGTGTGGCCTCCCACAGCAGCTGGCGAAATGGCTGCAGCATGGAGGACACACACATTTATACTCTGCCTACTGGGCGGAGTCAGCAGGCAGGGACTACCAACGTACCTGTAGTACAGGTCCTACCATACATCACCTAATAGAGGTGCAACAGTGGTTTACCACACTGAGGACCGAGCGGTTATCAATGCGGAGGTTGGCACACGCTGCAGTGGTGAGGATCCAACGGGCCGCACCCGGAGGACCTGTCAAACGTGGGTTGCTAATACCATACAGACTGACCCACCCTCATACTGACCACGTATTCATTCTCCCGCAGGACCTCCAGCCGAAGGCACCAGCCCATCCGGGATTCACCACCCACCCCTGCCTCCCATGAGAACACCTCGAAGAAGAGCTCCGTGGATTCAACCATCGATGCCTCACAGCTGTCATCCCCACACTCCATCAACCCAGATACACGCACCTCGATGGGCAACGTTATTGGACGGCTTCTGGGGCACATTCTGGTGAGCACCTCACAGTTGCTGATGCACATCAGATGGAGGCAGTAAGGCCCACGCAAGACAGCAGTCAGAGGGCTGCTGGATCCCAGGATCCAGCTGGGTCCCGGTCAGATGTTGAGCCTCTGGAACAGGTTTACACGGAGCTCATTCAGACATTAGGGCGTGGCCATGTTGTTCAGAGGGAGATGTCAGTGACACTCCTGCAGATCCATAGCCAATTGGAGGAGTCCCAGAGTCTACGGGTGCAGGAGACAGCGCCGGTAATGCGTGGCACCGAGGCCAACACTGCTAAGGTAGCAAACGCAATGGAGAGCCTGGTACACGACATCAGCAGCATTAGTGGGGGAGTCCAAGGTGTGGCACAGTCAATGATGGCCCTGGCTGAGGGTCTCGGCAGACTGTCCAACTCGCTGAGGGACGTGACCCAGTACCAGGCTGATCTTGATGAGGCATTGTGGGGATTGTCCCGGTCTCAGGTGGGAATGGCCGAGATGCTGTGGAGCTTGTCCCAGTCACAGGTGGGCATTGCAGAGGAACTGCAGAGCATGTGTCAGTCACTGAGGAGCATCGCCAAGGGCGTTGACACCTTGGTGCAGACTTTGGGTAGTCACCAGGACTGGCAGGGCTAGATGACTCAGGGGCAGCCGGGGCTCGAACCAGCTGCCCCTCCTTCTCAAGGTGAACCCTGGAGTCCTATGGGCACGGACCAGAAGGAGCGGGCACTGGGTGACAACCCGGACTCATCATACGGACTGACAATGGTGATCACAAGCTCCCCCAAGTTCCACCCCTCTGACTAAGCCGCGCTTTGCAGCCAGCACCCAGAACAGTGTGGCAACAGATTTAGCACAGGGCTAAATCGCCGGCTTTGAAAGCAGACCAAGCAGTCCAGCAGCATGGTTCAATTCCCGTACCAGCCTTCCCGAACAGGCGCCGGAATGTGGCGACTAGGGGCTTTTCACAGTAATTTCATTTGAAGCCTAGTTATGACAATAAGCGATTTTCATTTCATTTCATTTCAATACATCCCGAGATTTGTAGTGTTCAGCCAATCTTTCGGGGTTGTTTAGCACAGGGCTAAATTGCTGGCTTTGAAAGCAGATCAAGGCAGGCCAGCAGCACGTTTCAATTCCCGTACCAGCCTCCCCGAACAGGCGCCAGAATGTGGTGGCTAGGGGCTTTTCACAGTAACTTCACTTGAAGCCGACTTGTGACAATAAGCGACTTTCATTTTTCATTTCAATGCATGTACCGCCGTCAAGTGTGCCGGGGCAATCTGGCCCCAGAGCCCCCAGAGGATGCCCGCCAGGGGCATCAAAGGCCATGGAATGTGGTAAGCAGCTCCAGGGCAGCGTGGTGGCACAGTGGTTAGCACTGCTGCCTCATGCGCCAAGGACCTGGGTTCAATCCAGGCCCTAGGTCACTGTCCGTGTGGAGTTTGCACATTCTCCCCGTGTCGACGTGGGTCTCACCCCCACAACCAAAAAAGGTGGGCATGGTAGGTGATTTGGCCCGGCTAAATTGGCCCTTAATTGGCGGCATCATTGGGAAAGTGGGGCAGTGGTGTGCACTCGTACGAGACAAATTAAAAACCCTCATTGCAACCAGTATGAACCAATTTAGGTCAGTGATAGGTGAACGCGACAGTGTGATCTAGGGTACGGACAGCAGAACTTTAGGTGGCCTCAAGATTACAAAGTGCTGGATTTTCCATGCGATCCACCGTGTGTTTTGTGGCCCACCATTGGCCAGCTGCGGGATCTTCTGGCCCTGCCATTGTTAATGGAGTTCCCCTTTGAATGCGCGTCTCATGCCAGGAAACCCATGGCAGGGTTGCACTGGCGGTGGGGCCGGAATCCTATCGAAGTGAATGGCCCAGAAAACTCCGTCCCAAGAGTGGAAAATGCGGGATTGTTGCCTTCAGTAGTACCGGAACATCCTGCTGGTGGGAAGAGCTGGAAAATCCCACCCTATGGGGGGATTTGGTCTTCCTAATGCTTAATAGGAGATTGTGGCTCAACCAAGACCAAACGATGGAGAAACATCAGTGTGCGCAGAGATAGAAGATGAATTGAGAGAGGTAGAGCTGGGTGTCAGCATACATGTAGGAGCTGATATGTATCCTGAGGATATCTTTGAGGGGCAACATATAGGAGAGAAATAGAAAGAAACTAATGCTAAATCCTTGGGGTCTCCAGAGCGTGGGATTGGATATAGAAAACTTTGAAGGAAAATTTCTGGCTGTAATTGGACAGAGAAGCATGGTGCCGTACATTACCCTGCTGAACAACATTGGAGAAGGATGGTGTAGTCAGTCATGTCAAAAGCGGTAAAGAAGTTGAGAAGGATGCAGAGAGATACCCAAATCTCAGTCATAATCCTTTAGGGAAGGAAATTTGCCATCCTTACCTGGCCTGGCCTCCACCTGACCCCCAGACCCACAGCAATGTAGGTGACTCTTGATTGCCCTCTGCAATGGCTGAGCACTCAGTTCAAGGCCAATTAGGGGTGGACCATGGGTAGTGCCAGTGATGCTCACGTCCCATGAAAGGATAAAGAAAAAGAAAGTCAATTGTGACTTTGAATAGAGCCTTTCAGTGCTGTGAAAGAGGCAGAAAGCTGATCTGAAAGACCATGGCATGGAGTTGTGGGAAATTGTGTGAGGATTTGGTTGGAGAAAACATTTCCGAGGATCTGCAAATGGAAAGGTAAATCGAAGATGATGCAGCAATTAGAAATAACATGGGGGTTTTGGGTTGGGCTTTTGTGGGGAAGTTGATGAGGGAGATGGAGTGTGCCTGTAGTAAGAGACATGTTTACACTATCAGGAGTCAGGGAGGGAAGGTGGGTGGTCAGCAGTTTAGTGCAAAATGATTCAAGAGAGGAGGTGGTGGATTTGGTTAACAAGGTGAGCTTGGAGAGTGAGTGACAGGGGTTAGACCAGAAAATAGAGACAAATATGGGTTTAAGGCTAATCGGGCAGCACGGTAGCACAAGTGGAGGGCAGCACGGTAGCACAAGTGGATAGCACTGTGGCTTCACAGTGCCAGGGTCCCAGGTTCGATTCCCCACTGGGTCACTGTCTGTGCGGAGTCTGCACGTTCTCCCCGTGTCTGCGTGGGTTTTCTCTGGGTGCTCCGGTTTCCTCCCACAGTCCTAAGACGTGCAGGTTAGGTGGATTGGCCATGATAAATTGCCCTTAGTGACCAAAAAGGTTCGGTGGGGTAATTGGGTTACGGGGATAGGGTGGAAGTGAGGGCTTAAGTGGGTCGGTGCAGACACAATGGGCCAAATGGCCTCCTTCTGCACTGTATGTTCCGTGTTCTATGGGGTAACCTTGAGTAAAACAGATTGTTCAATTCCATGCATCTTGGACGTTGAGTGAAGCGAGGGATGGGGTGGTTATGGGTGGGACGGTGATAAGAGTGGGAGAGATACTGGAGACAAAGGCATCCAAAGTGGAGCTGAGGGAATAAGGGATCAATAGAGCATCTTGACAACCAATTGGAATTAATGAACAAAGTGAGATGGAGAATTACTGTATATTTGTACATTGCCAATTGTGAATGAGTAAATTATATTGAAATACAAGTAACTTGAATTTCAGAAAAAAATAAGCAAATTTAACAACCATTATGTGTCAGAACATAGTTAATCAGGAAAATAGATCAATGTGTTCAGTCAATGGGAAGAATGATGATTATGTAAATGACCTTGTGTATAGTATTAAGAAGTTACTTCTCTTTAATAAAAATGGCCATACCTGTCAAGATCATCAACTAGGACAGGACTACTAAAACAGTATTTTTTTTCCTTCTCATTGATTAAGTGGCTAAGCCTGGATTTTGTTCATAGGAATAATAACAAAGCTATTCCTATTTTGGATAAATCAAATAAGCAATTAAACTAAATCAAATAAGCTGAGGGACATATTAAAAGCGGAAGTTCCTTATAGGGATAATGGCTGAAACAAAACGTAAATCGCAAATTAAACTTAAAACGTTAAAGCAAAGCATGTTTAAGAGGGCCGATGAGGCACCCACGTCGTTGCGGTGCCCACCAGGCATGGAAGACCTTGAGGGTGCTGGTAGACATCGCATGCTCCCTCTCTGGGGACAACAATGAGTCTATTGGCACTCACTGTTATTCAGGAGTGAATTGGACAGCAATCTCCAGCATCATACATACAGTTTTGTTTTTTTCCCCCCTTTTTTTTGTAACTTTAGAGTACCCAATTGGTTTTTTTCCAATTAAGAGGCAATTTCGCGTGGCCAATCCACGTAACCTGTGCATCTTTGGGTTATGGGGGTGAAACCCACGCAGACACAAGGAGAATGTGCAAACTCCACACGGACAGTGACCCAGGGCCAGGAGTTGATCCGGGGTCCTTAGCGCCGTAGGCTGCAGTGCAAACCACTGTGCCACGTGCCGCCCTCCACATGCACAGTTAATCACAGAAATCAGGAAGTTGCGACCTGAGTCCTCCTATCTTCCAGAAGCTTGTATAGTAGAATCCTGTCCAGAGCCACAGCATTTCAACAAATTAATCAATGTGAAATTGTGGTACTTGCGTGATAGATATTCTTTAAACACAGTAGGAAACACTGGGCTTGCCCACTCAGATGTAAGTGAATTTTTAACAGCATAATTATCATAGAATCCAACAGAATCCCTACTGTGCAGAAGGAGGCTGTTCAGCATATCGGGTCTGCACCAACCCTCCAGAAGAACACTCGACCTAGGTTCATTCCCCCACCCTATTTCCATAACCCCGTAACCTAACCTACACATCCCTGGACACTAAGGGGCAATTTAGCATGTCCAGTCCACCTAACCTTAAATCTTTGGACATTAGGAGGCAACCGGAGCACCTGGAGGAAACCCACGCAGACACAGGGAGAATGTGTAAACTCCACACAGCCAGTCACCCAAGCTGGGAATTGAACCCAAGTCCCTGGTGCTGTGAGGCAGCAGTGCTAACCACTGTGCCACTAAGACATTTACTGCAGAACAACCGCTCTAGTGCTGAAAATTAATTTTTTTAAGTGTGATATCTCATTTCAAGACATTTTAATTATTGTTAGAGTGATATTAATTTAAAATGTAATCTTTTTTATTTTATCTCTGTCTTTTCTATCTCACTCATGCACATTGACCTTTTTTCCTCTTTAATTTGTTTTCTGTACATAAATTGGGATTGAATTAAACAGCCTAGCACAAAATATTTTGCTCAGACTCTGGGCTCAGTCTGACTATTCAATCTGATTGGTTGAGGAGACACACAGTTGCTTGTACTGTTTCCTGTAGAGAGCATGACTCTGTTTTTGAAATCTAATATTTGTAGGTTTCAGTGCAAAAGCACATGGAAATTTAGCAAGTGTAAGTGTAAAGAATATGGCTGACTCTATTCACTAATTGCTTCCACGCAAAATCAGGGTTATTATGTTATTCAGGTTTCAAATTGATTATTTTCAATTTTCATTTTTCACCAATCGTGCTGTTTAAAATCTTACTCCACAGTTTCAATTCTTCACTAGTCACGGTGCTTTTTTAAAATTCATTCTTGGGATGTGGACGTCGCTGGCTGGGCCAGCGAATATTGCCCATCCCTATACTCCCTTGGGCAGGTGGTGGTAACCTGCCTTCTAGAACTGCTAGAGTCCCTGTGGTGTAGCTACGCCCAGAGTGCTGTTAGGAAGAGGGTTCCAGGATTTTGGCCCAGCGACAGTGAAGAGACAGCGATAGAGTTCCAAGTCAGGCTTGGAGGAAAACTTTCAGGTGCTGGTGTGCCCATGTGTTTGTTGCCCTTGTCCTTCGATGTGGTTGGGGTTGCGAGTTTGGAAGGAATTGTACCAAAATAAATCTAACCACTATTATGAGCCAGGGTTTAGAGAACAGAAAAGTATATCATGGAGTTCACCTGACCCACAACTTTTAATAGATTTTGGTTATGGGGAGCACAAGGGCCCACTTTACAGGTGTGATGCAACAGAGAACTAAAAGTATTTTTAAACAAAAACAATGTTTATTCTATGAATCCAGTTAACATTTTATAAACACACAGTAAACATCTTATCAACTACCAACACTGATAACCCCCCCCAAAAATGATACAGTACTCTATAGGTAACCCTTAGTAACTTTCCAAACAACATCCATAAGCCAAAACACTTTTAAACAACAACAGTAGGTTTGAATTCTCCACAGAGAACGGTTATCACTCTTAAATTATCAAGTGATCTAAACACATTGTTTACCATACAGAGAATAGACCAATATACAATTGCTTGGTTTGAATGCAGCTCTCCAACTGAAAGCAAAACTAAAACACAGAGCCAAAAAGAGCTTCCAGCTCAAAATGAAAGTAACAAGCAGAATCACATTCCAGCTCCACCCACACAATGACATCACTGCTGCCATTTGATATAACACACTTTTCTTAAAGGGACTCTCACATGACACCATTCAGATTCACACTGAGGAAATTTGATGGCAGTGAATAAAAGGAAGAAAGACTTGCGTCGATGCAGCACGTTTCATCACCTCGGGACTCCCCAACTAATTAAGTACTTTTGCAGTGTAGCCACAGTTGTAATGTAAGAAAGGCAGAATACAATTTGTACAGAGCAAGCTCCAACAAACAGTATTGATATCCTGTTTTAATGATGTTGGATATATATGCAGACAATGGTTACTGTTGATACATTATTTTAATTTACTATCTTGGGGAAGGCCAGGGGGCATACAAAAATGAATTACAAGGGTAGCACGCGGTTAGATGTTACAAACATACGCATGAACACACATGCTGACAAAGGAATTAAGAGCAGAAGGAGGTCACTTGGCTCCTCGAACCTGTTCCGCCATTCAATAGATCATGGCTGATCTGATTGTAACCTCCCGGATACCCTCGCTAACCTTTCACCCCCTTGCTTATCAATAATCTACCTACTCCTGCCTTAAGAATATTCAGAGACTTTGCTTCTACTGCCTTTTCAGGAAGGGAGTTCCAAAGACTCATGATCCTCTGAGAGAGTAGATTCCTCCTCATCTCCGGTTTAAGTGAACGATCCCTTAGTTTTAAAAAATGACCCCTAGTTCTAGATTCTCAGACAAGAGGAAACATCCACCCTGTCAAAACCCCTCAGGATCTTAAAGGCTTCAATCATGTCGCCTGTGACTCTTCTAAATGCCAATGGATACAAACCTTGCCTGTCCAATCTTTCTTCATAAGACAATGCACCCATTCCTGGAATTAGTCTAGTAAACCTTCTCTGAACTGCTTCCAGCATATTTACATATGACCTTAAATAAGGAGACCAATACTATACACAATACTCCAAATGTGGTTGCATCAGTGCCCTATACAACTGAAGCATAACCTCCCTACTTTTGTATTCAATTCTCCTCACAATAAACAATAGCATTCTATTAGCTTTCCTTATTACTACCTGTACTTGCATACTAGCCTTTTGTGATTCATGCACTAAGACACCCAGTTCCCTCTGAATCTCAGAGCTCTGCAATCGCTCAACACTAAGCTAATATGCTTCTTTTTTAATCTTCCTCCAAAGTGGACAAATTCACACACCTACATTATAGTCCATTTCCCAGATCTTTGCTATTCACTTAACCTATTTATGCCCCTTTGTAGCTTCCTCATATCCCCTTTACAACTTTCTTTCCTACTTATCGTATGTCATCAGCAAATATAGCAAACATACCTTCAGTCCCCTCATCCAAGTCATTTTTATAAACTGTAAAAGGTTGAGGCCCCAGTACTGATCCCAGTGGCACATTCGTTAAACCTGCCAACCAGAGAAAGGCTTATTTATGCCTACTCTCATTCCTGTTTGCTGGCTAGTCTTCTATCCATGTCAATAAGTTACCCGCCAAATCATGAACTTTAATTTTCCACAATAACCTTTGGTGTGACAACTTATCAAATGTCTGCTGGAAATTTAAGTACAGTAAATCCACTGTTAGCCAGTTTTTCCTCTCCAAAAAGATAGTGGACCATTTGAACAAGTTGCAAGCTTGTGCAGCGAATGTACATTCTTTGGGAACCTTCAAAACGGAGCTGGACAGTAATATCAAGATGGTAAATGCAGGGCTAGAAAGGTGTTATGGGTCCTGGATGCTCCTCCTCTTTCCAGGATCCTTATTTCCCCCTGTCCCCCACCTCCCTCTACTTAGCCCTCCCCCTCAACCATGCATGATATTTTTCCCCTTTCAAGATTCACCAATCACAAAAACTTGATAGAGTTTTTCGAGGAGGTCACTAAGATGATTGATGCAGGTAGGGCAGTAGATGTTGTCTATATGGACTTCAGTAAGGCCTTTGACAAGGTCCCTCATGGTAGACTAGTACAAAAGGTGAAGTCACACGGGATCAGGGGTGAACTGGCAAGGTGGATACAGAACTGGCTAGGCCATAGAAGGCAGAGGGTAGCAATGGAGGGATGCTTTTCTAATTGGAGGGCTGTGACCAGTGGTGTTCCACAGGGATCAGTGCTGGGACCTTTGCTGTTTGTAGTATATATAAATGATTTGGAGGAAAATGTAACTGGTCTGATTAGTAAGTTTGCAGACGACACAAAGGTTGGTGGAATTGCGGATAGCGATGAGGACTGTCTGAGGATACAGCAGGATTTAGATTGTCTGGAGACTTGGGCGGAGAGATGGCAGATGGAGTTTAACCTGGACAAATGTGAGGTAATGCATTTTGGAAGGGCTAATGCAGGTAGGGAATATACAGTGAATGGTAGAACCCTCAAGAGTATTGAAAGTCAAAGAGATCTAGGAGTACAGGTCCACAGATCACTGAAAGGGGCTACACAGGTGGAGAAGGTAGTCAAGAAGGCATACGGCATGCTTGCCTTCATTGGCCGGGGCATTGAGTATAAGAATTGGCAAGTCATGTTGCAGCTGTATAGAACCTTAGTTAGGCCACACTTGGAGTATAGTGTTCAATTCTGGTCGCCACACTACCAGAAGGATGTGGAGGCTTTAGAGAGGGTGCAGAAGAGATTTACCAGAATGTTGCCTGGTATGGAGGGCATAAGCTATGAGGAGCGATTGAATAAACTCGGTTTGTTCTCACTGGAACGAAGGAGGTTGAGGGGCGACCTGATAGAGGTATACAAAATTATGAGGGGCATAGACAGAGTGGATAGTCAGAGGCTTTTCCCCAGGGTAGAGGGGTCAATTACTAGGGGGCATAGGTTTAAGGTGAGAGGGGCAAAGTTTAGAGTAGATGTACGAGGCAAGTTTTTTACGCAGAGGGTAGTGGGTGCCTGGAACTCACTACCGGAGGAGGTAGTGGAGGCAGGGACGATAGGGACATTTAAGGGGCATCTTGACAAATATATGAATAGGATGGGAATAGAAGGATACGGACCCAGGAAGTGTAGAAGATTGTAGTTTAGTCGGGCAGTATGGTCGGCACGGGCTTGGAGGGCCGAAGGGCCTGTTCCTGTGCTGTACATTTCTTTGTTCTTTGTTCTTTGTTGTCCTTGTAAAATGATAATGTTCATTGATGACATCCGGTTACAAATGTCATCCAGTAAATAGGAAGAGAAGCAACAATATAATGTTGTGTTTGTTTGTGTGAGAGAAAAATCATATAATCTATAAAAATAATCTTTATTAGTGTCCCAAGTAGGCTTACATTGACACTGCAATGAAGTTACTGTGAAAATCCCCTAGTTACCACACTCCAGCGCCTGTTCGGGTACACTGAGGGAGAAATTCAAATGTCGAATTCACCTAACAAGCACGTCTTTTGGGACTTGTGGGATGAAACCGGAGCACCCGGAGGAAACCCACGCAGACACAGGGAGAATGTGCAGACTCCACACAGACATGAGCCTAAGCTGGGAATCGAATCCAGGTCCCTGGTGCTGTGGAGCGACAGTGCTAACCACTGTGCTACCGTGCCGTCCATTGAGAGTTTGGTCAGATTTCAGCGATCAAAAATATGTAAATTCACAGATGATGTAATATATTTATGTTAATGTATAATCTGATGTACTTAGGTTTTCTTATAGTCATATATATATAATGTAATTATATCGCTAAACTGCGGAAGACTTTGCTCATGGTGAGTAGATGGATACGATCTTTAAATGTACAAAATGATGGAGGCATTTGGAGAGAAATGTCAAGAAGCATCTCACAGATAAACCTAACCGCAAAATCTGTAACTACATCATGACAGGTGACATAGTAGAATTGAAGTATAAATGTTAGGTTATCGGCCTCGGTTGAGTGGTAGCACTCTAGTCTTTGAGCTGGAACGTTATGGGTTCAAGCCCCACCCCAGAGTGCCAACTTTCAGATGAGATGGTGAACCGCCCTCTCAGTTCATGTTATTATTCAGGAAAGAGCAGGGAAACTCTCCTACTGCTTCAGCCACAATTCATCCCTCAGCCAACATCACCAAAACAAATTGCCTCATTGATGTTTGTGGGGTCTTGCTCTGCACAAATCGGTTGCTGTGTTTCTTCGCATTACAGTGGTCTTAGTACTTCATTTGCTGTGAAGTGCTTTAGGTCCAGGACAAACTGAGTTTGTGAAATGTGTTAGATAAATGCAAACACTATTCTGTAACAATTTACAACAACAATTCACACTTAGGAAAACGTGCTCCCAGACACATCATCAGTTTCAAGATGTCATAGGACCTGATTTAAATATATTCATTCAGGGTCTACCTGTTTCCTAAGGAAGCATTGGTTAATTAAATTGAGTTCAGTCTGTAAATCACCTCAGGTAATAAGTCGCCAATTTGTCCCCAATACTGCCCCATTCACACTGAAAAACACGTTTGTTATAACCTGCCTGCTTACCATTGGCTGGGGACTAATGACAATCCCACAATCCTGTGGGAGTATGAGCTTCCCCAATGAGGGGGGCGGAGAAACCATTAGTAAACTCCAAGTATAAATAAAGCTGGCCAGTTTGGAACCAGTAGGAAGGAGTGTGCAGCAAGGGAAGTTGCTGCAGCTGTTATATATATATACACACACACATATATGTTATTGTAAATAAATGTTATTACTTTGTATCCTTAAAACTCGTGCTGGATTCTTCGTGGCCCTCACAAAACTGCCGAAGAGGGTTAAAGTGAATAGCTGTCTACACTATTGAAGCCACCTCCCTGGATTTTTGTTGGATACAGGTTGGAAGTTGTTTTCTATTATACCATGCCTCTGTACGGACGTTTGGATGTTTTTGATGCTGCGCTGGAAAGCTGGAACCAGTACGCACAACGGATGAGTTACTATTTCCGGGCAAACAATATCACCAAAAACGAGCGGTAGGTGGTCATATTGCTCACCGCCTGCGGCCCGCATACGTTTGGGGTGATTAGGAGCCTTACGTACCCAGCTGCGCCGGACACCAAAACGTTTGATGAACTTGTGAATATAGTGGGGCAACATTTTAACCCAACCCCGTCCACGATAGTCCAGCGTTACCGGTTTAATATCGCTGAGAGGACCCCTGGACAATACCTTGCCGATTTTCTATCCAGGCTACGCAGGATTGCGGAGTACTGTGACTATGGTGAGACCTTGTCAGAAATGTTACGCGACCGTTTGGTTTGCGGTATTAACAATGCGGCCACCCAGAGAAAGTTGTTAGCTGAGCCAACATTGACTTTTCAACAGGCCATTCAAATAGTATTGTCCCGAGAGAGCGCAGAACGAGGAGTGCAGGAGCTACAGGGAATGGAAGTGCATGCCTTGGGGTGCAACCCCTTTGGTCTGAAAACGTCCCCAAGTACTCCTGCGGTACCTTGGGCGAGGCGGCGTCCGGACCACGCCAGTGGCCATCAGACATTCCTCCCCGAGGGGAGCCTTCTCCAGAACCAATGGATGAGGAGCCATGTCCGTGTCAGACTTGTAGGCGCCGATCCCGTCACGGACGCTGGTCCTGGGGGCGCCAGAGGCGCCGACGTTCCGACCGAAACTGGGACCAGCCCAGGGGCAATCCTGCGTAGCCTGGATAGAAAATCGGCAAGGTATTGTCCAGGGGTCCTCTCAGCGGTATTAAACCGGTAACGCTGGACTATCGTGGACGGGGTTGGGTTAAAATGTTGCCCCACTATATTCACAAGTTCATCAAACGTTTTGGTGTCCGGCGCAGCTGGGTACGTAAGGCTCCTAATCACCCCAAACGTATGCGGGCCGCAGGCGGTGAGCAATATGACCACCTACCGCTCGTACCTTCCATGTAGATGAACCTGCGGCGACTACTCCTGAGGATGTGGAGATGGAGGACGACTGCCTGCAGCTGCATTGTGTGGCAGCTCCCCGTGTGGCCCCCATTAAGGTGACAGTACGGGTCAATGGTCACCCGCTTGAGATGGAGTTGGACACTGGCGCAGCGGTCTCCGTGATCGCCCAGAGGACATTCGACCGCATCAAGCAGGGTATACAGACCCTTACATTAACCGACTCACAGGCCAGATGGGCCACCTACACGGGGGAACCACTGGACATTGCAGGAACTACAATGACCCCTGTTGTTTATGGATGCCAGGAGGGGTGTTTCCCACTTATTGTGGTGCGCGGCCATGGGCCCAGCCTGTTGGGTCGGGACTGGTTGCGCCATTTGCGGTTGCAATGGCAGCACATCCTCCAAACAGTTTCTGAAGGGTTGACTGAGGTGCTAGGACGATACCCAGATGTATTCCAGCCTGGTTTGGGGAAAATAAAAGGGGTCGTAGCCCATATCCAAGTCGAACCAGGAGCCACGCCGCGCTATTTCCGGGTGGGCCCGGTGCCTTACGCCTTGCTCGAGAAGGTAGAAGGGGAGCTCACTCGTTTGGAGAGTTTGGGTATTATCAGGCCCGTCCGTTTTGCGGACTGGGCAGCACCAATTGTACCTGTAATGAAGCCAGATGCCACAGTTCGCTTGTGTGGCGACTATAAACTTACAGTGAATACAGCTTCCCGACTTGACCGATATCCAATGCCTCGCATAGAGGATCTCTACGCAAAGCTTGCAGGTGGACTCTCGTTCACAAAATTAGATATGAGTCACGCCTACCTGCAGTTGGAGCTGGACCCTGCCTCCTGACCATATGTAACGATTAATACACACCGGGGCCTGTATGAATATACACGGTTGCCCTTTGGAGTATCCCCTGCCTGCGCTATTTTTCAACGTGTTATGGAGGGCATTTTGAGAGGTTTACCACGTGTTGCTGTCTACTTAGATGACGTTTTGATTACAGGGACGTCGGAGCAGACACATCTGGAAAATCTGGAGGCTGTCCTTAGACGCTTTTCGGAGGCTGAAGTCCGTTTACGTCGCACAAAGTGTGTATTTCAGGCAAAGGAAGTAGTCTACCTAGGTTATCGGGTGGACCGCGAAGGTTTGCACCCCGTTGCAGAGAAGGTGCGTGCGATTCAATAGGCCCTCGCCCCGACTGACACTTCGCATCTTCGTTCTTTTCTCGGTCTCGTAAACTATTACGGGAAGTTCCTCCCCAATCTGGCAACTACGCTGGCCCCGTTGCACCTTCTGCTAAAGAAAAATCACACCTGGGTTTGGGGTCAGCCGCAAGAAACCGCTTTCCGGCAGGTAAAGCAACAATTGTCGTTGTCTGGGTTACTAACCCACTATGATCCTGGAAAGCCTTTGCTCGTCACATGTGATGCATCCCCGTATGGTATTGGGGCCGTCCTGTCCCACAAGATGGAGAACGGGGCCGAGCGACCGATAGCTTTCGCCTCCCACACATTGACTGCAGCGGAGAAAAAGTACGCGCAGATCGAGAAGGAGGGCCTGGCAGTGGTTTTTGCGGTGAAACGCTTCCACCAGTACGTGTATGGCCGCCATTTCACTATCGTGACTGATCATAAGCCTCTGCTGGGGCTTTTCAGAGAGGATAAGCCAATACCGCCCATTGCTTCCGCACAGATCCAGCGCTGGGCTTTGTTGCTTGCTGCATACGAGTATTCTCTGGAGCACAAACCAGGTACGCAGATAGCAAATGCCGACGCACTGAGCCGATTGCCTTTATCGACCGGCCCCATGTCAACCCCCACGACCGGTGAGGTGGTTGCAACCCTAAATTTTATGGACACCTTGCCTGTCACGGCATCACAGATCCGTGAGCAGACCCAGACGGAGCCAGTCCTGTCAAAGGTTCGGCACATAGTCCTGTATGGTGGGCAGCATAGACAGCTCCCAGGCGAGTTGCGGGCATTTTCCTCCAAGCTGGCAGAATTCAGCGTGGAAGACGGCATCCTCGTGTGGGGGACGCGTGTGATTGTCCCGGAAAAAGGCCAGGAGCTGATACTAAGAGACTTGCACAATGGGCATCCAGGTCTGACCAAAATGAAAATGTTGGCCCGGAGTTATGTCTGGTGGCCAGGCCGCGACACCAACATGGAGAAGGTGGCCCAAAACTGCTCCATTTGCCAGGAGCATCAGATGCTTCCACCGGCCGCGCCCCTACATCACTGGGAATAGCCAGGGCGGCCTTGGGCACGCTTGCATGCAGATTTCGCAGGCCCTTTTCAAGGATCCATGTCCCTTCTATTAATTAACGCCCAGTCTAAATGGCTAGAGGTGCATAAGATGCAGGGGACAACGTCCTGCACAACAATTGAAAAGATGTGTTTGTCTTTTAGTACGCATGGCCTCCCCGAGGTGCTGGTCATGGATAACGGCACTCCATTCACGAGTGAGGAGTTTGCGAGGTTCATGAAGATGAACGGTATACGCCATTTCCGCACTGCCCCTTACCACCCGGCTTCAAATGGGTTGGCAGAGCGCGCAGTGCAGACATTCAAAAGAGGCTTAAAGAAGCAGTCTTCCGGATCAATGGACACAAGACTGGCTCGCTTTTTGTTTACGTATAGGACCACCCCCCATGCGGTGACTGGCCGCAGAACTCCTAATGGGCCGGAGACTTCGCACCCGCCTTAGTATGGTTTTCCTGGACATTGGCACAAAAGTACGCCGCACACAAGAACGGCAGGGACAGGGATTTTCTCGGCATCGGCCGATTCGGCAGTTTGCGCCCGGTGACCCAGTGTTCGTTCGGAATTTTGCTGGTGGTGCCCAGTGGGTTCCTGGTGTAATCTTTCGCCAAACGGGCCCTATATCTTACCAGGTGCAAGCCCAGGGTCGTCTCCAGCGCAAACATGTAGACCACGTTCGGTCCAGAAGACTATCCCCTCCAAAGATTCCCCGCCCCCGGAGCTAATTTCTACAGCCACAGAGACCAGAGACAAGGGAAGGTAGTCTTCACAATCTTCCACTGGTGCCTCACTCAAAGCCTGCGCAGGTCGTTATAGAACCGAATGGAGATAGAGACGCTGACATGACGGAGGCAGCAGACTCTGACTCCGAGATGGAGACACAGGACGCATCAGAGGGGGAATCCTCGGGTCCACGGGCCATGGATGTACAACCGTTATGCCGGAAGCGCCGGTCTCCGTCTCGTTACACGCCGCCTGATCCAGCGCCGTGTGCAAATGGTGTCCGGCCTGCGGCCAAACGAGTCTGACGCCCTCCTTCGCCAGGGTCTTCGGTGGATTCCTTGGACTTTGGGGGGGAGGGATGTATTAACCTGCCTGCTTACCATTGGCTGGGGACTTATGACAATCCCACAATCCTGCGGGAGTATGAGCTTCCCCAATGAGAGGGGCGGAGAAACCATTAGTAAACTCCAAGTATAAATAAAGCTAGCCAGTTTGGAACCAGCAGGAAAAAGTGTGCAGCAAGGGAAGTTGCTGCTGCTGTTATATATATATATATATATATATGTTATTGTAAATAAATGTTATTACTTTGTATCCTTAAAACTCGTGCTGGATTCTTCGTGGCCCTCACAAAAACGGTGAAAGGGAGACTAAAATCACCCTCAGTAATTCTTGCAGGTAGTCTTCCAGGTTCCTCAATCAAATGGGCATGTTTTATATATTTTGCTCCCAAATTGCAAATAAAGCAAATTGCAATCTCTCACTGTTGACACAGAAGAGATCAGGGACCTCAATACCGAACAGGTGTCAACTTTGAACCTTCCTGACCTGTAAATTTCAACTGCACATCTTTTTTTTTCCTTTCACGGCACGTGAGCGTCACCAGCTCGGCCAGGATTTGTTGCTCATCACTAACTGCCCTGAACAAAATGGTGGTGAACTGTCTTCTAGAATCGTTGCGGTCCATGTGGTGCAAGCACAGTGCAGATAGGACTGGACGAAAACGCAATAATGAAACGCAATGACCTTTCCTAACCTGAACAACAGAGGTAAAGATTTAAAGTTATATTCACTTCAACAAAAATTTATTTGAAGTGGTTGAATGGTGTCATTATGACTGTCTCTGCATGAAGGTGCATTTGAATATCTTGGGAGGTACTTTACCAAGGATGTATCTTTGCATTAAACTGCATTAAAAGTATGAAATTCTTCATCTGACCCGATTTCAAATATGATTGTAAAAGCTAAGTAGCATGTTATATTAAATTGGCAGATCACTTCAACTTTAGAATTTCAGTCCAAATTTATCAGTACAGATGATTCGACTTTGCTAGTTGCAGTCACGCTTCCCATCCTTCTATACATTAATCAATGAGGGAATCATGAGCCTCTCCCAAAAACCAGGGTAAAGTCAACCTTGGAAAAGTGCACACCAAATTAATTACAATTTCATACAGACCAAAGTTATGAAATGGTACGGTGACAGATTGCTTTCAGCGAATTTGATCAATATTCCCCTCTGTTGACTCTTGCAAGGCTTTTGCAAAGAAACAGATTCTTTTTAATTAAATAAATGGCTGGTCTGCAGACAGGTGCTTCTGAAGAGGCAGGCTTCTGGGGATTTGCTTTCTGGGGTTGCTTAGCAACAGAGGCATTGTCGCTATACAACAGCACGATCAGGCCGTGGTAAGCAGATGTACCTCAGAGACTCGTGTAGGAGCAGTACCACTGGAAGAGAGATAAGCAGCAGACGATGATTGCAGATTACATTGCAAAATGTATTAAAGATCAAATGTGAATGGCAAAACCTTTTTTGAAGCCGCTGTTAATCTTATCCTGACAAAGTTATTCAGGAAAATATCAAAATGATCAGATAAATAGTACTAGCTTAATACAATGCTTGACAGAACATTGCAATTGAGTCATCGGGATAACTAGACATCCCAGAAGTGCCCGCATATGGTATAGCACGGATCCTGCTTAACTGTGTGTGATAAGAGATGGGCTTAAGGAAAAAGTAAAAGTACGGTTGAGTGGATTCAGTAATATTGAGTAGCTGGATAGGTAAAGTCAACAACCTAATTGGCCTGTAGCGGCTCCAAGGCAGGACGTCTTTCCACTGAGGAGTGGAAGTCCAATGTTGAACTTATTAAGGCCACCCACGGTGCATTGTCACCATGGGGCAGTCATTTTTAAATTGGTTTGTGACCAATGTTTCTAACAATGGGTGGGGGTGGGGGCAGCAATGCACCCCCCCAAAATTCACCCCCAAGTTTCCAACATTAGAAAGAACTTACATTTATCTTGCACCTCTAATTTGTTCCCAGAATATTCCAAAGAACTCACAGCTAATAAATGACTTTTGAGATATAGTCATCTTTGTTATGTAGCCAGTCCCTCAGTGGAAGGACATCCCAGCCTCCAAAGCGGCAGGCCAATGTGATTGGCCAGCAGTTTTTACAGTCCTGGCAGTGCCAGAACTGCGTAGGGAGCATTGCCGTGACTGCAAGCAGTCATAGAATCCTCGAATTTACAGTGCAGACGGAGGCCATTCGGCCCATCTAGTCTGCACCGGTCCTTGGAAAGACCACCCCACTTAAACCGGAGTACCCGAAGGCAACCCACGCAGACACGGGGAGAGCGTGCAGACTCTGCACAGACAGTGACCCAAGCCGGGAATCGAACCTGGGACCCTGGAGCTATGAAGCAACTGTGCTACCAAGCTGTCCCACAAGGAGAACAACGTGGATACCTGACTCAGGTAAAGCCTGGGATTTTTGGGTAGTAGTATGTGAGGGTGGGGGGAGGAGGGGAGAAGTCCAGTTTTGAAGGCTGGAGTTTGGAAGTACAAAGGGAGGAGGAAGCTGGAATATTATCTTGAGGGGAGGTGTTTCTGATGTGGACAAAGTATCCTCCAAAATTAGTACCCGACTTCCTTCCTGCACTTTTAACAGAGTTCGTGAAGAAACAGCCTGCCCACCCTCGCTGGTCTCCCACCACCAACGGTATTACGGTGGTAGTGTCAGAATTAGGCCCTTAATTGCCCCTAAATAGGGCAGAAAAGCACCCCAATAGGCCTAAGTATGGCCAGGCTAGCAGTCACCTTATCCACCCACCGTCTTATGGAGAATGGGTCGAGGGTGGGCCGGAAGTCACTGTGCTACCCACCCATCAGATTTTACTTGCCCCGCTAAAAGCACCACCGGGCTTTGGTGAGGGTGGCGGAGGGACGAGTTGGTTGGGACATATAATCCAGCCCCTTGACACTATTTTTTTGATGACTGTTTATATTACAGAAACAGTGTTACTTGCATTCATGACTCACACACAAGACCAGTGATTTGCAAATGTTTTTGCAACACTTGCAATTCATGTCAGGCAATTAAACATGCAGAGAATTCCATTTAAATTTCTCTTGTAAATTACATGAACTAGAATTTCTGAATATTGTGGCATGTACAAACGAATCACAATTGTTGGTATTACTCTATAAAATGGATCTTATTTTTGGTTAATATTTTGCTGTGGAAGCCACGAAGAAGAGATATTTTATGGGGCGGGGTAATCTGATTTTAGTGTTGATAAGGGAATCCTACGTAAAGCATTGTATCAGAGTTTATCAGATTGTGTTATAGCGAGGGGCTATATATGAAGTGGAAAGTGAGAGAAGCCAAAATGAATATGCAGTGTGGTTTGGTGCTGTGAACCACCCAGTTCATCCCACAAATGTGATAGACCATGTACCACACAACTGACAGAACAACAAATTAGGTTGTGTTCCATATGAGCATACGAACAAGGAGCAGGAGTGGGCCATTCGGCCCCTTGAGCCTGCTCCACCATTCAATAAGATCATGGCTGATCTGATAGTAACCTCAAATCTGCACCATGCCGACCCCAATAACCTTTTACCCCCCCCTTGCTTACGAAGAATCTATCTACCATTGCCGTACAAATATTCAAAGACTGCTTTCACCGCCTTTTCAGAAAGAGAGTTCCAAAGGCTCACGACCCTCTGAAAGATTTGTTTTTTTGCCTCATCTCCAGTTGAAATGGACGTCACAAACCAGCCATCCAGCCAAGTGGGGGTAGGGGGGTGGGGTAAGGGTGTCTGTTAGCTCAGTTGGAGAGAAGTAACAAATATTTCATTTATTACCACAGAACAATTTGCTATCAGCATGTGAAAATAGTTTTTATTTGTTTATATTTTTATGGAATCTCTGCCCCCCGCCACTGGTAGCGGAGTTCCCGATGCGGAGGTGAATCCAGCGGCGGCCAAAAAATAGGATTGGCGCCCGTTCTGTTGCTCCTGTCGCTCGTTGGCGGCGGCGGCATTGAGGTTCGCGTCCTGCTATGAACGGGCTGCACGCTGGATTCTCCAAGCCTGCATGAATCTCTGGTCCTCTGAGCCGGGATTCACATGGGTGAGAATTGGTGCAGGTATTTCCCAGTTGGCCCTGGCATGGTGGACCACGCAGTGGGCATAGGGGTAATTCTTTAAGAGAGTTGCCCCCAAAGCCCATCAGGGGGCCCCTTCCCCCCATAATGCAAATCCTGCCCACCAGACCACCCCACCGCGCCCCAGCAGAGACCCCGCATAAGAGACACCGTCACCAGAGACCCCCCCCCCCATAAGGGCGATCTCCACCAGAGACCCCCCAAAAGAGAGAACCCCACCCGAACACCACCCACCCATTAGAGAGACACCCACCAGAAATATCCCCCCTCCATAGGAGAGACCCCTGCCTGGAAGCCCCCCATTACACTTAACTGTCTTTGATGTGGTCCAAGAGCTGTTAATCATAGCTAGATATCAAACATTGTGGTTAGTTTCATAGCTGACTACTTAAAATCCATTCAAGGTGAAGGGAAATGAGATGAAACAATCCAGACAGCTGTCAATCACCGCCTACTAAAATCAATCTCACATTGACATAAATGAAAGTCTTGCAGATCAAAGATCTGAGGGTGTGTAAACCCAGCTGATGATATTTTCTCTTTCTCAGAATTGACAGATGCTGCTTCCTCTTGCCAACAGGTATATTTCACAGGTGAGTTTTAAAGCATTGATTTTTTTTCACTGTCTCTGTCTGGACTGCTCTCTCGCTTCCAGACAGAGGTCTTTGTAATGGGGGCTTCCAGGCAGGGGTATGTGTAATGGGGGTTTCCAGGATGGTGTCCCTATAATGGAGAGCTTCACACCAGGGATCTTTATAATGAGGGGGTCTCTGGTGGGTGTCTCTATAATGGGGGGGGGGGAGGAATTGTTTCTGGTGGAGGTCTTTGTAATAAGAGTGTTTATGTGGGGGGTCTCTCTGTGTGGAGTCTGCACGTTCTCCCTGTGTCTGCGTGGGTTTCCCCCGGGTGCTCCGATTTCCTCCCACAAGTCCCGAAAGACGTGGTGTTAGGTAATTTGGACATTCTGAATTCTCCCTCTGTGTACCCGAACAGGCGCCGGAATGTGGCGACTAGGGGCTTTTCACAGTAACTTCATTGCAATGTAAGCCTACTTGAGACAATAAAGATTATTATTATTATGGGGAGTCTCTGGTGGGGGTCTCTCTTATGCGGGGTCTCTGTTGGGGATTTCTGGTTGGGGTCTCATTTATGGGAGACTCTCTTATGCAGGGTTTCTGCTGGGGATCTCTGTAATGGGGGACGTTTCTGGTCAGGGCTCCCTTATGGAGGGTCTCTGGTGGGGGATCGGGGCATAGAATCATAGAATTTACAGTTCGGAAGGAGGCCACTCGGCCCATCGAGTCTGCATCGGCCCTTGGAAAGAGCACCACACCTCCACCCTATCCCCATAACCCAGTAACTCCACTTAACCTTTTGGACACTATGGGGCAATTTAGCATGGCCAATCGACGTAACCTGCACATCTTTGGACTGTGGGAGGAAACTGGAGCATCCGGAGGAAACCCACGCAGCCACAGGGAGAAAGTGCAAACTCCACACAGACAGTCACCCATGGCCAGAATTGAACCCGGGACTTTGGTGCTGTGAGGCATCAGTGCTAGCCACTGTGCCACCGTGCTGCCCTAGTATCATGGGGGGAGGGGTGATGGTGATCCAGAAAATCCCATGGTTGGGGGGGGGGAGGGAATTGCAGTGGGGGGTGTGGGAGCTCAGCTGCCGGATCTTGCTGTTGGGCCGCCCGTTCTAAATGTCGGCCCAAAAGCAGGATTTGTGAGTGAATCCCTCGCAATCCCCACCATGAATAAATTTAGGGAGCGCGATTCTACATTTCTGAGACTCAGTGTTGACGCCGGCGCAGAATTCGTGGACTTCCACGGGGAAGAAACTGGTGCTGAACCTGGGCCGAAAATCCCAAAGCCTTTTATTTGTATATAAGGAACAAGAGGGTAACTAGAGAAAGGATTGGCCCACTCAAAGACAAAAGAGGGAATTTATGCGTGGAGTCAGAGGAAATGGGTGAGATTCTTAATGAGTACTTTGCATCGGTATTCACCAAGGAGAGGGACATGACAGATGTTGAGGCTAGGGATGGATGTTTAAATACTCTAGGTCAAGTCGGCATAAGGAAGGGGGAAGTTTGGGGTATTCTAAAAGGCATTAAGGTGGACAAGTCCCCAAGTCCGGGTGGGATCTATCCCAGGTTACTGAGGGAAGCGAGGGACGAAATAGCTGGGGCCTTAACAGATATCTTTGCAGCATCCTTGAGCACGGGTGAGGTCCTGGAGGACTGGAGAATTGCTAATGTTGTCCCTTTGTTTGAGAAGGGTAGCAGGGATAATCCAGGGAATTATAGACCTGTGAGCTTGACGTCAGTGGTAGGCAAACTGTTGGAGAAGATACTGAGGGATAGGATCTATTCACATTTGGAAGAAAATAGACTTACCAGTGATAGGCAGCATGGTTTTGTGCAGGGAAGGTCATGTCTTACAAACCTAATAGAATTCTTTGAGGAAGTGACAAAGTTAATTGATGAGGGAAGGGCTGTAGATGTCATATACATGGACGTCAGTAAGGCGTTTGATAAAGTTTCCCACGGCAGGTTGATGGAAAAAGTGAAGTTGTATGGGGTTCAGGGTGCACTAGCTAGATGGATAAAGAACTGGCTGGGCAACAGGAGACAGAGAGTAGTGGTGGAAGGGAGTGTCTCAAAATGGAGAAAGGTGACTAGTGGTGTTCCACAAGGATCCGTGCTCGGACCACTTTTGTTTGTGATCTGGACAAAGGTATAGGTGGTCTGATTAGCAAATTTGCAGATGATACTAAGATTGGTGGAGTTGCAGATAGCGAGGAGGACTGTCAGAGAATACAGCAAAATATAGATAGATTGGAGAGTTGGGCAGAGAAATGGCAGATCGAGTTCAATCCAGGCAAATGCGAGGAGATGCATTTTGGAAGATCTAATTCAAGAGCGGATTATTCGGTCAATGGAAGAGTCCTGGGGAAAATTGATGTACAGAGAGATCCGGGAGTTCAGGTCCATTGCACCCTGAAGGTGGCAACGCAGGGCAATAGAGTGGTTAAGAAGACATACAGCATGCTTGCCTTCATCAGACGGGGTATTGAGTACAAGAGTCGGCAGGTCATGTTACAGTTGTATAGGACTTTGGTTAGGCCACATTTGGAATACTGCATGCAGTTCTGGTCGCCACATTACTAGAAGGATGTGGATGCTTTAGAGAGGGTGCAGAGGAGGTTCACCAGGATGTTGCCTAGTATGGAGGGTGCTAGCTATGATGAAAGGTTGAGTAGATTAGGATTGTTTTTGTTGGAAAGATGGAGGTTGCGGGGGGACCTGATTGAGGTCTACAAAATTATGAGAGGTATGGACAGGGTGGATAGCAACAAGCTTTTTCCAAGAGTGGGGGTGTCAATTACAAGGGGTCACGATTTCAAGGTGAGAGGGGGAAAGTTTAAGGGCGATGTGCTTGGAAAGTTTTTTACGCATAGGCTGGTGGATGCCTGGAACGCCTTGCCAGAGGAGGTGGTAGAGGCGGGCACGATAGCATCATTTAAGATGCATCTAGACAGATATATGAACGGGCGGGGAACAGAGGGCAGTAGATCCTTGGAAAAAAGAAGACAGGTTTAGATAAAGGATCTGGATCGGCGCAGGCTTGGAGGGCCGAAGGGCCTGTTCCTGTGCTGTAATTTTCTTTGTTCTTTGTTCTTTGATTCAGCGACTTTGAAGGGGCTCACACCAGCGCCACGTGGAACACAATCGATTCCAATGAAAAAAGGGTGCAGGATTCGCTGGGTCCGTGATCGACACTCGGGAGGCTGACCAGCCGCACATACACATTGCACTCCCCACACACACTTATCCCAGTCAACAAGATGGCACTGGTTGTGCTGGAACGCACCCAAACAGTTGATGGGTCGGCTGGGGCCAGAGGGCACCCGGGGGGTGGCCTGGGGCGACACCTGTACAACCTGTGGCCCTATGTTCCCTGTGGGCTGTCAGTGGCATGCGCAGCTGCATGGCTGCCTTTCCGGCTGCGGTAGTGATGTTCGGTGCATGTCCACCCCGACCCCACAGCCCACCTCCTTGCCAGTCCCCACTGCTCTCACCCGGCCCTGGCAGAAGCCCCCTTGCCAGCGGCACAACTGTCAGCAAACTATGGCGATGATTGACACTTTCCGTACCCCCTCTCTCTCCTTCAGCAGCCACAACGCCGGTTTCACGATTTTTATAAGCACCAGTGAACCGTGCCATCGGAAACTCGGCCCATGGGAGGCAGAGAATCACGGAGGCCCTGGAGAATACTGAGACAGGCCTGCTAATGATATGTAAACGGTGTTTACCGAACGTGCGTTCTGGATCACATTGACACCGCTGTCGAGGTAACGGAAATTGTGATTTGGCGCAAATCGGCGCCTGCCGCGATTTTGGCATCAGAACCTACGCTCCACCTGATCGTATTTCTCGAGTTCGGCATCAGCCAACGGAGAAACCCTCCCATGGTGCTTCATCTCCAGCGGGAGATCATGGGTGGGATTCTCTGACACCCCCCCCGCCGGGCCGGAGAATCGTCGGGGGGCGGCGTGAATCCCGCCCCGCCGCCCTGATGCCGGCTGCCGGATTCTCCACGCCGGTTTTTTGGCGGGGGCGAGAATCGTGTCGGGGGCCGTTGGCAGTTGCCCCCCTGGCGATCCTCCACTTCGCGATGGGCCGAGTGGCCGCCCGTTTTCGGCCAGTCTCGCCGGCATGAATCAAACAAGGTCCTTACCGGCGGAACCTGCGGGCGGCCTGCGGAGTCCACGGGGGGGCGCGGGGAGATCTGGCCCCGGGGGGGCCCCCACAGTGGCTTGGCTCGCGATCAGGGCCCACCGATCTGCGGGCGGGCCTGTGCAATAGGGGCACTCTTTCCCTCCGCGCCGGCCGCTGTAAGGCTCCGCCATGGCCGGCGTGGAGAAGAACCCCTCCAGCGCATGCACTGGGATCACGGCTGAACACGCTGGCACTCCCACGCATGCCTCTGCTCGGCACCGGTGCAGCCCGCCCCGCCGGATAGCGAAGAATCCTGGCCCATAGTCTCTCAAATGGAGAATTCCAGCCTATAGTTCCATTTATTCCTATCTTTCACATAAGAGGTTGAGCTGAGTTATATTATAACCGTGACTTCACTTCAAATGTATTTAATTGGCTTCAGGGCTTTGGGATGTCCGGTGACTCATGAAAAGTGTTATATAAATACCAGTCTTTTTTTCATTATTTCAGGTGGTGAACAATTCAATCCTGTTATTGACACTGATGCAAAGCGTGTCCTGTCGCTCTGTCACTTTCTGCACCAGTATTGGGGCCTTAACTTTCACGTCAGCAACAACAATGTCACAGCGGTTGAAAAATAACAAATGGTTCTTTTTTTAAATACCCTCTATTTTTAAGCTCACTTTTTTCCACCTTTGGTTCCCCCATGGTGAGGCATTTCTTGGTTTCAGAGAGTGGAGTGGGAGGCATTCTATTCCTTTGATCCATTTGCTACATTCGCTGACAACTGGGGCAGCTCAATGGACACTACGATCACTTAAACTTCTTGCACCATGGAAGGAAACGCCCAAACCTGTTATTCTCAATGGTTCTGCATTAGAATACAGTTGAATCTGGGGCTAGGGTCTGGGCGGGGGGGGGGGGTGGGGGGGTGGGGGGTGGGGGGGGGTGATCCGCACGGTGGTGCAGTGGTTAGCACTGCTGCCTCATGGCGCCAAGGACCCAGGTTTGATCCTGGCCCTGGTTCACTGACGGTGTGGAGTTTGCACATTCACCCCGTGTCTGCATGGGTCTCATTCCCACAACCCAATGATGTGCAGGATAGGTGGATTGGCCACGCTAATTTGCCCCTTAATTGGAATTTTCTTTTAAAAGCTTTAACGAGACTGAAGAGTGACTGACCTTGGCAGGTCAGCAAGGGGGGGCACGGGAGCAGAACCTCTTCCTTCCAAGATAACAGGTTGGATGGTCTGCTGTAAGAGGAGGAAAAGAGAAAGTTAGCTTTATTTGGGACTGAGGAAACTCTGTTCTGTCCTGTATCATGTGCAAGGTGTGTGAAAGTGTACAAACTCAGCAATAGCATGATGGGAAAAATAGCCAACTTATGTAACCAAGTGTGAGACAGCTGTGTCAGCTAAGGGCCAAGATCAGACCCTGACAAACTAGACAAAGCTAAGAATCCACATAATCGTATCATACAAGGCCAGAAGAGGGAAGATAGTGCCTGACCTTATTAAAACCTGATAACAAAGCCACGATCTAGGAATGTCCTAATAACACAACTTCCTCATGACCTAGGTCCATCTGCGTCAAGGCATCATGAGGGCAGAGGTAAAAACAAAATAGGACCACATCTTAAATCCTCTAAAGACAAACTACTGCAAATAAGCCGAGTCAGGGTCTTTCCATGACAACATGTTTGATCAGAAGTTATGACTGTATTGACATTTTTGAACAAGGTCTGTTTTTGTAAAATGATACAGCTTGTGTATAAATATTGAACGTTTTCTCCATGTCTTTGCGAGCTTGAGAAAGAATGAGCAGGTTTACCTTAACAGCTCTCTCTCTCTCTAACCTGTAGCCATCTGCATGCAGACTTTGGTCAATAAAGACAAAGTTATTTATTTCGAAACAGAGTTGTAAAGTTGTTTTTTCTCACAGTCTTGAAGTAGGAAAAATTTTAAAAGACGACAGGTGTGACATGAGGTGATATAGCAACATATGGAGTGATGGATTAAGTATTAGAGGACGGCGGAACATCAGCTGGTCTTCAAAGCAGAGGAAGACATTTCCATGCTTTAGAATGGATTAGAAGGTAAGGCCTCAAATTAATTCTATGCCCATAGTATGTCTACAACAAGCCCTGAACATGGTGTAGCATCAGTGATGGATTGTATCAACCAGTGATACAACCCCACACATCTTTCATCCTTGAACATTCACGCCCACAATATTTTTGCTTGATCCTTGTGGCTGGCATTTCAAAATGTTTCTGATATCACAAATACCTCTCGTGCAACCCTGTCTAAACATCACTTGAAACAACTTGCATTCTGATTAATTGCCCATTGAGACAAGGTGAGATGTAGATTCAGCAACTTCCGCATAATAATAATAACATGTTTAATCTGATTCGGAAGGAGGAATCTGTGCACAATGACAGAGATGTAATTCCAATCGGATCCGAATTTTAAAGCAGCGTGATTCAGGGGAAACCTGGCAGCAGCCCAACAGGGCAAACATCCACTTTACATTTATCCTGCTCCCACTTAATAATAATAATAATAATCGCTGATTGTCACAAGTAGGCTGCAATGAAGTTACTGTGAAAAGCCCCTAGTCGCCACATTCCGGCACATGTTCAGGGAAGCCGGTACAGGAATTTAACCCGCGCTGCTGGCCTTGTCCTGCAGTACAAGCCAGCTGTTTTAGCCCACTGTGCTAAACCAGCCCCTTCAAATTCACTCACTAACCTCACATGTGCATCTACCAACCATGGCACTCATTATTATTGCATTGATATCGTGTGTTCATCCGTTTCATATCAGAACACATGTCCCTTTTGTCTGGCTATCGGGCTCTCCCCAGCTAATGGACCCGGCACCACAAGAAATAAGCAGGGGAATTTCACAAATGTTTGTCCTACACCCCTGAATACATGCACAGATATGTAAGGGGAGTCAGAAACAGAGGGCACCTGGCGAGACACACAGAATTCGGAGGAGCAAGTGGACATGAAGATAAACCAACAGGCGCAACCTGATCAGAGTGCATCATCAGTTGCAAAGTCCATAGTATTTAATCTCAAAGAGGCTGTTTACAGAGAGGAGCTCATTAAACAACAGTTTTACATGTCCTTTGAGGATGTTGATTGCTCCTTGTATGTTACATTGGAGGTTTCTGTTGATATACTGCTCCAACATTGATGCAGTAATGTGTGGAAGATTGCTGAAGATTGATTATTGTTACAACTGGCACTTGGTTGCATAAAATGTACTGATGTTGCAATATCCACAGACATATAGGTAGGGCTGTCCCTGTGGTAAATCTGGTTTGCTGGTTGCACTGATAGCATAACTCCATGAATCGCTCTTGTACAGCATAGAAAACAAAGGCAGGCTTTTTTTTCAGTTGTTCACAAGTAGGTCTATATGTGCAGATGGAACGTTTGACTCCTGAAACAAAGCTAAGTGTTCACCAAACTCCTGTGATGCATTTGCACTTGCCTTTGGTCCCTCGATTGAGAAAATCTCTTTTACCACGTCCAAATCTAGCACTGCCATTGAAAGCAAGTCCGTGAGCAAGGTGGTTGCTGAAACATCAAGAAAGTAAAAACATTATGGGGTGGAATTTACAGGGGTCAGATTACATGTCCCCTGACCGATGTGGCCATTAGCACAACCCCAACCACAAACCTGATTGCCCCGCAGTGATATCACGCTGGGGGCAGCCTTATTTGGATCAGATTGGGAGCTCCTCACCTTTGGGAAAGGAAGTCCCACCCTAGAGAATTGCCAGCCAGTCTGATTGTTCGAAAGTCCCAGCAGTGTCAGAAGAGAGTGATGACCATCGGTGGGACGACAGGCAGTAGATGGGCAGTAGATGTAAGTCTGAGGATTTGGGTGTGCTCCAGCGACAGAGGGGGACGGTGTGGGGGTTAGGTTAGAGAGCCTGCTGGGGGAAACAAATGGGCTTACCAGCTTGGAGAGGGGTTGCGGCCCCTTCCTGCCCACCAGCAGACAATGAAGTGAAAGTCATGCCCCCACTTACCCCCACACACCAAATTGGAGCTGGAAAAAGGTCCTTAATTGTTTACTTAAGGGTCTCAACAGACAGGCAGGCTGCCTTTCCGGTCTACTGGAAATATGAAGGACACGTCAGGGGTGGGTGGGGAAGCAGCGAGCTGGCAACCTGTTTGTTTTTACATTCCACCCGCCTTCAAATATGCAGGCCGGGCGGCAAAATTCACCCCTATATTTGTACAGCACCTTTCACATCCTGAGAAATTTCCAATGCCAATTAGTTACCACTGAAATGCAGTAGATGTTTTAACGTAGAATACAGCAGCCAATTTATGTAGGGTACGGTCACACAAAATAAAATTGGATATATCACCCGTTAATGTAATTTAATAGTGTTGGTTGAGGGATAAATGTTGTTCAGTATACTGTGAGATCCTGCCTGCTCTACTTCAGGTAATACCGGGGGATCTTTTTTGACTAACTGAACCGTAAGACGGGGGCTCATTTGAAATTAGGCACCTCACAGCTATGCAGGACATCTTCAATATTGCACTGTAATATCAGCGTACATTGTGCCTTGAAGTCATGGAGTGGGATTTGGAGCCTGCAGCTATAGCAAGGGTGGTGTGGGGACAAAACATCTGCAAAATAAGTTTTACATTGTAAAAATGATGCCTCAAAGTAATGCTCCAAAGATAGCCTTTCAGATTTGGGACCCTGACGTAGGAACCAAAGAGGGTCTCGCGGGAACTATTCTTCCAGTGGTGGCCTCCTAATTGACCATCTCTGTGCTCTCTGTCTTATTCAGAATGGCGGTCCGGCTCACAAGGCTGCTAGGCAGCTCACAGACTAGCCGCTCTAAAGCCTTGGCAGCCCCACTGAGAGAGGTGGATCTGCTGAAGCAGATAGGAAAACACGGGGGCACCTCAAAATACAGGCATATGACAGCACTGGGCCTACGGTGCAAGCTCACCCACTCGCCGCGGTTGTCAGTTAGGTTCATTATCCCTGAACCCACCAGAAGTTAATGATGGCTCAGGGATTAAGTACAAGTGCCTGACTGACATTTACTTCCACTGGGCCTCCGTCAGAAGCAATGCGGTTTACCCACCGGATCTTGCCAGACCTGTGCTAGTTCCATTAAAAACTGCGCAATATTTCACTCCCTCTTTCAGCAGTTCGCAAATACATTTGCACAATTTTCATCCTCTGTGTCAGTTTGGATATGATTAAAACCTTTTGTGTCCCTTTGTGTCAAATCCTTGTTAGGAGCAGTGCAAAACTAATCCCACTGCCCCTCTCTCTCCAAACGCTTGTACTTTCCCTTGTTTCAAATATTTATACAATTTTCCCTTGAGAAGTTCCATGGTCTCTGTTCCAAGACTAATTTCACATCATCTTACTTTTAAGTTCGCTGTCCTGCTTTTCATCTACGATTAAAACACTCTGAAAATAGTGTGAAACTCCTGTACCAATATGTTTCCTGTACGATTCATGGGTTTTCTACCAAACAGGAAATTTGTTGGATGGAACATTTTATAAATTTGGATTGGTGAACAGCAACCCAATGTAACTGCCACGCAAAATCACACCCCTTCAACCTTTGGACGATGTCAAGCCATTTTTGCACCAACGGAACAGATTGACTTGACAGAGAAAATCTTCAGCCTTTGACAGATGTCGAAAGATAAAGAAAGTTCTAACCAAGGCATAAGTGAACCTGCATCTGAATTTTATTAACCCAAAATGTGGCAGAGACCTAAAGCTCCCCCTGGAAACTGGAAAGGCATAGCTACTATGCACAAGGCAATCATGAAGACCTGCTGCTCGTTTACAGTATGTGGATGTCTTAGATTTTTGTTGTTTGCTTTTATTTTTTCTAAAGATTATGGACCCCACATCCACTCTACCTGGTCAGATTTACTCTGCTGTCGACGTTGAGCATCAATAACTGTGCTGTCTGCCAATACTTTTGATTATCAGCAGGCCTGAACATCTGGATTTTCCTGGTGAAACCCATATGACTTTGTATCCTACTGAAGCTTGATGAAAAGGAAATGGGACAGGGGCACCTCCTGTAAACCCCATACTAAGAATTTGCTCCTCCTTCGCCTCAACTGTGACTGAGTCCAGAGTCCACCCCACTGCTTGAAAATAAAGGTAGGTGGCATGGCCTTCTTCTCCCCTGGTTTCCCCATTATGTTTTTCCCAGTTTCCACTCCCAGAAAATCATGCCACTATAAAGAAGGGAGTGTTGGTACCAGTACAATGTCAGAGAGATCAGAAGGCATATCAGTAACCAAAGCTGAGACTTTCCAATAGCCTCTAAATCCTGGAAGCTACAACCAGCGAGAGCCTCTTAAAATGAATGTTGTTGCGAGATTCTGAAAAGAATGTTGTTTCACTGAAATTACTTTTGAGAAACTTTGGGATTCCTGCTTGGAATTCCATTCTTTCTGTGTTTTGAGGAAGTGGACAATATGAACATAGAGGAGGAGGTGGAAGCCAAGAAAATCTGGAATAAAATCTGTCGACAAGCTGTAAATACTCAGACCAGGGGGTCTACAGTTCTTTTGCACAGAATGTGTAAGTGGAATAACGCCCAAAAGGCCCACGGGAATACTCTGATTGACATCCTCTTGGGACTCGTGGAATACGAGCCTCCCGCTTGTGGGCGAGGCTCACCAAGCTGCGGTTCATAAGAACCCAATATAAAGGCCGGCCCGGACAGGGACCAGTGTGTTGGTTGTCCAATCGGGACTTTACTCTGTAAATATATTCACTGCAGTAGGCAAACCTTTGTGACTGTAAATAAACCAGCATTAACCTTATGAGATACCCTCAATTACGACTCAGGAGAGAAGATTGATAATTTAAAGGCTTTAAGTACCAAAGAACCTGACAGCTGCCGAGAAGTGTGCTCACTGCACGCTGCCTACTGAACGTAACCTTATATACAGTTCCCTGGGGGCGGAGCCAGAGGCGGAGTCCCCCGGGGTTCCAAACACAGTCTTAAAGGGGCCCACGCATTAAAGGTACATGTGTATACAGATATCATTCATCACATTCATCCCCTGTTTAAAAAAAACGCATAGTCCGTCGGGGGTGAAGTGGCATTACAAGTTCAGTCTTTTGGGTGTTCTGATTGCCCGTGTCGACCTTCTCAGCTCCGGCGGTGGTGCGGTGGATACGGTTGTCCTCGGTGGTGGTATATCTGGGAGCACGGTTGTCTGAGCCTTTGCCCGTGCTGGAGCAGGGGGGGTATCCGGGGTGACTAGGATTATTGGTGTCGGCGCCGGCTTGGGGGCACTATGGGGGGGGGGGGGGGGCGCTGTCAGAGTCGACAGCCGGTGCAGGGGGGGGGGGGGAGCGTCGGTAGAAGGGGGGGTGTCGGTGGGCGAGCCAGCGGGTGCCAGGTCTCGCAGGGAAACGGTGTCCTGACTGCCGTCGGGGTGCTCGACGTAGGCGTATTGAGGGTCTGCGTGTAGTAGTAGGACCCTCTCGACCAGTGGATCTGTCTTATGGCTCCTCACGTGCCTCCGGAGTAGAACTGGTCCCGGAGTCGTCAGCCAACGTGGAAGCGAGACCCCAGAGGTAGACTTCCTGGGGAAGACAAACAAACGGTTGTGAGGGGTCTCATTCGTGGCCGTACAGAGGAGCGACCTAATGGAGTGTAGGGCATCGGGTAGGACCTCCTGCCAGCGGGCGATTGGGAGACTTCTTGACTGTAGGGCTAGAAGGACAGCCTTCCAAACTGTCGCGTTCTCCCTCTCCACCTGCCCGTTTCCCCGCGGGTTATAGCTGGTCATTCTGCTCGAGGCGATGCCCTTGTTGAGCAGATATCGACGCAGCTCATCGCTCATGAATGATGTACCCCGGTCACTGTGGATATAAGCGGGGAAACCAAACATCGTGATGATGCTGTGCAGTGCCTTGATTGCGGAGGCCGAGGTCATATCGGGGCAGGGGACAGCGAAGGGGAAGCGGGTGTCATCGATGACAGTGAGGAAATAACTGTTGCAGTTGGTGGACAGGAGGGGCCCTTTGAAGTCCACGCTTAGTCGCTCAAAGGGCCCAGAGTCCTTTACCAGGCGAGCCTTGTCTGGTCGATAGAAGTGCGGTTTACACTCCGCACAGATCTGGCAAGCCTTGGTCATGGCCTTGACGTCCTCGGTGGAGTAAGGTAGTTTGTGGGACTTGATGAAATGGGCAAGCCGGGTGACCCCCAGGTGGCAGAGGTCATCGTGGATGGCCCTCAGGCGGTCTTTTTGCGCGTTGGCGCACGTGCCGCGGGACAGGGCATCTGGGGACTCGTTGAGCTTCCCTGGACGATATGTAATATCGTACGTGTAGGTGGAGAGGTCGATCCTCCACCTCAGAATTTTATCATTCTTTATTTTGCCCTGTTGTGCGTTATCGAACATAAAGGCGACCGACCGTTGGTCGGTGATGAGGGCGAACCTCCTACCGGCTAGGTAGTGCCTCCAGTGCTGCACAGCCTCCACTATGGCTTGTGCCTCCTTCTCGACTGCAGATTGTCGAATGTCCGAGGCGTTGAAGGTTCGGGAGAAGAATGCTACTGGTCTGCCCGCCTGGTTGACGGTAGCAGCCAGGGGGACGTCTGATGCGTCGCTTTCTACCTGGAAGGGAATGGTTTCGTCCACCGCGTGCATGGTGGCCTTGATGATATTGGCCTTGATACGAATGAAGGCCGACTGAGCCTCAGCCGTCCGGGGAAAAACTGTGGTCTTAATGAGTGGACGGGCTTTGTCCGCATATCTGGGGACCCACTGGGCATAATAGGAAAAGAGCCCTAGGCACCGTTTGAGTGCCTTGAGGCTACGGGGGAGGAGAAGTTCCTTAAGGGGGCGCATGCGGTCGGGGTCTGGGCCTAGGACCCCGTTTTCCATGACGTAGCCGAGGATGGCTAGCCGGGATGTGTGGAACACGCATTTCTCTTTATTGTATGTCAGATTGAGGGCCCGGGCGGTCTGGAGGAACTTCCTCAGGTTTTCGTCATGGTCCTGCTGATGACGTTGTCCAAGTATGGGTATGTAGCCCGTAAGCCGTACTGGTCCACCATTTGGTCCATCGCCCTTTGGAAAACGGAGACTCCGTTTGTGACACCGAAAAGGACCCTGAGGAAGTGGAAGAGCCGACCGGCTGCTTCGAAGGCCGTATAGGGGCAGTCCTCTGGGCGGATAGGGAGTTGATGATAGGCAGATTTTAGGTCAACCGTGGAGAATGCTCGATACTGGGCGATTTGGTTCACCATTTCTGCTATGCGGGGAAGTGGGTACGCATCGAGTTGCGTAAAGCGGTTTATGATCTGACTATAGTCCACCACCATACGTTGTTTTTCTCTGGAGCGGACTACCAGTACTTGTGCCCTCCAAGGGCTGTTGCTAGCCTCTATGACCCCTTCTTTTAGTAGCCGCTGAACCTCTGACTTGATGAAAGCCATGTCTTGGGCACTGTACCGCCGACTCCTGGTGGCGAGTGAGGTTCGCGAAGAGGGGGGGTGGTGCAACTTTGAGTGTCGCCAGGCTACATACCGTGAGTGGGGGCAGGGGTCGGTGGCTGCACGGAAAGTCCAGACCGAGCAGCAGGGAGGCGCAGAGGTGAGGGAGGACAGAAAGTTTAAAACGGGCATATTTGGCACCTTGAATAGCGAGTTTCGCGACACAATACCCCGTGATTTGGACCGAATGAGACTCAGATGCGAGGGCGATAGTTTGGGAGGCGGGATAGGTGCGCAGGGAGCAGTGTCTTACCGTGTCTGAATGGAGTTTCGCAGGTTCTTCGGCCGACATTAATCGAGTGTGATCGCTCCTAGTTGCGGGCAGTCAGAGTCCTCAGTTGAATCGGACTCGCAAAATGGCCGTCGCCGTCGGTCGCACGTTTTGGGTTCTGAAGATGGCCGCCGCCCAGCTGGCCGCCCCCATGACGCACACGAGGCCGATGACGCGTTGGAAGTAGGCATGTCCGGCCACCGCGCGGCTGCGTTGGGGGGCCTGTGGTCCTGGGAGTTCGATTTCTGGGCCCGGTGAGACTTTTGTTTCTGGCCTTTGGGTCCAGCCAGGCAGACCTTCGCGAACTGCCCCTTCTTTCTGCATTTGTTGCAGATAATGGAGCGGGCCGGGCAACTCTGGCGTGAGTGCTGGCCTTGCCCACAGAAATAGCATGGGGGGCCCCCGGTGTGAGCGGGTCGCCTCGCGGCGCAGGCCTGTAGCATGGCCGAGTCTGGAGGTGTGGAGGGGATCGAGAGGGGTTTGCAAGGTCTGCGGAGTACGTGCAGAGATTATGGTGGGCCGCTTCCAGGGAAGAGGCGAGCGTTACCGTGCCTTGGAGGTCCTTCGCTCGGTCTTCTAGGAGACGCTGCCAGATGTACATGGATCAGATACTGGACACGAAAGCATCACGAATATATAAGTTCATGTGGACTTCTGCCGTCACCCCTTTATGGTCGCAGTTCCTGGTGAGCGTGGTGAGTCTCTCCAAGTATTCATCTAGCGTTTCCCCGGAGCGCTGGTGGCAGGTTGAGAGCAAATGTCTGGCGTGTACCTCGTTTATCAGCTTTACAAAGCGCTTCCGTAGGATTTCGACCGCCGTTTCGTAGGTCGTAGCTTTCTCGATCACGGAGGATAGTCGGTGGCCCACCTGGGCATGTAGTAAGCTCAGCTTGCGAGGTCCGTCAACTTCAGTCTCTGAGGAATTCAGATAGGCCTCAAAGCACCGGAGCCAGTATTTAAAAATTTCAGTTGCCTCCGGCGACCGAGCGTCCAAATTGAGCTTCACCGGTGTTAGACCGCTGTCCATCTTGATGTAGTCTGGGAATTAAATTGAGATATCCTCAATTACGACTCAGGAGAGAAGATTGATAATTTAAAGGCTTTAATTACCAGAGAACCAGACAGCTGCCGAGAAGTGTGCTCACTGCACGCGGGCTACTGAACGTAACCTTATATACAGTTCCCTGGGGGCGGAGCCGGAGGCGGAGTCCCCCGGGGTTCCAAACACGGTCTTAAAGGGGCCTACGCATTAAAGGTACATGTGTATACAGATACCATTTATCACACCTTACCACTCCGCATCCAGGGTCATAATACTGGCGACAAGGTAAAAGAAGCTTTAACTTCAATTCTGGACATCACAACTGTTCCGAGATATCGCCGCACAGCAAGGTATTGGACAGGCTTTTGAAAAACACCCCTCTTTGGGAAGTTGGAGGCCTTCAAAACAGGGCAGGGAGATTGGACCCAGTCGCTGAGCGACTGAGGAACATGTTCAGGAACTCCCAAGGTTCCATGGTCTACACTGTCCATAGTATTGCTCGACCCCCATACTGGAATCCAGCGGCGTACCAGGGCAGTGCTTGAATGGCCAGATCAAAACCGAAACCACAACCAACGGTACAACACCACGTCGGACTCAATAATCGAGGGACACCATGGACCAGTGGGACACCTCCCAGAGGACAAGGGGGGGTTCCGGCAATATTCCCAAGCCTGAGGGCAGAGAACACGCGGCAATCAAAGCTGCCAGGATTGGCAGACAACACGCCATCCTGGACAAACTATGAGGTCGCCTCGATCCAGGGTCTTTCTCGTGGCCCAACCTGATGAGGAAGACATGATACAGTTGAACTGCATCATGGCCCCTAAAGTGGCACAGATTTGAGTTAAACCACAGGTAAATGGTCACCCCTAGTGATGGAGATAGACACAGGTACTGTTGTCACCATCATTGGTCAGCAGACCTTCTGCTGGCTTTGCGTTGGAATCCTGCCAGGTACGGTAGCACAGTGGTTAGCACAGTTGCTTCACAGCTCCAGGGTCCCAGGTTCGATTCCCAACTTGGGTCACTGCCGGGATTCGGACATCCGCCGGGGGAAGAGAACGGTCGCAGGTAGATGAGCTCCTGAGGGGGGAACACAGTTGCGTCCCGTTCCCCACAAAGAACTTCCGCCTAAGTGCGCAAACTTGGCCGACTGGGGCCCCGCACAGCAAGAGAGTGCGGAAGAAGAGGAGCGATCCGGACTCCGAAACGGAGCAAAGTCAGAGACCTGTGCGCTCAGGAGCAGAGCGAGCGACAAAGACAAAGCGAGAGCCCCCCGGGGAGAAGGAGAAGAGACCGCAAGGGACCGGAACGGTAAGCTGTGGCCCAGGGGAGGACAGGTGTGCGAGAGGAGCTGGGGCCAGAGACCAGGAAGCGGCCGGAGAAAGCCGCTCCCCACCCCCCCACCCCCCACCCCAAATGGGGATAGCGCATCGGAGCGCGGGCCTGCGCGCCGGCCCGACCGAGCACCGCCCCCCCGCACCCCCCCCCCCCCCCCACCCCGCACAGCAGAACGTGGGTGGCCGAGGAGAAGCAGCACAGGAGCGGGGACCGAGCCACCCCCCATTCCCCCCCCCCCCCCCCCCCCCCCACGCGCGGCAGCAGGGCACGGGGCAGGAGGACCGGCAGCCCGAGCCAAAGCGGGGACCGAGCCAGAAACCCTCCCCCCCCGGCGGCAACCACCACGAGGTAGGCGGCGGAACAAAGGGGGACTCCCGGCCCGACGAGAAGCCTTTCTCTCTCTCTGGTCCCAGGGTGAGTGAGGAGGAGAAAAACGGGAACTTCCTCTTTTGGGGGGGTGGTGGGGGGGGGGGAAGAAAAAAAAAAACTTAGAACAGAAAACTGTTAAAGGGACAGAAAATTCCCTCTCTCTTTCCACGTTTCTCAAAAAAGAAAACCAAACTTACCTGAAAGGAATCTTTTTAGAAGGGAGGGGGGAGAGAGAAAAAAAAAGAAAGGGGGGAAAAAAAGAGGGAAAAAAAAGAAAAAGGAGAGGGGGGAAAAAGGGGAGGAAAAAAAAAGAAGAGGGGGAGGGGGGGAAAAGAAATGGGGGGAAGAAATGCCAGAAGGGAGCCAAAGCAGAGGGAGAAAGGGCACCGAAAGCAAACGGTGCAATACATGAGCCCACTCAGACGAGCTAATCGGCGCACGAAACGGCGGAATGGAAGACTCGCCGCAACAAAAAGAACTGGGCAGGTAGGAGCATTTTCCTCCGGGCCAGAGGGGAGCTGGAAGGCATCCTTTGCCGAGGCGCTGAGGGAACACCAGCAAGAAAGCAAGGCAGGGATCAAAGCAAACATAGAGGCCGCAGTACAGACAGCAATGGCCAAGGCCCTGGCGGAGGTGCAGCTCGCCCTGGGCAGAGCAGAGAAGAAACTGGAAGCCCAAGAGGAGAAACTGGAAACCCAAAAGGCGACCATTAAGGAGCTGGAAATAGCTGCAACTGACATGAGCGACCGGATCACGGCCCTGCAGAAAGAGGTGGCGAGACTGGGCACAACACAGGGGAGCCTGAAGGGCAGAGTGGACGACCAGGAAAACCGCTCAAGAAGAAAAAATGTCAGGATAGTGGGCCTACCAGAGGGGATCGAGGGTAGAAGCCCCACAGCCTACGTGGCCGAGGTGCTGGGCAACTTAGGGGGGAGGGAAACTTTCCCCAACCCACCAGAAATGGACAGAGCGCACCGGTCGCTGCGCCCGAAGCCCAAGAGCAGTTATAGCTAAACTGCACCGGTACAAAGACAGGGAAACAATCCTGCGTTGGGCCAGGCAAAACAGAACCTGCAAATGGGAAGGACACTTCATTAGAGTGCACGAGGACATTGGGGCAGACCCCGCCAGGAGACGGGCCGAATCCAATAGAGCGAAAGCAGCCCTTCACAAGAACAATGTGTGCTTTGGTATGTTGTACCCAGCGAAACTCTGGGTCACATACCAACAAAGAGAGTATTTCTTTACAGCCCCCGCAAACAAGTTTATCGAGGAACACGGGCTGGAAAACCAACAGCGAGGGTAGAAATACAGGGCCCCTGGCAAGGGGCAACAACACGCTGACGGGGGGAGGGGTGAGGCAATGCCAGGCCCCCCCACCCTCACCCCCAACATGGCGAGCGCACTCTGAACAAAACGCAAACCGCTACCCAACGAACCGCCACAGGTGGGAAACCAGGCCCCAGCAGGAGGGCACGGGAATAGCTGAGAAGGGAGAACAAACAGGGGGAGCGCAGGGTAGGACGGGAGAAGAGCGGGCAGAAAAACGCAGAGGCTGTGCAGGGGAGAAGGGAGACTGTAACTCCCTAGGGGGGGTCACTGCACTAGCAGGAAAGCTAGCACGGGGATATGCAAAAAAGCAGGGCCGCAGCGCGCCCCCAACAGGGGGGGATGGCGCCAGGCAGAGGGGGGGCGACCACTCAACAGAGGCGGGAGAGCAAACGGGGATAGAAGCAGGGGAAAGAGGGACAAAGGAGGGACATACGGGAGAGGGGGAGGAAAGGGAGAGACTGGGGGGGGGGCACGGGGGGGGGGGGGCGGAATACAGGGATGGAGGGACAACAAGGCTAGAAAAGGAACAGCAATAGGGCTACAGAGTGCCACAACCAAGGGCCCGGAACAAGGAATCGCTGCAAGCATCCACCCAGTACGGCCTCTGGGTGAAGGGAGACCCCAGAGTGCAGGGGGCTACCTGCGTGGCGGCCGCACAGTGGACGGCCATGCCGGGGGACCCTTGGACGGAGGGAAACCCTGGAGCGCAGTGGCCCGACCGCATGGAGAGAGCAGTGACAGCGGCCATCCTGGACGGCCCCCTAACAAGGGGGAACCCCGGAGGGCAGGGGCGCGTCCACCAGGTAAATATGGTTAATCCCACAGGAGCGAGGGGACAGAAGCCCCCCACCAGGATAGTCACCTGGAACGTAAGGGGACTCAATGGCCCAGTGTAAAGATCCAGAGTCCTCAACCACCTAAGAAACCTGAAGGCAGACATAATCTTCCTTCAAGAGACGCACCTGAGAGAGCAGGACCGACTGCGGGTAAGAAAGGGCTGGGTGGGACAGACCTACCATTCCTGTTACGGGACGAGGGCCAGGGGTGTGGCAATACTGATCAGCAAATGGATGATGTTTAGGGCGACAAAGACGGTTGCGGACCCAAGGGGACGGTACGTCATGGTTAGCGGGACCCTGCATGGGGCACCGGTAGTTAACGTGTACGCGCCCAACTGGGACGACACGAGCTTCATCAAGAAGACCATGGCAGAAACCCCTGACATAACGACGCACCGGCTAATCATTGGGGTGGACTTCAACTGTGTACAGGACCCAACGACTGACAGATCAAACCCCAAGACGGGGAAAACCTCAAACATGGCAAGGAAACTCGGTCACTTTATGGAGCAGATGGGAGTGGTGGACCCCTGGAGGTTCACCCACCCAGGGGAGAAGGAGTTTTCCTTCTTCTCCCCAGTGCACAACGCATACACCAGAATTGACTTCTTTGTGGTGGGGAAATCGGTGCTTCCGGGGATAGACAAAGTGGAATACTCCGCAATTGTGATATCAGACCCCGCTCCACACTACATGGACATGAGGCTGGAGACGGGCAGGGCCCAACACCCCACATGGAGGTTGGACATTGCCCTACTAGCTGACAAGGCCTTCAACGAAAAGATATCACGGGCTATAGCAGAGTACACAGAGAACAACCAGAATGGGGAGGTCTCACCCTCCACCTTCTGGGAAGCGCTAACGGCCGTACTAAGAGGGAAAATCATCGCTTTCAAAGCGTGAAGAGATAGGGAGGAAAGGGCGGCTAGGCAGCAGTTGGTCGACTCCATACTGGAGGTAGACCGTAAATACTCTGAGGCCCCGACCGTAGAGCTCCTGGCGGAGAGGAAAGAGTTACAAAGGAACTTTGATCTGCTCTCCACCAGGAAAGCAGTGTTTCAACTCCGCTAAGCACGTGGGACCCTATACGAACACGGAGACAAAGCCAGCCGCCTGCTGGCACACCAGCTGGGAAAGCAGGCAGCCACCAGAGAAATTGCACAAATCAGGGATACTAGAGGCACATTAGAAACAGAACCAGGAAAGATCAACAAAGCATTTAGGGCCTTTTACCAAGGGCTGTACACCTCAGAGCCCCCAACGGGGGAGTCCGGGATGAAACGGTTCCTTGATGGACTGGACATACCAGTCGTGGGGGAGGGCAGAAAACGGGGCCTGGAAGCACCACTAGCACTGGGGGAGATCATGGACAGCATTAGCTCCATGCAGGCAGGGAAGGCGCCGGGACCAGACGGGTTCCCGGCAGACTTCTACAAAGGATTTGCGACAGCACTGGCCCCAAACCTGCGGGAGATGTTCACAGACTCGTTGGCTAAGGGCACACTGCCAACCACGCTAGCACAGGCCTCAATCTCGCTGATACCTAAGAAACAAAGACCCAATGGAATGTGGGTCATGCAGACCCATCTCACTGCTGAATGCAGATGTCAAAATACTGGCCAAGGTTCTAGTCAAAAGGCTAGAAGACTGCGTGCCAGAGGTGGGCACAGAGGACCAGACGGGCTTTGACAAAGGTAGACAGCTTACCTCGAACATCAGGCGCCTGCTGAACGTGATAATGACCCCATCCGGGGAGAGAACACCAGAGGTGATCGTCTCCCTAGATGCAGAAAAGGTCTTCGACAGAGTCGAATGGAAATACCTCATAGAGGTACTGGAGCGGTTCGGGCTTGGAACAGGATTCACCTCCTGGGTAAAACTCCAATACAACACTCCCATGGCGAGCGTACGGACAAACACCACCAACTCCCGATACTTCCAGCTGCACAGGGGCACCAGATAAGGATGCCCACTGTCCCCGCTGCTGTTCACTCTAGCGATCGAGCCACTAGCAATTGCGTTCAGAGCGGCAAAAGGCTGGAGGGGGATCCGAAGGGGCGGCAGAGAGCACAGAGTCTCACTCTATGCAGATGACCTGCTCCTCTACATTTCAGACCCACAAAGCAGCATGGCCGGAATCATCGCGCTCCTGAAAGAGTTTGGTGCCTTCTCGGGCTACAAACTCAACATGAGCAAAAGCGAGATCTTGCCGGTACACCCACAAGGAGGGTGGGTAGCACTAACGGGACAGCCGTTTAAACAAGCCCCACTCAAATTCCACTACCTGGGGATCCAAATAGCCCATGGCTGGAAAGCGATCCACAAATGGAACCTCACCAGTCTGACAGAGGAAGTAAAAAAGGACCTGCAAAGATGGAACACACTCCCACTCTCCCTCGCGGGGAGAGTCCAGATGATCAAAATGAATGTGCTGCCCAGGTACCTCTTCCTATTCAGATGCAACCCGATCTACATCCCCAAGGCCTTTATCAAAGCATTAGACAAACTATTCATGGCGTTCGTATGGGGGGGGGGGGGGGGGGGGGGGGGGGGGAATGCTAGGATCCCAAAGAAGATCTTACAAAAATCAAAATCAAGGGGAGAGCTAGCCCTCCCAAACCTACAATTCTACCACTGGGCGGCGACGGCCGAGCAAATAAGGGGATGGATCAAGGAGCCAGAAGCCGAGTGGGGGCGAGTGAATAGGCCTAGGCCTCCTGTAAGGGGGCCTCCCTCCAGGCCCTCGCCACGGTGGCACTCCCATCCCCACGCAAAAAACACTCCAGCAGCCCGGTGATAATAGCCACCCTCCAATCCTGGAACCAACTACGGCAGCAATTTGGCCTGACCAAAATGTCGGACAAAGCTCCCATCTGCAACAACCATAGGTTCACACCAGCGCTGACTGACGCCACCTTCAAAAGGTGGAGACAGGACGGGGGGGGACACTGACAGTCAGGGACCTATACACCGACAGCAGGGTCACGACACTGGACGAACTGACAGAGAAATTCCAGCTAGCCAGGGGGAACGAGCTAAGGTACCTGCAACTCAAAAACTTCCTCCGAAAGGAGACAAGGAATTACCCACAACCGCCACGACAGACATTACTGGAAGAGTTACTGGATGCAAGCATACTAGATAAAGGAAACTGTAGTGACATGTATGACCGACTGGTAGAAGGGGCCGACACCGTACTGGACGCAACAAGAATGAAGTGGGAGGAGGACCTGGGGATTGAAATAGGGTGGGGACTCTGGAGCGAAGCACTGCATAGGGTCAACTCCACCTCCACGTGCGCAAGGCTCAGCCTGACGCAAGTAAACGTGGTACATAGAGCCCACTTAACAAGAACTCGTATGAGTAGGTTCTTCCTGGAGGTGGAGGATAGATGTGAACGGTGCCAAGGAGGCCCGGCCAACCACGCCCACATGTTCTGGTCTTGCCCCAGACTTGTGGAGTACTGGACAGCCTTCTTCGAGGCAATTTCCAAAGTGGTGGGGGTGAGAGTGGAGCCATGCCCAAAAGCGACGGTCTTCGGGGTTTCAGACCAGCCAGATCTATTTCTGGGGAGGAGGGCGGACGCCCTTGCCTTTGTCTCCCTGATCGCCCGCCATAGAATCCTGTTCGGCTGGCGGTCAGCAGCACCACCCAAAGCTGCAGACTGGCTGTCCGACATCTCGGAATCTCTCCACATGGAGAAAATCAAATTCGCCATCCAAGGGTCAGACGACGGCTTCCACAGAACATGGGAGCCATTCACCCAATTGTTCCAGCACTTGTCTGTGGCCAACAAACAAACAGAAGAATAGCCAGGTAGCCAAGAACCAGGGCTAAGCAGCCAAAGCATGAGAGGGAGAGATAGACCGGGAGAGGGGGGTGGGGGTGGACGGGGGGGACAGCTCAATCTAAGAGGAAGGAAAGGCGAACCACAGCGGGGGGGGGGGGGGGGGGGGGAGAGATAGGGAACAATAGAGGAGAGCCAGGGTGGTTGGTGGCGGTGGGGGGGGGGGGGGGGGGGGGGGGCAGGGAAACGTTAACCAACTTGACATCCACAGGAACAGAGAAAAAGGAGAATACAGGTGGAAGACGGGAAGGCCGGCTGAAGCGGTAGTGTGCACGAGAAGACAATGGTGGCGAAATCCATCCGGGAGAAGCGAGGGGCAACACCGGCACCAGACCCATTCGAGGATTGCCCTCCGGAATTGTCTCTCCGGCCCAAATAGATGCCTACTTATGTATATATATATATCATACCCTGTGTACAGAACGGCAAATATACTCTGTTCAAAAATCCAATCAAAAAGATTTATTTTAAAAAAGCATGGGTCACTGTCTGTGCGGAGTCTGCACGTTCTCCCTGTGTCTGTGTGGGTTTCCACCGGGTGCTCCGGTTTCCTCTTATAGTCCAAAGATGTGCAGGTTAGGTGGATTGGCCGTGCTAAATTGTCCTTAGTGTTGAGAAAGGTTAGATGGAGTTACTGGTTACGGGGATAGGGTGGAGGTGTGGGCTTAGGTGGGGTGCTCTTTCCAAGGGTCGGTGCAGACTCGATGGGCCGAATAGCCTCCTTCTGCACGGTAAATTCTATGATTCTATGAAACCTGCACCAGATCGACAAATAGAGGGAAACCATTGCATATCATTGGAATCACCGTGACCCCAGTGACCCTTGGGCAACAAACAGTCAGGCTGCCTCTAATAATGGTGCAAGGGCCGGGATTCAATCTGTTACACCATGATTGGCTGCGAATACTCAGCTTTGATTAGCTGCGAACACTGCTTTGATTGGCTGCGGACACTCTGCTTTGATTGTCTGCGAAACCTCTGCTTTGATTGACAGCTGACTTTTTGGATGGGTACTGAAAACCTGTATGAGGTCATTGGGAAGTATCCGGAGATATTCCAGGAAGGTCTGGGCAAGATGAAAGGTGCCAAAGGCATGCATTTATGTTGAACCATAAGCCCCGCCCAGATACTTCAGAGCAGTCCCTTCCACCTTGGTCATTAAGGTGGATACTGAGTTGAAGCACAGTGAGAGTTTAGGCATCATACACCCTGTGCGAATTGAGCGGTGACCGCACCAGTGGTCCCAGTGATGAATCCAGATGAAGTCAGTTTACCTCTGTGGGGATTATAAATTGACTGTAAACAGGGCACCCCTCCTGGACCATGACCCACGCTGCGTGGGGTGGACTTGTACGTGAATCTTGCTGGGGGGCTGCTTGTTCATAAAACTGGATATGAGCCATGCTTGGCTGCACTTTATATTGGACACCTCACGGAAGTATGTGACCATAAATATAAATAGGGGGCTATTAAAATTCACCCGCCTTCCCTTTGGTGGTCTCTTTCACCTGCGCAATGTTTCAGAGGGTGATGGGAGGCATCCTCCAGGGGCTACCCAAACTGGTGGTATATTTCGATGATATACTCATCACAGGAATCACTGATAAAGAACACATGGACAATCTAGAGGAGGTCCTCAGACGCTTTTCCCAATTAGACATCCGCCTCTTGTGTGGAGGAAAAGGTCCAGGCCATAAAAGGGACCCTGACTCCATAAAACTCCAGGGAATTGAGATCATTTCTGGGACTCGTAAATTATTAGAGGAAGGTTATTCCAAATTTGGCCACCCTGCTGGCACCTCTTCATGTCTTGTTGAAAAAGAACCTGATGTGGGCTTAGGGAGATCCAGAACAGGAGGCATTCGCAGGAGTGAGGAGAAGGCTGTCATCCTCCCAGGGTGGCACAGCCAGGGTACCCAGATGGCACCAGCAATGCGAGGGAATCACCCTACCAAGGGCATGCAGCTGGAGGCCTCCAATCCCCTTGAAGACGCCCACAAGTGCCATTCCATCTGGTCCCCATTTGTGGAAAGCAGTATCAAACAGCACTTGCCCGAGGTTCCCAAGACAAATGGATTGAATCCCAATGCTTCAGGTACCTTGGGAATCTGCACATTAAAGTGAGGCTTACTGCCTCGCTCTAATATGCAGATTTGCTAAAAAGTGATCCCACCCATTGTGGGCGGGATTTACCTTCAACGACTCGCTGGATTGCATTGAATATCGTGAGGTGTTGCAAACTGGGTGGTTCCCGGGAGCGGGGTCTCCGGGCTTTCAAAGGCCACGCTGCGCTGCAGCGCAATGCTTTTCCGGCGCCCCGTGGCTGGAGGATGGCGCTCATAGTTTCCTCCAGGTGCCTATGATTAGCACTAAAATATGCAGCACCTTTATCACAAAGGAACAGCCTTGTCTATAGATTCACAATAGATGTGAATTTGGATGCCCTTGAATGTTTCTTTATACAATCAGATAATTTTCTGCATCCAAGATTTAATTATTTTTGTGGAACTATTTATAGCAAGGAACGTTCTCCAACTTTATGCAGCCTACATGAGGCTACAATTTTAGGCCTTCACGAGCCTTTTTCAATGCAATATCAAGGAGCAACCTGGTCCCTAACATTTATCAGGATTTGTAATTGATCCTACAGGGTAGGATCCTATTCTCCCGGTCAAATAAAGGCTCCCAGAAATTTCAGCACCATTTGTTTTGATATCGGAAATGTGATGGAATCCATTAGAAAAATATTGAAAGTGAGAAGAGCAGGTCTGAACAGGAATGACCAAATGCCTTACGAAAACCGTGTCCCATTACAACTGCGCAATGGGAACTTTTTAGGCAAGTCAAACAGATCGAAAAATTACAGATTGCATTGCGAGATCAATTTCTTGTTATTTTCACTCAATTATTTTTGAAGAGAGAACTATAACTTTCTTTTGCAGATTTTGCCTGTGATTAACTGACCTCAAGAAGTCACATCAATTGAGAAAATTCATAACCGCATAGTTCACTTGGGGGCGTGGGCTTGATGTACCAAATCACCTTGGGCAGCACGGTAGCATTGTGGATAGCACAATTGCTTCACAGCTCCAGGGTCCCAGGTTCGATTCCCGGCTTGGGTCACTGTCCGTGTGGAATCTGCACATTCTCCCTGTGTCTGCGTGGGTTTCCTCCGGGTGCTCCGGTTTCCTCCCACAAGTCCCGAAAGATGTGCTGTCGGGTAATTTGGACATTCTGAATTCTCCCTCTGTGTAACGCGAACACGCGCCGGAATGTGGGGACTAGGGGCTTTGCACAGTAACTTCATTGAAGTGTTAATGTAAGCCTACTTGTGACAATAAGATTATTAATCGGTGCCCGCTGCAATTTCGGGGTCGGAACTGATTCTCTGCCCAATCATGATTTCAGCATCGACCAACAGAGAATCCGGCCCATTGTCTTTCAGTCCCATTAATTTCGTCAGCAAAAGTTTTTTAGTAATACCAATTTCCTTCAATTCCTCTTTCTCACTAGACCCTTGGTTCCTTCACATTTCTAGGAAGTTTTTGTGTCCTCCTCCGTGATGACCGAACCAAAGGTTGGGATTTTCTGGCCTCGCCCGGTGTGTTTCCCAGTGGTAGAGACGGCTTGCCATAGGTCACTGGTGGAATATTCCAGTCCTGCTGATGTCTACATTGTTTGGCATGACTTGCACATCCCGTCGCCAGGGAACCTGTGACACTGTGGGAAATGTTCAGAATACAAAGGGTTAATGTCATATCATAATTAACCACTAGATGGAGCTAGATGCAGAACTATATAAAGCACTGACTCTCAGACTTCTGGGAGAAGGCTGGAGAGGAGAGTATAGGAGTAGTGAGAGAGATCAGAGTACAGTTATATATAGAGTATAGAGACTAGTGTTCGTTGAGTGTAGATTGTAGATTACTAGATTATTGTGTACTATAGGAGTAAGTGGTTGAGCTTCAATAAGTAGTGTAAATAAATGTTAGCTTTGTTAATGAACTTACCTTCTGTGGTCTTTTTGAACACTACAACATCCACCCTGATAATAAGAATCACAAAGATCACCACAGAACCTACCACAGGGGTTGCCTTCAGCAAGACTGGGAGATCCCAATGGTGGGAATAGCTGGAAAATTCCACCCAAAGCAGTTGTTTAGTCACTCTGCAGTTTCCTTATTCTCTACTAGAAATCCTCCTGTTTCGTCCTGTGAGGGACCTACATTTGTCTTCCCTAACCTTTTTCATTTTAGTTACTTCTAGAAGCTTTTAAATTCAGCTTTTATGTTACCTTCCAGTTACTCCCACACTTTTCCCATCTTAATCGATCTCATTGTCCTCTAAATTCTAAATTGCTCTCAATCCTCAAGCCTGTCACTTTTTCTAGTAACCTTAGCTGACTCTCCTTTGGATCTCATACCACCCCTAATGTCTTTCGTTAAGCCAAAATTGGATCGCTTTTCTTGTTTTGTTGTGCCAGAAAATAAGTTCTAACTGTTGCATTCTTTACTTAAACATTAGCTATTGCCTACCCACCGTCATGACTTTTAATGAAGTTCCTTAATCTATTTTAGTCAACTCATGCATCATGCCTTCATAGTTTCCTTTATTTACAGTTTGGACCCTTGCTTCAGATGGGACTTCTGCATTTTTCATCCTAATGAAAGGTTCTATCATGTTATGGTCGCTGTTGCCTATTATTATATTACGTTCTGCGTATTACGACTGCTGCAGTATTTTCAGGGGTAAGCAACAAATGCTGGCGCTCACACCCCTTGAAAGAGTAACAGAATATATAGAATTCCAAAAGATGTTCAGCCAGAAATTCAATTGCATAGTAAAAGAGTTGTGCAGGAGGAGGCTGCATACGTCTGTTCCGTTGCTCATAGGCAACATGCTAAATCTGAGCTGGCATCTCATTAAAGTGATTTGGTTGCAAAGCCAGTGGTACTCTCTTTGGAAAGAGATGTACATATTTCTCTTGGGAGAAAAACCTCAATGACCTCCCTGATACAATGGTATCATGTTGTGAAAATGTGCTTATATCAAATATTGATCTTTAATTCATCAGCTGGAAACCTAAATTGAACTTTTAAAAAGACAGTTTTTTTTTAAACAGACTAAAGTGACCCCAGCCTACATCATGATTGCTGACACTAATATACATTCCCGAGACAAGGACCTAACCCACCCTATGTTGCACCTCCCACCCCACCCCTTCTTTCCTGCCCTCGTAACAAGATATTTCTGAAAATCAACCATAGCATTCAACAGCTGAAGATAAACCATTCAACGGTTAATTTTCTGGACAAAATAATTCTATTATTAAAGGTAGCTCTGCAGGCGAGCTAATTGTGATGCCATTGGAATATATAACTCTGTTTGAATTACAACTCTTATGGGGCTCTTTCATCTCTTTTGGAGTGTGATCACATGGCCGTCTTAAGCCCATGGGTGTCTCAGCAGAGCAGAACAAGCAGTTGAACTAAGTGGTGTTCTTACCTCCCTCCCTCTGACAAGCTTGTTTCAGTCAAATGAAGAGAGGTAAAAGAGGGGAGCCACTTGACACTTCGTCACCTGGGCGTAACAACTGCAAACCGGGAGATGACACTGATAACATATGCTTCAGCATGAAGAAACCTGTGGCACAAAAATTAAAGGCCAAAGTGCCCTTGACAGCCACAGGTGTGTTGTCCAAGCAATGGTACATGACTCGAATTCTGGCTGCAACAGGCGTAGCTTGGTGACAGTCCCCTATGTAAAGCAGTGATACCTGTGACACCCATGTAGGAGGAGGGCTCTCTGATGACTGTGGGCCTGGCCTCATATCTGGTGTGCTCCTCCTCCCTTGTTTATGAGCTGTCCCAGCTCTCTCCTATTCTCCTTGTTGCTCCCCTTACCCTCTCATTCCATAAACCCTTCCAGATCACCTTTGACTGCAATAACTGTTTGGGAGGCAGAAGAAAACAGCAAGCACTGTTATCTGTGGAACAGCCGGATCTACGAATGACGATGAAAGAATGCACATAATGGATAAAATTAATCATTATGGAGTCAGGTTTTGAGGTACAGCTCGCAAAAGCCAATTCCTCAGACAAATGTGGTTAATCTTTCTGTGACAAACAATAACGCCATCTTTAATAAAATTAGAAACATGACTAATTTTGTGTGGTGGAAAGAAATGGAACCCTTATTGAAATGATTCTTGTTGCTGGTTAAAATTTCCGACCCTACACCAGGGACTCGGGTTTGTACGTTTTCCCTGTGTCTGTGTGAGTTTCCTCCAGGTGCTCCGGTTTCCTCCCTCAGTCCAAAGATGTGTGGGTTAGGTGGATTGGCCAGGCTAAATTTCCCCTTCATTAGGTTAGGTTATGGGAGTATGGGGATGGTTAGATATGTGTGAATGGGCAGGGTGCTCATTCGAAGGGTCGGTGCAGGCTGCACTGTCGGGATTCTATCAATCTACTATATATTTTAAATATGTATCTTCTCCCTTGATTTCATTGGATTTGTCCCCTGGTGATGCTGTGCTTTGAATTTCAGACATATTATTGAACTCTGGATTAAGATTAGTACAAAGCGTCAACGAGGATAATGAACAAACACTCATTAGTGTTTATGGAAGTAATTTTCCAATATTTATAAAAAACATAAACCGTAAGAAAGCGAAATGAGGCCGGTGGACAGCGGGGGAGGCCGGAAACGAGAACCGTGCCAGGAGCTAAACCATTTACAATGCAACTGGCCCGCTCACGTAGGCGAAATCGGGATCTTCCCGTCACGTGGCGTGAAACCAATTATCACCACTTGTAGCGCACAATGACTTACGAGAGACGAATAGAGATGAAGTCGATGAGGCTTTATTAAGCGTGACTTGTTCCCCGCAGTTCAGCAACAGACTGGAGCTGCGGGGAGAACTCCTGGTTCTTATACTCCGCCTTCAGGGCGGAGCTAGAGATCAACAGCCAACCAGGACCCGGGATCTGTCAGCCAATAGCATCACGGCTTCACAGTCCCACATGACCCCTAATGCATACTACCACATTCACCCCTTGTTAAAAATGAACCCGGCGGGGTGGTGCTTCGCAGGGTGGTAGGGGTTTACAAAGCTGGTCCTGGGAGGAAAAAACTTTTTGCATGTCATTACAGTGCCCTACACTTTGCCCTACACTGGGCTATGTACAGGGTTTGTGAACTATTTACAATATTCGTAAGAAGAAAAAGAACATTCTCGTTAAAGTCCACAACATTCTTGTGTTACACCGATGCCACGAGTCGAGCGGGCAGTCTGGTCTTCCTTGTCGATCGCCTCAGCCCCGGTGGTGGTGCAGTTGCTTGTTCCAGCGTTGTCGTCTCCGGGAGCTTTACGGGTCTGCTTCTGCTTCACTCCTGGTCGGACATGGGAGGAGGACCGATCCTCCCGGGAAGGGGGCGGTCGCGGGGTGCGGTGGCAGGGAGGGGGTAATTGGTGTCGGGGGGGTGTGCGTGTTGCCGGCGGGCGCCAGGTCTCGCAGGGAGACCGTGTCCTGTCGGCCGTCGGGGTACGCCACGTAGGCGTACTGCGGGTTCGCGTGGAGGAAGTGAACCCTCTCGACCAACGGGTCCGACTTGTGCGCCCGCACATGTTTCCGGAGCAAGATGGGTCCTGGGGCCGCCAGCCAGGTCGGCAGCGACGTTCCAGAGGAGGACTTCCTGGGGAAGACAAGGAGGCGCTCATGAGGCGTTTGATTAGTGGTGGTACACAGCAGCGACCGAATGGAGTGGAGAGCGTCCGGGAGGACCTCCTGCCACCGTGAAACTGGGAGATCCCTGGACCGTAGGGCCAGTAGGACGGTCTTCCAGACTGTGCCGTTCTCCCTCTCTACTTGCCCGTTCCCCCGGGGGTTGTAGCTGGTCGTCCTGCTCGAGGCTATACCCTTGCTGAGCAGGAACTGGCGCAGCTCGTCACTCATGAAGGAGGACCCCCTGTCGCTATGGATATATGCAGGGCAACCGAACAGTGTGAATATGGTGCTAAGGGCTTTAATAACTGTGGCCGCTGTCATGTCTGGGCAGGGGATGGCAAAAGGGAAACGAGAGTACTCGTCCACCACGTTCAGAAAGTATGTGTTGCGGTCGGTGGAGGGGAGGAGCCCTTTGAAATCCAGACTGAGGCGTTCAAAGGGACGGGAAGCCTTGATCAGGTGCGCACTATCCGGCCTGAAAAAGTGCGGTTTGCACTCTGCGCAGATGTGGCAGTTCCTGGTGACTGTACGGACCTCCTCCACGGAGTAGGGGAGGTTGCGGGACTTTATAAAATGGTAGAACCGAGTGACCCCTGGCTGGCAGAGGTCCTCGTGGAGGGTTTGGAGACGGTTTATTTGTGCGTTGGCACTTGTGCCGCGGGATAGGGCATCGGACGGCTCGTTCAGCTTTCCGGGATGGTACAAGATCTCGTAGTTGAAGGTGGAGAGCTCGATCCTCCACCTTAAGATCTTGTCATTTTTAATTTTGCCCCGCTGTGCATTATCGAACATGAAAGCTACCGACCGTTGGTCAGTGAGGAGAGTGAATCTCCTGCCGGCCAGGTAATGCCTCCAATGTCGCACAGCTTCCACTATGGCGTGGGCTTCCTTTTCCACTGAGGAGTGGAGGATTTCTGAGGTGTGGAGGGTTCGGGAGAAAAAGGCCACGGGTCTGCCCGCTTGGTTAAGGGTGGTCGCTAGAGCTACATCGGAGGCGTCACTCTCGACCTGGAAGGGGAGGGACTCGTTGATGGCGCGCATCGTGGCCTTTGCAATATCCGCTTTGATGCGGCTGAAGGCCTGGCGAGCCTCTGTCGACAGGGGGAAGGTAGTGGTCTGTATTAGGGGGCGGGCCTTGGCTGCGTACTGGGGGACCCACTGGGCGTAATATGAAAAGAACCCCAGGCAGCGTTTCAGGGCTTTGGAGCAGTGGGGGAGGGGAAATTCCATGAGGGGGCGCATACGTTCGGGGTCGGGGCCTATTATCCCATTGCGCACTACATATCCCAAGATGGCTAGCCGGTTTGTGCTAAACACGCACTTGTCCTCGTTGTATGTGAGGTTCAAGGCTTTAGCGGCCTGGAGGAATTTTTGGAGGTTGGCGTCGTGGTCCTGCAGATCGTGGCCACAGGTGGTTACGTTGTCGAGATAAGGGAACGTGGCCTGCAACCCGTGTTGATCAACCATTCGGTCCATCTCCCGTTGGATGACCGAGACCCCGTTTGTGACGCCAAATGGGACCCTTAGGAAGTGGTATAATCACCCATCTGCCTCGAAGGCTGTGTACTTGCGGTCACTTGGGCAGATGGGGAGCTGATGGTAGGCGGACTTGAGGTCCACGGTGGAGAAGACCTTATATTGGGCAATCCGATTGACCATGTCGGATATGCGGGGGAGAGGGTACGCGTCTAGTTGTGTGTACCTGTTGATGGTCTGGCTATAGTCTATGACCATCCTTTGCTTCTCCCCTGTCTTTACTACTACCACCTGTGCTCTCCAGGGACTATTGCTGGCCTGGATTATGCCTTCCTTCAGCAGCCGCTGGACTTCGGACCGAATAAATGTCCGGTCCTGGGCGCTGTACCGCCTGCTCCTAGTGGCGACGGGTTTGCAATCCGGGGTGAGGTTTGCAAACAAGGATGGGGGTTGAACTTTGAGGGTTGCGAGGCCGCAGATAGTGAGTGGGGGTATTGGGCCGCCGAATTGGAATGTTAGGCTCTGCAGGTTACACTGGAAATCTAATCCCAGTAATGTGGGCGCGCAGAGTTGGGGAAGGACGTAGAGCCTGTAGTTTTTAAACTCCCTCCCTTGCACCGTTAGGGTCACTATGCAGAACCCTTTGATCTGTACGGAGTGGGATCCTGCAGCTAGGGAACTCTTTTGCGTACTGGGACGGATGGTCAAAAAACAGTGTCTTACCGTGTCGGGGTGGATGAAGCTTTCTGTGCTCCCGGAGTCGATCAGGCATGGTGTCTCGTGTCCGTTGATCAGCACCGTTGTTGTCGTCGTCTGGAGCGTCCGGGGCCGTGCTTGGTCCAGCGTCACCGAGGCCAGACGTGGTCGCAGTGTCTCAACGTCTTCTTCGAACCCCGTGGAGCCGTCGATGCTGGGGTCCATTGTTGTCGTCCAAGATGGCGGCGGGGGTGAACAAAATGGCCACCCCCATGCATCGCACATGGCTGGGGGGTCCCAAGATGGCGGTGGGGGTGGACAAAATGGCCGCCCCCATGCATCGCACATGGCTGGGGGGTCACAAGATGGCGGCGCCCATCCTCCCCTCGTGGTGGCCGGGACCCAAAATGGCGGCGCCTGCGGGTCGCACAAGGGGCGCTGGGGGGGTTGGGGAGCGTTTGGGATGCGCTGGACTCTTTCTTCTCCGGGGACAGCGGCGACCCCCCGGGACCGGCACACAGCCGCGAAATGGCCCTTTTTGCCGCAGCTCTTGCAAATCGCTGCGCGGGCCGGGCAGCGCTGCCGGGGGTGTTTCGCCTGGGCGCAGAAATAGCAGCGGGCCCCCCCGGGATGACCTGGCGTCTGAACTGCCCAAGCCTGTGGGGGGGGGGGTTTGTCGCGACGGGGGTCCATGGAGCCCAAGGGGCTGCCGCGCGGTCGGGGCCGTACGCGCGGGCGTTTTGCACGGCCACATCTAGGGAAGCTGCAAGGGCCCGTGCCTCTGAGAGTCCTAGCGACTCTTTTTCTAACAGTCTTTGGCGGATTTGGGGAGAGTTCATACCTGCCACAAACGCATCGCGAATTAACATGTCCGTGTGTTCAGCCGTGTTTACCGGCGGGCAGCTGCAGGCCCGTCCGAAAATTAGCAGCGCGGCGTAGAATTCGTCTAGCGATTCTCCGGGACTTTGCCGTCTCGTTGCGAGTTGGTAGCGTGCGTAGACCTGGATCACTGGGCGAACGTAGATGCCCTTTAGTGCTGCGATCGCCGTCTGGAAATCCTCTGCGTCTTCTATGAGAGGGTAAATTTCCGGGCTTACCCTCGAATGCAGGACCTGCAGTTTCTGGTCTTCTGTGATCCGGCCGGGGGCCGTTCGGAGGTAGCCTTCGAAACAAGTCTGCCAGTGTTTAAAAATTGCTGCTGAGTTCACTGCGTGGGGGCTGATCCTCAGGCATTCCGGGACGATCCTGAGCTCCATAGTCCTTTAAGCACGCTTAATAAATTGTAGCGCACAATGACTTACGAGAGACGAATAGAGATGAAGTCGATGAGGCTTTATTAAGCGTGACTTGTTCCCCGCAGTTCAGCAACAGACTGGAGCTGCGGGGAGAACTCCTGGTTCTTATACTCCGCCTTCAGGGCGGAGCTAGAGATCAACAGCCAACCAGGACCCGGGATCTGTCAGCCAATGGCATCACAGCTTCACAGTCCCACATGACCCCTAATGCATACTACTACACCACTTAAGCCTGATTTCCATGACCTCATATCCAATGGCCTCCTGTGATTCAGCGGCCTCCCCAACAAATGGTCACGCTGGCACTGATTAGCACTCCTTTTAAAAAATGTGAACATGGCGGAATGGCTTCTGTGGGGAGCCGAGGAGGTGAGTTGCCATCTTTGCTCACAGACAAAAGCCCAGGGGCGTCAGTGCTCGGCGGGGGGTAGGGGGAACCTCAGCGCGAGGTGGGGACCCTCCGCAGGGGTGGGCCGCCATCGAAGGGTGGGGGAGAGAAGTGGGGCGCAACCGAAGGACAACCACGCGTGGCACCACCATGCCAACTCCTGGATCGTGTGCACCCATTCCGAGGGCGACCATTGTCCTGCCCGTCTGCCACACTGACTAACTGTAGCGCACAAAGACTCCGAGAGACGAATAGAGTGAAGTTGATGAGGCTTTATTAAGCGTAACTGTTCCCCCGCAGTTCAGTAGTAGACTGGCCTGTGGGGGAGGACTCCTGGTTCTTATACTCCACCTTCAGGGCGGAGCTAGAGGTCAACGGCCAACCAGGACCCGGGATCTGTCAGCCAATGACATCACGGCTTCACAGTCCCACATGACACCCTAATGCATACTACCACATTCACCCCTTGTTAAAATGAACCCGGCGGGGTGATGCTTCGCATGGTGGTAAGGGTTTACAAGGCTGGTCCTGGGAGGAAAACTTTCGCATGTTATCACAGTATGTACAAGGTTTTTTTTTTGTTTCGAACTATTTACAGTAATCGTCAGGAGAAAAGGACAAAATGTTCTCGTTAAAAGTCCACATATTGTAGTGTTAGATCGACGCCACGAGTCGGTCGGGCGGTCTGGTCGTCCGTGTCGATCGCCTCAGCCCCGGTGGTGGTGGTGGTGCTTGTTCCGGTGTTGTCGTCTCCGGGAGCCTTACGGTTTCAGCTTGGGCTTCACTCCTGGTCGGGCCTGGGAGGAGGACCGATCCTCCTGGGAAGGGGGCGGTCGCGGGGTGTGGCGGTGGCAGGGAGGGGGTGATTGGTGTCGGGGGGGTGTGTGTGTTGCCGGCGGGCGCCAGATCTCGCAGGGAGACCGTGTCCTGTCAGCCGTCGGGGTACTCCACGTTACCGTACTGCGGGTTCGCGTGAAGGAGGTGAACCCTTTCGACCAACGGGTCCGACTTGTGCGCCCGCACATGTTTTCGGAGCAAGATGGGTCCTGGGGCCGCCAGCCAGGTCGGCAGCGACGTTCCAGAGGAGGACTTCCTGGGGAAGACAAGGAGGCGGTCATGAGGCGTTTGGTTAGTGCTAGTACACAGTAGTGACCGGATGGAGTGGAGGGCGTCCGGGAGGACCTCCTGCCACCGTGAAACTGGGAGGTCCCTGGACCGTAGGGCCAGTAGGACGGTCTTCCAGACCGTGCCGTTCTCCCTCTCTACTTGCCCGTTCCCCCGGGCGTTGTAGCTGGTCGTCCTGCTCGAGGCTATACCGTTGCTGAGCAGGAACTGGCGCAGCTCGTCACTCATGAAGGAGGACCCCCTGTCGCTGTGGACGTATGCGGGGCAACCGAACAGTGTGAATATGGTGTTCAGGGCTTTAATGACTGTGGCCGCGGTGATGTCAGGGCAGGGAATGGCGAATGGGAAGCGGAGTACTCGTCCACCACATTAAGGAAGTATGTGTTGCGGTCGGTGGAGGGGAGGGGTCCTTTGAAATCCAGACTAAGGCGTTCAAAGGGGCGGGAAGCCTTAATCAGGTGCGCACAATCCGACCTGAAAAAATGCGATTTGCACTCTGCGCAGATGTGGCAGTTCCTTGTGACTGTACGGACCTCCTCCAAAGAGTATGGGAGGTTGAGGGACTTAATAAAGTGGTAGAACCGAGTGACCCCCGGGTGGCAGAGGTCCTCGTGGAGGGTTTGGAGGCGGTTAATTTGTGCGTTGGCACATGTGCCGCGGGATAGGGCATCGGACGGCTCGTTCAGCTTTCCGGGACGATACAAGATCTCGTAGTTGAAGGTGGAGAGCTCGATCCTCCACCTTAAGATCTTGTCGTTTTTGATTTTGCCCCGCTGTGCATTATCGAACATGAAGGCTACCGACCGTTGGTCCGTGAGGAGAGTGAATCTCCTGCCGGCCAGGTAATGCCTCCAATGTCGCACCCCTTCCACTATGGCTTGGGCTTCCTTTTCCACTGAGGAGTGGCGGATTTCTGAAGCGTCTAGGATTCGGGAGAAAAAGGCCACGGGTCTGCCCGCTTGGTTAAGGGTGGCCGCAAGAGCTACGTCGGAGGCGTCGCTCTCGACCTGGAAGGGGAGGGACTCGTCGATGGCGCGCATCGTGGCCTTTGCGATATCCGCTTTGATGCGGCTGAAGGCCTGGCAAGCCTCTGTCGACAGAGGGAAGGTCGTGGTCTGTATTAGGGGGCGGGCCTTGTCTGCATACTGGGGGACCCACTGGGCGTAGTATGAAAAGAACCCCAGGCAGCGTTTTAGGGCTTTTGAGCAGTGCGGGAGGGGAAATTCCATGAGGGGGCACATACGTTCGGGGTCGGGGCCTATTATCCCATTGCGCACTACGTAGCCCAGGATGGCTAGCCGGTTTGTGCTAAAAACGCACTTGTCCTCGTTGTACGTGAGGTTCAAGGCTTTAGCGGTCTGGAGGAATTTTTGGAGGTTGGCGTCGTGGTCCTGCTGATCGTGGCCGCAGATGGTTACATTGTCGAGATACGGGAACATGGCCCGCAACCCGTGTTGATCAACCATTCGGTCCATCTCTCGTTGGAAGACCGAGACCCCGTTTGTGACGCCAAATGGGACCCTTAGGAAGTGGTATAATCGCCCATCTGCCTCGAAGGCTGTGTACTTGCGGTCACTTGGGCGGATGGGGAGCTGATGGTAGGCGGACTTCAGGTCCACGGTGGAGAAGACCTTATATTGGGCAATCCGATTGACCATGTCGGATATGCGGGGGAGAGGGTACGCATCTAGTTGTGTGTACCTGTTGATGGTCTGGCTATAGTCTATGACCATCCTTTGCTTCTCCCCTGTCTTTACTACTACCACCTGTGCTCTCCAGGGACTATTGCTGGCCTGGATTATGCCTTCCTTCAGTAGCCGCTGGACTTCGGACCAAATGAAGGTCCGGTCCTGGGCGCTGTACCGTCTGCTCCTAGTGGCGATGGGTTTGCAATCCGGGGTGAGGTGTGCAAACAAGGACGGGGGTTGCACCTTGAGGGTTGCGAGGCCGCAGATAGTGAGTGGGGGTATTGGGCCGCCGAATTTGAAGGTTAGACTCTGCAGATTGCACTGGAAGTCTAATCCCAGTAATGTGGGGGCGCAGAGTTGGGGAAGGACGTAGAGCCTGTAGTTTTTGAACTCCCTCCCTTGCACCGTTAGGGTAACTATGCAGAAGCCTTTGATCTGTACGGAGTGGGATCCTGCAGCTAGGGAAATCTTTTGTGCGCTGGGACGGATGGTCAAAGAACAGCGTATTACCGTGTCGGGGTGGATAAAGCTCTCCGTGCTCCCGGAGTCGACCAGGCATGGTGTCTCGTGCCCGTTTATCAACACCGTTGTCGTCGTCACCTGGAGCGTCCGGGGCCGTGCTTGGTCCAGCGTCATTGAAGCCAGACGTGATCATAATGGTTGAGCGTCTTCTTCGAACCCCGTGGAGCCGTCGACACTGGGGTCCGTTGTTGCCGTCCAAGATGGCGTCGGGGGTGAACAAGATGGCTGCCCCCATGCATCGCACATGGCTGGGGGGTCACAAGATGGCGGCGGGGTGGACAAAATGGCCGCCCCCATGCGTCGCACAGGTCTGGGGTGGTCCAAGATGGCGGCGCCCCTCCTCCCCTCGTGGTGGCCGGGACCCAAAATGGCAGCGCCTGCGGGTCGCACATGGGGCGCTGGGGAGGTTGGCGAGCGCTAGGAACACGCAGGACTCCCTCTTCTCTGGGGACAGCGGTGGCCGGGACCAAAAGTGGTAGCGCCGGCGGGTCATACATGGGGCGCGGGGGGGGGGTGGTTGGGGAGCGTTAGAGACGCGCAGAACTCCCTCTTCTCCGGGGAGAGCGGTGGTCGGGACCCAAAGTGGTTGCGCCTGCGGGTTGTACATGGGGCGCTGGGGGGGGTTGGGGAGCGTAAAAGGCGTGCAGGGCTCCCTGTTCTCCTGGGACAGCGGCGACCTCCCGGGACCGGCACACAGCCGCAAAATGGCCCTTTTTCCCGCAGCTCTTACAGATCGCTGCGCGGGCCGGGCAGCGCTGCCGGGGGTGTTTCACCTGGCCGCAGAAATAGCAGCGGGCTCCCCCAGTGCGACTTGGCGTTTGAACCGCGCAAGCCTGTGGGGTGTCCGGGGGGTGGAGGTGGGTTTGTCGCGACGGGTGCGTACGGTGCCCAATGGGCTGCCGCGCGGTCGCGGCCGTAGGCGCGGGCGTTTCGCGCGGCCACGTCCAGAGAGGCTGCTAGGGCCCGTGCCTCTGAGAGTCCTAGCGACTCATTTTCTAAAAGTCTTTGGCGGATTTGGGAGGAGTTCATACCTGCCACAAAAGCATCGCGCATCAACATGTCCGTGTGTTCATTTGCGTTCACCGGCGGGCAGCTGCAGGCCCGTCCCAAAATTAGTAGCGCGGCGTAGAATTCATCTATCGATTCTCCGGGGCTTTGCCGTCTCGTTGCGAGTTGATAGCGAGCGTAGATCTGGTTTACTGGGCGAACATAGAGACTTTTTAGTGCTGCGAACGCCGTCTGGAAATCCTCTGCGTCTTCGATGAGAGAGAAAATCTCCGTGCTTAACCTCGAGTGCTGGACCTGTAGTTTTTGGTCTTCTGTGACCCGGCCGGGGGCCGTTCTGAGGTAGGCCTCGAAACAAGTCTGCCAGTGCTTGAAAGCTGCTGCTGCGTTCACTGCGTGGGGGCTGATCCTCAGGCATTCTGGGATGATCCTGAGCTCCATAGTCCTTTAGTCACGCTTAATAAATTGTAGCGCACAAAGACTCCGAGAGACGAATAGAGTGAAGTCGATGAGGCTTTATTAAGCGTGACTGTTCCCCCGCAGTTCAGTAGTAGACTGGCCTGCGGGGGAGGACTCCTGGTTCTTATACTCCGCCTTCAGGGCGGAGCTAGAGGTCAACGGCCAACCAGGACCCGGGATCTGTCAGCCAATGACATCACGGCTTCACAGTCCCACATGACCCCTAATGCATACTACCACACTACCCATAACCCTCATTGACTGCTGAGGCCTCTGGCCATGTGGCTGAATGCTATTGCTAACAGGGAATTGGCAATCGTGGTTAAGTGAGCACTTCACGCAACCCAAGTGGATTCCCGTGGATAGGAGGGCCATGTAGCACGTGGGAGTCATTGCCTAGTATCCCAATCACACCTTGATGCATGAGCACTGTGCTTGAACACTGAGGGAGACAACACCACACATACAGCAGCCAACATCGGAACACCCAGAGGATTGGACACAGCTCTGGGGACATCTCCACGACCGGAGGATGGGTAAGTGCCACGGGAAGGGGGGGATGCCTGGAGAGATGGGCGAAGGGTTCGGAGTTAGGCCAACATTGCGGTGGAAAGTGACAGAGGCATCACACTGGTTGAGCACAAGGGTGTTTATTGTGTGTAACAATTCCCCACTCTCTCAATGGTGCTGCCCTCCTCCGTCCTCACCCCCTACTCCCTCCAACCTCCCCCAGTGCCCTCAGTGATCCTCGCTGTAGTTTGCCTTCCCAGGTCTACTGCTACGTTTAGGTGTGTCCCCAGGATGTTAGTCAGAGGTGGAGGCAGCCAGCTGTTTACCACATCCTGGGGACTTCGATGCCCCTGGCAGGTGTCCTCTGGGGGCTCTGGGGCCGGAGGGCTCTGGCTCACTTGTCGGTGGCACATGCACAGCCGTGCCACTCTGTCCCATGTGCTGACTCCGAGACATGGCCTCAGATGAGGGGTGTAACTCAGGAGAGCTGTTGGCCACCATCTCCACTCCATGGGACCCCCTCCTCCCGCTCAGTGCCCATAGGGCCCTGGGGTTCACCTTGGGACAGAGGGGCAGCTGGTTCGAGCCCCGATTGCCCCGGCATCATCTGACTCTGCCAACCCTGGTATGCCCATGGTCTACACCATCGTTTTCGACACCCTCAGCAACGCTACTCAGTGTCTGGGCCGTGCTCTGCAGCACCTTGGCAATGCCCACGTGCAACTAGGACAAGCTCTGCAACGCCTCGGCCATTCCCATCTGAGAGCAGGATACGTCCCACAGAACCTCATCAAGATCAACCTGTTACAAGGTGGCATCCACCCTCGAGGCAGACAATCTGCCTAGGCCCTCAGCCATGGCCATCACTGACTGAGCAATGCCTTGGACATCTCTGCTAATGGTGCCGGGCTGTGACTTGGTTTGAGGCAGGACTTTTACCCACATTGGAGGAAGAGGTCTTGCCTCTGAGAGCTGCTGACCAATCAAATAGCCACCAGCTCTCTGGTCTGAGCAGTGTCAATGGGAGTAGAGGCCAGGGCTGGGACTGAAATCCAGTCCCCAATGGCAACAGGACCGGTGGTAAGTGGGAACAGGGTATATGCAAGGTCAGGGTGAAGAGATTTGGTGGGTGGGGGGGGGGGGGGGGGGGGGGGGGGGGTGGGGGGGGAGACAGCTGTAGTGGCCAGGACAGAGCAAAGGAGAAACGTGAGAGTAGGAACAACCTGGGATGCCTCCAGCAGCTAATGAAGGACATCAATTGGCCACATAAGGACCTCAATTGGGCCATGGGTGTCTGGGCTTCCTGACATCTCCCCCCCTCCACTGTGGTCACCACGCAAGCACTGTTGCATTGCCGGAGGCGTCTCCTGCGCAGGTAGCCTCTGGGGCTCGTCCGCTCGGCTATGGACCTGCTGTAGTGTCGCTGGGATCTCCCTCTGAATGTCATGGCCGCACCCTAACGTCGCCGCACCCAACGTCTCCACCAGTTCCGGGAAAACCTCTTCCACTGGCTCAGCATTAGGCTGGGACCCACCAGAGGTCCTAGCCTTAATTGGGTCGGTGCAGACTCGATGGGCCGAATGGCCTCCTTCTGCACTGTATGTTCTATGTTCTATGATGTTCATCAGCATCTGTGAGGTGCTCACCTGATTATTGTGCACCAGACGCCTCGCCACTAACATTTCCCACCGAGGTGCGTGTATCTGCACTGGTGGACGGGGAGTGACAGCTGTGACGCCTCGATCGTGTCTTCCTCCGAGCTCTCCTCCAAGGTGTTCTACTGAGAGGATGGAGAAGGATGGGCCGTCAGCTGGAGGACCTGCGGGAGAATGGACATGTGGTCAGTGAGTGGGATGGGTCAGTCAGTAAGGCAATAACAACTCACGTTTGACAGGTCCTTTCGCTGGGGCCCAGTGGTTCCTCACCTCTGCGACATCGCCAGTGTCCGCGTTGATGACCACTCTGTCCTCAGCTACCTCAGTCACCTCAGGGCCCGTCCTCAAAGGAGGTGAGGATTCTTGGGCGGGATTCTCCACTCCCGCGCCGAAGTGGCCGCGCCGTCGTGAACGCCGTCGGGGTTCCCGGCGGCGCGAAACGGCCCCGGTCCCGACCGATTCAGGCCCTGACAATGGGCCAGGATCGGGGCCGCGTCATCTACACACGCCAGGCCTTGTCACCCGTGTAAAGGTGGCGCTGCATAGATGACGCAGCCGGCGCCGCATAACAGGCGTCATCCGCGCATGCGTGGTTTGGCCAGCGCCAACCCGCGCATGCGTGGTTGCCGTCCTCTCTAAGTCCGCCCCGCAAGAAGATGGCGGACGGATCTTGCGGGGCCGCGGAAGGAAGGAGGTCCTCCTTCAGAGAGGACGTCCCGACGATCGGTGGACACCGATCGCGGGCCACCCCACATTTAAGGTACCCCCCGGTGCAGGATCCCCCCTCCCCCCCCCCCCCCCCCCCGCAGGCCCCCCCAGCGTTCACACACCGCTCACGACGGCAGCGACCAGGTGTGGACGGCGCCGGGGGGAACCCACCGTTTTGGCCTGGCCGCTCGGCCCATCCGGGCCTCAGAATAGCGGGGGTGCCGGAGAATCGCCATTTTGTGTGTCTCCGCCAATTTTCCGGCCTGCGGCCCGCGAAACTCGACCGGGCCGTTCCCGCCGCTTGGGAGAATCGCGGGAGGCCGTCGGACCGGTGTCCCGGGAAATGTTGGCGGCCCAGGCGATTCTCCCAACCGGCGTGGGAGTGGAGAATCGCGCCCCTTATGTCTGGCAGCCCACCGCCTGTCGAGGCCCTCTCCCCGTGATTGTGGGAGAGCTTTTCCTGAGGAGACACAGAGAAGGCATTATTACCCACACATGTGATTCACAGTTGTGGGAGGGGGGGTGAAGGAAGGGTTGGGGGGATTGAAGGGAGAAGGGGGTGGATGGAGGGTTGGGAGTCACATGGAGAGTTGGGGAGGTGGATGCACGCATGGGGGTGGGAAGGTCTCGGGGTGGGGGGGGGGGAAGTTGGTGTCAACTGACTCATGCTGCCTGATATAGATCGTTGACCCTTTTTCTGGCACAGGAGGCCGTCCTCCTGATCACACACCCAACTCTCACAGCCATCACCACCTCATCCCAGGCATCACTGGCTGCCATGTGACTGACCCTCCGGGACCCAGGGGGAAGAGGATATCCCTCCTGGCCTCCAGTGCGTCTCGGAGTCTGGCTTGATCTGTATCCCTGACTCTTGGGGCTGGTCTCCTGGGCATCACTGTTGCAAGCTGGCGAGGTTGGTTTAGCAAGAGCTGTTTAAGTGCTGCTCGACCTTGTTAGCTTGGAGCTGACAAGCACGGTGTTGGCAAATCGACTGGCAAGCCTTCATTTGTAGTGAGAAGCCCGTGATTCTTCATTATTAGACCAATTAACGTTGAATAGCATTGTTAGCCTTTGCTGGGCCAAGTGGCGGGAAGCTCGCGGCAGTTCCCGATCACTGCCACACTTCGAAATCTTTCCAGAGAATCGTGCCCATTATCTTTTTTCAGCAATGTTAGAGCAATAAGCTGGATCCTATGACCTATAAAATTGTTGCAGATGTGCGGAGGAGGTTGCATTATGAGCCGCCATGCTTTGGCACTGTTCCTAGTGCCTACTGGACTGACACACCCCAATTTAACCAGTGGTGGAGGCGTGGGGGGGGGGGGGGGGGGGAGATGTCAGGAAGCCCAGACACCCATGGCCCAATTGAGGTCCTTATGTGGCCAATTGATGTCCTTCATTAGCTGCTGGAGGCATCCCAGGTTGTTCCTACTCTCGCATTTCTCCTTTCCTCTGTCCTGTCCACTACAGCTGTCCCCAATCTCTTCACCCTGACCTTGCATATACCCTGTTCCCACTTACCATCGGTCCTGTCGCCATTGAGGACTGGATTTCAGTCCCAGCCCTGGCCTCTACTCCCATTGACACAGCTCAGACCAGAGAGCTGCTGGCCATTTGATTGGTCAGCAGCTCTCAGAGGCAAGACCTCTTCCTCCAATGTGGGTAAAAGTCCTGCCTCAAACCAAGTCACAGCCCGGCAGCAGTTAAATATCTGCATGGTGAGCTGGCCGCTGACATTGACGCCAGTGCGTGGTGACACTGCCCTAGCGTAAAATCCCCCCACATTAACCAAAAAAATGTAAATGCTGGGAGCACACTCCAGGTCAAAATGTAAAAGAGAAAGGATGTTAAATTCCTGAGCACAAGTACTTCAGATGAATGTATCTGCTGTGTACATCCATTTATAACATTCAGTTTTCCGTTCCATCACTGTAGCAACGGATGGTACTTATTTAAGTCTCATTCTCAATCTGTAACATTTTTCAGCTACACTATTGACAAGTTGCCAAATTGCATCTAAATGCCTCAAGAACTAAACAGATTGTGTGCTTTTATAATTACAGTTAAGAATGGAGGCAGGAAACAGGAATCCTGAAATAAAAGAGACAGAAACTGCTGCAAAGGCTGAGCAAATTAGGTAGCAGCTTAGGAGACAGGATGGTAGCATTAAATTTTCATGGCTATGACTCTTCGCCATAGCCCTAGATATCCTGACCTCATCTTGGAATGTATTATTTTTGATTAAATTGACGCTCTCTTAGTAAATGCATCAAGGAAGAAAACAATGGGGCCTTACATCTAAGGGCTTAAATTATTTTGTTTCTTTTGTTACAATGTTTATTTTTCTCTTTATTTGATTGTTCTGTACTTTTCTCTGCTCTCATGTTTGTATGGCCAGATTCCTCCATGTTTGCTTTTATCTGGTTTCTATTACGGGGAAATGATGCCAGCAAGAATGGCCAAATATACTTACATGTAAATTTGATCCAAACACATTTCTGGAAAAGTTTGTATTTTGTCCAAACTTTCACTGGGGCAGACACAGTCATAGAATCACACATGTAGTTTGAATATTATATTCACCTCTACATTCTATTATTATTATTATTACATTCCGGAACTTAAGTCCCTCTTGATCTAGTTTATGTTTACAAGATTGCCCTGCCTTTCTGTTGCTGGAAGTAAAATAGCTCACATCAATTTAATGAAAAGTTAGGGATTGATTTTCTTTTTTTTATAAATTTAGAGTACCCAATTCATTTTTTCCAATGAAGGGGCAATTTAGTGTGGCCAATTCACCTACCCTGCACATCCAATAGCATATTGTGGAGTTGGGAAACCCACGCAAATACAGGGAGAATGTGCAAACTCCACACAGACGTGACCCAGAGCAGGGATCGAACCTGGGACCTCGGCGCCGTGGGGCACAGTGCTAACCACTGTGCCACTGTGCTGCCCCCAGGGATTGATTTTCAAAACTTCTGCAATATCGCAAGGACCATTTGTCTTTCAGCTTGTTTTCTATGACCTTACAATACATTTTTGTCCTGCTGTATTTGTAAATATAGAGGATATATGTTACGTACTGGAACCAAGGCTATTTTCAGGTCTCTTACTGAATTTTCTATCGATCTGTTGAAAAGTCTTAAGTTGTTCATAAGAGAATAAAGTAATTAAATCCAAATAGGCCACTCCTGAATTGTTCAGGTTGCTACCTAGGGACTCATTTTGTTGATCCAGGTACATATCTGGAAGGATCAAAAAGTCATTTGAAATTGTTACCATCTTCAATGTTCAAAATTCATGATGAGACAATATTTCACCCGAAAGCAGTACAGTAAGGAAAGTTCTTTAACATGCCTGCGGAATCTGAAATAGTTTTCAATCATGTTTGAAAAGGACTTTTAAGAGTTTGGATCAATTATTAAGGGATCAATTGTGTATTCCTTAGATAATAAAAAAGATAATGGTCATTGTGACCTGGTGATCATTGACCTAGGAGCGGAACCAGCAGGAAGAAAGTTAAGAGAGAAGACATCTGGCCAGATACAACGGAGATCTGCAGGAACAGGAGAGCTATGAGCAGAGGGGTTGGAGAGTAAAGGCCCAGATGCAGACATGGGAAAGAGTGGACAGAGGCAGAAAGAAGAACACACACAATTCTTGTGAGGAGAAGAAGCAAATCACTTAAGGAAGAGACTAGCTTTTCTGTTTTGCCAGAAGGCAATGTGTGAGCTGGCTAAAAAGGTCCAAAACCTGGAAATCTGTGTGAATAACTTGGAGCGCTAAAGAGCTGCATGTTTTCCTGGAAGTGGCCAAACCATAAACTGTAGCGGTATTGGTTGGTCAGTTGAAAAGGATAGTCATGACTCAAGGAAGAGAGGTTTCATATAAGTGTGTTTTGCTGATGATAATCATATCTGCAAAACTTGGAGGTGAAATCTGGTATCAGGTAAGGCTCCTGATCTACCTTGCATGAAAAAAAAATAGCATATTGTGGAATTGTGTAACATGCTGAAGGGGAATATTTATGGTTGTGTAAGATGTATCTTTATTATATCAACTATTTAATGTGAAACTCACATTTTGATTTGAAGTATAATTTATCTGTTAATTCATGTTTAATTTGCATTGGTTATGATTCATGTGGAAGTAAAAGCTACAAAAAATAGAATCTTGTTAGTAATTTCTTCAATTGAGGGTCATTTGGTAACTTTGGTCATTTTAGTTTATGGTTCCCCCATAGTGATCATAACAAAGCATTGTTTTATAATGCTTTGTCTTTCTATTTCCCCACAGGGTTTGTGGTTCGTGTGCTACAGATACTGAGCTCCAGTGGCAGTAAATTGACTTAAGGCTCATCTCTCTGCATATTCATTAATTGCAGAAATGTGGCAACAAAAATATTGTAAGATTTTTTTGGAAGTACTGGACTTGTGAAATATCTCAGATTTGTGAAACCTTTTATCTTAATTGTTATAATTGGACCCTCGGTGAGTAATATTTTGTTATCAACTCAACAATGTTGAACCCAGTGGTATGGTTGAGGTTTGAAAACCTTGTTACTTTAAGTTAAATTTTAATTGAATGTCATTAAATATGCTTTGGGGAAGCATTCTATTTCCTCAACGGTGCGAGGTGCCTCATATTGGTCACGGTTCAAGTAGAGGAATGACATTAATTCAATGCTAGCTAATATAATTATCACCAATTTCCTGTCTAGGTTATTATGAGGTGTAGTTTAAAATATTTAAAGAAGAGCACTATAGGTACTTGAGAGATTCTAACTCCACTTGGAAGAAAATCTATTAAATACAGTGAAGATATTTCATTAAGGAACAATGATGTTCTACATTCTGCTTAAATGAGATCTTAAGCTCAGTGGGGAGGAAACAGAAACAGCAACAATAGCTGTGAGATAAACTGATGACATAGTCAACTGTAATTCTCACAATGACTGGCAGGTATGCAGTGGAGGTACCCTGGTTGTGATGGTTTGTGAGAGAAGGGATTTCATGTGGTGTTTTTGACAAGCGACCATTGTCTGTCCAATTGTAAACTCATTATTTCCTATCACATATATTTCAGCAAGTTCCGTTTCTTGATAAATAAATGTTCTTCTTCAGTAACTCGGGATTAAACATGCCATCTATTTTTTCCTCTTAAATTATTGCCAGTAGCTGTCAATTGCTCTTCAGTGGTTGCAATGTGCAGTCATATACTTCATTGCTTGCGTGGTATGCAGCTCAAACTATAAATAACAATGTTGCAAGTTTAAAATTGAGGTAATAATGCAAAGGGCAGTAAGGTGGCACAGTGGTTAGCACTGCTGCCTCTCAACGCCAGGGATCCAGGTTCAATTAGCGGCCTTGGGTCACTGTCTGTGTGGAGTTTATATATTCTCCCTGTGTCTGCGTGGGTTTCCTCCGGGTGCTCTGGTTTCCTCCCATAGTCCAAAGATGTGTGGCTTAGGTACATTGGCCCCTTAGTGTCCAGGGATGTGCAGGTTAGGTTACGGGGTAATGGGGATAAAATGGGGTGGACACGGGTAGAGTGCTCAATCAAAGGGTCGGTGCAGACCCGATGGGCCGAATGGCCTCCTTCTGCACTGTAAAGATTCTGTAAAAGAGTTAATATTCTCTAAGGCTAATGTTTGTAATTCATTTGGAACCTTGCTTTTTCTATATTCTGATTATTTCAGTGGCTGTCTGACAATTCCTGTTCTTAGGTTGAGAGCATCAGAGAAAGCCATTATGAAAGTATAAATGATGCTGTAAATATTTGAATGCAGGTCCATCGATCACCGAGTTTTCAGATACCCAATTGCCCTCTCCATTCCATTATCGACTCACACTTTCAGCATGTTACGGGGCAGAACATTTTTCAGCTGAAGGGCGCTGGGAAAAGTCTAACCAACCGGGAACATTTGAAGATGGCCTACAGCAGTAAATTCTGGTCCTATATTTTAATGCATGGGCAGGAATGTGACAAAGTGGGCCGCATGCCCGGCCCAGGAGTGCAGCAGGCACACTCAGCTGATTTTCATGCCAGGCCTCATCAACACACTATTTGTTAACTTTCTGGCTAACAGAATCTGAAAGTTGTCAGGAAGTGGCTCCCTGACTGATAAAAATCAGGTGGTGAGGCCTCCAGCTGGGGACCCTCAGCAACAGCGGGAGAACGTCATCTTCCAAAAGGAGAATCCAGGCCAAGGTTAAGTGAATTAATCATAGATTATCATAGAATTTACAGTGCAGAAGGAGGCCATTCGGCCCATCGAGTCTGCACCGGCTCTTGGAAAGAGCACCCTACCCACGTTCAGCACCTCCACCCTATCCCCATGACCCAGTAACCCCACCCAACACTAAGGGCAATTTTGGACACTAAGGGCAATTTATCATGACCAATCCACCTAACCCGCACATCTTTGGACTGTGGGAGGAAACTGGAGCACCCGGAGGAAACCCACGCACACACGGGGAGGATGTGCAGACTCCGCACAGACAGTGACCCAAGCCGGAATCGAACCTAGGACCCTGGAGCTGTGAAGCAATTGTGCTATCCACAATGCTACCGTGCTGCCCATTAACTAATAGGGTATGGAGTTGTCATGACCCTGTTGGAAGAACTAAAGGAAACAAAGAAACAGCAGCCAGAAGAAGAAGTAAACAGAGCTGCAATTATTATTTATTTTTCTATATTTATTTTACTAATTTAGGGGATGCAGGCATCGCTGGTTAGGCCAGCTTTTATCGCCCATCCCTAGTTGTCCATCAGAAGGAGGTGGTGGGAGCGATAGTGAAGGAATGGCAATATATTTCCAAGTCAGGGTGGTGAGTGACTTGGAGGGGAACCTCCAGGTGGTGGTGTTCTCAGATATCTGCTGCCCTTGTCCTTCTAGATGGGAGTGGTCGCGGGTTTGGAAGGTGCTGTCTGAGGAACCTTGGTGAGTTACTGCAGTGCATCTTGTAGATGGAACACACGGCTGCCACTGTTCATCGGTGGTGGAGGGATTGAATGTTAGTGGAAGGAGGAGCAATCAAGCGGGCTGTTTTGTCCTGGATGGTGTCAAGCTTCTTGAATGTTGTTGGAGCTGCACTCATCCAGGCAAGTAGGGAGTATTCCATTACAATCCTGACTTGTGCCTTGTAGTAGGTGGACAGGCTTTGGGGGGGCCAGGAGGTGAGTTACTCCACGTAGGATGCCTAGCCTTTGACCTGCCTTGGTAACCACAATATTAATATGGCCAGTCCAGTTCAGCTTCTCCATTACATGGAGAACAAATAGAAGAAGGTTTGTTTGCAGGAGTCTTTACCCTCTCAACATGTCCAGGACGTTATACTTGCAGATCTCTGAGAAGCAGTACATAGGCAGGCAGTGCTTCTCTGAGGAGGTTGTCACAGAGTTGCATCACTTCCTGTAACAAGGCCTGCAACCAACTGCCGCAGGGAACACAAGTTTTGCCCATAACCTCCGCAGAGTGGTAATCTCCAGCAGATTGCCACTCTCGCCAGAGTTACCTCCACTGAGAATCCTAAACCCCTGTCTCGCTCAATCTTCCTCACTCAGGCTGGGTAAGACAGGAACAGCAAAGGACACACCCGGCTGCATCGGCGTGGAGTAAGTGGGACACAGAGAGGTAAGTCTCTCACCCTTTTTACCACAGTAAAGGGGAGTTTAAAGGGACAATTTACAGGGAGTAAATGAATTATAAAGTTTAGGGTAGGAGGATAGGACACGATGGGTGGAGTCAGACTCGACGGTTGGGGCGGGGGGTGTGTTGGAGCGGGGCAGTGGGGGTTGGAGCGGGACGGGGGGGGGGGATGATGAGGGTAGGGCTGGCCGGTTTGTTATGGTGGGGGAGGAGGTTGGACCTGGTGGTTGTGGGTGCGAGGTTGCTGTGGGTGTTCAATCTTCTTCTGAAAATGGCCGGATGTGCCACCCCTTATATCGGAGTCACGGATCACATGACCTTTGTCTAGAGACCGCATGGTGTGTCTGTACTGCCACCTGCTGGTTGGAGGTCGCACACTATCCATCTATGATATAACCCATAGGCATATCACCATACTCTCTATGCCACAGAATTAGATTATAGGAACATATAAGCAGAACATTTTGGGTGCGATTCTGCATTGGCCAAGGCCGGAATCGGGAAACGCAATTGGGCAGAAAATCGGCTTTGACACCGAAATCGTGGCAGCTCACGCCAAATAGCAATTCTCCTACGCCTCGACAGCGTTGTCAATGCGTTCCATTCCTCACATACAGTAAACACCGATGGCATGTCCTTAGCGGGACTGGCCCAGTATTCTCCAGGACCTCCGCGATCCTCCGCTTCCACCGGGTGGAAATTCCCGTTGGCGAGGTTCACTTGTGCTTTTAAAAATCGAGAAACAGGTGCCGTGGCTGATGAGGGGTTTCGGAAAGTGTCCAACATAGCCATAGTGTGCTGATAGTTGTGTCACTGGCCAGTGGGCTTCTGCTAGGACGGGGGGGGAGTAGCGGGGGGATGGCCAGGAGATGGGCTGTGGGGTCAGGATGGCCGGGCACGGAACACGGTTGCCGCAGTCTGCCAGGCAGCCATGCGGCTGGACACAGCTGACTGCCCACTGTGAACCTAGTGCCATTGGTCATATGGGTGCCCCGCCAGGCCACTCCCCCAGGTATACTCTGGCCCCAGCCGACCCATCAATGGGAAAGACACTCCAGTTCAGCCAGTGCCATCTTGTTGGCTGTGTTGAGTGTTCGTGGGCAGTGGACTGCAAATATGAGGCTGCAGCTTGTGAGCCTCTGGAGTACCAATCCCTACCCCAGCAAATCCGACACCATTTTCCATTGGAATCGATTGTTTTCCACATGGCGCAGGTGCGAGCCCCTCAACGTTCGGTGAATTGATCCAGGTGCGGTACCAGCTTGGCTGTCGTAGTACTCCAGGAATTCTGCCTCAGCTTCCATACTTAGTCTAAGGACAGAGAATCCGGCCCTGTATCTTTATCTTTTCTTTTAAGTATACAGCACAATATTCAAATGAAGCTGGGATATAACACTTGGCTCTTGGACCTAAGACCACTGAGTTTTCTGCACCTAACCAACAACCTCTAAATACCTTAACAGATACTTGTAAGAAAAGCCAAAGGGCGAGGTTCTCTGGCCGCACCCACCCTCCGACCAGAGAATCTCGCCCAACGTCAATGGACTTTTCCATTGTCCACGTCTCGCCCGTGGAGATCTTGCGGTGGGCGGGGAGGAAGAATCCAGCCCAAATGTTTACTTCGTATGAGCTATTGAGGATTACAGATTTTCAGATGGACAGAAAGCAGAAACACTTCATAGCTTAAGGGCCATGTTGGTAATTCAGATGTTGACTTGGTAATCCTTGTTGAAGTGAATGATTCTCTTACAATGGGCTCTTGTACAGAATGTATTGAACTGTCTAATACTTGATACATTGGCAACCTCTTGTGGAAAATACCACAATTACAGCTCTTGGCTGTCAATGGATGACACAAATCTACAGGCTGTGCAACTTCAAACAAATGTGTGTTTTGACTAAAATGGTTTGGGCTTCAGAAGACAAGGATAAGCTGGCAATGTATTGATATTATAGAAAAGGCGAACAAACAGCACCACGTCTACGGTTTGTCTGAATTGATTTTTCTGGCATTACTATAAGTAAGACACATTAAGAATTGAAAACTTCCCAATCACAGGTTCTTAAAATTACTGCGTCTGATGTGCATGATTAAAAGTTAAATTAATTGAATCAATTTTTTTTAATAACTGAAGATAAATGTATACTTTTCCATACTTTTCTTGAGCCCCTGTTGTTTATGCTGATTTCTATCTATTACGATCCAAGACCAAACTCCAATAGTGTCTAGGATACTGGGCTGAAACACCAATATTTTATTTTAATTTTGCAAGACTGCGAGGAAAGGATACTTCACTCCAGTAGTGATTGCATGAAGAAATAGGGATATGGGGAGGGATTCTCCCCTACCTGGCAGGGTGGGCCGTACCGGCGCCGAGGAGTAGCATGAACCACTCCGGCGTCGGGCCGCCTGGAAGGTGCGGAATCCTCCGCACGTTCAGGGGCTAGGCCGGCGCCGGCGGGGTTGGTGCCGCGCCAGTAGGCGCGGAAGGGATGGCATGGCGCCAACCCCGTCGCCGCCAAAGGGCCTCCGCCGGCCAGCGCGAGTTGGCGCATGCGCAGGAGTGCCAGCGTGTGCTGGCGTCATCTCAGCGCATGCGCAGGGGGTTTCTTCTCCGCACCGGCCATGGCGGAGGTTGACAGCAGCCGGCGCGGAGGAAAAGAGTGCCCCCACAGCACAGGCCTGCCCGCGGATCGGTGGGCCCAGATCGCGGGCCAGGCCACCATGGGGGCACCCCCTGGGGCCAGATCCCCCTGCGCCCCCCCCCCGATGACTCTGCAGGCCGCCCGCAGAGCCAGGTCCCGCCGGTATGGACCTGGTTTGATTTACGCTGACGGGACCGGCCGAAAACTGGTGGCTGCTCGGCCCATCGCAGGGCGGAGAATCGCGGGGGGGGCCACTGCCAACGGCCCCCGACCGGCGCGACGCGATTCCCGCCCCCGCCGAAAAACCAGCGCCGGAGAATTCGGCAGCCGGCGTTGGAGCAGTGGTGTGGGATTCACGCCGCCCCCCGGCGATTCTCCGACCCGGCCGTGGGTCGGAGAATCCCGCCCATGGTATTTTAAAACAAATCTTTATTACTAACACAGTATTTAAAATCTTTAATATCACACCTGAAAATAGCTTACAATTACCTCTTAAACAATACTACTCAACACAGTAAATACAATTCCCCCTTACTTGCTATCTTTATTCCCACTTAAACAACAAAAAATAGACCATCTCAGATCTCAATCCACCCCAAATACCAATGGCACAGAGTAATACTTTCTTTATTTTCATAGATTTCATAGAATTTACAGTGCAGAAGGAGGCCATTCGGCCCATCGAGTCTGCACCGGCCCTTGGAAAGAGCACCATACTCAAGCCCACACCTCCTCCACCCCATCCCCTTAATCCAGTAGCCCCAATTAACCTTTTTGGACACTAAGCGCAATTTAGCAAGGCCAAACCCGCACATCTTTGGACTGTGGGAATAAACCGGAGCACCCGGAGGAAACCCACGCACACATGGGGAGAACGTGCAGACTCCACACAGACAGTGACCGAAGCCAGGAATCGAACTTGGTGCTGTGGAGCAACTGTGCTACCGTGCTGCCACGGAGCAGAGTTATTCTTTGAGAAAGAGACCGCTTGACACTGCTTTACAGAATAGATCTGACTCCAGTCCAAACCACTGCAGAATCTCTGGCTGGGTGGCTTCAAAACCTGTTTTCAACTGGATTGTTTCAGCTCGCCCCTGCCCTCAGACAAGTCTGCACTGCTTTAAATACAGTTAGTCTCTTTGAAGTAATTTACAGTGATAGCAGAACTGTTTCACTGTGTACATATTAAGCCAGATCAGAACTGAAACTGAAAAATGCTTTTTCAAAATGCCTGATGCTTTAGCTCCACTCAGCAATGACATAATCTCACCAAGCTGAAATCTAATAAACTCCACAGGGAATCCCCTGAATCAAAACAAAATTGCATTAGCCAAGCTTTTACGAGGGTTCATTGCAATTCAGGCTCCTAAAAGCTTTGTTGTCTTTCAAACCAAGAATCTTTTAAAAACACGGCTGCAGCAGTCAAACACACTCTTAGCGAGGCTTTCAACCCTTACTTTGCCAAATACTTATAATGCAATGGGTGGGATTCTCTGATCCTGAGGCTAAGTGTTGACGCCGTTGTAAACGCCGTCGCGTTTTCCGATGACGTCAACATGCCCCCAGGAGCAGCGTTTCTGCCCCCTACAGGGGGCCAGCACAGCACTGGAGCGACCCACGCCGCTCCAGCTTCCGATACCGGCGTCAAATGTGCACCGCGGGTCTGCGCAGTGCGACCGGCACCAATGCCCGCATGCGCAGTGCGACCGGCACGATTTCGCGCATGGGCGGTGGCACCCTACTCCGCGCCAGCCCCAACGCAACATGGCGTCGGGCTACAGGGGCCGGCGCGGAGCAAAAGAGGCCCCCAGCCCGAGAGGCCGGCCCGCCGATCGGTAGACCCCGATTGCGGGCCAGACCACAGCGGAGGCCCCCTCCCCGTGGTCGGACCACCCCCTCCCCGCCCACCAGGCCACCCCCGGTTCGATGCACGCTGAGGTCCCGCCGGGTAAGACCACATGTGGACAGCGCTGGCAGGACTCAGAATGTTATTCCGGCTGCTCAGCCCATCCCGGACGGAGAATCGGCGGGGGGACTGCGTAGAGCGGCCCCCAACCGGCGCCGCACCAACCACGCAGGCGCCAATGGCGCCGATTCTCTGCTCTCCGGAGAATCGGCAGACCGGCGTCAGGGCGGCGTCGCGTGATTTGCGCCCGGCCCGGCAATTCCTGGCCCAGCCTGGGCTGAGAGACTCCCACCCCTAATATCTGAATTTTCTTCCTTCATCACACATCCATTAACATTCAAGTGTATTGTAATGAGGTTCACAGTAAATTCGGGTTCAACCTGATGTTGGGAAAATGGACACAGCAATGTGTTCTAATTTTCAAGTTGTGCCCATGGAGGAAATTCCAGGTTAAGTTCAGTGGTCTTGCTAACCACTCACTTTAGTAAGTATTGATACACTGACTAATGCCAGGTCTGACCTGGATTGAAATACTCACTTTTCAATTTGGCAAATCCATTTACTTTACCAACTTTCATTTTTCACTTTTAAACCAATTTTGGAAGGGAAATATTCCTCAGAGTAACAATTAACATGGAGAATCAGTTCACTGTTATTTTCTACCCTAGCACTGCTGTCACAAAGCACCAGGGACCTGTGTTCTATTCCGGACTTGGGTGACTGTGTGGAGTTCAGATGTTCCCTCCATGTCTGGGTGGGCTTCCTCCAGGTACTCTGGTTTCCTCCCACAGTCCAAAGATGTCGAGGTTAGGTGGATTGGCCATGCTAAATTGCCCCTTAGTGTCCAAGGATGTGCAGGTTAGGTGGGTTTACCGGGACTGGGTGAAGGAGTGGGCCTAGGTATGGTGCCCTTTCAGAGGGTCAGTGCAGACTCGATGAGCTGAATGACCTCGTTCTGCACTGTAGGGGTTCTATACCTTGTCATTTTTCAACAGAATTAACAGAGGAAAGAAAGATTTTTAAGAAACAGTTTTCGGTGATGAAAATGGTGCATCCTTTTGTAGATAAATTTTGAACCACTCTACCTTTTGGCTGATATGAGTAACTGGCTCAATTGACTTAGATATTTTGCAAAAAATATTTCATAGTCTTCTTACTTAAGTTTTCAAGTGTATGAGCAGGCTAAAATCTAACAGTGCAAGGGGAAAATTATTTATTTCCTGAACACAGTTCGAGTGCATTCCACTGCTTACAGTTGGGACGACAGTCTGCTATTTACATGGTCCTGTGTCCTCAGTATTGCCATTGAATTCAGTGCATGAATCTGATGTGAAAAATATACACATATTGGGACAACCGTAGAAGTTTGTTTTCACTCATTTATTGCAGACAGGGGTGATCAGAATTTGTGATCAAGCAAGATAATTGGATTGCACATTGAAGGATTAAACCTAATAGAACTGCACACGGGTTTGATGGTTACATTGCATTTGAATATTTCAATCTGTATCTTTCTCCAAGGGTTATCACCCATCTCCGAAGATCAGAAAGATTATAAAAGATCCAATCTATTCCACTCACTAGCGCAGGGGTTAGGGTTATCATAAATAACAGAACAGCAGTCTAACACTCATAAGGCCAGAAAAAGTATGAATCTTTGACATATGTTGAATAACAAAAAAACATGAACCCATTGAAAAAGAACAATTCAAAATTCGAAGGCAAACAATTTGTTTGCTTTGTATTTTTAATTTTCTAATTTGTAAATAACAAAGATCAATGAAATATAGGAAATATATTTTTAAATTACATGTTAAGTTATACAGTAATTGTATGAAATTTACCTCTGGTTCTCTGAAAAGGCAAATATTTTATTGATGGTATCAGTTAACTGTCAGCCAGTAGTTTCAGGAGAGAACTCACTCTATCTTCCAAATCCTTTTATGGTTGCTGGTATCCACGAGGCACACATGAAACTTTAATTTACTATTCAATGTACAGATTGTGCTGGCAGAGACACTACATTATCACCGACTACATCTGCCTTGACGGGCATAAAAACTGACAAAGAAATATCAGGATAGATTAGCGCACGTTGCCAGTATTTGCATATAGTTTTTAAAATTGGTCGTTTACGATGTTCTTGAAAAGGTTACAACATCGAGTCATAATATCATGCTGTACAGGGCAGCACGGTGGTGCAGTAGTTAGGACTGCTACTTCACCGCGCTGAGGGATCAGGTTCGATCCCGGCTCCGGATCACTGTCCGTGTGGAGTTTGCACATTCTCCTTGTGTCTGCTTGGGTCTCACCCCCACAACCCAACGATGTGCAGGGTAGGTGGATTGGCCACACTAAATTGTCCCTTAATTGGAAAAAAAGAATTGGGTACTCTAAATTTATTTTATAAAATAATACCATCCTGTATAAGGCATTGATGAGGCTGCACCTGGAGTATTGTGTCCAGTTTTGATACCCCTATTTGAGGAGGGATGTCGTTCTATTAGAGACAGTTCAGAGGAGTTTCACTAGAGGGCAGCACAGTCGTTAGCAGGTGGCGCAGTCATTAGTACTGCTGCCTCACGCTTCTGAGGACCCGGGTTTGATCCCGGCCCCGTGTGGAGTTTGCACATTCTCCCCGTATTTGCGTGAGTCTCACCCCCACAACCCAAAGATGTGCATGCTAAGTGGATTGGCCCCACTTAATTGCCCCTTAATTGGTAAAATAAATAATTGGGTACTCTAAATTTTTTTAAAAGAGGAGGTTCACTAGATTGATTCCAGCTAGGAGAGATTTGTCTTATGAAGAAAGATTGAGAGGTTTAGGCCGATACTCTCTTGAGTTTAGAAGAATGAGAAGAGATCTAATTCAGGCACATAAGATGATAAAAGGTATTGACAAAGTAGAAATAGAGCGGATGCTTCTTCTTGTGGGGAAATCTAGAACAAGAGGTCATAGTTTTGAGATAAGGGGTAGCGGATTTAAAACAGAAATGGGGAGAAATTACTTCTCTCAAAGGGTTGCGAATCTGTGGAATTCATGACCCCAGAGTGCAGTGGATGCTGGGACATTGAGTACATTTAAAGAGCAGATAGACAGATTTTTAATTAGTGGGTTGAAGGGTTATGGAGAACGGGCAGGAAAGTGGAGTTGAGGCCAAGATGATATCAGCCATGATCGCATTGAATGGAGGAGCAAGCTCGAGGAGCTGAGTTGCCTATTCCTGCTCCTAGTTCTTATGTTCTTATAATCTGAAACAGGTGATTAATTTATTTGGCTTAGGGTGTTCCATGGATACAGCCAGAGGTCATGAACCTGCTATTCATTACAAGGCTACAGCCATGTCAAAGACTGTAGGAATTGCTCAGTGTATGTTTCATGTCAAGTTGGTCCGATGAAATATTACCCCAGAACATGATTTTTGAAATGTAACACTAAGATGTGGACACTTTCCATTTATTGAAAACAAAATTAAATGTATAAGAGATTAAACAAATTCTATCCATAAGGAAAGCAGAACAAAATCTCTGCACTCTGTTTAGCTTCTATGTAACTTGCATCTGGGAGCACTTAGCACAAAAATTATATCTTACTCCTAGACTATTTGCAGAGTTCGAACTGAATGGGTCATTCAGCTGATGAGAAAAGTAGGAACTAACTGCTGTTAGACAGTAAAAACAGGTTACTAGCTTTTACAAGGTTTGAAGTGCTTGCATTGATATGAAACCGCAGGAGCATAACTCACGTTTATAGCACCTTGGTACAATGCGTACCCTTACTGTTTCTTACATAATGCAGCCAATCTACTTTAAATCCTTGAAATTGCTTAAATACATACAATTTCTTCATGTTGTTTATTATTCAAACATTATTTGCTGTCAGTAAACGTTATTGAAATACCAACTTCCTCTCTTAGCAGAAATTTTAGAGAGTAGGCCATATTAGATCTTAGGTTTATAAATAGACACTGGGACCATAGCTACGGATTAATAGGTGCTGTTAAACCCAGGCAGTTTCAGTATTAGCTACAAATCCTGCCAATGTGAATGAGATAGTGCCCAAAATCAACAAACCTGATTATTCTGGACAATGTCAATCTGTAGATCAGTTGAGTAATAGAACGAATTCTGATTCACTCTCAAATACTTCATTCGTTCTATTATGCAAAGAATTGAACACGTTTCTTAACCTTCTAAACTCTATATAGTGTAGTGCCTCGCAAGGTCGATTAGCACAGTTGGCTGGATGGTTGGTTCATGACGCGGAGCGATGTCAACAACACGGGTTTAATTCTTGTACCAGCAGAGGTTATTTATGAAGGCCCCATCTTCTCAACCTTGCTCCGCGCCTGAGCTATGGTGACCCTCAGGTGAAATCGCCACCAGTCAGCCCTCAAAAGGGGAGAACAGCCTTTGGGGCTGTGGTGATATTTTTTAAAGTATAAAGGATTAGCTAATGTATGACATAGATGATGATATATCACTGAGATCAGTCAGTCATATGTTAGACTCCCTCTTTAGAGAGAGGGAGTGAGAGAGAGCTTGGAACACCAAACCCAGGAGCAACATGCCTACTCCATAACCTATTTAGATTTAGCACTGATAAACACAGTGTTAAGCAAATACCAGAGTATGACTAGTCTGTCCAATAACCAAGCACCAAGCTTAGAGTCCACAGTTAAGAGGGGCCAGCACAGAACATGGTGGCAGCTGTGGAGATATCAATGTAAAAAATACATTGGTGTTATCAAAGGAACTAAAGAGCAAAGGAAAACTCGATAGCAGCTCATACTTGGGGAAGACAAACTGGATTGAGGTAACAATGACCGTACCTGGTGAGCATTCCCTGCCCCTACCCTCCCTGTTTGATTGTTGAGATCCCACAGAGAGGCCAGCACTGGGCATTATGGAAACACCATTTCTTTTGATATTGAGCAGCATCGAGCCTACACACTAAAGAGCAGAATCATCAAGTCAGTTCCTTTCTTTATGCTGTTCGTCCAGTAGGAGACAAATGTTCTCTTCAGGCAAGGTGCGGACAAATCCACCACGGACTTTGAGACCGTCCCCAGAGCCTTTGACGCCTATTGTGGCCTGAAGTGAATCTTGGTCACAGAACATTTTAACTGGAGGTTGCAACAACCTGGGGAAATCAATTGAATAATTTCTCACCAACCTATATCACCTTATGGATATGGGCGCTGAAGAATGAGCTAATCTACGATTGCACAGTCATTGCAATCCGAAATGAAGAATTCTCTGATTTTCTGCAGACCAAATGGACCATACTTTAGAACTAGTCTGCAAGGCAGGCTGAGCTTAAATCATTTAACTAGGATATAATTTGACCCAACTCCGAGGCTTCACATCGCTCCATTGACTGGAGAGGCCCATGGGTAGACACCCGAGCCATGGCTGGTTCTGCTGTGCAGCAGGGCAGGAAGAAGAATGGCAGGGCGATAGTGATAGGGGACTCAATCGTAAGAGGAATAGACGGGCGGTTCTGCGGACGCAATCGAGACTCCAGGATGGTATGTTGCCTCCCTGGTGCAAGGGTCAAGAATGTCTCGGAGCGGCTGCAGGACATTCTGGGGGAGGAGGGTGTACAGCCAGCTGTCGTGGTGCACATAGGCACCAACAGTATAGGTAAAAAAGGGGACGAGGTCCTACAAGCTGAATTCAGGGAGTTAGGAGTTAAACTAAAAAGTAGGACCTCAAAGGTAGTAATCTCAGGATTGCTACCTGTGCCACGAGCTAGTCAGAGTAGGAATGTCAGGATAGATAGGATGAATGCGTGGCTCGAGAGATGGTGCAAGAGGGAGGGATTCAAATTCCTGGGGCATTGAAAACGGTTCTGGGGGTGATGGGACCAGTACAAACCGGACGGTCTGCATCTGGGCAGGACTGGAACTGATGTCCGGTGTTTGCTAGAGCTGTTGGGGAGGGTTTAAACTAATGTGGCAGGGGGATGGGAACCAATGCAGGAAGTCAGAAGGTAGTAAAACAGGGACAGAAACAAAAGGCAGTAAGGGGGAAAGTGTAAGGCAGAGGAGCAATAGTCAAAAATCAAAAACGGCGACAGTACAAGGTACAGTGACTGAGGGAAGCTCAGTGAATAGGCCCGGTAATACAAATAGGAATAAAACGGGAAGTAAAAACATAAATGGTAAGCGATGCGGCAGGTTGTTACATGAAGATATGGGTTCAACGACAAGGAAAATTAGGAGGAAAGTTAAGAGGAAATATAACTTAGGAGAGGTTACTGATCGAGGTGTTAAGATTCAAAACAGAGGTATAAAAGCCAACATAAGTGTACTTTACCTGAATGCTCATAGTATTCGGAATAAGGTAAATGAGTTGATGGCACAAATCATCGTGAATGACTATGATTTAGTGGCCATTACTGAAACATGCTTAAAGGATGGTCACGACTGGGAGTTAAACATCCAAGGGTATCAAACTATTCGGAAGGACAGAGTGGATGGTAAGTGCACTGTTATTTAAGGATGACATCCGGGCAATAGTAAGGGATGACGTTGGTGCTATGGAGGATAAGGTTGAATCCATTTGGGTGGAAATCAGGAATAGTAAGATGAAAAAGTCACTGATAGGAGTAATCTATAGGCCACCAAATAGTGACATTATGGTGGGGCAGGCAATAAACAAAGAAATAACTGATGCATGTAGAAATGGTACAGCAGTTATCATGGGGGATTTTAATCTACATGTCGATTGGTTTAACCAGGTCGGTCAAGGCAGCCTTGAGGAGAAGTTTATAGAATGTATCCGCGATAGTTTCCTAGAACAGTATGTAATGGAACCTACGAGGGAACAAGCGGTCCTAGATCTGGTCCTGTGTAATGAGACAGGATTGATTAAACACGCTCCAAGATGGCGCCGGAGCGAGGTGACTCTCTGCGAGCTCTCCCCAACAGATCCACTTTTTACTTAACTTATACTCGTTCTAATCTTTTAAAAATTAATTCTAAAACTAACATTATTACTAACCTCTCTCTTTTACCTTCTCTTTTACCTTCTCTTGAACATCCTCCCAGGCCCTTGGAGACCTTTTGACCCGACCGGACCTGACCTCCGCGACTTGGAAGAAGATCGGGCCCAAACCAGAAGTGAAGCCCCGACCTCGATTTGGAGCCGACCCGGACCTTGGAGCTCCCAACCCGGCCTAACAACCGACGCCAGCCCCCGGATCGCCTGGCCCAGTCCCCGGAGCTCCCGACCCGATCCCCGACGGCAAGACCCAGCCCAACGCGACCCCGAGAGACCCGCCCAGCGATCCAACCCAGAGAGGCCCGCCCAACAACCCGACCTACCTGGTGATGGAAGAAAGAAAAATCCACGTGGAGGCCCGACCGGGCCTACTTCAAGATCCGACCCCAGGAGCGCTCAGGGAGGGAACAGACCACGGGACCCAGCCCAACCTGTCTCAGGAAGCCCCTGCCCACGACCCATGACCCCCGAAACGGCAGAGACCCCGCACCAGGACCCGAACGCACTGCAAGGTATTCCCACGCTGGGACCCATCCGGATCGCAAACATGCCCCCCTAGCAACCCCGCTACCTCAACCAGAGCCCGGGACCCTGCCAGACGTGACCCCGGATATGTAAACAGTGCCCTGGTCTCCGCCAGCACCCTGGACACCGCAAGACGCAACCACCTACCTTCCATGAGGGCTGACGTCTCCCATCGGATCCCAGGATCATCCAGCCGCCGACCAAGGAAGCGAGGGAAACGCGGCGGTCTGCAGGTTAGACTGAAGCAACGCGGTTTCAAGACCCCTCTCCCCAGCATACTCCTGGCAAACGTCCAAGCGATCGAAAACAAGCTGGATGAACTTAACGCCAGACTTACCTCTCAGAGGTAAATAAGAGACTGCTGTGTGCTCTGTTGCACAGAGACATGGCTCACCCCCACCTCACCGGACTGTGCCATACAACCTAAAGGCTTCTCAATTCACCGGGCGGACCGCACGGCATCATCAGGCAAAGGGAAGGCTGGAGGGGTGTGCCTCCTCATCAACTCCTCCTGGTGCTTGGATGTGGTGACCCTGGCGACCTACTGTTCCCCAGACCTGGAATACCTGACCGTGAAGTGCCGCCCATACTATCTTCCACGTGAGTTCACTTCAGCCATTATCACAGAGGTCTACATCCCACCCCAGGCAGAAGTGAGGAAGGCGCTGGACAAACTATACACAGTTATAAACAACTACAAAACAGAACACCCGGAGGCCTTGTTCATCGTGGCCGGAGACTTCAACAAGGCCAATCTCAAGAGTGTACTGCCAAAACTCCACCAGCACATCTCCTGTCCCACCAGGGGCGGCATTACTCTTGACCACTGCTACTCAAAGATCAAGGGCGCCTACCGTTCCACCCTCCGACCGCACTTTGCGAATTCAGACCATAAGATGGTGCTCCTTCTCCCGGCATACAAGCAGAAACTCAAGCGGGAGAATCCAGCTAAGAAGGTTGTGCAGTGCTGGTCCAAGGAGACAGAAGAGCTCTGACGTGACTGCTTAGAGACAGTGGACTGGTCCATATTTAAGAACTCAGCGACCAACTTAAATGAGTATGCCACCACCGTCACAGACTTCATCAGCAAACGTGTGGACGACTGCGTACCAAAGAAAGCAGTACATACATTCCCCAACCGGAAACCATGGCTCAATCGCGAGATTGACTCCCTACTGAAGGACAGATCTGAGGCGTTCAAGACAGACGACCCTGACCTATACAAGAAATCCAGGTACGACCTCCGCAAAGTCATCCGAGATGCCAAGAGAGAATATCAAACCAAGCTAGACTCACAGACGCTCGGCGGTTGTGGCAAGGACTAAACAACATAACGGGCTACAAAGCGAAGCCGAACAGTATCTCTGGCAGCAGCACACCCCTCCCCGATGAACTCGATGCATTCTATGCTCGGTTCGAGCAAGTAACCAACAATCCGCTGTCGAGTTACCCAGCAGCCCATAATTCACCCATACCCACTATCACAGCTTCCGAGGTCAGATTTGCCTTCCTGAAACTGAACCCTCGGAAGGTGACGGCCCGGATGGGATCCCTGGTCGTGCACTCAGAGCCTGCGCGGACCAGCTGGCAGAGGTATTCGCGGACATCTTTAACCTGTCCCTACTCCACTCCGAGGGCCCCACCTGCTTCAAGAAGACCACCATCATACCGGTACCAAAGAAGAACCAGGCAACGTGTCTCAATGACTACCGTCCCGTGGCTCAGACTTCAGTCGTAATGAAGTGCTTCGAGAGATTGATCATGGAGCGCATCACCTCCATACTCCCAGAATGCCTTGATCCACTGCAATTCGCATACCGTTGCAACCGGTCCACATCAGACGCCCTTTCCCTGGCCCTACACTCACCCCTAGAGCATCTCGAAAACAAGGACTCCTACATCAGACTCCTATTTATTGACTACAGCTCCGCCTTCAACACCATAATCCCAGCCAAGTTCATATCAAAGCTCCAAAACCTAGGACTTGGCTCCCCACTCTGCAACTGGATCCTCGACTTCAGGAAGCAAAGTACTGTACACACCCCTGTCAGCATCAACGGGGCCAAGGTGGAGATGGTTAGCAGTTTCAAATTCCTAAGGGTGCACATCTCCAAAAATCTGTCCTGCTCCACCCACGTCAACTCTACCACCAAGAAAGCACAACAGCGCCTATACTTCCTCATCAAACTAAGGAAATTCGGCATGTCCACATTAACCCTTACCAACTTTTACAGATGCACCATAGAAAGCATCCTATCGGGCTGCATCACAGTCTGGTATGGCAACTGCTTGACCCAGGACCGCAAGAAACTTCAGAGAGTCTTGAACACCGCCCAGTCCATCACACAAACCTGCCTCCCATCCATTGACTCCATCTACACCTCCCGCTGCCTGGGGAAAGCGGGCAGCATAATCAAAGATCCCTCCCACCCGGCTTACTCAGTCTTCCAACTTCTTCCATCGGGCAGGAGATACAGAAGTCTGAGAACACACACGAACAGACTCAAAAACAGCTTCTTCCCCAGTGTCACCAGACTCCTAAATGACCCTCTTATGGACTGACCTCATTAACACTACACCCTGTATGCTTCATCCGATGCCAGTGCTTATGTAGTTGCATTGTATGTGTTGTGTTGCCCTATTATGTATGTTCTTTTCTTCCCTTTTCTTCCCATGTACTTAACGATCTGTTGAGTTGCTCGCAGAAAAATAATTTTCACTGTACCTTGGTACATGTGACAATAAACAAATCCAATCCAATTAATGATCTCATAGTTAGGGATCCTCTCGGAAGGAGTGATCACAATATGGTGGAATTTAAAATACAGATGGACGGTGAGAAGGACAAATCAAACACTAGTGTTTTGTGCTCAAACAAAGGAGATTACAAAGGGATGAGATAAGAGCTAGGCTAAGGTAGACTGGGAGCAAAGACTTTCTGGTGAAACAGTTGAGGAACAGTGGAGAACCTTCCAAGCAAGTTTTCACAGTGCTCAGCAAAGGTTTATACCAACAAAAAGGAAGGACGGTAGAAAGAGGGAAAATCGACCATGGATATCTAAGGAAATAAGGGAGAGTATCAAATTGAAGGAAAAAGCATACAAAGTGGCAAATATTAGTGGGAGACTAGAGGACTGGGAAATCATTAGGGAGCAACAGAAAGCTACTAAAAAAGCTATAAAGAAGAGTAAGATAGATTATGAGAGTAAACTTGCTCAGAATATAAAAACAGATAGTAAAAGTTTCTACAAATATATAAAACAAAAAAGACTGGCTAAGGTAAATATTGGTCCTTTAGAGGGTGAGAAGGGAGATTTAATAATGGGAGATGAGGAAATGGCTGAGGAACTGAACAAGTTTTTTGGGTCGGTCTTCACAGTGGAAGACACAAGTAACATGCCAGTGACTGATAAAAATGAAGCTATGACAGGTGAGGACCTTGAGAGGATTGTTATCACTGGAGGTAGTGATGGGCAAGCTAATGGGGCTAAAGGTAGACAAGTCTCCTGGCCCTTATGGAAAACATCCCAGAGTGCTAAAAGAGATGGCTAGGGAAATTGCAAATGCACTAGTGATAATTTACCAAAATTCACTAGACTCTGGGGTGGTCCCGGCGGATTGGAAATGAGCAAACGTGACACCACTGTTTAAAAAGGGAGGTAGGCTGAAAGCGGGTAATTATAGGCCAGTGAGCTTAACTTCGGTAGTAGGGAAGATGCTGGAATCTATCAATAAGGAAGAAATAGCGAGGCATCTGGATGGAAATTGTCCCATTGGGCAGACGCAGCATGGGTTCATAAAGGGCAGGTCGTGCCTAACTAATTTAGTGGAATTGTTTGAGGACATTACCAGAGCGGTAGATAACGGGGAGCCAATGGATGTGGTATATCTGGATTTCCAGAAAGCCTTTGACAAGGTGCCACACAAAAGGTTGCTGCATAAGATAAAGATGCATGGAATTAAGGGTAAAGTAGTAGCATGGATAGAGGATTGGTTAATTAATAGAAAGCAAAGAGTGGGGATTAATGGGTGTTTCTCTGGTTGGCAATCAGTAGCTAGTGGTGTCCCTCAGAGATCAGTGTTGGCCCCACAATTGTTCACAATTTACATAGATGATTTGGAGTTGGGGACCAAGGGCAATGTGTCCAAGTTTGCAGACGACACTAAGATGAGTGGTAAAGCAAAAAGCGCAGAGGATACTGGAAGGCTGCAGAGGGATTTGGACAGGCTAAGTGAATGGGCTAGGGTCTGGCAAATGGAATACAATGTTGGCAAATGTGAGGTTATCCATTTTGGTAGGAATATCAGCAAAAGGCAGTATTATTTAAATGATAAAACATTAAAACATGCTGTTGTGCAGAGAGACCTGGGTGTGCTCGTGCATGAGTCGCAAAAAGTTAGTTTACAGGTGCAACAGGTGATTAAGAAAGCAAATGGAATTTTGTCCTGCATTGCTAGAGGGATGGAGTTTAAGACTAGGGAGGTTATGCTGCAATTGTATAAGGTGTTAGTGAGGCCACACATGGAGTATTGTGTTCAGTTTTGGTCTCCTTACCTGGGACAGGACGTACTGGCACTGGAGGATGAGCAGAGGAGATTGACTAGGTTAATCCCAGAGCTGAAGGTGTTGGATTACAAGGAGAGGTTGAGTAGACTGGGACTGTACTCGTTGGAATTTAGAAGGATGAGGGGGGGATCTTAATGAAACATATAAAATTATGAAGGGAATAGATAGGATAGATGCGGGCAGGTTGTTTCCACTGGCAGGTGAAAGCAGAACTAGGTGGCATAGCCTCAAAATAAGGGGAAGTAGATTTAGGACTGAGTTTAAGAGGAACTTCTTCGCCCAAAGGGTTGTGAATCTATGGAATTCCCTGCCCAGTGAAGCAGTTGAGGCTCCTTCATTAAATGTTTTTAAGATAAAGACAGATAGTTTTTTGAAGAATAAAGGGATTAAGGGTTATGGTGTTCGGGCCGGAAAATGGAGCTGAGTCCACAAAAGATCAGCCATGATCTCATTGAATGGCGGAGCAGACTCGAGGGGCCAGGTGGCCTACTCCTGCTCCTAGTTCTTATGGTCTTATGTCAAATTAAGAAACACAAGATCCAAACAGGTTCTAAGGCGACGGCCCATGAGCAGCTCAGCAGGTGTGGTCCCTGTGGTGGTCTGTGTGTGTGTGGGGTGGGTGGGGGTGGGGGGGCGGCGCGCGCGGTGGCAGGGGGCGGGGGGGGTTGCGGGGGGTTGAATTATACAACAATACAAAATTGGGCAAGCGTTGTCATGGTGGTTTGTCAGACTGTTTCCACATTGCATTCTTGAAGGTCTGAACGGCACTCTCTGCCAAACCTTTAGACGCCGGGTGATGTATTTGACAAGGGTGGCACAATTGTACCAATTCTTCAATGGCTTTATCTATGCCTGGCCACCAGATGTAGCTGTGTGCCAGCATCTTCATCTTTGTCTGCCATGGGTGGGCACTCAACTTCTGTAAGAACCCCCCCCCCACCCCCCGTCTGGCGGGAGGTGGAACCACCACTCATGATCCCTATAAGGTCACACTATCCTTGCAGGTCAACCCGTCCTGACAAGCAAAATAGGGACTTAATTGCTCAGATTTCTCATAGAGCCACCTGGACTGTATCATTCTCTTCACTTTAGCATGGGGTCTCTCTGGGTCCAGTTACGAATGTATCTGCCTGGAACTAGCAGAGTGTCTGGGAAGTTCAAAGCTAATATGATCTCCTGGGATACCAGTGGCAGTGGGAGACTCTCCGGCAGGGGGATGATAGCTCAATGCATCTGCATTGGAAATCTGCGTGCCGGGTCGTTGCTGGAAAGCATAATTGTGGACCGCCAGCTGCAAAGTCCAACATTGCACCCTGAAAAGTCTCAGTAATGGCTTATGGTCGGTGACTACGTCAAACTGCTGTCCATGCATATATTGGTGGAATTTGTTCATGCCATATAGGCAGCTAAGCCCCCCTTCTCGATCTGGACATAGTCTGTTCCACTTCCAAAAGGATCCTCGAGGCAAAGGCATCGGGGCGCTCAGAACCATCTCCCATCTTGTGGAATAATACTGTCCCCACACTGAAAGAGGACACATCACATGTGAGCACAATCGGTTTCCCGAAGTGAACCAAGAGGTTTGAGGGTGGAAAGTTTGTTTTACCATTCAAAAAGCTTCCTATTGGGGCTCGCTCCATTGCCACTGCTGATGGTTCTTTAGCAACTAGTGTAATGGTTGCAATGTTGTGGCCAAATTTGAAATTTATCTTCCATAATCCTAGGAAGGGTATGAGCCCACTGAGATATTTTTGGGTGCAGGGACTTCACGTATCGCCTTGACTTCTTCCTCCAGGGATGCAACTCTGTTGCATCAGCACAAAATCCTAAATAGGTCACTTCTGAGGCCTTGAAAGTACATTATTTTGTATTTGAGATCGACCTCCATGTTTATATTGTTTGTGTATTGGCTAGTAGCAGCCAGACTCGTAGGCACCTCAGGTCAAATATCGAAACCCCGACACTAGGGAGTTCCTGGAATCAGCAATCCCATTGGGAACTGCAGCCCCCCCTCCAATAACCTCATTGGCTGAAAGCCAGAGAACTTTCCAGAAAGGCACAGAAACTAGAAGGTAGGAGTATAAAAAGAGACACCGGGAAGTCACCCCGAGCAAAGACTTCACCCCAGTGAAGGGAAGGTACGACGATGATCGGAGAGGGCGTGCGAGACCCACCTTCGCGAAGAAGGCCTTGAGTTAGGAAGCAAGTTCATCAGAGCCAGCAGAGCTCAGCGAAGAGTCATACCCAGTGGAACAGCCTGACCAAATTCCACTGCACAGGTAGTCTCAGATAGGCCATAATATTTGTACGTTAATTTAAGGATTTAGAGTTTGCTGTGTGAATAAAGTTTGAATCATAAGATTCTGTAATAAAATTGGGTTGAACTGCTGTTATGACACTCTGGGCTAGTGCACAGCCATTTCTAGCCCCATAGGCCCTGGATTCCCAACACAAGTGAATTATCCAATAATTCGTATAAGGTTTCCGACATCTTTGACCCTTGACGGCTTCAATGACTTACAGGCATCAGATTTGTCAGTGAAACACAACTGTTTATTTAAAACAATAGAGATAAGACATGCAATAATCACAGTTGAATAACATCCAGCTAATCCCCCACTCCCCCTCCCCTTTTACCATCCCACCCTTTACCTAAGCACACATAAGATATACACACGCAGAGGGAGGGGGAGAGGAAAAATAAAAGAGGATTAATGGAAGATGGAAGATGAGTGTCCTTGCTTCAGATGTTGATGTTTTTCTAACTTACTGTCCTTCCAGGACACGGAGTGATTGAGAACCATCGATTGGATGGTAATGAAGATCTTCTGGCTGGAACATTCAGTCCAAATCTCCAGACTGTGAGATTCCCTTTGGGGAGTCACTTTATCTCTTATTAACCTGGGCCTTCGCTCAGAAGAACAGCCTCAGGGTTTTTTTTAATTCTTATTTGTTTCCAATTCCAATATACTAGAATAACCAACAACTTGTCTGAGATAAATGGAATAACAGAGAAGCAGCTTCCACAAGATCTTAGGGAGGCCTGGTGATCTTACAGGGAGGAAAACTCACAAAGTTCCCTCCAGCTCGGTCTTCAGGCATTAAACACTCTCAGGCTGGAGAGAGAAGAAAAGCTGTCTGCTCCATTTACCTGGAGTGAGCCCCAGCCGAGGAGTTTTAGAGAGTTCCACCCTTAGGGAGAGAGAAAATTCCAAAGAGCTCCCTACACCTCTTGAGTTCAAACCAAAAATAAAACTTCCAGATGCAGCCTTCCTGTCTTTGGCAGAATATTCCAGAACGGTCAACACCAATCAGCATAGACTATTAGCTGAGAGTCCGGCAAAGTAAACAGCTCATTGGCCGACAGTCAAGTCCATCAAGATGAGTCATCACTGATGTCAGCACATCCGGCTGGATTCCTTTCTCTTAAATTAAAAATGAAGTCCCTCGTAAAGGCATCGGCAAATTTATATCCAGGTACAGAAACTATGAAAGCCAAAACAAAAGAAAATAAAGGGAATAAACACGGGGCAAACAGGAATTAACAGGAGGATCCTTACACTACCAAAAAACACTTGTTCTTTGTTTGTCTCATGAGTAAGGGCACCTGGGTAAACCGACTTTAAGATAACTGCTCGAAGTGTCTGAAGTGTACAGACAACACAGTCTTTCTCTCTCTTGAGCAGAGATGCCTGCATAGCCCTGAATCGCCTCAAAATGTTAGACAATGTCAAGACAATCACTGTCTTAAATTATACAGAACTGCAAGCTCCTGAGAGCTGAAACGAGAAGGAGTATCCTGGCTGGGACTTCAGATCTGAATTGTCTTCTCTTTTTGCAAAGCAGGTTCCCCATTTTCATTACAGATGCTGGAAAACCCTCATTGGTCAGACCAGGCAACCCTTCAGATGGTAATCAGTGGAGATCGAACAAGAGAGCAACCAACAACAAGAAGAGCTTCAACCCCCAGCTCCAATGCCTGTTGATGAGGCCAACACTGTACCCACAGAGCAAATGCTAAAACTCCCAGCGAGCATGACAGTGCAACAGATGATGCTGGAACCCAATAGCAGCCATCCATTGCCAAAAGCACACCGCACAGCCAAACGCAAATGTGAACTTACTGAAAAAAACACATCCTCAAAACAGGTAGGTCGTCTTCTGGCACAGAGGACATCACAATGACCCACACGATGAAGGAAGAAGAGGAAAAGCTTCATGGACACAAGCATTATGTTTATTCACCCTGCAAGACATGGACTGGAATGGCAACAACCCATCACCGCAACTGCTGAACGAACAAAGAGTGGAACCTAACTAAACGAATGAAAAAAGAGGATGAAAAGTTTCCCAATCGTCAGAACAACCTCCAAATTAACAGAGTTTATTTGCAATGACAGAGATCACTGCTCCCCTCACAGTAGTCTGAATGGGATAAGGACGGGTTAGTGGGCCTCCACTAACCTATGAACCTATGAACTCAGAGTCTTGAAGGGGGGAGATGGGATAGTAAATACATAAGGTAAACTAGAATAACTAGAATAACTTGAAATATATTAGATAAAGGTTTGGGGTGATGTGTCGTGTAAAGGTTTGTCACATCTATGATTAATGTGGGACTGTGTACAATACCGCCCACATAGTGACCTCGGTGTCAGTCTAATGTTGGACAGAGCCGTGTGCATAAGCAATCATGGAGACAGCTTCTATCGTGAACCCTTTACTATATATCTATGTACATAGTTCTTGGAGGTAATAAGTACATACAGTTAACTTACTTAAGACTACAAAGACTTCTTCAGTCCCAAAGCCTGTCCACTATCTAAAAGGGGCAAGTCAGGAGTGTGATGGAATACTCTCCACTTGCTTGGATGAGTGCAGCTCCAACAACACTCAAGAAGCTCGACACCATCCAGGACAAATCAGCCGCTTGATTGTCACCTCGTCTGCAAACATTCATTCCCTCCACCATTGACTCACGGTGCTAGCAGTGTGTACCATCCACAAGATGCACTGCTGCAACTCACCAAGGCTCATTCAACAGCACCTTCCAAACCCACAACCACCACCATCTAGAAGGACAAGGGAGCTGACACATGGTAACAGCACCACCCGGAGGTTCCCCTCCAAGTCACTCACCATTCTGACTTGGAAATATATGCTGGGTCAAAATCCTAGAACTCCCGAACAGCACTGTGGTTGTACCTACACCACATAGACTGCAGCGGTTCAAGAAGGCAGCTGACCACCACCTTCACAAAGGAAAATAGGGATGGACAATAATTGTTGGCCTAGCCAGCGATGCCCACATCCTGTAAATGAAATTTAAAAACTTAACTAAGCCCTATTAATGGTATCAAGCACGATACAACAAACAGCAGCAATTTATTTTCACTTATTCATTAAAATCATTAAAGTTTTAATAAGCTTAACAACAGCTTTTAATTTTCTTCTTTCAGCTTCTCCCATTTTACTTGGTGTCGCCACAGTGTCAGTCAATCATCCTTCTCCAGCTCCTGTCAGTCACCCATTCCTCATCCAATCCGACTGTTTTTAAATCCCTCGCCATCATACCCTTTCATTTGGTCATCTTGTCACTTCTCCTTCAGACTTCCTTCTTTAACCCTCCTTGTCTACTGATGCCCATTCAAGGGGATACTGTTGGGTGTTGACTTTCACATGAGACATTAAAGAGGCCCACTCGGACAGATGTAAAAGAACACTTGGCTCTATTTTCGGGGAGTTGTCTCTGGTCTCCTGGCCAATATTCATCTCTCAATCAACATCACAAAAACACATTATCGGGCCTTTATCAGTTCACTGTTTGTGGGAGTTTGCTGTGGCAAGTGGCTGCCACATTTCCCACATTACAACACTCCATTGGCTGTAACTCGCTTTGGGATGTCCAGTGGTCATGAAAGGTGCTATCCACCTTTTTAATACAAAGATGAAACATTTACAAAACTGTTATTACTGTATAATCTGGTTATTAATATTTTGATGGTTTAATTTAAATTTAAAGAGTTCCGAAATATGGCAGTATTCGACAAAATTTAGAGAATGGAAATCAGATTTATGGCAGTGATGATTTAAGATTCTGTGTCTTTTTTAAAAATGAAATATGCAACATTTTCTTTCCACTTTTCATCGACCTACCAGAGCAAGAAACAACTTCCATCATGTACGTTAATGGATCTTTAAATAGAGTTGAGCTTTTTTTGGAGTGAGGGAAATCACAGATGTTGCTTCTGCTGATGATTGCCACATATTTACTGACGACACTCAGCTCTATCTCGCTACCATCTCATTCAACCCCTCTACTTTCTCTGAATTGTGACACTGCTTGTCTGACATCCAGTACCAGATGAGCATAAAATGTGTCTTCAACTAAATATTGGACAGACTAAAGCCACTGTTTTCGATCCCCATCACAAATTCCATTCATTAGTCATTGACCCCATTCCTCTCCCTAGCCTCTGGCTCCTGTCCATATTCGGAGGCTGAACCAGACTGTGCACAACCTTGGTGTCGTGTTTCCACAATGGTTCATGCAATTTTAGGTGCTTTCTTGGTGGGGTTTTTCATGTATTCATGGGCGGGGAAGTCAGTGTTTCTCATGACGTCTTCCAATTGACAGAACACGATGATACCGTGACAAATTGCAGGTGGAGGAATGTGAAGGTACGGCAATGGGAGCACGCAGCCGGAGTGGTTGTTGGCAGCCCTGACACCTTCCTCATGGCGGCATTTAGCTACGCGATCTTTGTCTGGCAATCACAGGACCATGAAGGAGAGCAGTATTCTGCAGCAGAGATGACTCGAGCCACAACAAGAATGCATCTGGTAGTAATTTTAATGTTGAGTCCAGCAAATCTGATGTAAATAATATCTACTGCTATATCATAGTGCAGTTTGGAGAAAATGCTACTGGGGCGGGCTTTATTGCTACCCTGTGTCACATGCATTTATATTGTGCCTCTAATATAGAAGAAGATCACAGGATATATCACAGGAGAGTAAGGGTATCTGAAACTGAGCCAATGGAGAAATTAGAAGGGAAAATCAGAAACCTGGTCAAATAGATGGATTGTAAGGAAGGTATTTAAAAGAAGGCAGTGGGATGGACAGGCCGAAGAGTTTAGAGAGGTAATTTCGGAGAATGGGGTCCAGGCAGCTGAATGCACGACAACCGAGTGAATGAACAATAGGCCAGAGTCAAAGGAATGAGTGTATTGGGCTAGAGGAATTTACAGAGACCTGGAAGGATGAAACCACGAAACACAAGCATCAACAATTTAAATTGGAGGCATAGGAAGAATGGAAGCTGGTGTAGATTAGTATTGGCGGAGGTGATGGGCAAGTGGAACTTGGTGAGGGTTAGAATATGCTCAGCAAGGATTTTAATGAGCTGAAGTTCAGTACAATTATTTAGGAGGGATGGAGCAGATCCAATTTTAGTCATGTTGTAATTCTGGAATTGTCTTGAGGAGCACTCTCTGGGAGACCATTGGTGTGCAAAAGTTATACAGAGAGGAAGGCTTCATTAAACGGCAGGTGTGTGACGATCAAACTTTAGTCAAAAGGTGTCAGTGAAATTGATTGACCATAAGATATTGATGCATGCTGCAGTATCAAGGCATTAAAATAATCAATTAGCCACTGTCCGTGCACATTCTCCCCGTGTTTGCGTGGGTTTCGCCCCCACAACCCAAAAGATGTGCAAGCTAGGTGGATTGGCCACGCTAAATTGCCCCTTAATTGGAAAAAAAATATGAATTGGGTACTCTAAATTTTTATTTTTTTTAATTAGCCGGTTTTCCATTATTGTGAAATACAACAATTTGCATTGGTATTTTCTCCAGGCCGCACATGATGTAGTCAGAAGCCCCAAGTGAAAAGGATGGCAAATCCAAATTTAACCCTCCAGAAAAATTTCTGTTCTAACCAGGAGGGCTACAGCTTCCAAAAGGTCCTCGCTCTTTGGTTGATGTTCCTGCAAGGCAAGAGACATTGTTTTAGTACATGGCCTGGTCAAGTGTGTGGTCTATACAGAACTCACTTGAGGCTGGTCATCGGGATGAAGGTACAGTGGCTTCTCTCTTTTCTGTCACAGGCCCACCTCGATCTCAGTCCAGGTCCTCTCCTGCTCCTCCCCTGAAAGTTCCAAGGTTATTTCCCCGCACAGAGTCAGAATCCTCAGCTTGGGCATCCCACTGACTGTCTGCTCTCACTCGAGGCGATTGTGGACGAGCTTCTCCTGCAGGAACACAAATGGGGATAATGTGAGCTAGACACCTGGTGGGTCAGAAGTTGATGACAACTGACATGTGCTGGCACTGTGCAAAAGCAAGGAGAGGTTCTGATGAGGAGTGCCGGGGAGGAGTTGAGATGCTGGTGGGAGGTTTGGTGCTGGGGTCTTGTGAGGAGGCGGCATGTGGGATTATGGTGACTTTCTGGGGGTTACAGCAGGGTGGAGTGCAGAGAGGAGACCAGGAGCACTTACTCTGGCTGATCAAAGCAGATCATTCATCTTTTTTCTGCATTGCACCCCTGTCCTCTTGGTCAGGCTGCTGGCACTGCCCAGTGCTGCCACCGTCTCCCGGATAGAACATAGAACATAGAACATAGAAAATACAGCACAGAACAGGCCCTTCGGCCCACGATGTTGTGCCGAACCTTTGTCCTAGATTAATCATAGATTATCATTGAATTTACAGTGCAGAAGGAGGCCATTCGGCCCTTTGAGTCTGCACCGGCTCTTGGAAAGAGCACCATACCCAAACTCAACACCTCCACCCAACACCAAGGGCAATTTGGACATTAAGGGCAATTTATCATTAGCCAATTCACCTAACCCGCACATCTTTGGACTGTGGGAGGAAACCGGAGCACCCGGAGGAAACCCACGCAGACACAGGGAGGACGTGCAGACTCCGCACAAACAATGACCCAAGCCGGAATCGAACCTGGGATCATGGAGCTGTGAAGCAATTGTGCTATCCACAATGCTACCGTGCTGCCCTTAAGTACAAATAAATCTACATTATATCATTTTACCGTCATCCATGTACCTATCCAATAGCTGCTTGAAAGTCCCTAATGTTTCTGACTCAACTACTTCCACAGGCAGTGCATTCCATGCCCCCACTACTCTCTGGGTAAAGAACCTACCTCTGATATCCCTCCTATATCTTCCACCTTTCACCTTAAATTTATGTCCCCTTGTAATGGTGTGTTCCACCCGGGGAAAAAGTCTCTGACTGTCTACTCTATCTATTCCCCTGATCATCTTATAAACCTCTATCAAGTCGCCCCTCATCCTGCTCCGCTCTAATGAGAAAAGGCCTAGCACCCTCAACCTTTCCTCGTAAGACCTACTCTCCATTCCAGGCAACATCCTGGTAAATCTTCTTTGCACCTTTTCCAGAGCTTCCACATCCTTCCTAAAATGAGGCGACCAGAACTGTACACAGTACTCCAAATGTGGCCTTACCAAAGTTTTGTACAGCTGCATCATCACCTCACGGCTCTTAAATTCAATCCCTCTGTTAATGAACGCAAATAGGATAGGATTTGTCACCTTGCTGAAGGGCCTCCTGCCAGCCCGAGGGTATATTGCAGCCCACCTCTCCTCCACAACATTCAGCAAACAGCTGAGATCCCCCTCTGTAAATCTACGAGCTGGTTTCCCAGCTGCCATCCTCCTGGCTTGATCAAATGGCCTTCTCTTACTCGTATTTTCTATGTTTCTAACATTCCACACTCTTTTTGACTTGGAAGTTAAAAAAATTTCAACAACTGGAAAAACATCAAATAAAATGGAATAAACAATTGTGGATCAGCCTTCTTAAGTATATAAGTAGTTTATACATTTGAATAGGTAAGTGTATAAGACATTTTAAATGTTGCTGGGAAAAGAGACATGCTATCAAAGTTTTTCATCTTGCACTCATCAGGACAGAAGCAAGAATACCAAATTTCAACGGGAACAACAATTTATACTGCATGAGAAAAGGGGTGCTGATTTGTTGGTGAGTTGGCTCTGATTGGTCAAAATGTTGCCCTGGTGAATGCACCAGGGAACTCCTGTTCCCCATGCTTTTGTTTATTCAAAAAGAGTGCAATGTCTGGTCATATTTCTTTAGCATGCCAAGGACAGGTCCATGCATATGAATATATGTAGCTTCTGGGAAGTGTAAGTGTGCTTGGCTAGTAAGCTTAAATTAGTTATTTGTTATGGGCCAGGGTTTAGAGAACCCCAAAGTGCATCATGGAGTTCACCTGACTCACACCTTTTAATAGATTGTGGTATGGGGAGCACACGGCCCACTCTACAGGTGTGGTACAGCAGAAATGGAAAAGTATTTTTTAAAGCAAAACAATGTTTATTCTATGAACTCAAGTTAACCTTTTTAAAACATACAGTGAACATCTTAGCAACCAGTAATTCAAATACAACCCCAAAGAATACAACACTAAGTAATCCTTAATAAATTCCCAGATAGCATCCAAAAGACAAAAGAAACACCTTTTAACAGATGCACATGAGGTTTAAATTCACTACTGAAAACAGATATAATTCTGAATTTACCAAATGATCAAGAGATAGTCTTTTAATTGCAGAGAGAACAACAGTACACCTGCTTTGTCTGGCTTCAGTTCCAACACTGAAACAAAACCAAAAAAACACAGACACACCCAAGCTTTTCTCAAAGTGAAACTAAAAAGCAGAGCCAGAGCTCAGCTCCACCCACACTCTGACATCACTGCAGTAACATGAGCAGCCAAACATTTCTTAAAGCGACATTCTCATGACACTTAGCATGCTCAAAATTGTTCAGCAAATGCTGCCCAATCACATAGACATTATGTTCTGAGGTTTGCAAGCTTGGGTTAGTTGAGTAGGGTCAATTCTCTGCCTATTGTGAACAGTTGATATGATCTGCCAGTTGTTACGACATATGGTCTACATACTAAGCATTTCACCAGCACTGAAATTCATATACCTCATTAGTCAGGATCGCAATGTAGTTCATTTACATTTGCTCGAAGCTACATATATTCATATGCTGGGACCTGTCCTCTACAGGCAAATGGAATATGAGCAGGTATTGCACATGGGGACAATAGTTCCCTAATGTAATCACCATGGCAATGTCTTGACCAATCAGAGCTGATTTGCCGACTAATCAGCAACCCCTTTCATGTGTTGTATAAACTGTTTGAAATCTGCCATTCTTGCATCCCTCCAGATGAGTGCAAAATGAAAAGCTTTGACAGCACGTCTCTTTGTTTCAGCAACACTCATGTCCGGTACTGCCAAGCAACTACAATCTAAATTGTTCATAGTGCAATGAATTCCCTATCATTTTGGTGCAAAATAAATAATTCAAGGCCAATTCATGCTGGATGATTGCAGAATTCATGCATCAACCCCCTGAGAGCACCACAGAGTAATTGGTCATAATATTACAGCTTATGCATAATAACTAATTTAGCCTTGAAAATAATACAATAAATAGGTGTTAGATATCAAAACAGCAACAAGAAACAATCCACAAAATTACTTTAACCATCCACACATAATTTCCTGACACACCTCACACTATAGCATACTTGGTATGCACTCATCTTAAATGCAAAGATCAAATTATAGCACAAAAACTGGGATATTATGTATACACTGAAGAGGAGTGCACTGCATGCCATTTGTTGCAAATTAATGGTCTCTGTATTGGAATTTCTTTACAATAGTTGCGAACATTTAATATTTTAATTGATTGTTATGACATCGATTTTTACGAAGAATTAACACAGAGTATTCGTCTGTCCAGGCATATTGCTGTCAGGTAATAAACCGTTCGCAATGCTCCCACTTTGGATGCATTCAAGCAGGAGCAACAATCTTTCGAACATTATTGAGGGTGTAACGAATCCCTGCTGCAATTTATAAAATCTTTGTGAGATATTGACGAGGCAGAAAAATGGTTCACTCGTAGAATTTCAGAGTGAAGCAAGATAGATAAACCTTCATATCTCCACACACAAAAAAATTAAAACTGCAGAGACACACTGTTATCAGCAATTGTAGGACAGACAGCTCTAACAGTAAACCAAGTAAAACCTGAGATGGAAATGCAATGCAAGTCTGTCATTATCTTTTCAATAACATTGGATTGGAGGAGTTTAATTAGGGCAATCTTCATTTCATATTAAATAGTAGTTAATCCTGTAAGAAAGTCGAATTTAAGAGACTAAATTTATCTCCGATACAGAAATAAAACACACCTGCTTAGACTACAATTCAAAACGATGACAAACTGATATTTTCTTTCAGAAGAACATAAAACGGCATATTGCTTTCAAGTCTTCCCATCTTTTTGCAGAGCTAGACTGAAAACAGTTTCAATCCACCTTTCAACATCTGTGTTCACATCATCAGGTCAACCAGATTCCCATTTTACAGACGATTTGTTGTGTGTGTCAGAATGCTTAAGTTGTAAAATACAAGGCTGAACTTAAATGGGTAGTTTTGTCTGCAAACATGGATCTACATGTTGATATTGGAATACATGTTCTGCTCCATGTTAAATTTATCAGAACAGTGCACACAGACAGACTTTCTTAAATTTCTCAGATGAATTACAGGATGGGAGGATAGGTTATATTTTTTAAGCCTATTCCTCATTGACCATGGTTTCTTTTTTGACCCTAGTGTCTGTGGTAGTCACCACTGTTTGCATATATGATGTATATGAGAAGTAATACGGTAAGGCTACTGTACTACAGGTACGAGGGTAGATCCCTGCTTGCTGGCTCCGTCCAGTCGGTGGAGTATAAATGTGTGTGCTCACCGAGCTGCAGCCATTTCAGCAGCAACTGTAGGAGGCAACACATCTCTGCGTAATAAAGCCTCGATTAGTCTCTACTCTCGTCTCGTCGTAATTGATAGTGCATCAATTTATTGAGCAGAGAATGGTCATTGATTACAGTTAGACCATCAATCGATACACGCAGCTCGACGCGTACCCCATCCTACGCATATCTGATATGGTCGATCAGATTGCACAGTACCAGGTCTTCTCGACAGTGGACCTGAAATCTGCCTACCACCAGCTCCCCATTCGCAAGGCGGACCACCCGTACACTGTGTTTGAAGCAGTCTTTACCACTTCCTTAGGATTCCCTTCGGCGTCACTAATGGAGTCTCGGTCTTCCAACGGGAGATGGACCGAATGGTTGACCGGTACGGACTGCGGGCCACCTTCCCGTACCTCGATAATGTCACCACCTGCGGCCACGACCAGCAGGACCACGACGCTCACCTTTTAAAATTTCTCCACACCACCAAACTCCTGAACCTAACGTATAACAAGGAGAAGTGTGTGTTCAGCACCAACCGCTTAGCCATCCTTGGCTATGTGGTGCAAAATGGAGTTCTAGGGCCCGACCCCGACCGCATGAGCCCCCTCATGGAACTCCCCCTCCTCCACTGCCCCTAGGCCCTCAAACAATGCCTGGGGTTCTTTTCATACTATGCCCAGTGGGTCCCTAACTATGGGGACAAGGCCCGCCCACACATTCACTCCACAGTTTTCCCCCTGACGGCCGAGGCTCACCAGGCCTTCAACCATATCAAGGCCGACATCGCCAAGGCCATGGTGCACACGGTCGACGAGACCCTCCCCTTTCAAGCCGAGAGCGATGCATCAGACGTCGCTCTGGCCGCCGCCCTCAACCAGGCAGGCAGACCCGTGGCATTCTTTTCCCGCACCCTCCATGCCTCCGAAATTCGGCACTCCTCCGTCGAAAAGGAGGCCCAAGCCATCGTTGAAGCTGTGCGGCATTGGAGGCATTACCTGGTCGGCAAGAGATTCACTCTCCTCACTGACCAATGGTCGGTTGCCTTCATGTTCAATAATACACAGCGGGGCAAGATCAAAAATGATAAAATCTTGAGGTGGAGGATCGAGCTATCTACCTACAATTACAAAATTTTGTATCACCCCGGTAAGCTCAATGAGCCCCCGATGCCCTATCCCGAGGTACATGTGCCAGCGCACAAGTGGACCGACTCCGGGCCCTACACGATGGTCTCTGTCACCCAGGGGTCACCCGGTTCTTTCACTTCATAAAGGCCCGCACCCTACCCTACTCCATTGCAGAAGTTAGGGCGGTCACCAAAGACTGCCAGGTCTGCACGGAGTGCAAACCGCACTTCTACCGGCCAGACCGAGCGCACCTGGTGAAGGCCTCCCGTCCCTTTGAACACCTCAGCATGTATTTCAAAGGGCTCCCCCCCTCGTCCGACCGAAACACGTACTTCCTTAACATGGTCAACAAATACTCCAGATTCCCCTTCGCCATTCCATGCCCCGATATGACGTCTGCCACAGTCATCAAAGCCCTCAATAGCATCTTCACTCTGTTCGGTTTCCCCGTTTACGTCCACAGCGACTGGGGATCCTTCTTTATGAGTGAATTCAATTCCTGCTCAGCAAGGGCATTGCCTCGAGTAGGACGACCAGCTACAACCCCCGGGGAAACGGGCAGGTGGAGAGGGAGAACGGGACGGTCTGGAAGGCCGTCCTGCTGGTCCTACGGTCTAAAAATCTTCCGGTCTCCCGCTGGCAGGAGGTCTTCCCCGACGCCCTCCACTCCATCCGATCGCTACTGTGCACTGCGACTAATGCAACCCCCCATGAATGCCTCCTTGCCTTCCCTAGGAAGTCCACCTCCGGGGTTTTGCTCCCAACGTGGCTGGCAGCTCCAGGACCCGTTCTGCTCCGCAAGCACGTGCGGCTCCACAAGGCAGACCCGTTGGTTGAGAGGGTACAGCTACTCCATGGAAACTCGCAGTATGCCTACGTGGCGTACCCCGACGGCCGCCAAGACATAGTCTCCCTCAGGGACCTGGCACCAGCTGGGTCCCCAACTCCCCCCCACCCAACTGCCCCGGCGCCACCCATCCTCCCCCCCAGAGCACCTCACCACAGCCCCCGCTCCAGGACGATCCGTCCTCTCATTGGTTCCACCCAGGGATGAAGATGAGGACTATACACTCCCGGAGTCACCGGCAACCAAGCCGGCGCCTGCATCGCCACCGGGACTGCGGCGCTCACAACGGAGGATCAAGGCACCCGCCCGGCTAAATTTGTGAACTTCTCCCCAAACAGTACAGTTTAAAAATGCTCACATACATGTAAATAGTTTTCCACCACCCCCGCTGGACTCTTTTTTATCAGGGGGTGAATGTGGTAGTCACCACTGTTTGTATATATGACGTGTATGAGAAGTAATATGGTAAGGCTCCTGTACTACAGGTACAGGGGTAGACCCCTACCTGCTGGCTCCACCCAGTAGGTGGAGTATAAATGTGTGTGCTCACCGAGCTGCAGCAATTTTGGCATCAGCTGTCGGAGGCTACACATCTCTGCTTAATAAAGCCTTGATTACTCTCTACTCTCGTCTCGTCGTAATTGATCATGCATCAGTATCTCAATCATTGCTAATTTTGAATTACCAGCTATTCTGCTTCTCAAGTTAACCCTCTCAAGTTTTTACATTCATCAAAGCCCAGCATCACATTCCACAGCTAAGGTAGCAAGAGGCCAACTCTGTAGGGCATCAATTCGGGCACCAAACCCCATCACATGACAACATCCCTGGCAAACGAAATCAGCCAACTCCCCGATACATCATCCGGTGGCCAACAGAATTCTTAGAAGGAAACAGAACCCTCAAATGTAACAGCTCCAGAGCAATTGATGTCGCCAGCAACATCACACAAAAGACGTTAAGTCCCCTCAATGTTCACTATGATTTCAATAACATTTGACATTTATCCCCAAGAGTAAAATGGTGATCTTCTTAAAAGAAATTAACATTATCATGACACCGTTCTGGTAAAGTTCACGTTTGCAAAACAAAACAACAAATGACTTGAAATACAACTGCAGCCACTTCTCAACACCTTATATTGTCCTATAGCACTACACATATTACAAAAAGCTTCAGAGTGAAAGAAAAAATGGACATTGAGAAGAACAGAAGAAGAATTAAAGGTGAAGCTGAATGCACAATTGAAAAGGAAAATCTTTTTAGAAGGTTTCTGGAAGCAAAGAAGCAATAAAGCAGAGAGATTTGTGGAAAGAATTCCAGAGGATAAGCTGTAATACCCCTAAATGCTGCCACCTACAGTGGAGATGCTGGGGCTGCAGGATGTAGACCAATATCACCAGAGGGAATTTGTAGCTGAAAGAGGCGACTGCAGCATTGATAATAATTAACAGATAAATCTAGGGTTTTTTTCAACAATGCACATTTGTTCATTTATCTTTCAAATATATAGAGAAATCATTTTCCTAAATGGAACACTATGTCAGCTAATATATGAAGAGGCCTTTAAACATCCTACGATATCAAAATGAAGAAAATCAGTCTTGTGTTGAAAACTTGTTTGAGTTTAAATGGAAAATCAATCTGGAGAAATTCTAAAAGTAAACAATAGAACATTCCTTCACTTTTGAAAGTTCCCATTGACACCCGTGAAGTCTCAGAAACCCACTTTCAAATAAGAGGGCATAATTTTCTAATATGTAAAAATGTGTAAGTCAATTTTGGAATTCGCAGGAGCTATAATTCTTAACATAAATTATTGGATTATATATTTCTAATCCTCTTGCAATGAATGGCAAAGTAGTTTTAAGTTAACTCCAAAAGGACTCAGATTAAAGTTCATTAAAAGTACACTGTGGAGCTGGAGTAATACTTATATTGATGGAATATAGAGGTTGAATTGGATTCCAACTCCCCCCCCCCTCCCCCATCTTCCACCATTGTACTTAGACATGGCAATAATATATTTTTGACTGTAGATTTGTGTAATTTATTTTTCCTCATGGATTATGACTTCTCAATCTGTTTCTCTCATAACCTCAAAGAATTTAGAAAAAAGCAATGCTTGCAACCATTTTCCAAATATCAGCAAGGCTGCCAAGATGCCATTGACAATCATAATAATCTTTATTACTGTCACAAGTAGGCTTGCATTAACACTGCAATGGAATTACTGTGAAAATCCATGAGGTGATCAACTTTTTCAGTGAACAGGAAAGGAAATGCACCCCAGCAGCTAAAGAATTTTTAATTCCACCGTCCATGCTCTGATACCGAGAGAGGTGAGTGAGGGTAAGCAGTGTTGGAGTGGGTCAAGCAACATTACTCTGGTCCTCGGTGCATCAAGGATAACTTGATACCAATTTAAAGAGGTGAACCTTTTGCCAGACATGAGCTAATATTGGAAGAAGGGCTTTGCTTTGGGGCTTGTGGCCTGCAGAAGGAAAGAACTCACTTTTACAAAGCAGCTTTCGTAACCTCAGGATATTCCAAAGCAGCCCACAGTCAATGAAGCACATTAGAAGTGTAGTTACTGTTGCAATGGGGGTGTCCTGGTAGATGAACCACCAGAAGTTAGTATGCAGTTAATTAGGAAGGCAAAAGGAATGTTGCTGTTTAGAATATAAAAGTAGGGAAGTGTTGTTACAGCTATACAGGGCCTTAGTGTGGCTGCATCTGGAGCACTGTGTACAGTTTTGGTCTCCTTATTTAAGAAAGGATTTAACTGCATTAGAAACTGTCCAGAGAAGGTTGAGTTCATTGATTCCCGGGATGAAGGGGTTATAAAGAAAGGTTGAGCCGATACCCTTTAGAATTAAGAAGAATGAGAGATGATTTTAATGAAACATATAAGATCCTGAGGGGATCTTGTGGAGGAAATCACAAACTACATCTGTCGCCCAGACATGCCTTGGCACGCCTTGTTGCTGTCTGGCGGTGGAGGTCTCCAGCGGTGGTCCCTCTACAGAGGATTCCTCCTCCTTGGTCTCGGGGACCTGGGGATGGTGGGTATTGCGTGTAGCATTCCTATACAATTATAGACTGCATTGGTTTACAGACTCCCAAGATGCCTGCCTTTTTTTGCGGCCTTGTGGAGTCCATGGACCATGTATTTGTAAGATCATTTAGGCTTTTCAGTTTTTTGGAAAGCTTTTAATTACAGCTTTGTTTGCATTTCAGTCCCAATTTCCTGATCTATGAGCACCTGGTACGGAGAGAAGCGGGGAAAGAGGAGGAACTTCTTGTGATCCTGCTCCTGGGCCTGGCAAAACTTGCCATAAACAGGTTCAGACAGGGGGCGACCAAGGGGGTCGTCCAACCCGACTGTCTGCCCCTCTTCTGCGGCTTCATTTACGGCCAGGTGTTCCTAGAGAGGGAGCATGCGGTGTCCACACGCACCATTGAGACCTTCCGTGTTCGGTGGGCATCATAGGGTTTGGGGTGCTTTATTGACCCTTTTAATCATATTTAAGTTTGATGTTTTAAGTCTCATTTGTGATTTGTTTTTGTTTAAGGCAGTATCCCTTTAAGGGGCTACTCCTTTAATTTGTCCCTCAGTTTGTTTAATGTAGTTCATTTGGTTCAAATAAAATAATTGGGAGTCATGGACTAGGAAACACAGTTTACAAATTTGGCATCTCCTAACAAACACTGATTTGAGGAGATTTTTTCTTCTCAGAGGGTCATTAGTTTGTGAAATTCTCTTCCCCAGAGAGCAGAGGAGGCTGGGTCACTGGATGTATTCAAGGTTGTTACATTTTTGATTGGCAGGCAAGTCAAGGATTCTGGGTGGCTAAATAGGAAAGTGGGACCACAATCAGATCAGTCATGGTCTTATTGAATGTCAGAGCATAAGGAAGAGGCCGAATGGCCAACTCCTGCTCACAATTCTTGTGTTCTTCTGTTCAATAATAATCTTTATCAGCGTCACAAGTAGGCTTACATTAACACTGCAATTAAGTTACTGTGAAAACCATTCACAACTCCTCAGAGACAGAAATAAGAGAGGATGAAGACTGGGCGGCAAAGAAAAATTACACAACAAGATGCCCGTGCTGCACAATGAGGTGAGCTCCTTCTGCAATCCTCCAAGAAGAGGACATCTCTCCTCTCTCTCACAGCCTCCAGCAGGTCAGCATTGATGAAGTGAGGATCTACCCTCCGTTCCAACTTATTTCCCGATAGTGCAGTGGAAAACTTTTGCACAAATTTCTAATTTCTCCTTAAGGGTTCAGGACTGTGTCCAGCAAGACTGAGACAACTTTCAGGGTTAGGCTGATGAGTAGCAACTAACATTCACACCACACAAATGCCACACAATGACCCCCGCCAACAAAAGACAATCCAATTATATCCCCTTGACATTCAATGGCACATCTGACAACCCTGGAAGCAGCAGCGTTAAGCCATTTCTGAATATTAAAATGCATACAAATTAACGGTAATCAGATTCGTGCCCTCGCTGAGTGCAAACCTGATTATGTCGCTGGCAACGGGGTGTGGGGAAGATCTCAAAGCGAGATCTCACCGCCGCAAATCCCATTGTGGCCCTCTCGTGAGAGTTCGCGGCCATAACAGGATTTGCGCCTGGGGTGAATGGGCCCTGAAAATTCCATCCAGTGACTGCCCTCAGTGACCATCGCCAGTTAAAACTCCACAGGTTTTGCTCTGCATTTGAGGATGAAAATGTCAGATCTTAGCCCTACTGCCAATTCCTTCCGTATGGCACAGGAGACACCTTATTCACCCCATGGCTGCCCAGATAGATGTTTACAGCATGGAAACAGGCCCTTCGGCCCAGCTTGTCCATGCCACCTAGTTTCTATCACTAAGCTAGTCCCACTTGACCACATTTGGCCCATTGTCTTCCTCGCCTTCACCGTAGTTCATCCAGGGCTTTCTGAGGGTCAGTCTTATTAAAATTTTGTGGTGTGTTTCTCTGCTCCTGTTGTGCCCTGGGTGCCTTAGTATTCTCCTACTTGAAAAAAATATTTAGAAGTGCCATAGTCACATGAGCCATTAATTTCTGCTCAGTGGGTCTTCCAAAAATGTCAGTACGAACCTTGTTTCTCACCAAACCTCACCCCCAGTCTCCCCAACCCCACCTTCCATCTCTCCCTGCCCGCACGACCATTCCTGGCCGCACCTGAAATCCACACCCTTCCCCCTGTAGTAATTAATTGCCTTTGAAAATGACCCACTTTTGGTGATGGTGTGAGTGAATCGGTGTCGCCAATCCCTTCCTTGTAGCACAGCACTGGGGCAAACAGCTTCTTGGAATTTTGAGGTCCATTCCTTCTTATGAACAAAACAACAGAGGAATCAGACAAGAGGGTAAAGGGATCTTTCTACAAAGCTTATTCCAGCCAAGGACAAATAGGACAATCGGATGTTCCCTTACCAAATCTGTCACTTGATAAATGATGATCGAAAGCCCCCATTCAGAATTGAAACAGGGCAATCAGTCACACTGAAGGTGACCGCAGTAATAAATGATTGATTCCTTCCAAGCATCGACAAAAGATCTCTGTGATGTGGCACAACTTGCAATACCGAATAGAACAAAGGAAGGTGCAGGTGGTTTGCGGAGGTGGTCTGCGGAGGGTACAGCGAGAGATGCACCTGCTTTCCTAATTCAGCAGAGCATGCGCAAGGACTGTGTTTATGAGATTTCAATGATTGTTCCAGCTCCCTGGAGGAGAGACAGTAGTCACTTTGAAATAAGTATCATCCTATAACCTACAAGAAACACAGAGGTTTGCATTCTTGTATTGGGTTGGTAGTTTGAAATGCTGGGCATGAAAGTGACTCCAAGTTTCTCTAGTTTGAAGATTTTGAATCAACCCCATGGAATACCTGAATATAACCTAGAAGATACATTGTATTAGAAATTCCAATACTTATCTCTACTGTTTGAAGGGTGTCTGAGAAATCCTCCACCAACACATACACATCAGGACTCTGGTGCCATTTCATATGCTAGGGTTTCATATTGGCTGCCGAAATTAATTTGCGGCAGACTGACCCATATACCATGGATCAAAAATATTCATTGTTAACCAAATAAGCTCAACCAGTCAACGGTAGACAACAGCATGGCACCCAGTGAAGGCTCGCTTGGCTCCTACTGAGCAGAAACTTTAATTACTGAACCGGAATGCAACTTTATTCAACAACGTCAAGGATAAAAGTAGATGGTGATCAATCAACAAAATTGGGGCTATCATAAGTGCAATAGTGATTTACATGTGTCACAATATCTCAGCTGTGTTTGGGTTTTACAATGACAATGGCCCTGAAGATCTGTGGCATTAGAAACCTGGCAGATGTGTTGAGCCAAGCAAATTTGGAGACAATGGCAGGACCGCTAACAGGTTCCTTTGACATTACAGGCTCATTTGCAGTACCCATTTGCTCTGGTGCACATCATTGGAGGTGAATGCTGGGTGCCAACATTCCATCCCTCCCCTCGTTCTCATAATGCTCCCATAAATGCAGCATACTGAGTTGTTACTGCTTTCTGCATCCCACCAGAGATATGGCTGATGTCCTCAGAACCACTGAGAAATTTCAAGCCTAGGGCAATCAAGTTAAATCTGATGTCCAACATCATAGTATGAAGCTGTACATACAAAGCACACTCGGTCATTTAAATGAATGCATGTAAAATTGGAAAAACCAACCACCACACCCCATCTGCAATTGTTCCTGGTCATAGTATCATAGAATTTACAATGCAGAAGGAGGCCATTGGGCCCATCGAGTCCACACCGGAAAGACCAACCCACCTAAGCCCACACCTCCACACTATCCCCACAACCCAGTAACCCCACCTAAACGTTTTGAACACTATGGGCAATTTAGTATGGCCAATCCACCTTACCTGCACATCTGTGGACTGTGGGAGGAAACGGGAGCACCCGGAGAAAACCACGCAGACATGGGGAGAACGTGCAAACTCTGCACAGACAGTGACCCAAGCTGGGAATTGAACCTGGGGCCCTGGAGCTGCGAAGCAACTATGCTAACCACCGTGCTACCGTGCTGTCCTTTGTTGTCATGTTGTCCAGAGGTCAGTAATCTTAGTCGCGGGATGTTACTGTCAGATTTCCTCTGGGCAGCATGATTGACCCCAGCACTTTATCCATCTTCATAAAGGTAGGGGTGAGGCTGCTGCTTTAATGTTCAGCTCCATTCTCAACTCTTTTGGATATACCCTTCTTCATTGACCATCCCTTCTTCGCTGCTGGGTCAAAAGCTTTGGGATTCCCTACCTAAGGCTGTTGTGCGAGCACCATGACCAAACAAAATATCTCAGTTCAAGGAGAGGGAGAATTGTAGCTGACAACCGGATCTGAACAACAGCCTGGCTTGCGATGACAAGTGATGAACTACATTTATACTACATAATTGCTGGGGCAATAACCATTCTAAACAAGAAAAGATACAACCACCTTTCTCTCAACATCCTGAGAATCACCACTAACCAGAATATTAATCAATAGCTTCACTCCAGAAGCAGGCTAGTGACTGAACTGTGTATAATGAGTGCCTCACCTCCTGATTCTTCAGTACCGCTCCATCATCTACAAAGCTCAAGTAAAGGGTGCAATAGAATACTTGCCATTCACCTGAATGGATATATCTGCAACAGCACTCAAGGCACTTGACAGCATCCTGAACTAAGTAGTTCACTTGATTGGTTCCGACATCGCTCAACTTAGCATCCACCCCTCCATTAATGGTATACTGTGGCTGGAGTATATATGATCTCCAAGATACATTGCAGAAACATGGTGTTTATTTTATCAGGCATGCAGCACTTAGAAGAGCAAGAGCAGCAGTATCAGAGCAATAATCTGCACGTCTACTCCAAGTCACAGAGCATCCTAGATTGGATATAAACTGGATCAAAATCCTATCTAACAACATCCCATTAACATCAAAGACTGCATTAATTCAAGGAGTGACTCCTTTTCCATAGAATCCCTACAGTGCAGAAGGAGGTCATTCAACCTATCAAGTCTGCACTGACCCTCTGAAAGAGCACCCTACCTTGGCACACTCCCCACCCTATCCCCCTAACTCCAACCAACCTGTACATCTTTGAACTGTGGGAGGAAATCAAAGCACCCAGAGGAAACCCACGCAGACAGGGGGAGAACGTGCAAACTCCACTCAGACAGAAACCCAAGGCCGGAATTGAACCAATATTCCTGTCACTGTGAGGCAGCAGTGCTAACTACTGGGCCACTGTGCTGCCATCAGAGCAATAAAGGTAGAACAGTAATGCAATACTGCCAACACCATTCATATTTTCAGATTTGTTGTGTTGTTGGCCTCTGACACAAATACACCAACCTCACATTGATGAATTGTAACGAACAATTGAGTCCTCTATTGATGAACAGTAGATGACACGCAGGGTCGGAGGAGAGCTCTACATTCACATGCTATCAGGGGAGCAGTACTGCTTCAATGGCTGTGTCACATGTTATCTTGCATCACTTCTTGTGGTGATGATCTACTTTAACCATTTACATATTCAGAGGTATGCTAATCAGAACAATGCCCGACAGAACTTAAAGAACTTTCACAACAAAATTCACCTATTTTTAAATGCTGTCGCAAGTTACATGAGTCCTTTCTTTGAAAGTATGGAGAAAAACGACAAACGTCAGAATAGGGGTGCAAGAGATGTGTGCCACCCTAGTTCGCAGGCCCAGCAAGTCAGTGAAAAAATGGAACATGCAATCACATTGTGTTGGCATCATGCTTGATGATTGTTGCATGCAACACTTAATGGGCCAAAACAAATAGTTTGACATAACAGTAAAAGAGTGACCTGTTAAAACATGGGTGTGTTTGTATTTTTGACACTGCCAGAGAACTACGAATTTGCATTCTGTGATGCTGCACTAACTTGGCACTGAGGCACTAAAAAGATGCACTGTAAGTCAACGCAGTGCACTTACGCTTCTGTAACTTAATAGGTTTTGTAAGACCCTGCATATAGTCTACTGTTTCTCTTTAGCTGTTCCTAGGCCTGAGACACAGGTGAGACATCATTCATACTTTTAGTCACTCTCACTCAGGCTTCGTTGATGCTTCTCTTAACTACAAGATGGCTCTACAAACCTCTACAAACCTAATGGGTTAAGCAGAGAGAGAAGAAAATGTTGTGAATTATATTGCTCTGTATTATACTTTGTAGGTGTCTTTTCCGATAATACAAATATCTCATCCAGAAGATTAAGATATATTGATTGAAAATGAAACCTAATTTTCACCATGCTTCTCGATTAGTATGACAAGTTTTACTGTGTTGATTTTCAGTGAAGAAAAACACACTGGACCAAAATGACAGGAAAATGAATGGTGTCCGACATACCCCTTACCCATTTAATGTTAACGATATTTAGCCCTAAGGGTTGCTGAAAGTGAGAGGTGGAAATGGCATGATGATCTCAGCAAGGCATCTGGGGTCTAAATGACCAAGGCAACTGTGTACATCCTTAACCAATCAGATTGAAACATTATGAAAGTAACAGTGCAAGGACTGAAGAAGGAAATCTAAATTTGGGTGTGTGAGATCAGTGTCAAATCGATAGCAGAAAGAACAACAAATACAATTTGAATTTATATAGCAGGAATAAAAAGTCCCAAGGTATTTCACAGGAGTATTAAAAAGTAAAATTTAACATTGATCTACATAGCAAAATATTTGGGCAGGTGGCCAAAAGCTTTTAAGAAATGTCTTTAAAGGATGAAAAAAGAGATAGAGAGGCAGAGAGGTGTAGGAAGGGAATTTCAGAGCCTAGGGCATATGCAACTGAAGGCCTGGCTATCAATGATGGAATTATTAAAATCACGTATACCTCAAGTAGCTCAGGAATCAATACGTACAGATATCTTAGAGAGTTGTGGGTCAGAAGGAAATTACAGAAATAGGGATGGAAGAGACCATGGTGGGATTTGATAAAAAGAGTGAGAAAGAGAAATAAAGAAAAGGAAAACATTGGATTAAGAGAGAATATGCGAAAAGCAACAGAAAGAAAATGTTTTTTTTCCAGATCTCCAACAATAATTAAAACCTGAAGGAATGAGACTCCATATTTGTAAATAACAACAACTTATACTTATGTAGTATTTTTAACATAATAAAATGTCCCAATAATAGTTCACAGGACCATTATAAAACAAAATGTGAGCTACATAAAGAGATGATCAAATTTCTGATCAAAGAGGTAGGTTTTAAGGACTGTCTTAAATGAGAAATATGTAGGGCAGCATGGTGGCACAGTGGCTAGCACTGCTGTCCCACGCCGCTGAGGTCCAGGGTTCGATCCCGGCTCTGGGTCACTGTCCGTGTGGAGTTTGCGCATTCTTCCCGTGTTTGCGTTGGCTTCGCCCCCACAACCCAAAAGATGTGCAGGGTAGGTGGATTGGCCACGCTAAATTGCCCCTTAATTGGAAAAAATGAATTGGGTAGTCTAAATTTTTTTTTTTTAAAAGACAAAAAAATAATGAGAAATACGTGGTAGAGAGGTGTAGGGAGGGAATTCCAGAGCTTAGGGGCCTAGTCAACTGAAAGCATGGCTACTAATGGTGGACCAATTAAACGTAGAGATCCTAAAGGGGTCAAAAGCACAGATATCTCAGGACACTGTGAGGTTGGAGGAGATTTCTGAGATGGGGAGGGGCAAGGCCATGGAGGGATTTGAAAACATGGATTTAAAATCAAAATGTTGCTTGACCAGGAACCAAAGTAGGTCAGGGAGCAGACAGACCATAGGTGAACAGATCTTCAAGAGGTAACAAAGGCATGAATGAGGGTTTCAGCAGCAAATGAGCTGAGACAGAGGCGAAGTGCAGCTGGAAGTAGGCAGTCTTAATGAAGGTGCCAATATGAGGTTGAAAGCTCATCTTAATGTCAAAGGTTGCAAACAGAGAGATTTAATCTTAGACTGTTGCCAGAGAGATGGATGGAGTTGGTAGTTAGGGAACAGAGTTTGGAATGGGGACCAAAATCAATAGCTTCAATCTTCCCAATATTTAATTGGAAGAGATTTCTGCTCATCCAGTACCGGATGTCAGATAAGCAGTCTGATCATTTAGTATCAGGGAAGGAGTCAAGTGAAGTGGTGGTGAGGCAGAGCTGGGTGGCACCGCGTAAATGTGAAAACTAACACTGTGCTTATGGATACTGTCACTGAGAGGGAGCATGTAGATGTGAAATAGCGATTTTCAGCGCCCGAGAGGCTGAGTGGCAGTATTTAACACTTGGCGCACAGTTATAAGGATAATTCAAATGAGTTGACTTAACTTTCTGCGGTAAGTTTAGTTTGTATATACAGTGCAATGAACAGGAACGTCACACCCCTCGATGCGCATCAATCGTCACACACAACGTGATGCTGTTTTCATGAAAGCAACCTTTTGATTTCCATGTTTAATTATACATCTGCCGTCGCCTTAAGCTGCTGGGGCATATGTACATAAATAACGGAGATGCTATTAGCCTCATTGTTATTTTAACAGTTTGGGGACATTTGTGTGTAATTAACAGAACAATAAAGTTCGCAGCCCTGTGAATTACTTTCAATTTCATCTCCTGCCAGTTTTCTTTCAGTGCTGAAGTTGTCTTTAAATCAGTTGATATGTGTTAATTTAAGGCTTGGTGCCTTTCTTAGGAGCACAGCTTTATTCATAACAGTAGGAGCCAGTAATGACTATGTTTCACACAATGCATCTTTCAGAGAATAAGTTATAATCTCCACATATATTGATGTCCATTAAGATGTAATAGTATGACTGCTGTTAATGTAAAACTGTAGATTATAGAAGATGCACAGCTTAATTTCCTTGACACAGTTTGATGGCCCGGGGTTTGTACTCAGGCACTCAGAATATTCTTAGAAAGAGATATCTGCACCTGTTCGTTCTGATGGATGAGGTTGTGTATCGAGCACTTTATTATATTCGGTGGGTGAATTCTTAATGTCAAATTGGGAAAAATATTACAAATTCCGAACTGCATAGTCAGAGAAAAATACAAGCCCTGAATGCCAATGAAAACCATAATCGCTGTGAAAGGGAGGAACAATAAACGGCTGTGGTATGGATTAATGATGGCTGAATGGGACTTCTGCCCCTCACTAGGGAGGGAGCCCTACCCTCTGGAGCTGCTGGCCGATCGGATTGGCCATCTTGACAGAGATGGGAAAGCATCAGTGGCTGCTGCTGGGGCTGCTTGATCAGCAAATGTGTGGACGACTGCGTGCCAAAGAAAGCAGTACGTACGTTCACCAACCGGAAACCATGGCTTAATCGAGAGATTGACTCCCTACTGAAGGACAGCTCTGAGGTGTTCAAGTCAGGCGACCCTGATCTAAACAGGAAATCCAGGTATGACCTACGCAAAGCCACCCGAGATGCCAAGAGAGAATATCAGACCAAGCTAGAGTCACAGACCAGCATTACAGACTCTCATCGGTTGTGGCAAGATCTAACCAACATAATGGCTACAAAGCGAAGCCGAGCAGTATTTCCAGCAGCAGCTCACCCCTCCCGATGAACTCACTGCTCGGTTCGAGCAGGAAACCAACGATCCACTGTCGAGTGCCCCAGCAGCCCATAACACACCCATACCCACCATCATAGCTTCCAAAGTCAGATCGGCCTTCCTGAAAGTGAACTCTCGGAAGGCGATGGGTCCAGACATGATCCCTGGTCGTACACTCAGAGCCTGCTCAGACCGTCTGGTAGATGTGTGTCGCGGACATCTTTAACCTGTCCCTACTCCGCTCCGAGGTCCCACCTGCTTCAAGAAGACCACCATCATACCGGTGCCAAAGAAGAACCAGGCAACATGCCTCAATGACTACCGTCCGGTGGCCCTGACATCAATTGTAATGAAGTGCTTCAAGAGGTTGGTCATGAAGCGCATCAACTCCATACTCCCAGAACGCCTAGATCCACTGCAATTCATATACCGCCGCAACCGGTCCACAGCAAATGCCATCTCCCTGGCCCTACACACATCCCTAGAGCATCTCGACAACGAGGACTCCTACATCAGACTCCTATTTATTGACTACAGCTCCATCTTCAACACCATAAACCCAGCCAATCTCATATCAAAGCTCCAAAACCTAGGACCTGGCTCTTCACTCTGCAACTGGATCCTCGACTTTCTGACCCACAGACAACAATCAGTAAGAATAAACAACAACACTTCCTCCACAATAGTCCTCAATACCGGGGCCCCACCAGGCTGCGTACTTAGCCCCCTACTCTACTCCTTGTACACACAGGACTGCGTGGCAAAATTTGGTTCCAACTCCATCTACAAGTTTGCTGACGATACGACCATAGTGGATTGGATCTCGAATAACGACGAGTCAGAATACAGGAGGGAGATAGAGAACCTAGTGGAGTGGTGCAGCGACAACAATCTATCCCTCAATGCCAGCAAAACTAAAGAGCTGGTCATTGACTTCAGGAAGCGAAGTAATGTACACACCCCTGTCTGCATCAACGGAGCCAAGGTGGAGATGGTTAACAACTTCAAATTCCTAGGAGTGCACATCACCAAAAATCTGTCCTGGTCCATCCACGTCGACACTACCAGCAAGAAAGCACTACAGCGCCTATACTTCCTCAGGAAACTAAGGAAATTCAACATGTCCACACTGACTCTTACCAACATTTACAGATGCACCATAGAAAGCATCCTATCGGGCTGCATCACAGTCTGGAATGGCAACTGCTCGGCCCAGGACCGCAAGAACCTTCAGAGAGTCGTGAACACCGCCCAGTCCATCACACAAACCTGCCTCCCATCCATTGACTCCATCTACACCTCCCACTGCTTGGGGAAAGCGGGCAGCATAATCAAAGACCCCTCCCATCCGGCTTACTCACTCTTCCAAATTCTTCCATCGGGCAGGGGATATAAAAGGCTGAGAACACACACAAACAGATTCAAAAACTGCTTCTTCCCCACTGTTACCAGACTCCTAAATGACCCTCTTATGGACTGACCTCATTAACACTACGCCCTGTATGCTTCATTCGATGCCGGTGTTATGTAGTTACATTGTGGACCTTGTATTGCCCTTTTATGTATTTTCTTTTTCTTTTCTTTTATTTTCATGTACTGAATGATCTGTTTGAGCTGCTCGCAGAACAATGCTTTTCGCTGTACCTCGGTACACGTGACAAAGAACAAACAAACAAATCCAAATCGAAGAAGCAAAAGGCCATGGTCCATGGGCCCTGGCGCAGATACGTCAAGGGTATTGGGCTGGGTGGGTTTGGGTAGGTTGGGGAGAGGGTTAGAGGGGAGTGAGTGGCTTTAAGGGAGGGAGGAATGGGTAGGAAGGAAGGGGGGGGTTCATCCTTAGGGGGTGTGGATTCCACCTTGTGATCGGCAAAGGGCTTCTCCTGAAGAGTGACCCTCTCCCACCCCACACCTTCTTTCCACCATTTACACATTTCAGGGGGAAGAAAACGGATGGCCCACTCCTGCCCGACTGCCCACCGCAAACCATATTGTGGCTTGGGCAGCATATAATCAATCAGGGGCAATTGGTTTGATTACTGGTTTAGTTGACCCTGAATTATTTGATTAACTATGGAGGTGAGCTCGGGAAGGGGCAGTAAGGTGGTGCCCTGCCTGTTTTATGTACCACCCCATGCGAAACACGTGACACCCTCTCACCCTCTGGAGAAGCTTCGAATCATTGACACCCCTTTCTGGATTTCTGCTTTGTTCTGCTGATGTGCTCATCCCCAGTTGTCAGTTTCAGTGGAGTGAGGGCAGCGAATGTGACACTTTCACCACCATTAGCAGCACAAAACCCAGGCCATGTTTAGCAGTCTAGCGCTGCAGCGAGGAAAGTGACACAAATGAAGGAGACCCACGATGGTCATTGGCTAGAATGAGTGCAGTTCGGTCTTTAAAAATCAACTTTGGAATTGACGCCATGGCAGAAGCACCCCAGGAGCAGCATAAATGATGGCATAAATCCCTTATCCCATTATTTCCTGAGAATTGAGCTCGAGAACACAAAGCCTATGCTATAGATGAACCATTTCAAATGGTAAAGGTCCCCATGAATTGTGAGCAAAAATATAAAACATAAAGTCTTATTCTTAACTTGATAAATCCCGCAGGAGCATCATGTATTTTTTCTATTTCCAAAATGTATTTCATTGGGAAGATTTGCAGGTCCAAATGAAAGTTGTTTGCTCCTGCCCTCTAGTGGCAGAGGAGAATTAATACACACAAAGACAAATATTTGCTTGTGATCATGCCATTGGTTAAATTTGACTAGCGCAAGGAAAGCAGATTACCTTGCAGCTTTTGCAATGTTAAGGGAAGATGCAAAATCTGAAATGCAGAGCAATGACATCTGTTTTCTATTTAAACATCAACGCAATATGTTCTTATCTCGGCTGGAGGGGAGTCAATAGTGCATACGGGTTAGAAATAAAATGGAAATACAGTTAGTCTCTATTGTATTCAATGAGGAAACTGAAAAGGTAAGTCAAAGTAGTTTATTTCCTACTCACAGTAAGGAAATACAGATGCAAAATAACAGCCCAAGTCCCAGCCAGGACCATTCGAAGATGCCGGCCTCCTTCTGGGCCGGCTTTTATCTCGGGGATGAATGAATGAAATCGCTTATTGTCACAAGTAGGCTTCAAATGAAGTTACTGTGAAAAGCCCCTAGTCGCCACATTCCGGCGCCTGTTTGGGGAGGCTGTTACGGGAATCGAACCGTGCTGCTGGCCTGCTTTGGTCTGCTTTCAAAGCCAGCGATTTAGCCCTGTGCTAAACTGCCCCTGATGTAACAGGCCCCGCTGTTTGCCTCCACCCTTCAGCAGGAGAGCTGGTACTCCACAAGCCCGTCAGGGAGGTCAGTCGGGTCATCCCATGGGGGTTCTAATATCCCTCCCCCCCCCTCAAAGTCCGCAAGCCCCTCTGCCATAGAGGGTGGACGAGGCTACTTTTTCCACTTTGCCCGCAGTTGAGCCACCGGCTGTTGCGGGGCTGGGGCGGAGGGGGGTGTAGCATGTTGGGAGATGTTGTTTTCATGGCGATCGTCTGGGGTCGCTGTCGCCGACTGTTCCCTGAGCCTTCATGTCCTCCACCTCGTGCATCTCAGTGTCAGTACCCCTCAGAGGGGTTTCGCCCCAGGCCCCCTTGTGCCGGGCAAGTAGGACCAAAAATCAGCTTGTCCGATGGGGTCGGACCTGACGTTGGCCCCCTGCTTTTGCGCTATTCGTCCCATGTTTTTGCCGTGTAAGATACCAGTGCCGTTCATTCCACTGTGGTCCCAGCTATCCACCGAGCACAACCTCAAGTTCCAGATGTGTACCATGTCCCCCAGTCAAAAGCATCTTGCATCCATCTGCTTCGGTACTGCCTCTGGCGTTCTTATCTCCATTCCACTTTCCTGCTAATATTGGGGAAGGTTAGACGAAGGCGGATTCTCAGCCTCCAGCCCATCAGCAGTTTCACTGGTGCCACTTCGGTAATAAACTACTTTGACTTACCTTTTCGGTTTCCTCATTGAATACAATAGAGACTAACTGGCGTGGTGCGGTGGTAGCTGAACAGAAAATGCTTCAACCTTGTCTCCACAGATCCCGTAGCCTGTTTCTTCATGCCCTTTCTTGAACATCTGCACTACTCGTTCAGCAAGACCGTTTGAGGATGGGTGTTATGGGGAAGTCCGGATTTGCTTCACCCCATTTGACTTTATGAAATACACAAATTCCTCACTTGTAAACACGGTACCAATGTACATGACCAATGCCTCTAGGATGCCATGCGTACTGAATGAGAGCAGTAGCTTCTTGATGGTAGCATTCAAAGTGGTGGACATCATTCGATGGACATGTAATCATTTGGAATGGGCATTCACTATCAGCAAGAACACCGAGCCTTGAAAGGGTCTGCCGGAGTCCGCATGCTGGCGCAACTAAGGTCGACCTGGCCATTCCCAAGGGTGGAGGGACCCAGCTGGTGGGAGCTTCTGATGTTCCTGGCATGTGGTGCATTGCTGGGCCAACTTCTCCAAAGCCCCACCCAAGCCTGGCCACCTTACGTAGCTCCTGGTGAGCATTTTCATCTCCGACACCCCCGGGTGTCCATTGTGCAGGTCTTGGAGTACAAACTTTCTGCCCTGACTCGGAATCAAAATATGAGCTCCCCGCAGGAACTCTCACTGCTTGGCCTTGAAAACCCACAAATCCATAGGCAGTTTTCCTTGCCGACCCCCATGCAAGAAGACATGGCGTAACTTTGCCAAGACTGAGTCCTTCTGCATCCAGTCATGAACTTGTGTGGCTCTGACTGGCAAAGTACTTCTTGGAGAAGAGAAGGTTGAGGGGAGATTTGACAGTGGCATTCAAAATCATGAGGGATCTGAACAGAATAAATCGGGAGAAACTGTTCCCTTGGTACAAGAATTGAGAAACAGAGGGCACAGATTTAAGGTACCTGGCAAAAGAAGCAATGGCGACAGGAGGAAAAACCTTCCCATGCAGCGAGTGGTTAGGGCCTGGAATGAGCTGCCTGAGAGTGTGGTGGAGGCCGGGTCAAACAGAGACTTTCAAAAGAGAATTGGATCATCATTAAGGGAAAAGTTTGCAGAACTACGGGGAAAAAAGGCAGGATAATGACACAAGGTATATTGGTCCTACAGAGGGCTCGCATAGACATGACATGCCAAATTGCCTCCTACTGTGCTGTGACTATTCTATGAGGTGCCCCCTCCCCACACCCCACCCTACTTCAACCTTCATGGAGTGTGGAGACTTTGAATATCGGTGCACAGGAGTTAAACAAACGAGCTGCTCTATCTCTGATCGGGTCAAGTTGCAGGGGTACGGGGAAAAGACAGGGGAATTGCACTAAGCCATGATTCACGTTTGGAGAATCAGTGCAGACACGATGGGCCAAAAGAGGCTCCCGGGCGGTCAGGCTCTGGTTAGGATGGCACCTTGGCACTGCCAGCCTGACACCCTGGCACTGCCACCCAAGCACACTGGCAGTGCCACCAAGCTGCCCAGGGCACTGCCAGAGTTCCAGGTTGGCAGTACTAAGGTGGCCAGGTGCCAGGTTGCCCGTGTTAGGGATCAAGTCCGGGGGTGCCCTGCTCTTATGCAGTGGGGTGAGGGGGAAGGTGGTTTGAGGATCCCCTAACGTGTAAGTTGAGGTGTTGGAGGGGTCCAGAGACCGCGGTGACAAAATCATATTAACAGAAAACAGAAAAAAAATCTAGCATTTATAAGGAAACTATAAAAGCATTTTATAGCCAATGAAACATTTTTGAAGTGTAGTCAATGTTGTAATGTAGGAAAGGCAAAAGCCAATTTGCACATAACAAGCCCCCAAATGCAGCAATGTGATAATAGTCATATCTCTGGTTTTGTGATGTACATTGAGTCAGGACACTCCATGCACTCCTTTGGAATAATGCCGGAGGATCTTTTGTATTCACCGAAGAGGACAGACAAGGCCTCAGTTTAATGCATCGTCTGAGAAATAGCACCTCCAACAGTGACAGCAATCCCTCAGGCCTACACTGAAGCGCCAGACCTGATTTTTGTCCTGGAGTGGCCTTGTGACTCAGAGGCAAGAATGACAAATCCCAAATTTCTTTACCCGTCAGTCTGGCCTCAATAAAAGTCGAGATGGATTTGCAGGTACAGCATTAGTTAGTTTATTTAGCTTGCAAGCTTTACTCAGTTCACAGTGGCACAAAGCACATCTTGCTTCGTACACTTCTGGAATCAAGTGAGTCTGTAGAACAAAGAAGTCTCTACTGATACATTCAAATGGCATCAAGTTTCACATACACGATTCCCATAGGTCATCCTATACCCCTCCTGACCTGGTCAGACATTCTGATTGGCTCACTTCCAATCCCTTCCTCTGGCCCCTATTACCCAGCATCCTTTTCTCCTCCTTTGGTGGACACACCTCTTCCTTTGCTTTGCCATGCGGTCTAAAATCCTTTGTCTGTGAACTCACCAGAATTAGACTGGCCTACCTCTACATTACATTGACTAATATCTCTAAAGTAACTATTTTATATCACATTCATCATTAACATAACCAACTGATCCCTGGTGACACTCATCATATTAATGTTATTAGTGTTCATTGCAGGCGATATAAAAAGCAATACTGGTGAATTCAGCATAATAATGAAAAAATATATATGAGGAAAATCCGTTTACTACTTAAATAGGAGATGTTGTTCTGACTGGACCACAGGAGAGACCTCCTCATTTGTTAACTTCCTGTATGGGGCCACAATTTTGTTATGCCCCAGGTGAGGAGGAATTAGCTGGCTCTCCTTCTTCAAACACCACCTGCCCCCTTCCCCTGCACTCCCTTGGTTGGTTGCAACAAGGTTAATTTGAAAGGAATCCCTTCATCCATGGATAACTTTTCCTACTCCAAATGTATTTACTTTTTAGAAGGAGCAAATTTTACCAGACTTTCCTGAGTCAAAGAAAGGGTAAGTTTATTAGTTACGAAAAAGAAACCTGAGAAAATTATTTTTAAAAATGCAACATACACATTCACACACTGATCAGGTAAGAAGTTAAGAAAGTTTTTTTTAAATGGAATAGCCTTTGGCTTGTCCATGAGCGTAAATGGTAGCTGACATTGGCAGGTTAGCAGTTAGTTTGGAGACACTGGATTCTGTAGGTTGGTTGAAAAGCTGTATGATTTCCGTAAGCTCGTGGCTTTTTTTATCCCAGTTCACTGTGTATTCTACTAGGGAACAAACACCTGGGCGGGATTCTCCAATAATGGGCTACATCCCCACGCCAGCATCAAAATGCGGGCGTTTCACTCTGGACTTTCCTTAAGAAAGTGCTCCCCGCAGCTCTGGCTCCGGATTCGGGGCCCTGCACGTCCGGTCGGGAGTCCGCACATGCGCATGGCCGCCCCGTGCGGCATGGCGGTCTCACACCGTGGACCATGATGAATGAAGTAGGTCCCCCCGAGATCGCGCGCCCGCGGATTGGTGCCGCCCGATCGCTTGCCTGGACGTCTGTGAGGACCCCCCCCCCCCCCCCCCCCAGTGGAAGATCCCCCCGCCCCCCACCAGGGCGGCAGCGGACTGAGTCCACCGCCACCACCGGCCGTTCCCGACAGGCAAAACGTGGTCAGAACCACGCCGTCGGGAACTCGGCCAGTTTTCCTGGGAGATTGGCCACGGGGGCCTCGGTCAAAGGCCCCCTACCTGGGCCATGTAGACGGCGCGTGCACGATTTACCTTCACTTTGGAACGTGGCCTTGCATTTTAAAGCAGTTTGTTCTGTCTCATTTCAAATTCCAGAATTTCAGTTAAACATTTAAAAAATATTTTTTCAAAAAAATAAAGAGCTGTAACTTCATGGCAATGTGCACCATACCTGTCAGGTGTTTTTTGTTTTTCTGTTCCTAAGATGTTAAACAAATGCTTTAGCGAGTCAGACTCTCCTAACACCAAAGGTTAACTTCTTTTCCGTAATAAAATTACCATATCGAAGATGCTGTGGACACTGAGGCAAGTACACTGAAGTAAACAAATTTTTTTTCAAAGTAAAGTGCAATGTCTAAGGCAGTTATACAACTTTCCCTCATCATCATTAATTATCATAGAATTTACAGTGCAGAAGTAGGCCATTCGGCCCATCGAGTCTGCACCAGCAATTGGAAACAGTACCCTACCCAAGGTCAACACCTCCACCCTATCCCCATAACCCAGTAACCCCACCCAACACTAAGGGCAATTTTGGACACTAAGGGCAATTTGTGTCCAAAAAAGGTTAGGTGGGGTTACTGGGTTACGCGGATAGGGTGGAGGCATGGGCTTAGTTATGGTTCTCTTTCCAAGGGCCGGTGCAGACTCGATGGGCCGAATGGCCTACGTCTATACTATATATTCTATGATTTACCACAATGGGCAAGCAAATGCCAGTGAACATCCTGGCAAAGCTCAGGTGACCTGTCAAGTTTAGTTCCATTGCCAGAAGATATTGTTCTCAGATTGTGCAGAACATTATCTAGTAAGACAATAGAAGGAAAAAGAATCAAATGTTTAAGAATATTACCCCAAACTGGCGAAGGAAATCGAACTGCATGAATCTGAATGCTTCTGACTTTCAGTGTGCGTGTGAAACATGGATTGTCTACTCAACCCACCAAGCTCATTATTGCAAGTGTTATGGTAAGATGCTGTAAGAGGCAGTGCAATAGTGTGAAGTGCAGTGGTGGGAAGAGTGCAGCTTTGCTTGGCAGGTCACTTTGTGTGAAAAAGTGCTGAAGAATTGCCAAAACCACATTTCCTGCAACACAACAACAAACAGCAATGCTCTTACTGCTCTTACAAACCTTACAAAATACCAATGGGCAATCGGCAAAACCAAAAATCAGCAATAGTTTGCGTGAGGTGATACAGCATAGCCACAGCTACTGTTGCTCAATTTAACACTAATGCGAATATCAATTTACAACAAAATGAATAGAATGAAAATGGTGAGTACATAACCATCCCCTTTTATGCTGCTAAAAGCAATGTTCATAGTCAAGAGCAATTCTGGTGATCATTGTTATTTGCAATGGACAATCGAATAGAAGATTTTAACATTGAATCAAGATTTAGCTATACTAAACTGCACACAAATGTATTCTCATCTTTTGTGTGATCTAATAGGCAGCCACTAATGAAGAAATGTTCTGTGGTTCTAAATTTTCCCTCAGTGCTGGTTTGCAAAACTCAACAAATTCATCAGGGAGAGTGAGCAGAGACTGAAATTGTATGAGATGTAATATTGAAATGGATGAATACAGTTACAACACAGAAGCAACTGATGAGATTGAAGTTCCCCTCACAATGAGTTAGAGCTCTGTTATTACATCTGCAAGCAGAGATCCCTATAGGCATGCACGGAATAATAAATATTCTCATCCATGTTGCTTCGATATAGGCATGCCTTGTGGTTCTTCATTTACTATATGTGTGTGTCGGATTTTATTGTTTTAAAATTCTGATGTTGAAAAGCAGCTTTAGGCTGGTACAATAAAACAGCCATCTGTCTGCTGCCAAATTTTTTAGAATGTAATTGTTTGATACAAAACTTTCATAAATTTCATAGAATTTACAGCGCAGAAGGAGGCCATTCGGCCCATCGAGTCTGCACCGGCTCTTGGAAAGAGCACCATACCATGGTCCACACCTCCACCCTATCCCCATAACCCCGCCCAACACTAAGGGCAATTTTGGACACTAAGAGCAATTTATCATGGCCAATACACCTAACCTGCACATCTTTGGACTGTAGGAGGAAACCGGAGCACCCGGAGGAAACCCACACACACACGGGGAGGATATGCAGACTCCGCACAAACAGTGACCCAAGCCGGAATCGAACCTGGGACCCTGGAGCTGTGAAGCAATTGTGCTATCCACAATGCTACCGTGCTGCCCCTCATACGTGGGGATAAACTTTCTGCTATTCGTCAGTTTTTTGCAGTCTCTGTAGAGTCTATTATTTTTTCTTTTCTTTCAAAACTATGGGCAGCACAATAGCATAGTGGTTAGTACAGTTGCTTCACAGCTCCAGGGTCCCAGGTTCGATTCCCGGCTTGGGTCCGGTTTCCTCCCACAATCCAAAGATGTGTGGGTTAGGTGGATTGTCCATGCTAAATTGCCCTTCGTGTCCAAAAAGGTTAAATGGAGTTACTGGGTTACAGGGATAGGGTAGAAACGAGGGCTTGAGTAAAGTGCTCTTTGTAAGGGCCGGTGCAGACTCGATGGGCTGAATGGCCTCCTTCAGCACTGTAAATTCTATGATTCCACATATTTGTTCCAGTCCTGACAATATTTGAATTATGGTGCAAATTTGGAGGTATTCCACACATATCTAAACAGGTCATTTAGAGAAAACAAAAATACAGCACCAACAGGCATTATTTTTATTCATTCCAGGGATGTGGCTTTACCAGCTGGGGCAGTATTTATTTCCCATCCCTAGTTGCCCTTGAGAAGGTGGTGATGACCTGCCTTCTTTACCCGCAGCAGTCCGTGTGGTGTAGGTACACCCACAGTGTTGTTCGGGAGGAAGATCCAAGGTTTCGACCCACTGACAGTGAAGGAACGGCGATATATTCCCACATCAGGATGTTGAGTGGCTTGGACGGGATCTTCCAGGTGGTGGTGGCCCCACCTGTCTGCTACCCTTGTCCTTCTAGATAGCAGCGGTCATGGGTTTGGAAGGTGCTATCTAAGGAGCTTTGATAAATTCCTGCAGTGTATCTTGTAGATGGTACACATGGCTGCTACTGCGCATCAGTGGTGGAGGATGTAGCACGGTAGCACAAGTGGATAGCACTGTGGCTTTACAGCACCAGAGTCCCAGGTTCAATTCCTCACTGGGTCACTGTCTGTGCGGAGTCTGCACGTTCTCTCCGTGTCTGCATGGGTTTCCTCCGGGTGCTCCAGTTTCCTCCCACAGTCCAAAGACGTGCAGGTTGTGGTGATGTGCATCAATGTAAATGTATGTAGGCTAGCTAGATACTAGAGGGAGCACTAGAGACATCACACACACACACACTCAACCAATAGATCAGTTAGATAGGACACGACCAATGGACATTCACGATACACACAGAGGTGACACCACCACAGGAGGGCATTACACCAACCCATATATAAAGGACACCACACACATGATCTGCCTCTTTCCAGTGGAGACAGTCAGTGAGTAGAGACACAGGGTTGATTCAATATTACACCCATCACGTGGATTGCAGCAACTGGTTAGTCAGTCTGGGTAGCTAAAGTAGGATTAGCAGTAGTGTCGAACCCGAGTAATAGAAATGTAAATAGTTTAATAAACATGTTGAACTTATCTCCACGTCTGAATCTTCCTTTGTCAAGTGCACCACAAGGAAGCCGCTTATGTTACACCTAGGACATAACAAATCACAGGTTAGGTGGATTGGCCATGATAAATTGCCTTGGTGACCAAAAAGGCTAGGAGGGGTTATTGGGTTACGGGGATAGGGTAGAAGTGAGGGCTTAAGTGGGTCGGTGCAGACTCAATTGGCCGAATGGCCTCCTTCTGCACTGTATGTTCTATGTTGTGAAAGGGGTGCCAATCAAGCGGGCAGCTTTGTCCAGAATGGTGTCAAGCTTCCTGTACATCGTAAGAGTTGCACTCATCCAGGCAAGTGGAGAGTATTCCATCACACTCCTGACTTGTGCCTTGTAGATTGTGGGCAGGCTTTGGGCAGTCAGGAGATCAGTTTCTCGCCACAGGATCCCAAGCCTCTCACCTACTACTGTAACCACGGTATTTATATGGCTGGTCCAGTCAAGTTTAACACTAATGGGAATATAAATGTATATATAAACACATAACCACCTATCACAAAGCTTCTGTTTTGTTCTTTCCTCCCTTGACTCTTAGTGGTTAGCACAGTTGCTTCACAGCTCCAGGGTCCTAGGTTCGATTCCCGGCTTGGGTCTCTGTCTGTGCGGAGTCTGCACGTTCTCCCCGTATCTCCGGGGTTTCCTCCGGGTGCTCCTGTTTCCTCCCACAGTCCAAAGATGTGCAGGTTAGGTGGATTGGCTATGCTAAATTGCCCTTAGTGTCCAAAAAAGGTGGGGTTACGGGGATAGGGTGAGGTGTGGGGATAGGGTGGAGGTGGGGGCTTGTGTAGGGTGCCTTTCCAAGGGCCGGTGCAGACTTGATGAGCCGAATGGGCTCCTTCTGCACTGTAAATTCTATGAAACAATAATAAAGGCTTGCGTTCCAGAAATAGTCATGTACCTAGCCAAGCTGTTCAAATATAGCTATAACACTGGCATCTACCCAGCAATGTGGATAATTGCCCAGCTATGTCCTGTCCACAAAATGCCGGACAAATTCCATCCAGCCAGTTACTACTCTGTCAGACTCCTCTCAATCAACAGGTAAGTGATGAAAGGAGTCATCAACAACACTATCAGCTGTCACTTACAAACCAATAACCTGCTCACTGATGTTCAGTTTGGAATGTGCCAGCGCTTCACCACATCACAGCTTTGGTCCAAACATGGTAAAAAGAGGTGAACTCAGGATGGGAGGTGACATCAAGGCAGTATTTGACAGATTGCAGCATCACGGAGCCCTTGGCAAAATTGAAGTCAATGAGAATCAGTGGGAAAACTCTTCATTGTTTTGAGTCATACCTCGCACAAAGAAAGCTGATTGTCAGGGGTCAATTATCTCAGTCCAAGGACATTGCTGCAGAAGTTCCTCAGAGTAGTGTCCTGGGCCCAATCATCTTCAGTTACTTCATCAATGACCAGCCTTCTAAAATAAGGTCTGAAATGTGGATGCTCATTGGTGATTGCACCATATTCAGCACCATTCACAACTCCTCAGACACTGAAGCAGGGTCGACAGGGCTGTATTTGCCATTGTCATTTCCAGTGACGTGTGGTCCGTCTGTTTTTTCTTTTTTTATTAATTTCTTAGTAGTTTGATACAACTGAGTGTTTTGCTGAGCTATTTCAGAGGATATTTAAGATTCAATCACATTGCTGTGGATCTGGAGTCACATGTAGGCCAGACCAGGTGAGTACTTCGATTTTCTTTCCGGGGATTCAGCTGGGTTAGAAAGGGAGTTCCAGATTCTTGTTCCCATAACAGTGAAGCAATGGTGAAATACCTCCAAGTTAGGAAGTTGTGTGACTTGGAGGTGAACTGCAGGTGGTGGTGTTCCCATTTGTCTGCTGCTTTTGTTCTTCGAAGTGGTAGGGATTGCAGGTTTGGAAGATGCTGATGAATGAGACCTGGATGTCATTGTGGAACAGTCGCTGAAGGTAGGCATACAGGTATAGCAGGCGGTGAAAAAGCACTATCACATTTAGCATGATGGTAGTGCTACACAACACAACGGATGGTCTCCTCAATGTAAAGATGGGACTTTGGCTCCACAAGGACTGTATGGTGGTTACTCCTATCGATGCATTTGTGGCAGGTAGGTTGATGAGGGTGAGGTCAAGAATGTTTTTCCCTCTTGTTGATTCATAGATTCAGAACAGGTCTAGCAACTCAATATAGGGATTGCAGGTTTGGAAGATGCTGTTGTGGGCCATCAGCAGCAGCAGCAGAATTGTACTCAGCCATGATCTGTAACCTCATGGTCCGGCATCTTCCCCACTTTACCATTACCACCAAGCCAAGGGATCAAATCTGTTTCAATGGAGAGTGCAGGAGGGCATGCCAGGAGCAACACCGTGCAGACCAAAAAATGAGGAGTCAACCTGATGAAGCTACAAAACAGGACTACTTGCATGCCAAACAACTTAAGTAGCAAGTGATCATAGAAACATAGAAACATAGTAAATAGTGCAGGAGTAGGCCATTCGGCCCTTTGAGCCTGCACCTCCATTCAATATGATCCTGGTTGATCATGCAAATTCAGTATCCCACTCACCCGCTTTCTCTCCATACCTCTTGATCTCTTTAACCACAAGGGAGACCTCTAGCTCCCTCTTGAATATATCCAACGAACTGGCCCCAGCAGCTTTCTGTGTTAGTGAATTCCACAAGTTCACACCTCTCTGAGAGAAGAAGTTCTTCCTCATCTCAGTCCTGAATAGCTTACCCCTTATTCTTAGGCTGTGACCCCTAATTCTGGACATCCACAACATCGGCAACATTCTTCTCGCATCTAGCCTTCTCAGTCCCATCAGGATTTTATATATTTCTATGAGATCCCCTCTCATTCTTCTAAACTCCAGTGAGTACAAGCCATGTTGATCCAGTCTTTCTTCATATGTCAGTCCTGTCATCCCGGGAATTAGTCTGGTGAATCTTCCCTGGACACCCTCAATAGCAAGAATGTCCTTCCTCAAACTAGGAGACCAAAACTGCATACAATACTCAAGGTGTGGCCTCACCAAGGTGCTGTATAACTACAGCTAGACATCCCTACTCCTATACTCAAATCCTCTCGCTATGAAGGCGAGCAAGCCATTAACTTTTTTACCGCCTGCTATACTTGTATGCCTACCTTCAGCGACTGTTCCACCATGACATCCAGGTCTCATTGCACTTCCCCTTTTCCTAAATTGCCACCATTCAGATAATCTGCCTTCCTGTTTCTGCCACCAAAATGGATAACCTCACATTTACCCACATTATATTGCATTTGCCAAGTATTTGCCCACTCAGCCAGCCTGTCCAAGTCACCGTGCAGCCTCTTTGCATCTTCCTCACTGCACACACTGCCACCAAGCTTAGTGTTATCTGTAAATTTGGAGATATTGCATTCAATTCCTTTGTCCAAATCATTAATTCATATTGTGGACAGTTGGGGTCCCAGCATTGAACCCTGCAGTACCTCACTAATCACTGCCTGCCCCTCTGAAAAGGCCCTGTTTATTCTCACTCTCTGCTTCCTGTCTGCCAATCAGTTCTCTATCCACGTCAATACACTACCCCAACACCATGAGCTTTAATTTTGCTCACTAATCTCTTGTGTGAGACCTTGTCAAAAGCCTTTTGAAAGTCCAGGTACACAACATCCACTGGTTCACCCTTGTACACTCTCCTGGTCACATCCTCAAAAAATTCCAGATGATTTTTCAAGCATGATTTCCCTTCGTGAATCCATGCTGACTTGAACAGATCCTGTCCACACTTTCCAAATGCTCCGTTATTTCATCCTTAGTAATTGGCTCCACCATTTTCCACACCACCGATGTCAGGCTAACCGATCGACAGAGCTAAGAAATCCCACAACCAGCGGATCATAATAATCTTTATTATTGTCACAAGTAGGCTTACATTAACACTACAATGAAGTTACTGCGAAAATCCCCTAGTCGCCATACTCCGGCGCCTGTTTGGGGGAGAATTCAGAATGTCCAATTCACCTAACAGCATGTCTTTCGGGACTGGTGAGAGGAAACTGGAGCACCCGGAGGAAACCCACGCAGACACGGGAATAACATGCAGACTCCGCACAGACAGTGACCCAAGATGGGAATCGAACCTGGGACCCTGGCACTGTGAAGCAACAGTGCTAATCACTGTGCTACCCAGGATCAGATCTAAGCTCTGCAGTCCTTCAACATCCAATCGTGAATGGTGGTGGACAATGAAACAACCTCACTGAAGAAGGAGGCTCCACAAATGTGGGCTGGGTCAGCACAGTGGGCTAAACAGCTGGCTTGTAATGCAGAACAATGCCAGCAGCGCGGGTTCAATTCCCGCACAGGCCTCCCCGAACAGGCGCTGGAACGTGGCGACTAGGGGCTTTTCACAGTAACTTCATTGAAGCTTACTTGTGACAATAAGCGATTATTATTAATAATATTATTATTAAATATCCCTATCTTCAATGATGGAGGAGCCCAGCACATCTGTGCAAAAGACAAGGCTGAACAATTCACAATAATCTTCAGCCAGAAGTGCCGAATGGATGATCCACCTCGGTCTCCTCCAGAGGTCCCCAGCGTCACAGATGTCAGTCTTCAGCCAATTCGATTCACCACACTTGATATCAAGAAAAAGCTGAAGGCATTGGATACTGCAAAGGCTGTGGGGCCCTGACAATATCACAGCAATAGCACTGAAGACTTGTGCTCCAGAACGTGCCGCATCCCTAGCCAAGCTGTTCCAGTAGGGCTACAACACTGGCATCTACCCGGCAATGTGGCAAATTGTCCAGGTGTGTTGTACACAAAAGGCAGGACACATTCAACCCAGCCAATTACCACCCTATCAGTCCATTCTCCATCATCAGCAAGGTAATGGAAGGAGTCATCAAAAGTGCTATCAAGCGTCACTTACTCAGCAATAAACTACTCACGGGCGCTCAGTTTGGTTCTGCCAAGGTCACTCAGCTCATTATAGCCTTGGGTCAAACATGGACAAAAGAGCTGAATACCAGAGGTGAGGTGAGAATGACTGCCCTTGACATCAAGGCTGCATTTGATCGTGCATGGCATCAAGGAACCCTAGCTAAACTGGAATCAATGGGAATCAGAGTGAAAACTTTCCACTGGTTAAATTCATATCTAGCACAAAGGAAGATAGTTGTGGTGGTTGGAGGTCAGTGATCTCAGTCCCGGGATCATCACTGCAGGAGTTCGTCAGGGTAGTGTCCTAGGCTCAACCATCTTCAGCTGCTTCATTAATGACCGTCCTTCCAACACAAGGTCAGATGTGTGAATGTTCACTGATGATTGCACAATGTTCAGCACTATTCGTGACTCCTCAGACACTAAAGCAGGCCACTTGCAAATGCAACAAGACCTGGACAATGTCCAGGCTTGGGCTGACAAGTTGCAAGTAGCATTCGCGCTACACATGTGCCAGGCAATGATCATCTCCAATAAGAGAGAATCAAACAATCACCACGTGTTATTTAGTGGCATTACCATCACTGAATCCCACACAGTCAACAGCCTGGGGGATTATCATTGACCACAAACTGAACTGGACTAGCCATTTAAATATTGTGGCTACAAGAGCAGATCAACGGCTAGGAATCTTGCAGCGGGTAACTTACTTCCTGATTCCCCAAAGCAAGTCCACTACCTACGAAGCACAAGTCGGGTGTGTGATGGAATACGCTCCACTTGCCAGGATGAGTGCATTGATTAGCACCACTTCCACAAGCATTCACTCCCTCCACCATCGATGCTCAGTAGTGGCAGTGTGTACCATCTACAAGATGCAGTACAGGAACTCACCAAGGCTCCTCAGGCAGCACCTTCCAAACCCATGACCACTACCAAATGCCATTGTAGAGTGAAACACCCTCATGCGGCGAATAAGGCATCATAGGAAAACAGTTTTCCTCCAACAAACCTCCTGGAACTTTGCTTAAATTGCTTGGTCTATTACTGTGACCAATCTTATCAAATCGGAGCTGGTCTGCAATATCAACCCTTCCTTGCAAGGTTTTGTTTACTGTACTGACCTCAGCCGGGCTGGTATCGATGACGGAGAGGTTATCAATCACTCTGGGATTTCATACGATTTCAGTATATTTTTATAACAATGTTTGCACCAAAATGCTCATTTTCTGAAGATATGAAATAATTTTTTGTGACAAGTGATTCTAAATGAATAATGCTGTAAATTTGAAGAACAGCTTTTTCCCCACAGCTACAAGACTCCTCAACGACTCCCCCTCGGACTGATCTGTTCCCTGTAAGAACACTATTCACGATGCCCTATGCTGCTCTTCTCATGTATTTGCTTTGCTTGCTTTGTTTGGACACTTGTTCCGCACTGTAACCAATCACTGTTTGTCGATGTACCATTTGTCAATGTTCTCTGTTGATTATTCTTTTGTCTATTGAAGGGACTATTTATTGAGATTCGGCCCATGGTCTATAGCTTTCTCTGCTATTTTTGGTGTTGAACTGGTCAACAAATAGAGCAAGTTCCTTTGCATTTGTTTCAGTGCTGGGTCGACACTCAAGGACTGTACAGTGTATCCTGTGAAGGGCCATGGTATATTTAACAACAACCTCCGTTGTGTTGAACTGCACATGTGCACAATCCTAAGTTGCGGTCTGATCTATCCCGTTGTATGGGTTGCATTCTGATGCAACATACTATTCATTAACTAAGCAGGGTGGCAGGACAGACCATACTCAGCCGAAGGGGACTAATAAGAGGTTTACAAAAGTGAGCCAGGATTACTTGCCTTTTGAATTTTCACCTCGTCCTGTGAGGAAGCTTAACCCCCTTTCATTGATGACAGAAGCAGAAAGGGAATTTGTGCAGTTTGCCATTCCCTGAGGGGTTGTATTTCCATATAGATTGGTGGCTTCCCTACTGCCTGATATTGATTTGATTTATTGTCACATGTATCGAAGTACAGTGAAAAGTATTTTTCTGCGGCCGAGGGAACATACACAGTACGTATACAGTAGACAAAAGAATAATCAACAGAGAATATTGACAAATGGTACATCGACAAACAGTGATTGGTTACAGTGCGGAACAAGGGTCCAAACAAAGCAAATACATGAGCAAGAGCAGCATAGGGCGTCGTGAATAGGGTTCTTACAGGGAACAGATCAGTCCAAGGGGGAGTCGTTGAGGAGTCTTGCAGCTGTGGGGAAAAAGCTGTTCCTATGTCTGGATGTGCGAGTCTTCAGACTTCTGTACCTACTGCCTGATGGAAGGGTCTAGAAGAAGGCAATGCCTGGGGAGGGGTCTCTGCCTTCCTGAGGCAGCGGGAGGTGTATACAGAATCAATGTGTGGGTGGCAAGCTTGTGTGATGCGTTGGGCTGAGTTCACCACACTCTGCAGTCTCTTGCGATCTTGGATTGAGCAGTTGCCATACCAGGCTGTGATGCAGCTGGATAAGATGCTCTCTATTGCCCATCTGTAGACGTTTGTGAGAGTCGATGCAAACATGCCAAGTTTCTTTAGCTTCCGTAGGAAGTAGAGACGCTGTTGGGCTTTCTTGACTGCTGCATCATGAGTGGACCAAGACAGACTGTTGGTGATGGTGATCCCCAGGAACTTAAAGCTATTGACCATCTCCACTTCGGAGCCATTGATGCAGATGGGAGTGTGTGTCTTGCTACACTTCCTGAAGTTGTTGATCAGTTCCTTGGTCTTTCCAACATTTAGAGTGGGGTTGTTTTCGGTACACCATGCAACCAAGTGATTTATCTCCCTCCTGTAGTCTGATTCGTCGTTGTTTGCGATACGGCCTACCACAGTCGTATCATCCGCAAATTTATAGATTGAGTTGGAGTTAAGTCTTGCCACACAGTCATGTGTGTATAGGGAGTACAGTAGAGGACTGAGCACACATCCTTGCGGGGCTCCGGTGTTGAGGACTATTGTGGAGGAGGTGCTGTTGCCTATCCTGGCAGATGAGGAAGTCGAAGATCCAGCAGCACAGGGAGGGGTCGTGTCCAAGATTGCAGAGTTTGGTTATTAGTCTTGTTGGGATAATGGTGTAGAAGGCTGAGCTGTAGTCTATGAACTGCAGTCCTTGTTGTCAAGGTGTTCGGGTGTTGATTGCAGAGCCAGGTGGAAAATCCTCGTGAATTTGGGATTAGAGTACTTAGATGAATGTTTTTTATTGGCATAGGTGGGCTTTTCTGTGCTGTTGACCTCTGATTCTAACTGTGTTCACGTTGTTTCTTGGGATTTCAATAGATCTTCCCCAAAGTTACAGTGGACAATTGGGAAAACTTTCACAATAATTTTAGCACTAGGTATTTACTATAAAGATCAAACACTCCAACATAGACAGTGATAGGGTGATGCTAGAAATTAATTGTGAAAGTTTACCTTTTTTCTCTAATTTCTTTAATTTTGTTCATGTTTTTGAACCCTTACAGCCTGGGGCAGTGTGGTATATGTTAAGACTTTGTTGCAGTATGAGATCATTGTCACTTGGTGACACTGTAACAACCCTCTATTCTGAAATACTCCAGCAATACCTGCATTGGTCGGAAGAACAAGGGCTTCAGAGAATTTGCTTTTTTGAGGACTATTACCATACACTGCAATATGACCAACCGTCTACGCTAGCACAGGCAGAGTACAGTGGCTGTCTTTAACTCTGAGGTCCTAAACAGACTGTATTACAAGATACATCCATATGGGTCAAGCACCTGAATGGTTATCACACTGTCATCATTCTAGGTTGTCACTGCAGACATTAATAACAATTGCTGATCAGCTATGTACGGGATGCCTTAAGCAAATCACTGATGTATTTTTTGATTGGACAGGGAATTTTGCACCTTCCCATATTATTTTGATTCCACAAGGGACAGCTAGGTGGAGCCATAGTTTAATGCAACACCTCCAACAATGCAACTCGGCCACTGTACTGCACCTCAGACATGAACCCACAGTCATCTACCCTGAATCATCTACCCTGAAATCAGAGTGCTAGAACTGAGTCAAACTGGCACGTGCCATGTAAAAATTGTTTGTCGGAGGCGGATAGATTTTGAAAAGCATTTTTGAGTGAAACACAGCAGTGATGCTCTTTAACCCAGGTCTTAATTCCACACATGATTGCAAAATACTAACTCTTATCTAGTTGCTTTTTAATGACCTACATGAGTGTACCAAATAGGGGCGGTTCAAATTAGAAAATTAATTTTCAAACATCTCTCCTGAGAGATTATGTTTTGAGGAATGTATATTATTTTAGAAGCTTTAAAATTGCTTGCAATTCAATATATAACCCTCAGAAATTGTAATATGGTTTTATTGCACCAATAAGTGCCTAGCTGTGTCTTGAGGTCTTAACCTTTTCTTTCCCCACGGTGGCGCAGTGGATAGCACTGGGACTACGGCGCTGAGGACCTGGGTTCGAATCCCGGCCTTGGGTCACTGTCCATGTGGAGTTTGCACATTCTTCCCGTGTCTGCGTGGGTTTCACCCCCACAACTCAAAGATGTGCAGGTTAGGTGGATTGGCCATGCTAAATTGCCGCTTAATTGAGGGGAAAAAATAATTGGGTATTGTAAATTTATTTATTTTTAAATGTTTTAAAACCTTTTCTTTCCCAATTATTGAGTATGAAGTTGAGTTTGTGTTTCATCATATCCATGATATTTCTAGATGATTTATATCCTTTTGCAGCAATTTTTTTCTTCAGGTTCATGACAGAAATTAAATAACCCCAAAAGGATGCACTGACTGCCTCCGAGTTATTTTGTCTTTTCTGGTTTTGCTCCATTACTATGAAGATGCTAGTGCTTGCTTTGTTATAGTCCTGAAAGCAATTACAGCCCTCTGTACCTCACCTAAGTGGCCCACACATTGAGTGTCAGCAGGCTACAGGACCAAGAAGGACAGAGCAGTGCTGTGGACGAAATGCTATAATCAGCTGATAATTAGTGGTGGTGGGGTGCAGGGGAAGTGGGGGGTAACATTTAATTGGATGGAAGATCTAAATCAGTAACAGTTGGGAATGTTAATCATAGGAATACATCGGGAATCTTTCACCTTCAGCTCTTCTCTCCCTTGCCTTCTCCACCCACTCACACCCCCCCAGGCTACCTCGCCTATCTGCGCATAATTACAATCGCTGTAGGCAATTGGTCTCTCAGGACTTTCTTTTGTTAGATGAGCCCCAAATCGAATGGTGATTAATCACATGTTTATTCAACCAGAAAGGCAGGGTTGTAATGAATGAGCTCCAGGTCAGATGCAATTAACTTCTGGCTTCAATGAAAACCTTATACGTGGCACTTTCCATCGGTGCTTTTATTCTCTCTTGAACAGGTGGATCATGATCAAAACATTGGTTGATACTGACTTTAAAAAATTAGGCAAAATTGACAAAGTGACCCCCCAAAAAAGCAACAACTGGAGGACAGTTTTCACATGGGTTCTGTAAATTACACTGTCAGAGTTCACAACATGGTCAATTTTACACATCCGCACGCCCAACACCCTGAGGCATTGTGTGTGAGGCTACAGCACCCACAGCTCAAATGTTCCATTCGGTAAAAGGAGTGTGTTGAGTTAGCTATTCTTATCCTGGAGAGCTGTGAGGGATTCTAGTTGGACATACTGAGCATTGATGTGGAGATGCTGGCGTTGGACTGGGTTGGGCACAGTAAGAAGTCTTACATCACCAGGTTAAAGTCCAACAGAGAGAAAATGCTGTAAAATCTCAGCAGGTCTGGCAGCATCTTTGTCACCTGGACTCAAAACGTTCGCTCTTTTCTCTCCCGACAGATTTTCCAGCATTTTCTGTTTGGTTTCAAATTCCAGCATCCGCAGTAATTTGCTTTATTAAAGTCCAACAGGTTTGTTTCGGATCACTAGCTTTCGGAGCGCAGAAAGGAGCTGCGCTCCGAAAGCTAGTGATTCGAAACAGACCTGTTGGACTTTAACGTGGTGTTGTAAGACTTCTTACTGAGCATTGATTAAGGATCCTGCTTCTCTATGCTGTCGGGTGACACCTGCAGGAGTTGCACACCTGTAGGCATAGGCATTGATTGAGTGTAGGGGCGGGTTCAGCTGTAATGCTAGGCCTCCCTCCCCCACTACCCCCAAAGTTCTGTGGACAAAGCACCTTTTATCATTTTCTGTCTGTGTTGTTGTAATAATGGACACATTTGTACACCGTTCTGGTATATCGACCGCAGTACTAGAACAGCACAGAAGGAGGCCATTTGGCCCATCATGTCTGCAACGCCTCTCCACAGAAGAATCATGACGTAGTGCCATTCCCCTGCCTTTTCCCCGCACCCCTGCATATTGTTTCTATTCAAGTAATTATCTAATGCCCTCTTGAACGCCTCGCTTGAACCTGCCTCCACCACACTTCCAGGCAGTGCATTCTAGACCCGAACCATTTGTTGTGTGAAAAGGTTTTCTCTCACATAACATTTGCTTCTTTTGCAAATCACTTTAAGTCTGTGCCCTTTCGTTCTCTAGCCTTTTAACGAGCGGGAGCAGTTTCTTCCTATCTCCTCTATCCAGCTCCTTCATGATTTTGAACGCCATCAAATCTCCTCTTAGCCTTCTTCTCACCAAGGAGAACAGCCTCCAACCTTTCCAATCTATCCTCATAACTGACGTTTCTCATCCCTGGCACAATTCTTGTAAACCTCTTCGGCACTCTCTCCAATACATTCATATCCTTCCGATGGCGCTCAGAGCTGTGCACAATAGTCCAGGTGGGCCACAACTGGTGTCTTGTATTAGTTTGGAATAACCTCCTTGCTCTTCTACTCTATGCCCCTATTAATAAAGCGTAGAATACTATGTGCTTTATTATCTGCTCCCTCCACCTGCCCTGCCACCTTCAATGATCTATGCATGTATATACCCAGGTGCACCTCTTCCTACCAAAACACGTCACCTCACAATACTCCGCATTGAAATTCATCTGTCACCTATCTGTCCAGACCTCCAACTTGTCTATGCCCTTTTGAAGTTCTCTTCACAGTTCACAATACTCCTAGGTTTTGTGCCATTCGCAAACTTTGAAACTTTCCCCTGCACATCAAGATCTAGATCATTAATATATATCAGGGAAAACAAGGGTCCCAATACAACCCCTGGGGAACATCACTGCAAACCTCCAACAGCCTGAAAAATATCCATTGACCGTTACTCCCTGCTTCCTACTATTGATCCAATTTTGTATCTGCGTTGCTATTGTCCCTTTTATTCCATGAGATTTAACTGTTCTGTTGTAGGGCATTATATCGAATGCCTTCTAAAAGTCCATCCACACAACATCAGCAGCATTACCCTCATTGACCCACCCTTTCTGTTGCCCCTTTAGAAATCCATACTGGCTCTTTCTAATAAACCCACACTTTTGCATTTTACCTACCAATTCTCTCCCAAATAATTGTTTTTCGAAGCTTGTCCACCACTGGTGTTAAACTGACTGGCCTGTTAACTGGCTGGAGTTAACCTCACAAACGTTTTGAACAGGGGCATAACGTTCACAATTCTCCAGTCCACTGGTACCTCTCCTGAATCTAGAGAAGACTGGAAGATTGTGGCCAGCGGCCCTGCAATTTCCATTCCAACTTACTTCAGTATCCTTCGATGCATCTCATTTGGTCCCAGTGCCTTGTCAATTTTCAGTACTGACGTTCTATTCAATACTTCCTCCTTGTCAATTTTGAACCCTTCTGGGGACAGAGTTTCCTCGTCTGTCACCCTGTCCTAGGTAGCAGCTACCTCTGACAATGCCTGTGGAAATATAGGTTAAAAGGTTTTAAGAAGAATTTGGAATTCTCTCCTCCAAAAGGCTGTGGGCGCTGAGACAATTGGAGCTTTCAAGACTTGGTTAAATACCAGAGCACAATGCTGCAAATACTAGAAATCTGAAATGAAAATGGAAAATGCTGCAAATACTCAGCAGGTCAGGTAGCATCTGGGGAGAGAAACAAAGTTAACATTTCAGATTCATGACCCTTCATCAGAACTGAGGAGTGATGGAGATGTAGGTCAGAATTATCCGGTCCTTGCGATTCACTTTTTCCGGCAGGAGCGCAACCCTGTCAACGGATTTCACGGTGGAATGGGTTGGTTATAATGGGAAATCCCATTGACAAGCGGTGGAAGATGAACTGTGAAAACTGGAACAGGTTACACGTTCTAGCTGCCCGATATCTTACTGCTGGTTTCTGAGTCTGGTTCACAGACTGGCTGAACTGACGGTGCTGATGGCTACACACAGACCCCAGGTGATCTTTTATACAGAGAAAGAAAAATGATTGGCTGTCTCCATGTGTCTTTTCCAAGTTCCAGGCCTTTTCCAAATAAGGTGTGGTGTTCCTGTTGATTCGGCAACCTGTGCTGTGGGTTAACACCTCTGACTTTTTAAAAAAAATAATTGATGGGATGTGGGTGTCGCTGGTTAAACCAGCATTTATTTCCCATCTCTAGTTGCCCTTCAGAAAGTGGTGGTGAGTTGCTTTCTTGAACCGCTGCAGTCCTTGAAGTAGTAGGTACACCCAATGTGCTGTTAGGGAGGGAGTTCCAGGATGTTGCCCCAGCGACAGTGGGAAGGAGCAGTAATATATTTCCAAGTCAGGGTGGTGAGTGGAGGGGAATCTCCAGGTGGTGAAGTTCCCAGGCATTTGCTGCTGTTGTCCTTCTAGATGGTAATGGTTGTGGGTTTGGAAGGTGTTGTCTAGGGAACCTTGGTGAGTTACTGCAGTGCATCTTATAGATGGTGCAATCCCGGCCTCGGGTCACTGTTCGTGTGGAGTTTGTACATTCTCCCCATGTCAGCATGGGTCTCACCCCTAAAACCCAAAAAGATTTGCAGGTGAATAGGTCACGCTAAATTGGAAAAAAAAGAATTGGGTACTCTAAATTTATAAGGGCGGCACAGTGGTTGGCACCGCTGCTTCTCAGCTCCAGGGACCCAGGTACAATTCTGGTCTCAGGTAACTGTCTGTATGGAGTTTGCACTTTCTCCCCATGTCTGCGTGGATTTCCTCCAGGTGCTCCGGTCTCCTCCCACAGTCCAAAGATGTCCAGGTTAGGTGGATTGGCCGTGCTAAATTTCCCCTTAGTGTGCAAAGGTTTCGTTGGGGTTATGGGGTTAGGGTGGAGGCGTGGGTTTAAGTATTACAGTCTTTCCAAGGGTTGGTGCAGACTCGATGGGCTGAATGGCCTTCTTCTTCACTGTAAATTTTATGACTCTATGAACAATTACAGGCACAAAATGATAAGCAACAAAGACAGATTGATCAGAGAGAGATAACTTCACCCTACTCTGGGGTAGAATCATTGGTAATTCAGATACCCCTGCTAGCTCTGAAACAAGTTTTGATATCTTCCAGTATTTCCAACTAGTGCCTGAGTTTGAAGAGGAGGGTGTGGCAACCTCCTTAACAGCCACTGGGAAGCTGGCAGATAAACAGAAGCGGCTGAAAGAGGTCTGGACTCACCCTGATGCAAGGTCACTTGGAGGGGAAAGCCCACAAGGTTCATTCCCAACATGCCCACTGACAGTTCGGTAGGTTATGAACAGACAAAAGGCTCCTATTCTCAATGTTTATGAACTGTTCCCTGTGATGTTCTTTGTTTTCTTTGTTAGGATGTTTTGAATGCGTAGTGTTGAACACAGAACATCAAGCTAAGCAAATTAACAAAGCTGACTTATTAACACTACTTAAATAAAATTTGAACGTATTTCCAGGTAAAACTAAACTATGCAATATCTCTAACTACAGAACTCTCAAATGTACAACTAATCTCTCTCACGCCTAAACACCTTCTCTGAATCAAGGGATGTCACATGATATATATATATATATGTGACTGCTCTTTTTTTTAAACTTAGAGTACCCAATTCATTTTTTCCAATTAAGGGGCAATTTAGCGTGGCCAATCCACCTATCCTTCACATATTTGGGTTGTTGGGGCGAAACCCACGCAAACACGGGGAGAATGTGCAAACTCCACATGGACAGTGACCCAGGGCTGGCATCAAACCTGAGACCTCGGCGCTGTGAGGCAGCAGTGCTAACCACTGCGCTGCCCCTGGGGTGCTACTCTTGATCACCACCTGGTGGTAAGAAGTATGTACATGAGAATGTTAACTCTTTATCTCCCATACAATATACATATTGTTACATCCCCCTTTTCTTTGAAGATGTTTGGATACTGTACAAACACATATACATGGTAGGAGCATTGTATGTTCTATACAGGTAAATGAATATTGTTATGTATTGACAATTTTTTACTTTTTTACAGTTCATAAATTGAGTCTGTCCAGCTTCGTTTTAATTCAAGTAGGCTTTCTCAATCTTGGTTGTACAGCAGCAGATGTTTTTGTCATTTCTGGTGTGACAACATCCCGTAGACGTTGTAGCGGTTCACTTGAGTAGCTCTGTGTCAAACTCTATGTTTGGAAATATCAGCTGAGCAGACTTCACTTTCAGAAGCGCTCTCCTATTCCTTCGCAGGATAGAACCTTTGTTTGTCATCACGACATATGAGTGTGGTGCTACTTGGTGAATCACACGTGCCATGCAGGGCTTTCCTCCAGTTGGAATCTGTACCCTGACAGCACGGTACCTGCAGCACTGGACAGCATGGTAGCACAGTGGGTAGCACAGTTGCTTCACAGCTCCAGGGTCCGAGGTTCGATTCCCAGCTTGGGTCACTGTCTGTACGGAATCTGCACGTTCTCCCCGTGTCGGTGTGGGTTTCCTCCCACAGTCCAAAGATGTGCAGGTTAGGTGGATTGGCCATGGTAAATTGCCCTAGTGTCCAAAAAAAGGTGAGGTGGGGTTACTGGGTTATGGCGATAAGGTGGAGGCATGGGCTTTCCAAGAGGCGGTGCAGACTCGATGAGCCAAATGGCCTCCTTCTGCACTATAAATGTTATGATTCTATGATTCTGTGACATTATCACATGGTTCGAGGTTCGCTAGTTCCTTAGCTGTCCTGTTGCAGTAATACTGTTGAGTTTTCTTGTTCTGTTCCAATTTCTTTACAACATCACCATTATCAGGAGCTGGTATTTCTAAGTATGATAACATTGTACGTAGCTGTCGATTCATCAGCAGTTGAGCTGGTGACAAACTTGTAGCTAATGGTGTAGCTCTGTAGCTGAGTAGAGCTAAGAATGGATCGCTTCCTGAATCCAATGATTTCTTTAGGAGTTTCTTTGCAATGAGAACACCTTTTTCAGCTTTTCTATTTGATTGCGGATGCAATGGGCTTGATGTAATGTGCTGAAAATCATACCTTTGTGCGAATTCTGTCCAATCGTAGCAGTCAAAACATGGACCATTGTCTGTCACGACCGTACATGGGATTCCATGTCTTGCAAACACTTCTTTGGTTGCTTTTATTACCACTTTTGAACTAGAATTGGGCAAATTGATCACCTCGGGGTAGTTTGCGAAGTAATCTATGATTAGTGAATAATCTTTACCATGGAAGTAGAATAGATCGATGCCAACCTGTGACCATGGAGTCTTGACTAGTTGATGCATCAACAATGTTCCCTTTTTTTGCTGTGATTGGTTTCTTTGACATGTCTCACATTCTGCCCTAAGGTTGCTGATGTTGTCATAAATGCCTGGCCAATATTCTGATTGTCGAGCTCTTCGTTTGCACTTTTCGATTCCTAGATGTCCTTCGTGAACCTTGGTGAGGATGTTCCTTAACGAAGTTGGAATCATTATCCGGTCTTGCCTAAGCAGGAATCCGTTGATGCTACTCAGATCGGCTCAAAAGCTCCTATGAGTGGAACAACATCCTTTCGGCCAACCATCTCTCATATAATGCATCACACGCTGTAATGTGTCATCCTTGGTTGTTTCTTCTTTTATTAATTTCATTTTTCAATCCGAGAAGGGTAGATTTTCTTCTATTAAGTTAGCTTGAGCTTCTGTTGCCTGCACTATATCGTTCATCCCAGTATCTTCTTCAGTTGCACACAACAGCTACCACAAGGTCTTTACCGGGTGTGAATACAAGCTCAAAGTCATAACATTGAAGTTTCATTATTATGCGTTGTCGTCTCGGTGACATATCATTCAATTTTTTCTTGATGATTGATACAAGTGGACGATGATCCGTTTCTATGGTAAAGGTAGGTAACCCATATACATAGTTATGGAACTTTTCCATTCTTGTGAGAAGACCTAGACATTCTTTTTCAATTTGCGCGTAGCGCTGTTCAGTCGGAGTCATCCCTCTTGACGCATAGGCTATGGGTTGCCATTGCCCATCAGATGTTTTCTGAAGTAGCACAGCTCTTATGCTGTCCTTGCTTGCATCTGTTGAGATCTTCGTTTCACTCAATGGATTAAAGAATGACAGAACTGGTGCCATTGTGAGTGCTGTCTTTAAATCAGACCACTCCTTTCGTGTTATAGAACATAGAACATAGAAAAATACAGCACAGAACAGGCCCTTCGGCCCACGATGTTGTGCCGAACTTTTGTCCTAGATTAAGAACAAATTAATCTACACCCCATCATTCTACCGTAATCCATGTACCTATCCAATAGCCGCTTGAAGGTCCCTAATGTTTCCGACTCAACTACTTCCACAGGCAGTGCATTCCATGCTCCCATTACTCTCTGGGTAAAGAATCTACCTCTGACATCCCCCCTATATCTTCCACCATTCACCTTAAATTTATGTGCCCTTGTAATGGATTGTTCCACCCGGGGAAAAAGTCTCTGACTGTCTACTCTATCTATTCCCCTGATCATATCATAAACCTCTATCAAGTTACCCCTTATCCTTCTCCGTTCTAATGAGAAAAGGCCAAGCATTCTCAACCTTTCCTCGTAAGGCCTTCTCTCCATTCCAGGCAACATCCTGGTAAATCTCCTTTGCACCTTTCTCAAAGCTTCGACATCCTTCCTAAAATGAGGCGACCAGAACTGCACACAGTACTCCAAATGTGGCCTGACCAAGGTTTTGTACAGTTGCATCATCACCTCATGGCTCTTAAATTCAATTCCTCTGCTAATGAACGCTAGCACACCATAAGCCTTCTTCACAGCTCTATCCACTTGAGTGGCAACTTTCAAAGATCTATGAACATAGACCCCAAGATCTCTCTGCTCCTCCACATTGCCAGGAACCCTACTGTTAACCCTGTATTCCGCATTCATATTTGTCCTTCCAAAATGGACAACATCACACTTTTCAGGGTTAAACTCCATCTGCCACTTCTCAGCCCAGCTCTGCATCCTATCTATGTCTCTTTGCAGCCGACAACAGCCCTCCTCACTATTCACAACTCCACCAATCTTCGTATCGTCTGCAAATTTACTGACCCACCCTTCGACTCCCTCATCCAAGTCATTAATGAAAATCACAAACAGCAAAGGACCCAGAACTGATCCCTGCGGTACACCACTGGTAACTGGGCTCCAGGCTGAATATTTGCCATCCACCACCACTCTCTGACTTCTATCGGTTAGCCAATTCGTTATCCAACTGGCCAAATTTCCCACTATCCCATGCCTCCTTACTTTCTGCATAAGCCTACCATGGGGAACCTTATCAAATGCCTTACTAAAATCCATGTACACTACATCCACTGCTTTACCTTCATCCGCGTGCTTGGTGACCTCCTCAAAGAATTCAATAAGATTTGTGAGGCAAGACCTACCCCTCACAAGTCTGTGCTGACTATCCCTAATCAAGCAGTGTCTTTCCAGATGCTCAGAAATCCTACCCCTCAGTACCCTTTCCATTACTTTGCCTACCACCGAAGTAAGACTAACTGGCCTGTAATTCCCAGGGTTATCCCTATTCCCTTTTTTAACAGGGGCACGACATTTGCCACTCTCCAATCCCCTGGTACCATCCCTGTTGACAGTGAGAACGAAAAGATCATTGCCAATGGCTCTGCAGTTTCATCTCTTGCTTCCCGTAGAATCCTTGGATATATCCCGTCAGGCCCGGGGGGGCTTGTCTATCCTCAAGTTTTTCAAAATGCCCAACACATCTTCCTTCCTAACAAGTATTTCCTTGAGCTTACCAGTCTGCTTCACACTGTCCTCTCCAGCAATATGGCCCCTCTCATTTGTAAATACTGAAGAAAAGTACTCGTTCAAGACCTCTCCTATCTCTTCAGACTCAATACACAATCTCCCGCTACTGTCCTTGATCGGACCTACCCTCGCTCTAGTCATTCTCATATTTCTCACATATGTGTAAAAGGCCTTGGGGTTTTCCTTGATCCTACCCGCCAAAGATTTTTCATGCCCTCTCTTAGCTCTCCTAATCTCTTTCTTCAGTTCCCTTCTGGCTATCTTGTATCCCTCCAGAGCCCTGTCTGAACCTTGTTTCCTCAGCCTTACATAAGTATCCTTCTTCCTCTTAACAAGACATTCAACCTCTCTTGTCAACCATGGTTCCCTCACTCGACCATCTCTTCCCTGCCTGACAGGGACATACATATCAAGGACACGTAGTACCTGTTCCTTGAACAAGTTCCACATTTCACTTGTGTCCTTCCCTGACAGCCTATGTTCCCAACTTCAGTTCTTGTCTGACAGCATCGTATTTACCCTTCCCCCAATTGTAAACCTTGCCCTGTTACACAAACCTATCCCTCTCCATTACTAATGTGAAAGTCGCAGAATTGTGGTCACCATCTCCAAAATGCTCCCCCACTAACAAATCTATCACTTGCCCTGGTTCATTACCAAGTACCAAATCAAAAATGGCCTCCCCTCTGGTCGGACAATCAGTGTACTGTGTTAGAAAAGCTTCCTGGACACGCTGCACAAACACCACCCCATCCAAACTATTTGATCTAAAGAGTCACTCCTTTCGTGTTCTTCCATCCATGTGAATAGAACGTTCTTTCTTATCAGTTGTCTCAAAGCCATTGTTCTTGTAGATAAATTTGGAATAAACTTTCCAAGAAAGTTGACCACACCTAGCAGTCTAAGAACTGCTTTTTTGTCCTTAGGTGAAGATATCTTGTTGATTGTTGCAACCTTCTTGGTGTCTGGCTGCACACCTTCAGCTGAAATCTGGTCACCTAAAAACGCAAGTTTGGATACAACAAATTGACATTTGGTTCAATTGAGCTTTAAACCAAATGTCTCTATTCATTGCATTACTTGAAAAAGTCTTATGTTGTGTTCTTCCGGAGTTGCTGACAATGTAATTATATCGTCAATGTAGACTCTGACACAAAGAACAAAGAAATGTAAAGCACAGGAACAGGCCCTTCGGCCCTCCAAGCCCGTGCCGACCATGCTACACCTTCAGTACCTTCTATCATTCGCACAATGAAATATTTATTGAGGCTGATACTATACCAAAAGGCATTCAATTAAAAAATATCTTCCATATGGAGTATTGAAAGTACATAACTTTCTGCTGGTTTTAGCCAGTTTCAGTTGCCAAAACCCTCTAAAGGCATCTAGTTTTGAAAAACATTTGGCATGTGCCATCTCATTTGTGATATTGGAATAGGGCAATGTTCCATTTTTATATTTTGATTGAGATCTTTCAGATCAATGCAGATTCTGAGGTCTCCATTTGGTTTTTTGACGCTTACCATCAAACTAACCCAGTCAGTGGGTTCTATCACTTTTGTGATGATTCCCAGCTGTTGCATGCAGTTGAGTTCCTGTTACAAGCGTTCTCTCAAGGGAGCAGGTACCCTCCTCGGTGGCTGAATTACCGGCTTGGCATTCTCCTTCAGCTGTATTTTGTACTTGAATGGTAACATATCCATTCCATGAAACACATTTGGAAACTTTTCAATTATAGTATCTGATGTGTTGGGTGTTCTGGATCACAAACAGGTCACGAACACTTGAAGTGGTGCAACTATATTTTATAAGGCTAACTATATTAACATACTTGAACTGTGGGTAAATGCAATACCAGCTTTAACTGTTGACCCTTGCCTAGTCCTAACCAGGTGATGCACTGAGCACATGGTGAATGTCTCTGTTGCAGGCTGTGAGCTCTGTGCTCCGAGCTGGCTGCTACTAGAATGAGCGGGAACTCTCCTGTCTTTATAGTGCGTGTGCTCTCCCTGGTGATTGGCTGCGGTGTGTATGCTGATTGGTCCCACTGCATGTTCAACAGTGTGTGTGTCTGTACCATAATATACTGGTGTATATTATGACAGTATCTATTTGGTCTTGTGCATGGACTGAGTTTTTTGGCTGTGTTGTGAATTCTCTTCACCAAAGAACATCAAGCTAAGTAGATTAACAAAGCTGACTTATTACCACTACTTAAATAAGATTCGAACGTATTCCTAGGTAAAAGGTTGCTAAACTAAACGATATCTTTAACTACAGAACTCTCAAATATACTACTAATCTCTCACGCCCTTCTCCCAATCAAGGGATGTCACATGATATATATATATATGTGTGACTGCTCTCGATCACCATCTGGTGGTAAGTATGTACATGAAATTGTTAACTCTATCTCCCGTACAATATATATTGTTACATTCCCTAAGTCTTGCCCCCCAAAAAAACTTCCCTTGAATTGGAATAGACAATCCAAAGGTGGGGAAAGAGGCACTTCTTCCCGTAGAAAACTTGCTGACCTCGGTAGAGAACACAAAAATTCTGTCTGTGATTCTGAAAATATGCTGAATTGTGATAGGTAAGAATGGAAACCGGCAAACCTTTTAAGAAAAGGAGGATTTTGGGGAGGGGATATATATGTGGGGCAAATAAATCTGCACAGCGGGAGTTCCCCCCTTGATGATTTATGGTTTGAAGTGTGCGACCACATTCTTATTAAAGCAATTGAAATAATCACACTGTCCGGTCGGCCACTTTTCAATGGCAAAGGCCGGTCGTTGCGTGGCTTCAGCGCCTGGTCCATGTTGCAATGCTCCATGTTGAGCGTCTCCCATCGGCGGCCGAAATATCATCAAATGCAAACGTGTAGCTGCAATTTGTAATCGGTTTCGATTCGACGCCGCTGACGGGGGAGGGAGGCTGTGGGGGTGGGTGTCCAGTCGCTGCCGGGTTGCAGCGTTTGATGGAGTAAGGATGTCAGTCAGGGCTGGATTTTACAAGCAAGAATTGAACAAAACGATATGGGAAGTGCCGGAGAGATACCAGAATCTGACTCCCGTTGGCTCGGGGGCTTATGGATCCGTGTGGTGAGTGAAATCTGCCCCGCACGGTAATAGATTCACCTCATGGGGGATTTGTCAGTTTCATGTTGTTTCGTGGCTGTTTCTCTCTCTCTCTTAAACCGCATCTTGTGGACTGCTCAACGTCGTTTCAAAATAGTGCTTGATAAATATCTGGGGTGTTTTGGTGTTGTGGAAAGGAAACATTTATCTTTTAAGTGTCTCCGAGGAAAGAAGATGAGTGCAATTTCAGTTCTTCAAAAAAAAACATTTGCAATGACTACTTTATCCGGATGAATGAAGAGGTAACCATGTTGGAATGGACTGTATGGGCGTGGGCTGGCTGGGCACGGCAATTTCTCGATGTCGCTGTGTGGGTAATATGCTGAAATAAAGGGATTTTGATGTGTGCCTTTTATAATTGCACCGTGCCAGCCAGTTAACAAGCCTCACACTCAGACATCTTTGCACAAGCAGCGGTTCTTCATTTCGCCTCCTTTTGCTGAGTGATGGTGGCATTAATTGTGACAACATCTAATACAGGTGACTGTACCCCCCCCCCCCCCCCCGCCTCCGATAAACCTCTAGAAAACTACTTGATAACAAGGGCGCAATTATATCATGAACAGTTGTAATCTTTTGTCATGCTTTGTCTTTCATTTTGGCCTCAATGCCCTCAAGGACCCAAAGGGTGTTTAGGTTCATGCAATTGCGAATGCCTTATTGGCCAATGTTATCCTAATGGTGAAATATATATTTAAACAGACATGTGAAATCTTGAAATATTTCTCTCAGGAAGTTTTGTGACTGAAAACCGAGGTTGCATTAGTTATTTGATTTTTCCATTAGCTGATGCTGAGGCCTCTGCTTGCCTAAAATATGTCTTGTGTCTCCGATCGATGGTACTACTGCAATTAATCACCCACATAGAATGATACAGCAGGGCCGTCTCTTTGAAAGAAGAATCCAGTTAATCTCACACCCCTGTCCTTCAATCATTGCCTTGCAATTTTCTCCCCTTCAAGAATATCTTTAATTCCCTTTTGAAAGTCGTCATTGAATCTGCTTCCACCTTCTATTTCAAAAAAAAATCTTGCTGCATAGAAGCATTCTCCTAATTTTGTCTGGTTCGTTTGCCCAATACTTTTAAACTGTATCCTTTGGTTACGGTCGGCCACTGGAAACCGGTTTCCCTTTTAATTTACTCTATCAGAATCCTTCATGATTATCAATAGCTTAATCAAATTTCTTCTTAACTTTCAGTGCTGTCTGGAGAACAACCCCAGTCTCTGCAGTCTTCTAACATAAGCCTTTCATTGTTAGTAAACTTCCACTAAATCTCTTCAACATATTTTTTTTCTGAGGCCTTGACATTCTTCCTGAAGTGTGATGCCCAGAATAAAACATTCCGGTTGAGGCCTAGTGTTTTGTAAACGTTTAGTGCAACCTTCTTTCCTTTGTAGTCTGTGCCTTTATTGATCAACCAACAATCCTTTTTATGCTCTTGTCAGACTTCTCAACTTGTCCAACCACAATCAAAGGTTTGTGTACATGCATTCCGCAAGTTTTCTCTGTCCGCTGCCCCTGTTAAATTGTACCATTTAGTTTATGACACCTCCCCTTATTCCTCCTGTCAAATTGTATCATTTCAGGCTTCCTTACATTATAAGCTATCTGCCATGTCTACCCACGTTACCACCCTATGTCTCCCTGAAGTCTGTTACTATCCTCCTCGTTGTTTACTACATTTCCAAGTTTTGTCATCTGTAAGTTTTAAATTTATGCCGTGTATACCTATTTCCAGTGGTTAAGTTGTACCCAATCACTCTTTGGTTGTACTGCCAACTTTTTCATCCTGCCTTTGGATTTGTTTATTGTCACGTGTACCGAGAAACAGTGAAAACTATTATTCTGCGTACAGCTCAGACACATTATTCTGTACATGAAAAGAAAATACATAGGGCAAATATAAAATACACACGCTGTTTTAGAATCTGTTAGTGTGTGTTCTCAGACTTTTGTATCTCCTGCCTGATGGAAGAAGTTGGAAGGGTGAGTAAGCTGGGTGGGAGGGATCTTTGATTATGCTGCCCACTTTCCCAAGGCAGCGGGAGTTGTAGACAGAGTCAATGGTGGGAGGCGGGTTTGTGTGTTGGACTGGGCGGTGTTCACGACTCTCTGTAGTTTCTTATGGTCCTGGGCCGAGCAGTTGTCATGCCAGGCTGTGATGCAGCCAGATAAGATGCCTTCTATGATGCATCTGTTTAAGTTGGTAAGAGGCAATGTGGACATGCCGAATTTCCTTAGTTTCCTGACAAAGTCCTGTTGTGCTTTGTTGGTAAAGAAGAGTTGTCGTTCAAATCAAAAGGGGGCGCAATTCTCCGCTCCCACGCTGGTTGGGAGAATCCCCTGGCGCGCCATTTTTTCCCGCGACGCCAGTCCGACACCCTCCTGCGATTCACCCAAGCGGCGAGAACGGCCCCGTCGAGTTCTGCACGGCGCAGGCCGGAGAATCGCCCGGGACACCCAAAATGGCGATTCTCCGCTACACCCGCTATTCTCCGGCCCGGATGGGCCGAGCGGCCTGCCCAAAAAGACGGCTTCCCGCCGATGCCATCCACACCTGGTCGCTGCCGGCGGGAACAGCGCGGGAACGCTGGGGGGGGGGGGGGGGTTCTTTCACCGGGGTAGGACTCAAAAGGGGTCTAGCCCGCGATCGGTGCCCAGCGATCGGTGGGCCGGCCTCTCTGAAGGAGGACCTCCTTTCCTCCGCGCCCCGCAAGATCCATCCGACATCTTCTTACAGGGCGGCCTCGGGGAGGACGGCAACCACATATGCGCGGGTGATGCCAGTTACGCGGCACCGGCTGCGTCATTTAAGCGGCGCCGCTTAATGCCCGGCGTGCGTTGACGATGCTGCTTTCGCGACACGCCGCCCGAGTTTCTCACGGCCCCGATCCTAGCCCATTTTTGGGCCCTGAATCTGTTGAGATCGGGCTGTTTCGCGCCGTTGTGAACCTCAACGGCGTTCACGGCGGCTTGGGCACTTAGTCGCGGGAGCGGAGAATCACACCCAGGATCTTGGTTAGCTTTATTACATTCTCGCTCTGTGGCACTAACAGTTTTACGGTGGTGCACCATTTCCGGTGGTAAAGAATGGTATTTAGTTTTGCCACAACTTCCCAGGATGTGGGGATTTCCCGTAAGACCTATACTTGCTGTTCACCCCAGCTGTCCTACATAGCTGATGATGGGCCCTGTCTTGTTTTGGATGCATGTTTGATATAATGGAGTCACTTGCCAGGTCATTTCAGAGGGCAGTCATGTGGGTTTTATTTTGGAGCCACATACATGCCAGACTGGGTAAGGATCGCAGACTTCTCTCCCCAAAGGTCATTAATGAGCCCATTGGGCTTTTATGGAAATCCAATATTGGCCTGACGTCTTTAATGGATACCAGCTTTTTAATTTGTAGATTTTTTAAATGTGTTCAAAATGTCATGTTGCAATTTAAACTTGCATTCTCTAGATTGCAAACACAAGCCTCTGATTACTAGTCCGATAAATAGTGTAAATTAATGCTATAATAGTTAGAAGTACTGCTGTGTGCACATTGACTTTGCAGTAGTGTGTTTATACTACCAGTGTCACTAGTTGGAATATAATGTTGTGATGACAACATGTCAGTCAGTGTTCTAATGTAATTCACAAATACATCCCTGAAACGGATAGATCGAAGGCTTCACTCGCAACTTTGGTCATTTTTTGGAATGTTGTTTTGGTCTCTTTAACCCTTTAATTTTATATCATGTAGTCTGGAAGGCTGTTTTAGTTCCTGGTTGTAATTCTTATGGCATGCCATAAATTCATTTAAATTAGGTAATTAATATTAATTCAGCAACTTGACTTGGTGCCCCTGAATTTAATGGATCTTGGGTATCACAGTGTTTAGAATTGTGCTTCATGTCTCCTCTGCCTCAAATGCAAATGGTGCAAATTTACAAGCATTGAAAAATCGCAGAATAAAATTCAATGTGGCCTGAGTGACTGAAATAACACTGTTTTTCCCACTAATTGTTCCTTTGCACTAGGCACAGCAAAATAAAATTAATGTTATGTGTCCCTTTTCAATGTCTTACCCGTAACAGGGGTAAAATGCATTTCATGCACAATTGTAATAATTAAGGAACTTTCCTTATTTTTTAATAATGATTCATCAAGCAGTTTAATATAAATCAAATTGAATCTGATTACAAAACTTCTTACTGAGAAAGTTTACTTCCCGAAACATAAATGGGTCCTAATTTGTTGTTAGGACTGAATCTAAAGATGTCTTGTCAGACTTACCCTTGCCTGTTTAATCTCAGTGATATTTTGTGCTCCGAATTGCTCAAACTGATAATGGTGCAGAGAGAGAGAAAACAGACGTCTGGGACTTGAGCAAACTGGACAAGCAACTTGTTCTCTCTCCTTACAAATCAGATTGAAGATTTGTAAAATTTACAGTGCAAGGAAGTGAATTGTAGTGAGTGAAATCCATGTCAATTCGGATACAGAAATTGAAATAAAGAGAGGGGAAGCTGTGATTCATCATCCCCCCCCCCCCCCCCCCCCCCCCCCCACCTCCCTGTAGAGATATTATGCACAGCAACACCGTCAAGGGCTGGAAGCAATAAGGTATAGGGCAGAGGAATCCCTATACTGACCCTCAATGTATGAAGACATGGAGTGGGAAGTATCCAGGTGTATACCATGCAATGCGCTCAAGTCAAGTCTGCCCCTACATGAGGTCCCAGACAGCCCATGGTCATTCACGGCAGCTGATATCTTTGAATAGAATGGTAACCAGCACTTAGTCCTAGTCAACTCATGGTCTGGTTGGTTCGAAGTCAACCACCTGCCAGACATGTGGAGCAACACGGTCATCAGCAAACTTAAGAGACACTTCGCCAGACACAGCATCCCTTGGAGGATAATGATGGAGAATGCTCACCAGTTGGTCTCCTGAGAGTTCAGGGACTTTGCACCCACAGGGGAGTTTAAGCACATTGAGTAGTCCCTGTACCCACAGTCCAATGGCCAGGTAGAACAGGTCAAGCCCCTACTTGAGAAATGTGCCCGAGACCACACAGATTTCAATGCTGCACTCCTCAGTCCATCAAATATGCCAAGACCGGGTCTGCCCTCATCAACAGAGCAAATGTTCTCCAGACGCACCAGGGCCACTATCCTCATTTCAAAGGTGCTCTTGCAAGATGTGTCATTTAGTTACTGTGGTCTCCTGGAACTTGCTTGATTGCCTTCGGGGATAAGAGAAGAAATTGCTTTCTCCACTATTGACCTGAGGTTTGATGACTGGCTGGGGCAGGACGGTAGGTGCGTACAAATTACTTTTGATGAGCCAACTTGATTTTTTTTTTTCCTGTCTACCATTTTCATGTTTATAAAATTTTCCCAGTCCTTGTTTTTTTTTGTGCAGAATTACAAATGATACATGTTACTAGAACAGATCAGTGACTGTCATTTGCAATCGTGATATTGTTCAAAGTATATGCACTCCTGGCTATCTTTCTCTCTTTCTACCCGATGTAAACTTGAAGTTATCCAAAACTGCTACTGTGTCTTAACCCGCAGCAAGTCCTATTCCCCTATCACCCCTGTGCTCAGTGAATGTAAATGGCTCCCAGTCATGCAACATCTTGACTTTAAGATTTCCATCCTTGTTTTCAACTCCCTCCATCACCTGGTTCACTCCCTTTCTCTATAACCTTCTCCAGCCCCACAAAATGTCTGCACTCTAATTGTGGCCTCTTCTGCATTGCCAATTATAATTGCTCCAAAATTGGTGGCTGTGCCTTCAGTTGCCAAGGCCCCAACTCTAGAATTCCCTCCCTACACCTCTCTGCCTTTCCACCCTGCTTACCCCCTTTAAGACACCCCTTAAAACCTAACTACCATTTTGACCAAGCTTTTGGTCATCTGATTTAATAGTTCCTTATGTGGCTCAGTGTCCTATTTTGCTTTGTAAACCTTCTGTGAAGCTGCTTGTGACATTTCAGTAAGTTAAATGCGCTATATAAATATAAATTGTTATACGAATGTTGCATGTTAAAATGGGGTCAGAGATTCCCATAGGCAGCCCTGTTGGGATAAATTCAGTGTCTGATCTTGCCGAGATTTTCATGTAATCCAGTGAGGAGATGTGAAGAAAAAACAGTATCTGCAGCACTTTGCTTTTATATTTAAAAATAAACAAGTTGTTTATATAAGTTGATAATTCTCACCAAAATTTCAGATACAAATGGCATTAATGTTTAGTGCTGCAGAATGCAAGGAAGCAGCATCAATTTGTTATCACGTGGGGCATTTATAAAATCTCAGCTGTACTTTTGAGGAACATCAGGTGAAACATAGAGAAAAATGTCGGCCAAGTCTGCCTGGGCTGTAGTTGCACACGTCCCACTTCAATAAAGTCTAACCTTGGGCACTCTGCAGTGTTAATAACTTAAATAAAAAATAACAATAAGAAATAGCTGATACCCTCAAAAAAACACAGCCACGTGACTTGGCCATAGCTTCAGTCACGTGTTTGAACAGCATTTTGAGAGAGCGATAGGAGGGACAAAGATATTTGCTTCATTGCACCCCAGTCACCACTGCATTACTTGGCTGAATTTACCACAAATGCTCAGCACTGAGACTCTGCCTGTCCAGACCGCATCATCGGGTGAACCAGCAAATGTATAATTTATCAGAAGGAAAACCCCCAGTGTCGAGGATTCGAACTAACACATTGCATAGGTAATTACGAAGTACTGTAGCAGATGTATGGGAACACGTTAACATTATACAAATGTGTGGCACCAGAAGATTTCAAAACAGAAAGTATTAAATAACTTGCCCCCTTTGTTCCAACTTTATATGGTCATTAGGAAATATGAAATTAATGAGGTGGCTTAATCTTGGACAAATCATCACCTGAGCTAGAATGGAAGGCACTCGTTACATGAATTGTAACTGAACATGGACAGCACTGGACAGGGGCACTAACTATTGTAGCATTATGGCACTGTGCTGTGGAGTGGAGAGAATCAAAGTTGTTCTCGTAATTGGATTGCGTAATTTAGCTGCCTAAGGGACTAATATGTCAGATAGTGAGCAAACACCCATTCTTTCTGCCATATTGTTTGAAACTCCTTTGAAACTGGCAGTTGACCCATATTGCACATGCAAAGGTGGGTAGGGTGGAGGTCGACTGGCTGTTTCAGGCTCCTTTGAGAAATTGAACAATGAATGATCACTGCAAGAACCAATACGCACTGTGGTCAGTCCTTTGCAGGGGCTCAGCAAGTAAGCCAGCTGGCTTTGAAATGACTGTGTGAATGGAAGCTGCCAATTCAAATGTAACTTTTTTGAGTATTGTTTTAACTTGTATTGTGGAACCAAGAGGAGCACATTTGTTCCTCCCAGTTGAACATTTAACCCGTGCACCTCTTGCTTCCCCTTTGGCCACCATTAGAATCACCTTCTGGTCCATAGCCAGCTGTAGTGCAAGGGTCGGGCACATAAAAGAGTTAATGTGGGACTGTACTGCCACACAGTAATGTAAGAGAACACATGCCCCACACCAAGGGGTCAGTGCAGTGTGGCACAGAGCCGTGTGTAGAAGCAAGCATGGAGATGGTTCCTAACTTGCACCTTTATTGTATCAGTGTATATAGTTCCTAGTAGTTAATAAATACTTTTGAGCTACCCATGATAGATACCTTAATAAGACCTACAAAACTACAACCAATACCTTACAACACCAATGGTTTAGACCAATAATGCCACATTCTCAGTGAATGCAGAAGTGCCTCAATAAGTGATTTTTTAAAAAAATTGTTCATGGGCTGTGAGTGTCGCCGGCTGGACCGGCATTTACTGCCCATCCCTAATTGCCCCTTGAAAGGGGCAATCAAGAGTCAAGCACCTGCTGTGGTTCTGCAGTCACCAGGTAAGGTTGACAGATTTCCTTCTCGAAAGGACATTAATGAACCAGATGGGTTTTTACAACAATCAACAATGGTTTCATAGTCATCATTAAACTTTTAATTCCATATTTCTTTATTGAATTCAAATTTCACCATCTGTTGTGGTGGGATTTGAACCTGGGTCCCCAGAGAATTACTTTGGGTCTCTGGTTGACTAGTCTAGTGGCAAGACCACTATTCCACCGCACAATATACTGCAATATCAGTGAACATATGTGATGTATTTTTAAACTAAAGAATTTGGAGAGTAGCTGCATTGTGCATCATGTTTTTCCACCAAAGGAAGTCTGATGTTTACAGGGCTATCCCTATGCATTTGGGTGGAGTAGCATTTTGATTTTGATGAGGCTTGTGTGAAACTTTCAAACAGCATCGTGGATAATCTATCGGGTTATCGTAGAAGTTACAGTGCAGAAGGAGGCCATTCGGCCCATCGAGTCTGCACCGGCTCTTGGAAAGAGCATCCTACCGAAGCTCACACCTCCACCCTATCCCCATAACCCAGTAACCCCACCCAACACTAAGGGCAATTTTGGACACTAAGGGCAATTTAGCATGGCTAATCCACCTAACCTGCACATCTTTGGACTGTGGGAGGAAACCGGAGCACCCGGAGGAAACCCACGCACACACGGGGAGAACGTGCAGACTCCGCACAGACAGTGACCCAAGCTGGGAATCGAACCTGGGACCCTGGAGCTGTGAAGCAATTGTGCTAACCACTATGCTACCGTGCTGCCCTTATGATTGCACTGCAGAGTGGGCCAGAGAATTGCTCCAGTTGCCATGTGCAGCTGGATTATAGGTGCATTGGTGAAGCTTTACTCTGATATTTTAAATTGCTCCCTTTTAGAATGATTTTGCAACTTTGCTAGAAACCTTCACAGATACATTTGCAACACTGCCATACATAGAGATGACAAGAGTCTGAAAGCCCTTGCTGCAATCCCCATAAAGGCAGGTAACTTTTTAAAAATGGATATGAATTTCCCTGTGACCGAAGCAAAGGATCATACAACAAGATTTGACATTGAGACTTCTACTGTTACAAAAAACTTTGACAATGTTACTTAGTAGGCAAGTTATACATTAAACTATGTTATAGGTAATCCCCATTCGTTCTTAATATAACCGAAAAGCCCACGCCACATTCTTACATAATACCGCACTCTCAGTTGAAAAGCAGTCTTTTGTTTAAAGTCCCCAAGCTCCTCCTGACTTTCACAAGACCTTGCCTCCCTGACTCACTGGAGTAAATCTTCCAGTCTTTTAAACAAACATTCAATCTTCTTAGCTTAACTGAAAGGAGTTCCAGTCCAAGGTACCCTCTGGCAACTTCTTGCTCTTATACTCACCATAAACTTTGTTCCTTCAAACTATGCTTGTTGGTTAACCCAGAAACTCCTGCCCCCCCCCCCCCAGCGTGGCCATCACTCCTGGTCTTATTTGAGGAGACCAGTACTAATCTACGCCCGAGTGAGGCCTTGCCAGTGCGGTTGGTGGCTCCTTTGAGCTGGGAGAATGCAGCCTCAAAGGGGCATCGCATATTTAGATGAGCCTAATGGCTCATTTAAATATTATCTACATCAGGCCCAGCGAGGGCATGATCCAAATTGCGCCTGGCGTAGCGAGTCGGGTGACTCGCAATTGGCTCGGTACCTGGTGGAAAATCCATTTTGGGCTTCTCCCGCGGTGCACCCAGCACAATTAGATCGAGGGCGGGGGAAAGCGGTGGGAAAATAGCATCCTGAGTGTCTGTGAGCAACGTAAGCTGCCTCCTTTTATGTCAAGTTGTTAAAACTTGCATCTTAGTAAGTTTTGATTTGAGTTCCCATCTCCAGATCAAGCATATCACATGGGCCTATGTCCAGACTGATTTCATAGGTTACACCTTCCTCCCCAAGCTGTACCATTATGCCTTGCTTTAAAGGAGACAGTTTAAAACATAACACCCTATATGTAACCACTGTCTGGATTGTTTGCAGATTACAACACCAGTGTATAAGGGTAGCAGAGTATAGAAACTGGTTTCAAGATCATAGACTTGAGATGAGAAAATGTAAAATACTTGGCAAGGGTCCCATGGCACATGAAAGGATGGGAATTTCTGGACCCCCCAGTGGTGGGTTTTCCTGCAGCGCCAGGTGACTTGCCATTGGCCACCGGTGCAGTCCTGCTGAAGTCAATGGCAGTTTGCAAGTTCCAACCGTCCCTGTCGCCATGGATCCCGTAAGACATCTTACAACACCAGGTTAAATTCCAACAGGTTTGTTTCGAATCACTAGCTTTCAGAGTGCAGCTCCTTCATCACTCAACTGATGAAGGAGCTGTGCTCTGAAAGCTAGTGATTTGAAACAAACCTGTTGGGCTTTAACCTGGTGTTGTAAGACTTCTTACTGTGCCCACCCCAGTCCAACGCCGGCAACTCCACATCATGGCCATGGATCCCGCAATGTGGGGTTGATTTCGGTGGGACCGGAAGATCCAGCCGGCGGGAAAGGCGGAAAAATCCCTCACTTTACTCAGCTACTGCAAAGCATAAAGCGCAAAATACAAAATTAAGGTGTCACTCGTTTCTCTTATCAAACAATAGTTGCCATTATTTTCCTTTAAATACGGGGCGGCATGTGATGCTGTGGTTAGCACTGCTGCCTCACAGCACTAAGGACCCGGCCCCGAGTCAATTCCGTGTGGAGTTTGCACATTCCCCCCATGTCTGTGGGTCTCACCCCCACAATCCAAACATGTACAGGGTAGGTGAATTGGCCACACTAAATTTCCCCTTAATTGGGAAAAAAAGAACTGGGCACTCTTAAATAAAAAAAAATTAAAATTCCTTTAAATAATAATAGCAATAATGGGAAGGAGCACATTAAGGACCATTCATCGCTGGGGCCTTGATTTGAACCTGACCTCTAGTGGTTTCCTCTGTCCAGTGGAATTCAGTCCTCCCAGATTAAACATGTCCAGACAGACTCAGGACTGCACAGTGTGCATTGTGAAGTCTGAGTTGGAAAGCTGCTCTTGCAAGGGTACATGGCCATTTTTTTAAAACAAAAGAAACACGTTGCTGTTTTCTGCAAAATGACAGGAAGTCTAAAAAACTTTTCAAATGAAGGGGCTGGAATGGCCGAGTCTGCACTTCACCTGCCATGGGAACACTAACTTTGCACACTGCACGGTGTTTAATTTTAAATTGGCCCTTGTGGGCATCAGCATCGCAAAGCAGCTTTGTTTACCCGAATGAAGTTTCATTAAACAGGAACCTCTGTTGCCAGATGGCTGAATATCTGGTTTCCTTTTATAACACTGCCCCTTTTCTCTTTGTTCTTCAGGTCATGAACATTCTTGTGGTTGTCAGCTCTCTTCACATGGCGCACCAGTGAATGAGCACAGAAACAAATCTGACCTTTACACCTGCCAGGTTTTGTGCGCAGCATGCAAACTTTCACATCTTGGATTATTACTTGTATTGAATTCTTTTAAAAGCTCACACTATTCGCCTAAAATCAAGGAGGGGGATTTTGGCTTCTGTACTAACAAGCCTGTAATTCGAAGGAATGAATGCTCTGTACACCTGTCTGCCCACCTAAGACGGAGTCAATTGCAGCTTACATAGCGGCAGCACATTGTGGGCACCTCAGATGGTATCCTGATCCACCTTGCCTGATGGGAGCTGGTTCTGAATCCAATCAATACCCTTCAGGGCTGCCGCATCCAATGATAAATGATGACGTATCGTAAATAAACTAATGGGATGAGTAGGGGGGTCCTTGAATGTCCCCCTTCTCAACTATGGTGGAGTTCAGCACAGCCATGCAAAAGACAAGGCCATCTGCAGCAAGAAGTGTCAAGAGGATGATCCTCTTTGGCCTCCCCCCGGGTCTCTTTCCCTCCCCCCCCCCCCCTCCCCCCCCCCAAATACAGGTAGCAGTGTTCAGTGAATTTGATCCCTGTGACATCAGGAAAAGATTGAGCGCACTGGACACAGCAAAAGTTATGACCACACCCTGGCTGTAGTGCGGAGGAGCTCTGCTGAAGAACTAGCCACAAAACGGCCAAACTGTTCCCTGAAAGATAGAACTCTGGTATCTACTTACAAATTTGGATTTTGCCCAGATTTGGCCTGACCACTAAAAGCAGGACAAATACAACCCAGACAATTACCGCCCTATCCACCGACCCTGAATTATCAGCAGTTTTGAAAGGAATCATCAACATCACTGTAAAGTGGGATCCATCTGCTTCCTGATGGGTACTGCCATAATCCCTCTGCTTCAGACTTCATTATTGCCTTGGTTAAAATATGGACATGAGCTGAATTTCAGAGGTGAGGGGAGAGTAAATATCCTTGGCATTAAAGCAGCATTTGACCGAGTGTGACCCTAGCAGATCTGGTGAGTATCAATCAAAGGATCACTGGACCAGGCACAAAGGACAATCTTGGTTTACATACAAAATAGAAATTAGGAGCAGGAGTAGACCATCTGGCCCTCGAGCCTGCTCCTCCATTCACTAAGATCATGGCTCATCCGTCTGTAACCTTCTGCCATCCCCAATAAACTTTTACCCCCTTGCTTATCAAGAATCTATCTACCCCTGCTTGAAACCATTGAAAGACTCTACTGCCACTGTCTTTCGAGGAAGGGAGTTCAAAAGAGAGCCAACCCTATTAAGAGAGTGGCCTTAAATGCGTGACCCCTTTATTTATAAACAGTGACCCCTAGTTTTAGATTTTCCCACAGGACGTACTATCCTCTCCACATCCACTCTGTCAAGACCCCTCAGGATCTTTTAACAACTACAATCATCCCAGCCCCCAGGACAGTGCTGCTGAAGATCCTCATTGTGTACGAGACCTGAGCATCTTCAGCTGCTTCAACAATAACCTTCCTTCTATCGTGAGGATCTGATGTGAGGCTGTTTGCTGATGATTGTACAATGTTGGGTTCCATTTACAATTGCTCAGCTGATGAAGCTGTCCTCCAGGCCTGTATGCAGCTAGACTCGGACCATATGGCTGATAAGTGAGGAGTAACATTTGTGCCAATTGTGGCACAAATGATCATTTCCAATAAGAGAGCTTGTTCAATGAATATGGTCCTTCCAGTGACATTACCATCAATCAGTTCCCACCATCAACATCCTGGGATCATCATTGTCCAGAACCCTGACTACATAAACATAAGCCACATTAATGCTGTGGCTACTGAAACAGGTTAGAGATTGGCTATTCTGCAGTGAGTGTCTCACCGCACAAACAGTCAAAGCATGCCCACCAGCTGTATGACACAGGCGAGTATTGTGGCGGACACTCCACATTTATTTGGGTGAGTGTACATACACAAGCATAGACATCAATCAATGCACCATCTCTGCAATATTACACAATGCTTTACTGTGGCTGTTCTTAATTCTGGAGATGGCATTCAACTATTGTGCATTCCCGTCGCTCTGTTCTTGGTCCTTCATTTAGAAATCTTGACCTGGATTTTACAGGGCGGCGGTGGCCCTTGTTGGTGAGGGTTGGGAGGGAGGCCTGTGAACTGTAGGTATTATAATAATAATAGAATACAATAATCACTTATTGTCACAAGTAGGCTTAAAGGAAGTTACTGTGAAAAGCCCCTAGTCGCCACATTCCGACGCCTGTTCGGGGAGGCCGGTACGGGAATTGAACTCTCGCTGCCGGTCTTGTTCTGCATTACAAGTCAGCTGTTTAGCCCACTGTGCTAAACCAGCCCCATGTGGAAGCCTTTGTTCAGTGTCTCACTAAGAAGTTTGAACATTAAGTGTTTGTTAACAGTTCAGAACTATGTACATCTCCAAGGTATCTCCCTGACTAGGTACTATCTCCACGCTGGCTTCTGCTAGATTACTACTGTGGAGGAAGTCCTAATTGCCACTTTGAGCCTCAATTTGTCGATGGGTAAGCAGGCTGCCTTCCACCTAGCCCCTGGCAGTGGGAAGGCAATGAGTATACAATCCTTTGTCATCCCACCCAATTGTCCAGCCCCTCCAGCCTCCTAGCATGCTCCCTCAGGCTGATAAAATCCCAGCCCTTGCCATCAGTTCCAAACCAGACTTCCTCTAGCACGAGTAAGTTTTGGCTTTTTAGCTCCTTTTCCTATTCCTTGTACCATTTTCTGATTAGCAGAACTTTTTATTTGTTTATTTATTTATTTATTTTTTATAAATTTAGAGTACCCAATTCATTTTTTCCAATTAAGGGGCAATTATTGTAGCCAATCCACCTACCCTTCACATCTTTGGGTTGTGGGGGCGAAACCCACGCAAACACAGGGAGAATGTACAAACTCCACACGGACAGTGACCCAGAGCTGGGATCGAACCTGGGACCTAGGCGCCGTGAGGCAGCAAGGCTAACCCACTGCGCCACCGTGCTGCCCCTTGATTAGCAGAACAGACACCATCACTGGGGTAGTTACTTAACCAGTTAAGGAGCTTATTTTATGTTTGCTTAATAGCAATAATCACGGATCTGCACTGTGGAAATGTAAAATGTTTCTTGGTAAGTTAAGGCATTGTAGAAACAGAAATGGAAGGTTGTTCGCTTGTGTAACCATATAGCATTGCCAATGCAGATCTATTTAAAGTTCTTTCAGTCACACAACAGAAATATGCCATGCTGTTTCTTCTGAAGCAGGAAGAGATATATTGCATGGTCCGACGTGATGTTGCATTTCAGATTACTATGGCAGCTGTTTGCTGTTACGGAAAATGTGACAAGCTTCTAAAATACGCAAAAGCTCACTTTTTGTTTCCCAAGGGAATCGCAATCGGTGAACAACTAAATGATATACAAATGCAAACTTTTCGGGTAGCTGCCTGGAAAGCTTTCTTCTTGTACGTCACCGTTTCTTTTGTGCTGGAACGGTTTTAGTGGTATGCTGACTTGTGCTCTTTTATTTGTTTAGCTCTGCATATGATACAAGAACAAGACAGAAAGTAGCTATAAAAAAGCTGTCAAGACCATTCCAGTCTCTGATTCACGCAAGGAGGACATACAGGGAGCTGAGATTGTTAAAGCACATGAAACATGAAAACGTAAGTGGATGTTTTATTCTGAAAATTTGTGAACTGCCTGTATAAAGTGTTCAGGGGAACTTTTATTGCATTTCCAATGGAGTGCTTCACATATCGAAAACTTCCAAAGTGAAAGTCAAATTCACCTTGGTGGGTTGGGATTTTTGGTGGGGGTGGGGGTGGGGGTGGAGGGGTGGGGGGGAATGCCAAAGGGAAGAAATGGAACTTCGCTGGGGTTTGAGGCCAGGATCAAGTTCTGGAATCTCTGAGAAACATGTCTACTTACAAAGGGGTGCCGGGGGTGAGGAGGTGGGTGGGATAAATGCACCTGTTTCAGAAAATCCAGCCTGCTGCCCCTTCCCCATTTGAGCCTCTTCGCTGGGTGTCATCGCCATGAAAGACAGGGGGTGAGATTCCCTGTCGGCTAACAGCAGAATCACGAAACGCGATTGGGCGGAGAATCGGATACCACACCGGAATCGTGGTGGGCGCCGATTTCAGGCCAAATTGCAATTGTCCGTCGCCTCAACAGCGGCGTTAGTGCATTCCAGAATGTACATACAGTAAACACCATTTGCATATAATTAGTGGGTTCGACCCAATATTCCCTGGGGAGTCCGCGAACCTCTGCCTCCTATGGGCCAAATTCCCGATGGCGAGGTTCACATGTGCTTTTAAAAATCATGAAAGCAGTGTCATCGCTGGTAAGGGAGAGAGTGGGGCTACAGAAAGTGCCCAACATTGCCATAGTTTGCTGACAGTTGTGTAGCTGGCCGGGAGGCTTCTGCCAGGGCCAGGGGTGGTGGCCAGGCGGTGGGCTGTGGGGTCGGGGTGGACGGGCACAACGCACCATTGCCACAGCCTTCAAGGCAGCCATGCAGCTGCGCATGCCGCTGACTGTCCACTGTGAACTTAGGGCCACAGGTCAAATGGGTGTTGCCCCTTAGGTGCCCTCTGGGCGCAGCCAACCCATCAGCAGGATGGGTGTGCTCCAGCGCAACCGGTGCCATCTTATTGGATGGGATGAGTGTGTGTGGGGAGTGTAATGTGTATGCAGCTGCAGTTTGTCAGCCTCTCGAGTATCAATCATCGACCTGACTAATCCCGCACCATTTCTCATTGGAATCAATTGTTTTCCACGTGGTGCCAGTGCTAGCTCCTCCACAGGTGCTGAATCGGTCCAGGTTGAGTGCCAGTTTTGCTGTTGTGGAAGATCACAAATCCTGCCCCAGCGTCAACACTTAGTCTCAGGAGTGGAGAATCCTGCCCAGGGACTATCTCCCTAACCCAGCCAATTTCGACAGAGTAACTACAGAGACCCAGGTGGGGCATTTCTCAACAATGAAGCCAAATTGTGCTCATCCCCATATTATCCAGCAACTCTGCCCCTCTATTCACACCTTACCTGAAATTCTGTCTGCTGTCGCCCTCCTCTGTCTCACTCATTCAGGTTACTTTCCCACTGTTCCAACTATGAATGTTTACTTTCTGTCAATGGCTGAATTTGTCCATGAGACTTTTGTGTTGGTAGCTGGTCAGGCTGTTACTTGTTAGATTACAGGAATTCAATGGCTTATTGTTATGTTTAACAACACTCCTTTGCATTGGTTAATGTGGCTGCCTCATGGGCAAGTGTCCAGATATATCAACATTGAAAATAATTAAACAAGGTGTTTAATCAGCTCTCTTTCCAAATGAGGAGAATGTAATAGTAATTCAGAGTTAACTTCCTTAATACCAAATTAACAGTGATTTCTGGGCTATTGCCTTTAGTCTAATATTAAAATAATATGAATTATTTTATATTTCCAGAATGACCTTGAATGTCACAAAGTTGTAGTCACATGAATAATTTCTTCCCAGACATGTATGAACAATGAAGGAGAGATAATATTCTTCCGATAGACTTGCAGCATGCAAAAAATCTAGCATACTTCCTCCAGTGGCTGAGGTACAGCTACTGTCTGAAGCGCATTGGCCAGAGAAGCTCTAGCTTTGGCACATAATTTGTGCTGATATAGCTCATCACAGGTAGGGAGGCATTTGGAGCACAAACCAGGGTTAGGAGAGCGGAAATCAGCTAGAGTTTCCAATCCTGATCATTTTAGAGTGAGCCAGTCCATTAGAGTTGGCCATTCTTGAACAGTTAGTCTGTGGCTACCAGGAACGGTTAGGATCGATCTCTTCTCCAAGTTTGAAAATCTCTGCTAGCATCCCATCCACTCCTGTGGCTTTCCATGCTTCATGTGTTTAATGGTGACTTCAACTTCAGATGCACTTGATGGGAGTGCAAGAACATCTTGGGGTGTTAGGAGATTTCCTCAAACCCTCATCTATGATTGCATCATGGTTTTGGAGTTCTTTGAAGTGTTCTCTCGAAGGCTGACGTTTTCTCTGTCTCGCAGGAGGATATCGCCCTTACTCTGCCCCAGTTTGAGGCCTAGGGTGTTGGGTCCATATATTGCCTTGGTGGCACTGAAGACGCCCTGGGTGTTGTGCTTGTCGGCGAGGAGTTGCAGCTCCTTGCCTTTCTCAGTCCACCATTTGTTCTTGATTTCCCTACTTCTTTGTATTCCACCTATCTTCAAAAGTTCTCCTCTTTACCTTGCTAGTTTCTCCACTTTACCTTGCTAGTTATGTCACTTTGCCAAGCGTGGAGTGCTTTCCTCTTTTCGATGAGGTCTTGCATGGTGTGGTCATTCTCGTAGAACTAGTCTAGGTGTTTCCTGGTCTTGTAGCTGATGGTTTCTTCACAGTTCAAGATAATGGTTGTCTTCAGCTCTTTCCAGTTTTCCTCCACTCCTTTGGAGAAGACATTGCTGGAAGTTCACTAGCATGCTTGGCTCTTGAAGCTGCTCAACATAGATCTTTTTTTCTGAACTGTTTCTTCATCAACCGCTGCTTAGGGTGGAGTTTGATGGACATAGAGGTGGAGATGAGCCAATGGTCTGTTTAGCAGCCATCTGCACTGGTAATCGCTTTGGTGATGAGGGCACCCTTTTGGTTTTGGGATTGGATGATGGCTGAGTCGGTCAGGTGCTAGCGCTTTGTTTAGGGATTTTTCCCAAGAAGTGTTGAACTTGTCTTTTTAGTGGAACGGTATTTGTTGGTGTTCTGTGCATTTGGTGAGCAGGAGAACCCTTTTGGAAGTTGCAATTCCCAACTCCTTCCTTTCCAGTGGTTCCTTTCCAGAGTTGAGGTTCCTTTCCATCCCTGGCGTTGAAGTCCCCAAGGAGGACTCATCATTGGCATCATGCATTGGGGTGTAGGCACACATGACTGCTGCCTGCTGGTTCTTGACAAGTTGTAGACGCAGGGTCGTGAGGTGTTCATTGATGCCACCAGGGACCTCCAAGAGCTGGTTGATGAGTTTGGTCCTGATGGCGAATCCAATTACATGCGTCTTGGGCTGATCCTCTGGTTTTCCTCTCCGGAAGCAGGAGGAACCACCGCCATCTGCTCTTTGGGTCTCTTGAACAGCAGCGACATCAATGTTGAAGTGCCCAAGTTCACAGACAACAAAGGCACTTCTCTGTTCTGGTCGATTGTTTTGCATTTACCCATGAGGGTTCATACACTCCAAGTTCCAAAATTGTGATTTCTGACCGCAGATAGATGAATCTGCTGGATAGGGCTTTGCAGCCAGGTTGGTGATGGAACAAACTATTTTTAGGGCACCTTTTGTTTCAGTTCCCCATGTGGGGTGAGCAGAGTGGATCCTGAAGAGGGCTGCTCCAAGTCATGAAGAAAGCTGCTGGAATGCTCTCCTGTTCTGATTCCAAGAGCGAGATGACTGAATCAAAATCCACCACCGACATACCGATCCGAAGCTGGGGACTTCCAAATCTCGCAGTCCTGCTGCCATCACCTTGCACCGATCACCACAGTACTCATCTCATTTCATAGAATTTACAGTGCAGAAGGAGGCCATTCGGCCCATCGAGTCTGCACTGGCTCTTGGAAAGAGCACCCTACCCAAGGTCCACACCTCCACCCTATCCCCATAACCCAGTAACCCCACCCAACACTAAGGGCAATTTTGGACACTAAGGGCAATTTATCATGGCCAATCCACCTAACCTGCACATCTTTGGACTGTGGGAGGAAACTGGAGCACCCGGAGGAAACCCACGCACATCTCTGTGGTGATGTGTTGGTTTCCTCTCGGTAGACGCCTGGTGCAGGACATCTTTTAACCTGGGCATGCCGTTGCACATCAGCAGTCACATGGTCCTTGACAGAGCACAGGACCTTGACAATTGGGGGTCTTCCTACTGCTGCAGCCTTCATCTGCCATTGTAGCCATTGATACCATACGAATATCTTCGAACTGGTCCCACCGTTGAGGACTGTTTTGGATTGCGCTTTGTCTGGTTCCTCCCCCCTGACCTTTCCTTGCCCTTGTGGAGAGGCTTGAACATTTCATTGATCCCGAGAGCAATGCTGTCGGGAGTCTTAAACTCCTGGCAAGGTCATATATAAAGGTAAGGATGATCAGAAAATAGGAAGATTTAAAACTAAGTGCAACGACAGTGAAAGAACCACAGAAATGAATATTAGTTAATTTGATTTCCAAAGTCCAAGAAGTCGCAATTCAGAGGGTATATCTCCTTGTGACTCAGTTAGGTCAAGATCAGTTCCTAGAGGGAGAGAACAACACGGAATATCCTTGAAATGAATGCTACCCCAAGCACAATGGGCTTTCTGTGCTTAAACTGTTTGACAGGCAATGATTGGGGACTTTTAAAAATTAAACAGGCATCAGGGAGTTGAGAAATGGTGACCGGCTGCTTGGCTAGCTGGGCTGTGGAATTATTTCCAGTTGATGTTAAAACAACAATCTGAGGGTTTCTCTGCTCCCAAAGCAATACAGAGATGTCAAACTGGTCACTCGAGTCATGTGACCTTTCTCCACAATGATATCAAAATGGGTGTTTATCCATTGTCTGGAATTGGCTTTTGGTTTCAAGACTGATAATGTTCCAGCCATTAGCTTTGGAAAAACTTACATCTGTTGGGAAGCCATTGTCTGGGCAGACCCTCTGACTCCGCTAAAGTAGAAAACTTATCAAAATGCAAGGACACTCATTGTCACTTCAGTGGTCCGCCCTTGAAATGGACCTGGACAGTCCCAGGTGTGAGATGAGTCTGTGAACAGCTCTGCAGGAATAATGAGTTTCGATCTGTGAGTCCCCTGGTTTTGTGATTCTAATTTCCTTGCAATTGGGTGTGAGATTCCATGATCATGAGGAGGTTGTTTTTGTTCTTGTAACTCCTGTTACACAACATAAATTCCAGTGGTCATGTGACTTTCGCAGCCATCTTTTTGGGTTCAGCAGGAAGTCCATTTTAAGAACAGCAAAAATCGATACAGTTTTGATATCTACAAATGTTGGTTCCTTTTCATCTCTTAATGTCAGATACTCATTGTGAAAGCACAAGTGAATGATGGCTGCCCTTGGAACCTACGATCAGGAAGGGGAATCAATGCCAGCAGGACATTGGGGAATGGCTTAATGGGAATATGTACTGTGTTATGGGATGCTTTGCTGTATAAACCATTAATATCCCAGTGTTGAGTGGCTTGATCTTACACTTTTCCATCGTTATTAAGACTAATTGGCCTCGGCACGCCCACACTGGAGGTGCTCTTGACTCCAATGCCCAGGCATTTGCCTGAAGTACTGCCATGTATAGAGTCTTTCCAATGAACCTCTACCCCAGCATGAGGTATAAACTATATTGGAAAAGAAGAAAAAAATAATTTATAGTCTTTGAAGAACATATACTAATTCAATTTGAAGAAACAAATGTATCTTATTGCCCATTTCCTGAACGTTACTGATGGGTTTTTGGCCTGATTTCTCAAAGTCAATTATTTAGCTCTTAAATAAGTCTTATGACTTCATGGTCTGATAAGAAGGAAATATCATATTATTTCATTATTACAGATTGAATTAATATAACCGTCATAGAGAGAAATACAATTCAATGACTGTGGATTTTCTTGTCATTTTTACAATGTTATTGAAGACTATTATAAACAAAAGAATCTTACAAAACATTCGCAAGCACTTGAAGTCTCTCGCAAAAGTGATTCGATAATCATGGAGAGTCCATTGGAGCTTTAAAGTCTGCTTAATTCTTTAACTTTCCATTGTTTCACAAACAGGTGCTTTAATTTCATCAACATTTCTGTTGATTTCTTTTAGGTAATTGGATTGTTAGATGTCTTTACACCAGCCGTCACACTGGAGAATTTCCGAGAAGTGTAAGTTGAAGGGATTCTTCTGTTCAGTAGTTGTCGCTCACCAGTTTGCACTCTAAAGTCTCTGCACGTCCCTGGGGCAGCTTCGGAAGGAGACTAGCCCAGGGAATGGCCCGCAAGGGACTCTGAACACTAGGGCTGAAACAGGTTATAGTGGCAAAAGACTGCAGATTTGTGAAAATAAATCTGGAATTGCTTTTCTACCATTTGGGTAGGTTTTTTTTGCTTGTGCTTTATTAAATCCTCAAGAGTGAGAGCCTGCACTATTGTGATGTATTGTTCAAGCTCAGGATGAAGAACTGACAAAGTCTGAGTTTCCTTGTTTGAATCACTCGATGACTATTAGGAGAACACCTCCTGCCTAGAGTAGAAATGGAACAGTAGATGTCCATTTGAGCAATCAGGATTTGGTATTTAAATGCTGTTGCAAGTATATTCTTGGAAAACATAAGCAACTCCGAAAAATGAAAACAGAAAATGCTGGAAAGACACCGCAGTCCTGGCAGCATCTGTGGAGAGAGAAACCGAGTTAACGTTTCAAGTCTGCATGACTGTTCTTCAGAGGTAAAGAGACCTAATGTGATGGATTTTATACTGTTTAAGAGGCAATGGAGCAGTTGGAGCCAAACAGAAGGTCAGGATTGGTGGGAACTAGGAGAGATTTGATAAAGATATCATGGAATACAAGGCAAAGTGAGTGTTAATGATATTGTTAAAGACTAACAAAGGTACTGATAGTGGCATGAAGGTAATAGCAGAACAGGTGGCCCTGAATGGAGGGGGAGGTTGCATTTGCACAAGAAAACTTGATTTTAAAAGGGGGTCAAAAATAGAGGGCTGTGTTCATGGTGTCACAATCCCAGTTAGTGTTAGAACTGGACGGATTGATCCCAGAATGGAATACTGGCTCAAAAGACCATAACTTGTATTTTTTTGTAAAACATGGAGGAACAGAATCGCAGGACCACTAATTAGTTTTAACAGCAAGGAAAAAAACATTTGTTAAACATGAAAAAATTGGATTATTATACAAAGCTCCTTTACTTACCTTAAGAAAATCACACCGATTTATAGATTAACATGAATTACAAAGTACATCTTAAGATACAATGTTCTCATTAACAGAAAATGTCCCTTTTAAGCACACAAGATTATTGTGGTCAAATACACACTTCGCCCTGAACCCAGGTTAGTCTCTGTGGTTTTCTCCTCCAAGCCCCTCACACATGGATGTCACTTAAGATTTTCCAAATCCACTCCCAAAAACACAATTTAAAATCTTTTCTCATAATCGTGTTTTCCCTTGGTGGTTTGCTTTCTGAAATCCAGTCCAGGTTTTACAAATGATGCTTTCAAACACCTATTCCGCTCCACTTTTAACAGGGGATCTAATCCAGAATTTCACACTAACTCCTTTCGGATTTCTTGGTCTTGACTGCTCTGCAAACAATTGTTTTAATTCTCGATTCCCAGACTGTATTAAAATGACATCAAACATTTCATGTACCACTGAAGTTTGCTGTCCCACTTTAAATCTAGGTACTGCAATTGTCTCTTTAACTCAATTGTTTTTAATTTTCGTAGAATTCTTCTGAACAATGTCTTGGTATTTGTTCTCTTAACTTCAGACTTCTTAGACAGTCTCTGTCCCAATTCCATGGTTATCTGGACTGTATCTTGTTCCTTAGGAAGTTTGCATCTTTGCAACTCCCTTGTCCTATCCAGCTTCTCCTGGCAGAGTTGAGCTGTTTATTCCCCGAGATCTTTTCTCCAACAGCCGCCGCTTCCAGCTAACATGAAGAACAAACGGAAGCCCCTCCCTCTGGAAAGTGGCTTCCAATTGCTAAGCACCACCTCTGCTGGCCTATTTATTTACTCTTCACATCATAGCCCTCTGTAAGCCCTATAAAAAAACACAGTTGGAACTTAACTGACCCCTTCACATACAAACACCTCTGTCCAGCATGAATCTAACTATAGGTTTTACCCTTCCAGGCACAGAAACATTAAATTAAACCCACTTAATACTATACCTCATTTTTAATATTTACCAATACAAAAATAAATCCCTTAAAATTACCTTTTTGTTTTCCTAATTGTTGAACTCGATGTTAAGTCCCGAAGGCTGTAAAGTGCCTAATCAGAAGATAAAGTGCAGTACCTCCACTTGCATTGGGCTTCACTGGACAATTGCAGCAGCCCAAAGACAGATATGTGGGCATGAGAGCAAGATGATGAGTTGAAATGGCAAGCGAACAAAGGTCGCGTCATGCATGTGGGCTGAGCAAAGGTGTTCCACAACGCGGTCACCCGGTCTGCATTTAGTATCCCCAATGTAGAGGAGATTGCATTGGGAGCAGCGAGTACGGTAGATCAAATTGAAGGAGATGCAAGTGATATTCTACTTCCACCTGAAAGGTGTGTTTGGGTCTTGGACAGTGAGAAGGGAGGAGGTAAAGGGGCAGTAGTTGCACCTTCTGCAATTGCAAGGTATGGGGTCAAGGAGTTGGGGACGATGGAGGAGTGGACCAGGGTGTCATGGAGGGAGCGGTCCTTGTAGAATGCTGACTGGGGAAGGGTGGGGGGGGGGGGGTGGATGATGATGGGAAGATGTGTTTTGCGGTGGCAACATGCTAGATTTGGTGGAGGATGATCCTTTGAATGCGGTGGTTGGTGTGGTGAAACGTGAGGAAAAGAGGGATCATATCATGGTTCTAGAAGGGAGTGGAAGGGTGTTGTGGGAAATGGGCCAGAAATGGTTGAGCACCCTTTTACCCGCATTGTGGGGGGACCCTCTGTTCAGGAAAAAGGAAGAGATGTCGGAAGCACAGTTTTGAAAGATGTGGTTGACAAGGCACTAGTAACCCATTCTGTTATCTTCCCTTCATGTCACTATTAGCACCTTCTTCAGTCGTTAACGCTGTCATTAACACTCATTCAGTGACACCTTTGTCAAATCTCTCCTAGTTCCCACCCTATCGCTGACCTATTTTCTCCAGCCCCTCTTAAACAGTATTAAAACCATCACTATTCACCCTCTCATTAGCACTGAGGATGAGTATTACAGACTCGAAACGTTAACGGTTTATCTGTCCACAGATTCTGTCAGACCTGCTGCGTTTCTCCAACATTTTCTGTTATTTCAGATTTTCAGCTTCAGCAGTATTTTGCTTTTATAAAAATAAAAACTGATCCGACAGTCCATGGATAAGATAGAATGTTTGAAATGCTGTTAAAATGTATGGATGTAAACATGGGAAGTTACTTTAAAACTGGACACAATGGGCTGAATAATCTTTCAATGGTGTTATGTTAGGCACAGTTTCAGTGCATCACAATTTATAATTAGTTAGAATTCGAGAGATCAGTTTAGACTCCAGTCTATTTTGACCAGGCATAACTCTGAGTTGGCGAAGGATGGAATCTACCCCTGGCTGAAAGCCAGAGCCAGATAAAAGAGTTTATATTGGCAAAAACAGACAGGGTTTCCAGGCAAACCTGAACTTGTGTTTCACTCTAGATAAGCCCATTAAATTGCATTCATACTGAGCTCATCTTGACTGTTAACACTGTAATTTTCTGGAAACAAATGATCTCTGTGGCAAGCTGCAGAGCAACAAGTGTAGGATCCTTGTTTGAATATTACACTGAGCAGTTTTATTGCTTCTCTTGTATGCGGAGGATGAGAACATTCCAGTATGGTGGGCAGGGCACTCCCATTGCATAATGAGCACACACACTCGGCCTGTCATATTGGGTCACTTGTTTTACAGCTGCAAAAACGCATGCAGGGTAATAGTTGTGGGGTTTCGTGTAAACTTATTCCACCCTTTTGCCAGTGCAGATACTGAAGCAGCATCACTGACCACAGCTGTTCTTGTAGATGCAGCTTCCATTCTGAATATGAACACAGGAATTTATAACACAAACATAAATACATGGACGGAATGTATGATTTTAAAATGAGCGCTGTGTTATTGTCTGTGCCTCTGGTTCAATTATTCCTGGTAAATTTCCTCCAATTCACCGAGAGACCATGGTCATGACTCCCAGTGTGCAATTCAAAGAAAGATTGAATAGTAATAGAAAATGATACTAGGTTTTGAGCACATTTAGTTTGTCCTCCCTGGTTTATCACCAGAGCCCCACACACAGGAAGTGACAGCTGATAATCTGTTGCCAGTATTTCTGTTGATGTTTTCTTTAAATTGCTGCAGGGAGAAGTGCAGGAGTAGTGCAAGATAACTTGTCTCTTAAGGCATAGCAGTTGATTGCCACGTCTTGCATCTCCCAACTGCAAACTGGGAACCTATACAGCTAAACAGACACTCTGTTATCTGTGACTGCATATTGAAGTATACTAATGGACTGCTAACTGATTCCATTTTACATGACATCACCAAAATTTCAATTTTGAAAAGTTTCAAGTATTTTGTGTTGTATGTTTTGCTTTTGATCTTTTTTAGAAATTATAAACTTAGGAACAGAATTAGGCTATTTGGCCCCTCCAGGGTGTTGCAGCATTCATTTGGATCATGGCTTATCTGGATCTTGACTCCATTTACTTGCACATTGGTTTGGTTGCACATCCTTCAATATCCTTGCCGAATAGAATAAAATCTATCAAAGTTTCAGTCTAACTTCAACAACTTATTTATTTAAAAAAATATTATTTTTTCGGTTCTATTCTGTAATATGAAAGGTACTATTAGTGAGACTCCATGATTATGATGGTGGAAAGTTTGTATCACGGCATGCCAGAGACATGTTTGAGGAAAGGATTCAATGATCAAAATGGCCTGTATTTGGCCCCAAAGAGTACTTTGGAGGTTGATTATGTGTCTGTCAAACTCTTTCCTTTCTAATGTTTGTCTAAAGCCAGTTATATTTTTACTGCTCTAGGTATTTGGTGACAAACCTCATGGGTGCAGACTTGAATAACATAGTCAAGTGTCAGAAGCTGACAGACGATCATGTGCAGTTTCTTGTGTATCAATTACTCAGGGGACTTAAGGTACAGTAATCAATGCACTATATGTGGAAATAGAACTAGACTAACAATAGACAATTAAAAAGGGTGTACAATCCTCATTTCTCTCTGCTCAATGATACTTTGTGATGGTTTCAATACTGTTTGCAGGTTTCTGCAACTTCTATCAATTTTCTCCTCACTCACCTTATGCTACCAAGACACAATGACTGACTCTAGGCAAAGCCCACATAACTCCATAAGTCATTGCTCCAACAGCAAACTGGTTTCTACAATTAAGCACTGCTCTCGGACTTACAACATTTTTGCTAAGATTCCAAATGCCTAGGTCCATGATGCAGTAGATATTTTTAATTATTACTCAATAGTGAGAATATTACTGTTAATCTCATTTACGTACAGACAGAGGAACTTTAGAAGTCAATTCTTTCAGGTTTCACCAAGGAGCAGATTGTTGTTGTGCAAGGTATATAAACGGAATTTATCATTATTCATTAATCATTGGTAAAAGTTTTACCTAGATTATTAGTGATTACATCTCCTCCTGTGGTGTTACAGGAGTGACAGCGAAAACCATTATCTGATGTACCCAACCCAATTCATCAAACTTAAAACCTCAGGCCTGTTCATAATCTTTTCACTGAAAAGGTACAGTTCAAACGTTGTGACAAGATTAATCTACCATAACTGGCAGTGCGCAAATTGGCGGCCGTGCTTCCTCCACAACAATGGCAGCATTTAAAATACTTCATTGGCTGCAAAGCAATTTGGTGAAGTTGTGAAAGGTGCTATATTAATGCAAGATATTTTTTCACATACTAAGTTGAACCCCTGCATCTTCACCTTCAGCATATGATAAGACCTGCCCCCCTCACACCATCTTGTCTTAAATAAACCAGATTCCGCTGTCAGTTTAAGCAGACTCTGCCAGTTTAGCTTGCCAACGATCCCTCCTGAGATTCAAAAAAAAAGAGGGAGTTGTTTCAAAAGCAAATAGTCTGGCAAATCATTTGAATGTTAAACCACAATGGAAATATAACTGTTAATACTGGAAACCTGATGTAAAAACAGAACAATCCTAGAGCCAGTAGGTCAGCCAGCATTTGTGCAGACAGCAGAGAAGTTAAAGTCTCCATTATAACCTTTTATCAGAATGGTAAACAATCTTTCATTGTCCAATGCAGAATTTCTTAGATGCCCTATAGAAGCCGGGCTGTCGTGTGAATTTAAGACCTATTAGTGTTAAATTGAGCTGAATAGTCACATGTTTAAGGTGCGCCACACCAAGGTTTCCCCTGCCCCCATCCCCTCCCCCACTGCCATCCCTCTAGGGTATCATGGACAGGTCTCAAAATCAAGCCACAATTTAAAAATAATTGACAGGCCCCAGGCAAGCTAGTACAGCTCAAACGTGATTGTGAATATAGGATTTACGACACTGATTTTTGACACTTTATTTGGTGTATTTTGGAGGGAGCCTACTGTGATTCGACATTACAAGTCAAAATAATTTCTCCTGGAAATGTCAGATATTTTAAAATACGAAAAAGAAGTGTTTGTCAGTCTTTGAGTCAAAATAAATAGATTAATACATTACAGTTTTGTAGAGCAATAGCAAACCCATGGTAGCCTTTTGAATCTGTCAAAAGTTTTTTTGGGGGAGATAAAATAAATGACTTACTGCAAATATTTATTTAAAAATGAAGTGCACAAACGTATAGTTTTCAGCATCAGACATGGAGAGTTGTATTTTGCAACTGCGTGAAGTCTTGGGTAGCCACTGTACCCTTTGACACATTTCTTGTCGAGCTGTGAATGGTGATTGTTCCACTGGAAATGGTGTAGGGTCTTTTTCTAATTACTTTGCAGTGAGAAAGGGCCCTCACCAATGCATGTTGAAACAAACGGAAAGCAGCTAAGCTGCAGAACATAACCAGCCACTGCGGCTCACACACAAACAGGCATTATGAATCACGGCAGTATTTTGTCCTAAATGAGGGAGTCTTAGTATAATTTATTTATATTATGCAAAAACTCATCATCATTCCTTCATTGTCCATTTCCAGATCCTGACAATCTGCACCAATTCTGTGGTAACGAACATGTCGCCAAGGAACATTCTCCTTTTATTTCAAAATGCAGTTTACCTTGAGAAAAATAAATTTTAATATGGAAATGACCAGAGTATTCCTTTCAAGAAAAACTTAGGGTTTTAAAAGCCATTTATCAGTTATAATGTGCAACTTGCTTGGGGACTAACAGCAAATGGAAGCACCTGTAACTATGATTCACAGAAATCATAGGACCTCTTAATTGTTTTTCTGTCTCAGGTTTCTGTACAACCAATGAGACTGGAAAAACATTTGGTATATGGTCATTCTTCTCCTTCAGTCTATAATCATCCATCTCCTTCAGTCGATAGTCATCCTTCTCCTTCAGTCGATAGTCATCCTTCTCCTTCAGTCGATAGTCATCCTTCTCCTTCAGTGTATTGACACAATTCTCCTTCAGTATATCGGCATCCTTCTCCTTCAGTCTATAGTCATCCATTCGCTTCAGTCTATAGTGAAACTTCTTCAGTCTAAAGTCATCCTTCTCCTTCAATCTATAGACATCCATTTCCTTCAGTCTATATTGAAACTTCTCCTTCAGTCTAAAGTAACTTTCTCCTTCAGTCCACAGTCATCCTTCTCCTTCAGTCCACAGTCATCCTTCTCCTTCAGTCCACAGTCATCCTTCTCCTTCAGTCCACAGTCATCCTTCTCCTTCAGTCCACAGTCATCCTTCTCCTTCAGTCCACAGTCATCCTTCTCCTTCAGTCTATAGACATCCTTCTCCTTCAGTCCATAGTCATCCTTCTCCTTCAGTCCACAGTCATCCTTCTCCTTCAGTCCACAGTCATCCTTCTCCTTCAGTCCACAGTCATCCTTCTCCTTCAGTCTATAGACATCCATATCCTTCAGTCCACAGTCATCCTTCTCCTTCAGTCCACAGTCATCCTTCTCCTTCAGTCCACAGTCATCCTTCTCCTTCAGTCTATAGACATCCTTCTCCTTCAGTCCATAGTCATCCTTCTCCTTCAGTCCAGTCATCCTTCTCCTTCAGTCCACAGTCATCCTTCTCCTTCAGTCCACAGTCATCCTTCTCCTTCAGTCTATAGACATCCATATCCTTCAGTCCATAGTCATCCTTCTCCTTCAGTCCACAGTCATCCTTCTCCTTCAGTCCACAGTCAGCCTTCTCCTTCAGTCCACAGTCATCCTTCTCCTTCAGTCTATAGACATCCTTCTCCTTCAGTCCATAGTCATCCTTCTCCTTCAGTCCACAGTCATCCTTCTCCTTCAGTCTATAGACATCCTTCTCCTTCAGTCCACAGTCATCCTTCTCCTTCAGTCCACAGTCATCCTTCTCCTTCAGTCCACAGTCATCCTTCTCCTTCAGTCCACAGTCATCCTTCTCCTTCAGTCCACAGTCATCCTTCTCCTTCAGTCCACAGTCATCCTTCTCCTTCAGTCCACAGTCATCCTTCTCCTTCAGTCCACAGTCATCCTTCTCCTTCAGTCTATAGACATCCATATCCTTCAGTCCACAGTCATCCTTCTCCTTCAGTCCACAGTCATCCTTCTCCTTCAGTCTATAGACATCCATTTCCTTCAGTTCATAGTCATCCTTCTGCTTCAGTCCATAGTCATCCTTCTCCTTCAGTCCACAGTCATCCTTCTCCTTCAGTCTATAGTCATCCTTCTCCTTCAGTCTATAGTCATCCTTCTCCTTCAGTCCATAGACATCCTTCTCCTTCAGTCTATAGACGTCCATCCCCTTCAGTCTATAGACGTCCATCCCCTTCAGTCTATAGACGTCCATCCCATTCAGTCTATAGACATCCATCTCCTTCAGTATATGGGCACCATTCTCCTTCAGTATATAGGCACCGTTCTCCTTCAGTGTATAGGCACCGTTCTCCTTCAGTGTATAGGCACCGTTCTCCTTCGGTGTATAGGCACCGTTCTCCTTCGGTGTATAGGCACCGTTCTCCTTCGGTGTATCTGCACCGTTCTCCTTCGGTGTATCTGCACCGTTCTCCTTCGGTGTATCTGCACCGTTCTCCTTCGGTGTATCTGCACCGGTCTCCTTCGGCGTATCTGCACCGGTCTCCTTCGGCGTATCTGCACCGGTCTCCTTCGGCGTATCTGCACCGGTCTCCTTCGGCGTATCTGCACCGGTCTCCTTCGGCGTATCCGCACCGGTCTCCTTCGGCGTATCCGCACCGGTCTCCTTCGGCGTATCCGCACCGGTCTCCTTCGGCGTATCCGCACCGGTCTCCTTCGGCGTATCCGCACCGGTCTCCTTCGGCGTATCCGCACCGGTCTCCTTCGGCGTATCCGCACCGGTCTCCTTCGGCGTATCCGCACCGGTCTCCTTCGGCGTATCCGCACCGGTCTCCTTCGGCGTATCCGCACCGGTCTCCTTCGGCGTATCCGCACCGGTCTCCTTCGGCGTATCCGCACCGGTCTCCTTCGGCGTATCCGCACCGGTCTCCTTCGGCGTATCCGCACCGGTCTCCTTCGGCGTATCCGCACCGGTCTCCTTCGGCGTATCCGCACCGGTCTCCTTCGGCGTATCCGCACCGGTCTCCTTCGGCGTATCCGCACCGGTCTCCTTCGGCGTATCCGCACCGGTCTCCTTCGGCGTATCCGCACCGGTCTCCTTCAGTATATAATGTCATGAGAATATCGCTTTAAGAAATGCTTGGCTGCTCATATTACTGCAGTGATGTCAGAGTGTGGGTGGAGCTGGGCTGTCTGTCAGCTTTTAACTTTGGTTTTAGGCTGTTTGCTGCAGGGTGTGTTTTAGTTTTGTTTTTAGTGTTGGAGCTGAAGCCAGACAGAACAGGTGTACTGTTGATCTCTCTGCCATGAAAAGACTATCTCTTGATCATTTGGTGAATTCAGAATTATAAATGTTATCAGTAGTGAATGTAAATCTAATGTGCTTTTGTTAAAAGGTGTTTCTTTTGTCTTCTGGATGTTGTTTGGGAAGTTATTAAGGATTACTTAGTGTTGTATTCTTTGGGGATTGCATTTGAATTAATGGTTGCTAAGTTGTTCACTTTGTTTTAACAGGTTAACTTGAATTCATAGAATAGACATTGTTTTGCTTTAAAAAAATACTTTTCCAGTATCATAACTGTAGAGTGGGCGTGTGCTCCCCATACCACAATCTATTAAAAGGTGTGGGTCAGGTGAACTCCATGATACACTTTGGGATTCTCTAAACCCTAACCCATAACAAATTGGGGGATTGAGGGGGATAAAAGTCTATCTATTGGATTGGCTTTGCTAACCTAAAGACAGTGAGGGGTGAGTATATGGTGGGTGCTTCTCAGTTGTGGTATTTTAGTTTATTTAGGGAGTGTGTTGTGGACAATGGCTCTTTCAGAGGCTCTGAAGTTGTTGGGTGTGGAGATGATCACGCAGTACCTTACGGACAGAGACTAAAAGCAGACTGTTAGATTTGGCAAAAACATTTCAGTTAACATTACCTGACAAAATGCGAAAAGATGAGGTAATTATGGCGGTGGCTAAGCATTTAAAGTTGCCCGAGATACAGTTTGACTCATTGGAAATGTCGAAAATTCAGTCACAAATTAAACAAATGGAACTTGAGAAAGAATTAAAGCAGCTTGAAGAGGAAAAATAAAGGGAGAGAGGAAAAAGAGAGAGAAGAAAGGAAAACAAAGACTAGCCCTAGCAGAACAAAAAAAAGAGAAAGGGAGATACAGAGCAGGGAAAAAGATAAAGAGAGAGAGTTTGGACTTCAGAAAATGGCCATGAAACATGACAGTCAGTTAAAATTGGCAGACGTAAAGGGAAATGTACAGTTGGATGATAGTGATGAGGATAGTGAGAAAGAGCGTCATAGTCGAAGGCTTGGTGGGGATCTATTTAAGCATGTCCAAGCATTGCCAAAGTTTGACGAGAAGGAGGTAGAAGCCTTTTTCATTTCATTTGAGAAGGTGGCGAAACAAATGCAATGGCCACAGGACATTTGGGTATTACTGATTCAAACAAAGCTGGTAGGTAGAGCTAGTGAAGTGTTTGCATCACTACCGGAGGAGGTATCTGGCACGTATGAGGAGATGAAAAAATCCATCTTCGGTGCATATTAACTAGTGCCTGAAGCCGACAGACAAAGCTTTAGAAATTTAAGGAAAGAATTTGGTCAAACATACATGGAGTTTGAAAGGATCAAACCGAGTAATTTTGATAGGTCGGTAAGGGCTTTGAAAATAGACCAAACGCATGAAGCTCTCAGAGAAATTATACTTTTGGAGGAGTTTAAAAGTTCAATTCCTGATGTAGTGAGAACTCCTGTGGAAGAGCAGAGGGTTAAAACTGTGAGATTGGCAGATGATTATGAATTAGTTCTTAAATCAAAGCTTGGTTTCCAATATCAGTTTCAGCCTGTGAGGGATAGAAACTGGGGACATGAGAAATACCCAAGTGGTAAAGGTAAAGGTGATCTGATGGGAGATAATAAGGAGAGTGTACCTCAGATTAAAAAAGAAATCCAGGAGGGTGGAAGAGACATGAAAATGTTTCAAATGTTTTCACTGAAATAAACTAGGCCATATAAAGTCACAGTGTTGGTGGTTGATAAAAGCACTGGGAAGGCTGATGTGGTAAAACAGGATAAGACAGTGGGGTTTGTTAAAGTGGTAAAGGAAAGCCCAAGTGACGCAAAGGATGTGCAAATGATTGTACAGCCTGATCAAGAGGTGATTGATAAGAACGTGCCAGATCTCTTTAAAGAATTTACTTGTGTGGGTAAAGTTTACTCATGTGTATCAGGAGGAGCAGGTAAAAAAGTCACAATTTTAAGAGATACGGGAGCTAGTCAATCTTTAATGGTAAGAGATGAGGAGTTATGTAGCCTGGGAAGAATATTGCCAGAAAAGGTAATATGTGGAATTCAGGGTGAGAGGAGTAGTGTTTCATTATATAAGGTAAGGTTGGAAAGTCCAGTAAAGAGTGGTGAAGTGGTAGTAGGAGTAATAGAGAAACTATCTTCTCCAGGAATACAGTTTATCTTGGGTAATGATATAGCTGGATCGCAGGTTGGAGTGATGCCTACTGTGGTTGATAAGCCCGTAGAAAATCGGACAACTGAAGTGTTGAAGGACGAATATCCTGGGATTTTTCCAGATTGTGTAGTGACAAGGTCGCAAAGTCACAGGTTAAGACAAGAGGAGAAATCAAAGAGTGAAGATGACGTTGAAGTGCAATTATCAGAAACGATTTTTGATCAGATGGTTGAAAAAGAACGAGAACAGGTGGAGGATGAGGCAGATATTTTTAGTTCAGGAAAATTGGCGGAGTTACAACAAAAAGATTTAGAAATAAAACGGATGTATCACAAAGCATATACGGAAGAGGAATCTGAGTATATACCGGAGTGTTATTCCCGTAAAAGTGATGTCTTGATGAGAAATTGGAGACTTTTACATATGCAGGCGGATGAAAAGTGGGCAGAAGTTCATCAAGTAGTATTGCCGGTAGGGTATAGAAAGGAGGTGTTGCGAGTTGCACATAAGGTACCAGTGGGAGGTCATTTGGGAATAAGGAAAACTCAAGCTAAAATCCAAAAACATTTTTATTGGCCTGAACTACATGAAGATGTAGTTAAATTTTGTCAATCATGTCACACATGTCAAGTGATAGGGAAACTTCAAGCCGTGATAAAACCAGCGCCCTTATTACCCATTCCAGCATTTGAGGAACCTATTACAAGGGTCCTAATTGACTGTGTAGGACCGCTTCCTAAAACAAAAAGTGGGAATCAATATCTTTTGACAATAATGGATGTGTCTACTAGGTTTGCAGAGGCTATTCCAGTATGTAATATTACAGCTAAAAGGATTGTGGAGGAGTTACTTAAATTCTTGACTAGATATGGACTACCCACAGAAATACAAACGGATCAAGGATCAAATTTTACCTCCAGGTTATTCAAAGAAGTTATGGATAGCTTAGGAATAAAACAATTTAAATCAACTGCGTACCATCCAGAATCACAGGGAGCATTAGAAAGGTGGCATCAGACATTAAAGACAATGTGGTTTATTGTCACGATTACCCAGAGGATTGGGATAAAGGAATTCCATTCGTACTGTTTGCAATTAGGGATGCACCTAATGAATCAACCAAATTCAGTCCTTTTGAACTAATTTTTGGTCATGAGGTAAGAGGACCACTTAAATTGATTAAGGAAAAATTGGTGACTGAGAAATCGGAAAATACATTATTGGATTACCTGTCAAATTTTAGGGAATGATTAAATAGAGCAGGTGAATTGGCTAGACAACATTTAAAAGTTGCACAAAATGTGATGAAATGGGTAGCAGGCAAGAAATACAAAGTTTGTAGTTTTGCCAGTGGAGATAAGGTTTTAGTGTTATTACCAGTGGTAGGTGAACCTTTAAAAGCAAGGTTTTGTGGACCTTGTCAGATTGAAAGGAAATTAAATGAGGTGAATTATGTGGTAAAAACGCCGGATAGATGGAAAACTCACCGAGTGTGTCATGTGAATATGCTTAAAAGGTACTTTGATAGGGAAGGAGAGAAAAAGGAGGAGGTTTTAATGATTCTAACTCAAAGTGACGAACGAAATCCAGATGACTGTGAATTTGACATACCTCAGATTAAATTGGAAAACGAGGATGTTCTTAAAAAATGGGATAAATTGCTGAGTTACCTTCCAGAGGAAAAACGGACTGACCTGAAAGAGTTATTGATGTCACGTGGGCAAGTTTGTGGAGATAAATTAGGAAGTACTAAAATGGCTATACATGATGTAGATGTGGGAAATGCTGTTCCTATCAAACAACATCCATATAGACTTAACCCTTTAAAATTGGCACAGGTTAACAAAGAGATTGAGAGTATGATTTAAAAATGGGATAATTGAAGTGGCTTGCAGCCAATGGAGCTCACCCATAGTGATGGTGTTGCTAACTTTGCCTAAGTTCAATTGCTCTGTTTTATTACCTTTGCTCTCGAGTCGCCAGGTATCTTTATGATACCGCCACGAGGTTCAAGTCCGAGTAATGATCAATAATCCAACACACCGATTAGTAAGATTGAAATCAAAGCACATTTATTATACACAGTAATCGCTACTCATGCACAAATTCTACGTCTAAGCTACTTCTACAACTAACAGGCCTATACTTAACTTTGGACTGGCCCACCAGGTCAGGGAAACAAATGGCCTTTCGTTTGGGTTCTGAGCCTGCGGGATTCGAAGTTGGTACGGATTGGTAGCTAGGAGCGCCTATCTCGTAGCGAGCGTTGAGTTAAGACTTGCGATTTCGATGATCACTGGAGTCACTGCACCGGTCACGGTCAATATTGGTTCGTTGCTGGGTGACTCTGGCAGAAAGAAGAGAGTGGTGAGAGGAGTGAAAAGAGCGATTTGAACTTGGGGCTCAACTCTTATAGTCACCAGGGTCTTCCCGCCTTTTGGGGCGGACCCTGTACCTGGTCCCAAGTGATGGCCAGTCCCAGGGGCTGGCTTAGCACAGTGGGCTAAACAGCTGGCTTGTAATGCAGAATAAGGCCAGCAGCGTGGGTTCAATTCCCGGACCGGCCTCCCCGAACAGGCGCCGGAATGTGGCGACTAGGGGCTTTTCACAGTAACTTCATTGAAGCCTACTTGTGACAATAAGCGATTATTATTATTATTATTATTATTATTATTATTATTATTATTATTATTATTCTTTGTCCCAATCGCTTGGTTCGATTTTCTCCAATACTGGAGCGGTTCCCTGATCGATGGGCGGTCTTGAGGTGCTCGTTCACCTCCTTTGTGTTGGCTCCTGCTGGCGCCGAGGAGTCTGGCTTTGCTTTGTGTGTCAAAAAAGTTACTTATTGTTCCCGGGGATTGCTCATCAGTATGCAGATGGCTGCTACTTTGTTATGCTGATGGCCGCTGGTATCGATGTTGTCTGGTTTTTGCAGAGGTAAATACACAGCAAACCTGCAGCCGCTGGGTTCTGTCTTGTTGGCTGATTTTCCCATCAGCCTTTGCCATTCGCCATTTTAAATCAGGAGTTGGCCAATTTAGGTGGCTACAATGGTACCTAAACCAGGCGGTACCCAACGGACGTGTGTGGATTATAGAAAGGTTAATGCAGTTGCAAGAACGGACTCTTATCCTGTCCTACGTTTGGAGGATTGCATTGAGAAAGTGGGTCAATCAGTTTTTATTTCCAAACTGGATTTGCTTCAAGGTTACTGGCAGGTACCTTTATCTGAAAGGGTGAAGGAGATTTCAGCTTTTGTGACTCCAGATGGTATATACCAATTCAAAGTTATGCCATTTGGCATGAAAAACGTCCCAGCCACATTTCAACAGTTAACTAACAAAATCATTTCTGGATTACCCAATTGTACGGTATACATCAACGATCTGGTAATTTTCAGCCAGACATGGAAAGAACATTTAAAACATCTGATGCAGTTATTCGATCGACTTCAGGAGGTGGATTTGGTGATAAACCTAGCCAAAAGTGAATTTGGAAAAGCCCAAGTCACTTTCCTTGGCCATACAATTGGACAGGGTCGAATGGTCACACAGGATGTGAAACCAACAGTTGTTGAGTTTCCGATACCCTCAAGACGAAGGGAAATAATGCCATTTCTTGGCATGAGTAGATTTGATCGAACATTTGTGCAAACGTTTTGCAGCATGATTGCTCCACTGATGGACTTGTTGAAGAAACGTCAAAAATTTCAATGGACAGCAGAGTTACCAATGCTCCTGTGTTGGAGAATTACAAGGAACTCTGTGATCAGATTGAACTAAAGTATCTGACTTTAAAGAAAAATGCCAAGCCGTAGAGAAATGGATGGATCGTGCAGAGACCTTCTTGTTCAAAGAGACTGTCAATCGAGCGGGATTTTAGTTGGAGGAACAAACAAAAATGGACTACATTATTATACCTGTTTGCGTGTGTTGTTTTTTGAAACTAAAAAGTATATTTACTGTGTGCATTTCCTAAAGGATAGTGAAACGATGAAAATTGAAACCATCTTGAAGTAGATGGGGTTTTTTTTCTTGGGGGGGGGGGGGGGGGCGTCATGAGAATGTCGCTTTAAGAAATGTTTGGCTGCTCATATTACTGCAGTGATGTCAGAGTGTGGGTGGAGCTGGGCTGTCTGTCAGCTTTTAACTTTGGTTTTAGGCTGTTTGCTGCAGGGTGTGTTTTAGTTTTGTTTTTAGTGTTGGAGCTGAAGCCAGACAGAACAGGTGTACTGTTGATCTCTCTGCCATGAAAAGACTATCACTTGATCATTTGGTGAATTCAGAATTATAAATGTTATCAGTAGTGAATGTAAATCTAATGTGCTTCTGTTAAAAGGTGTTTCTTTTGTCTTCTGGACGTTGTTTGGGAAGTTATTAAGGATTAGTGTTGTATTCTTTGGGGATTGTATTTGAATTAATGGTTGCTAAGTTGTTCACTTTGTTTTAAAAAGGTTAACTTGAATTCATAGAATAAACATTGTTTTGCTTTAAAAAAAATACTTTTCCATTTCTGCTGTACCACACCTGTAGAGTGGGCCGTGTGCTCCCCATACCACAATCTATTAAAAGTTGTGGGTCAGGTGAACTCCATGATACACTTTGGGGCTCTCTAAACCCTAGCCCATAACAATAGACACCATTCTCCTTTAGTATATCTGCACCATTCTCCTTCGGTATATCTGCACCATTCTCCTTCAGTATATTGAAATGAAATGAAAATCGCTTATTGTCACGAGTAGGCTTCAATGAAGTTACTGTGAAAAGCCCCTAGTCGCCACATTCCGGCGCCTGTTCGGGGAGGCTGGTACGGGAATTGAACCGTGCTGCTGGCCTGCCTTGGTCTGCTTTAAAAGCCAGTGATTTAGCCCAGTGAGCTAAACCATTCTCCTTCATTATATAGACACCATTCTCTTTCAGTCTATCGACACCACTCTCCTTCAGTCTATAGACACCACTTTCAGTCTATAGACACCACTTTCAGTCTATAGACACCACTTTCAGTCTATAGACACCACTTTCAGTCTATAGACACCTCTCTCCTTCAGTATATAGGCATCATTCTCCTTCAGTATATAGGCACCATTCTCCTTCAGTATATAGGCACCATTCTCCTTCAGTATATTGGCACCATTCTCCTTCAGTGTATCTGCACCATTCTCCTTCAGTGTATCTGCACCATTCTCCTTCAGTATATAGGCACGATCCTACTCCATGCCTGCACAAACATTTCCCAGCTGCGTATAAGGCACCTCCGATCGGCCCATCCCCGACCAGGTCGGCCGCGGACTGAGTCCGCAGCCGCCACACTAGTTTCACGACCGACTGGACCACGTTTGATCCACGCGGTCGGGACTTCGGCCGGTCTGGGATGGAGAATGGTGGAGCGGGCTTCCAGCAATGGCCCCAGGTAGGTTCCGGGCGGCCATGGGGCCCGCAGGATCGGCGAACCGGCGCCGGTCCCAATTCCGTGCGGAGAAATGGATTCCCCGCGCCGGCCGCGATTTCGCCATCGGGGTGCAGAGAATCCAGCCCCATTTCTCCTTCAAGATATAGGCACCCTTCTCCTTCAGTATATAAACACCATTCTCCTTTATTACATAGCCATCCTTCTATATAGTCATCCTTTAACATATAGGCACCATTTTCCTTCAGTATAGTCACCTCTCTCAATGTTTGTGGAAGAAACAGTTTGTCAAACTTAAAGTTAGACTTACTTATTCCCTTTGGCAATTTGCCTGTTTGAAAACAAAATGGTTGATTTCAACAAGAAAAATGCAGCAGATTCAAGTTCCATTTCAGAATATACAAAGGTGATGAGGCTTTTGATTTACAATGTCATTTATTTCCTATTTTTCTTCTGACAGTATATCCATTCAGCTGGTATCATTCACAGAGTAAGTTGAGTTTTTATTATACATTGTACCCTGTGTAAAATACTTTGATCTCTGCATGCACTGCGTAAACTTTTTTAAAAATGTTTTATTAAATTTTTTACAAATAACGCAACAAACAAAAACAAAACATGTTGAATGCAAAACAGATACAGGACAGAACAAGAGTTAGTACAAATATAATTAAGATTGGATAACTTCTCAGGCCGCTCACTTTCATGTATTGCGAGATCAACACTTACAATATGGCTCGAGGGAAACTTAACTGGAGCAGGTCAGGCAAGGCGTAGCCTCTAAGTTTGAGATAGAGGTCCCACACTTTAAGGAATGCATCTGACATAGAAGGGAGCACCAATTTCAGGGATTCCACAGAAATACACTCCATAGAATAATAGAATTTACCCTGCAGAAGGAGGCCATTCGACCCATCGAGTCTGCACTGGCCCTTGGAAAGAGCACTCTATCCAAGCCCACACCATCACTCTATCCCAGTAACCTCACCCAACCTTTTTGGGCACTAAGGGCAATTTACCATAGCTGATCCACCTAACCTGCAAGTCTTTGGACTGTGGGAGGAAACCAGAGCACCCGGAGGAAACCCACGCAGACACGGGGATAACGTGCAGACTCCGCAAAGTGACCCAAGCCGGGAATCGAACCTGGACCCTGGGGCTGTGAAGCAACAGTGCTAACCACTGTGCTACCATGCTGCATAATTAATTGATGCCAACTTTGAATTGAAGGGTACTTGTCATTGATCCAGGAGCAGTGGATATTTTTATGAGCTGCAAAAGTTACGATATTGTACAAGCTTGTTTTGTTAATGTCTGTAATTGACTTCCGGTTCCGGCTATGCAGAGCTGAGTCCCACGTTCGGCAGCTCCCGCCAGAAACGGACTTTTGGGCTCTTTTTAGGGCCCCCAGTGGCATTTGTTCGACGGTTCCCAGTGTGGGAAGGTGACAATACGATTTCCCCAGCACTTTATGGATTGGACCAGTAGTGGAGCGGTGAAAAAAGTAGTTTTGGAGCAGCGAAAGGTGCGAGGGAGGAAAACCAAAATTGCGGCGGGTGGAGACCAGGCAGCATGGGTGCAGTGGTCGCAGGAACAGCTGGAGTTTCTCCAGCACTGCTTCACGGAATTGAAGGCAGAGCTGTTGGAGCCGATGAAGGCTTCGATAGACAAGCTGCTCGAGGCCCAGAAGGCCCAAGGGGCGGCGATCCGGGGGGTGCGGCGAAAGGCCTCGGAGAACGAGGACGAGATCTTGGGCCTGGCAGTGAAGGTAGAGGTGCACGAGGCGATGCATACGAAACGGCAGAAGTTCGAGGACATGGCGAATCGCTCGAGGAGGAAGAACCTGCAGATTCTGGGTCTCCTGGAGGGAGTGGCGGGGTCGGATGTTGGAGCAAACGTGGTCACGATGCTGAACACGTTGATGGGCGCGGGGGCCTTCCCGAGGTCCCTGGAGCTGGAGGGAGCCCACCGAGTCCTGTCGAGGAGGCCCAAGCCCAACGAGCCGTGCGGGCGGTGCTGGTGCGGTTCCAACGCTTGGTGGACAGGGAGTGTGTCCTAAGGTGGGCAAAGAAGGAGCGGAGCAGCAGGTGGGAGAATGCAGAGGTCCGGATATACCAGGACTGGAGCGCGCAGGTGGCCAAGAAGAGGGCCGGGTACAATCGGGCTAAGGCGGCTCTGCATCGGAAGGGGGTGACATTTGGAATGTTGCAACCAGAGCGACTGTGGGTCACTTTCAAGGACCGCCACCACTACTTCGAGAAGCTGGAAAAGGCGTGGACCTTCATCCAGGCCGAAAAGTTGGACTCTGATTGAGGGTCGGTTGCGAGGGGATGTCGAGAGGGGATTGATGTGATTGTTGTGTTTTGGGGGGGGATGTTCTGCTCTGTTTGGTACTGTGTTTTTTTTTTGGGTGCTGGGTGGAGAGTGTGGGCGTCGGTGGTTGGAAGAGGGGGCTCCATTGGGGGGGGGAGGGGAGAGGGGAAGCCAGAGGTGGGGGGAGCTGGGATCAGGCCGCGAAAGGAAGCGGCGGCAGGGGGGCGGGGCCGTCTTTGTGGAAAGCGCGGGCTTTTTCCCACGCTAGGGAAGGAAGGAGGCGGGGGGAGGGGTGGTGCTGGAGAGGAGCGCCCGCTGATGGACAAGGTGGGGGGGGGACATTCTCACACTGTGGGTGTCGATGGAGTGGCGGTAGCGGCCGGAGTCAGCAGGAGTCAGATGACTTATGGGAGTGCTATGGGGGGGGGACCTAGCTGGGGGGGGGCGCACCTGAAGACAGATGTGGTCATGCTCCAGGAGACTCATTTGTGGGTTGCAGACCAGGTTTGGTTGAGAAAGGGGTGGGTAGGGCATGTTTTCCATTCGGGGTTGGACACAGAATCGAGGGGTGGGGATTTTGGTGGGGAAGTGGGTGTCATTTGAGGCGCTGAGCATCGTGGCAGACAAGGGAGGTAGGTACGTGATGGTGAGTGGTAAGCTGCAGGGGGTGCGGGTGGTCTTGGTGAATGTGTATGTCCCGAATTGGGACGATGCCGGATTCATGCGACGCATGTTGGGCCGGATTCCGGACCTGGAGGCAGGGAGCTTGATAATGGGGGGGGGACTTTAATACGGTATTGGATCCAGCATTGGACCGCTCTAGGTCCAGGACAGGTAAGAGGCCGGCGGCGGCCAAGGTGTTGAGGGGGTTTATGGACCAGATGGGAGGAGTGGACCCATGGAGGTTTGTTAGGCCGGGGGCCAGGGAATTCCCATGTCCATAAAGCCTACTCCCGGATTGACTTCTTCGTTTTGAGCAGGGCACTAATTTCGAGGGTGGAGGACACGGAGTATTCGGCCGTAGCCATCTCAGACCATGCCCCGCACTGGGTGGAGCTCAAGCCAGGGGAGGAGAGGGACCAGCGCCTGCTGTGACGCCTGAAGGTGGGTTTGCTGGCGGATGAGGAGGTGAGCGGGCGGATCCGAGGGTGCATTGAAAGATACCTAGAGGTTAACGATAATGGTGAGGTGCAGGTAGGGGTGGTCTGGGAGGCGGTGATTAGGGGAGAGCTAATCTCCACCAGGGCCCACAATGAGGGGAAGGAGAGGAGAGAGAGGTTGGTGGGGAAGATTTTAAGGGTAGATAGGAGGTATGCAGAGGTCTCCGAGGAGGGACTACTCGAGGAGCGACGAAGCCTCCAGGCCGAGTTCGACCTTTTGACTACCAAGAACGGGGAGGTGCAATGGAGGAAGGCTCAAGGGGCGGTGTATGAATACGGGGAGAATGCTAGCCGGATGCTGGCACACCAGCTTCGTAAGTGGGAGGCAGCGAGGGATATTGGGGGGAGTTGGGGATAAAGGGGGGAGCACGATGCGGAGTGCGGTGGGAATAAATGGGGTATTTAGAGACTTCTATGAGGGGCTGTATAGATCTGAGCCCCCGATGAAGGAGGGGGGCATGCGTCGCTTTCTGGACCGGCTGAGGTTCCTGAGGGTAGAGGAGGGGCAGGTGGCGGGGCTTGGGGCACCGGTAGGGCTGGAGGAGCTGATTAAGGGTCTGGGGAGTATGCAGGCGGGGAAGGCACTGGGGCCAGATGGGTTCCCGGTGGAATTTTACAGGAAGTATATGGACCTGTTGGGCCCACTACTAGTGAGGACTTTCAATGAGGCAAGGGAGAATTGAGGACTGTGTTCCGGGGGTGATCCACGAGGACCAGACGGGTTTCGTGAAGGGAAGGCAGCTAAACACCAATGTGCGGAGGCTCCTAAATGTAATCATGATGCTTGCAGTGGAGGGGGAAGCGGAGATGGTGGCGGCTATGGACTTGGAGAAGGCCTTCGATAGGATGGAGTGGGGGTACCTGTGGGAAGTGTTGAGGAGGTTCAGGGAGGGGTTCATTAGTTGGGTTAGGTTACTGTACGAAGCCCCGGTGGCCACATATCGGAGGAGGTCGGAATACTTTCGGCTGTACTGGGGGATGAGGCAGGGGTGCCCCATTTCCCCCCTGCTATTTGCGTTGGCAATTGAGCCTTTGGCGATGGCTTTGAGGGAGTCCAGGAACTGGAGGGGACTGGTGCAGGGGGGAGTGAAGAACACCGGGTATCGCTGTATCCGACGACCTGTTTCTGTATGTGGTGGACCCGGTGGGGGGGATGCCGGAGGTGATGCTCGGGGAGTTTGGCGACTTTTCCGGGTATAAGCTCAACATGGGGAAGAGTGAGCTTTTCGTGATACACCCAGGGGACCAGGGAAGGGGGTTAGACAAGCTTCCACTGAAGAGGGCGGAAAGGAGTTTTCGGTACCTAGGGATCCAGGTGGCCAGGAGCTGGGGGGCCCTACACAAGCTCAACTTGACGAGGCTGGTGGAGCAGTTGGAGGAGGAGTTTAAAAGGTGGGATATGCTGCCACTCTCCCTGGCGGGTAGGGCGCAGTCGGTAAAGATGACTGTGCTCCCGAGGCTCCTTTTTATATTCCAATGCCTCCCCATCCTGATCCCTAAGGCCCTTTTTAAGCGGGTCAGCAGAGCATCATGGGGTTTGTATGGGCGAAAAAGACCACGAGGGTGAGAAGGGTGTTTCTGGTACGGAGCAGGGACAGAGGAGGGCTGGCGTTGCCTAATCTGTGTGGGTACTACTGGGCTGCCAATGTGGCGATGATACGCAAGTGGTTAATGGAGGGGGAGGGGGTGGCGTGGAAGAGGCTGGAGATGGCGTCCTGTGTGGGCACGAGCCTGGGAGTGCTGGTGATGGCACCGCTGCCCTCCCGCCGACACCGAGTCCAGTGGTGGCGGCTGATGTGTTGGGTGTTCTGGATCCGTGGAACACATATAGGCCACCAACACTTACAATAGTGCAACACTATTTTATTAAGTTAGAAACTGTTGAACATACTTTCACTGTGGGTTAACATGATGTTAGATTAAACTAAAGACCTATGCCTGTCCGAACCAGTCTATGCACTCAGCACATGGTGAGGACCTGTGCTGTGAACTGAAAGCTCTGTCCTTGTAGGAGGCAGCATCCCGAATGAGCGGGAACTATGATGCCCCCTGTCTTTCTAGTGAGTGTGCTCTAACTGGTGATTGGCTGCGGTGTTCTGTGTGTTGATTGGACTTGCTGTGTGTCCATCAGTGTGTGTGTATCTACACCATGATATACTGGTGTATATCATGACAGCGGCGACCCTGAAAATTTGGGGGCAGTGGAGACGCCACAGGGGGGAGGCGGAGGCTTCGGTGTGGTCCCCGATCCAAGAGAATCATCGGTTTGTCCCAGGGAGAATGGATGGGGGGTTCCTGGGCTGGCACAGGGCAGGTATTAGAAGGATGGGGGACCTGTTTATAGATGGGACGTTTGCGAGCCTTGGGGAGTTGGAGGAAAAATTCGGGCTCCTGCCTGGAAATGCCTTCAGGCACATGCAGGTAAGGGCGTTTGTAAGGCGGCAGGTGAGGGAATTTCCACTGCTGCCAGCACGTAGGATCCAGGATAGGGTGCTCTCGGGGGCGTGGGTTGGAGAAGGCAAGGTCTCGGCGATCTACCAGGTGATGCAGGAGGAGGAGGCGGCCTCGGTGGAGGAGCTGAAAGGTAAATGGGAGGAGGAGCTGGGGGAGGAGATAGACGAGGGTACATGGGCGCACGCCCTGGGTAGGGTAAATTCTTTTTTCTCTTGCGCCAGGCTTAGCCTGATACAATTTAAGGTTCTGCACAGGGCACACATGACTGGGGCAAGGCTGAGGACAGGTGTGGGAGGTGCTCGGGGAGCCCAGCAAATCACGCCCGCATGCTCTGGGCGTGCCCAGCGCTGGATGGGTTCTGGAGGGGCATTGCGAGGACGATGTCTACAGTGGTAAACACCCGGGTTAAGCCAAGTTGGGGGCTCGCACTATTTGGGGTATTGAATGAGCCGGGAGTGCAGTAGGCGAAAGAGGCCGCTATTCTGGCCTTTGCGTCCCTGGGAGCCTGGCAGAGGATTCTGCTACAGTGGAAGGATGCGAGGCCCCCAAGCGTGGAAGCCTGGATCAGCGACATGGCAGGGTTCATTAAATTGGAGAGGGTAAAATTTGCCTTGAGAGGGTCTGTGCAAGGGTTCTTCAGGCGGTGGCAACCGTTCCTAGACTTTCTAGCGGAGCGTTAGGAGGTGGACAGCAGCAGCAGCAAACCACGGGGAGGGGGGGGTGGGTACTTTGTGTTTACTATTATCGTTTCATGGGGGGCTTGTATATTGGGGGAATACGTGATATAGCTATAAGATGTTTATTTATGTGTTCTTTGTTTTTTCTTATTTCTGTAAGGCGGGGGGGGGGGGGGTTTGTTCAAAATATGTAAAAATTTGAATAAAAGTATTTCTTTAAAAAAATGTTAATGTCTGTAATTCATCCATCTGGAAGACCCAGAATTCGGAACAAAGGATTAAGCTCTAAGGCTCTGTCAAATATCTTCTCAAGCTCCCTGACTACCCAAGACCAATAGTATTGAACCTTTAATACAGGTCCATTTGCAGTGTATAGAATTATCCTCCAATACGAGGCGCTTTAGGCACATTGGTATATAGCAGGATCAAACCTATATTTCAAACGGTACAGAATTGTAGACGGAGTTTCCATCATTCTATTGCAAAGCGAAATGTTATTGCATAATCACACACACTGCCCCATGTCTTCTCGTCAATATTAGTTGCCAAGTCTTTTTCCCAAGACTGCAAAGTAACCCATGTACTAACACAGGATCTAGAACATAAGGTATCACTTGCCAATCATTTGTTGAGGCTCCACAGAAATCAGAATTTTTTCTGCCAGGGAAATAGAGGAGTTAAGACGCAGGGTAGTCTTATTCAAGATAAAGGGCTGGATTCTCTGTTTCTAGGGCTATGTCCCCACGCCGGCGAGGGAATGGTGGCGTTTTACGGCAGCAAATGGTACAAAACCGCCACTGATTCCCCGTTTTGCTGGGGGCTAGCAGGACGGATAATTGCTGGGTCCGTGGCTGCGACTGCGCACAGTGGCAGCCTGCAGCAGCATGAGCAAGATGTAGTTCGCAACATCTCACAAGGTTCAGATGAATCTCGTGAGATATTTCGGCGTCGCAGATACTTAAAAGAGCAGTGTTTTTGAATGTCAAATTGTTGACATAATTGCTCGAAGGATGACAAGGAGGCATCGCTGAACATTCCTCGCAGCCTACAAATGCCTCTATCGCTCCCGAGTATCAAATCCATAGCCCAAAAGAACTGGTGGGAAATCCGGGCTGCCCAGGCTGGGAGCGGTAGTCGGTTTAGATCTCCCTTTTTAGTTTGCGGATCATTCTCCATGCAGCAAGAGTATTAAAAGTAATAGGATTTTTGCACCCAGCAAACCTTTCCTATTGTCTCTATATAATAACAAAGGCTAAATCGACTGATCTGCACTTCAATATCGAGCCAAATGGAGGCGGGGTCCTTCCTAACCCCAATCCCTTATAAATCGAAGGTGAAAGGACAGGTGATATGGCCTAATAGTCGGACCCCCCCCCCCCCCCCCCCCCCACCCCCACACCACCACCACCCCGGCCGAAACCAATTTGGCGAACATTGAACGAGGCTTCTTCTTATTCCAAAGAAATGAACTGATCATTCTATTAATCTCCTTTAAGACCTTAGCTGACAACAACATTGGCAACATCTGCAAGCGGTCCAGCAACCTAGGCAACACATTCATTTTAAGCAAGGCAATCCTGCAGAGCCATGAAACCGGCAAGGAAGACCAACTAGTTAAATCCCATGTAATAGAAGCAATCAACTGAGGAAGGTTAGCCCCATATAACCTGCATAAATGAAGAGGTAATTGTAATTAAACCCCAACAGGAGCCACCTAAAAGGGAAATTGGCAAGGGGGTAGGTTTGCCCCTCAACCCACCCACTGGCATAGCCTCTGATTTTGTCAAATTAATCTTGTAATCGGAGAAGGCACTAAATCTATCCACCACATCAATAATAGTGGGAACCGAGACACCCAGCTATGACCCAAACAGCAGCACTTCATCTGCATAAAATGTAATTTTATGCTGCCTCTCCCCACAGCAGCCCAGCCTCAGGATCAAGTGGTCCCACTTAATAGCCTCCATCAGCTGCTCTGTAGTCAATGCAAACAGCAGGGTGAAAGGGTGAAACCCTGCTCAGTCCCTCTCTGCAAAGTAAAGTGCTCGGATGTAAAACCATTTGTGAGTGCTGCCGCCAAGGGTCTATGATGCAGCTCCTAAACCCATTTAATATGTTCCTCACCCAACTCAAATCTCCGCAACATTTTCAGCGCCTCAGCGAGCGCCGGGTCGAGAGTCCGCTCGAGGATCAAGACGCCATATTGAATAGGTGGCTCCAGCCCCGCCAAATCTGACTGCGCCCTTTTATCTCTGGATTTCTTCACATTCTTTGGCATTTTCTCTCCAAAACCTAACCAAAAGTCTTCCAGGGACATCCTACCAATTATTAACGTTCAGATTAGGTTGGGTAAGCATGTGAATAAAAGATGAGTTATAAGGCGAGCGGCACCAGAGCCTGTAGAAAAGCTGCTAGTTCTGCTCCTGCATCACGTGGCTTCCCTAAGTGGAAGTTTAATGGGACCAAAGCAAGTCAAATCAGTAAGCAATAAGCAAAAATCAAATTGGGTAAAGACCTTGGGTGAATGGAGGACAGGTTTCACCACACTATGACCTAAGTCTGACCTCATCAGATTTTCCGTTTGGTTAGTGATAACTGGGCACCCTGCCAGTTTCGTTGCAGCTTCTACTAGATGGGTTCAGCAAAACGCGACCTTCCCGGCTGTTTGGAAGCAAAGCTGGTAGATTCGGCTGTGAACAGCTGCAAAACTGCGAAAAGGGCCCTCACTTGTATGACGGTGAATTTGCCAAAGGCCAGATCTAATAATATTACTGCTATGGGTTCTGAATAAGTAAATACTGCGACAGACAGTTAATCAAAACTACAGAACAAGGTTAACTTCTTCATTCTGTAAGGTTTATCAAGTGATGGTGGCAGAAGTAGCGTAAGAAAATTCAGAATGACGGCAGTTACAAATTTTAAAAAAATGAATTGCAGAACCTCTGATATCCTGTTTATGCACCCCAAAGTTTGCACTCGTGATAAAAATATTATATTCCCTCTGCAGGACCTGAAACCAAGCAATCTGGCAGTAAACGAGGACTGTGAACTACGAGTAAGGATTACTTAATAACTTTGTATTTATTTTATGTTTCAGAAAAAATAGCATTTTTTATTTACCTCTTACTCTCCCTATGCCTGTTGCTCTTCATATTTAGTTACTTTTATGTTGTTCATTTAACTTGACAGATTCTAGATTTTGGGTTGGCACGGCAGACCGACGATGAAATGACCGGTTACGTAGCAACCAGATGGTATCGAGCTCCAGAAATAATGTTAAACTGGATGCATTATAATCAGACAGGTAAAAGTGGCACTTACTTCTACGGGAATTGCTGCCAAGATGGAGATTGTTGAGTACATTTTCCAGTCTTTTTTTTAATAAATATTTTATTGAAAATTTTTGGTCAACCAACACAGTACATTGTGCATCCTTTACACAATATTATAACAACACAAATAACAATGACCTATTTTATAAACAAAAAATGAATAAATAATAAATAACAAAAATGAAAACTAACCCTAATTGGCAACTGCCTTATCACAAGTAACACTCTCCAAAAATATAATTTAACAGTCCAATATATAATTATCTGTCGCAATGACCTATACATATTAACAACCCTGAGAGTCCTTCTGGTTCCTCCTCTCCCCCCCCCCCCCCCCCCTCCCCCCGATCCTGGGCTGCTGCTGCTGCCGCCTTCTTTTTTCCATTCCATCTATCTTTCTGCGAGGTATTCGACGAACGGTTGCCACTGCCTGGTGAACCCTTGAGCCGACCCCCTTAGAACGAACTTAATCCGCTCTAGCTTTATAAACCCTGCCATGTCATTTATCCAGGTCTCCACCCCCGGGGGCTTGGCTTCTTTCCACATTAACAATATCCTGCGCCGGGCTACTAGGGACGCAAAGGCCAAAACATCGGCCTCTCTCGCCTCCTGCACTCCCGGCTCTTGTGCAACCCCAAATATAGCCAACCCCCAGCTTGGTTCGACCCGGACCCCCACTACTTTTGAAAGCACCTTTGTCACCCCCATCCAAAACCCCTGTAGTGCCAGGCATGACCAAAACATATGGGTATGATTCGCTGGGCTTCTCGAGCACCTCGCACACCTATCCTCCACCCCAAAAAATTTACTGAGCCGTGCTCCAGTCATATGCGCCCTGTGTAATACCTTAAACTGAATCAGGCTTAGCCTGGCACACGAGGACGACGAGTTTACCCTGCTTAGGGCATCTGCCCACAGCCCCTCCTCGATCTCCTCCCCCAGCTCTTCTTCCCATTTCCCTTTTAGTTCATCTACCATAGTCTCCCCTTCGTCCCTCATTTCCCTATATATATCTGACACCTTACCATCCCCCACCCATGTCTTTGAGATCACTCTGTCCTGCACCTCTTGTGTCGGGAGCTGCGGGAATTCCCTCACCTGTTGCCTCGCAAAAGCCCTCAGTTGCATATACCTGAATGCATTCCCTTGGGGCAACCCATATTTCTCGGTCAGCGCTCCCAGACTCGCGAACTTCCCATCCACAAACAGATCTTTCAGTTGCGTTATTCCTGCTCTTTGCCACATTCCATATCCCCCATCCATTCCCCCCGGGGCAAACCTATGGTTGTTTCTTATCGGGGACCCCCCCAAGGCTCCAGTCTTTCCCCTATGCCGTCTCCACTGTCCCCAAATCTTCAGTGTAGCCACCACCACCGGGCTTGTGGTGTAGTTCCTCGGTGAGAACGGCAATGGGGCTGTCACCATAGCCTGTAGGCTAGTCCCCCTACAGGACGCCCTCTCTAATCTCTTCCACGCCGCTCCCTCCTCCTCTCCCATCCACTTACCATTGAAATATTAGCGGCCCAATGATACTCACTTAGGCTCGGTAGTGCCAGCCCCCCCCTATCCCTGCTACGCTGTAAGAATCCCTTCCTCACTCTTGGGGTCTTCCCGGCCCACACAAAACCCATGATGCTCTTTTCAATCCTTTTAAAAAAAGCCTTCGTGATCACCACCGGGAGGCACTGAAACACAAAGAGGAATCTCGGGAGGACCACCATCTTAACCGCCTGCACCCTCCCTGCCAGTGACAGGGATACCATATCCCATCTCTTGAAATCCTCCTCCATTTGTTCCACCAACCGCGTTAAATTTAACCTATGCAATGTGCCCCAATTCTTGGCTATCTGGATCCCCAGGTAACGAACGTCCCTTGTTACCCTCCTCAACGGTAGGTCCTCTATTTCTCTACTCTGCTCCCCTGGATGCACCACAAACAACTCACTTTTCCCCATGTTCAATTTATACCCTGAAAAATCCCCAAACTCCCCAAGTATCCGCATTATTTCTGGCATCCCCTCCGCCGGGTCTGCCACGTATAGTAGCAAATCGTCCGCATACAAAGATACCCGGTGCTCTTCTCCTCCTCTAAGTACACCCCTCCACTTCTTGGAACCCCTCAACGCTATCGCCAGGGGCTCAATCGCCAGTGCAAACAATAATGGGGACAGAGGGCATCCCTGCCTTGTCCCTCTATGTCCCTCCCCGTCCATTCGTGACCACGCTCGCCATCGGGGCCCTATACAACAGCTGCACCCATCTAACATACCCCTCTCCAAAACCAAATCTCCTCAACACCTCCCACAAATAATCCCACTCCACTCTATCAAATGCTTTCTCGGCATCCATCGCCACTACTATCTCCGTTTCCCCCTCTGGTGGGGCCATCATCATTACCCCTAACAGCCTCCGTATATTCGTGTTCAGCTGTCTCCCCTTCACAAACCCAGTTTGGTCCTCGTGGACCACCCCCGGGACACATTCCTCTATTCTCATTGCCATTACCTTAGCCAGGATCTTGGCATCTACATTTAGGAGGGAAATAGGTCTATAGGACCCGCATTGTAGCCGGTCCTTTTCCTTCTTTAAGAGAAGCGATATCGTTGCTTCAGACATAGTCGGGGGCAGTTGTCCCCTTTCCTTTGCCTCATTAAATGTCCTCGTCAATACCGGGGCGAGCAAGTCCACATATTTTCTATAGAATTCGACTGGGAATCCATCCGGTCCCGGGGCCTTTCCCGCCTGCATGCTCCTAATTCCTTTCACCACTTCTTCTACCTCGATCTGTGCTCCCAGTCCCACCCTTTCCTGCTCTTCCACCTTGGGAAATTCCAGCCGATCCAAGAAGCCCATCATTCTCTCCCTCCCATCCGGGGGTTGAGCTTCATATAATTTTTTATAAATTGTCTTGAACACTCCATTCACTCTCTCCGCTCCCCGCTCCATCTCTCCTTCCTCATCCCTCACTCCCCCTATTTCCCTCGCTGCTCCCCTTTTCCTCAATTGGTGTGCCAGCAACCTGCTCGCCTTCTCCCCATATTCGTACTGTACACCCTGTGCCTTCCTCCATTGTGCCTCTGCAGTGCCTGTAGTCAGCAAGTCAAATTCTACATGTAGCCTTTGCCTTTCCCTGTACAGTCCCTCCTCCGGTGCTTCCGCATATTGTCTGTCCACCCTCAAAAGTTCTTGCAGCAACCGCTCCCGTTCCTTACTCTCCTGCTTCCCTTTATGTGCCCTTATTGATATCAGCTCCCCTCTAACCACCGCCTTCAACGCCTCCCAGACCACTCCCACCTGGACCTCCCTATTATCATTGAGTTCCAAGTACTTTTCAATGCACCCCCTCACCCTTAGACACACCCCCTCATCTGCCATTAGTCCCATGTCCATTCTCCAGGGTGGGCGCCCTCCTGTTTCCTCCCCTATCTCCAAGTCTACCCAGTGTGGAGCGTGATCCGAAATGGCTATAGCCGTATACTCCGTTCCCCTCACCTTCGGGATCAACGCCCTTCCCAGCACAAAAAAGTCTATTCACGAGTAGACTTTATGGACATAGGAGAAAAACGAGAACTCCTTACTCCTAGGTCTGCTAAATCTCCACGGGTCTACACCTCCCATCTGCTCCATAAAATCTTTAAGTACCTTGGCTGCTGCCGGCCTCCTTCCAGTCCTGGACTTCGACCTATCCAGCCCTGGTTCCAACACCGTATTAAAATCTCCCCCCATTATCAGCTTTCCCATCTCTAGGTCCGGAATGCGTCCTAGCATCCGCCTCATAAAATTGGCATCATCCCAGTTCGGGGCATATACGTTTACCAAAACCACCGTCTCCCCTTGTAGTTTGCCACTCACCATCACGTATCTGCCCCCGTTATCCGCCACTATAGTCTTTGCCTCGAACATTACCCGCTTCCCCACTAATATAGCCACCCCCGTTTTTCGCATCTAGCCCCGAATGGAACACCTGCCCCACCCATCCTTTGCGTAGCCTAACCTGGTCTATCAGTTTCAGGTGCGTTTCCTGTAACGTAACCGCATCTGCCTTAAGTTTCTTAAGGTGTGCGAGTACCCGTGCCCTCTTTATCGGCCCGCTCAGCCGTCTCACGTTCCACGTGATCAGCCGGGTTGGGGGGCTTCCTACCCCCCCCCCCTTGTCGATTAGCCATCCCCTTTTTCCAGCTCCTCACCCGGTTCCTACGCAGCTGTATCTCCCCCAGGCGGTGCCCCCCCGCCCATCCTCTCCGATACCAGCTCCCCCCTCTCCCCAGCAGCAGCAACCCAGTAATTCCCCCCTCCCACCCCCCCCCCCCCCCCCGCTAGATCCCCCGCTAGCGTAATTACTCCCCCCCCCCCCCATGTTGCTCCCAGAAGTCAGCAAACTCTGGCCGACCTCGGCTTCCCCCCCCGTGACCTCGGCTCGCACCGTGCGACGCCCCCTCCTTCCTGCTTCTCTATTCCCGCCATGGTTATCATAGCGCGGGAACCAAGCCCGCGCTTCTCCCTTGGCCCCGCCCCCCATGGCCAACGCCCCATCTCCTCCACCTCCCCTCCTCCCCCCATCACCACCTGTGGAAGAGAAAAAAGTTACCACATCGCAGGATTAGTACATAAAACTCCTCTTTCCCGCCTTTTTAACCCCCCTCTTCGCCCCCCACATTCGCCCCACCACTTTGTTCAAACGTTCTTTTTAATAACCCGCTCATTCCAGTTTTTCTTCCACAATAAAAGTCCACGCTTCATCCGCCGTCTCAAAGTAGTGGTGCCTCCCTCGATATGTGACCCACAGTCTTGCCGGTTGCAGCATTCCAAATTTTATCTTCTTTTTATGAAGCACCGCCTTGGCCCGATTAAAGCTCGCCCTCCTTCTCGCCACCTCCGCACTCCAGTCTTGATAAACGCGGATCACCGCGTTCTCCCATTTACTGCTCCGAGTTTTCTTTGCCCATCTAAGGACCATTTCTCTATCCTTAAAACTGAGGAATCTCACCACTATGGCTCTGGGAATTTCTCCTGCTCTCGGTCCTCGCGCCATCACTCGGTATGCTCCCTCCACCTCCAACGGACCCGCCGGGGCCTCCGCTCCCATTAACGAGTGCAGCATCGTGCTCACATATGCCCCGACGTCCGCTCCCTCCGCACCTTCAGGAAGACCAAGAGTCCTCAGGTTGTTCCTCCTTGCGTTGTTCTCCAGTGCCTCCAACCTTTCCACACATCGTTTCTGATGTGCCTCATGCGTCTCCGTCTTCACCACCAGGCCCTGTATGTCGTCCTCATTCTCGGCTGCCTTTGCCTTCACGACCCGAAGCTCCCGCTCCTGGGTCTTTTGTTCCTCCTTTAGCCCTTCGATCGCCTGTAGTATCGGGGCCAACAGCTCTTTCTTCATTTCCTTTTTGAGCTCTTCCACACAGCATTTCAAGAACTTTTGTTGTTCAGGGCCCCATGTTAAACTGCCACCTTCTGACGCCATCTTGGTTTTTGCTTGCCTTCCTTGCCGCTGTTCTAAAGGATCCACTGCAATCCGGCCACTTTCTCCTCCTTTTTTCATCCGTATCCAGGGGGGATTCCCTTCTGGTTTACCGCACAGTGTTTTTAGCCGTCAAAATTGCCGTTGGGGCTCCTATCAAGAGCCCAAAAGTCCGTTTCACCGGGAGCTGCCGAAACGTGCGACTCAGCTGGTCATCGCCGCACCCGGAAGTCCTACATTTTCCAGTCTTGATGTGGTATCATGGGAACAGTGTTCTGCAAACCTTGTATTCTAATATTTCACACATGGCCACCCATGATCACTGGGTATGGACTAATTCAGACTTGCCAAATCTTTTCGCGTGGGAGGGGGGGAAGCACATTACAATATTTTCTCACTCGAGAACAAGTGTAAATTTGGGAAAGTTAAAGTTTGGCACAACATCAAACATGAATTTCAAAATAAATATCTGTCATATGAAAATAATGAACTTACTGAGCAGAAAAATAATGAGTATTAAGAGTGCAACAGGAACAGTGCGTTGGGTTCACTCCCAGACTCGGAGTGCGCACTCTCTCACCGTCACTGTGAGAATGGATGAGAGTGCATGTGAATTTGTATGGGTAAGGGTGAGTGAGAACTCTGGGCTGCATTTTCCCAGAAATTGGCCCAGATAGACGAGGGTCTGCAGAGCTGAATGGCCAGGTAGGCGAGGGCCCAGGGAGTTGAATGCCCAGGAGGCGAGGACCCGGGGAGCTGAATGCCCGGGGAGGCGAGGGCCAGGAGAGCTGAAGGACCAGATAGGCGAGAGCCCAGGGTCAGAATGCCCGGGGAGGCGAGGTCCCAGGGAGCTGAAGGCCTGGAAGCAGAGGAATGGGGCAATGAGGCTACTAGAGGAGGTCACAGGCTTGTGGGAGTGGAGCCATATCCTTTTCAGATACTTCCTTTCCTACCACTGCAACTGGACTTCCATTTAATTTCCAACAATCTGCCCTAATATGTCCTATTTTGTTACAATGGAAACACTTCGGCCTCCGAATGTCACTTCCACCCTCAACACCTTCCTTTTTGACCTGAGGTGAAATTTCCTGACCATTCCCAACTATTCGATCTCTTCTTGACTATTTGTTTTATTTTCTCCTTCTCCCTTCTATCCTTCTAATGTTTAAAATGATGATGGACAAAGGGCTTGGTTCTATGGACCAGTTCGTAATCATTAGCTAACCCACCAGGTTCATCTCTAGAATTAATTTCCTTCCTCAACCTGCTCTTGTGTCTATGCCTTAACTTCCCACATTTTAAGATGAAATGTGTTCTCTTTCACCTTTTCCCTTTCTGCCACTTCTAACCTCTTCATTTCCAATTCCCTTTGAAAAGCTCTCCCTTTTTCCTGCATTTCAAATTTCTGAATTTCTATTTCTCTTTGTAATAGCCAATTCAATTGCTTCATTTTACAGAGAAGTTGGCATACCAAGCAACTCATGCAATTTTAAATGTTTCACTAAACTTTCAATAATCTCAGTTTTCCTTACCCCTGTGGGTAATCCTAATTCCATTTCATCTACCAATTCAGTTACTCTTGGTTACTGTTTGTAAATGAGTCAGAATTACATCTTCCATCTTTAGTCTTAGCAATTTCCAAAGCCATTTTGGATTCTAACCTGTACACTACACCTCACAGTAACTCCAATTCCTTTATCCAGTACCTCAGTATCCCACTTACCCTTTTCTTTTAAGGATTCACAGATATTACCATTTAACAATAAATCCCAGACCACGTTTTACTGTTAAGCATCCAGTAATCCTTTCTCCTTGTTTTGAAATCCTGCAAGAGCCTCTTTTGTTACGATCCCAGTTGGTGTTATAGCGTCAAGACAAAATTGAATTAGGATACATTACACCTTTACTCACCCCCCCCCCCCCCATCCCCCCACCCCTTAGTTTGACAATTCCCCACAGGTTTTAAGATTAACATGGGTTACATTGTAAACTACCAAGTACATTGTAAACTACAATGATCTCATTAACATACAAAGTCCCTTTTAAGCACACAAGATGCCGATGGCCAACTCCACTCTCAAAACACGTTTTAAAATCTTCTCTCATAATAAAGCTTTGCCTTGGTGGTTTGCATTCCAAAATCCAGTTCAGGGTTTTCAAATGACCCTTTTGAACAGAGCTTCTGCTCCACTTTTACCAGAAAAGGCAGTATAGAATTTTACACCAACACTTTTAGGATTTATTTGTCCTGACTGCAGTATAGACAGTACAATTGCTTTAACTCTATATTTCCAGATCCTTATTAAAATGACATCAAATGTTTCATTTACCTATTAAGTCTTCTGCCCCACTTTAAGTCTAGTTACTGCAAATGTTTATTTAACTCAGAACACTTTGTTTACTCTTCCTTGAATTCTTCTGAGAAGAAAATGATTTTCAGAGTGTGTTCTGTGGAATTTGTGGAACATGCTGACCAGCTTTGCACAGGATAACAAGTTTACGTGAGCAAATCCCATTAGAAATGTGCATCGTCCTCCTTTCCGTAAATTCGTCCTTACCATCAATGGTTACTAACTTGCTGTAACAGAAGAGCTTTCTGTGGTGCTTAAGATTTTAAAAATTCCTTTAATTCATTGATTGAATTAACATCATAGAGTCTGGAAGAAGAAGAAGTATCTTAATGGCTTGTGTGCCATTAACAGAGGTGGATTGAGCATTTATCCAAGAATAACAATATCTTGTGAGCAGTTTTAATGGAATATTTTGGGTCTATGTCGTTTTTTAATAAATCAGCGTCATGCAAACTTTGGACATCCAGCCTCAGGGTTATAATCAACAACAACTTATATTGCCCCTTTAATGTAATGAAATGTGCCAGAGCATTGTAAAACAAAGTATGACACCGTGGCACGCAAGGAGATATTAGGTCAGAAGAACAAATGCTTGATCAAAGAGGTACGTTTAAGGAGCATTGTAAAAGAAGAAAGTGAGATAGAGAGGAAGAGAGATATATGTATCTCCCACCTCGGGTGACTGTGTAGACTTTGCATGTTCTCCCCGTGTCTGCGTGGGTTTCTTCCGGGTGCTGCGGTTTCCTCCCACAGTCCAAAGATGTGCAGGTTAGGTGGATTGGCCCTTAAGTATCCAAAGGTTAGGTGGGGCTACTGAGATACGGAGATAGGGTGGAGGTGTGGACTTAAGTAGGGTGCTCTTTCAAGGATCGGTGTAGACTCGATGGGCCAAATGGACTCCTTCTGTGATGTAAATTCTATGATTCTAGGCAACTGAAGGAACAGCCACCAATGGTGGATAAATTAAGACTGGGAGGTGTACAAGAGCTAGAATTAGAAGATTGCACATAACAAAAGGAGGCAGACACATCTACTTTGTAAATGTGACCCAAATTATAGACCTGCAGAATTTTGTGGAAACGAGCCTTCCATTCATCATGGAGATTTATCCTCATTCCACACTTGCAGTAGAATTACCCTCATTGCCAATTATCTTGTACACAAGGCTTGAAGTGACAATGCATCAAATGCTGGTGGAGAAATCTTCCTTGATCCGGAGGCCAGCAAACATCTAGGCCTTCGTTTAACGATCACCAGGCAGGAATGTTCCCTTCCAGTCGGGGAACACTTCAGCAGTCAAGGGCATTCAGCCTCGGATCTCCGGGTAAGCGTTCTCCAAGGCGGCCTTCAGGACCCGCGACAACGCAGAATCGCCGAGCAGAAACTTATAGCCAAGTTCCGCACACATGAGTACGGCCTCAACCGGGACCTGGGATTCATGTCGCATTACATTCATCCCCCACCATCTGGCCTGCGAAATCCTACCAACTGTCCTGGCTTGACACAATTCACACCTCTTTAACCTGGGGTTACCCCATCTCTGGATCTGTAAAGATTTAATCACCTGCTAATGGTCGCATTCCTAGCATTGTTTGGCATCTTTGAATTTGTCTATATATGTGTTTCTGGAACATACCTCTTCATTCACCTGAGGTAGGAGCATTGCTCCGAAAGCTAGTGACATCGAAACAAACCTGTTGGACTTTAACCTGGTGTTGTAAGACTTCGTACTGGGTCATTCAAACAAGAGGTTTGTAACACTAAGGAATTTAAAGATTTTGTCGCATTGGACGTGCCAGAGTTTATGGGCAGAATTCTGCAATCTGGGGACTAAGTTCCGTGGCGGGGTCAGCAATGTGGAGTGTTTCCTGCTGCGCAGGCTGGTGGAAAAACACACAACTTCTGAGCCCTGTTTTCCTGAATTATGCAGCTGGGTGTTTTGTGCTGTAATCCACGGTGGGGTAGGCCTGATAGCGTGTAATCCACTGTCCTTTCTGGTTGCCATATTGAAAAGGCACCCAACATCACTGACCCACTATTGAAGAAAGAAGGTGGGCCTCCTGAGAAAGAAGATGGATCTCCGGGAACATTGAGACAAGAAGATGGACCCCCTCCAGGACACCGAATCTTGATCCGGAGGCCACTGCTGTGGTGTCCCAGTGTTACCATTGGCCTCCATCCTGAACTCCGGAAGCAGCCCCAGGCATTGTTCAGGTGACCCCTGGCATCTGCATGCCAAATTGTTCCAAACATGTTTCACTTGTTTTACCACTGGCGCTGCGGAGAATCGGGCATGGGTGGTTGGACCGTCACCTTCATCCCATTAACTGGATGCAAATGAGTTTCACACCAACTTCAGATCGTGAATCCCACGTGCCATGGCTGGCACCAGCAGGGGATCCCAAGGGCTAATTCACGCCGATGTAAAATTGATTTTGGGGTATCCTGCCAAATTCTCCCTACTCTGCCCGCCCATGAACCCGCCAGTGGGGGCTTGGGAGAATTCTGGCCCTTATGTCAATGTGCCGAATCTGTTTTTGTTATTCATGTGTCACTGGGACGTCCCTTTTTCGTTGCAATAAACAGGATTTTGACAAACGGATTTCAGACAAATGGGCTATTACTGTATTGGAAAATTGTGCGCAACATGCTGAAGGCTGTGTGTGATGTGCACTCTTATCATAAACCAAGGGGAGAAAAAGACAAATGTGAAAATATTGGGCTAAATTTTCATCTCGAGGCAGAGGTAGGTTTGGAGGTGTCATGCCGGTGATTTGTCATTACTAGCCGGTATGCCAAGCTGCTGAGATGTTCCCCCTCCAGCCTGTCATCATGAAGGAGCTGCGCTCCGAAAGCTAGTGATTCCAAACAAACCTGTTGGACTTTAACCTGATGTTGTAAGACTCCTTACTGTGCCCACCCCAGTCCAACGCCGGACCTCCACATCATGGACGGGATTCTCTGATCCTCAGGCTAAGTGTTGACGTCGTCGTAAACGCCGTTGCATTTCACGACAGTGTTAACAGGCCCCCAGGAGCAGCGATTCCGAGCCCCTCATTAGGCCAGCACGGCACTGGAGTGACCCACGCCGCTCCAGCTGCCGATACTGTCGTCAAATGGGCGCCGCGGGTCTGCACATGCGTGCTGCCACCGGTGCGAATACGCACTGTGACCGGCGCGATTGCGCACATGCGCGGTGCCTTTCTCCGCGCCGGCCCCAACGCAACATGGCGTAGGGCTACAGGGGCCGGCGCAGAGCAAAAGAGGCTCCCAGCCCGAGAGGCCGGCCCGCCGATCGGTAGGTCCCGATGGCTGGCCAGGCCACAGCGGCGGTCACCCCCGGGGTCGGTCCCCCCGCCCCCAAAAGGATGCATGCCGAGGTCCCGTCGGGTAAGACCACACGTGGACGGCTCGGGCGGGATTCGGATTTTTCTTGCGGCCACTCGGCCCACCGTGGCTGCGTAGAGCGGCCCCCGACTGGTGCCGCGCCGGCGCCAATGGCGCTGATTCTCCACTCTCCGGAGAATCGGCGGACCAGCTTCGGGGGCGGCGTCGGGCAGTTCGCGCCCGGCCCGGCGATTCTCCGGCCCGGCCTGGGCTGAGCTGAGAGAGTCCCGTCCCATATTTCCAGGGAGGCAGCTTCTGGGTGTGATGGCTATACATCTGCCAGTAGTGGGTAACTAATTAGGCCGCTTGACACACTGCTTGGATTTTCCAGATAGCGGACGCCATTTAGCACTGTTCCTGTATTCAATGAGATCTGGCCGATTTGCGATCTAACTCCACATACCTCCCTTTCCCTGTGTCCCTCAAGACTTTTGGTTGAGAAAATTCTGTCAACCTCAATTCAGAATTAGCGATTGACCTACCTTCCATAAATTGCCTTTTATGGAAGAGAAATCCAAACTTCTACCACCATTTGTGTGCCAAAGTGTTTCCCAATTTCACCCCAAAAGATCTTGCTTTGCTTTTTAAAATATGCCTCCTCATCCTAGAATCAGCAACCTACAGAAATAAGTATAAAAACACGACTGAAATTGATATTGCGTTCAAGCATGTGAATTGCTTGCCCTGAAAGTCCGTCACGGTAAACTGTTACACCAACGTCCTAAACCTTGTTTTGCACTCAGTTTTATTGTATTTTCTTCTAAATTCTTTTGATTTCTTTTTCCTCCAGTGGATATTTGGTCTATTGGATGTATTATGGCCGAGTTGTTGAAAGGAAAAGCCCTTTTCCCAGGAACTGATTGTATCCTTGACCAGTTTTGCTTGCTCTATAGTATTCATTCTGATTTTAGACTAGTAAATGGAGTGAATGTAAAATAAAATGGCTTTGTCCCTGAAATAATTTGAAATATAAATTAACCTGGAATTACAATGTGTGATTGTTGCATGGGGACAGGATCAGGATCTGTGGAGTTGATAACTTCAAAGTCTAGAAATGACTGTTCCTGAAATTAGTGAAACATCCTTATTGATTTTGCCCGACTCCCCTCCCTGTCTGCCATCTTGATGGAGGTACAAAGCTAATCCTGGAGACCATGGCACAATGAGCTGGGGACAGAGTCATAACTTCAAAAATGGGAATTTGGTGGGAACGGTAATTGGATTCAAAGAGGGAAGGAATTACCAAATTAATAAACCAGGGACAAGAGCAAAAATATAGAGGAATAAGGAAGAATTCAAGAAATGTAATTGAAGGAGATTTAGTTTTGTGTTATTTTGCTCAAGATTTTTAAATGAATCATGCAAGCTTAAAACCTTTTTACATGAGAAGGGAAAATAGTCTGGGTGCTGTAGAAATTGAGACACGTGCCTTTCAGATCCATATTCTGCAGAGGTTCACCTGAAACATTAGCAAGCTCGTCAATGCACTCAAAGCAGAGTTGGTCAGCCTTACTGGACGAATGTCTGTACATCAAAGTGTTAGGGAGAGGTTTTTATGAATGGCGTAGCAGAGAAACCATACGGAGGTTAGACTAAGAGAAGATGGGCGGCACAGTGGTTATCACTGCTACCGCGCAGCGCCAGGGACCCAGGTTCAATTCCGGACTTGGGTGACTGTGTGGAGTTTGCACGTTCTCCCCGTGTCTGTGTGGATTTCCTCCGCGTGCTCCGGTCTCCTCCCACAGTCCAGTGCTGTGCAGGTGAGGTGGATTGGCTCTGATCCATGTGCAGATTGTTTTGCTTGTGAGGCAGTTTCTCAACATGGTGCTCGGACCCATTGGAACTCCGGGCCATGGCTGCAGAGTTGGAAAATGAAGCTCAAGTTAGACCATGAGGGCAATAGTGGAGAAGTGGAGTTTTTCACCTACTTGGACTGACACTAATCAAGGGTTGGGTATGAAAGGTGAGAACTGGTAACACTTCGCAGCATTAATATTCTTGATATACACAAAACTCTTCCCTCGTTTTCAATTAACACTGTTAATAGTTGGAGTGTGAATTTGACCACCCTTGCTTTCTCTAGGCAAGAAGTTTAGAAGGGTTTTTCAATCTAACATGAGTATAGATTAGGCTTCAGAGCAAGACTGTGACTTTTCAACAAGAAGATTCTCTTTTCTCCTCTATATTTTCCTATAATGGCACAGATATTGATCAACTGAAGCGAATAATGGAAGTTGTTGGAACACCCAGTACTGAATTATTAAAGAAAATATCTTCAGAACATGTAAGTGAATGTTTGATCCTCACAGTAACTATGTTTAATAAGCAAGTTGTTTATCTCCATATATAGTTTTGAGGTATTGGAGTGGAAAGTAAAGTTTCTGATGAGGTTCTGCCCTTTGCTTTGCTTCCATTTTTTGTTTATTGACTACTTTGGTGTATTATAGTTCCAGGATAATTGTGAAAACTAAGAGGTCCATGTTCACATGTCGTCCTTAGAAATGTGTGTTAATCTGAAGGCCATGCAGTCGGGTAAAGCCCCGGGGCTGGACGGGTACCCAGTGGAGTTCTATAAAAAGTTCTCTGGGCTATTGGGGCCGTTGTTGATGAGGACATTCAATGAGGCAAGGGAGAGAGGGGTGCTTCCCCCAACGATGTCACAGGCCACAATTTTGCTGATCCTGAAGCGGGACGAGACCCCGGAGCTGCGTGGGTCCTACAGGTCGATATCCTATTGAATGTGGACGCCAAACTGCTGGCCAAAACTTTGTCCTCCAGGATTGAGGATCCTGTTCCGGACATTATTGAGGAGGACCAGACGGGGTTTGTTAAGGGAAGGCAGTTGGTGGCCAATGTAGGAAGGCTATTAAACGTGATCATGATGCCCCCCGGAAGGTAGGGAGGTGGAGGTAGTGGCCGCAATGGACGCAGAGAAGCCCTTTGATCGAGTAGAATGGGAATATCTGTGGGAGGTACTGGGACGGTTCGGATTTGGGCGGGGCTTTATTGACTGGGTCAGGTTGCTGTATCAGGCACCTGTGGCGAGCGTACGGATGAATAGGACAACATCGGACTATTTTAGGCTGCATCGGGGGACGAGACAGGGATGCCCCCTCTCCCCACTGCTGTTCGCGTTAGCCATAGAGCCGCTGGCAATTGCACTGAAAGCCTCAAGGGGCTGGTCCGGGGGGCGGTGGAACACAAGAGTCTCGCTTTACGCAGACGACCTGCTTCTGTATGTATCGGACCCAGCATAGGGGATGGAAGAGATCATGAGGATTCTGCAGGAATTTGGCCGGTTTTCGGGGTATCAACTAAATATGGGGAAAAATGAGATGTTTGCAGTCCAGGGGAGCTGCCGTTTAGAGTGGTAGGGGGAAGCTTTCGGTATCTAGGCATCCAGGTGGCGCGGGAATGGGAACGGCTGCACAAGCTAAATCTGGCCCGACTAGTAGACCAAATGAAGGACGATTTTCAGAGGTGGGACACGCTCCGGTTGTCACTAGCTGGGAGGGTGCAGACAGTGAAGATGACGGTCCTCCCGAGATTCTTGTTTGTGTTTCAATGTCTCCCCATCTTTATTCCGCGGTCCTTTTTTAAACAGGTCAACAAAGTGATCACTGGCTTCGTATGGGCGGGCAAGACCCCGCGAGTAAAGAGGGGGATGCTTGAGTGGAGCCGGGGAGAGGGCCGGCTGGCGCTGCCAAACTTCAGTGACTACTATTGGGCGACGAATATAGCCATGATCAGGAAGTGGGTGGTGGGGGGAGCGTATGGAGGCGGCTTCATGTAAGGGCACCAGCTTCGGGACATTGATAACGGCGCCTCTGCCGTTCCTGCCGGCACGGTACTCCACCAGCCCCGTGGTGGTGGCGGCCCTGTTTGGGGGCAATGGAGGAGGCATGTGGGAGCAGAGGGAGCATCGGTTTGGTCTCCAATCTGTAATAATCACCGGTTTGCCCCGGGAAGGATGGGCGGGAGTTTTCGGAGATGGCAGAGAGCAGTGATTGAGAGGATGGGGAATATGTTTATAGTGGGGAGCTTTCCTAGCTGGAGGAGAAATTTGGATTGGCGAGGGGAAACAAATTCAGGTACCTACAGGACTTCCTATGTAGGCATGTTTCAACCTTCCCGCTCCTACCACCAAGGGGGATTCAGGACAGGGTAGTTTCCAGAGGGTGGGTCTTATAAGGGAAGGTCTCTGACATTTGCAAGGAAATGGGGTCAGAGGAGACGCAGACTGAGGAGCTGAAGCGCAAGTAGGAAGAGGAGTAGGGAGGAGAGATAGAGGGTGGTCTATGGGCGGACGCGTTGAGTAGAGTCAACGCGTCCAGAACATGTGCCAGGCTCAGCCTGATACAGTTCTAGGTTGTTCACCGGGCCCACATGACAGTGGCTCAGATGAGCAGGTTCTTTGGGGTAGAAGATAGGTGTGCAAAGTGTGCGGGAGGGCCAGCGAACCATGTCCACATGTTCTGGACATGTCCAAAACTTAGGGGATTCTGGCAGAGGTTTGCAGATAAAACAAGGGTAGCACCGAATCCAGAGGTGCCGATTTTCGGGGTGTCGGAAGATCCGGGAATCCAGGAGGAGAAAGAGGCAGACGTTCTGGTCTTTGCTTCCCTGGTAGCCCGGAGACGTTTATTATTAGCTTGGAGGGACTCAAAGCCTCCGAAGAAGGAGACCTGGCTATCTGACATGGCTAGCTTTCTCTGTTTGGAGAAAATCAAGTTCGCCTTGAAAGGGTCAATGTCAGGGTTCGCCCGGAAGTGGCAACCGTTCGTCGACTTCTTTGGAAAATGAATCGCAGCAGAAGGGGGAGGGGTTAGTTTAGTTCAGAGTAGGGGGTTAACAAAGGTGGGACCTGTAAGGGAGGAAGAATGCTTTTGCACTATGTTTATAGATTCATGTACATTGTTTATTTTGTTGTTGTTGTCAAACCAATAAAATACCTCAATGTTTATTAAAAAAAAGTAGTGTGTGTTAATAGGCTATTCATAGAACCATAGAATGCCTACAGTGCAGAAGGAGGCCATTTGGCCCATCGAGTCTGCACTGACTCTTGGAAAGAGCACCCTACCTTGGCCCACACCTCCACCCTATCCCCGTAACTCAGTAACCCCACCTAACCTTTTGAACACTAAGGCAATTCAGCATGGTCAAATCACCTAACCTGCACATCTGACTGTGGGAGGAATCCGGAGCACCCAGAGGAAACCCACACAGACACAGGGAGAAAGTGTAAACTCCGTACAGACAGTCACCCAAGGCCGGAATTGAACCCAGGTCCCTGGCGCTGTGAGGCAGCAGTGTTAACCACTATGCCACCATGCCGTCCTAAACACAAGCTATCGTAACCAAGCTCTTCCGGTCATAAGCACTCCCGGCAGAAATATTCGGAGGAGTAATCAGCCGCAGGAACCCAGATAGTTATTCCATCTCCAGGTTTGATTCCGGCTTGGGTCACTATTTTCTATGTTCTTATCAGGGGTTGCTGAAACTAATTGTAATGCCCTAATACTGGCATGGCTGAAATCACAGAATCTCTACAGTGCAGAAGGGCTAATCCATCATAAACTCTGAGCTGATGTTACATGGAATTACGTTGAAATTATCACAGGCCATCGGCCCAACCAGCCCCTGTTGTTTATCCTCTATTCAACAGTCACCCTAACCCATATGCCCACTTTATTTGCAAATTACTTTATCCCCCCCCACCCCCCATTTCCCTCAATTGCCTGTCAAACAAATTCTTAAATGTTCACATGGTCTCCAGTTTAATCAGTTACTCCACTAGTGCTTCCCGCAGCCTCTCAACCTTCTGGCACACACAGCCCATGGTTTTTCATCCATTTATGGACATAAAATGAATGAAATGAAAATCGCTTATTGTCACAAGTAGGCTTCAAATGAAGTTACTGTGAAAAGCCCCTAGTCGCCACATTTCGGGGAGGCTGTTACGGGAATTGAACCGTGCTGCTGGCCTGCCTTGGTCTGCTTTCAAAGCCAGCGATTTAGCCCTGTGCTAAACAGCCCGATTGCTGCATGCGTTCGATTTTGTAGTAAAAGCATCCATCCACACCTGTGGATGGGAACAGAAGTCATGTCACTGAGTTTCATCCTAGGTTAATCACGCAGCAGCACTGAACATAGTAATGATCTGCTGATACAGCTGGAGGAAAATCCTGAGTTTAGGGTTACTTGAAAGTAAAATGAGAAATTTGTAATTTAAAAAAAAAAATTGGTCGGACAACAATTACCCAGAAATTGAATTAGCCAGACATCACATGATTGTGAATCTATTTGGTTTATTGTAACTTGATTCTGCAATAATGTTATATCCAATACTTCTTTGTTAGTAGTAGTGTTTTCCAATTCTCAGCATCCCATAAATAAACCACTGATGCGATCTAAAAATGACCCCTGTACAATAATTTGAGATAAGGTAATGGGTGGGATTTACCCCCCAACCCACCGCGTGTTTTTTGGCAGGGGAAACTGCCCACCAGCGGGATTTGCCGACCCCGCCATTGTCGACAGGGTTTTCCGCACCCCTCGTTGCCGGGAAACCCGTGCACCAGCGTGTGACATGCCGCCGGCGTGAACAGCCGGTAAATCCCGCACAATATGTCAAGTGAAGAACTGGCTTGAAAACATCATTCTGTAAGAAATGCAAAATAATACTGGGACATAAAATTTGGGAGATTCACTTTCATGTCAAATTGTAAAGTTAAAGTTTTACATTTTAAATGAATTAAATAAAATAGTCACACAGCAACTGAAAAAGGATGGCTACCCAATTATGTTGGTTCGTGTTTTGCAAATCCCAGGGTCACCGGTTGTGGTTAGGGAGCCAGGAAAGGAACCCAACGATTTATCTATTGACCTTTTTTATTGTATTACCAGATGGGGGAAGATGGAGCTCTGGCAGCAAAGGATTAGCACAGAAAGAATAGCATGCAAATGGAAACATTAATGGACAAATACAAAGAACAAATAGTGTGGCAGGAACGAAGGAACAAAAATTGGGAAGCAATAAAAATGGACAGATGAAATTGAGAAAAGGAAGAAGAAACTTTGTGAAAAGGAGATTAATTCAGTGGAGATTGAATTGAGCCAATTTGCAGGAAAATATGAGAGATACTTGATGAATGACCAGGAAATAAATATTCATCACACAATAACAATTTATATTTATACAGCACCTTTAGCATAATAAACCATGTATCCCAAGGTGCTTCAAAAGGGCAAAATATGAGACAGCTCCACAGAAGATAATATTAAGGCTGTTGGTCAAACGTTTGGTCAAAGAGGTCATTTTTAAACAACTGTCTTAAAGGAAGAAAGTGATGTAGAGAGACTTAAATTCCAGAGATTAGGGCCTAGGCAGCTGAAGGCATGACCATCAACGAAGGAGCGATTAAAATCAGGGAAACTCAAGAGGCGGGGATTAGAAGAAGAAAGATATCTCATAGGGCTGCAGGGGTAGGAGGGCTCCAGGCCATGGAGGAATTTGAAAGCAAGAATGAATATTTTATAAATCAAGGCATCGTTTAACCGGGCGTCAGTGGAGGTCACTAAGCACGGTGTATCAATTGGGTCAGTAGACAGACTTCGTTGGAGACTTGCCCATTTCCTCCAAGTCATTTTATTTGTGGCCTGCTTTTCTTCAAATTTTATGTTTCAGTATGATATGATGTATTAATTATTCCAAACATGTTGACCCCAAGGCTTGTATAAACATGAGTGATCTTAGTTATTCTAAACACCATTAAAATTTTATCCTGGATTTTGTTTCGAACATGTGGACTTGTTTCCACATGAATATTTATATGGAAATAATATGAGGTATCAAATTCTAAGTCAACATCAAAGAAAATTGACCTGCAGCTCGTTAACAAATCCTTCACTTCTCAACGAGCCAACAATGTGAATTCTAAAGTTGTTTAGTGGCTACTGAGAAACAAATGATGGCACCGTGACAATTTAGGATTTCCCAAGCTCAAATTCTGATCTGAATTTCAAGATCTTCGTGTAACAAATCAATTTTTAGAAGCCCATGGACCTAAAATTCCAGAATTCCACTTCATTGGGAAAGCAGAAACTCCATCCCAGGTTGTGGCCATTGAGTGCTTGGTTGGGCTGGTCCCTGGTAGCTACAAGGGCACATCAATGTTTCCCATCTGAATCAGCGCTGTAAGATGGAGATGGTGGCATAGTCATAATGGCACTGGACTAGTAATCTAAAGGCCCAGGCTAATTCTCTGGGGTGCATGGGTCCAAATTCCACCATCGCTACGACTAGTGGAATTCAGATTCATAAGAACATAAGAACATAAGAACGAGGAGCAGGAGTAGGCCATCTGGCCCCTCGAGCCTGCTCCGCCATTCAATGAGATCATGGCTGATCTTTTGTGGACTCAGCTCCACTTTCCGGCCCGAACACCATAACCCTTAATCCCTTTATTCTTCAAAAAACTATCTATCTTTATCTTAAAAACATTTAATGAAGGAGCCTCTACTGCTTCACTGGGCAAGGAATTCCATAGATTCACAACCCTTTGGGTGAAGAAGTTCCTCCTAAACTCAGTCCTAAATCTACTTCCCCTTATTTTGAGGCTATGCCCCCTAGTTCTGCTTTCACCCACCAGTGGAAACAACCTGCCTGCATCTATCCTATCTATTCCCCTCATAATCTTATGTTTCTATAAGATCCCCCCTCATCCTTCTAAATTCCAACGAGTACAGTCCCAGTCTACTCAACCTCTCCTCGTAATCCAACCCCTTCAGCTCTGGGATTAACCTAGTGAATCTCCTCTGCACACCCTCCAGTGCCAGTACGTCCTTTCTCAAGTAAGGAGACCAAAACTGAACACAATACTCCAGGTGTGGCCTCACTAACACCTTATACAATTGCAGCATAACCTCCCTAGTCTTAAACTCCATCCCTCTAGCAATGAAGGACAAAATTCCATTTGCCTTCTTAATTCCCTGTTGCACCTGAAAACCAACTTTCTGCGACTCATGCACGAGCACACCCAGATCTCTCTGCACAGCAGCATGTTTTAATTTTTTATCATTTAAATAATAATCCCTTTTGCCCTTATTCTTACCAAAATGGATAACCTCACATTTGTCAACATTGTATTCCATCTGCCAGACCCTAGCCCATTCACTTAGCCTGTCCAAATCCCTCTGCAGACTTCCAGTATCCTCTGCACTTTTTGCTTTACCACTTATCTTAGTGTCGTCTGCAAACTTGGACACATTGCCCTTGGTCCCCAACTCCAAATCATCTATGTAAATTGTGAATAGTTGTGGGCCCAACACTGATCCCTGAGGGACACCACTAGCTACTGATTGCCAACCAGAGAAACACCCATTAATCCCCACTCTTTGCTTTCTATTAATTAACCAATCCTCTATCCATGCTCCTACTTTCCCCTTAATGCCATGCATCTTTATCTTATGCAACAACCTTTTGTGTGGCACCTTGTCAAAGGCTTTCTGGAAATCCAGATATACCACATCCATTGGCTCCCCGTTATCTACCGCACTGTTAATGTCCTCAAAAAATTCCACTAAATTAGTTAGGCACGACCTGCCCTTTATGAACCCATGCTGCGTCTGTCCAATGGGACAATTTCCATCCACATGCCTCGCTATTTCTTCCTTGGTGATAGATTCCAGCATCTTCCCTACTACCGAAGTTAAGCTCACTGGCCTATAATTACCCACTTTCTGCCTACCTCCTTTTTTAAACAGTGGTGTCACGTGTGCTAATGTCCAATCCGCCGGGACCACCCCAGAGTCTAGTGAATTTTGGTAAATTATCACTAGTGCATTTGCAATTTCCCTAGCCATCTCTTTTAGCACTCTGGGATGCATTCCATCAGGGCCAGGAGACTTGTCTACCTTCAGCCCCATTAGCTTGCCCATCACTACCTCCTTGGTGATATCAATCCTCTCAAGGTCCTCACCTGTCATAGCCTCATTTCCATCAGTCACTGGCATGTTATTTGTGTCTTCCACTGTGAAGACCGACCCAAAAAACCTGTTCAGTTCCTCAGCCATTTCCTCATCTCCCATTATTAAATCTCCCTTCTCATCCTCTAAAGGACCAATATTTACCTTAGCCACTCTTTTTTGTTATGTATTTGTAGAAACTTTTACTATCTGTTTTTATATTCTGAGCAAGTTTACTCTCATAATCTATCTTACTCTTCTTTATAGCTTTTTTAGTAGCTTTCTGTTGCCCCCTAAAGATTTCCCAGTCCTCTAGTCTCCCACTGATCTTTGCTACTTTGTATATTTTTTCCTTCAATTTGATACTCTCCCTTATTTCCTTAGAAATCCACGGTCGATTTTCCTTCTTTTTACCGTCCTTCCTTTTTGTTGGTATAAACCTTTGCTGGGCACTGAAAAATCACTTGGAAGGTTCTCCACTGTTTCACCATAAAGTCTTTGCTCCCAGTCTACCTTAGCTAGTTCTTCTCTCATCCCATTGAAATCTCCTTTGTTTAAGCACAAAACACTAGTGCTTGATTTTACCTTCTCACCCTCCATCTGTATTTTAAATTCCACCATATTGTGATCGCTCCTTCCGAGAGGATCCCTAACTATGAGATCCTGAATCACTCCTGTCTCATTACACAGGACCAGATCTAGGACCGCTTGTTCCCTCGTAGGTTCCATTACATACTGTTCGAGGAAACTATCGCGGATACATTCTATAAACTCCTCCTCAAGGCTGCCTTGACCGACCTGGTTAAACCAATCAACATGTAGATTAAAATTCCCCATGATAACTGCTGTACCATTTCTACATGCATCTGTTATTTCTTTGTTTATTGCTTGCCCCACCATAATGTTACTATTTGGTGGCCTATAGATTACTCCGATCAGTGACTTTTTCGCCTTACTATTCCTGATTTCCACCCAAATGGATTCAACCTTATCCTCCATAGCACCGATGTCATCCCTTACTGTTGCCCGGATGTCATCCTTAAATAACAGAGCTACACCACCTCCCTTACCATCCACTCCGTCCTTCCGAAAAGTTTGATACCCTCGGATGTTTAACTCCCAGTCGTGACCATCCTGAAACCATGTTTCAGTAATGGCCACTAAATCATAGTCATTCACGATGATTTGTGCCATCAACTCATTTACCTTATTGCGAATACTACGAGCATTCAGGTAAAGTACACTTATGTTGGCTTTTTTACCTCTGTTCTGAATCTTAACACCTCGATCAGTAACCTCTCCTAAGTTATATTTCCTCTTAACCTTTCTCCTAATTTTCCTTGTCGTCGAACCCACATCTTCCTGTAACAACCTGCCGCATCGCTTACCATTAATGTTTTCACTTCCCGTTTTATTTCTTTTAGTATTCCTGGTCCTATTCACTGAGCTCCCCTCAGTCACTGTACCTTGTACTGTCGCCCTTTTTGATTTTTGACTATGGCTTCTCTGTCTTACACTTTCCCCCTTACTGCCTTGTATTTCTGTCCCTGTTTTACTACCTTCCAACTTCCTGCATCGGTTCCCATCCCCCTGCCACATTAGTTTAAACTCTCCCCAACAGCTCTAGCAAACACCCCCCCTAGGACATCGGTTCCAGTCCTGCCCAGGTGCAGACCGTCCGGTTTGTACTGGTCCCACCTCCCCCAGAGTCGGTTCCAATGTCCCAGGAATTTGAATCCCTCCCTCTTGCACCATCTCTCGAGCCACATATTCATCCTCTCTATCCTGACATTCCTACTCTGACTAGCTCGTGGCACTGGTAGCAATCCTGAGATTACTACCTTTGAGGTCCTACTTTTTAGTTTAACTCCTAGCTCCCTAAATTCAGCTTGTAGGACCTCGTCCCGTTTTTTACCTATATCGTTGGTGCCTATGTGCACCACGACAGCTGGCTGTTCACCCTCCCCCAGAATGTCCTGCAGCCGCTCCGAGACATCCTTGACCCTTGCACCAGGGAGGCAACATACCATCCTGGAGTCTCAATTTCGTCCGCAGAACCGCCTGTCTATTCCCCTTACAATTGAGTCCCCTATCACTATAGCCCTGCCATTCTTCTTCCTGCCCAGCTGCGCAGCAGAGCCAGCCACGGTGCCATGAACCTGGCTGCTGCCACCTTCCCCTGGTGAGCCATCTCCCTCAACAGTATCCAAAGCGGTATATCTGTTTTGCAGGGAGATGACCGCAGAGGACACCTGCACTGCCTTCCTACTCTTGCTCTGTCTTTTGGTCACCCATTTACTATCTCCCTCAGTACCTTTCACCTGCGGTGTGACCAACTCGCTAAACGTGCTATCCACGACGTCCTCAGCATCGCGGACGCTCCAAAGTGAGTCCATCCGCAGCTCCAGAGCCGTCAAGCGGTCTAACAAGAGCTGCAACTGGACACACTTCATGCACATGAAGGAGCCAGGGACAGTGGACGTGTCCCTGAACTCCCACATCGCACACGAGGAGCATGACACGGGTCTGAGATCTCCTGCCATGTCTTAAACCTTCGGTTAACTTCAACAATTTCAATTTCGCCCCAAAAAAATTTAAATAAACAAATAAACAATGAAGAAAAAAATAAATAAATATACCAATGAAAAGAAACAGAAACACTACTTACCAGTCACTTACCAGGGACTCCCCACCCAGCTTCGAATTCCCACCTCGATTCAAATTCCCAAACTCACTCTTTGCTGTGTCTCACTCCTGGCTCGGTCTTCTCTCTGGCTCACTGGGAGAACTCACTGGGAGTGAGTTTACAAGTGGCTCTTTTTAAACTGTCCTGAATTGACTCCCCTCCCCCACCTGCTTTCAGATCAAAGTAGATTAAAGTGACTGACACTTAACTGCCAACCAGTTATGTGAGTGGGACAGCCCTTGTTAACCTACACTGCACAATACTAGCTTAATATAAATTAATTTAAACTCCTGAAATTTAAAAGGAGCTGCCTTACTGATTCAATTTAATTCAATTCAAATTCCCAAACTCACTCTTTGCTGTGTCTCACTCCTGGCTCTGTCTTCTCTCTGGCTCACTGGGAGAACTCTTTTCAATAAAGAAATCTGGAATTGAAGGCTAGTCGCTGGAAAATATAAATCAATTGTCGCACAAACCTATTTGGTTCACTAATGTCATTTAGGGAAGAAAATCTGCTGTCCTTAGCTGGTCTGGCCTACATGTGACTCCCGATCTACAGCAATATTGTAGGCTGTTAACTGCCACCCGAAATGACCGAGCAATCCACTCAGTTCAAAGGCAATTAGGGATGGACAACAAATACTGGCATTGCACGTACCGCACACATCCCATGAAAGAATCTTTAATAACAAAACCCTTCACCTCTGTGAACTTGCCTCTAGAAAATACCTTTAAACTCCCACAGTCCAAAGATATGCAGGTTAGATGGATTGGCCATGCTAAAAACTCCCCATTAGTGTCCAAAGATGTGCAGGTTAGGTGGAGTTATGGGGAAACGATAATAGGACAGGGGAATATGCCTAGGTAGGGTGCTCTTTCAGAGGGCTGTTGCAGGCTCAATGGGCCAAATGATGACCACCTGCACTTTAAGGATTCTATGAAACTAAATCCCCCCCCACCCCAAACAGTATATGCAATGAGTAAACCCAGATTTACTGTTTATTTAGAGTCCGTTTCACCTCCCAGGCCAGGAAGAGGTTACCAAAACATGGCCAAGGCTCATGTTACTTTAAAATCTGTTATTATCCTGCAAATCATACTGTGTGGTTTTGGTTGAAGAACCATGGAATTCCACTTGCACCTTTGAGGTTTCCGGGGAAATTAATGGCAATGTGTGGCCACCCATATCAAAAACACCATATACATTTTTGCCAAAATATTGTACAAAGCAGTGTTTGAAACAAAGGAATCCAGTGCAAGATTCTTGCTGCTGCTGGAGAGTCTTTCTGCACATATTGGAAAACCATGATTTTCCATCATTAACCCAAAGCGTGGTCAGATTTTCCTGCCACACACATGAACTGAGTAAATTGGCCTTGGAAGTAATTGTTCTCAATGTTTTCTGGGCCATGCACCATCAACAAATGTGATAATTTTGACCCTCGCTCTGTAAATTTCATTAGATACAATCTATATCGGAGCTCATAGTTTCAGCTTAACATTTTTAATCTATACCGCCGCACATTAGTCCCACAGTGACCATGCTAGAACAAAGCCACACAGCCAGACCCATGCCATTCCCCAAACTCCATATCTTCACTGAAAATACTTCAGGCCAGCAGCACGGTTCAATTCCCGTAACAGCCTCCCCGAACAGGCGCCGCAATGTGGCGACTAGGGGCTTTTCACAGTAACTTCATTGAAGCCTACTTGTGACAATAAGCGATTTTCATTTTTTTTCAATTGCTGCTCCATCACAATTACATATTTTAATTTAAAAAACTCTTTATGGACCAAGTGCAGCACTACTGAAAAATACTAATTTATTTAAACAGAATCTCAACCCCTTCTTGGTGGTCACTGGCACGTATTGTTCTGGACTCAACTGGTAATGAAACATTTGCCACAGTAATAGAATTATGGGAGACAATCAGGAAAGTGTTTGCCTTGCCCGGGCCCTGTTCAATGAGTCAGCTCGAGGACCCTGCATATTACTGGAAAGTGATAGTAAATACGACCCACTTAATTCAGGTGTCAGATCCGCACTTCTATAATCAATAAGCAATTTTTGGGAGTTCTTCCTGGCTGGAAGTGCAAAGCAAGCACCTATCAATGGATACATGGGGGTTTAAATTGTAGTGTACTACATTAAATTGTGGTGTACACACTACTTCACCTGTATGCATTCATTCTTTGCTCCTTCTCTTCCTTTAACTAGCACTAATACAGAGAGGGATTCTCCGGGTGCTCCAGTTTCCTCCCACAAGTCACGAAAGACGTGCTGTTAGGTGAATTGGATATTCTGAATTTTCCCTCTGTGTACCAGAATAGGCGTCAGAATGTGGCGACTAGGGGCTTTTCACAGTAACTTCATTGCAGTGTTAATGCAAGCCTACTTGTGACAATAAATATTATTAATTATTAATGGTACAACCAAGCTGTCCAGTTGAAATGGCGCCAAAACAAAATAAACTGAAATTACCACTAAATTTAGTGAGTGATACCAATAATGTCAGAATAAAACTATATATTTATAATGCAGGTTAAAAACTGGAAAAAGCAGGATGGCACTGTGGTTAGTACTGCTGCCTACAGAGCTAAGGACCCAGGTTCGAATACTGGCCCTGGCTCACTGTCTGTGTGGCATTTGCACCTTCTCCCTGTGTTTGCATGGGTTTTGCCCGCACAATCCAAAGATATTCAGGTAGGTGGATTGGCCACGCTAAATTGCCCCTGTATTGGGAAGAAAAATAAATGTTAAAATACTGGGAAAGGCTGCACAACAACTTTTAAATCTTCTGTGCCATCAAAACCTTACAGTCCTGATATATGTTTTTGAATGGTAATTTTGAGGCACAAAATACAGAGAGGCATCATTGGCAGCAACTTTCTTGCCCAAAACCTCACCCATTGAAAGTTTATGAGCATGCTGCGGCAGCAGATACAGTGAATGCAATCTCTTATTTCTACCCACCTGCCTCCTTCAAGCTTGCAATTATACCGTGGATTTGGAATGAGATTTATTTTCTCCATATTGCGGACAGGAGAGCTTCGCTCATCTCTGCATTCGTCAGTGACCTTGAGCACCTTTCCAACCTGGCCTTCTCAGTAAATGGTCGATAAGGAACACAGCAGTCACCCTTGGAAAGCCATGTGTGTCTTTTCCTGGAGATTAACTTGAACAACGTCATGGAGTGAATTTAAACCTAGAGTGGGTTTCAGGGGCGGAGGGGGGAGGAATAAGAGTGAAGCATATCCACTCTCATAAATTTCAGACTAGTGATATTTTAACTTCTGCGCCTTGTTAACGTTTTATTGGCGAGCGTTCCATCCAATCACATCAGGAAGGGGCACCCTGGCCAACCCCTGGCAGTAATTTCCAGTGGGCTTCCAGAGTCCTGCTTATAGCAGGAATGCATCTCTTAAAGGGAGATTGTGTCCATTTTACTGACATAGCTGTTTTGTTTTTGCTGAAAAACAGGAAGATGAGTCAGAAGCAAGTGTCTCCTGATGGCGGTTATTCTTCCTTCAACTCTTCTTCCCTCCAAAACAATGAAGTTAGAGGTGGCATACACGAGTGCTTATTCAGGACGAGCAAGGAAAAGATCAGAAACGAGCAATCTCCAAGCTCAGAAATTTCTTGGGAATAAAAAAAGAAATACAATAGTGCACAGATCCCTATGCTCCAAGTACCAGCATCCAATCACTTCCAACTAGCCTCTGAAACCAATGCGTAATATTTTACTCAGCAGTTTGATGCTAGGCAGGCCATCTGTTGTCTCACATTGGAACGAGGTCAGGGACATTATGGAACACCAATGGATGTTTTTTCATGAGGCATCTGCCTGCTTCAGTGGGCCTATCAACTGAATAAGAAAACTGATGATTGAAGCAGCTGTGGACTGAGTTGTTCGAGGAAATGTTAACTCACGGCTGACCTGTTCCAGCCAGGAGGGCTAGGTTAAAATCTCCTCGCAACACTGCTTTCAAATTATTTCTGAGAATTTTAAGATTTGTTTTGCAGATTCTCCAAACGGTCAAGGTGATATCAGAAACAAAAACAGAAAATACTGGACAATCTCAGCAGGTCTGACAGCATCTTTGGAGATAGAAAAAGAAGCTAACGTTTCGAGTCTGGATGGCTCTTTGTCCAAGTCATCCAGCTTCGAAACGTTGGCTCCCTTCTCTCTCCAAAGATGCTGTCAAACCTGCTGAGATTGTCCAGTATATTCTGTTTTTGTTTCTGATTGCAGCATCCACAGAAATTTGTTTTTATCAAGATTAAAGTGGGCTTGGATTTTATAAAAAATTAGCATCAAGAACTCACATGGTCGATTGTAGCAAGAGTTCTTTGTTATGAAATATTGTACTTTGTACAATCAAGCACCAAAATATTTCTATTCCTAGCACTGCAAACAAAATGAAGTGTTACAAGTTTGTGATATTTCTCATAGTAGCATTGTCAAGGGGTAAATTGGATAGTAGATTGACTTTGGGAAATTTTAACCCGTCAAATGATTAACTCTTTGCAGGCTAGAAAATACATTGAATCTTTACCCTACTTGCCTCAAAGAGATTTGAAAGAGCTATTCAATGGTGACAATCCTTTAGGTAAGGTTTTTGCATTTAAACACATTGCAAACATTCTGGGGATAACTAATGTCGTTTGTGGATTTACAGCCTCTTTCCTGTAACAAGTGCAAAATGTAATTTTGCAAATGAATCTACTCGATCATTGCAGTTTATCCTGTACTATTGGGCTCGTCACTTCACCCAGATTACAGGATTGAAAATGAACCTTCAGAAATCATATCAAATGAAACGTGTTTCATACACAATTCCAAAAATGTAACAGAATGTACAGTTAAGAAGCACGTGCAAAGAATGCTGCAATTCAATATATCTTTAGGAGTCGATCTCTTTTTATTTCAGTTTAATATCCCTGGAGTAAATATATATCTTCTAAATATCAAGAAAAATGTTCATGTTTGGACAAAGCTGTAATTTAATAGCCATACATAACATTCAGATTAATGTGGCCATCTTTAATTTACTGTACGGCAAACTGGGAATATGAACAAATTTTATATTATGCAGAACAAAGAGTAGAAACATTCTTCTTTGCCTATGTCTTGGCACTGTGCATTCTGCCTCATTTACATCATAGGGTGTTTACTGCCGCTGGCAAGTGGCATCACAAACATTTGCATTTCTCTGGACCTTATTCACCACCATTAGTAATTTTACTGTGGAGGTTGTACCCCTCCGCTGGCTTGGGGGAAACCCACCTGCAGGAAGCAGCAGCACTGCTGCCAAAGCTAAGTTTGCTGGTGATGTTGCTGTATGATGATGAATAATAAAAGGTGCCACATTTGTTCAAGTGAGATCAGTGGGTAGAAATGTGTCTGGGGCTATCTTGTGCTGGAGGGCAGCAAGGGACAGTGGGAGATGTGGCAGAGCATGGCTAGCAGAAGTTCTATGGATGCTGAGAGGAATATTAAATTAAAACAAACTCTTTATTTCAGTGGTGGCCACTTGGAAGACCTGAATGGAACAGGTCTAATGCCAGGTCCCCTATCTGCTCTGCAGGAGTTCATATCACCGAGGGAGCACGGAGGCGCAGTGTTTAGCACTGCGGCCTCACGGCGCCGAGGTCCCAGGTTCGATCCCGGCTCTGGGTCACTGTCCATGTGGAGTTTGCACATTCTCCCCGTGTTTGCGTGGGTTTTGCCCCCACAACCCAAAAAGATGCACAGTGTAGGTGGATTGGCCACGCTAAATTGCCCCTTAATTGGAAAAAAATGAATTGGGTACGCTAAATTTTAAAACTAATATCCCCGAGGATTCCTGAAACATGCAAAAAAAAAAAACTCATTATCATTTGCAGATTGTTTTAGGTAGCTGTCAAAAGACATGGAAATCATCAGAAGAAAATACAGCATTTAGACATTGTACAGATGTATTTAAAAGGTGGAGGGCGCAGTCCTACAAAATGTGTCACTTTTGCCCCCTTCCATTTCAAAAATGAGATGGATTGACTTACTTAACCTCTAGATCTGTGAACCTGGGGCTAAACTATATATTACGATTGAGCAAGTTACAAAAAATAAGCTTTCTGAACCAAGCAGTAATGTGAATGATTTAATTGAGCACAAGAACAGAATGGTGGGCTGAATAGTTCTGGTGTTGACGTACACAACAGGTCTTTGAGAGGGTTCACCTGGGCAGCACGGTAGCATTGTGGATAGCACAATTGCTTCACCACTCCAGGGTCCCAGGTTCGATTCCGACTTGGGTCACTGTCTGTGCGGAGTCTGCACATCCTCCCCTTGTGTGCGTGGGTTTCCTCCGGGTGCTCCGGTTTCCTCCCACAGTCCAAAGATGTGCAGGTTAGGTGGATTGGCCATGATAAATTGCCCTTAGTGTCCAAAATTGCCCTTAGTGTTGGGTGGGGTTACTGGGTTATGGGGATAGGGTGGAAGTGTTGATCTTGGGTAGGGTGCTCTTTCCAAGAGCCGGTGCAGACTCGATGGGCCGAATGGCTTCCTTCTGCACTGTAAATTCTATAATTCTACGATTGTAACATTCACCGAATGTCTTGCTGATGTTGCCACTGGTTTAACACTGAATAGATAAGACCGAGATAGCATTTGTTTTCTAGTTGTGGGGAAACCTGATGTAATTGAATAGAAAAAATCAGGGGCAGAATTTTGACCCCCCCCCCCCCAATTTTGGGGTGAATATGGAGGTGGGCGAGCATGAATTTCCGTGCCACCAGTTGGAGTTACTGTTTCCTGGCACCATCCTGCGGTTGGGTCATTTTCCCTAGGGAAAAATCAGCTGCCAATGGACTAGCTGCCCCTTCAGGCCCAGTATCAGAGGCCAATTGAAATTATCCACTTGGCCTGAAATTCCCCAGAGTCATCAAGGAACAGTCAGGCCATCTGCATAGATGCAGCTTTGGGTGGCAGACCTGTAAGGCCACACTCCAGCTGGGCCTGAGACCCCAGCCTGCCTGGTCACACCTGCAAGCTGCATTGTGGCTGGCATTCCCTCTTACACGCTGCTTGCCTGGCTGGTGAGACCACTTTTTACATTCAGGCATTTTAAAATATGCATCAAGGATGCCTCAAAATGAAAGAACTCCCGCCCCCTCTCGTCCTCTCTCTCTCCCTCCCATCCTCCCTCCCGCCCCCCCCCCCCCCCCCCCTCGTCCTCCCTCCCTCCCTCCTCGGCTCTCTCGAACTGCCACAGCTCCTTCCAGATTGGAAGACTTCTTATTGGCCCTTCAGCTTAAGAGGGTCCGCCCTACCCCCTTAATGGGATGGTGAGATCACCCTCTGTCCGCTAATTGGCCAATTCAGGGAAAGGTCACTGCCAGGTTACTGAGGGGTTGTGACCACATTTGATCCCAACTTCAGGGGCCTAAACCAAAAGGCAAAACCCTGCCCAGCTCTAAGTTGCTCTTATCACCCCCTCCAAAAATGTTTCGTCAAGCCACTCGATACAAGATTAATTTGAAGCTCTTGTGTAAATTGCAATGTGACCATAATGAGGGTTAAATATAATCTAGCTATTGTATAAATCTTTTATATAGTTCATCTTGGTCCCTTCCACTCATAGCTGTAGATCTGCTTCAGAAGATGCTTATACTTGACACTGATAAGAGGATAACTGCAACAGATGCTCTGACTCACCCTTACTTTGCTCAGTACCATGATCCTGATGATGAACCAGAAGCAGAGCCATATGATGAGTCAATCGAGAACAAGGAACGGACTATAGACGAATGGAAAGGTAGGCATATCTCCATAAATTTCAAATTCTTTTACACCAGTTTAGTTGAGCTATTGCAAGTGTTGACAATGCTAAAAATTGGATGGTCCCAAATATTTTTCCATTTATTGAAAGAGCAAGCAAACGTCTCTGCCATTTTAAGTGGGTACATGCACCAGACGTTGAGCCATAAAGACCAGAGGATCTGACACTCATAGATGTCAACACTCACCCATAATGGTCTCAGTGATTGAATTGCCATTTAACACATACTGCCTTGGCTCACAATAGGTCCTTTCCAACTTTAAAGTACCTTGCATAAAGTCCTTGGGCTGGATTCTCCGGTCGCTGATGCCGAAATTGCGTTTGGCGATCGGCCGGAGAATCAAAGTTCCCGACCAAATCGGGGTGGCACCGCTTTTGTGATGCTCTTCCCTCTCCAAAAGCAATGTACTCGGAGAGTACGCTGCGGCACGTATCGACGGCCTCAGGACTTTGCCTGAGGCCCATCCCCTGATGCTTTGCCCCCGACTGGCCACATTCCTGACGGCGTCAGTCACGTGTGGCCTCATCCATTGGGAACTCAGCGTGGCGGCTGCGGACTTAGTCCAGAGCCACCACAGTCGGGGGGAGGGCCAATCCGCAGGTGGGGGGGGGGGGAGATCTTTATTAGGGGCTGGGGCACTGTGGGGGGGGGGGGGGGGGGTGGTCCGGGGCACATGAGCTGCCCAACGGTAGGGACTATTTCGCGGGTCTGGTCCGCGGGCCGCTGCCGTACGCATGCGCGGCAACGGACCCGGCAATTCTCCAGGCCGTATCGGCAGCTAGTGTCGGGTGTTCTACGCTGCCGCCATGCTCATCCCCAGCAAAACGGGGAATCGGTGGCCATTTTACACCATTTTTTCTGGCATAAAATGCCACCATTCCCACGCCAGTGTGGGGACATAGCCCCAGACTCGGAGAATCCAACCCCTTGTCTTGATAAAAAGAGGGGAGAAAAACTAATAAACAGTTATCCTGACAGAGCTGGAAGGCAGAAACATGCAGGAGCAGTGGACTAGAAGTGGTCATCTCTCCTCACTGCAACATTCAATGTTAAGAATGTCAGCAGTTATATTGATGCAACAAAAGTATCCAGGAAGGAAAATCTATGGTTTTCTTTTTTTAATTTAGAGTACGCAATTATTCTTTTCCAATTAAGAGGCAATTTAGCGTGGCCAGTCCACCTAACTTGCACATCTTTGGGTTGTGGGGGTGAAACCCACACAGACACTGGGAGAATGAGCAAACTCCACACAGGCAGTGACCCGAGGCCAGGATCGATGGTTTTCAATGTTTAATATATTCTTGAATTTCTGCAGCCTCAAGCATCCCTTACTTTTGCTCAAGTACAAATGTGTGAAAACTGCATTGCCTGGATCTTACCATGTTGTTGTCTTTAGAGACCACAATCTCCAAGGATAATTTTAAGTCCAAGTCAGGCGATTATGTCTTCGCGAGAAATCCTGCTGGAGCTCTGTTTGGGAGGTCAGCTTGGATGAAAATGGTCAGAAAGGAAAATAATTTACAATGTCCTCAGTACATCACTCCGCTTTCTCCACCTCCACTGATTTAATTTGAAAAACATTCATGTCATGTGGGCATTGTTGGGTAGGTCAGCATTCTTTACCAATCCCAAATTGCCCTTGGACTGAGTTGGCTTGCAAGGCATTTTATTTTTAAAGTCTGCAATCACAGGTAGGTCAGAGCAGGTAAAGACAGCAGGAGATTAGTGAACCAGATGAGTTTCATGGCCATCATTCGATCCTTTTAATTCCATATTTTAGTTTTTAAATTGAATTCAAATTCTACCATTTGCCATGGCGGAATGTGACGCTGGGTCCCAGAGACGGATTACAAGTCCATCCAGTGAAAACACTATTGCACAATTACCTACCCACTGTGAGGAATCCAGAAAAAGATACCAAGAGGACAAAAGGAAATAAGTTGCGGAAGGTGGTTTGGGAAAAAGATGCACCATCCTAACATTTGACCCATCGCAATGGGTGCACCAATTGGGTTCAGAAAACAATGATGGGGTATGTGTTGCAGTCATGGTAGACTAACCAGACAGAATCCTTCAGCCAGAAAATTCACATCAGGCCAACTAAGGTTTTTTTTAAAAAAATCATTGCACCTGGATGCAGGCTGCCTACAGAATAGGAAGTGCAAGTAAAGTAGATGGCGTTAGTTAGTTATCCCAATTAGTACTGAGAACAGTTCTTGGAATAAAGGGCAATGTTTGGAAACCCCAGGAACAGTCATCAGGTTTGAAAGTAGATACTCCCAGATCAAATTTCTTTGTAAATCTCAATTGCTGTAAAGTCCTCAGTAATATCACAATCCCAAATAGGAGAGATCCCATTCTTTTATTAAAGATTTTGCGACATTCACTGTAGGACTATTTTAGAATGCTTTTAGGAACATGCCAGAATGCATAAATGTAAGCAACAGTTCAACAACCAGTATTTACTTGTACTCTTTCTTTGTTCTAACCTCGAGTTAGAACACCAAGTGCACTTTAAAAATGTTCCCAAATAACAGGAGTCACTGTACTTCAAAAAGTGACTCTTTATGCAAAGCACTTGGACTTTCTAACCATGGAGCATACTCCAGTATTATTATGGTGAATAATAGACGTTAAAATTACTTTTTATGTTCACAGAACTTACATTTGAGGAGGTAAACAGCTTTGAGTTGCCACAATGTACAATGGATAACATGGAGATGGAACCTTAGGAGCAGCTTAAATAACCAATCTGTAGAAAGATAAAAGAGCATTTCTGCTGCCTGCTAGTACATGACATACCACAGGACTACGTTTTGGATACAGTTTCACCACCATTACAGCTCATCACACAACAGGACCGATGTTTTGGATATAGCCTACTTAAGCCAAAAATAATTGATTTTTTAAAACATTTATTTGATCGAGCCATGTCTTTTTTGCATGACTGTCTTCTGTAAACAATTAATAAACTAATACTGTCCGGCTTTCATGCCAGATATATCAATGGCTTTTTATGTCAATATCAATACCTGATGTTATGATTGCTAAAGTTGGCCAATTCGCCGACTTGTAAAAAACATGGCCTTTTTTGAGAGCACAAATTATTTTAAAAATTTCAATTCGTAACTGTACTGTTTACTTTATCTGTGATCATTCTCCCTGCTTACAGGAAATACATTTAGGATGATGGAAAAACAGCGAGTCAGAAAAATTCTGAATAAAATTAATTTTGTCTTCATCTCTGTACATATTAATTTTAAGCATAAACATTATTTCGTACAAGCCTTTGCTGCTTTTCTATTTTTGTCAGTCGTAGGAAAACACATTTTAGTTTGCATTTTAATTTTTGTGAAGATTTGTGGAGTTATACCAATTACACCAAAGAAGCAGACAATCGGCCTGGTGCTTTATGGCGAGCTTTTCAGCCAGGGCTATCAACTCTAATCCCACTGAATACTTTATTTGCAAAAGTACAAAACTGTAATGTTTGATTTCAGTTAGGTTAGTAGCTTTGTTATCTCGGCAGTTATGACCTGAACTGTTAACATTTATCAAGGAACGCCTCCTGTGTATCCTGTGCAAACAGGAAATTCCGATTATATTTGGATTCCAAATTTACAAGAGATTGTTGCTAGGGACACCTTACTGTAAAATATTATAGCTTTGAAAATAACTGGCAAGGAGGGGTTGATTCCTCTTTATTGTGCTTTTTTAAAAAAGTACATTTTCATGAACAAATCAGTTTTCCTCTCGGTGTGTTGATACCTAAAAGTCATTCGGTGGGATTTTCTGCACCCCCCCCCCCCCCCCCCCCCCCGCCCCCACTCATGGCGAGTTACCAGCAGCAGAAGCAGCTTGCCATTCGGATCACCCGGTCCCGCTGGGGTCTATGGCATTTTGCGTGGCTCGCCAGTCAGGGAACACGCCACAGAGAGGTCACCTTCAGCGGGACCCCTATATTTAACCACCTGAGTTGGTCACAACAAAGGTTTCAGTTTTTTATCGGGAGGATATGCTTTTTACGAATCCAAATGTATTTTAATTGTTGAAGCCGTGAGTAACAAGGAGCTAATCAAACAAGGTTTTCTTGCAATGTCACACACATAGGCATCAAAAATAAGGGATTATAGAGTCTCAATTTTTTAACACTATACAATTGAGTGTCCTTGAGGTATAGATTTTTAACTATTGCAGCCAATTTGGATTAGCCTGTTTTGTGGATACAGTCAGATATAGAAGATGTTGAAATTATTATAAAATCGCAACTGGCTGGTAGATTTCTAGTAAAATTGACCTCTGAACCTGGTAATATATTTTTTCCAAAAAAATGAGATAGCAAGAAAGAGAGCCCAGCTTTCAGTCAGTTTCTTCTGCTGAAAGCTTTCTTCAAATCTCTGCAGTGGCTGCTGTTTAGCTGGATATACTTCATCCCTTGTGTATTCCAAGAGGTGTTTTATGGGTCTGTCTGTGGCAGTCATTGTTTCAATATCCAGCACTTTGCAATTTAATGTTGCTTTTTTGGACAGTGATGAGTTTAGATGGGTCTCTGAATAATGGGAATTACCTCCCTCGTCACACCCCTGAGGGTGCCTTGTTTGATTTTTCATCTTCACCATCGAAAGCGACTTTGTATTTCTAAGTAGTGTTCTGTCTCATTTCAAACTTTCCAAGTTAGTTGTATGTTTAAAAATCATATTTTCAAATTTAAAGGGTGTAGCCTCGTGAGAAATACCATTTATTTACAGTATGTTTGGCAGCTATAGGGATGGACATGTATACCACAATCATTCTTACTGTGTAAGCACTTCTGGGGGCTGAGAATCAGAAGCAATTATAGGACTCCTTTGCGTTGTTTTCCCAATTTGGAGATTGCATTTTATAATGGAAAAAATTAATACTAAGAAAATGAATTCTGCTGGAATTGTCAAGACACCCTTCACATTTCTATCTCAATGTCAATAGAATCTACAGGGCAAAAGGCAGCATGGTGGCACAGTGGTTAGCACTGCTGCCTCACAGCACCAGGGACCCGGGTTCAATTCCGACATTGGGTGACTGTTATAAAGGACACTAAATTGCGAGTCTTATCTGGGCCACTGGGCATGAGACAGGGTGGATTTTCTGGTCCTGCCCACCACTGAACAGTATATTCCCACCCAAAGTAATCTTTTACTGCTCTGTTAAATTTTCCATCCCACCTGTAATGATTCCAGTGATGGAAAGTTCAGGCCAAAGACGCCAAGAGCAAAAGAATATCTAATAGTCCTTCGAGAGGAGCCCACTACAAATACAAGTGGCCCAGTAAAACTAAAAGTACGTGTGTAAGATGTTAGGATTTATGATTTGTTGAGACGACAAACAGTACACAGTGGTGTGAATCTGTTGTGGAAGCAACTTAATTCAGTAAGTGTTTACATTATTACTAATTAAAGATATTGTTTCAGGCATTCAATGGGCCATTGGTGATCCATCCAGCATGGAGGGCTGCACAACTGAAAGATTTGTAGATAGAATGAACAATTATTTCCTGACAACATATAATTTGAATGATAGATTGCATTTTTAGTAGTGAATTTGATACATTATCAGAACTCCACATGGAGAAACACTGGCGTAAGAATAACCCGAATATCAGACTTGAATTAATTCACCAAAACAAAGCCATTCAAAGATGACCAGATTTTAAGGTTGGATCTGGAATTGAGCATGATTGACTGGGTGCTTATCTTGTTGAGGACATGGGATACGCAAGGAAAATGGAATGCCGGGGATCTTCCGATTGTGGCATGTAGGTGGAGGTCACATGTTTGGTGGCTCCTGCCAGAGCTCTCTTTTTAGCCCAGTTTTCGGTGGAGATTTGTCTGTGAGGAATTGTGGGGTGTTATAGGGCACTTTTGGAATAGCAAATGCCGGCAAGAAGAATTTTGGGAAGAAGACAGTGAGCGAAAGACTGCCACCTACCGTTGTGAGGGGTGCAACAGGAAAGATGGCGGGAGAGTCCATCAGGTGGGGCCATGCCAATTATGGCGGAGAAGATGACGGAGGTGATGGTTGGTGAGTTCGAATGGCTGTTCTCAAAATATTTTTTAAAGCATCAGATGGGGATGGTGGCCTTGCTTAAAGCGTGGGTGGGAGAGACCCTTGCCCCAGTGAGAGAGGAGTTAGAATGTCAACAGTATGGGAGCAGGAGGAGAAAATTAAAGAGATTGAGGAGGTCTTGTCATAGCATAGTGACCATTTCACCTCGATGGATGAGGAGCTGCAGCGGGTTTGGAGATTAACAGAGGACTCAGAGCCAAGATTGAAGACCTGGAGAACAGGTCGCGTAGGCATAACCTGCGGATCGTGGGTGTACCCCCAGGGGTAGAGGGCCAAAGGCTTACAGAATATTTTGCTGGTATGATAGCAAAGCTGCCCTCCCAGTACGAGTTGGACAGAGCCCACCGGTCGCTTCGGCCGAAACCGAGGATGAATGAGCCACCGAGGGGGTGATCATCTGTTTCCATAATGTCCAGGTGAAGGAGAGAGAGCTGAGATGGGCGAAGCACAAGTGCGAGGTAGAGTGGGAATGAAAGGATATACATATATACCAGGACTTGACGGCGGAGTTGGCAAGCAGGCGAACGACCTTCGGACAGGCTAAGGCGGCTTTGTATAAATACAACGTGCGGTTTGGTGTGGCCTACCCGGCTAAGCTGAGGATCACACATAACGGCAGAGACTGTTACGTCGAGATGGAGGTGCAGGCGTTTGTGAAGGCAGAAAGCCTGGGATTGGACTGAATTTGGTTTTTGGCTAAGGTTTTGTTTTGTTTTTCCTCTGTTTTTTCAGAACTGGGTTCTTTTTCTTGGATGGGTGTCATGAATAACTTTGGTTGTTTGCGGAGGTTGGTTGCGATGGGGTTTGGAGGGGTGAGGCGGCCTTTGGGGTTGATGAGGTTTTGTTTTTGGGGGTGGAGGAGCAGGCTCTGGCAGAGACCATCGTGTTAGCAAACACTATGTTGGCTAGTGATCGGGAGCGAGGTCGGGGGAGAGACCATGGCTATTGGAACCTGAATGTACAGGTTTTGATGGTCCTGGGAGGCACCTTGTCGAGTGCCCCAGCAGCCCATAACTCACCCATAGCCACCATCACAGTTTCCAAAGTCAGATCGGCCTTCCTGAAAGTGAACCCTCGGAAGGCGACGGGCCCGGACGGGATCCCTGGTCATGCACTCAGAGCCTGCGTGAACCAGCTGGCAGAGGTATTCGCAGACGTCTTTAACCTGTCCCGACTCCACCCGAGGTCCCCACCTTGTTCAAGAAGACCACCATTATACCAGTGCCAAAGAAGAACCAGGCAAAGTGCCTCAATGACTACCGTCCGGTGGCCCTGACTCGGGGCAGCACGGTAGCGTTGTGGATAGCACAATTGCTTCACAGCTCCAGGGTCCCAGGTTCGATACCGGCTTGGGTCACTGTCTGTGCAGAGTCTGCACATCCTTCCCGTGTGTGCGTGGGTTTCCTCCGGGTGCTCCGGTTTCCTCCCACATTCCAAAGATGTGCAGGTTAGGTGGATTGGCCATGATAAATTGCCTTTAGTGTCCAAAATTGCCCTCAGTGTTGGGTGGGGTTACTGGGTTATGGGGATAGGGTGGAGATGTTGACCTTGGGTAGGGTGCTCTTTCCAAGAGCCATGCAGACTCGATGGGCCGAATGGCCTCCTTCAGCACTGTAACTTCTATGATAATTCTATGATAATGAAGTGCTTTGAGAGGTTGATCATGAAGCGCATCACCTCCATATTCCCAGAACACCTTGATCCACTGCAATTCGCATACCGTCGCAACCGGTCCACAGCAGATGCCATTTCCCCAGCCCTACACTCATCCCTAGAGCATCTCGACAACAAGGACGCCTACATCAGACTCCTATTTATTGACTACAGCTCCGCCTTCAACACCATAATCCCACCCAAGCTCATATCAAAGCTCCAAAACCTAGGACTTGGCTCCCCACTCTGCAACTGGATCCTCGATTTTCTGACCCACACACCACAATCAGTAAGAATGAACATCAACACCTCCTCCACAATAGTCCTCAATACCGGGGCCCCGCAAGACTGCGTACTTAGCCCCCTACTCTACTCCCTGTACACACACGACTGCGTGGCATAATTTGGTTCCATCTCCATCTACAAGTTTGCTGACGATACGACCATAGTGGGCCGGATCTCGAATAACGATGAGTCCGAATACAGGAGGGAGATAGAGAATCTAGTGGAGTGGTGCAGCGACAACAAGCTCTCCCTCAATGTCAGCAAAACTAAAGAGCTGATCATTGACTTCAGGAAGCAAAGCACTGTACACACCCCTGTCAGCATCAATGGGGCCAAGGTGGAGATGGTTAGCAGTTTCAAATTCCTAGGGGTGCACATCTCCAAAAATCTGTCCTGGTCCACCCACGTCGACGCTACCACCAAGAAAGCACAACAGCGCCTATACTTCCTCAGGAAACTAAGGAAATTCGGCATGTCCACATTGACTCTTACCAACTTTTACAGATGCACCACAGAAAGCATCCTATCTGGCTGCATCACAGCCTGGTATGGCAACTGCTCGGCCCAGGACCGCAACAAACTTCAGAGAGTCGTGAACACCGCCCAGTCCATCACACAAACCTGCCTCCCATCCATTGATGCCATTTACACCTTATGTCTCTAAGAGGAAATCATGGGTGGGATTCTCCGACCCCCCGCCGGGTCGGAGAATTGCCGGGGGGGGGGGGGGGGGGGGGGGGGCCGCGTGAATCCCGCCCCCGCCGGCTGCCGAATTCTCCGGTGCCGGGGTTTTGGTGGTGGCAGGAATTGCGGCGCGCCAGTCGGCGGCTGCTGGCAGCGGCCCCCCGGCGATTCTCTGGCCCGTGATGGGCCGAGTGACCGCCCGTTTTTGGCGAGCCCGCCGGCGTAAATCACAACAGGTCCTTGCTGGCGGGACCTGGCTCCACGGGCAGCCTGCAGAGTCCTCGGGGGTGGCGCGGGGGGATCTGGCCCCAGGGGGTGCCCCCACAGTGGCCTGGCCCACGATTGGGGCCCACCGATCTGCGGGCGGGTCTGTGCCGTGGGGGCACTCTATCCCTCCACACCGGCCGCTGTCAACCTCCGCCATGGCCGGTGCAGAGAAAAGCCCCCCTGCGCTGGGATGACGCCAGCACACGCTGGCACTCCCGCGCATGCGCCAACTCGCGCCGGCCGGTGGAGGCCCTTCGGCACCGGTTGCCGTGGCGTCAAGACCTTCAGCGCCAGCCTAGCCCCTGAAGGTGCGGAAGATGCCGCACCTTTGGAGCGGCCCGACGCCGGAGTGGTTCACGCCATTCCTCGGCGCCGGAGTGGCTCACCCCGCCGGTTGGCGGTGAGTCCCGTCCATGTGTTTGAGCTGGGTGTGGTGATACACCACTGTACTTCCCTACCATTGTACATAGTATATAATAGTTGTGTGTAACGTGGCCCTGTAATACTGTGTATTGTACTGTAACTCTGCAGAGGTTCGGTCACTGGTAGGTAACCCGACCTGGCCACGGAGAGCTCCGCCTTAGTCACTCCCCCGGGAGTTAGTATAAGAACCCTCTTCTGGGACCGGCCCCATTCTGTCTGGGGTCGTCTGTGTCGGGTAAGCCTCCCATGTAGTATATTAAAGCCTGAGTTAAAGTCTCACATGTCTTTGTGGTTCTTGACGCTTAGTGCATCAATTTAATATAAACGCTTAGTGCATCACTGGGGAGGATGGATGCGAGGTTCCAGGGATGGAAGGAGAAAGGGGTGAAAGAGATAAATGATCCGTTTCTGGAGGGGAGATTTGCAAGGTTAGAGGAACTGGGAGTGAAGTATGAGCTGCAGCGTGAGGAGGGCTTTGGCTATAAGTGAAATTTTGCAAGAAAGGCTTTTCCGAGTTTTCCCGTGGTGCTGCCCTCCTCGTTGTTGGAGGAGGTGCTGTCAGCAATTGGGAGGGGGCTGGAGAGTGGGTTTGTCTCAACGATTTATGGTAGGATTATAAAGGAGGAGAAGGAATCGATTGAGGGGATTAAGGCTAAGTGAGCATAAGAGCTGGAAATGGCTCTGGAGGATGGATTATGGTGCGAAGGATCAATGCCTTGACCACATGTGCGAGGCTGGGGTTGATTCAGCTAAAGGTGGTGTATAGGGCCCACGTAACAAAGGCTATTTGAGGGGGTGAAGGAGAGGTATGGGAGGGGCCAAGCCAATCATGTCCATATGTTTTGGTCCTACCCAAAGTTGGGGAAGTATTGGGGGTCGGTGTTCAGCATCATGTCCAAGGTTCTGCATGTGGATCTGGTGCCAGGTACCTTAGAGGCCATATTCTTGGTGTCGGACCTGCCGGAGTTGCAGACGTGAGGAGGGGCAGATGTTTTTGGCCTTCGCCTCGTTGATCGCTCACAGGTAGATCCTGTGGGGGTGGAGGTCAGCTTCTCCCCTGGAGTTTTTGGCCTTGGAAAAGGTAAAATTTGTTCTGAGAGGGGCAAATGAGGGGTTCCACCAGAGATGGGGTTTGTTCATTTTGCACTTTGGAGACCTGATCGTTGCTTTGTGCAAAGATGTTAAAATGTTTAAAATGGTGAAAAGGTCAAATCAAAATATTTTTCAGAAAGAAAAATGGAATGCCATTGAGGCCTGTACTGAACCATTCCTCAGAGAACATTCAGGACTGCCCAGAACATGGCAGGAATTTTAAATGTCTACTTAGCATCGAAATGGTTTTCTGTAAAAGATCAGGTTATCAATAATATATCATTGGGTTAATGCTCAAGTTCAACACATCAAAGTGAATGGGGATATGAACCTGGCTAGAATAGAGAAGCTCAAAATAAATTGGCTGCTGGTCCTGATGACTGTCACACAAGGTGGTTCACAGAAAGGATAACAGGCAAGCTCTTTGTTCATGTATTTAACTCACCAAGCTCTGCGATTGACTGCAGAGAGACCCATGTGGGGCCTATTGTCAGTCCAAATTTTAGATTACATACCCTTTATCTTGAATTCAGTTACAGATGAGTGGGTGGAAAGAATCATTAGAGATGCATTGATCAAGTCAAAAGTATAAGAAAATGCCGACATCCTGAATGGAATGACCTCCCGTCAATCTCTGAATTTTGAGGATATTACGAACATTAAGCTACCTGATCGAATTTGCCAAAAGCTTTTTGAAAATTAAGGTGCACAAAGTTCCCCATCATAAAGGTGCTAAATAGGGGCAGCTCGGCGGCGCAGTGGTTAGCACTACTACCTCACGGTGCCGAGGTCTCAAGTTCGATTCCGGCTCTGTGCAAACTCCACACGGACAGTGATCCATTCTCCCCGTGTTTGTGTGGGTCTCACCCCCACAACACAAAGATGTGCAGACCAGGTGGATTGGCCACGCTAAATTGCCCCTTAATTGGAAAAAAATGAATTGGGTACTCCAAATTTATATTTTATAAAGGTGCTAAATAAGGTCAATTCCTGTGGAATTAGCAGATAGATTCTGGATTGGATTTAATTTTAATTTGTTACTGATGGCACTGGTTCTGTGGGGCTGAATAATTTGGACTCCTGCAAAGATTGGTGTGAAGGCTGCTGCTCTTCACTTTCTTCATCAATAACCTGCATGAAGGCATTGAAGCGACTGTCCACAAGATGTGTGTGGGTAAGGCCCTAGATAGATGACAGGAAAATAGATGACAGGTGGATCGAGAGAGAAATGGGCCCACATCTGGAAGATGTTTCTTAATATGGGTAAGCGTAACTATTATTTCTGTGGGTAGGGGGCAACACAAAACATGTACTCCCAGCTATCAAATGGGAAAAGGGCCCAGGTGTTATTGTATATCAAGTCATTGAAGACCTAGGGTTAATGTCAGAGAGCTATTGAAAAAGTAAACCGTAGGGGACTTCCGGGTGCGGCGATGACCAGCTAAGTCGCACGTTTCGGCAGCTCCCGGTGGAACGGACTTTTGGGCTCTTGATAGGAGCCCCAACGGCAATTTTAACGGCAAAAAACACTGTGCAGTAATCCAGAAGGGAATCCCCCCTGGACACGGATGGAAAAAAGAGAGGAAAGTGGCCGGATTGCGGTGGATCCTCTAGAGCAGCGGCCAGGAAGGCAGGCACAAAGCAAGATGGTGTCGGAAGGAGGCAGTTTAATATGGGGCCCTGACCAACAAGAGTTCCTGCGGCGTTGCGTGGAAGAACTCAAAAAGGAGATGAAGAAGGAGCTGTTGGCCCCGAAATTACAAGCGATTGAGGGGCTAAAGGAGGAGCAAAAGACCCAGGAACAGGAGCTTCGGGTCGTGAAGGCAAAGGCTGCTGAGAATGAGGACGACATACAGGGCCTGGCACGAGGCACAACACAAAAGGTGTGTGGAAAGGCTGGAGGTGCTGGAGAATAATGCGAGGAGGAAGAATTTAAGGATTCTTGGTCTTCCCGAAGGTGTAGAAGGGGCAGACATCGGGGCATATGTGAGCACGATGCTGCACTCGTTAATGGGATCGGAGGCCTCGACGGGTCCGCTGGAGGTGGAGGGAGCCTATCGAGTTATGGTGCGAAGACCGAGGGCTGGAGAAATTCCTCGAGCCATTGTGGTGAGATATCTCCGATATAAGGACAGAGAGATGGTCCTCAGATGGGCAAAGAAAACTCGGAGCAGTAGGTGGGAGAACGCGGTGATCCGCATATATCAAAATTGGAGTGCGGAGGTGGCGAGTAGGAGGGCAAGCTTTAATCGGGCCAAGGCGGTGCTGCACAAACGGAAGATTAAATTTGGAATGCTGCAACCGGCAAGACTGTGGGTCACACATCTAGGGAAACACCACTACTTCGAAACGGCAGATGAGGCGTGGACATTTATTGTCGAGGAGAAACTGGAGTGAGCGGGCCAGAAAAAGAACGTTTAGGACAAAGTGGGAGGTGAATATGTGGGATGAAGGGGGGGAAAAAGAGGGAAGAGCTGACTTCCCAAGTTGTTAATCCTGCGACCCTGTAACTTTTCTCTCTTCCCCATGTCGTGGGGGAGGGGTGGAGGGAGGATGAGGAGCTGAGGGCGCCGGCCATTGGGGGCGGGGCCAAAAGGGAAGCGCGGGCTTTGTTCCCGCGCTATGGTAATCGCGGCGGGAACAGGGAAGCAGGAAGGAGGGGGCCTCGCACAGTGGGAGCCGAGGTCACGGGGGGAAGCCGAGGTCGGCCAGAGTTTGCTGACTTCTGGGAGCAACATGGGGGGTGCAATTACGCTAGTTTGGGATCTAGCGGGGGGGGGGTTAACTGGGTTGCTGCTGCTGGGGAGAAGGGGGAGCTGGTATGGGGGGGGGTGGGTGGTCGAGACGGGGGGGCCGCTTGGGGGAGATACGGCTACGTGGGAACCGGGTGAGGAGCTGGATTGAAAAAGGAGATGGCTAGTTGTCAAGGGAGGGGGGTAAAGAGCCCCCCAACCCGGTTGATCACGTGGAATGTGAGAGGGCTGTACGGGCTGATTAAGAGGGCACGGGTACTCACACACCTAAAGAAACTTAAGGCAGATGTGGTTATGCTTCAGGAGACGCATCTGAAGCTGATAGACCCGGTCAGACTACGCAAAGGATGGGTGGGGCAGGTGTTTCATTCGGGGCTCGACGCAAAAAACAGGGGGGGTGGCCATACTAGTGGGGAAGCGGGTAATGTTTGAGGCAAAGACTATAGTGGCGGATAGTGGGGGCAGATACGTGATGGTGAGTGGCAAATTGCAAGGGGAGGCGGTGGTATTAGTGAACGTGTATGCCCCGAACTGGGATGATGCCAACTTTATGAGGCGTATGTTAGGACGAATCCCGGACCTAGAAGTGGGGAAGTTGGTAATGGGTGGAGATTTTAATACGGTGCTGGACCCAGGGCTGGACAGATCGAGGTCCAGGACCGGAAGGAGGCCGGCTGCAGCTAGGGTGCTTAAGGACTTTATGGAGCAGATGGGAGGAGTAGACCCCTGGAGATTTAGTAGACCTAGGAGTAAGGAGTTTTTGTTTTTCTCCTGTGTCCACAAAGTTTATTCACGAATAGATTTTTTTGTTTTGGGAAGGGCACTGATCCCAAAGGTGACGGGGACGGAGTACACGGCTATAGCCATTTTGGATCATGCTCCACATTGGGTGGACCTGGAGATAGGGGAAGAAAAACAACAGCATCCACCCTGGAGAATGGACATGGGATTATTGGCAGATGAGGGGGTGTGTTTAAGGGTGAGGGGGTGTCTTGAAAGGTACTTGGAACTCAATGATAATGGGGAGGTACAGGTGGGAGTGGTCTGAGAGGCGCTGAAGGCAGTGGTTAGAGGGGAGCTGATATCTATTAGGGCACATAAAGGAAAGCAGGAGGGTAGGGAAAGGGAGCGGTTGTTGAAAGAACTTCTGAGGGTGGACAGACAATATGCGGAGGCACCGGAGGAGGGACTGTACAGGGAAAGGCAAAGGCTACATGTAGAATTTGACTTGTTGACTACGGGTAATGCAGAGGCACAATGGAGGAAGGCACAGGGTGTACAGTATGAATACGGGGAGAAGGCGAGCAGGTTGCTGGCCCACCAACTGAGGAAAAGGGGAGCAGTGAGGGAGATAGGGGGGGTGAAAGATGAGGAGGGAGAGATGGAGCGGGGAGCGGAGCGAGTGAATGGAGTGTTCAAGGCATTTTACGAAAGATTATATGAAGCTCAGCCCCCGGATGGGAAGGAGAGAATGATGTGCTTTCTGGATCAGCTGGAATTTCCTAAGGTGGAGGAGCAGGAGAGGGTGGGACTGGGAGCACAGATTGAGACGGAGGAAGTAGTGAAAGGGATTGGGGGCATGCAGGCGGGGAAGGCCCCGGGACCAGACGGATTCCCAGTTGAATTCTATAGGAAATATATGGACTTGCTGGCCCCGCTACTGATGAGAACCTTTAATGAGGCGAGGGAAAGGGGGCAGCTGCCCCCGACTATGTCAGAGGCAACGATATCGCTCCTCCTAAAGAAGGAAAAAGACCCGCTGCAATGCGGGTCCTACAGGCCCATTTCCCTCCTGAATGTGGACGCTAAGATTCTGGCCAAGGTAATGGCAATGAGGATAGAGGATTGTGTCCCGGGGGTGGTTCATGAGGACCAAACTGGGTTTGTGAAGGGGAGACAGCTGAATACAAATATACGGAGGCTGCTAGGGGTAATGATGATGCCCCCACCAGGAGGGGAAGCGGAGATAGTGGTGGCGATGGATGCTGAGAAAGCATTTGATAGAGTGGAGTGGGATTATTTGTGGGAGGTGCTGAGGAGATTTGGTTTTGGGGATGGGTATATCAGGTGGGTACAGTTGCTGTATAGGGCCCCGATGGCGAGCGTGGTCACGAATGGACGGGGGTCTGACTATTTTCGGCTCCATAGAGGGACGAGGCAGGGATGTCCTCTGTCCCCGTTATTGTTTGCACTGGCGATTGAACCCCTGGCCATAGCATTGAGGGGTTCCAGGAAGTGGAGGGGAGTACTCAGGGGGGGAGAAGAACACCGGGTATCTCTGTATGCGGATGAATTGTTGCTATATGTGGCGGACCCGGCGGAGGGGATGCCAGAGATAATGCGGATACTTGGGGAGTTTGGGGATTTTTCAGGGTATAAACTGAACATGGGGAAAAGTGATTTGTTTGTGGTGCATCCAGGGGAGCAGAGCAGAGAGATAGAGGATTTACCATTGAGGAAGGTAACAAGGGACTTCCGGTACTTGGGGATCCAGATAGCCAAGAATTGGGGTACATTACACAGGCTTAATTTAACGCGGTTGGTGGACCAGATGGAGGAGGACTTTAAGAGATGGGACATGGTGTCCCTGTCATTGGCAGGTAGGGTGCAGGCAGTTAAAATGGTGGTCCTCCCGAGATTCCTTTTTGTGTTTCAGTGCCTCCCGGTGGTGATCACGAAGGCTTTTTTCAAAAGAATCGAGACGAGCATTATGGGTTTTGTGTGGGCTGGGAAGACCCCGAGAGTGAGGAGGGGATTCTTGCAGCGTAGTAGGGACAGGGGGGGGCTGGCACTACCGAGCCTAAGTGAGTACTACTGGGCCGCCAATGTTTCAATGGTGTGTAAGTGGATGGGAGAAGGGGAGGGAGCAGCGTGGAAGAGATTGGAGAGGGCGTCCTGCAGGGGGACTAGCCTACAAGCAATGGTGACGGCACCGTTGCCATTCTCACCAAAGAAATACACCACAAGCCCGATGGTGGTGGCTACATTGAAAATTTGGGGGCAGTGGAGGCGGCATAGGGGAAGGACGGGAGCTTCGGTGCGGTCCCAGATAAGAAACAATCATAGGTTCGTTCCGGGGAGAATGGATGGGGGATTTGGAACATGGCAAAGAGCTGGGGTAGTACAACTGAGAGATCTGTTTGTAGATGGGATGTTTGCGAGTCTGGGAGCGCTGACGGAAAAATATGGGTTGCCCCAAGGGAATGCATTTCGGTATATGCAATTGAGGGCTTTTGCGAGGCAACAGGTGAGGGAATTCCCGCAGCTCCCGACGCAGGAGGTGCAGGATAGAGTGATCTCAGAGACATGGGTGGAGGATGGTAAGGTGTCGGACATATACAGGGAAATGAGGGACGAGGGGGAGATCATGGTAGATGAGCTGAAAGGGAAATGGGAAGAAGAACTGGGGGAGGAGATTGAGGAGGGGCTGTGGGCTGATGCCCTACGTAGGGTAAACTCATCGTCCTCGTGTGCCAGGCTAAGCCTGATACAATTTAAGGTGTTCCACAGGGCGCATATGACTGGAGCACGGCTTAGTAAATTTTTTGGGGTAGAGGATAGGTGTGCGAGATGCTCGAGAGGCCCAGCGAATCACACCCACATGTTCTGGTCATGCCCGGCACTACAGGGGTTCTGGGTGGGGGTGGCAAAGGTGCTTTCGAAGGTGGTGGGGGTCCGGGTCGAACCAAGCTGGGGGTTGGCTATATTTGGGGTTGCAGAGGAGCCGGGAGTGCAGGAGGCGAGAGAGGCTGACGTGTTGGCCTTTGCGTCCCTAGTAGTCCGGCGCAGGATATTGTTAATGTGGAAGGAAGCCAAACCCCCGGGTGTGGAGACCTGGATAAACGACATGGCAGGGTTTATAAAGTTAGAACGGATTAAGTTTGTGTTAAGGGGTTCGGCTCAGGGGTTCACCAGGCGGTGGCAACCGTTCATCGATTACCTCACAGAAAGATAGAGGGAATGGAAAAGAAGTAGACAACAGCAGCAACCCAGGGGGTGGTGGGGGGGAGGAATTGGACGGACTCTCAGAGATGTTATTGTATATGTATAATATGTATAGGTATTTGTTATAGGTAATTGTATATTGGATTGTTGGATTGTATTTTTGGAGAGTATTTATTTTGGACAAGGCAGTTGCCATTCAGTTTTGTTTTTGTTTATATATTATTTATTTATTTGTTTAAAACTGGCCACGGTTATTTATATTGCTTTATTGTTGTGTAAAAGAAACACTACGTACTGTTATGTTTGGCCAAAAATCTATATTGCCAGGATGATTAAATACAAAATATCCTGAGTGCAAGTTCTTGATTCAGGCCTTTTTGAATACTCTGCCCACCTTTAATTCCCATACAACAAAGAACAATACAGCACAGGAACAGGTCCTTTGGCCCCCCCCAAGCCTGTACCGGTCATGCATGTTAGGCGATATAGAGGAACGCAAGTTGCCTTTGGTCAAAGGCTTTTGGTTACCCAAGAAACTGGGGCATTTTATTGTTGAAAAGTGCAAACTTTATGAAAAGTTGATTGAAAATGTTAATGAAAGGATTGGATTCAGTCCCTGTGGGTAAATTATTCAAGCCTGGTAGTGAGGGCTATGCAGGGAACCCAAGTATAAATGATGTAAGCTTAGAACTATGTTAGATGTCATAAAGGACTTCCATTTTGTAGATGTAAACCGAACAGGTGTAAACCTGTGAAACAAGCGCTGGTGCAATGAGTCGAGTCAACGCTGGTGCTCAAAATGGAACTAGATGGCCAATGTAACTATGTAAAGAAGTTAGATGGGTACTGTGGAAATGTCACCCGTTCACAATGGTCTTTTGGAACTTGTCTAATCACTGTTGGGGACAGAGGGATTTCCCAGAATATTGATTCTAAATCTTGAGGCGTTTTTCTCCGCTCCCCAGATATTGTGAGAATGTGAAGCAGATAAATGTGTTGAACAAGCTTGACAGAAAATAAATAGCTGACCTGTCATTGGGAAATTAAAGCTAATAAACACATGATTGGTCTTTCATCACTGCAATGAAGCAGAAAACATAAATGACTACATGATGAGTACCAAAGCAACTAATTCTGCTTATATTGTGACAATACATTCAAAATATGAACTATGTCAATGGAACAACAATACAGAATCACAGCTTTGTTACAGTGCAGAAGGAGAATGGCACAGCGCCAGGGACGCGGATTCAATTTGGCCTTGGGTGCCTGTGTGGCTTTTGCATATTCATCCCGCATATGTCTGCCTGGATTTCCTCCGGGTGCTCCGGTTTTCTCCCAAAGTCCAAAGATGTGCAAGTTAGGTGTTACGGGGATAGGGTGGGGCAGAGAGCCTAGGTAGGGTACTCTTTCAGAGTGTCAGTCACGCAATGGGCTGAATGACCTCCTTCTGCACTGTAGGAATTTTATGGACGCTATTTGAGTCAACGTGTCTGCACTGGCTTCGAATGAGCAAGTCACCTAATGCCATTCCCCCACCTTCTCCCCATAACCCTACACATTCTTTTAGATAAGAATATAATTTCCTTTTGAATACCTCGATTGGACATTCCAAAGCCTAACCACTCACTGCCTGAAAACGTTTCTTCTCCTATCACTTTTGCCAATTACTTTAAATCTGTGTCCTTTGATTATTTATACTTTCATGAGTGGGAACAGTTTCTCCCCGTCTACTCTGTCCAGATCTCTTATGATCTTGAAAACTTATCAACTCTTCTCTCAGCCTTCCCTTCTCCAAGGAAAACAATCCCATTTCTCCATCTATCTTCGTAGCTGAAGTCCCTCATCCCTTGAATCATTCTTATAAATCTTCTCTGCACTTTCTCTAAGTCCTTCACATGTTTCCAAAAGTTCAGTGCTTAGCACTGGACTCAATACACCAGCTGAGGCCAAACTAAGGTCAACATAATGACTTTTCTCAGAGAACAAGGAGGTTAAGATCAGAAATTTAATTATTTTATATGCAGACGAGGTACATGCTTGACTTTACATTAAATGATTACCACTGTTTCCAAAATTATGATATTACCATACTGGGACCAGACCGCAATTTATATTAGGAAACAGACGAGACCACAACAGTTTTTCAGTTTGTAAACGGTGAGGAAAGCAGGGTTGATTCCACTGACAACTAGGAATCTTTATTTAAAACAAACTTCATTATTAACACAAGATTAACCCCATTAACATCCAAGGAACAAAAACAGCTTTTCAATTAATAGTTAAACAGTTCCTACAAAAAAAGAAAAGTCTTTGAGCTTACTTTTCCATTTACTTCTAAACTTTCAATTAAGCAAAATCCACACACAGGTCAAATGCCACTTATTAATAAAGTTGACACTCAGTGTCATACAGAATTATTCACAACATCCTTGGGAGTGAAGCTTTCAGAAGTCAGTCTGAAAAACACACCTTATTCAGAAACCAGAGCAGAACTCTAAAAATGAAACTAAAAACAACAGATACAGGGCAGGCAGGCATATAATCTGGATACCTTAACCCAAGTTATTTTAATAGCATGACTGCAACAGACAGAAAATACAATATATACAAACATTTCCTACAATGAACAACTGACTATCAAACATTGGAACAACTTGTCAAGAGCTGCACCAGCCCAAAGGGTCAAGTGGTTGTCTGCTGACAATATTAAGGATTCTTATCCCAATACATCTACCAACAAAACTTCAGTGATTGAAGTTCAAAATGGATTTATATCATGGATAAATATGGAGGGAGGTTCCTGGATTTGCAATATTGTATTGCGTAAATCTGTTAATTGTGCTAATTTAAATGTATTGTGACCGATGCACTTGGCAGCATTGACATTCGCGCTGTCAATTTACCACATGCCACATGATTCTATTGAAGGACGAGAATCTTCCTCCTGTTGAACAACATGTCAAGCTCTTCTGGAGACTTCTAATTCAATAAAATACCTTTCACCAGGATCCCAGGTTCGATTCCCACTTGAGTCACTGTCTGTGCGGAGGCTGCACGTTGTCCCCTTGTCTGCGTGGGTTTCCTCCGAGTGCTCCGGTTTCCTCCCACAAGTCCCGAAAGACGTGCTTGTTAGGTGAATTAGACATTCTGAATTCTCCCTCTGTGCACCCGAACAGGCGCCAGAGTGTAGCGACACGGGGCTTTTCACAGTAACTTCCTTGGAGTGTGTTAATGTAAGCCTACCTGTGACAATAACAAAAAGATTATTAGATTATTACCTCGATCTCCCAGAGAGGCTTTGTAGAAAATCTGACCCTTGGTAACAAAGTAGATTCCCCACATTGGGTGGAAAGTGATAGTTGACAATTCTCTCTGTTGCTTGGCTATCCCTTGCCCTCATGTTTTTGGAATTATAAGAATGGTTGCAGCACAGGTGATGGTCAAAGGCCGCTGTGTTAGCTCTCTGCAGAAGCAACTCAGCTGATTCCACATCGCTGCTACTCCAGCCGCCCCCTCCCCAAAACCCTGTAAATGTTCTTTCAAATGTCCAATTTCCTTTTGAAGGCATGATTGAATCTGCCTCCACTACATGCAGGCACTTCATTCCAGATCCTTACCGCTCGCTGTGTGAAGTGGTTTTCCCTCATGTCGCCATTGTTCCTTTTGTGAATCAACTAAAATCAGTGTCCTCGGGTTCTTGATCCTTCTGCCAACATGAACAGTTTCTTCCCTTCTGTCCAGATCCCTCACGATTTTGAGCACCACGATAAAATATCCTCTTCCTCAATGAGAACAGCCCCAGCTTCTCCAATCTATCCATGGAACTAAAACTCCTCACCCCTGAAACTATTCTCAAGAATCTTTTCTGCACAGTCTCCAATGCAGTCACATCTTTTCTAAAGTGTGGTGCTCTGAACCAGACAATAATCCAGTGGAAGCTAAACCAGTATATTATACAGGTTTAACCAACTTCTTTATGGCCATCATTATAAAGCCCAGGATGCTATATGCTTTATTAACCATTTTCTCAATCTGCCACGCCACTTCACTGATTTGTGCACAAAATACCCCCAGATCCTTTGCTCCTGCACCCCCTTCCTTTATAATTGAACCCTTTATATTGCCAGTCCTCTTCCAACCAAAATGAATCAATTCACTCTTCCCTGCATTAAAATGTAATCTACCACTTGTCCACCCACTCCACCAGTCTATATCCTCTAACCTCCTCAAAGTTCACAGACCTTCTATGTTTTGTGTTATCCGCAAATTTTGAAATTGTGCCCTGTCCACGCAAGATAGTTAATTTGTATGCGGCAATAACGGCAGGGGTACTAACACCAATGCCTGAGGAACCCCACTGTATAACTTCCTGCAGTCCAAAAAAAAACAACCACTCACCACGACCCACCATTTCCTCTCACTCAGCCAATTTCATATCCATGCTGCTACTCTTCCTTTTGTTCCATGGGGTCTAGCTTTGCTCACAAGCCTGTCATATGGCACTTTATCAAAAGCCTTTCTAAAATCCATGTACACCACATCAATCAACCTTCACTATCCCAAAGTTAGTTAAACACCAGTCCTTCCTTAACTAATCCACGTTTGTCCAGGCGACTGTTAACTTTGCCCCATTTTCAGAAGCTTTTTCACTATCAATGTTAAACTGACTCGCCTGTAGATGCCGGAATTATCCTTTACACTTTCCTGAATAAGAGTGTAACATTTGCAATTCTCCAGGCCCCTAGCACCACCCATGAATAAAGAGGCATACCGCAAGGCGTTTACCACAAGAAACTTCAGAGTCGTGAACACAGCCCAGTCCATCACACAAACCTGCCTCCCATCCATTGACTCCATCCACACCTCCTGCTGCCTGGAGAAAGCGGACAGCATAATCAAAGACCCCTCGCACCCAGCTTACTCACTCTTCCAACTTCTTCCATTGGGCAGGAGAAGTCTGAGAACATGCCCAAACAGACTCAAAAACAGCTTCTTCCCCGCTGTTACCAGGCTCTTAAATGACGTAATTTAAAAAAAATTTAATTTAGAGTACCCAATTCAATTTTTCCAATTAAGGGGCAATTTAGCATGGCCAATTCACCTACCCTGCACATCTTTGGGTTGTGGGTGTGAAACCCACGCAAACACGGGGAGATATGGACCAAACTCATTAACACTACACCCCTGTATGATTCATCCGATGCCAATGTTATGTAGTTGCATTGTGTACCTTATATTGCCCTATTATGTATTTTCTTTTATTTCCTTTTCTTCTCATGTATGTATAGATCTGTTGAACTGCTCGCAAAAAAATACTTTTCACTGTACCTTGATACACGTGACAATAAACAAATTCAATCCAGAGGATTGGAAAATATGGCCAGTGCCTCTGCAATCTCCACCCTTACTTCCCGCAGCAACCTTGGGTGCATCTCATCCTTTCCGAGTGACTTACTTTTTGTAAAAATTTAGACCACTCCATTATTTTTTCTCCAATTAAGGGGCAATTTAGCGTGGCCAATCCACCTAACCTGCACATCTTAGGTTGTGGGGTTGATATCCACACAGACATCGGGAGAACGTGCAAACTCCACATGGACAGTGACCCAGGGCCGGGATTCGAACCCGGGTCCTCAGCGCCGTAGTCCTAGTGCTAACCACTGCGCCATATGCCGCCCCGAGTGACCTACTTAAGTAGAGCGAGCCTATTCAATATCTCGTCAATTTTAGTTCAGTGTCTTAACTACCTTCTCTTGCACTAAGACTGGGGCAGGATCATTTTCTTTGATAAAGATAGATGCAAATTGATCATTTAGTGCCTCAGCCCTGGACTCAGTGTGTAAACGCCTTTTAGGTCACTAATTAGCCCTCCTACTCCTTTTACCATCACTTTACATGGTATATGACTTATTTGATGACTCTTTGGTGTCCTTTTATGTTAGCCGCCAGTCTCCTCACACACTCACTTTGCTTCCCTCATTTGTTTTTCACTTCCCCTCTGAGGCTTTTATCTTTAGCCTGGTTCTCACTTGCATTATCCAACTGACATCTGTCATACGCATCCTTTTCCAGCTTCATCTTTCTATTTCTTTTGTCATCCAGGCAACTCTAGAGCCTTTTGTCTCACCTTGTCCCCCTAGTGGAGAAACTCTCTCATTTAAAGTTAGCCCATTGTTTCATTGGTTTGTTTTGCCTGCCAATCTCAGATTCCAATTTCACAGAAGTGTTATGATGCAGGAAGCAGTTATCTGGCCCATTGCGTCTGGCACCGGCTCTCCAAATGATCATTATGGTTTAGTGCCATTCACCTGCCTGTCCCCTGTACCCTTGCACATTGTCACTATTCAAATAACTTCTCTGGACCAGATCGGTTCTCATCCCATTAAAGGAGGTCCACCCCTCAATTAATTTTACCCTGCCCTTTTCCATACCTAACCTGGCCCCAAATGTTTCCTTACTGACCCTTCATTCCCCACTACCAGATCCAGCAATACCTCCTTCCCCTCTAGACTGGAAATATACTGACGTAGATAGTTACAATCTTTTGGCGATGTACTAGATGGATTCCACATGCATAGATTTAGCTCAGCAACCAGGTAATTCACAATGCTTTCGTGGAGAATAATGGAAGCCTGTCTTCTTAGATAGTAGGAACCTTATCAAAGAGCAAAGCTCCAGTACCTTAAAACCGTCGCCTGAAACTGGAGGCAGGATTACAGGCCTGAAACCCCATGGGGCTGGATTCTCTGCCCCGCCACACCACATTTCAGCCCCGGCCTGCCGGCGGGATGCTCCGTTACGCCGGCCGGTCATTGAGGTTTCCCACTGTAGGGCAGGCCCACGCCGTCAGGAAACCCCCGGGCGCCGGCAAAACGGAGAATCCTGCCGGCGGAGAATCCCGCCCTATATTTTTACAAACTGCAGTGCGGACTTCAACGAGGTCATTTTAGGACAGTTGTGTTTGAGATCAGGTGCAACATGATGTGCAAATATGTTGAAGCATTAACAATGGTGAGGCGATCACGACAAGAAAACTAACAGTTGATCATTGAAAAGGAAAATCACAGTCATTGTATATTTCTGGACAGAGTAGACAGAGAGAAATGGTTCACATTGACAGAAGGGTTGAGAACCAGAGGATACCAATTTAAGGAAATTGACAAAAGAACTAATGGCGACATGAGGAAAATATTTTTACACAGTGAGTGGTTAGGATCTGGAATGCACTGCCCAAGTGTGGAGCAGGCAGGGTCAATTGTGGCTTTCTTATTGGATAATCATCTGAAGAGAAACTATTTGCACAGCTATGGGGAAAAGGGCAGGTGTGACACTAGGTGAGTAGTTCGTGTAGAAAACCAGCATAGATACAACGGGCTAAATGGCCTCCTTGTGTGCTGTAACCTGTGATTCCATAACATGAGAACACACACCGCAGGGAGGGGACTTTCTCCTGCTCTGGATGTGAAACTTACATTTTTATGGTTGTGGAATGCCTTTAGCCCTGCCAGGCTGGGGTGAAAGCCTGAGGATTTGCATTGAAAACCTTTACATGGATTTTTGGAGGCAGCTACGCCATACTGTCCCTCTGAAATATACAATGATTATGTGAGCAAACGTTGATCATTAGTTTTCTTGTCGTGATTGCCTCACCACTATTAATGCCTCAGCATATTTGGGGAGTTTTACTGAATTCCAAGTAACTCTAGAAAAGTGCATTCCATGAAAAAAATCACATCTCATTTCAAGGCATTTTTTTGTTTTCACACAATTACATTTTGACATCATTCTTCTTTCCACTTGGAATCTGCTACACCTTTTGAGAATGTTGCTTTGCCAAGATGTGTGTTTCGATTTGTGCGCTTAGCTCTAAATCCCATAACACACATTTGGAAGGCAACATTGATTACCCCCAGTCCCAGGGGCTGGCATCCATAGAGGACTTCACAACCACAGGGAATGGAGTGTCGCATATACTGATAATAGCGTGATGATTCATCTTGTTGCTTATTTTAGCTGTGATTGGACGACGTTTGTTTTTTTTTACATTCGCAATGCCCCTGCGGGCCCACTTGTGGTACAGATTGTTATCAGGTGCCATTGAATGTCACTCTGATTCGACCAATTAAAATGGGGCCAAAGGTCATCACCAACCTATGACTTGCAAGGGTGACAATTACAGGTAGACAGCATCCTAGGGGATTGAGCAACCAGGCAGCGTCTCTGGAACAAAGCAAAAAGCTGCAAAAAAAACCTGCTTTAATGAAAAGGAGAAATTTAATATGAAATGCAGCTATTATTAGATTATTATTCTTTGCAAGAAACAAGTAGTTTCTGAAAATTAAAAAGCTTTCATTGTAATAAAGCAAAACTGATTTTCATTCCCCCCCCCCCCCCCCCCCCCCCCGCAGGAAAACAACTTGCATTTATTTAACCATCCAAGTTTCATTTTGTGCTCAGTTGGTATCACGCCCATCTTTCGAGTCAGAAGGTTGAGGTTTTCGAGTCCCACTCCAGCACACACAAGGCAAGACTGACACACCTTTATAGCAAGTCCCAAGTCTGTGCTGCGCTGTTGGAGGTGCCGTCTTGCAGTTGAGACATTAAACTACGCCCCTGTATGTTCTCGGGTGGATGTTTAAAAAAAAAATTGCACGGCACTATTTCAAAGAAGAGCAAAGAAGTTATCTCTGGTGTTCTGTCCAATATTAATTTCTCAAATCAAGATCACAAAAACATGATCTGTTCATGGATGACACAGTTGCTTGCTGGAGCTAATTGGCCACAAATTGGCTGCCACATTTCCTACATTACAACAATGATGACACATCAAAAGTACTTCACTGACTATAAATGCCCTGAGGTTGTGAAAGATGCTACATAAATGCAAGTCTTTCTATTTGTATAAAAATGTCCTTTATTAGTTATGCCCCTTGAAAAGTAGCCACATTAAAAAATCTGAATTTTCAGTCGATAATTCTGCAATGCAGCATCTCTTTATCCATCCTTAGCAAGAGGCCCACACAGAAGGTGAGATCACGAGGGATTTTACTGACTAGAGGGGGAAAAAACTGCCAGTCATATGGAGAGAGGAAAAAAACCAAGGCCATAAGAAATAGACCATTCAGTGCTCAAGTCTGCTCAGCCAATCAATATGATCATGGTTGGACCTCTGCCTGAACTCCGCTTTCCTGCTCTTATCCCATATCCCTTCAAAACCCATTGGTCACAGTCTTTAATCTACAAGAACATTAGATTTGGATGAAAGCAAAGACAAAGGAAAGTTTTTTTTTAAAGTTAAGGTTGTTTGTAAAATATCCCAAAGACAGGATGAAGAGATTTTTAAAGTCTGTTTCTGTAGCAATAGGCAGCTCTTATACACCAACAATTCATAGAGCACGTTTACATCAATGTAATGTCCCATGATGCTACACAGGAGCATTATAAACAAAGTATGACACCAAACCACACTAGGAAATATAATGACAGACAACGAGGTACATTTTAAAGAAGTGTCTTAAAGAAGAAAAGCAAAGTAGAGAAGTGGAGATGTGGGGAGGGAATTCAAAGGCTTGGAGCTGTAGGCAACCAAAGGCCTGGCCACCAATGGCACAGCAACTAGAATTGAGAATGCACAAAAGGTCAGAATTAAAGGAATGCAGGTGTCTTCAGAGGGTTGGGGGCGAGAGCTGATCAGAGGGAGGGGGGGGGGGGGGGGGGGGGGGGGGGGCAAGGCCATGGAGAGAATTGAAAGCAATTTTAAAACACAACGCTAATTGTCTGGGAACCATTGTAAGTCTGCAAGCACAGGGATGAGATTTTCTGCAAGTTAAGACATGTTGAGCAGTTTTGGATGACCTCATGTTTATGGAGGGTCGGATGTGGGAAGCCAACCAGGAATGAATTGGAATGACCGAGCCCAGATGAACTGAAGGGATTAATGAATGTTTGAAAGTCGAGCAATGTTACAAAGGTAGAAATTGGCAGTCTTTGTGACGGCATGAATAGGAAGTCAGAAGCTTATCTCAGGATCAAATGTGACATCAAGTAATCTCAGATAGTTGCTGGGGAGAGGAAGGAAGGGAATCTGTAGCTAGGGAATGGAGTTTGGAGAAAGGACTGAAAACAACAGCTGTGAGATATGCAATCTGATAATTTAGCAACAGCAGAGGAGCTCCGAGAGCGGGTGCCGAGGTAAAGCTGGGTGTCATTAACTATATGAAAACTAAGCACTGTGCCTTCAGTGACATCAGCAAAGGACACCATGCAAATGTGAAATAGGAGACGGTGAAGGTTACATCCTTGGAGGATACCAGAGGTAAAGGTGTGGAAGCAGGAAAAGAAACCATTGGAAGAGATTCTCTGGCTACAATTAGATACATAAGAATTGTGCCACATGAGAACATTCCCATTCAAACAGATGGCTGTGGTGTGGTGTTACAGAAGGATGGCATGGTTAATAAGGAGGGAACGTTTACCTTTGACACAGCTACTTCAGTTGCCATTTATGACTTTGATTAGAGCTGTTTCGATATCCTGGCAGGCACAGAGAACAGGGCTCTGGGAATCGATTTGGAAGGCGACAATATGTTTGAGGACTTGAGAGGACAAGGAGGTCAGACATAAGCTGGTGGCTTGCAAAGACAGAGGGGCCATGGGTGGTTTATTTTGAGGAGAGGTCTGATGATGGCAGATTTAAAAGGAGAGAGGGACAATACAATATCAGCTAACTTGGGGACCAAGAGGGGAAGTTGGGTTATCAACAGTTTAGTAGGAAGAGGTTCAAGGGAACTGAAGGGGGGTCGCATGGACAAGGTGAGCTCAGAGATGGCATGAGGAGAAGTGAGGAGAGAAAGAGAAAATGGCAGGTTCAGGGCCAGGGCATGGAGAACATTAAAGAAAGTTTAGAAAGGTGAGCTAGTGGGATGGAGCAATGCGGCAAACGGCAGCTGATCAGATTACCTAAATCCCAGTGGCAAGGTTTGAGAGCTTCTGGCATACTGGGAGAGGAGGAGTTCAAGAAGGCTGCCTGAAAAGGCAGCGGAGATTATCTTAAATTTCAGGATGATTCTGGAACAATGAGCAATTTTCCAAGTGTGGGACCCAGTACCATTAGGTGGTCCAGCCCAGCTTGATCTGTCAGTGGATAGTTCAACCAGTCGTACACCATATTCTTCCAATTGAAGAAAATGGAGAAAAACCACCCAAGGATGCTGCAAGGGTAGTGAATTTGTTAGGACCCAGGACATTTTTTTTTTAAAGTGTAGCATAGTGGTTAGCACAATTGCTTCACAGCTCCAGGGTCCCAGCTTTGATTCCCAGCTTGGGTCACTGTCTGTGCGGAGACTGCATGTTCTCCCCGTGTGTGCGTGGGTTTCCTCTGGGTGCCCCGGTTTCCTCCCGCAGTCCAAAGATGTGCAGGTTAAGTGGATTGGCCATGTTAAATTTCCCTTAGTGTTGGGTGGGTTTACTGGGTAATGGGGATAGGGTGGAGGTGTGGGCTTGGGTACGGTGCTTTTTCCAAGAGCCAGTGCAGACTCGATGGGCCAAATGGCCTTTTTCTGCACTGTAAATTCTATGAAATCTATGAAAGATGCAGCTGAATACATAGAACTTACAGTGCAGAAGGAGGCTATTCAGCCCATCGAGTCTGCACCGGCTCTTGGAAAGTGCACCCTACTAAACCCACGCCTCCACCCTTTCCCCGGAACCCCACCTAACCTTTTGGACGTAAGGGCATCTTTGGACTGTGGGAGGAAACCCATCCACACACGGGGAGAACGTGCAGACTGCACAGTGACCCAAGCCGAATCGAACCTGGGACCCTGGAGCTGTGAAGCAACTGTGCTAACCACCGTGCTACCCCTAAATTAGTAGCGGACTTCAAAACAGAAACATATCCCAAGATGTAAATTTTGGTTTTAATCTGACTGATCTCGTCAGCTACAAGACTATAGAAAAAGAATTGACGCCATGTAACCATTAAATATGCTGAGGTCGACACAAAACACGAATTTTGAGCTAGCTTGTAATGATCGTTCGTTTCCAGCAGGGGGTAGTCTCGAGGCGATCGAAAACACCTCCTCAGAGCAAATATTGATCAGACACGTGATTATAAAGTTCAAAGATTTTCTTTGAAGGAAACGACTGAATATTACAGAGAGAGAGAGAGAAAGCTGGCAGCTACACTGTAATCCGAACAAAGGGGAAGTGTCCCAAGTACACTCCGGGTCGAGTTGTACTCATTCATAGTCAATGAAGGCGGCCAGTTCAACACGTTCAGTTCAGCCTGAAAGCGGATGAAGGAGGCGACTCAGAGCCCGGCAACTTGAAACAGGGCGAGGGGTCTGACCAAACTCCCTGTTTGGGCAATTCCCAGCCAGTTCCCAAAGTTTGGTACATTACTACGATGACAGCAAGGAAGGGGTTCCACCAGCAGGAGATTAATAAAACAGCCTGGGAGGTACTGGAGAGATACACAGAGCTCACCGCTGTGGGCTCAGGAGCCTATGGAAGTGTTTGGTGAGTTGGGATTTATCCACTGCCTGAGCTTCGTGGCAGAGATTGAGCTGGGCATAGGCAGAGAGCTTTCCCCTTCCACTCCATGCCCATTCATCTAGGTTTAAAAAAAATCATACACACAGAAGTATCTGTTCAGCATGTTAAAAGTACGTGGCGGTGAACACTTTTAATCTGAGTTGCAGACCGGGCCACAACTCTTCCGGGTTCTCAGGGAATTTTCTCTGCACCAAACTCACTCACTTAACCTCGATTTGTGATCTTTGGGCCCACAGCTCAGCCATCGATAAGCGGAGTGGCACTAAAGTGGCAATCAAGAAATTGTACCGACCCTTTCAGTCTGAGCTATTCGCCAAACGAGCTTACCGCGAACTTCGGCTGTTGAAGCACATGAAACACGAGAATGTGAGTAAATCCTTCCTCTCAGGACGATATGTTAAAATCACATCCCTTTGTAATAGATTCCTGCTGCTTGATGTGCAAGATTATGTATCATTGACGGGGAGGGTTACATTTATTTTCGCTTTCGAAAACCCACGCCTGAAACAATTTTATTTTCGTTTTCTTGGCCATTTTCGATTTTTGTCTGTGTGTGTGTGTTTAAGCATCCAAGTAAAGGGCTGGTTTGGTGAACAAAAAGGGGAGGACTAATGATCAAAATAGTGGGAGGGAATTTGGAAGGCAAAAGTCATGAGATGATCAATAATGGGTGTCCATCGTCCAAAATAAATCCACTACTCCAACTCAACTCACAGCATCACGTGTTTGTGAAATAAATCCCAGCACACACATCCCCCCTCCCCCCAATCCATCATCAACCTGGAAGTCTATGACAAGTAGTTGTGAACAACTTCCTGATATTTCCAAATGTGTCTCATGACTTTGAGTGCTCTACGTTTACCTTTTCTATACTATTCACCTTGTACATAGTCAACTTTCTTTTAAAAAAAAAAAAAATGTTTTTATTCTCCTTTTTCACGTTTTCTCCCACATTTACACCCATCAACAATAAACAATAATCAACAAGATATGTCAATCCCCATAATAACAACGATCCCATCCGCCCACCAACCCCCAAACCTCAACCCGCCTGTTTACATAAACAAATGACAAAAAGGAATCCGGGATTACCCGTAGTCACCCTTAATCTACACGGCTCTCCACCCACCCCCCCCCCAACCAACGCCATCCAGCCTCTAAGAGAGTACCGTACATGATACCCCAAAGTTGTACCCCCCCCCCCCCCCCCCCCCAAGTCTCCAGCTCCTCCCATCCAATGCCTCTTGTAAAACTCCTCCTCCCAACCTCGGTTCCCTCCCCCAACCTCGGTTCCCTCCCCCCAGCTTTCCACCCCGGCTAGACCACTCGGACCCCGTTCTGTCAGGCTCCGATGGCCGCAGCCCCTCCCCCCACTTCACTCCCGTTCACTGGCCAGCTTAAACCGGCCAGCGTGGAGGCCCCCGCCTGGGTCCCTTTCCCCCTTGCCCGGCCCTAGGAAAGCCCAAAGATCCCCTTTTAGCACACAAACCCCGCATATCCACCTACACCCCAAAGAGCCCTCCTTTCGAGTGAAAGTTCCGTCCCTTCCCTTGTCCAAATATATGCAACATTGGCTCCTTTAGCCTCTAGACCCGCGCGCAGTGATACAAAAAAAGAAGAAAATACAGTCATGAGGTTACATCGGCACATGACCATTCCTCAATTTGTCAGTTCTGCCTCAGTCCTTCTGCCTTCGCAAACTCCTCCACTGCTTCCGCCGTTCCAAAATAAAAGTCCCTGAGCTTGTAAGTCACCCTCAGCTTCGCTGGATATACAATGCCGCACTGCACCTTGCCAATGTACAGTGCCCTCTTCACCCGGTTGAAGGCAGCCCGCATCTTCGCCAGCTCCACCGTAAAGTCCTGGTATACACGTATACCAGCTCCAGCCCACTGCACCACCCGCTTCTGTTTGGCCCAGCTCAGGACCTTCTCCTTCACACTGTACCTACGGAAGCACAGAGTCACTGCCCTTGGCGGCTCACTCGCCTTTGGTACAGGCCTCCATGACCGATGAGCCCAATCCAGTTCATATCGGGAGGGGTCCTCCCCCTCCCCCAGTAGTTTTGCCAGCATCGCGGCAAAATACTCAGTCGGCTTCGGTCCTTCAACTCCTTCGGGCAGCCCCACGACCCTCAAATTCTGTCGCCTGGATCTGTTTTCCAGATCTTCCATTTTTCCACTCAGATTCTTGTTCATGTCCATCACCTTCCGCATCTCCTTCCCCATTGAGGCAAGTTGATCACCGTGCTGCAATACCGTCTCCTCCACTTCCTTCAGCGCCTCCCCTTGCTCTCGCACCTCCGCTCGCCACCGCCGTCTTCACCGGGGAAACTGCCTCCTCCACCAGCACATTCAAAACCTCCCTCATCTCTTTCCTCACCATCTCCATACATTTCTCAATCTGCGCCAACTGCTTTTGGAATTCCGCAGCCATCACCTTAGTTTGTTCTTCAGCCGTAAGCACTGCGGCCTCCCCTGGTGCTCCAGCCTCCATTTTCTTTGTTGACCCCGCGGTGACCTTTCCCCTCTCCAACGGACTTTCAGCCGCTTTTTTCCCGGCCGTTTGTTTGGTGATTTTCGACATCCTTCTTCTCCTTGCGCTATCCACCGACTTTTACTGCCATCGCTGGCCCTCGGACCGGGCGTTACTCCGCGAAAATGCCGTTCCCGAACGGGAGCCTTCCAATGTGCGGCTCACAGTCAACTTTCAAGGATGAAACGTCCACCTTTTTACAGCATTTGCTCACATACTGGAGATCAGTAACGTAACTTCCCTCTGCAGTATTTCGCTGGCTGCAATGTATAGTTCCCATGTGTATTAGTAAAGTGTAGGCTGGTTCTAGTCATGTGAAGTTCAAGCATTATTTCCTCTGCTTTGTACTCTTCTGCTTTGCATATGCAATTCAACATTCTACTCTATTCATTAAACAGTGTACAGTGAAACAAGTCTAATGCTTTCCTAGATCTCTGTCAACCTCACTTTTTTTTAATAAACAGTTTATTGAGGTATTTTTAAGTATTATAACAACAACAAAATAAACAATGTACATGAAACTATAAACATAGTGCAAAAGCCGTCTCCCTCCCTTACAGGTCCTTTATTAACCCATTACTCTAACCCTTCTGCTGCCGATTAATTTTCCGCGAAGAAGTCGACGAACGGTTGCCACCTCCGGGCGAACCCTAACCGTGACCCTCTCAAGGCGAACTTGATTTTCTCCAAACAGAGAAAGCTAGCCATGTCCGATAGCCAGGTCTCCGACTTCGGGGGCTTTGAGTCCCTCCAAGCTAATAGTATCCGGCTCCAGGCTACCAGGGAAGCAAAGGCCAGAACGTCTGCCTCTTTCTCCTCCTGGATTCTCGGGTCTTCCGACGCCCCGACAACCACCAACACTGGACTCAGCGCCACCCTTGTTTTTAACACCGTGGACATGACAACTGCAAACCCCTGCCAAAATCCCCTAAGCTACGGACATGCCCAGAACATGTGGACATGGTTCGCTGGCCCTCCCGCACATTTTGCACACCTGTCTTCCACCCCAAAGAATCTGCTCATCCGGGCCACGGTCATGTGAGCGGTGAACGACCTTAAATTGGATCAGGCTGAGCCTTGCCCAAGTTGCGGTCGCGTTGACCCTACTCAACACGTCTGCCCATAGACCATCCTCTATCTTTCCTCCCAGCTCCTCCTGTCAACCTCACTATTAACTATCTCAAATAAGTGTCTTATCAGCCATTTTTGGACTGTACTCTCTGCAGTACTCTATACTTGCCTGTATTATTTCCTCCACCATCATTTTCCATTTGCACATATTCTTTAATTCACTTCTCTAAATGCTGGATGACACCCTGCAGATTCAGTTGACACTTCCAATTTGTCAATTTGGAGCTGAATTTGCGAATATGCAGCTCAATGGGGAGCATTGCTCATCGGTCATGTGTATTGGGAAATCACAATCGCAGTGGCCATGAATTTGCATTTATAAATGTCAGCTCAGAATTTCTTTGGCGGAAAAAAGGGATTGGTACAAAATACCATGGAACATAGGAAAAAGGGAGTCTGTCTGCAGTTAAGGTTCATTACAGGTCAGTTGATTCACTTTGTTAGTCGAGTAACTCCTTAAACACCCCACTAGTTATCACATTGGGATGTACAATTTAAATATGCCTATTCAAAAAAGCCAATGGAAGAAATAAAAGAACCTAGTTAAGATACAAAACTACATCATTACCTTGATTTTCAGCCCAAGGTACACCAGTAGCTTGTCAGATAACAGTGGTGGTGTTGTGGTATTGTCACTGGATTGACCCAGGGTAATGTTTTGGAGACCAGGGTTTGGATCCCACCATGGTAGATGGTGACATTTGAATTCAATCAAAAATCTGGACTTAAAGCCTAATGATGAGCATGAAATCATTGTTTAAATCATGTTTTGATTTAATGTTTTAAGTTTCCTATATGATTTGTTTTATGTTTAATGCAGTATCATTTTAAGGGGCTGCCCCTTTAAATTGTCCCTCGGTTAATTTGATTTTGTTTAAATGGTTAATGTTTTATTTCAAAAATAGGAGTAAGCTTGGCAGCAAAAAATAGGAGTAAGTTTGTCTAATTTGGTTTAATTGGTTAACACAAAATAGGAGTAAGCTTGTCAGTTGTTTATACTAGTAATGTCAACTCCCTCAAGGTTAAGCCTGATAAATTCTCTAAAACAGCTCCGAGGCTGGAACATAAGCTGTGCATTGCAGTCCGTGGTTATGTGCCTTGCCATTGTTATGTCTCAAGTTATATTATGGGCCTTTCTATTTTGGCAATAAGAACTAAAATTAAGTCTTTTTTTTTTAGACTGTCCAATGTCCCTTCTATGGGGAAGTTTCAGGGACATAGCAGTTTGGTTCAGATACAAAATTCTAACATTCAATGCTTGGAATCGGCAATGAAGGAGCAATGTGACTATTGAAATTCAATTAGCAAAACATTTTTGTGCGAGGCCTTTACAGCCTCTATAAAGACAGTGCCAGCGTCTTTGTTCTGTCATGTTAGGTAGCAGTGTTCAGCATCCAGATACTGTCACCATAGTAACATACTTGCGTTGCTTCAAGCTGTTCCCACACTTGTGCTAACAGTCACACAATGGCAGAGAGCTTTTAAGAAGGGGTCAGAAAGTGTCCAAAAAAATTTAATGAATGTGAGATTCGTCTCGTTAACAATCAGCTGAAAACTAGCACAAGTGCAAAGTAGACTTTAGTGTGTTGTGATATTAGAACCTTAAAACTCTATTTAACTGATCCACTGTGTATTTCTGAGGGTAAAGCTTTGTCATCTATGCATGTCATTATATATGTTCATTTCTTTGATCAAGCTAGTGTATTAATTATTCATTGAAACATAGTTCAACAACTGGCACTTACTACAACTGCTTGAAAGTTGTACAGCAATAACATCCCAGAGCATTTCTCTGAGAGATAAAGGAAAGCAAGATGACCCATTGTTTGGGGAAGGGGATGTTAGGGAAAAGTGACAGAAGGTTTGATTGAGAAACAAGAGTAACTGGTGTTTAAAATGTCCCAAAATGCTTCACAGGAGTATGACCAAACAGAATTTGATACTTAGCCACAAAAGGAGATGGCAGGGCAGATGACCAAAAGCACAGCCAAAAGGTTAGGCACTAATGAGCATCTTAAAGGAAGAAATGGAAGCTGAAAGATCTCGGAAAGGCTTAAGTAGGGAATTCCAGAGATTAGGATTTTGGCAGCTGCAAGAACAACCACCAATTGTGGAGTAATTAAAATGGAGGACACTATTGGAGGAGTCAACATATCTGAGGGTTGTCAGGTTGGAGACAGTTAGAACTAGGAAGGAGCAAGGCCATGGAGAAATTTGAAAACAAAGGCGAGTTTTTAAAATAAATCTGTTGCTCAACTGGAAGCCATTGTATGTCAGCGAGCACAGGGGTGATGAGCAAATTAGGATTGGCAGTAGAGTTCTGGATGACTTCCAATTTATGGTTGGGTCGTTCAGTCAGGAGTGTGCTGGATTAGTTACTTTTGAAGGTAACTGAGGCATGGATGATTATTTCAGCAGCAGATGAGCTGAGGCTTATCTCGTTGGCTGTAAAGCCCTTTGGGAAATCCTGTAGTCATGAATTACATCGATGCAAGTTTTCCTCTTTTACAAAGGTGAAAATTGGCATGGGGGGGGGATATGTGATCGGAAGCTCGTCTTGGAGCACCAAGGTTGTGAACAATCTGGCTCAGCCTCCGCAGTTATCAGGGAGAGCGGTGGAGTCGATGGATAGGGAATGGAATTTATGGTGAAGAACAAAGACAACTGCTTCGACCTTCCATATATGTAGTTGGAGGAAATTTCTGCTCATCCAGTAATGAATGTTGAACAATGTGATAAATTAAGACCATGGTGGGATTGAAGTGGAGCTAGTCGTTGTCAAATGTTCATGTGGAAACTGACATATTTTTAGATGATGCCACCCAGGGGCAACATATAGGTGAGAAGTAGGGGGGGGGGGGGGCACCAATAAATCCTTGGGGACACCAGAGGTAAGTTGTGGATGCAAGAAGTGAGCAATTGCAAGGATTCTCTGGTTGAGAATGCAGATAAGAGTGGAAATAGGTAAGTGGTTTTTCATCCAGCTATACAAGAGTGGAGAAGGGTTGGTAAAGGACAGTGTAGTCAACCGCCACCCATGTAAACAGCTTCAGACTGATTGAGGAGGATGAGGAAGGATAGTATACCAGAGTCACATTCACAAGGTATGTGATTTGTGACTTTGATCATTAACATTACGTATAGCTATTGTAGGTGGGGATTGTAGGAACTGGGAGGATTTTCGAGAGGATAGGGCTGAGACGGCTGACCAATCTCTCTGGTGCAAGGATACACATAAAGCTGGAATCAGAGTAGCAGGGAGCACGGGCTGGAGGGAATAGTAGAGGTTAGGAAGGCTAAGGGATTTACAGGTAAGCTTGAAGATTTAAAAGCTGATATATCGGGTGACATATTAATTCAGGTGAACAAGATTGGGGTGAATTGTGAATAAGTCAGGATTTAGTTGGCTGAGTTCTGGACAAGCTAGGTGTTCAGGGAACTGACAACAGGTGCTCCGAAACTGGAGCAGAAAATTATAGACCAGCACTTCAGCGCAATAATTAATGATACTGCATCTATGGAGGTGTCCTCTTTTAGGCGTGGCATTAAATATCCACTTGCTGTCCCAGGGGTGGATGTAAATGATCCCATAGCACCGTTTTGATAAAGAGCAGGTGTTCTGGCCTGTATTTATTTCAAAAAACATCACTAACACCAATTAAATGCTCATCGTCTTTGTTATTTATGAAAGCTTGCTGTGCGCAAATTTGCTGCTGCATTTCCCTAAGTTACAAAATGTGGACACTTCAACGGTACTTAGAGGTAAGACATCTGAAGATTGTGAAAGATATCGTATAAAGCCAAGTTTTTTAAGGCTTTCAACAGCGGTAGATAAGATAAGGTTGTGAAGCTGGAAGTAAGCAGTGTTGATGTCAGTTAGAATATGGGTTTGAACCTCAGCTGCCGGTCAAAACAGAACTCTGAGGTTATGCTCCATCTGGTTCAGCGTAGGTGAACAACCATGCAGGGAGGGGGAGGGGGGAGGGGCGGGGAGTCAGTGGCAAGGGAGAAATATATTGGGCAGGGTTCTGTGAAGGTAGCTTCAGTATTCCCAAATTCAGTTGAACTAATTAATTTAATATCAGCATTGCAGTGTCAGTGGTCAAAGCTGGGTATTGTCAGAATACTTCTAGAAGCTGACCTAATAGCACAGGTGATAGAACTGTGGGGTTGCACAAAGATTACGGCGAGGAGGAGAGGAAAGGTTGATTCCTGAGGAAGTCCAGAGGTGACCCTGTGTGAATGGTCGGCGCAGAAACCATTGCTGTACAAATACTGGCTGGATCAATACAAGGAGGAGTGGAATGACCAAGTTGACGAGTAACATTGTGGTGGGCACGGATACATAACACACCATGCTGGCTTGGAACGCTATCACCGTTCCTTCATGAGAAACCCTCAAACTCTCTTCCACGCAGCACTGTGGGTGTACTTCCACCACATAGACTACAGTGGGTTCATGAAGACAGAACACCACCACCTTCTCAAGGGCAATTAGGGATGCGGAATAAATGCTGGCCCGGCCTGGTTCACACACATCCTGTGAAATAATTAAATAAAACGTGCTGTACTGAGAGTTGCGGTGGATCACAACCCATAAGACCATAAGATCACAACCCATCACCATCCCTCTGGCTTCCGGTTCTCTGGTTAGCCCTGAACCTGTGATCTTACTTTACTTTCTCTCCCATTCCTCCCTCATGTGTTTACTGAGCTCATCTTCTCCAAGAGAACCTCCATCTGCTCCCTTGACCCCAATGACAACCAGGTGTAGTGATATGCATTAACAAGTGTATGTGCAAATATGTATAACCTCCGACCAGTAGGTGGCAGGCAAGAAGTAGCACGTGACACTGTAGCCTGGGGGGAGTCTGGAGGAGAAACCATCGTGGCCAGTCGTGTTTGCATTAGTTCCAGATTTATAGCATTAGTTTCCTACCCACACTGTAATAAAATAAACTAGTCTTGATCTAGATGTTCTTTAGTACGCCGACTCAGTAATTGTCTCTGTACAAGAACGTAACACCAGCCTCTGAAATTCGGCTATAAAATGCTGGTGATATTTGAAATCCTGTCCTCTATTGTTTTAGTGAAATATTAATCTATTTATTTTAAACCAGTTAAAGCATCTGAAATTAAATGAAAAATGAAAATCGCTTATTGTCACAAGTAGGCTTCAAATGAAGGTACTGTGAAAAGCCCCTAGTCGTCACATTCCAGCGCCTGTTCGAGGAGGCTGGTACGGGAATTGAAGCGTGCTGCTGGCCTGCCTTGGTCTGCTTTCAAAGCCAGCAATTTAGCCCTGTGCTAAACCATCTGCCAAGGTAGAACGGACAGAATTTCAGTAAAGTGTATTTAAGATTTGAGCATGGATATCCCAAAATAAAATTCCAGGGCCCTGATGCAATTATTATATTAAGTTTTGAATGTCTGATCTGACTGAAAATTCAGTCTCCAAAATCTGTTACACAAACATTGCTTCAGATATATGCCATGATAAAAGACTGAATTTTTCCCTCTATAAATAATTAGTTGCCTCTTTCTCAGCTTCTCTCCATTATTGTGCATTAAATTAATTGTTCTATTTCAGAATCTACTGTTCTACTGGGGCGGCACGGTGGCACAATGGTTAGCACTGCTGACTCACAGCACCAGGGACCCGGGTTCGATTCTGACCTCGGGAGACTGTCTGTGTGGAGTTTGCACTTTCTCCCCGTGTCTGCGTGGGTTTCCTCCAGGTGTTCCGGTTTCCTCCCACAATCCAAAGATGCGCAGGTTAGGTGGTTTGGCCATGCCAAATTGCCCCTTAGGGTGGGGTTGCATGAATAGGGTGGGGAATCGGGCCTAGGTAGGGTGGTCTTTCGAAGGATGGGTGCAGACTCGATGGTCCGAATGGCCTCCTTCTGCACTGTAGGGATTCTGTGATTCAGACACCATTGGGCATATAAAGTTGGTTTACACAGTTGCGCAGGTGATTTGGCAACCCATTTTCCCTTCACCTCAACAACTTGCGGTACACAGATGTCACGGTGCTATTTTCAGAGTCAGAACAGGCCCCAATATTGTAGATGAAGTAAACTCTAGAAGTTTAGAAAAAGACAACGGCAACTATAATTAGGAGAAACATACTTGAAGAAACTAGGGTGAAGATTGAAGTAGATGATTGTCTACGTGGGACAAATGACAACAAGATGGTAGATGCGATGCTGAAATCAGACGAAGGATAGTGTGCGTGGGTTTCCTCCGGGTGCTCTGGTTTCCTCCCACAGTCCAAAGATGTGCAGGTTAGGTGGATTGGCCATGCTAAATTGCCCATTGTGCCCAAAATTGCCCTTAGTGTTGGGTGGAGTTGCTGGGTTATGGGGATAGGGTGGAGGTGTTGACCTTGGGTGGGGTGCTCTTTCCAAGAGCCGGTGCTGACTCGATGGGCTGAATGGCCTCCTTCTGCACTGTAAATTCTATGATAATCTATGATGAAAAGTAATTTTATGGAGGTGAAGAAAGGCTGTGTTAACAACAAGAAAATTCACGTTTGTAACAAGGAAAAAAAAACATTCTATCCACTTTCCTGTGTGCCTCAGAAATCTGGACAATAAATAAAGATCTGTGGAAGATAATAGACGCCTTTGAAATGTGGATGCTGAGACATATATTTAAAATTCCATACACAGGCCAAAAAACAAATGAAGAAGTTCTCGAAATTGCAAGAACAAAATGAACAGTTAAAAAAAAAAAGACATTGAGAAAATAAATTGTCAGTATTTCAACCTTTTTATCAGAGCTGAAAAGCTACAGAGATCTCTTCGAGAGAGCAAAGTGGAGGGCGGCGGAAAGAGGGGTAGACATGGGTGTAGTTGGATGATGGACGTCCCAGAGTGGCTGCAGATGAGCTAGAGTGGATGTGTGAGAATGGTGCAAGACAAACGAGCATGACATGCTCTACTGTTCTACTGGGGCGGCACGGTGGCACAATGGTTAGAGGCTTTTCCCCAGGGTAGAGGGGTCAATTACTAGGGGGCATAGGTTTAAGGTGAGAGGGGCAAAGTTTAGAGTAGATGTACAAGGCAAGTTTTTTACGCAGAGGGTAGTGGGTGCCTGGAACTCACTACCGGAGGAGGTAGTGGAGGCAGGGACGATAGGGACATTTAAGGGGCATCTTGACAAATATATGAATAGGATGGGAATAGAAGGATACGGACCCAGGAAGTGTAGAAGATTGTAGTTTAGTCGGGCAGTATGGTCGGCACGGGCTTGGAGGGCCGAAGGGCCTGTTCCTGTGCTGTACATTTCTTTGTTCTTTGTTCTTTGTTGACATATCAGGACAGCAGATTTCTTGGTAGGAGTAGCTACAAGTAGCAGCAGCAATATCTTTTCCATAAAATAAGTCACAAAAAAGAAAATTGGGCAGACTTGTAAAATGATCTGCAAATTTGCTCTTGCCCATTTTGCACAACTTCCCAAGAGGAATTTCTACCTCCTTGTCCATAAAAGAGGTGTGCTGCAAACTATTTTTGTGTAGGGGGAAGGAGAACCCTGAAAGAATCCTGTGTCATTTGTAGCCAGACATGTTAAATTTTAAGGTATCTTCACACACAGACACTGTTTTTCCCTTTGGGGAATAATGGGGAAGTGGTGGAAGGTTCCCAGGCTGAATATCAACCATTTGAACCGTGTCATGAAAGCTCCTTACGTAGTCCTGGTGTTGGACTAGAACCTCTGGAGCTTCTGGTCCAGAGTTAGGGCTGTTACCATTCTGCCACAATACCTCCACATAGAATCTAATAATAATAATCGCTTATTGTCACAAGTAGGCTTCAATGAAGTTACTGTGAAAAGCCCCTAGTCGCTACATTCTAGCACCTGTTCGGGGAGGCCGGTACGGGAATCTGTTAATATATCTACAGAATCTACAGTGCAGAAGGAGGCCATTCGGCCCATCGAGTCTGCCCTTGGAAAGAGCACCCTTACCCAAGCCCACACTTCCACTCTATCCCCATAACCCAATAACCCCACCTAACCTTTTTAGACACTAAGAGCAATTTAGCTTGGCCAATCCACCTAACCTGCACATTTGGACTGTGGGAGGAAACTGGAGCACCCGGACGAAACCCATGCAGTCATGGGGAGAACGTGCAGACTACGCACAGACAGTGACCTAAGCTGGGAATTGAACCTGGAATCCTGGAGCTGTGAAGCAACAGTGCTAACCACTGTGCTACCGTGCTGCCCTCGTTTGAAGTTTTGCAGTTCTTGCGTAAATATATTTATTTACATTCTGTTATATGAGAGTAATACATTTCAACCATAGGTTGCATTTCTGATTGCATTGTGCTACAGTTTTACATGTTTGGCAAACACTTGTCGTTTGGTTTACAGGTGCTTTTTTGTAAAGGTAGAGCTCTTTTAACCTTACTAAAAATAAAAGTCCTTCAGGAATAAATGCCCAATTTTTGTAAACTGAAGAAATACTCATCACATGATCGGTCTTTTTCCTATTCTTTTCAGATATACTGGATAATAATCTATATGAATGATAAATTGACTATAAAAATTTTCTGTTTTCTCTCCAGGTTATTGGGCTGTTGGATGTTTTCACACCAGATATATCCTTGGAGAAATATAATGATTTGTAAGTTTTTTTTATGAGGTAATTTATTTGGGAATGACACTTAACCCTGCACAGCTCCAAATGAAATATGCAGCCAAATTAAATTGAAACATTTTAAACTAAAAACTAAATGGAGTCGGAGTTTTCACATTTTACTAAAGAAAAACAAAATGATGTGCACAAGGCAGGCAAAGTTTTCTACCCTTTGCCAACATGGACAAGGAAATGCATTCTGCCTTGCAAAGCTCTTTTTCTGTCAACTAAAATGCAGCAACTTTATGGAATTAAAAAAAACAGATAAGAAGTGCTTTGTGTTGTCTTCATGACTTCAAAGTGAAATGTCCATCACTCAGCTTTACAGTTTTGCTATTTGTAAACAGCCACTTGACCTTGTTGAGCGTAGTAGTTAGGTCATTACAATTAATCACAGGATCCTGAGCTAAGTTAGGGTGAATCAGCCAGGGTTCCAGCTCCTGATTCTTGCACACCCGGTATGCCTACTGAAAGAGAGAGCGAGAAGTGCAGTGAGCACCAACATCTCGACTCGGTAGGTTTACAATTATTCAGTTTTATTCTTTGAAGGCTTCCCAGCCTGTCTGTTCACTGATCAAGCACTCCCTGCTGTTCTTCGCCTAATTGACCTTGGCGAGTTCCACACAGTTTGAGAAACTAATTTTTAAAAAATGTTAAAGTGCCCAATTGTTTTTTTTCAACTAAGGGGCAATTTAGCATGGCCAGTGCACCACCTACCTGCTCATCTTGGAGTTGTGGGGGTGAAACCCACGCAGACACGAGGAGATTGTGCAAACATTCCCGGGGCACGGATTGAACCTGAGTCCTCGGCGCCATGAAGTAGCAGTGCTAACCACCGTGCGGCCTTGCAGCTCGGGAAACCTGTGTTGACTCTCAAAACTAGGAGTCTGCATTTAACTCGAGTTAATTTATTAACCCAACAATTCCACAGGGGTTTCTCACACAAATGCAAACCCGCGTGGGGTAAAGCTGGAAGTGGGCAAAATCATGTTGAGTTCCCAATCTTGCTCCGGTTTCCTCCCACAGTCCAAAGATGTGCAGGTTAGGTGGATTGTTCATGCTAAATTGTCTCGTGGTTCAAAGATTAGGTGGGGTTATTGTGATAGGGTGGGGATCACACCGCCTTTCTGGCTTTACTGCCCGCTTTAACCTGGACTCAACCCCATCACCTCCCCTTTGGCAGACAACATTCTGGCCATTATTTCCCACCCCAACCAGGCAAGTCTACAGTGACAGGTGTTTACAAGGAAAGTATTGGATCTCATCCTCTCTATAATTAAACTGTGCCCAGAGGCTATGTGGGATCAGCACTAGTGTAGGTACAGGTCCTGCTCCATCATACTTCCAGCAAGAAAGTTCTCATTCTCAAGGGCAATGAATACTGGCCGAGACCGCAACACCCACATCCCACAAATGAATTTTCTGTTGTTTTGACTGCTTACTCTATTTGGCCTTGGAATTCTTTTGTTTCATACTCGTCAATGATGCTGTTTCCCCTTGAACCTTGGTGTGGTAAATTTATCATTAAATTGTTTCACTGTAACGTGTGTCCTTTACCACCTCTATGGGACTGATCATGAATGAGATTGCTGATTTCTTTTTTTTTAAACGGCTTCAAGTTGCGTTTTGCATACAATCTCATCACATTTGCTTAAAGTTGCCAATTTACCAATTTTTCTTTTTCAAAATTACAAGTTCGGTTTCATGAATTTTCTTAGTAGAAAATTCAGAAAACCGTTCTCTCTGTACAGACTTGCAAGAAAAAAAGGATGCAATATTTAAGCTTTAGAAATTAGGTTAAACAATCTCTCATATTTTTAAGTTGCAAGGAGTCTCAAAGCCAGTCAAATGCCTTCTGAACTGCTTGCAGTGTGTGCGCTGGGAGGCCATTTGCAAATGGCACATTATGCAAATGTTCACACATTAGAGTCATGTCACAGTAAATGATTTTCCTAACTCCAATGCAAGCTCCATTATAATCCACGGTAAAGCTTTTTTAGGTTAAGTCGTTAATTATATTGACAAACTTGATCAAAGATCTTACAACTTTATCAATAGTATTGCTGTATTAACTGTAACTGTCCGTGACATTTTCAATTATTTTCCACATAAAAGAAAGTGAGGTAGTGACAGTAATATGAAGAGAAAAGATTGTTGAGAGATTGAATATGGGAACCTGTGAGGAAGAACCAGATAACTAAGGGCAGTTATGTGGTATACCTAGTTCAAGATAAATAAATGTGAATTTGGGGTGGGTGGGGGAGGGGAATAAAGAACAAGGGATCCCCACCCCATTCCTGGGGTTACCAATTTTCAACAGATCTTTGGAGGGGTATGGACTGGTTCTGGTCAAGATCTGCACCCTCCCCTCCCAATCTGGTTGGTTTCATTGCGAGGCTACGCATGTTCAAGTCCTCAGCAATTTTCATGAAGTCGGCCAGGTTTTCAATGAGCTTTTGCTTATGGCCCCTCCGAGGTGTCACAAACTATATTCTACATGAATGGACAGAATGTAAGATAAGTTCAAATGGTTTTTCTTGTGCCACTTCCCGTGCCAAGCTATACTCCCAAAAATACATAATGAGGGTTAGCTGAAAGCCTCGAAGTCCATTAGCTTGTTGAAACACCTATGCCGCAGAGAAAACATTGCTTTATTGACAGCACTGGATCTCTGATCTCTGCTATCAATTTCACAATGTTGATTATACAAGGTTGAGGTTTCATGTGCTTGCAGTTTCATCTATTGAAACTGTAAAGGATCTAGATTATTGACACCTTTATTGCCCTATAGTAAAAATAATTGGGGGGGTTTCCGGAAAGTTATTAGTGAATGCCCTTTTCTAAAGTATTTTATTTACACATCCTACTGTGATTATAAGGCCCATTACTTCTATACAGAGTATAGTGGATGAATGGACATGGGGGCGAGAGCTAGAGGGCCTTTCTGTTCTTATTTTAACTGGGACAGTGTCCCACAACACCAAGGTGGGCCTTTTAAACAGCCTGTCTTGGCACCCAGCAGACCCTGTGGCTGCCTCCAAACTTATTCTCAGTGAGTTGGCCCAACGCCAGCCCACATCCATTCCCCAAAATGAAAATCCCGTCCTTGCAGGTACTTTCTTCCAACGTGGGTGGGCCAAGCTGGGAATGTTCTCGTATCCTGCTACCCACTTAGAGGATAAAAATTCAGGCCTATAAGATTTTCAACGAAGTGGAAAACCGAGAGATATCTATGGGGAGAAAAACACTGTTCTTTCAAAGCTGGGATGAGCCAAAATAACAATAAAGGGGAATATTTTTAAAAAATATATATATATCCAGAAGCAGGGAGATGATGATGTACTACAGTCGGAGTACTGTGTGTATTTTTGAGCATCTCATTTCAGAGAATGAATGAGCATCACAGAGAAATAACGCAATGTGGATTCAAACAGATAATGGCTGGGCTGATGGACAATTGTTATGATGAAGCTATAGAAACAATAGCAGTGTATTCACTGAAGCAGAGGAGATTAAATAATATTTCTTGGAACTGTTCAACGGTTTGTCAAAAAGTGGTGTTTTTTTTCCACTGCAAGATCTAGTAACCAGGAGGTACGAGCTCTGGATAATTTCTAAAATAAGTTGTATCAGACACAACAGGATATCTTTCTGGGCAGTCTTAATGAAAGGTGTCCCAAATCTGTCCAGGCACCTGAATCAAATTTTCAGCAACCCAGTTGCTTGCTCAATGAGAACCTTTGTGCTCATGTGTCCTCCGGTTACAGCCTACCCCTGCTTCAGTGATGGGGATCATGGTTTGCCCTTGCCTTCAAGGAGCCTCCTGCCAACTGCCTGTGGTGTGAAGATCTGTGGGAGATACGACTGGTGTAGGATGAAGGGATCATCACAGCTTCCAGGATATCTTGCAACGACAGGCATGATTTGTCTTCCGGCGGTTACATTCCAGCGAACATTGATGGAGCGGAATCACTTTTGATAGACAAATCCGTTGGATTCAGAGGACACCACTTGTGCACAGCCAACGACTTCCCTCTATCTGAGGGAATCCAGTCACTCAGCAAAAGTGAGAGTCCACTGGTTCTGACTGGCCTCATCAGTAAAAGTGGATGTAAGGGACAGATGTGGCATCGGGAATGTGGGCGATGCACTGTGGGCAGTAGATTGTGAAATCCTTCAGATGTCATCCGCAGATCTCTGGAAGAAGATGGAGGCAAAGAAATTCAGGGCTGTGCTGACCTTGACAGCCAGTGGCATGTGTGCCCACCTGTCCCACTGAGAAGGAGATCCCGTTGCAAAAGATGCTGCAGATATCAGCAATGACCTACTGTGAAAGCCTGAGCTCCTGACATACTGTTGCTCAGTCAAGTCAAGACAGCTGAGGTTCTGGCCTATACTGTAAGGAGGAGGATTGCCCCCTTCCAGCTGCAGCACTGTCAATCCCACCTATTCTGTGGTGTGACTTGAGGAGAAGGCAACTGCTGCTGCTATTGGTGATGTTGGTGTTACCGCTTCTCACATTCCCCATCAGAACTCTAAGGTTGTTAGGTTGTTCCCAAGCTGCAGCGAAGATTGGCAGCAGTGAAGTGCAGAACAAGGCAAGTACAGCTGAAGAAATTACTTGCAAAATGTTGAAAATCACTTGTAACAGAGTGAAACCACGATCTCAGAACAGGAGTTGGATTCTCCGTTTGGGAGACTAAGTGTTCCCGCCAGGACTGAATAGCATGCGCTTCACGTGCCCAATGGGGGCGCTATTCATCAGCGAATTCGGGCACGGAAACAGACCAGCGCTCTGCCGGTATGAATTGTAACCACTGGGGCTGGAATTAGCGATAAAGAGCCTGACTGCTGGAGCAGCGTTTAAGCTCTCTACTCGCCACACGCACATTGTAGCCACAAAGATGGCTCAGAGAAGACTCCCCCCCCCCCCCCCCCCCAATTTTAGGAGTTGGACTCACTGCCCAATGCCACTGAGGAGAGGAGGGACACCCTCTTTCCCAGGGTGAGCCATAGACTCCAGCTTGCAACTAGACGGCAAAGCCCCGGGTAATCGTTACTCGTGCTGGGCAGAAACTGTGGCTGCCCGCAAGTTTCGGGGAGCGAGCACATGGAACTCCTAATCCGGGATGCCTTCGTAGCAGGTATGAGCTCCTCAGAGATCCGCCAAAGACTCTTAGAAAAAGACACCCTGGGACTTAGAGAGGCACGGGCCCTGGCAAGGTCCATGGACATTGCCTCCAGAAATGCGCAATCCTATGCGCCCGACCGCGCGGCGGCCCCCTGGGCTGCGTGGCATCCTGCAGCAGCAGCCCAACAGACCTTCCCCGTGTCCCCGCAGGCCTGCGCTGTAAGACGGCCCGCTAACTCCGTTGGGCCCCGCTGTTTCTTCTGCAGGCAGTCGAAGCACCCCCGCCAGCGCTGCCCGGCCCGCACCTCCATCTGCAAAGGGTGCGGCAAGAAGGGCCATTTTGTGGGGGTCTGCCAGGCACGAGCCATGGCCGCGGTCTCCAGCGACTCCAGACCGCCGCGGCAACCTTCCCTTCGGACCCCAGGCGGCCAGCACTCACCGCCACCCCCCCATGTGCGACCCACGGGAGCGGCCATCTTGCCCCTCTGACACCACGCTGGATGGATGGGCACCGCCATTTTGTCCATCCCCGCTGCCATTTTGTTCAACCCCGAGCACCATGTGCGACCCATAGGAGACGCCATCTTGGATGGGGCCCCAGGCCCCCAGCACAGCCGACTACACGCTGCCCGATCAAAATCCGCAACTACTTCATCTGGCCTCGGTGACTCTGGACCAAAATTGACCTCAGATACTCAACAGCAACGACGACGGTCTTCATCAACGGCCACGAGACGTCCTGCCTGATCGACTCTGGGAGCACAGAAAGCCTTATACATCTCAACACGGTAAGGCGCTGTTCACTTGTTACCCACCCTGTAAACCAAAGAATCTCTCTGGCCTCCAGGTCACACTCGGTGGAAATAAAGGGGTTCTGCCTAGCAAACCTCACTGTCCAAGGCAGGAAATTCAACAAGTTCCGCCTTTATGTCCTGCCGCACCTCTGCGCGGCTACACTCCTGGGGTTGGACTTCCAATGTAACTTGCAAAGCCCCACCTTCAAATTCGGGGGCCCTATACCCCCCCTTACAGTCTGCGGCCTCGCGACCCTTAAGGTCAACCCACCTTCCCTGTTTGCGAACCTCACCCCGGATTGCAAACCCGTCGTCACCAGGAGCAGATGGTACAGTGCCCAGGACCAGACTTTCATCAGGTCAGAGGTCATTGAAGCTAGCAACAGTCCCTGGAGAGCTCAAGTAGTGGTGGTAAAGACCGGGGAGAAACATAGGATGGTCATTGACTACAGTCAGATCATCAACAGGTTTACGCAGCTGGATGCGTACCCTCTCCCCCACGTATCCGACCTGGTAAACAGGATCGTACAATTTCAGGTCTTCTCCGCGGTGGATCTCAAGTCCGCCTACCATCAGCTACCCCTCCATACTAGTGACCGCAAATACACTGCCTTTGAAGCAGATGGGCGGCTCTATCATTTTTTAAGGGTCCCCTTTGGTGTCACTAACAGTGTCTCGGTCTTCCTACGCGAGATGGACCGAATGGTTGACCGGTACGGCTTACGCGCAACATTCCCGTATCTTGATAACGTCACCATCTGCGGCCATGACCAGCAGGACCACGACACCAACCTCCGAAAATTTCTCCAGACCGCGAAAATCCTTAACTTAACGTATAATAAGGATAAATGCGTGTTTAGCACCGACTGCTTAGCCATCCTCGGCTACGTAGTGCAAAATGGAGTTATAGGCCCCGACCCTGAATTCATGCGCCCCCTTATGGAATTCCCCCTCCCTCACTGCCCCAAGGCCCTGAAGCTCTGCCTCGGGTTTTTCAGTTATTACGCCCAGTGGGTCCCTAACTACGCAGACAAAGCCCGACCCCTAATCCAGTCCACAACCTTCCCCCTGTCGACGGAGGCCCGCCAGGCCTTCAGCCGCATCAAAGCAGACATTGCAACGGCCACGATGCACGCCATTGACGAGTCCCTCCCCTTCCAGGTCGAGAGCGATGCGTCCGACGTAGCTCTGGCCGCCACCCTTAAACCAAGCGGGCAGGCCCGTGGCCTTCTTCTCCCGTACCCTCCCTGCTTCAGAAATTTGCCATTCTTCGGTCGAAAAAGAGGCACATGCCATAGTAGAAGCTGTGCGACATTGGATGCATTACCTGGCCGGCAGGAGATTCACTCTCCTCACTGACCAACGGTCGGTGGCGTTCATGTTCGATAATGCACAGCGGGGCAAGATAAAAAAACGACAAGATTTTGCGGCGGAAGATAGAACTCTCCACCTACAACTACGAGATCTTGTATCGTCCCGGGAAGCTAAACAAGCCTCCTGATGCCCTGTCCCGCGGCACATGTGCCACCGCACAAGTGGACCGTCTCCGAGCCCTCCACGAGGACCTCTGCCACCCGGGGGGTCACTCGTTTTTTCCACTTCATTAAGACCCGTAACCTGCCCTACTCCATCGAGGAGGTCAGGACAGCCACCAGGGACTGCCAAATCTGCACGGTGTGCAAACCACACTTCTACCGGCCAGAGAGGGCGCACCTGATAAAAGCTTCCCGTCCCTTTGAACGCCTCAGCATGGAATTCAAAGGACCCCTCGCCTCCACCGACCGCAACACGTATTTCCTGAACGTGATTGACGAGTACTCCCGGTTCCCATTCGCCATCCCAGACATGACCGCAACCACCGTCATCAAGGCCCTACAGGGTATCTTTACACTGTTCGGTTTCCCCGCTTACATACACAGTGATAGGAGGTCCCCCTTTATGAGCGACGAACTGCGTCAATTCCTACTCAACAGGGGCATTGCCTCAAGCAGGACGACCAGTTACAACCCCCGGGGAAATGGGCAGGTAGAGAGGGAGAACGGAACGGTCTGGAAGACCGTTCTACTGGCCCTATGATCCAGGAATCTCCCAGTCTCCCGGAGGCCCTCCACGCCATCCGGTCACTGCTCTGTACAACTACCAACCAGACACCTCATGAACGTCTCCTTGTCTTCCCCAGGAAGTCCTCCTCCAGGACCTCTCTCCCAACCTGGCGAGCAACACCCGGACCCATCCTGCTCCGGAAGCACGTGCGAGTGCACAAGTCAGACCCGTTGGTCGAGAGGGTCCACCTGCTGTACGCTAACCCCCAGAACGCCTACGTGGCATTCCCTGATGGCCGGCAAGATACAGTCTCCCTTCGGGACCTGGCGCCCGCCGGAACCCCACGTGCACCCGAACCATTACCCCACCCCGCTCCACCTCCACAGCACCTCACAGGAGGGTCAGTCCTCCCGCCGCTCCTGCCTAGGCCCTCCCACCCATTGACGCCCCCTAGAGGCACCCCCTCTCGAGTCAACCGTTTGCCCCACCAGCACCGTCTAGGGGTGACGAAGCTGCCATGGAGGCCGAAGCTACGCTCCCGGAGTCGCAGATGCACGGACACCTACCAGAATCACCACCGAAGCTCAGACGATCCAGGAGGACGACCAGGCCACCCGACCGACTGATTGCTTCAGTGTAACTGTAACTGTAAATGAACACAATGTATATATCTTCCACGCTTATAAATATTCTCGACAACTCTGTAAGGTGGTATCACGGTACCTCCATATCTGATCATACCATGTTAGATGCAATTGTAACCACTGGCCACCACCCCCGCCGGACTCTTTTTTTTAACAGGGGGTGAATGTGGTATTATCAGGTATTGCAGTACCCAAGAGGCTAAAGACCATTGGTTAAACCTCGGAGTTTACCATTGGCTGTTTGGAATGTAGCTCCGCCCTGACAGGCGGTGTATAAGAACTGGTGCCGTCCCAGCAGCACTCATTCTGTACCGAAGCTGCTGGGGAACAGTTCTAGTCTATTAAAGCCTTCAGTTATGTTACTACCTCGTATTTAATTGTAGTTGATCGTGCATCACCCTGATTGAGCTTTGACACAGCTATCCCCTTGCTGATACCACTGGGGTCATTGGCAAACAAGATTAAGGAAAATCCCAAGGCTTTTTGTACGTATATAAAGAGCAAGAGGCGAGCCCCAGGGAGAAGGATGGCCCTTTCAAGGACAGGGGAGGGAATCTATACGAGGAGCCAGAGGAAATGAACGAGGTACTAAATGAGTACTTTGCATTAGTATTCACCAAAGAGAAGGATTTGGTGGATGATAAGTCTGGGGAAAGGTGTGTAAATGGGTCACATTGAGATCAAAAAGGAGGTGGTGTTGGGCGTCTTGAAAAACATTAAGGTATACAAGTTCCCAGGGCCTGATGGGATCTACCCCAGAATACTGAGGGAGGCAAGGGAGGAAATAGCTGGAGCCTTGAGAGACATCTTTGTATCCTCACTGGCTACAGAGGACTGGAGAATAGCTAATGTTGTTTCTTTGTTTAAGAAGTGTAGCAAGGATAACCTAGGAAAAATACAGATCAGTGGTAGGGAAATTATTGGAGAGGATTCTTTGAGACAGGATTTACTGCCACTTGGAAGCAAGTGGACATATAGTGAGAGGCAGCATGCTTTTGTGAAGGGGAGGTCGTGTGTCACTAAATTCATCGAGTTTTTCGAGGAAGTGACGAAGATGATTGATGAAGGTAGGGCAGTGGATGTTGTCTACATGGACTTCAGTAAGGCCTTTGACAAGGTCCCTCATGGCAGACTGATACAGAAGGTGAAGTCACACGGGATCAGAGGTCAGCTGGCAAGATGGATACAGAAATGGCTCAGACATAGAAGACAGAGGTAGCAGTGGAAAGGTGCTTTTCTGAATGGAGGGCTGTGACTAGTGGTGCTCCCTTTAGTGACTACAGCTCCGCCTTCAACACCATAATCCCAGCCAAGCTCATATCAAAGCTCCAAAACCTAGGACTTGGCTCCTCACTCTGTAACTGGATCCTCGACTTTCTGACCCAGAGACCACAATCAACACCTCCTCCACGATAGTCTTCAATACCAAGGCCCCACTACTATACTCCCTATTCACACACGACTGAGTGGCAAAATGTGGCTGCAACGCCATCTACAAGTTTGCTGATGACACAATCGTAAGGGGTAGGATCTCGACCAACAACGAGTCAGAATACAGGAGGGAGATAGAGAACCTAGTGGAGTGGTGTAACAACAACAATCTCTCCCTCAATGCCAGCAAAACTAAAGAGCTGGTCATTGACTTCAGAAAGCAAAGTACTGTACGCACCCCTGTCTGCATGAATGGTGTCGAGGTGGAAATGGTTAGCAGTTTCAAATTCCTAGGTGGGCACATCTCCAAAAATCTGTCCTGGTCCACCCACGTCAACGTTAGGACCAAGAAAGCACAACAGCGCCTATACCTCCTCCGGAAACTAAGGAAATTCAACATGTCCACATTGACTCTTACCAACTTTTACAGATGCACCATAGAAAGCATTCCATCTGGCTGCACCACAGCTCGGCTCAAAACCGCAAGAAACTTCTCAGAGAGTCGTGAACACCGCCCAATCCATCACACTAACCCACCTCTCATCCATTTCCCGCTGCCTTGGGAAAGCGAGCAGTATAATCAAAGACCACTCCCACCCAACTTACTCACTCTTCCAACTTCTTCCATCCGGCAGGAGTTACAAAATTCTGAGAACACGCACAAACAGACTCAAAAACAGCTTCTTCCCGGCTGTTACCAGACTCCTAAACGATCCTCTTATGGATTGATCTGATTAATGCTACACCCCTGCATGCTTCACCCGATGCTGGTTTCTATGGATTTACATTGTGTACCTTGTGTTGCCCTATTACGTATTTTCCTTTCATGTACTAAATGATCTGTTTGAGCTGCACGCAGAAAAATACTTTTCGCTGTACCTCGGTACACGTGACAATAAACAAATCCACAGGGATCAGTGGTAGGACCTGTGTCGTTTGTAGTATATATAAATGATTTGGAGGAAAATGTAACATGTCTGATTAATAAGTTTGAGGACGACACAAAGTTTGGTGGAATTGCGGATAGCAATAAGGGCTGTCAGAGGATACAACAGGATATAGATTGGTTAAATACTTGGGCGGAGAGATGGCAGATAGAGTTTAATCCAGATAAATGTGAAATAATACGTTTTGGAAGGTCTAATACAGGTGGGAAATATACAGTAACTGGCAGAACCCTTAAGAGTATTGACAAGCATAGGAATCTGGGTGTACAGGTGCATAGTTCACTGAAAGTGGCAATGCAGGTGGAGAAGGTAGTCAATAAGGCATACAGAATGCTTGCCTTTATCGAACGGGGCATTCAGTAACAAAATTAGCAAGACAATTTGCAGCTTATAGAACCTTAATTAAGCCACACTTGGAATATAGTGTTCCATTCTGGTCACCACACTAACAGAAGGATGTGGAGGCTTTGTAGAGTGTACATAAAAGGTTTACCAGAATGAAGAGCATTAGCTATGAGGAGAGAATAAACTTGGTTTGTTCTCACTGGAATGGCGGAGGTTAAGGGGTGACCTGCAAATTGTGAGGGTCATGGACAGAGTGGATAATCAGAAGCTTTTTCCCAGGGTGGAAGACTCAATTTAGGTTTAAGGTGCAAGGGATGTTTTTCACACAGAGGGTAGTGGGTGCCTGGAGCTCGCTGCCGGAAGAGGTGGTGGGAGCAGGTATCATTAGTGATGTTTAAGGGGCGTTTTGATCAATACATGAATAGGATGGGAATAAAGGGAAATGAGCCCAGGAATTGTAAAAGGTTTTAAGTTAGATGGGCAGCATGATTGGCGCAGGCTTGGAGGGCCGAAGGGCCTGTTCCTGTGCTGTACTTTTCTTTGTTTTTGGTTGTCTGACAGTTCCCAGATGGGCAGTCAGGGTAGGCTCCCACATCACCAGAGGCTCTCTGAGCATTTACAGGACACAGTGAGCAGTCAGCAGCCAGGAGCCTATAAGTAACACCAAAGGGATACATTTAAATCCACATACTGCAGCAATGGCAGTCTGAGCTGGGACACCTCGAGTCCACAGACGTGGCACCAAGTTGCTCACGGCTACTGCCCCCAGCCCAGGCAGCCACCCCAGCAAGCCTGATGGTTTTTGAGAGGTTTTTTGGCCTGATGCTCCCCCTCAACAGCCTTGTCGCCCAGGCCCCGATGTAAATACTTGCACCAATTAATGCCCGCGTGGCGTCCGCCTAAGAGGGATGGAGCATCGTGGAGGGGTGGAGCATAAAGTGTCCAACCCGCTAAGGATATTTAAATCCATGCAGTTGACAGTTTTGCATAGGCCCACCTGCGTGGGGCGCAAATGTCGATGACGCCGCCAGCGAGGGACCAGAGCATAGTGACGGAACCAGCGCAAGGCACAAATCATGATTTTTCCATTGCATGCCGTTCTCCACCCAGGTCCTGTGAGCACAAGCCTTTCACTTGGGGGCGATTTAAACTGCATCCGCACCTGTTCCCCACCTCTTTCCCCCCGCCAATCATCTTTGCCAGTAAAATTCTGCCCCCGGTGCCTAAGCCAATATGTAAAGAAAGATCACTCGAGCAATATTCAAGCTGCCACCCTTGAAACTAATAATAATCACATTGTCACAAGTAGGCTTCAATGAAGTTACTGTGAAAAGCCCCTAGTCACCACATTTCGGCGCCTGTTCGGAGAGGCTGGTACTGGAATTGAACCCGCGCTGCTGGCATTGTTCTGTATTATAAGCCAGCGATTTAGCCCACTGTGCGAAATCAGCCCCAACTATTCCTCTGCATGACCTTTCTCTCTCAAAATGGAAAATTTAAACGTTTGAATGTTTGTTTCAATCTCTGACACCTTGAAGTAATTCATTTGCTTGGATATATTTGATTTGCAAAATCACATCCCTTTTTTGTAAGTGGAAAAAAGGGAACTGCGATTTCTGATGAAATGTCTTTGTCTTCACACTGCTACAGAGTGACATTCTTTTACACGTAGCAAACAGACACATACGATTATTACAGACCAGTCTGGTTTCATATCAGGTGGCAAGTGGACAGTGTTGCCATGTTAACAGACATTATTTCTGTTGCTTAAAAACAATTAAGTTTACAGTAACTAAAATAATCTTCACTTCTTCTGATTAACCTGCGCCAACAGCAATTCGCACTCCCTGTTGCACAAGATATTTGCTGCAAAGCAGACAATCATTTGGGAAAAAAACCTAATCTGTCTTTAAGGAAAAGACACAGCTGAGGCCTACCCAAGGTCAAAAATTCCACTCCATAATCACAGATGGTGAGAGCTAGTCCCTGATCCAGCCACTGATTCCTCACCAGTCATACTAGCATGCTCCACAATAGCTTCCAGTATCAATCCCTATTAAATACATAACATCACAAACAAAAACCATACCAAATATGAAAACAGAAATAATTCATTTGTCTATAAAAAAATTTGTTTAAAAAATTGTCTTTTTAAAAAAAAATGTTTATTCCCGGCTCTGGGTCATTGCCCGTGTGGAGTTTGCACATTCTCCCCGTAGGTTTCACCCCCACAACGCAAAGATGTGCAAGGTAGGTGGATTGGCCACACTAAATTGCCCCTTAATTGGAAAAAATGAATTGGGTACTCTACCTTTATATTTAAAAATATATTTTTTTTATTCGGCATATTTTCAACATTTTCACCATACAAAGGAAGAAAACAACTAAACCCCAACAAAATAAAGCCTAAAACATAGACTCGTCGAACAAAAACAAACCTCACTCTCCTCCCTCCTTCCCCCCCCTCCTCCCCCCTTAGCATTCAATGGCAACCAAAGTGTATAATAAACAAACCACAAAGAATTGTAGAGCCCCTCCTTTGCCCCCCTCAGTTTAAACCTCACCTTCTACAGGGTCAGAAACCTCAGCAGGTCCCCCCGCCATGCCGAGGCACAGGGCGGAGATGCAGACTTCGACCCCACCAAGACCCGTCTACGAGCGATCAGCGAGGTGACGGCTAAAACGTCTGCCCTCACACCCACTGCAACTTGGGCCGGACGAAAAAACCCCGGAAATGGCTTCTCGGGGACGGGCTCCACATGCATAAGCAAAGCTCCCTAGATAGTGCTAAATACCTCCACCCACGTTACTATTCTGACTAGGGTGTCTCACCCCCCCGCCCCTCCTATCTGCCATCATCATAGCCCCGGGCAGGGCGGCACGGTTGCGCAGTGGTTAGCACTGCTGCCTCACGGCACCGAGGACCCGGGTTCAATCCCGGCCCCGGGACACAGCCCATGTGGAGTTTGCATGTTCTCCCCATGTCTGTGTGGGTTTCACCCCCACAACCCAAAGATGTGCAGGTTAGGTGGATTGGCCACGTTAAATTGCCTATTAATTGGAAAAAAATTAATTGGGTATTCTAAATTTATTTTTTAAACATCACAGCTCCGGGCTCTGCCCTTCGGGCCTGACCCGCCTCGCCCCTTTGTTGCCGTCAACCCCCCCCACTCCCAGAATCCCCCCTCCACTTCCTCTTGAAAACACCTCTTACAGAATCGATCCCTTCCCCCCCCCACCATACACACAGTCCAGGCCCATCGAAACCTGTTCGAACAGATTCTAACCACCTCAGCCCCCACCCCCACCACACTGCCTTTCACCCGACCAAAGGCCGCCCGCCTTCTCGCCAGCTCCATAGTTAAGACGTGGTATATACGAATACCAGCTCCGTCCCACTGCACCTCACACCTTTGTTTCACCCAACTCAGGACCTTCTCCTTGATATGGAATTTGTGGAAACAGATTATGACTGCAATTGGCGGCTCGATTGTGGTCGGCTTTGGCCTGAGCGACCGCTGAGCCCTGTCCAGTTCATACCGGGAGGGATCTTCCCCCTCCTCCAACAACTCCGCCAGTATCTTCGCAAAGTCAGCCTCGGGCCCTCCACCCCCTCAGGCAAGCCCACAATTCTCAAATTCTGCTGTCTTTGCCTGTTCTCCAGGTCCTCCACCTTGGCTCTGAGTCCTTTGCTGGCCTCTACCACCCTCCGCAGCTCCTCACCCATTGAGGTGAACTGGTCACTGTGCCGCGACAAAGCTTCCTCCACCCACTTCAACTTCTCTCTTTCCTCTCATACCTCGGCTGATGTGTTCAACACTGCCGCCTTCACCTGCGCCATCACCTCCACCACTAGCTACTTCATGGCAGCCAACTTCTCCTCACGCATTTCCCCCATGTGTTTGGCGATCTGCCTCTCATACTCTCCAGCCATCACCTCAGTCAAAGTTTCTACTGTGAAGGGCGAGGCCCCACCCAGTGACCCAGTCTTGTCATAATTTACACCACTATATCATGGTGCAGACACACACTGATGGACACACAGTGGGACCAATCAACACACACAACACCGCAGCCAATCACCAGTTAGAGCACACGCACTATAAAGACAGGGGGCATCAGAGTTCCCGCTCATTCGAGCTGCATCTAGCTAGGAGGACAGAGCTCACAGCCTGCGACACAGACATTCACCATGTGCTAAGTGCATCGACTGGTTAGGACAAGGCAAAGGTCTTCAGTTACAGCTAGTATCGTGTTAACCGACAGAGTATGTTACACAGTTAATGATTCAATAAAATAGTGTCGCACTATTTCAAGTGTTGGTGACCTGTATGTGTTCCACGGATCCAGAACACCCAACACAACATGATACCAGGAGTTGAGAGATATTAGCACTTCTTAGGCCTACTTGCAAATGATCTGCCTTCCCCCAGCATTCCGTCATCCTGCAACATGGACAACATCAGCCCGCCGCCGCCGCTCCGCATCGCCGGCAATCTAGGGGCCAACTGGAAGATATTCAAACAGCACTTCCAGCTCTTCCTTGAGGCCACAGACAAGGAGGACGCCTCGGATACCAGGAAGATTGCTCTCCTCCTATCCACGGCCGGGGACCATGCCATCCACATTTTCAATTCTCTCACCTTTGCGGATGAAGAAGATAAAACAAAGTTCAAGACGGTCCTCCTCAAGTTTGACACTCACTGCAGCGTAGAGGTGAATGAAAGTTTTGAGCGCTAAGTGTTCCAACAGCGTTTGCAGGGCAAGGATGAACCTTTCCAATCCTTTCTCACACACCTCCGCATCCTTGCGCAGTCTTGCAGCTACAGGCCCACCTCCGACTCCATGATACGCGATCAGATCATTTTCAGCGTTCAGTCAGACCCCCTACGACAGCAGCTCCTCAAAGTAAAGCAGCTCACCCTAGCGACCGCCATTGAGACCAGTGTCTTACACGAAAACGCCACGAGTCGGTATTCCCACATCCAAGTGGCTGAAACGGCGCGGCAAGGGCCCCACGAGGCGGAACGGGTCCAAGTGATTGAGCAACTCCAGGGCCTCAGCCTGGATGAGGGCGGCCATTTCGCGCGCTTTTCGTGGACTCCCGCGCTTGTGCGCACCAAACGAGGGGATGGCGACGTCGGAGAATGTAATGCGCAGGCATGCACCACGCACGACCGCTCTGCGCATGCACGGTGGCGCAGCGAACGTGCTGACGCTGCAACGTGCAGCAACTGTGGCTCCGCCCATTTAAAACGGCAGGCCCTGCCAAATCTCGACAATGCCTACGATGTGGCAGACTTGGCCACTATGCTGCCTTCTGCCGAGCAGCTCAGCCTGCCAATTCATATCGCTTCAGCCAGCCTCGCAGGAATGTCCGGGCAATTCAACCCACGGTCACCGAGTCCGATGCGGACCTCCCACACAGCAGTGACACCGAGGACCCGAAGGCGCCTTTTCGAGTCGGTGTCGTGACAAAAAACAGACTGTCCCCGAAGCAAAGACACCAGCCGTTGTCGGTATACAGCATCGATCCAGACGATGAGTGGTGTGCGACCCTGACGGTCAACCGGTCCCAAATATGATTCCGCCTGGACACTGGTGCCTCCGCCAATCTCATTGTGCGGTCTGACTTCCAAAGCCTTTGTGTCAAACCAGCCATCCTTCCATCAGCCGGCCAGCTATTGGATTATAATGGCAACGTAATTCCTGCTAGCGGCTTGTGCCAACTTGAAGTGACGCACAGGTCACGCAAAGCCATACTTCCTTTTGAAATCGTGGGCTCCTCGAAAGACTCCCTGCTTGGCGCACAGGCATGCAAGCTGTTGAACCGAGTTCAGAGAGTTCATTCTCTCTCTCCTGATGACACGTCTGCCTTTCAGGACGCTGATTTCAGGGCGCATCTCGACGCCATCATCGACCAGCACCGCGACATCTTCGAAGGCATGGGCACACTCCCATATACCTACAAGATCTTACTGAAACAGAACATCACACGTGTGGTGCACGCACCTTGCAGGGTCCCAGCACCCCTTAAGGACTGCCTCAAGCAGCAGCTGCAGGACCTCCAGGACCAAGAACTGATCTCCAGAGTCACGGAACAAACCGACTGGGTCAGTTCCATGGTATGTGTAAAAAAAAAAGCCGTCTGGCGAGTTGAGATCCCAAGGATCTGGATCGCAATATCATGAGGAAGCATTATCCAATTCCCAAGTGCGAAGAGATCACGTGCGAGATGGCTCGCGCCAAGCTCTTCACCAAACTCGACGCCTCAATAGGATTCTGGCAAATCCAGCTCGACAAATCCAGCAGGAAACTGTGTACATTCAATACCCCCTTTGGCAGATATTGTTACAACAGGATGCCGTTTGGGATCATATCTGCTTCAGAAGTGTTCCATAGGATCATGGAACAAATGATGGAAGGCATTGAAGGTGTTCACGTCTATGCCAACGACATTATCATTTGGTCCACCACCCCGCAGGAGCATATCAGTCGCCTCCAGCGTGTATTGAAACGTATACGTGAGCAGGGCCTACGCCTCAACAGGGCCAAATACTCTTTTGGTCAGACGGAACTCAAATTCCTCGGGGGCCACATCTCCCAGTTGGGTGTGCGGCCGGATGCGGACAAGGTGGCTGCTATCACAGCCATGAAAATGCCAGAGGACAAGAAGGCGGTCCTCCGATTCCTGGGCATGGTCAACTTTTTAGGGAAGTTCATCCATCACCTCGCCTCTCATACCACGGCTCTCAGGAACCTGGTCAGGAAGACAACAGACTTCCAATGGCTTCCTGCCCACGAGCGCGAATGGAGAGAACTCAAAACCAAACTCACCACGGCCCCGGTCCTAGCTTTCTTTGATCCAGCAAAAGAGACCAAAATTTCGACCGATGCCAGCCAATCCGGCATTGGGGCAATGCTCCTGCAATGCGATGAGGCCTCATCATGGGCCCCCGTTGCATATGCGTCACGCGCCATGACCCCCACGGAACAGCGCTACGTGCAGGTAGAAAAGGTGTGGTTAAGTTTCACGATTATGTGTACGGACTTCCTCAATTCACCGTCGAGACCGCTCATCGCCCACTGGTCAGTATAATACAGAAAGACTTGAACGGCATGACGCCTCGCCTCCAGCGTATTCTTCTCAAGCTCCGGCGATACGACTTCCAGCTGGTATGCACCCCAGGCAAAGACCTCATCATTACCGACGCTCTCTCCAGGGCAGTCGACACTCCGTGTGACCCAGCGGGATTCGTCTGCCAGGTTGACGCCCATGTGGCTTTCGTGGCCTCCAATCTACCTGCCACGGATGAACTCCTCATCCAAACTCGCCGCGAGATGCCGGCTGACCCTTTGCTACAGCGTGTCATGCGCCACCTGACAGACGGGTGGCTCAAGGGCCAATGCCCTTAGTTCTATAATATCAGAGATGATCTGGCTGTAGTAGACGGGGTTCTTCTGAAACTGGACCGCATTGTCATCCCGCATAGCATGCGCCAGCTCGTCCTGGAACAGCTGCACGAGGGCCATCTTGACATGGAGAAGTGCCGCCGATGGGCCCGAGAGGCTGTGTACTGGCCCAGCATTAATGAGGACATAGCCAACACAGTGCTCAACTGCCCCACTTGTCAGCGCTTCCAGCCGGCCCAACCACGTGAGACCCTGCAGCCCCATGAGTTGGTCACGTCACCTTGGACCAAGGTGGGCATCGACCTGTTCCACGCGCTGGGCAGAGACTATGTCCTGATTGTGCACTACTTTTCAAATTACCCGGAGGTGATACGGTTGCACGCCATCACATCGTCTGCAGTCATCCGTGCCTGTAAGGACACCTTTGCTCGACACGGCATCCCACTCACGGTGAAGTCGGACAATGGCCTCTGCTTTGCAAGCCAGGAATGGTTCTACTTTGCCAGGCCCCTGTACCCCCAATCCAACGGCAAAGCGGAGAAGGGCGTCCACATAGTCAAACGGCTCCTCTGCAAGGCTGCCGATGCTGGGTCCGATTTCGACCTAGCCTTGCTGGCCTATCGCTCCGCCCCACTGTCCACTGGCCTGTCGCCAGCCTAGCGGCTCATGGGTCACACCCTGAGGACGACAGTGCCATCCATTCATGTCCCAGACCTCGACCACGTTCCGGTCCTTCGACGGATGCAGCTGTCTCGTGCACAGTACAAGGTGGCTCATGACTCCCGTGCAGCTGATCTCCATGCGCTGGCTCCAGATGACAACGTCCGCATCCATCTTCCAGGTGGTGGCTGGTCTGCAACCGCTGTGGTCCTTCGGCCGGCGGCTCCCGACTCACCCTTGAGGCGGTCAACCATAATTTGTCGCCCGCCAATTTGTGAACTTTGTGCACTAATGGACTCTCTGGTCTGTTCTGTTCTTCCGTTTAATCGTTTACGTGGTTTGTACATAGTGTTCATCTCGTTATTCTTGTGACATACTGTTTTTCTGCATCAGGCACCTTCTCATGTAAATAGCTTAGTTCTCGTGTACATAGTTCTGTAAATATTTTGCACACACGTAGTCAGGGACATTCTCATCATACACTATTTATTGCCACACGGGTACATTTTTTATAAAAGGGGGGATGTCATAATATACATCAGTATATCATGGTGCAGACACACACTGATGGACACACAGTGGGACCAATCAGCACACACAACCCCGCAGCCAATCACCAGTTAGAGCACACGCACTATAAAGACAGGGGGCATCAGAGTTCCCGCTCATTCGAGCTGCAGCTAGCTAGGAGGACAGAGCTCACAGCCTGCGATACAGACATTCACCATGTGCTGAGTGCATCGACTGGTTAGGACAAGGCAAAGGTCTTTAGTTAAAGCTAGTATCGTGTTAACCCACAGAGTATGTTAAACAGTTAATGATTCAATAAAATAGTGTTGCACTATTTCAAGTGTTGGTGACCTGTGTGTGTTCCACGGATCCAAAACACCCAACACAACAAGTCTCTGCCATCCTTCCTGCTGCCGGGCTGACCCGTTCACTCGACGGCAAACTTTCACTCACCCCCCTTCTTCCCAGAGACTTTTTTCTGGTTCTTCGACATTCCCCTCCTTCCTTATATCTTCCTGCACCAGTTCATCAAAAAACCTGCCCCTGGAACCGGGCATTAAATTCTAAAAATCAGAGCATCAAGCCGGAGCCACCTAACGTGCGACTTCCACCTACATGCCGCCAGTGGAAGTCCAAAAATGGTCTTAAGTTTAAACAGAAGTGGAATATCAAATAGCACGGAAAATGTTTGCTGTTCAAATTAGTAACTTACCGGTGAGTTCTGAAACTTACGCTGCAAAAATACTTTATTTTTCACTTCCAAATGTGCAGTTAGCTTTAAATATTAACACGTAACAAGACTCAACAATCATTTTTAAATGACTGCATACATGTATTGTTCTTTGTACTTTAGATTTTTTTTTAAAGTATATTTATTTAAGTTTTTCATTTAAACAAATAACACAACAAAACCACACAAATGTTACAGCTTAACACAAAAATGTCTCAATATATATCGATACAGGGGAACAGCACTATAATTGGCTCAGTACAATCATTAGACTCAATTTGGTGCCTCTGTATGTCCCACCAGAGAACAAGAGAGAGGATTAAGCCATGAAAACCTGGTTAAATGATGCACACCTTCCCACGTGAATATTGCTCGCAACGACTGGGGCAGCACGGTAGCATAGGGGTTAGCACAGTTGCATCACAGCTCCAGGGTCTCAGGTTTGATTCCCCGCTTGGGTCACTGTCTGTGCGGAGTCTGCACATTCTCCCCGTGTCTGTGTGGGTTTCCTCCGGGTGCTCCAGTTTCCTCCCACAATCCAAAGATGTGCGGGTTAGGTGGATTGGCAATGCTAAATTGCCCTTAGTGTCCAATGAGGTTAAGTGGGGGTTACTGGGTTACAGGGATAGGCTAGAGACATGGGTTTGAGCAGGGTGCTCTTTGTAAGGACCAGTGCAGACTCGATGGGCCGAATGGCCTCCTTCTGCACTGTAAATTCTATGATTCTATGACCAGAAGAGTTCACGATACATTTTTCGAGCCATGTTCAGGCGTGCACCAGAACATACCTCCCTCAACTCCAGTAACACCAATGACATACTGTAACTTCCTCCGTCCAGATGTCAGACTTGTGTGTACCCCTGCTGGGCCTAGTCACAGATTCTTAAACCTCATAAAAACAAAAGTAGAAAAATACAAAAATACCATGCGAGAATCCCAGTCCTAGAAGGACGTTTTACATATACCGCATGCGCCACATAATCTCAACCTCAGGCACAGTACAGAATGGTCATTCTTCCACATATTTATACAGGAGGAACCAGCAGCTATAAATTTTGAGTGTGGTCAGTGCTTCTCAAAACATTAAACAACACAATAAAAAAGGGAGAGCAAAGTTTCTCAGGATAAAAGAGGACCAAGATTCAACCATAAATCCGTATTCCTCTGGCACACACCGACCCCAAGGATGAAGAAGAGAAAATGTGGCTTGTTCATATAAGTGAACATCTCAATCATAAGGGGGGGGGGGGGGCGGGTAAACAGGGTATCAGCCACAGTACATAACCTGGCTCAACCCCAAGCACTTAGAAATCAATAAACCAAGGCTATTCAAGCACAGCAAAAACACAGCCTGCCAGGAGGTCCCTAATAAGTGCCTTTCGAGAAGGGACATCCCAGGATATCAATCACAGCATCAGACTTGGCCTAGTCCACCACACTCTGAGACAAAGGAGTCAAGACCCCCAGCACACTCCAGGACCCACCACCTAGCTGGCCTTGCACCTCACTAACCACACCCAGGGCACCTTCCCACTGACCAAAACTGGATTCCTAACAACATGTTGCTCATCCAGATGAAGAGAAGTAACCCGCCCCCACCCCACAGAAGGAGCGCCCAAGTAAACCCAAGAACATTAGACAGTCTAACACTGTATGCCTTTGCAGGAAGGACATTACGGGACAGGGCAGCTCTGCCTCAACTGAGACAAATACATTGCCTCCCCATGAAAGACCTAATGAGGAGGACATTCAGGAAAACAATATCTAAGACCACCCGGTCTTCCATCAAGCCTACCCCAAAACTGAAGAAGGGCTCCGACAATACAGTGACATAGCCTATAGACTCTCACTTCAACAAATCGAACAAGCATAAACTGACCACACCTCCACCACGCCATTCTCCCGATACCCCGGCAGCCAGAAACCCAGGCCCCGGCCGTGGGGGCGATGACTCGACATGGCCAGCCACCTCCAACCCCTCACGATGACCATCACTGACATGAAAGTATAAGACCAATGGTCGGGGCCTCCACCCGACCTCAGGCTTCGAAGACCAGATGCAATGTGTTCTGTTAAACCTTCTATCAATGATACGTCACAGTTCACCAATTTGGGCACTAAAAACCTGCACCACTGAGCCAAGGTCATCATTCAGAACATCATTTGCAATGGCGGCCATCATCCCGATGCACACAGCCAGGCCGAGGTGTAGACCCACTCACCAGCAAAACGTGACTGCAATGGGCCACATCCCATCCACCCCCATCACTTCGATCAAATGAGCGTTCTCTGATTCAATTTGGCTCTTCACCATCACACTCTGACCAGAATCATCCAGGGACATAGTACAAGACATATATCCAAAAAAAAACATAATTATGGAATGTGCATTTGGATCAAATAAAGGATTAAAAGGCGAGTGGAGCCAGAAGGCGAGAAAAGGCAGCCTCTCCCGTGCTTACATCACATAACCCACCATTAATTAAACACACAGATATATTACACCAAGGATGCACATCTTGCAAGGCTCAAATCTGACCAAAAAATATTTTGTACTGGTCCATAAAGGCTTCAAAAGTGTTTGTGAAATACCAACCTGACTACTTCCACCATACACCACAATCCGTAGATAAAATGGTATATCTGTAACACAGGGTTTCTTCCTGATTTTGCTTCACATCTTGTTGACGTCTATTTTTGACGTTCCAGCTTTGCTGTAATCTCTTTCCACTTGCCGCTCCCAGGACCAGCTGCACCCGGCCCACTGTCCTTTCTCAGCTCGAGATCCTGACTCTTTCCTAAGAAAGGAGAGAAAAGGAATACCAAAGTAAACCAAAAGAAGCAGGGTTAATGAAAAGGAAAAGAAAACAGAAAAAGCAAAGAAAAATAGAAGCAAATCAAGAAAGTTTATGAAAAGCAGATGAAAAACGGAGAAGGATTCACAATATTTCTATTAAGTCAGGATGCAACGTGGCAAGGCACTCGGGTACTGATTTGTGACATTATTACATTTTCAATTCGTTGGAAACAAAAAACCTGTTTCATGGGTGGACGAATCGATGTTACCTCCTTTGTGCTGTTGCTTATTGTCAAAATTATCCCAGACATCTCTTGATCTTAACCATGGCAATCCATGCCATGGAAGTCTGGCTAAAAGGTCTGCGTTGGTGCTCCTGGTCTTCATCCTACTGTAATAATAACAGGAAAACTAAACAAAACACGCCACTAAGCCTCACCACAACCCCTCCCCCCACCCCACTCACTCCCATGGTCTCTCTAACCTCCACGCCCCTCCACCCACCCACATGAGTCCTCATAACCTCCATGCCCCTCCACTCATCCCCCTAGCCCCTTATGGATAATGTGAGAGCCTAGATATGAATTATTCTGCCAAAACGGCTCCAGCCAAGGAAAAGCATTGTCTGATTGACAGCTCTTTCTCTGTAGCCTATTCTATTTATTTACACAAGGTGTCAAGTATTTGTAACTTCCGCTTTAGCTACTTTAAAGGCCTGGATGATTGATACGTTTATACGGCCGTGGTAAAAGCACTTTCTTTAAGGAAGTAGAAAGTTATGAATTCATTATTTGGTTTGTTTTTTTAAAGCTTTTCCACATCATTGTCACTCTAGGGTTCAGTGGCTCTGTAGAACCGGGTTAATGGACGTGGAAGTGCTATCGATTGGTATGAAGGGCCATTGGAGGTATATTGAGGAGCATAGATTGACCAAGGAGGGTATGAGAGGCCTTTGGGGTGTGTGTGAAATGGCATAGGTTGGCATGTAGGATACGAGTGGCCATGGGGTGGTGGAGGTGCTTGGTTGGCATGGAGGGTTAATGGGTCATAGGATGGCAAGGGAACCTACCTTTCAAAAGGTTCCCTCATTCAGAATGTGGTTTACCGCAGTCTGAGCGGGCATGAATCACGAATCCTTCAAAAGCTGGCCCAGTGCCATGATAATTAAAAGGGACTATAGATGCCTGTGCCGCCATGGATCAAGTGCAGGGTGCGGGCTGACAATCCAAATCAACCTGCACCCTCATCCCACACTGACAAAAATTGGGAGCGCCATAAATAGAGCCAGGGATCCTGGAATCTGCTCTCGACCGCCATTGTTAAACATTTGTGGAATCTGGCGGGCAGGGGGGTTGCTCTGAGGAAATCCAGCCCAATATCTCAATGTAGCCCGGTGTCATATTTTGTTTCATAATGCTCTTATGAAGTACTTTGGTATGTTTCATTATTTAAAGGCGCCATATAAATCTAAGTTGTTGTACTGGATTGGCCATATATTCCTGCCCCTGAAACTCAGCAAGTTGTCAACCCAAGCTTTAAATGATTGATAATGTTTCATCCTAATTTAGGTTCGCTATTTCACAGTTTCCTCCTGATGTGCTGATCTCCCTGCCGTATATTTTGATTGTTTTTTTAGGTTAATTCCCCAGAGATACTAATAAACCACATCAGACAATAAATCTTTCTGTCTGGTGCTATGTATTTGAGCGGTGTCCTAAGGATATTTAGTTCTGTGGCACTGGGATACAAATATGTTCACCTGGGGAGGGGCTGCAGTCTGAATATTCGAGAGGTTTGCATGAACGCATTTCTTATATTGCAAAACAATTCTTTTCATATCGGGCATGGACAAGGCTGAGAAAAAGAGCAGAAAAGGCAAAGTAAATCAGGAAGCAGCAATTAATTGGCACCTAGCTTGAGCTTTTCAAAACCTGAAGATTCTAAGAGTACTGGGAGAAGGAAATTAGTTCCCCAGATAAAAGCAAATGACTGTGGATGCTGGAATCTGAAACAAAAGAGAAAATACTGGAAACCTCAGCAGGTCTGGCAGCATCTGTAGGGAGAGAAAAGAGCTAACGTTGCGAGTCCGATGACTCTTTGTCAAAGCTAACAGACAGAGAAAGTGGAAAATATTTACACTGTCGAGTGAGAATGAAAAATGAGTCATTGCCACAGAAACCCAGGGAACACCGGGTGCTAATGGCCACAGAAACCAAGGGGAAAGGGTGCTAATGGCCAACGAAACCAAGGGGAGAGTGCTAATGGCAGTCCCCAGAGAGAACAAAAGGTGTGAAAGGCCAAACAGCAGAGAAACTAACATCAGAGGATGGACTGTAGATGTGGGGGGAGGGGAAGGGGAAGCAAAGAGGAGAAAGGTTAAGGAAAGGTGGATAAGATTGGGGGGGGGGGGGGGGGGGGGATTAAATATATATTAAGAAAGAAAGAAATGGTAAAAGATAATTAAAATGAAATGAGATGAAAACAAATGGGTCGAGGTGGGGTAGAGCTGATCATCTGAAGTTGTTGAATTCGATGTTAGGCTGGAAGGCTGTAGCGTGCCTAACCGGAAGATGAGATGTTGTTCCTCCAGTTTGCATTGAGCTTCACTGGAACATTGCAGCAGGCCAAGAACAGGCATGTGGGCATGACCCCAGATCCTGAAGGAGAGAGTACCATGGGTCTTGATTATTACACAATAGTAAGAATATATTAGAGAAAGGAAGAACAGGTACCTGGAAAGATTCAAGTGGAAAGAAGAACAGTTTAGAATAGAATCACAGAATCTCTACAGTGCAGAAGGATGCCATTTAGCCCTTTGAGTTGCACCTACCCTTCGAAACAACACCCTACCTGGGCCCAATTCCCCGCCCGATCCCCTACACACAGTCACCCGAGGTCAGAATCGATCCCGGGTCCCTGACGCTGTGAGCCAGCAGTGTTAACCACTGTACTATTAACAAGTTTTAACACTGCTCTAAGTCTTGACTACAACATAATGGTAGAGACATCATTTTAAAAAAAATTTAGAGTACCCAATTCATTTTTTCCAATTAAGGGGCAATTTAGCATGGCCAATCCACCTACCCTGCACATCTTTGGGTTGTGGGGGTGAAACCCACGCAGACACGGGGAGAATGTGCAAACTCCACACGGACAGTGACCCAGAGCCGGGGTCGAACCTGCGACCTCGGCGCCGTGAGGCAGCAATGCTAACCACTGCGCCACCGTGCTGCCCTTGGTAGAGACATTTTTAAGCATGATTTTGATGTTCAAAGTTCAGCACATACAGATTTGAATTGTTTGGTTGAGGAACCTTGCAGGTTGACCTGCACATGTCAACTTCACATGACAGCTCAGGAACACCCAGCAATTTAAGATTATTTTGGCAGTGTAACCAAGCGGCAGCAAGGTTTACTGGATGTACCTTTTTAAAATATGCAGATAGCTGATTCTCTATGGTACTGGATCTATATTTAATTGAAATTCCACACTCAGCTATTTGTGCAAATTTTATAATACTTATTATAAAAGGTTTCATACGTCCAGTACATTTCAAACAAACACATTGGTGTTCATAGGCTAATGCGCTATTACATATTGTCACGGCCTTGGTGCTCAGTGAAAGGTTTGATGAATCTAAATGTGTTTCTCTTTAAAGTAGATCTGTGTCCTCGTGATCAATCAGTCCACATTTTGTGCTACAACAGCTGAACTGCCATTACCAGTAAAAATAGTTCAATAACCTTGGAAACTGGACTAAATCAATTCGAAATTCATCAAGTAGTTAAGCATTTCCATGGCAACCAAGCTATTTTTTCATTTACCACAGCAGAAATTGACAACAGACAGCAGTTCTTAAAGTTCATTCAGTTTGCTAAGCAGGAAAATCTGTGTTCTATTTATAATGAAATTGTAAATGAGCCTATTCAGAACTTGTTTACAAGTTCATGATAAATAGTACACAGTTGAAGTCTTCTTCCTAAACCTTATTGCACTTATCATACTCAGGATATAATCCTTCAATGTTACAGTACTGCATCATTTCTTATATGTAGCATGTGGTGATGTGCATCAATGTAAATGCATGTAGGCTAGCTAGACACCAGACGGAGCACCAGAAACATCACACACACTCAACCAATAGATCAATTAGATAGGACACGACCAATGGACATTCACGATACACACAGAGTTGACACGACCACAAGAGGGCATTACACCAACCCATATATAAAGGACACCACACACATGATCTGCCTCTTTCCAGTGGAGACAGTCAGTGAGTAGAGACACAGGGTTGATTCAATATCACTCCCACCACCTGGATTGCAGCAACTGGTTAGTCAGTCTAGGTAGCTATAGTAGGATTAGCAGTAGTGTCGAACCCGAGTAATATAAGTGTAAATAGTTTAATATCTCCACGCCTGAACCTTCCTTTGTCAAGTGCACTACAAGGAAGCCGCTTATGTTACACCTAGAACATAACAAATCATGGTACTAGGACTGAACTGTTTCAATCCATATAGCCATACCTCAGCATACAGTGACATCCAGCAACAATACCCAGGCAAGATGTTCGAGATCCAGGTTCCGCAGCAGCTCCAGTGCCACAGCGATCTCCGTGAAAACTGGCGGGTATTCCGGCAAATATTTGAAATCTTCCTGGTAGCAGCCGAACTAGAAGATGTGGCCAATGCTGAAAAGACAGAGCTTCTCCTCACCATCGCCTGTGCCAGAGCAGAAGAAATCTTTTAAAAATTCAAGTTCTCCAAGGGGCAAAACAGGAGCGACTTCCAGGCAGTCCTGGACAAATTCGGCAAATACTGTGAGGAAAACACACTCCAACCAGCAAGAAAAGGTAAGAGAAGCACCAGTACTCACCTCGAGGCCGAAATCCCGGAGCAGAGAACAGTTTTGATCGGCAGCCATCTTTCTACAGGGACTGCATTTGCGCAGTTGCGCGAGAAGCGCACAGAAGGGGAAGGTCCGTTTGCGCATGCACATGCGCAAACGCTTCATAACGTATGATGTCACATGCGTCATGACGTCAGAGGCCCCGGACCACGCCCATTTAAAGGGGAAATGTCCCAAATCAAAGAAGAAATCTTTTAAAGCCGTAAAACAACCTTCCTTCACCTGGAATGACAGTACAATGCCTCAAATTGAACCAGGAAATGAAATTAACCTCCGAAGAACCCTGCAACAAGCAGTTACCTATGCCCAAACCGATGATTCCGACCTTGAATACTTCGATACCGACCTTTACATTTTCTCTGAACCTCGCAAGCCCAATGCCAGCTCCGACGCAAACAGTGATGACATGGTCCTAGAAGACAACGACTCAGACAAATCTTTCACCTTGGGAGGCTCCCCCAGTACCAAATCCGAACCGCAACTAGACGTGTTGAACATTGCTGACCCCGGTACTGAATCCGACGCAGACGCGGATTCATTCTTCGGATTTGAGGATCTTCAGCCCAGCAGATATGACATCCCGACTCGTGAGTGCAGGATGATGCTGCGGCCTGACACCAAGAGACAGAGAGAGGTACAAGCCCACAGAGAGCGGCCTGCTGCCACACAGAGTGTGGTCCACGCACCGCTCAGGGTTCCCGACTCTACAAGACTCCTCACCACAGTCCTTGCATGAACAAGATGTGACTCCACAGTGTCACAAGCCTCCACAGCGAGCTCGTGGACAGACTCCATGAAACGCAAGACTCCAGAGCGCAGTCCTTGCACACACAAGAAGTGACTCCAGTGTCACAAGCCTCCACAGCGAGCTCGTGGACAGCCTCCACGATAGAAGCAACTCAAGATTCCGAAGCGCAGTCCTTGCAGGAGCAAGACCATGTGGGTCTAGCCACCTCCTCTGACCAACTAGCAGCAGACGATGTAAGTCTGCCATGCTCAAGTAAACAGCAAGAAGACTATGACAGTCTACCACGCTCCAGTGCACAGCAGGACGACCATGACGGTCTATCATGCTACAGTGAAGAACAAAGCGACGATGACAGTCCAAACCCAAATGAAGGACAACAGCAAGACAATGACAGTCCACCTACATTGTTTGCGCCACCAGATGGTTTACTGACAATTTACCCAACCCAAGTGGACAACAAGAAGCTACTGAGGCTCTACCCACGGAATGTGAGATGAGTGACGACAGCATCCCACTTCCCATGCAAGATGTGCAAAGTGACAGACCTCAGCGAGTGTGTACAGAGGCGCTCGACGATCACTGTGAGACCACTGGTTACTCCAGTGACACCACGATGCTTCCACCCTCATTCGCTCGAACCTCTCCACAAGTCGATGCATTCCTGCATGTTCCGACTACAGACGTGCAGCTTCAAGAAATCTCAGCTGACTCCAGTGAACCTGCTAAGACTCCGGACGGGGAGCATCAACAAACCAACACTGACTCAGTTAAAACAGACATGACTCCAGATGGGGAGCAACCAAACGCCGACTCTGATTCAAGTAAGCCGGACTTTATTCCAGACAGGGAGTGCTGCAACCTCAGAGATGGCACGCTCAGGGTGACAGCAGATGCCACAACGACAGGTGATGGATCACTTAACAATTACACTGGGTCAGTAATAACAAGCAGCGGCTACAGTCCAAGAGGAATACACCAATATTTACCTCCGCTATATCCACACATTTTTTTCACACCAGCAGTGCAGCCAATGACAGCTCATGCTGGACAACCCCAGTATTCAGGCATATAGCAGGCAGCAGTCTATGCAGCATATTCTCAAACAGGCCAGCACTACGGATTACCCACTGATGGAATCAAGACCAAAGGAGGACTACCGCAAGCGCAATTTCACTACAGACTGGATGCCTTAGTTACAGCCCAGGATTTGCTGCACCCCAGCCTGGCCAGACGGCATAATCCTTTCAGATGCAAGGTTCTAGTTTCACACCATCACCAGGTATTTATGCGAGCAGCAATTCTGTTTCCAATTCGACAAGCTTCCACGGTTCTCAGCAGGATCACCCTTCCAGCACAGCATGTGGCCAGAACCAGTATGTAGTCTTATCCAACTTCAACATATGGCACATCCATGACCTCGAATGATACTGTTGATGGTACCTCATCAACGTCAACACCTGGCGACGTCCAAAGATGTGCAGGTTAGGTGGATTGGCCAGAATAAATTGCCCTTTATTGTCAAGGGATAGGGTATGGGATTGGATGGGGGATTAGGCCGAGGTAGGGTGCTCTTTCAGAGGGTCCGTGCAGACCCGATGGGCCGAATGGCCTCCTTCTGCAATGTAGAGATTCTATGATTCTAGGGCAGCAGCAATATCCACATCTGGCCATTATCTAGTGAACCCTGCTGGAAAGTGACTACAGTCGAACAGCCTTCGGCCACAGGCATATGGGTGAGCTGCTCCAAGACTGCTGGTCACTACCTGTTTTAGAGCCAGTGTCTTAACCAGTTCTGTAGTGGTGGATGATTTTTATTTGACACCTTTGCGTGCTGTGGCTGCGAAAGTATATTGTCCAGGTCTAATACAGAAGAGGGAAATTACAATACTTTATGCATCATTTTAGCATCCAGAAGATGAATGAGGGTGGGCAGGTAACAATACAAGACTTATCAAATTAACCTGAGTAAAATCGGTTTTACAACTTTCCCAAGCTTATTTTGGGCAGAACAGAATATTGACTTTAATTTCATGCTGAATAAGTGAGATCTGCGAGAAATTATATAAAATGGATTCTCTGATCCTCAATGGTCTCTACTCCGATAAGTCAGACACATTATTTTATTTGCTCACATAAGGGCTCCCCATTCCACAAAGTCAACATTTCAATGTGAATTGAAATAGTTTCCTGAACATTGAGCTTTATCATTTAAAAGATTCCTGCATATGTACACCAGCAACTATCTCTGGGTGATGCCAGACAGTGATTACAGGACAGTGTTTGAATAGTACATATTTCGCTATCTTTTACCTATTAAATGTGTTAGAAAACAGTTGGCTTCTACAATATGTAATCGAAAACTTCCCACTTTGCTGCAATACTTCTTTACTAAACTATTGAGATCATTTCATTTATTTACCATGCAATCAATGCACCTCCTAGTTTCCACCCAAAGGCCATGGAGCCATCTGGTTATGTTTTCTTCCAAAGTTATCAGTAAGGCACATTGGCTGCTACAGCACATTGGACGACAAGTCAAAACAAGTCATAATGACATTGCGCTAATCGGTGATGAATACGGTGTTCGACAAGCAGTTTTGGTTATCAGGCTGCTTGCGTGACATCCAGTTCTGGACAAACAGAAATATGCTCCAATTAAATATTGGGAAGACCAAAGCCTTCAGTCCCCATGGCTTTCTCCCAGCTTCCGAGTCATCTTCTCCATGGCAACTGTCTGAGACTAAACCAGACTGTTCATAGCACTGGTGTCATAATTGATCTGAGATGAGCTACAAACACACACACACCTGCTCCATCACTAAGACTGCCTCTTTCCCCGTCTTCAATATGGCCCGCCTCTGCACTTGCCTCTTCTGCTGCTCAAACCCTTATCTATGTATTTGCAACCTCTAGACTTGACTATGCCTGAGCAGCCTTCGCTGGCCTCCTACATTCTACCACCCATAAATTTGACATTTTCCAAAACCCTGGCTGCCTATATCCTAATTTTCACCCGCTGGTGTGCTAGTGGGCCTACATTGGCTCCGGAGTAAGCAATATCTTGATTTTAACATTCATCCTTTTTAAAACCCTGCAAGACCTTGTGGTGTTGGGTGCTCTGGTGCACAGATGAGCCAACACAGTTGTATGTGGTACAACTCTATTTTATTATAACTCTTATATTACAGTTCGTTCTGGATACTCTGCACGTGCTGTCTCCCTGAGTGTCCCCGGCTATAGCTGTGTCCTGGTTCTCCTCTGCCGCTCCTCCTGACCACCAGGGGTTGTGTCTGTGCTTTTATATCTTTCTGTCATTGGTTGTGGTGTTGTGTGTTCTGATTTGTCTGTTGGTGTGTCTATCATGATGTGTGTGTTTGAATATCATGACATCCCCCTTTTTCACAAAGACAAGTGCCTACGTGGTTATAAATACAATTGTGTCGTGAGTGCATCTAAGAGTGTGCGTTTGTGTTGTGTACAGCGTGTGTTTATGACGTAACTATTTACATGGGGCGATGTCGGGTGCGTCACACTAACAAGGTTGTACCATAACAAAACTTGGATGCGAGAGAAAAAAAAAAAACTTGAACATTGGTCCGGTCAGACGATATCTGGAACAATAAACAACAACAGGTTATAATACAGAAGTGTTTGACTTTTTGAACGTATTAACAGCGTTATAAGTCCAGTCTAGTGGGTGACCGCCTCAAGAATGGGCTGGTCCTCAAGCCGGTTCAGCTGTGGAGATTTGTGGTCACACTGGTTCACCTTGGACTGTTGGAGGTGATGCTGTTGCCGAAGTCTCTACTTTACCATTTGTTGTGCTTCCTGCAGTGCTTGGTCTTTTTCATTCTTGCAAATATGACATTCAACATCTTTGTTAGTGGTGCCCTGGCTGTGGTTTGGTTCTGGTGGCGATGGAAGGGGCATGATCCGTGGCATCTCCACGAAGTCATCCTTGGGAACCAGTGGAGGATCCGGCGTGTGCGTACGGTGCAGTTGCGAGCGTGGAAGGCGGCACAGAGCCCGCTGATTGCGCCTACGCACCAATCCATCCGCCCTGCATGCCAGGAACAAGGTGGAGTCTGTTTTCTTTTTATGTTTGTGGTGGACGGCATCTTGTAGCCGATGGGTCGTTGCCATTGAAGTAGCACCATCACTAATATCATGCAAGGCGATGACTGTGCCAGATGTGGAAGTTGGCCAAGACCGTGTACGCTGGTTCCGGCCACCTGCTCTGCCGGAAGGGCGACTCCGCAGAGAAACGTCGAAGCATGTCGCCTTGGATAGAGAATTGTTGCTCGCATCAACGTCTGGCGATGGCGCGAGTTGGTGTGTCCATCTTGGACCGCCGGTGCTGGTTGCCACTGCCGACCCAGTGGGACTGCCACGCGATCCATTCCCTGTCGCCGTGGCATCTGCCGTCACCCTGAGCGTGCCATCACCGAGGCCGCGACACCGCCCGTCCGGAGCAAGGTCTGGCGTGCGCAGATCAGAGTCGGCGCTTGGCTGCTCCCCATCTGGAGTCCGGTCTGCCTTCCGTCGATGCCCCCCGTCCGGAGTCCCCACAGGTTCACTGGAGGCAGCCGAGATTCCCTGAAGCTGCACTTCTGGAGTCGGAACATACAGGAATGCACCAACCAGTGGAGAGGCTCGAGCCATCGAGGGTGGAAGCGGTGCGCCGCCACCGCAGTCGTCAGTGGTCCCACCGTGATCGTTGAGTGCCTTGGTACGCACTAGGCGAGGTCTGTCACCTTGCACCTTTTGCATGGGAAGTGGGATGCTGTCGTCACTCGTCTCACATCCCGTGGATAGATCGTCATTAGCAGCTTGCTGTTCACTAGGGTTGGGTAAATTGTCAGAGTGTTCATCTGGTGGTGCACACCATGTCGGTGGACTGTCATTGTCTTGCCATTGTCCTTCATTTGGGCTTTTCTTCTTTGGAACTTTAAATCTTCCCCCAGACATTGCAGAACCTTGTTTATTACCCCCAAATTCTCCCATATGTATGGTCTCGAATATAGTATCCACTGTTTCTATCGACATTGTACCATTTTCCAAAGAACATTCCGTTTCACTTTTCTTCTCAGGTACCTCATATGTAACTTTGTTTGATGTACATGCCTTCATGGTCTCTGGGTCTGATTTTGCTGGGACTGGCATGGTCACAGTCTCTTTTTTACTGTTCTCAATTGCCCACATTATACTCCCCATACATAACTGCTTGAGCACTGGGGTTAGTGTGGTACAATGGATAATCGGTTCGACCTTATCTGCATCTTCATCATTAGTGGAAAGCACACTTGGTTCACTTGAAACTGCTGTGGGTGTTAAATTCGTTATCTGGCTACTCGATGTCGGTGTCCTCAGGATTCTTGCTCCAATGTTCTGCTCAATAATCAGTGGAGTGTGTATAGGTTCAATGCAATTAATGTTCCCTTCCAGGTTTGAAGAGTCATTACTGACTAACTGCTGGTCTCCGAAGTTGGGATTTTGCGGCATTGTGTTGAAGGGAGACATTTGTCCCTGCTGTGGATATGAGTCAGGTTGTGTTATTTCCATTACCTGAGGATCAATGTCTTGTCCATTTTTTCGATCCGCACTAAAACACTGGCAATTCTCAGTCTGCTCCTTGCAAGTTAAACATACAATTAATTTCGTTAGGAAATCCTCAGCATCCTTCTGTGGCCGTGCTGCATTATTAATCTCTGTTCGGCTACAATGATCCTGAAGGTCAGCGCATAAACCTTTTTTCTTCGGGCTTGGACGAGGCGATTCCTTTGGCTTGTCTTCAGTTGGGCTTGAACAGTCTTCAGCGCTGTGCCCTTTATTGTAGCATGAGAGACCGTCATGGTCATGCTGCTGTGTAGTGGAGCATGGTAGGCTGTTATAGCCTTCTTGCTGTTCACGGGAGCATGGCAGACTTGCATCGTCTGCCGCTGGTTGGTCAGGAGAGGTTGCTAGACCCTCATGGTCTTGTTCCTGCAAGGACTGCGCTCTGGAGTCTTGCGTTCCTTCCATCGTGGAGTCCGTCCACGAGCTCTCTGTGGAGGCTTGTGACACTGGAGTCACTTCTTGTTCGTGCAAGGACTGCGCTCTGGAGTCTTGCGTTGCTTTTATCGTGGAGGCTGTCCACGAGCTCTCTGTGGAGACTTGTGACACTGGAGTCACTTCTTGTTCGTGCAAGGACTGCGCTCTGGAGTCTTGCGTTACTTCTATCGTGGAGGCTGTCCACGAGCTTGCTGTGGAAGCTTGTGACACTGGAGTCACTTCTGGTTCATGCGAGGACTGCACTCTGGAGTCTTGCATGTCTTCTTTCATAGAGTCGGGAACGTTGAGCGGGACGTGGACCATGCTCTGTGTGGCAGCAGGGCACTCTCCGTGTGCTTGCACCGCTCCCTGTCTGGTAATGTCAGGCTGCAGCATCATCCGGTACTGATAAGTTGGAACGTCATATCTGCTGGGTTGAAGATCCTCAAATCCGAAAAATGAATCCGCATCTGCGTCGGATTCAGTATGGGGGCCGCCAATGTGCAACACGAAAGGTTCGTCCGAGTCATAGTCATATAGGACCACGGAGCTATCATTGGGCTCGCGAGGTCCGGAAACACTGTAAAAATCGTCATCGAAGTATTCAAGGTCGGAATCATCGGCTTGTGCGTAGGTAACTGCTTGTCGGAGGGTTCTTCGGAGGTAAAATTCATCTCCTGGGTCAATTTGCGGCACTGCGCTGTCATTCCAGGTGAGGGAAGGTTGTTTTACAGCTTTAACAGATTTTTGTTTTTTTGATTTGGGACGTTTCCCTTTTAAATTGGATTTGGGACATTTCCCTTTTAAATTGGTGCAGTCTGGGGCCTCTGACATCCTGACGCTCGGTATGTAGCACGTAGGAAGCGACTGCGCATGCTCAGATCGCTGTTCCTTTACCGATGGCCATTTTCTTAACTGCGGATGCGCACCATATTGCGCATGCGCATACGAAACTTCCGGTTCTGCGCACTTCTCGCGCAACTGTGCTAGCGTTATACCTTTAGCAAGATGGCCGTCGACCTCGACCCAGCCTTTTCTCAGGCCCGGGACCTCGGGCTCCGGGATCCCAGCCACGAGGTGAGTACTGCAGCTTTTCTTACCTTTAAGTCCCCATTGGATTGCGTATTCTTCACAGTACTTGGCGAATTTGCCCATGACTGCCTGGTAATCGTGCCTTTGCTGCCTCCTGAAGAACCTGAACCTTCTGAACATTGCTCTTGCCCTTGCACCGGCGACGATGAGGAGAAATTCAATTTTTTCCTTATCATCCAGGTCTTGGAGTTGAGCTGCCGCCAGGAACATCTCGAACATTTGCCGGAATCGCCGCCAGTTTTCGTGGAGGTCGCCGTCGCACTGGAGCGCCTGCGGAACCAGGAGCTCGTACATCATGTCTGGGCACTGCTGGTTGTCTCTGTACACTGGATGTATGCCGGCAGGTATCGATCCACTCCTGTACCATGTGGTGTTGGGTGCTCTGGTGCACAGATGAGCCAACACAGTTGTATGTGGTACAACTCTATTTTATTATAACTCTTATATTACAGTTCGTTCTGGATACTCTGCACGTGCTGTCTCCCTGAGTGTCCCCGGCTATAGCTGTGTCCTGGTTCTCCTCTGCCGCTCCTCCTGACCACCAGGGGTTGTGTCTGTGCTTTTATATCTTTCTGTCATTGGTTGTGGTGTTGTGTGTTCTGATTTGTCTGTTGGTGTGTCTATCATGATGTGTGTGTTTGAATATCATGACAGACCTCGCTCCTCCCGATCTGTATAATCCCTGCCAGTCCTACAACCCTCCAAGATATCTCTGCTCCTTTAATTCTAGCCTCTTAAGCATTCACGATTTTAAGCATTTCTCCATTGGCTGCCACAACCTCACTTATCAAGGTCCTAAGCTCTGGAACTCCCTTCCTTAAACTCCCTATCCTCCTTCGGACATTCCATTAGACCCAATTCTTTGAGCACACTTTTGGTCACTTAGATTAGTATCGCCTTCGGTGGCTGTAAAGATGCACTTTCACAGACATCATTAGTGAGCACAAAAGGGTATTTATTGATAAGAATTGTACAGCAGCCGCATGGCTGTATCAACTCCCAAAAAGTATCTGCCAAGGAGCCTTTCTCACTATTGGGTGATTCCATACTCTCAGTCCTGATGGGTCGCAGAGGCCAAGTGACCCTTACTCTGCTTTGTTGCCCTTAAATGGACAATAATCACATCCCTTTAGATAATCTTGAATAACTAATTCACTCACTCCTGAATACTAACTAAACATTATGTAAGTGAGTTGGGCAACTGTAATTTGAGTCTTGAGAGATTTTTCTACTTCTTGCAGAGCGGCATAATTCTGTCGTCTGAGATGGTTCCACAGGATTGACATCAACAGGAACTGCAATAATAATCTTCTGGGACAGGCGATTCATCAGTTATGCCTATAACAGGTCGATTGATTGTTTTGGTACTTATATGTTCGAAAGCATTTCTTGACGGCAACACTGACTGCTGGAGCATCTCTCTACTCCTCAAGCGTTCCATATGTTTATGAACAATCCGTCCCTCCACGTCCACTTGGTATGAAAGGGGTCTAGCCTTCGAGACAATAATTCCGGGGATCCAACCTGATCCACTACCGAAGTTTCTCATGTATAGGCTTCATTTACCATAAATGATCGTGCTGTACTATGTGAATCATGGCTTGCTTTCTGATTGCTTTGGCTGGCTCCTACCCTCCATGCAAATTTGGAAACATGTTATGATACGTTGTTTTATTAGCAGTTCTGCTGGTGGAGCCCCTGTTGTTGCATTGGAGTCGTTGAAGGAGGAATCGGAAGACTTTGATCTCCAAGGTTCCTTCTGACAGTTTCTTTAGGCCAGGCTTGAAAGTTTGGGCAGCTCTCTCGGCTAGTCTGTTTGATGCTGGGTGGTAAGGCGCAGTTCTAATGTGTTTAATACCATTGAGAGTGGTGAAGTTTTGAAACTCAGCTCTTGTGAATATGGTTCCATTATCTGATACCATGACTTCAGGTAATTCGTGAGTTGAAAAGCATTGGTGTAATCTTTCGATGGTAGCGTGTGAGGTAGTCGATTTCCCCTCAAAAATGTCCATCAACTTAGAGTGTGCATCAATCATGAACAAAAGCATTGTGCCCTGGAATAACAAAAAATGGACATGGCCAGCCAAAGCATCCCCATGGGTGCAGTGAGGCTGTAGCAGGCAACCTTTGTTGCAGTTGGCATGGTTGACTATAATCTCTGTATCAGTCTCAACACCAGGCCACCACACATAACTCCTGGCAACATTTTCATCTTAGAGATGCAAGGATGAGCACTGTGTCATTCAGTTAGGAACAGTTCTCTGCCTGGTACAGCACCGATTACTCTTGCTCCCCAGAGTATGATGCCATCCTGACAACTCAATTCATTCTAGCGGGTAAAAAATGGTTTCATTTTCTTGGAAGCTGAGTCATTTACCCTACCTCTAAGTATTTTGTCTCTCAATTTGAACAGAACTGGATCTCAATTCGTCCAGTTCCTGATCTGCTTCACCGATACTAGCAATGTGTCTAAAAATGTAATGCCACAATAATTTCTTGTGGTACTGGAGTACAGGTACTTTCTTGCAAGGGTAGGTGGCTAAGAGCTCTGCGTGATCCAGGTCAGTGCTTGAAGGTACATTCGTAGGCGGACAGAATTAATGCCCATCATTGAATTCTTTCCGAGGCGATCGGCAGGATAGCTGTGTTTTTTTTAAGAGACCCAAGAGCGGTTTGTGGTCAGAAACAATGGTAATAAGTACTGGTGGAATTTCTTGACTCCAAAGACTATTAATAGTCTTTCCTTCTCAATTCGTGAGTAGTCTTTTTCTGTCTCTGAGAGGGTTTGTGACACACCCCCTATTGGCCTTTCAGAGACGTGGTCCATCTCATGCGACAACACAACACCCTATGTAGAGGCTTAGCAGTTCAATATCAATCCTTTAGATGGGTTGAAATATACTAATAGGTTTGAGGAATGTGACAATTGCTTTACTCCATTGAAAGCTTCTTCCTGGGGAGCCTTTCAAGACCAACAATGGTGTTTCTTAGACGAGTATGCAAGGGGGCCAGTACCATTGATAAGTTTGTTAAAAAAAAGTAGTTTGCCATCCGCGAAAACGATTTGCGTTCAGTTGTGTTTGTGGGGGCAAGCAACTTCTTCATCACCTTGGCATTGTCTTCCATGGGGTGTAATCCATGTGCATTTACACGGTGCCCCAGGTAGGTTACCACAGTGGCTTGAAAGGTGCATTTCTCTTTCTTAAGGTGAGCTCCAACCACCTGAAATCTCTTCAACGCTTCCTCTAAGTTTGCTAGATGCTCAGCCTCTGTCAATTCAGTTACAAGGACATCATCAAGATATACTACAACCCACGGTAGCCCCTGTAGCAGATTCTCCATTGTGCTTTGGAATATTTCACATGACAAAGACACACCAAAAGGCTGGCATTTGTACTGGAATAGGCCTTTGTGTGTGCTATCAGGACATATCCCCAGGAAGTGTCATCTAATTTGAATTACTGGTAAGCGTGACTCATATCTAGCTTTGCGTAAGATTGACCTGCCAGCTTTGTGCACATCTTTTCTATTCTCAGATTTGAATATTTATCCAGTTTGGCAGCCTGATTAACTTAGCATATAATCGCTGCAAATGCGGATGGTCTTGTTCGGTTTCAATACGGGGATTATAGATGCTGCCCATTTCGAGAACTGAACTGGCTGAATAATGTCTAGTTCCTCCAACCTGTTTAACTCCATATCCACTTTCTCTTGTAAGGCATATAGTACTGGTTTTGCCCTGAGGAATCGGGGAATCTCCTCTGGATCCACATAAATCTTAGCTTGTGCCCTTTGATTATGCCTAATTCATCACAGAAGACACTCTCGTATTTGCTTATTAGTTTGGGCAGTCCCCCTTCCCATACTTGAAACATTTCAACCAAATTCAACTTGATTTATTTAAGCGAATCATGGCCGAGAAGGCTTGGTCCTTCACCCCCTATCATTGGGAGCTGGGTAGACTGCTGTCCATAGCTTAAACGTGCCATTGTGGTGCCTTTTAATTTCATTGCTTCTCCCATACAAGTCTTAAACTTGGCAGAAGTGCTCTTCAAGTTCAATGGTTAGACTCCCTTAGGTACTGAAATGTATGCTTGCCCATCTGCAGCTGATGCTCCTGTATCTATTTCTATCTTAAGGGGTTTCCCGTTAACCTGGAGCATCACAGTAATAGGATCTCTCTTGCCTGTTTTTAGATTAAACAGAGTGAATACCAGAATGACGAAAGATAGGTTCTTCCACATTATATACATGTAACATCATAATTGATTGGTTAGTCGGCGACCTTAACTTAGCTCTGCACTGCTTTATCAAATGTCCTATCTTTTAAAATTAAGGGGCAGCATGGTAGCACAGGTGGATAGCACTGTGGTTTCACAGCGCCAGGGTCCAGGGTTCAATTCCCCGCTGGGTCACTGTCTGTGCGGAGTCTGCACGTTCTCCCCGTGCATCCGTGGGTTTCCTCCGGGTGCTCCGGTTTCCTCCCACAGTCCAAAGACGAGCAGGTTAGGTGGATTGGCCATGATAAATTGCCCTTAGTGACCAAAAAGGTTAGTAGGGGTTATTGGGTTACGGGGATAGGGTGGAAGTGAGGGCTTAAGTGGGTTGGTGCAGACTCGATGAGCCGAATGGCCTCCTTATGCACTGTATGTTCTATGTTCTAAGAGCACTCAGCCTCTTTAAACCGACATGATTCAGGAGTGTAATTACCTCCACATAGGTAACATTCAACTTTAAGCATTACTTGACCTGTTGCCTATTCTGTACCTTTTAGTTTTGTTGGCTGAAATGGTTTCCCACTTCGCGGCTGCTTCGGCAGTTTTGGCGCCACGGCTGGCTGTCAGTTCCTGCTCTTTCTGGTGAATGGCGCCATTTTGTATGCTCTGCAGCTCTTGTGCACCTTTTTCAGTGCTTTCCATGGCCAGCGCTATCTCCATTGCTCATTTAAAATTTATGGCAACCTCCGAAAGCAATATGTGTTGAATAGTGGTTAAAAGCAAATTGCTGCAGATGCTGGAATCTAAAACCAAAGAGAAAATGCTGTAAAATCTCAGCAGGTCTGGCAGCATCTGTAGGGAGAGAAAAGAGCTCACATTTTGAGTCAAAGCTGCTTTGACGAAGGGACATCTGGACTCGAAACGTTAGCTCTTTTCTCTCCCTACAGATGCTGCCAGACCTGCTGAGATTTTCCAGCATTTTCTCTGTGTTGAATTGTGTTGTTGTTCACAGACTAACCTATCCCATACTATATATCGTTTAGGGTGGCTCCAAAATCCTTTCATGACCCCCTGGGCTAGTGTGTGGTCAATTCCAACCCCACTTGACCCGGTGTCGCAACACAGGTGAAATTAGGTTTTATTTAAAATATCCGAGTTCCTTGGTCGAGTCCAGTGAACTACAGTCACCATGTTTATAACTTCAAACACAAGAGACCTTTTGTTATGGACTGTATTATAACTAAACACACAGAAAATGTAACTGACAATCTGCTAGCCCTTTCCCAATCGTGCCTTCTTAACTAACCCCCCCCCCCACTCTCACTATATCCACACACACACCCAAACAACACAGAGGGGGAAGGGTGGTGGAAAAGGAAAGAAAATATCAATAAAAATACAAGGATAGGAATCGTTGATTCACTGCAATCATTTGCAGTCAATGTCTTGCTGAAGTTCAGGCTTTCGTTTTGGTACTTCCTTCCACACTTCAGACAATTTTCTCTGGCAAGGTTGCCTACCTTCTGTGCAGACTCAGCATCATTTCAGGTTCGTAGCAAAGGATGTGCCAGGCTCTCACTGATTTGAGAACATCTTTTACACACACATACACACAAGACAGACAAATACAGAAGGGAGGAGAGGGGTGAAAATCATAAGTAAAAGGAAAAAGAGTCTTTGTTTCAGATGATGGTCTTTCGCACACTATCCTTCAATGCAGGCTTTCGGGTCAAGATTTTGGCTTTCCAGCCTGTAATGGTGTTCACTGTAGATTCTTCAGGTCGCTGTAGTTTCAGAAATACTGCAACTCACAGCCTTTCTGGAGAGAGAGAAGAGAGCAGGTCCCCGAGTGTCCAGGATTAAAAACGGAGCTCCTTGGGTCTCTTGAATATCATTCCACTCGAATAGGACCCCATCACCACCTGTTACAGGGCAGAATACGGCCTTTTGACCAATTTATTGGCCACCAGCCAACCAATCGAAGTAAGTCCCATCCCATTTCTCGGGTGCCGGAAAGGCTGAACTCTCCAGTTCGAAAAGCACCATGTACTATGTTGAAACCTTTTGAATTCCTCATTCGCTCTGCTACTTGGCTTAAGGATACATGTCCATTAAGCATCCATGGATCAAAATGATAACAGCAAAAATAAAAAGAGAGGGGTGATAAGGGAATCATCAGGAAGGACCTTTACAATATTGAAACATTCGAAAGGGTTCAGAAATGTGTGTCTGGGATTATTTCATGCTTTCGATTATCAAGTTGTGGAAAAGGCTCCAGCAATGTAAATGTCTTCCACTGAGAAAAATATATATTATATAGTTCTTCAGATAATGAAAAATATCGATGAGGAGTAAGTAATGATTTATTTTGGATATTGAACAAAAGACTAGCGGGCACAGACACAATATTTATAAGTCTCCAACAAAGATTGAGATGATAAAAACAAACTTCTCTCCCCACAGCAGTGCAGATATTAAATGGAACAAACTCTGAAAAAGTAGTTGATCAAAGCGAGATATTTATTCATTCAAAATTTAACCGTTCCATTCATTTCTACTGTGATGAAAAGGTTAATTATACAAGCATTATTTGATTTTCAAAAACACCCAAATGTTTCAATGATGATAGGAATCCATCAGCAGATTGTTTTATTAAATAACAGTTTTGTAAGCTAAGAATTGTAGGGTGTACTTACACCACAGGGACTGCAACGGTTCAAGAAGGCAGTTCATCACCACCATCTCAAGGGCAATTAAGGATGGGCAATAAATACTGGCCTAGCCAGCATCGCCCACATCCTGTAAATTACGTTTTTAAAAGATAAATTTTCACAAGTCTGTTTCCATTTTACTAACCAACCCCAGCTTCTGCCACATTGGAATATTACAATTCTATTCTCATTTTGGCTGATGCATCATATGTGAGGCAATTTCACTGGAACCAAACATATTGAGAGTGCATGAAGGAGGCATTTTCATTTTGGCGCTCAGTTTTGTAGCAATCAATTTAAATTAAGAGTACATTCAAATCCTGAGAAATATCAGGTGTCGCTCAATTGGCTTCACGGCTAGTTCACAAAGCGAAGCAACACCTACAGTGTGGGTTCAATTCCCAGAACTATAATACTGCAGACCTTAGTATGCCTCACTCCTGCTGTCTACAGTTTGTGTTTGGAACTGTTCATTAGCTTGGCTGACTATAGCATTTACAATATAGGATGACTTCAGTACAATATTGGAGGTGCTGTCTTTTACATTAACTAAACGTGAAGCAGGGCAGCACGGTGGCGCCTCACGGCGCTGAGGTCCCGGGTTCAATTCCGGTTCTGGGTCATTGTCCATGTGGAGTTTGCACATTCTCCCCTTGTTTGCGTGGGTTTCGCCCCCACAACCCAAAAAGATGTACAGGGTAGGTGAATTGGCCACGCTAAATTGTCCCTTAATTGGAAAAAAATGAATTGGGTACTCTACATTTTTTTTAAAAGGAGGAAAAAAACAAAATGTAAAGCTCCGTCTGCCTATTTAGGTGGGTATAAAAGATTCAATGGCAATATCCAAAAGGGGAATAAATGTGTACGTGGAGATATATAGATGAGAATAAATCATTTTAGTATCACTGGTGTACAAATCAAAATTCTGGATGTAGCATTTTGAAAAGTGTCAAAAATGTTTAAAATCTCTCACGGCACCAGGGACATTTCTCCTTGGAAATAGATTTTGCACTACCAGCGATGTTTTCTTCACTCAATACATTTCTATGCCACCATTGCAAAAATTGCACTTTTAAACACATTTGTTTTTTGCACTTGCTTGGATACAACTACAGGAATATTTGCTTTAGCTTAAAACGATGCATATGCCATTGCACTCCCATTATAGCTGTTTGAGTTTTAGTTATGACAAAAAGACAAACTGAATTGCAAAACACGAATCAGGGGCGTCATTCTCCGACCCCCCGCCGGGTCGGAGAATGGCTGTAGGCCGCCGTGAATCCCGCCCCCGCCCCCGCTGAAGTCTCCGCTCCCGGAGATTGGGCGGGGGCGGGAATCGGGCCACGCCGGTTGGCGGGACCCCCCGCTGGATTCTCCGGCCCGGATGGGCCGAAGTCCCGCCCAGAAATTGCCTGTCCCGCCGGCGTAAATCAAACCTGGTATTTACCGGCGGGACCAGGCGGCGTGGGCGGGCTCCGGGGTCCTGGGGGGGGGGGGGGGGGGGGGGGGGGGCGCGGGGCGATCTGACCCCGGGGGGTACCCCCACGGTGGCCTGGCCCGCGATCGGGGCCCACCGATCCGCGGGCGGGCCTGTGCCGTGGGGGCACTCTTTCCCTTCCGCCTCCGCTACGGCCTCCACCATGGCGGAGGCGGAAGAGACTCTCCCCACTGCGCATGCGCGGGAAACTGACAGCGGCCGCTGACGCTCCCGCGCATGCGCCGGGAAACTGTCAGCGGCCGCTAACGCTCCCGCACATACGCCGCATTTCCGCGCCAGCTGGCGGGGCAACAAACGCCATTTCCGCCAGCTGGCGGGGCGGAAATCCCTCCGGCGTCGGCCTAGCCCCTCAATGTTGGGGCTAGGCCGCCAAAGATGCCGAACATTCCGCACCTTTGGGCCGGCGTGATGCCCGTCTGATTGGCGCCGTGTTTGGCGCCAGTCGGCGGACATCGCGCCGTTGGGGGAGAATTTCGCCCAAGAAGTCCTGAAATTCAGTGTAAGGTATTGAACACATTGAGTTGCCTTGAAGCACAGACCTTGGTTAAAGGCCTTTAGATCTGTTTTTAAGTCGCATGTCTTTGTTTTTTGGAGCTGTCAGCTCCTTGAGAATTATATCCGCTTTCCTGCAGCTCTTCCAAGCTTAGTACGTTGACACGTATACATTTTAGAGCAAAAAGGGAACTGCTATTTTCATTACTGGAATGTGGTGCAGTGTGTAAGTCAGTTTCTCTGCTCCCCTCACTTAGCAGGGCTAAGATTTTTCCCAATGATATGGCAGAGAATGAGGAATAAAATCTGGGTTGTGATGTCGATTGCCATTTCATCTTCCCAACCAGAATTTTAACCATAAGATGTAGGAGCAGAGTAGGCCATTTGGCCCATCAAATCTGCTCCGCCATTCAATGAGATCATGACTGATCTGATAATCCTCAACTCCACCTTTCTGCCTTATCCCCATAAACTTTGATTCCCTTACTGATTACAAATCTGTCTATCTCAGCCTTGAACACAGTTAATGACCCAGCCTCTAGAGCTCTCTGCGATAAACAATTCCACAGATTCACTACCTTCTGAGAGAAGAAATTTCCCCGTATCTCTTTTTAAAAAATTATTTCAAAATAAATTTAGAAAATCCAATTCATTTTTTCCAATTAAGGGGCAATTTAGCGTGGCCAATCCACCTAACCTGTACATCTTTGGGTTGTGGGGGCGAAACCCATGCAAACACGGGGAGAATGTGCAAACTCCACACGGACAGTGACCCAGAGCCGGGATCAAACCTGGGACCTCGGCGGCGTGAGGCAGCAGTGCTAACCACTGCGCCACCGTGCTGCCCTATTTCCCCTTATCTCTGTCTTAAATTGGTGACCACTTATTCCAAGATTATGCCCTCTGGTCCGAGAATTGCCCACAACGGGAAACATCCTCTCAGCATCTATCCTGTCAAACCCGCTGAGAATCCTATATGTCTCAATTCGGTCATCTCTTATTCTTCTAAAGTCAATGAGTAGAGGCCCAATCTATTCAGCCTCTCCTCATAAGAAAATACCTCCATACCCGGCATCAACCTAGTGAACCTTCTCTGGACTGCCTCCAATGCCAGTGTATCTTTCCTTAGATAAGAGGACCAAGGGGCAGCACGGTGATACAGAACAAGCCATCAAATAAAACAAATAGCTTGGTAAATATGTTCAACTGAGAGTCCAATTAGGATTTTGTGCTTTAATTAGTTGGGCGTATGCATGTCTTGTTCTTACCAATTACTAAAGATATCTTAGGGGGGCAGGGTAGCACAGTGGTTAGCACTGTTGCTTCACAGCGCCAGGGAATCGGGTTCGATTCCCGGTTTGGATCACTGTCTGTGCGGAGTCTGCACGCTCTCCCCGTGTTTGCATGGGTTTCCTCCGGGTGCTCCGGTTTCCCCCCACAGTTCAAAGATGTGCGGGTTATGTACATGGTCACGCTAAATTGTCCTGTAGCGTCCAAAGGTTTGCTGGGTTGCGGGGATAGGGTGGATCTGTGGGTTTAGATAGGAAGCTTTTTCAGGGGCCGGTGTAGACTCGATGGGCTGAATGGCCTCCTTCTGCACTGATTCTATGATTCTTAGAACTTTACCTTTAAAAGCAATATATTGAAACTGGTGATCAATGCGACTGGTAATCAGATATACTTATGATACACACTGGGATTGGTGTGGGCCAGAGTTTTTTTTTAAAGGGCCAGTGTGGGAAATGTGGGGGTTTGGGGGTGTAGAATAGTGTGGGAGGTCCTGAAAAAATCAGGGCCCCCTTACAATCTGTGGAGTTTTAACTTAATAGTGTGTGTTTGTGTGTGTGACATCAATGACAAGTGCCCCACCTGGAGGTCAGACTGCTTGCCAGGATTAGAAGCAGTTCGTAAAACAAAGGGTGTTTAATGGGATTTATAATTGCATGGTTAAACATTCAAAATAAGGTATAGATTCAGGTTGGTTTAATTTAATATTTTTGTGACTGGAAGAGACCTATAGCCAGATTCTTTTTTTTTTTTAAATATATTTTTATTCAATTTTAGCAAATTTTCAACAAACCCCCCCCCGCTTACAGAAAAAAGAAAAGCATAAAACACACAGATCAACATTGTACACTTATATCGCGAATTCCCCCAATGTACAAACCCCCCCATGAAACAATAATAAACACATACCTGAAACCCCCCCCCTCCTCCCCTCTCTCTCTCCACCCCCCCTCCCCCCTGGGTTGCTGCTGCTGACCACCTCCTAACGTTCCGCTAGAAAGCCTAGGAACGGTCGCCACCGCCTGAAGAACTCTTGCACAGACCCTCTCAAGGCAAACTTTACCCTCTCCAATTTAATGAACCCTGCCATGTCGCTGATCCAGGCTTCTACGCTTGGGGGCTTTGCATCCTTCCACTGTAGCAGAATCCTCCACTGGGCTACCAGGGATGCAAAACCGGCCTCTTTCGCCTCCTGCACTCCCGGCTCATCCGATACCCCAAATAATGCTAACCCCCAGCTCGGCTTGACCCGGGTGTTCACCACCTTAGACACAGTCCTCGCAAAGCCCCTCCAAAACCCATCCAGCACCGGACATGCCCAGAACATATGGGCATGGTTTGCTGGGCTCCCCGAGCACCTCACACACCTGTCCTCTACCCCAAAAAACCTACTCAACCTCGCCCCTGTCATATGCACTCTGTGAAGGACCTTAAATTGTATCAGGCTAAGCCTGGCGCAAGAGGAGGAAGAATTAACCCTATCCAGGGCATCAGCCCACAGGCCCTCATCTATCTCCTCCCCAAGCTCCTCCTCCCATTTACCCTTTAGCTCCTCCACCGAGGTCTCCTCCTCTTCCTGCATCGCCTGATAGACCGCCGAGACCTTGCCCTCTCCGACCCACACCCCCGAGAGCACCCTATCTTGAATCTTACGTGCTGGAAGCAGCGGAAATTCCCTCACCTGCCGTCTCACGAACACCCTCACCTGCATGTACCTGAAGGCGTTTCCGGGGGGCAGCCCAAATTTCTCCTCCAGCGCCCCAAGGCTCGCAAACGTCCCATCTATAAACAGGTCCCCCATTCTTTTAATTCCTGCCCGATGCCAGCTCAGAAACCCCGCATCTATTCTCCCCGGGATGAACCGATGGTTCTCTCGGATTGGGCACCAAACTGAGGCCTCTACCTCACCCCTGTGGCGCTTCCACTGCCCCCAAATTTTCAGAGTCGCCGCCGCAACCGGACTCGTGGTGTACCTTGTCGGCGGGAGCGGCACCTGTGCCGTCACCAGCGCTCTCAGACTCGTGCCTACACAGGACGCCATCTCCAGCCTCTTCCACGTCGCCCCCTCCCCCACCATTATCCACTTCAGAGCAGAAGGAAAAGACGAAAAGTGTTTGAGAAAGGGTCTTCTCGTTAATGGATCATTATTGGATTAAATTGCCATATTTAATAGATGTCACATTTTTGTGATATTCTTTACATTGACAGTATTTACAGCTGACTACTGATATTAAAATGATTAACTATTGTACTAGTATACAGAACAAGCCATCAAATAAAACAAATAGCTTGGTAAATATGTTCAACTGAGAGTCAATTAGGATTTTGTGCTTTCATTAGTTGGGCGTATGCATGTCTTGTTCTTACCAATTACTAAAGATATCTTAGGGGGCGGGGCAGGGTAGCACAGTGGTTAGCACCCGCTTCCCCACCAAGATTGCCACCCCTCGATTCTGCCTGTCCAACCCAGAGTGGAAAACCTGCCCCATCCACCCCTTCCTCAGCCCAACCTGATCTGCCACCTTCAAATGTGTCTCCTGGAGCATAACCATATCTGCCTTCAGTCCCTTCAGGTGCGCGAACACCTCCTGACCGGCCCGTTCCGGCCTCTCACATTCCAAGTTATCAGCCTGATCAGGGGGCTCTTCCCCCCCCCCCCCCCCCGCCCCTACCCCTCCACCCCCCCCTCTCTCTCCCCCCCTTCTCTCTCTCCCCCCCTTCTCTCTCTCCCCCCCTTCTCTCTCTCCCCCCCCTTCTCTCTCTCCCCCCCTTCTCTCTCTCCCCCCCCTTCTCTCTCTCCCCCCCCTTCTCTCTCTCCCCCCCCTTCTCTCTCTCCCCCCCTTCTCTTCCCTCCCCCCCCTTCCTCCCCCCCTTCTCTCTCCCCCCCTTCCTCTCTCCCCCCCTTCCTCTCTCCCCCCCCTTCCTCTCTTCCCCCCCCTTCCTCTCTTCCCCCCCCTTCCTCTCTTCCCCCCCCTTCCTCTCTCCCCCCCCCTTCCTCTCTTCCCCCCCCCCTTCCTCTCTTCCCCCCCCCTCCCTTCCTCTCTTCCCCCCCCCCCCCCCCCCCCCCAGGTTCCATTCTGGGATCTTCCCATCCAGTTGTATCAGCTAGGATCATAACAAGCCCAGGCAGAGAATCATTACGATGGGGGTTGTCCACGCAGAAAATGTTGAATCCAGCAGCTAAGTGCAAAGGCTTTGTCTCCTGATCCAGTAGTCTGTCACCTCAGTTTAACTACGGGATTTTTCAAGGGCCAACCAAGGTTAAAATTTCAGAAGGCAAACAAAAACTAGCCACTCGGTCTCATTGCAATGTTTAAAGTGCTAACCCACATCCTTGGAGTGGGCAAGTTGATTCCTGCCATCGCAACTCTATTGAAACCAGAATTGGATGGGGAGGAAGCAGGTTGGCGTCCGGATTTAGATGTTTAGCACTTTTAATATCGCACGCACTCAGACCCGCCTGCATTTTGGGGTTAAATTTCTCCTCAGTGGATTTTTAAAGCCTTTCCAGTTACTAGGAGAAATTTGCTAAATTGTACATTATTTTTCTGTGAAAGCCAGGACAAAACAGTGTGTGCATGGCACAAGGTTGAATCGAGCAATGGTGCCAATTATTAAGTGAGAAATTCGAAGAAATAGAGAAATTGATTTATAAATAATAAACATGTAGCAGTACATTTTGATCAAAAATGCACATTGTAAATTCATGATGAATAGAATTGAATTATCAAAGGAGACTTTGAGATGGTCATGAGTGATGGATCTAATCCATTAGATTAAGATTTTGAATTTGTTAATTATGAGATTTTAGTGATCTATAAGACATTAGATTTTAATAATCCATTAGAGAGCGACAAATTGAACAAAGTTCCACTCACCGTCCAGTGACTATCCAGCTTGAAAGACATTTTGAGAGTTGATTAGAGAGGGAAAAGTTCTCCTATAAGACAATAAGACACAAGAACAGAATTAGGCCACTTGACCCATCGAGTCTGCTCCGCCATTCAATCATGGCTGACATTTTCTCATCCCCATTCTCCTGCCTTCTCCCCTGATAGATCTGTACTTGGTTAATATATCTTATGTGTCGCCGCACTAGAGATCACTCAACAAAACTTAAAACTGAGCTTCATGCATGAAGTAAATTGTAGCTTTATTCAGTCAGTTTTCAAATGTCTCGTGATCAGGTCAGTTTGCTTGCAAATGCAGAGTTATTTTAAATAGTTTGTTTTGTCCAAGCAAATACAGATGACTGAGTTGAATTCAATACAAATTATAGTTCTTGATGATTTCTTCAAATTAAAATACACAATACAGAGAAGTTGGAAAGAGACAAAATGGCAGCTTTCAGAGCAAAGCACAGGAAATAGTTAAAGAAATTAATTAAGATGATTCCGGAATGAATTGTTCAAAACCGGCACCTAGTATTAAGGTAATTGCTATTGTTAATGTTCTGTCCCCCTTCCGTCTGTGATTGGGTCATAATAATTAGGTCATAGAATTTACAGTGCAGAAGGAGGCCATTTGGCCCATCGAGTCTGCACTGGCTCTTGGAAAGAGCACCCTACCCAATGCCCACACCTCCACCCTATCCCCATAACCCAGTAACCCCACCCAACACCATGGACAATTTTGGACACTAAGGGCAATTTAGCATGGCTAAACCCACCTAACCTGCACATCTTTGGACTGTAGGAGGAAACCGGAGCACCCGGAGGAAACCCACACACACATGGTGAGAACGTGCAGACGTCGCACAGACAGTGACCCAAGCGAGGAATTGAACCTGGGACCCTGGAGCTGTGAAGCAATTATAGTTCATTTAATTTGATTGAAATGTCTGTCCATCAAATTTAGATATGGTGTGACTGAGATAATTCGTTCCCACAAAACTTTATCTGTTGTCATGAAAACTGGACTAGGAACGCTGCCCAGATTTACATACTAACGAATGTGTCCTTGCTTCTGTCTGGAGTTTTAATCTGATCATTCTCATGTTATTCAGCAGTTCTCACTGTCTGTTTGAACTGTGTGACCTTAATAAACCATTTTAATTCTGAACCATTTCTTCCTTTAAACTCATTGTATATTAAAGTTAGATTTCTATCATCCCCATAACCCCTGATTCCTTTATTAATCAAGAACCTATCTATCTCTGTCTTAAAGACATTCAGTGATTTGGCCTCCACAACCTTCTGCGGCAAAACGTTCCACAGAGTCACCCCCTCTGGCTGAAAAAATTCCTCCTCACCTTTCTTATAAAGGATCGAACCTTTAGTCTGAGATGGTGTCCTCTGGTTCTAGTTTTTCCTACAAGTGGAAACATCCTCTCCATGTCCACTCTATCCAGGCCTCGCAGTATCCTGTAAGTTTCAATAAGATCCCCCTTCATCCTTCTAAACTCCAACGAGTACAGACCCAGAGTCCTCAACCGTTGATGACCCCATGATTAAATAGCTGCTTTCTAAACTCACAGAAGAATGGCTACCTGAGCGAAAAAGTGGAAGATGACAAGTGCCTTAGCCTCACAAAGAGTTAATTGCAGTGGAGAAAATTGACAAGTGTAGAAAAGGCAACATGAAAACATCCACAAACAATGACAGTTTATTAACTGAAATGTTATTAGTTAAGGGCTGAACAAAGACACCGCACTTAGCCCCTCAGCAATCAATCTAATATCACAGAAATGACACCGCTGAAAGCCTTTTCTTTGAAGTTCATAATTTGTGAATGTTTACGTCCTCGGGGTAAAATTATTTTTTTCTACAGTAAGTCTTATTTAATGGAAATTGGATTATGTGTATTGATGGGAAAGATAAATTTCCAACCTTATCTCTTTGTTACATGAGGTGCTTTCAGGGATGTTTCACAATTAAAAGATCTTGTTAAATACTAAACCATATAATAAGTTGCTCCATTTCATTGTTAAGTACATCTTGGTGTGATTCTGTTCATTCTAAAATGTAATTAGCTCTGAAGTGTAGACTTATTGTGACTAAATATGTATGACTGCCCGCATTTCAAATCTTGTCACTATTTAAATACAAAAAAACAGACAACAGTAAATTTGAAAAATAAATTTGTACCATTTATGAGTTCGCTTTTTGTATTATACATGTCATGGGATGACTTGTAATTTTGCCCTGTCAAACGTTGTTGAGTGGGCGGAGGGGATGCCAGAAATAATGCGGATGCTTGGGGAGTTTGGGGATTTTTCAGGGTGTAAATTGAACATGGGGAAAAGTGAGTTGTTTGTGGTGCATCCAGGGGAGCAGAGTAGAGAAATAGAGGACCTACCGTTGAGGAAGGTAACAAGGGACTTTCATTACCTGGGGATCCAGATAGCCAAGAATTGGGGCACATTGCATAGGTTAAATTTAACGCGGTTGGTGGAACAAATGGAGGAGGATTTCAAGAGATGGGATATGGTATCCCTGTCACTGGCAGGGAGGGTGCAGGCGGTTAAGATGGTGGTCCTCCCGAGATTCCTCTTTGTGTTTCAGTGCCTCCCGGTGGTGATCACGAAGGCTTTTTTTAAAAGGATCAAAAAGAGCATCATGGGTTTTGTGTGGGCCGGGAAGACCCCGAGAGTGAGGAAGGGATTCTTACAGCGTAGCAGGGATAGGGGGGGGCTGGCACTACCGAGCCTAAGTGAGTATTATTGGGCCGCTAATATTTCAATGGTGAGTAAGTGGATGGGAGAGGAGGAGGGAGCGGCGTGGAAGAGATTAGAGAGGGCGTCCTGTAGGGGGACTAGCCTACAGGCTATGGTGACAGCCCCATTGCCGTTCTCACCGAGGAACTACACCACAAGCCCGGTGGTGGTGGCTACACTGAAGATTTGGGGACAGTGGAGACGGCATAGGGGAAAGACTGGAGCCTTGCGGGGGTCCCCGATAAGAAACAACCATAGGTTTGCCCCGGGGGGAATGGATGGGGGATATGGAATGTGGCAAAGAGCAGAAATAACGCAACTGAAAGATCTGTTTGTGGATGGGAAGTTCGCGAGTCTGGGAGCGCTGACCGAGAAATATGGGTTGCCCCAAGGGAATGCATTCAGGTATATGCAACTGAGGGCTTTTGCGAGGCAACAGGTGAGGGAATTCCCGCAGCTCCCGACACAAGAGGTGCAGGACAGAGTGATCTCAAAGACATGGGTGGGGGATGGTAAGGTGTCAGATATATATCGGGAAATGAGGGACGAAGGGGAGACTATGGTAGATGAACTAAAAGGGAAATGGGAAGAAGAGCTGGGGGAGGAGATCGAGGAGGGGCTGTGGGCAGATGCCCTAAGCAGGGTAAACTCGTCGTCCTCGTGTGCCAGGCTAAGCCTGATTCAGTTTAAGGTATTACACAGGGCGCATATGACTGGAGCACGGCTCAGTAAATTTTTTGGGGTGGAGGATAGGTGTGCGAGGTGCTTGAGAAGCCCAGCAAATCATACCCATATGTTTTGGTCATGCCCGGCACTACAGGGGTTTTGGATGGGGGTGACAAAGGTGCTTTCAAAAGTAGTGGGGGTCCGGGTCGAACCAAGCTGGGGGTTGGCTATATTTGGGGTTGCACAAGAGCCGGGAGTGCAGGAGGCGAGAGAGGCCGATGTTTTGGCCTTTGCGTCCCTAGTAGTCCGGCGTAGGATATTGCTAATGTGGAAAGAAGCCAAGCCCCCGGGGGTGGAGACCTGGATAAATGACACGGCAGGGTTTATAAAGCTAGAGCGGATTAAGTTCGTCCTAAGGGGGTCGGCTCAAGGGTTCACCAGGCGGTGGCAACCGTTCGTCGAATACCTCGCAGAAAGATAGATGGAATGGAAAAAAGAAGGCAGCAGCAGCCCAGGATCGGGGGGGGGGGGGGGGAGGAGGAACCAGAAGTACTCTCAGGGTTGTTAATATATACTGTATAATATGTGTAGGTCGTTGCTACAGATAATTATATATTGGACTGTTAAATTATATTTTTGGAGAGTGTTACTTGTGATAAGGCAGTTGCCGATTAGGGTTAGTTTTCATTTTTGTTATTTATTATTTATTCATTTTCTGTTTATAAAATAGGTCATTGTTATTTGTGTTGTTATAATATTGTGTAAAGGATGCACAATGTACTGTGTTGGTTGACCAGAAATTTTCAATAAAATATTTATTAAAAAAAAAATTGTTGAGTGGAGTCACAGTTAAGCATGCTGCATGCATTGCTATGTGTACCTAACCAGGATGCATGGCAGAAAATACAAGTGATATGCTTGTTCAAGGTATAAAAGTTATATACTGGAATATCTCTATGATATTTTGCTTCAATTTTCAATCCTTAAATGTTTTTCAAGAAACTTGCCAATATTCTTAAATTTTCAGAACTTCGAAAATCTAAAGTCCTGCATACCTCCTCCATTTTTAAAAATCATTCTCAAACCTTAAAGCTTCCATTCTGGAACTGCTTCAGTTATATCCTGTTGCTGTGTCTCAGTCTGGGCTAGTCACAGACAAATAACCACCACCCAGTCCCTTGGTTAGTGGTTCTTCAAGTATTACAATTCTAAAGGTCATGTTGATGTTATGTTCCTTATTTTGCAGCTATTTGGTTATGCCGTTCATGGGAACAGACCTCAGCAAATTAATGAAGCATGAGAAACTGACTGAAGACCGGATCCAATTTCTGGTGTATCAAATTTTGAAAGGCCTAAAGGTCAGTTTCACCTCAGTTATCAATTTTGACTGTGCAAATGTGATACTAGTTAAAGTCCTGATCAGTGTTTAAAAATGCAATATCTACAAATTTGGACTGGTGATATTTTTCTATCTTATGACCTGGTGCTACTTTGACATGTTGTACTAATTTACAAGACATTTTCCCGTCTCTTCCTGCACCTAGTGGTGCACTACTAAAGACTGTTGTTTGCTTCCATAGCTAATGATTCCAAGAACAGGTTGCTAGTCTATTGCCAGAGCCGTATAGCTTGACAAGGGCGCCACACCACAACAAGCGTGTCTGACCAAGAGTCCCTCCTACTCTCACCATCAGCCCTTGGTGGGTTTGAAAAGATTTTGCAGGTTGATGAACTCAATCTATTTAACCGTGTTATGAATGCACCTTTCTTGGTCTTCAACTCCTAAGGTGGGACCCGAACCCAGTGCTTCTGGCTCAGAGGCAGGGACACTATCCACTGCACCACAAGACATCTTCACAAGACATGTACATACCCATAATTATTATTTTTAGCAGAATACAATACCTACCAAAATCCTCCCAACACGCCAATGGCTGGTGGTAAGAGCGGGAGGGACTCCTGGTCAACCAGGCTTGATGTGGAGTGTTAGCCCCTCAAGCTCTAAGCCTCAAGTGACAGACGAGTGACGTGCTCCAGGAATTGCTAGCTTTGGAAACAGTCAAAAGTCTGCCTTAGCACACCACTATTTGCAGAAAGGGAATTGGAAAGGCGAGTCAAGTTGTACGCCATGATCTACACCTAAGTTCTTATGGTATTGAACAGGTTCTAATTGCATCCCAATTTTGTCGCTGCAAACCATCAAATTGTACAAGCTCTTCTTTTCAATATGCATAAAATAATACACTGAGCATTGAAGACAAATTCTGTTGGCTCTGTTCATTAACATGAATCCACAAAATAATGTAAATAAATAAATGGAGTAAGCCATCCAAAGATATGCTTTCTGTATTCGAATGGTGAAGTATTTCTGGTAGAGAGAATCTCTAACCTGAACCAAATAGATGGATTTTTTTAATTAAATTAAATTTAAACCTTTCTTATTCTTTTTAATAGTACATACACTCTGCAGGGATCATCCACAGGGTAAGTCATCCTGCATGCTGTTTTATGTAGAATATCTAACACCATAAAATGATGATTGTAATGTTACTGTCACTAAGGAATTGCAGAAAGCAAGGAAATGTATCTGGGCATCATGTTTTGCAAAAAGACTTGCCGGACCAACACCACACAGGCAGCGTTACATGGCTCAGAAAAATATCCCGAGCATTACAACATTTTATCAGCATCTATTAATGATTTTAAATAAAATGCGGTGCTCAATCTAGCAAGTTCTCTGATGCTACATTGGAGGCCCAATTGGCATCATGAATTGTTGGATGAATTTATTACATGGCTAATCAAAAGCTCATGGGGGTCCATTATCAAAAACGGGTCAAAGAACAGGTGTAAGACATTAATTTGGTGCTATATATATATATTTTTTAATTTAGAGTAACCAATTATTTTTTTTTTCCAATTAAGGGGCAATTTAAGTGTGGCCAATCCACCTAACCTGCACATCTTTGGGTTGAGGGTGAAACACACGCAGGCACGGGGAGTATATCATGCTATATATAAATAGCTTATTAACAATAAGCTATTATATGTTAGAATAATTCATTCTTAGGGGCAGCACAGTGGCGCAGTGGTTAGCACTGCCGCTTCACAGCGCTGAGGACCAGCGTTCGATCCCGGCCCAGAGTCACTGTCATATGGAGTTTGCACATTCTCCCAGTGTCTGCGTGGGTCACACCCTCACAACCCAAAGTTGTGCAGGGTGGGTTGATTGGCCATACTAAATTGCCCCTTAATTGGAAAAAAAAAAAGAATTGGATACTCTAAATATAAAAACAATAATTGATTGTCGCGTTGGAGGGATCACAATTCTGCCTTATTTGATTTGGAGGAAATTGTGTGTTATCTGGAACACAGTTTTCTTAAGGTAAGGATGGTTTATTTTAATTTGGATCCCCTCCAGTGACCTGAGAAGGGCCAGCATAGCTCAATGATCAGAAAGTCTCATCACTAGTTATATGGATGGACTGAAAACTCAGAACACACATGCCCAGAATTATTGATACCCGCCAAGACCAATTCATGTATTTGTTGTTGGCAGTGCTACTCCTCACAGAGGTGCCAAGGAAGACTTCCTTATGAGGAGTTTTCAGAGACAGCAGTGCCACCACATATACAGCAGGATGGCTGAATTCAGGGCTACTGCAGAATACTAGTTTAAAAAAATATCCTGAGAAACACTTCACTAGCAAAGATCTGTTTTCTTACTTAACTTCGGTCTTTATGCTTGATCTGTTGTCAGGATCTCAAACCAGGGAATCTGGCCATCAATGAGGACTGTGAGTTAAAGGTAAGCTTGCTATTTGGGTTGTAATTCAACACATTAATTTAAAAGCTGGGGAAGCATGGATCACAACATTTTTTGAATGCCTACTGAAAGTTTTAAAAACCGTGATAAGTTAGGTGTGATGGAATCCTCTCCACTTGCCTGGATTAGATCATCCCCAGAATGTTCGAGACCATCAAGGTTAGAGCAGCCTGCGTGATTGGCACCCCTTAATCCAACTTCAGCAGTCACTTCCTCCACCACTGACGCACAGTGGCAGCGGTGCGTACCATGCACAAGATGTACTGTCGCAACTCACCAAGGCGCCTTCAGCAGCACCTTCCAAAGCTGCAACCTCTGACAACTCAAAGGGCAAAGAGAACCGATGCAAAATCCCCTCCGTGCCCCACACCAACCTGACATGGAACGATCACTGGGTCGAAATCCTGGAACTCACTTCCTAACAGCACTATGGGTATACCTACTCCAGGTGGAGTACAGCAATTCAAGATGGCATCTCACCACCATGTTCTTGAGGGCTATTAGGGATGGCGAATTAATGCTAGCCTAGCCGACGACAGCCACTTCCCGTGAAAGAATAAATGTTTAAAGTTTGCATCTGGGTCTTACTTGTACCCCAACCCAGTATGCATGGATTCAGGCTGGAGACTCGGTCATGAAATATGTCGGTAGGCAGTAGTTTTTAAAATGTATTTATGGGATGTGGGCTTTGCTGGCTCGGTCAACATTTATTGCACATCCCTAATTACCCTTGGGAACTTGGTGATGAGCCATCTTCTAGAACTGCTGCAGTCCACCTGGCATAGGTACACCCACGGTGCTGTTCGGGAGGAGGTTTCAGAATTTTGACCCAGTGACAGTGAAGAAACTGTGATATATTTCGAGGTCAGAATGGGAGGTGGCTTGGAGGGGAACCTCGAGGTGGTGGAGTATGTCCACCACTGGGATTTTAACTCCTAATTTCTAGCAGACAGAGTTAGAAATAGCCATTATTTTACACTACCATTTTTGTAATATCTTAGTGCTGATTACATAATTAATTTTTGTAACAGCATTAGCCACCTGCTCATTCCCACCCCAAAACTTGATGATCTTGTTGCTCTGCATTTAGTTGGGTAAACATCTTAGTGCTTCGGGTATATGTGGCAATAAAAATTGCTCTCTTTGGAAATGAATTAATAACCACCATGTTAGCATATTCAGGGGAAATTCTTTTGTCTCACCTTTTATCAAAGCTAAACCATTTATTTCAAATGGATTAATACCTTCATGAAATAACAGACAAAAAATTTCTCCAAACACATCATCACACACCACAATTTTTGTGTCTTTTCTCCCCACTCGGTACGCATGTCCTTCTGTGGTCTCTGGATCAGCTCCAGTTTTGTCCCCTTAGCATTTGTGCTCTATATTGTTGTCTCCTTCCGACCACACAATTTGTAGCCTGAATCCAGAGTCTGAAGCTTTAAAGAGAGCAGATTAAATGAGTGGATTGGGAGCATAAATCGAGGGGACCATATGCTGCACCTACCCAAGGGAGTCAACAGGGGATCTGTGCCATGATTTACACTTGTGTGAAAGAGTAAAGGAGTAAAAAAGCATTGATTAATATCCACTTCACCCACTTTTAGCAACTATCTGCTTGCAAATATTGGTTACTTTAAGGAACCAAGAAGACCGACGCAAGGGTTTGTTCTGCAATAGTAAACAGAATCATTGTACTTAAGTACAGTAACAAAGGGATGTGTTTAACTGGTGACATTTTTAAAGCTCTTCACTTTGGATTATAGATTCTGGATTTTGGTTTGGCAAGACATGCAGATCAGGAAATGACTGGTTATGTAGTTACCAGATGGTATCGTGCCCCAGAGGTAATACTTAACTGGATGCATTATACGCAGACAGGTAACCTTATATTCTTGACAGTTTATTTAACAAAGATGTGAAATCACTATTTTCCATTTTTTTTGTCCAGCACTACAAAAATGAAAAGATTCTCTGGTTTAATTTACAGTTTAATTCATGTTCTACTTAGGTGTGAAATGGATTAAGCTGAAGCATGTGCGATTAATGTTCAATGTTCCACATAGCATTCAGATCTTGAATTTTATTTTCCATTATCAGAATTTCTCATATTTCTGCATAAAATGCCAGAAGCATTTATTATTGCAGAATAAGCTTGTTTTAAAGAGTGCACGTTAGGCAGATGGGATGAGAGATGGAACTTGAGGGATCATGTGCCACACCACCCGAAGGGGCCAATATGGGGCCTGTGCCATTTTGTGGCCAGGCTACCTTGCAGTCAATGGGCGAGCTGCCAACACTAGTCATGCTCTCTGTATTCCGCTCTTTCATTGGGAAAGCACAAAATTCCAGTTGGGCCGTAACTGGATCAAGTGGTGCAATCAGGAGGTTTGAGCTAAGTGAGCAGCGATAGAGTTTACCCTCACTCAACCAGCCTTGCACTCTCATGCGGGTGCAAAATGTGGAAGAGGGGTGAAGTTTGGCATGTTAAAATGTCATGACAGCCATCAGATAACTCAACACGGTTCTGTGTGTTGAGGCTCTACATATGAACATCTGAATTAGGAGGAGTAGGCAATTTGGTCCCTCGAGCCTGTTTCACCATTCAAGAAAATCATGTCTAATCTGATTATGTCCTCAACTCCACAGTCCTTCCTGTCCCCCGATAACCTTTGACTCCCTTGTTTGTCAAGAATTTATCGACCCCTGCCTTAAAAATATTAATTGACCCTGCCGCCACCGTTCTCGGAGGAAGAGTTCCAAAGACTCTCAACCCTCAAAGAAAATAACTCTCCTCATCTATGTTGAAATGGGAGAGCTCATATTTTTAAACTGTTTCCCCTGGTTCTCAACAAGGGGAAACATCCTCTCAGCATCCACTCTGTCAAGTCATCAGGATCTTGTATATTTCATCTCTTAATTTTCAAAACTCTAATGGATACAGGCCTAGCCTGTCCAATCTTTCCTCATAAGATGATCAATCTCAGCTATCAGTTGGGTGAACTTTTCTGAATGGCTTTAAACGCATTTATATCCTTTCTTAAGTAAGGAGATCATTACTGTACACAGTATTCCAATGCCCTGTACAACTGTAGAAAAACATGCCTATTTTTATATTCCATTCCCCTCGCAATGAATAAAAACATTCCATTTGCTGTCGTAATCACTTGCCGCACCTACATACTAATATTTTTTTCTTTCTTTTATTACTTTATCTGGAGTTACAAAGCCAGGGCTCAGAGCGTGGACAGGGGCGAACCCCTAATCCAGCTCCTTGCCTGCTCCAAAAAACAATTCAAATTCAAATTGAATCCAATTCATGGTCCCCACAAAAGAGACATACCAGATCTGAGCCCAGAAGGCAGAGCAGATACTACATTTGATCTTAGCCAAAAGGCCGAGAAGCGATACCTACATACTAACTTTTCGTGATTCATGTACTAGAACTTCCAGATCCTGCTGTACCACAAGATTCTACAATCTCACTACATTTAAATAATACGCTGCTTTTTCCATTCCTCCTGCCAAACTGGACACGTTCAAATCTTCCCGCATTAAGCGCCAACTGCCAGTTTTTTGTCCATTAACTTAACCTACCAATCCTTTTGTAGATTCCTTACATCCCCTTTACACCGCACTTTTCCATCTACCTTTGTACCATCAGAAAATTTAGCAACCATATATTCGGTCCGTTCATCCAAATCATTGTTATGAATGGTAACTAGATGAGGCCATAGTACTGATCCCTGTGGCGCTCCACTCATCACGTCTTGCCAACCGGAAAATGACGCAATTATGCCTACTCTGTTTCCTTTTAACTAACTAATCCTTTGCTTCTATGTTACCTCCAACACATGAGCTTTTATTTTACGTAGTAATGTTTGATATGGCACCTTGTCAAATGCCTTCTGGAAATCTAGGTGTAGCACATCCCCAGGTTTCCTTTATTCATATTTCTTGTGATTTCCTCAAAGAACTCAAATAAATTAATCAAATACATTTTGCCTTTCACAAGTGTCCTTCTATAACCTCATAATAATAAATTCTAGCATATTCCCTATGGCAGATGTTAAGCTAACTGGCCAGTAGTTTCCTGCTTCCCTTCCTTTCTTAAACAGAGGAGTCACATTTGCAACTTTCCAATCCAATGGGACTTTTCCAGAATCTAGGGAATTTGGGAAAATTAAACCAATACATCTACTATCTTAGCAGCCACTTCTTTTAAGACCCTGGGATGAAGTCCAGCAGGATTTGGTGATGTGTCAGCCTTTAGTTCAAATAATGTTTTTGTTACCCTTTCCCTGGTGTAATTGCTTTCAGTTCCTCCCTCCCTTTCACCCCCCCCATTCGCAATTATTTCTGAGATGTTACTTTTATCCGCCACACTGAAGACAGAGGCAAAGTATCGATCCAATTAATCCGCCTTTCCTTATTTCCCAGTATTAATTCCCCAGACTCTCTCCCTGCAGGAACACTCACTCGTTTCCATTTCAAATAACTGTAGAAACTCTTACTATCTGTATTTATGTTTCCAGCTAGCTTTCTCTCATACTCTAATTTCTCCCTCCTTATTAATCTTTCAGTCATTCTTTACCATTCTTTATATTCTGAACAATCTTCTGACCTGTACCTTTGTGGAATTATACACTTTTTCTTTCAATGTGATACTATCTTTAAATGTCTTCATTAGCCACAGATGATGTGTCCTTCACTTAATCCTGCTTCATTGCACATTACTAGATCTAGTATAGCCGTTCTCTGGTTAACTCTAGAATGTGCTGGTCTGAGAAATTGAAATACATATGTATGATCTGATGGCCATTACAGAGACATGGCTGCAAGATAACAAATATTGAGACCTAAATATTCAAGAATTCATGACATTTGGGAGGGACAGGAAACTTGGAAGAGGTGGAGAGGTAACTCTGTTAATTAAGAATGACATTAGCACCATATAAACAAACTACCTCAGTTCTGGAAATCAGGGGGGGGGGGCAGCACGGTGGCACATTGGATAGCACTGCTGCCTCATGGCGCCGAGGTCCCAGGTTCGATCCCGACTCTGGATCACTGTCTGTGTGGAGTTTGCACATTCTCCCCGTGTTTGCGTGGGTTTTGCCCTCACAACCCAAAGATGTGAGGGTAGGTGAATTGGCCACGCTAAATTGCCCCTTATTTGGAAAAAATAAATTGGGTACTCTAAATTTATTAAAAAGATGAAAAAAAGGTTCTGGAAATCAGGGTATAGAATCAGTTTGGATAAAGATGAGTCCCTGGATTACTCGTCCAGTGATCCCAAACTTCACAGCTCTCATTTCCCCAGTGATGGTGCCAGTGCCCCATCAAATCCCATTGTGAACCAAAACCCATTTCTCCCAAACCAATCTTTGAGCCAAGCATTTGAGTCTCTAATGTGATTTACGCTCCGTCAATTTGCTTGTGGCTCTGGTAATAATCCAGAGATTGAGGTTATTCAAGAAGGCCTTTCTCAACCTTGCCCCTTTCCTGAGGTGCGGTGATCCTCAGGTTAAATCACCACTAGTCAGCTCTCCCCCTCAAAATGGGAAACAGCCTATGGTCTTCTGGGACTATGACAACTTTATATTTAATTTATTATCTTTGAGATTCTGTTTTTTAATTTAGCCCTTAACTGTTCATTTTCCCTCAGCAGAACCTCTTTCCTAGTTCTACATATGTCATTGGTACCTACGTGGACCACGAGCACTGGATCCTCCCCCTCTCACTGCAAGTTCCAGTCCACATCGAGAGCAGATGTCCTGAACCCTGAGACCGGGCAGTCAACACAGCCTTCTGAATTTCTGCTCTTGGCGACAGAGCACTGTATTTATCCCCCTGACTATACTGTCTGCTATTACCACTACTTTCCTATTGATGCCCGCCCCCACCCATCCCTGAATGGTATCCTGTACCATGGTCCTATGGTCAGTTTGCTCATCCACCCGCAGCCCCAACTTTCATCCACATAGATTGCAAGAACCTCAGACTTGTTGGACAATTGCAGAAGCAATTACAGAAGCTTGTCTACTTCTACCTTTAGAATTCCCTCACCTTTCTGTCCCTGACCATTGATCAAATCAGAAGACCCTAACCTAAAGGGTCTGACTGCCTCCTGGAACAATGTGTCCAGGTAACATTCCCCCTCCCTGATGTATGTCAGTTCCCACAGCTTGGCCTCCAGTTCAATGACTTGAGTCACAGTTCCTCCAGCTGCAGACATTTATTGCAGACATAGGTGTTCTGGATCACACCATCACCCAGAAGGTCTCACATTCTGCAGTCTCAACACATCACCTCCCCTGTCATTTCAGTTGAGCATTAATTTAGCTTTTTCTTAATTTATAATTAATAAACCCCACTACTCTCAATAAGCTTTATTACTGCTAGTAAACTTCACTAATACTCATAAAATTGGTATTAGTAAAGTTGTAAGAATACAATTACTAAAAAGTGCCAGAGTTTTGAAGTATAATTGAGCAAAATAATCACCAACGAATCACTTACCTGTTTCTCCGCCACATCACTTTTTATTTCAATTTTCCAAATGTAGTCAACTCAGACTCACAAGCTGATTTCAAACTCCCTCGCCCCTCTTGCGCTGATTTTGAACTGTCAGACTTACTCTTTCCCGTCCTAGTTCTGAACCAACAGACCTCTCGCTCTCGAGTTGGGTTGAACTCTTCATGTTAGTGAGTGCATGCCCTCTGTATTTATTAAAATTCTAAATCATAAACAAATTATCATAGAATTCATAGAATTTACAGTGCAGAAGGAGGCCATTCAGCCCATCGAGTCTGCACCGGCTCTTGGAAAGAGCACCCTACCCAAGGTCAACACCTCCACCCTATCCCTATTAACCCAGTAACCCCACCCAACACTAAGGGCAATTTTGGACACTAAGGGCAATTTATCATGGCCAATCCACCTAACCAGCACATCTTTGGACTGTGGGAGGAAACCGGAGCACCCGGAGGAAACCCACGCACACACGGGGAGGACGTGCAGACTCCGCACAGACAGTGACCCAAGCCGGAATCGAACCTGGGACCCTGGAGCTGTGAAGCAATTGTGCTATCCACAATGCTACCGTGCTGCCTTGTATAAAGTATTGTTTCCACTGTTGACTATATGAAAGCAATTTCACCTCAACATGATTAATGACCTTCTATAATTTATCATTTATAGTTGATATTTGGTCTGTTGGCTGCATCATGGCGGAGATGATTACAAGTCGACCTCTTTTTAAAGGCATCGATCGTATCCTTTGCAATTCTGACAGACTTTCTCTGCTAATCAATAAAAGGTGGAGATCTAAATAGATCTCAGGAAATAGCTGGAGCTTTTAAGTAATTGATGGGGAACCTTGTGCAGATCAGTAATGTAATGAGCAAATTATAGTTGGAGTCTAACAACAGCCTCCAACAGACAATGAACGGCTAAGCAGTATGTTATTTTCAGCACTGGGAAAATCAAGACTCTTAAGTGGCCCACAGTCTTGCCTGCCTCTATCATGGAAGAATTGCTCATTTGTTTTAGTTTTAAATGTTTGCCTTGATAAGAGACACCACCCCTGGCAGTATCAGAGAGGCATGACCAATATGCTTGTGGCAGTGTGGCCCCTTTAAGGGGGCAGGCTTTGAGGTCCATGTGAATGGCTCGGGACCAATCATGTGGGACTGCACAAACTCTGACCAATAGAGAGAAAGCACGGGGGCCCTGGAAGCAGGGTTCCAGGCAGTGTGGAGACTGGTGCTGGAGAGTCAAGTCTTAACTAGCATTTCTCTGTGCCTGTATATAGTTGCATTTGCCTACAGATAATAAATCCCCTTTGTTGTGACTGGGAAGTCTCCAGTGTATTGTCTCAAGCCACCACAGCGCCGTTCCCTTAATAAACTCTGGGGTGAATTTTCATAAAAGTACTCCCATTTATCTGCCATAACCTTTGCAGAGGGTCCAAGGAAATTCAACAATAATGGTGTCTCACGTTTTCATTGTTCGTTTTCTGACATTCGGGCAAATGATTGGAAATTGGTGGAAATGGGTCCCCCTAAGGATGGAGCAACAACATCAAAATTTTAACTTAGGCCAGACTGAAACCAGGGGAGCATAGATTGAAAGGAAGAAATAGGAAGTTTAGAAGTGATGCACTATCAATTACGACGAGACGAGAGTAGAGTAATCGAGGCTTTATTAAGCAGAGATGTGTTGCCTCCTGCAGCTGCTACCGAAATGGCAGTAGCTCGGTGAGCACACACATTTATACTCCGCCTACTGGGCGGAGCCAGCAGGCAGGGATCTACCCCCGTACCTATAGTACAGGAGCCTTACTGTATTACCTCTAATACACGTATTATACAAACAGTGGTGACTACCACAAGGAAGAAAGAAATATTTTCACCCATAAGATGGTGGGAATCTGGAACTCACTGCCTGAAAGGTTGATAGAGGCAGAAACCCTCATAACATTTTAAAAGAATCATAGAATTTACAGTGCAGAAGGAGGTCATTCAGCCCATCAAATCTGAACCAGCCCTTAGAAAGAACACCCTACCTAAGCCCACACCTCCCCCTATCTCTGTAACCTTCTTTGGACACTAAGGGCAGTTTAGCATGGCCAATCCAGCTAACCTGCACATCTTTGGACTGTGGGAGGAAACCGGAGCACCCGGAGGAAACCCACGCAGAGAGGGGGAGAAGATGCAGACTCCGCACAGACCGTGATCCAAGCCAGGAAACGAACCTGGGACCTTGGAACTGTGAAGCAGCTGTGCTAACCACTATGCTACCGTGCTGGATATGCACTTGACATGTCGCAACCTACAAGGCAATGAACCCACTCTCATTTGAAAATCCTACTTCCTGATTGTCTCTAAGTGTCATGGATCATTGGACGTTTCCAGCAAAGAAAGAGGCCACTTGGCCCACCTTGTCTACCGAGAGTGGAATAGGTTGGATGTCTCCCTTTCGGCCAAGACAGACTCAATGAGCTGAAAGGTTCCCTTTCCGTGCTGTAAATTTCCATGATTCTACAATTCGATGAAATGGGAAACCGCACCACAATATTCTGTACCCTTACGAAAATCTTCACACAGTGCTTCCCTCATCCATGGAGTGCCATCCACATGCTAAACATTCTTGGGACATTGCGGCTGAGAATATTTGGAGGGAGGTAGGGGGAGCACTCTTTTGCAACCCCACCCATGCAAAATCTTCACAAATAAATGTAACAAAATTTGAAAAAATGTTAAACAGACAAGTAACGTGGAAGTGTTGGTTTCTGGAGGAATCCATAATCACAAAGGAATTACCAACATGGTAGCACAAGTGGATAGCACTGTGGCTTCACAGCGCCAGGGTACCAGGTTCGATTCCCCGCTGAGTCACTGCCTGTGCAGAGTCTGCACGTTCTCCCCGTGTCTGCGTGGGTTTCCTCCGGGTGCTCCGGTTTCCTCCCACAGTCCAAAGACGTGCAGGTTAGGTGGATTGGCCATGATAAATTGCCCTGAGTGACCAAAAAGGTTAGGAGGGGTTATTGGGTTACGGGGATAGGGTGGAAGGTAGGGCTTAAGTGGGTCGGTGCAGACTTGATGGGCCGAATGGCCTCTTGCACTGTATGTTCTATTTATACACCTGGGTAACAAAGGAGATGGTACACAAATCACTGTATATGGGTCTTGAGATAGGATGGGGTTCAACCAATCAAAATGTCAGGAAATGCATTGTACACTTTGTTAGTTGATAGTTGCTTTCATCCTGAGCATTGAAAGGATAATGTTACCCAGCCCTGAGATAGACCTTGGAGAGAGACTGCAAATAAAACCACAAAGTGCTGGAAGTATTAGTAGATCTGGTAGCATCTGTGGAGAGAGAAACAGAGTTAATATTTTGAGTCGAATATGGTTCTTCTTCAGAACTAGAACAATCACGTTCAACTCAAAACATTAACTCTGATTATCTCCAGCACTTTGTTTTCATTTCAGATTTCCAGCCTCAGCAAAATTTTGCATTTATCGGAGAGAGGTTATGTTGTGTATTTAGAATTGATGGTTTGCTGCTTTACATTTTGCTGTGCCATGGGATTTAATCTGAATAACTACACTCTCAGTTACACTCTCAGTTTAACCTGTCACCAGCCAGGGCCCATACATTACCATGTTTCATTTAAAGTGGGATAACAAAAAAAGAATTGTGCCCTGAGTAAAGTTATGTTCAAAGAACAAAGAAATGTATAGCACAGGAACAGGCCCTTCGGCCCTCCAAGCCCGTGCCGACCATGCTGCCCGACTAAACTACAATCTTCTACACTTCCTGGGTCCGTATCCCTCTATTCCCATCCTATTCATGTATTTGTCAAGATGCCCCTTAAATGTCACTATCGTCCCTGCTTCCACCACCTCCTCCGGTAGCGAGTTCCAGGCACCCACTACCCTCTGTGTAAAAAAGCACCTCGTACATCTACTCTAAACCTTGCCCCTCTCACCTTAAACCTGTGCCCCCTAGTAATTGACCCCTCTACCCTGGGGAAAAGCCTCTGACTATCCACTCTGTCTATGCCCCTCATAATTTTGTAGACCTCTATTAGGTCGCCCCTCAATCTCCGTCGTTCCAGTGAGAACAAACCAAGTTTATTCAACCGTTCCTCATAGCTAATGCCCTCCATACCAGCCAACATCCTGGTAAATCTCTTCTGCACCCTCTCTAAAGCCTCCACATCCTTCTGGTAGTGTGGCCAGAATTGAACACTATACTCCAAGTGTGGCCTAACTAAGGTTCTATACAGCTGCATCATGACTTGCCAATTCTTATACTTTACTTTTACTTTACAACAAAGGTTACTTCTAAACAAGATGCAGGGATGGCAGGAGGACAAGGAATAAAAAGCATAAATCCAAATCGCTGTATACAACAGCAGTTTTCACGAGACTGAAAACAGAAAAGAGTGATGCCAGAAGGGGTCATGCCTCCGATGAGAAGTTCTTTCTCAGGAGCTGAAAATGTATCCCACGCTCATTTGAAAATCCGACTTCCTGATTGTCTCAAAGTGTCATGGAATCATCGGACGTTTACGGCATAGAAAGTGGCCACTTGGCCCATCATGTCTACACGGGCCATCCAACCTAGTCCCACTTGCCAGCATTTGGTCCATAGCCCGGCAGGTTAGAGCATTTCGGCTGTGTACCCAGACACCTTTTAAATGAAATGGGGCTTCTTTCCTCTACTACCCTCTCAGGCAGTGAGTGCCAGTCTGCTACCTCCCTCTGGATGAAAAATATTTTCCTCATCTCCCCTTTAATACTTCTATGATTCACTTTAAATCTACGTTCCCTAATCACTGACCCCTCTGTTAAGGTAAATAGGTGCTTCCATCCACTCTATCCAGGCCCCTCACAACTGCCTCAACCAAATCCCCTCTTCGCCTCCTCTGTTCCGAGGAAAACGAAACATAGCCTATCCAATGTTTCCTCAAAATTGCAACTTCACAGTCTTGGCAACATGGTTTCAGATTCCAGCATCCGCAGTAATTCGCTTTTATCCTCCTAAAACTCCTCTGTACCCTCTTTAGTGCAATTACATCATTTCTGTAATTAGGTGACCAGAATTTTAGACCGTACTCAAGTTGTGGCCCAACTAATGTTTTATATCACTCCATCATTACCTCCCTGCTCTTCCATTCAATGCCTCAGCTAATAAAGGATTGCATGACTTCTTAACCATCTGTGATGACATTCACTCAAAAGTCCCTCACTTCCTCTACACTTCTCAGTATCCTCCCATCCATTGTGTAATCCTTTACTTGTTTGATCTCCCTAAAAGCATCACCTCATCGTTCTATGGGTTGAATTCCATTCTATCCACCGAACCAGTCCATTGACATCTTCCTGCAGCCTAGTTATCCTCCTCACTTTCAACCACACGTACAATTTTTGTATCATCTGCAAATTTCTCAATCTTTTTTCCCGTCACTTGCGTTCAAATGATTAATACAACCACAAAAAATGGGGGTCCTGGTTCTGAGCCTTGCAGAACCCCACAGGAAACAGACAGTTGCAAAAACACTGTCAGCAATTACCCTCTGTTTCCTGCCAAAGCCAATTTTGTATCCAACTTGCCCTTCCCTGGGATCCTATTGGCTGCTATTTTTTTAAACAAGTGTACCATGTGGGAGCTTGTTAAAAGCCTTGCTAAAATCCGTGTAGATCATGTCAAATGCACTGCTCCCATGTCCAAGAGATCATTGGGCCTGTGGTGCTTGTGATAATTCACCCCCGGCATGGTGGCATTGTCATTTCTATGGAGAAGCCATCTAGAAGAAGAGTAGAGGAATCATCCCTGGTGTCCTGGACAATACTTATTCTTTCATCGGCAGCACATAAAAACAGATTATCTGGTCATTATGACATTGCTGTCTGTGGGAGCTTGCTGTGCACAAATCAGTTGCCATATTTCCGATATTGCAACAGTGACTATACTTCAAAACTATTTCATTGTAAGGCATTATGGGGCTTCCTGTGGTTATACAAGGCATAATGTAAGTGCAAATCTTTCTTTGACTCATTGTACTCTCGATTGAATGTGGCTGTTTTTCATAGGAGATAATTCCTTTGATTGATGTGTGGCAACACAGAGGGGTACAGTATTTAATTAACTTAATTGCAGGTAAGGGTTTTTGCCCCCCGGCAATATGGTTCATCGAACATGATCCTTGACGTGCGGTTTATAGATCTAGATCAATTGACAGAAATCATGAAAATAACAGGTACGCCCACACAAGACTTTGTTCAGAAGCTGCAAAGTCAAGAGGTGAGAAGAATAGTTTAAATCTCTAAAAAGTAGCAAATATGAAATTTTAATTGTTTAATAGTTTCTCTGTTATGATCTTTAGACCAATGCAGTGCCTTTTGGTGGTTCTCAGCCCAGTACATTATTCAGTCCATGTCAAACCAGCATGAATTTTAAAATATCCACAACATTTACTCAGAAATGACAAAAAGCAGTTCTAAACATACACCACCAGCAGATACCACGGGAGCATTAAGAACATGAGTAGGCCAATCAGCCCATCAAGCCTTCATTTAGATTATAGGTGCTGTGCACCTCAACTCCATTTTTCAGCCTTATACAAAACCTCAATCACAGGAAAAGGATCATTGCGGTGAAAACAGGCTCAATTTTAATTCTGACTATGTGAATGGGTTTTCAGTGAATAAAAATCAGGGCCCATTCACTCCAAAGTATGCTTAAATGGCAATGAGTTAATTTTCCTGCACAAATTATTTGAGGATCATGCCAGCAGTGGCACAGTTGGTAGCATTCTCACTTCTGAGGCAGAAGGTTGTGGGTTCATTCAAGTCCCAATCCAAAGCTTGAGCATAACAAAAATTAGGACTGGCACTCTAGTGCAGTACGAAGAGTGCTGCATCATTAGAGTGCTATATCTTGAATAAGATGTCAAATGGGGGCCCCAAGCGCCTTCTCGGGCAAAGTAAATGATCCCACTATTTTCAAGAAGAACAGCGGAGGTATCCCCAGTGTCCTGGCCAATATTTATCCTGCAATCATCATTGCAAACACAGACCATCTAGTCATTATCGCATTGTTTGCGAGAGCTAGCTGTGCACTTATTTGCTTCAATGTTTCCTACATTACAACAATGACTACACTTCAGAAATACCAGTGGTTGTGAAAGGCTCTATATAAATGCAAGTGTTTGTTTTTTGTTACTTTGATAATTGTAGTTGATGATATACTTTTGTAACAATGTTTGAAGGTAAAATCAGTCAAATGTTGCATAGGGTCATTTTTCAGATGCAGATTGTATGACATCTAATTATTTATGTAAATATCAGTTAATTGTACACTCCATGTTTGGGTCATGGTGCTCAATGAGCTGCAAATTAGATTTAGCACTCTTCCTGACTGCTGCAAGAAAAAGGTTCAGTTCCAGAGAAGGGTTACCATAACAACAGATGCATATCACCAGCAAGCTAAACAAGGACTATATAAGAGCTGAGCTTCAGATGGATCTATTTTTTTAAACTGAGACTGAATCAATTTTCTTACGTCTTCTATTTATTACAGGAAGTTACGCAATCTAGAAAATGCTGCAGTCTAGAAGTTGGTATTTTTAGTGATGCCACTGCATTTTGTCAAAATATAGCATTTTAAATATGGCAATTTCAATTGACACATTCAAAAAGCTGCATTCCCTCAAAATGTAAATGGTAAAAGTGAATTTTACTTATAAAATGATGGGAGTACTGAACAGAAGTTATGATTCAGATATGCGTAGTTATTTGCCTAATAATTCTTCTAAACCGCAGCAACAGTAAAGGTTGACAGTCAAAATCCTACGGGGGTTTCAGATGAGCAATATGCACAGTTAAAAACAATGACGAAAAGCATATTTATGAAATGTACAAAATAATGGCTTCTTTGAAATTATTTTTAACGAGAGAAGAAATTAACAACATTAACAATTAGAGGCCAGCCTTGCTTCCATCATAACATTCTTGTCGGAGGGAGAAGATTGAGAGTTCTCCTGCGGGAATTGTGCCGCTAGCCCCTGCTGACATGTCATTGTAGTATTGAGGGTGTGGCGCACTGCTGGAGGTGCTGACTGTTGAATGAGGCATTTAAACAGAGGCCCCCATCTGCTCTCTCAGGTGGACATAAAAGGTACCTTGATTCGCTTCAAAGAAGGATTCGCTAGGTTTCTAGCTAATATTAATCTCTCAACCAACATCACCAAAAAGCCTGCTCATCTATCGTATTGCTGTTTGTGGGACACAGCCATGTACAAATTGGCTGACTACATTCCAGAAGCACTTTGTCGCTCGTGAATCAGTTTGGAGCATCCGGAGGTTGACCATCATGCAAGATCTTTCTTTCTATGCTAGCCAGCATTAATCATGTGACATGTGCATTATGGTACTTTCACATTCGTTAATCAGGGACTTCATTGGTAGCTTGAAAATAGCTTCAAGACTGAACAACAATAAATCCCTCTTTTAATTACAGAATTGAACAGAGGAATGCCATAACGTACGGTTGACTTGACTTTAATGGGAATAGTGTCATGTGAGAGTACCTTTAAGCCATGGATGTTTAAGCAATGTACCTTTAAGAAAATAGTGATGTCAGAGAGTGGGTGGGGCTGAGCTCAGGTCAGCCATTTTGCAGTTTAGTTTTTCAGTTTGGAGGAAAAGAGCTGGGTGTATATCTGTGTTTGCAGTGAGCTGGATCTCTGCCATGAAAGACTATCCCTGGATCATTTGGGTGATTTAAACTCATAATTGTAAAGCCTTTAACCTGATGTAATTCTGTTTAAAGGTGTTAAGTCTCTTGGAAGTTTGAAGGAACATTTTGAGGAATTATTTACTGTTGCATTATTTTCTGAGTTATCTTTGAAGTAAGGGGTGTTAAGAGATCCAGTGTTTATTTAAGATGTTAAGTTGAGTTCATGGAATAAACATTGTTTTGTGTTTAAAAACCCACGTGTCCATAATTGTAATCCCACACCTAGGGAATAAGCCGTGTGCTAGGAAAAGCAACAAATACATTAAAGGGAGAGGTTGGTTGAACTCCATGATACATTTTAGTGTTCTGAACACCCCTCGCCCATAACAATTGGGGGCTCAAAGGGGATAAAAGTCTATCTATTGGATTGGCTTTTGTGAACTTAAAGACAGTGAAGGATTGTTGCTTTTCCGGTGTGGTATTTTAGTTTAAGTGGGGGGAATGTTGTGAACAATGGCTCCTTCAGAGGCTCAGAAGTTTTTGGGGGTGGAGAATGTCACACGTAGTACTTTACGAACAGAATCAAAAAGCAGACTGTTAAATTTGGCAAGAACATTGCAGTTAACATTACCTGGCAAAATGTGAAAAGAGGAGGTAATTATGGCGGTGGTTAAGCATTTAAAGTTGCCGGAGATAGAGTTTGACTCATTGGAAATGGCAAAAATTCAGTTGCAAATTAAACAAATGGAGCATGAGAAGGAATTAAAGCGACTTGAATACGAGAGTGAGAGAGAGGAAAAAGAAAGAGAGAGAGAGGAAAAAGAAAAGGAAAGAGAAGAAATGAGAAAAGAATAGCCCTAGCAGAACAAAAAGAAAAAGAAAGGGAGATACAGATCAGGGAAAAAGATAAAGAGAGGGAGTTTGAACTTCAGAAAATGGCCATGAAATATGACAATCAGTTAAAATTGGCAGACGTAAAGGGAAACGTACAGTTGGATGATAGTGATGAGGATAGTGAGAAAGAGCGTCATAGTCGAAGGCTTGGTGAGAATCTATTTAAATATGTCCAAGCATTGCCAAGGTTTGACGAGAAGGAAGTGGAAGCCTTTTTCATTTCATTTGAGAAGGTAGCAAAACAAATGAAATGGCCACAGGACAGGTGGGAGTTACTGATTCAAACAAAGCTGGTAGGTAGTGCGAGTGAAGTGTTTGCATCACTACCGGAGGAGGTATCTGGAACGTATCAGGAGGTGAAGAAATCCATCTTAAGTGCATATGAGCTAGTGTCTGAAGCTTACAGACAAAGGTTTAGAAATTTAAGGAAAGAATTTGGTCAAACATACATGGAGTTTGAAAGGCTCAAACAGAGTAATCTTGATAGGTGGATAAGGGCTTTGAAAATAGACCAAACGTATGAAGCTCTCAGAGAAATTATACTTTTGGAGGAGTTTAAAAATTAAATTCCTGATGTAGTGAGAACTCATGTGGAAGAACAGAGGGTTAAAACTGCGAGATTAGCAGCAGAAATGGCAGATGATTATGAATTAGTTCATAAATCAAAGATTGGTTTCCGACATCAGTTTCAGCCGGTGAGGGATAGAAACTGGGGACATGAGAGATACTCAAGTAGTAAAGGTAAAGGTGATCTGATGGGAGACAATAAAGAGAGTGTACCTCAGATTAAAAAATAAATCCAGGAGGGTGGAAAAGAAATGAAAAGTTTCAGATTTTTTCACTGTTATAAACTAGGCCATGTAAAGTCACAGTGTTGGTGGTTGAAGAAAAGCACTGGGAAGGCTGATCTGGTAAAACAGGATAAGACGGCAGTGTTTGTTAGAGTGGTAAAGGAAAGCCCAACGGAAGCGAAGGAGGTGCAAACGATTGGACAGCCTGTTCAAGAAGTGATTGATAAGAAGGTGCCAGATGTCTTTAAAGAATTTACTTGTGTGGGTAAAGTTTACTCATGTGTATCAGGAGGAGCAGGTAAAAAAGTCACAATTTTAAGAGATACAGGGGTTAGTCAATCTTTAAATGGTAAGAGATGAGGAATTATGTAGTTTGGGAAGAATGTGGAGATAAAGTTTTAGTGTTGTTACCAGTGGTATGTGAACCTTTAAAAGCAAGATTTTGTGGACCTTATCAGATTGAAAGGAAATTAAGTGAGGTGAATTATGTGGTAAAAACACCAGATAGAAGGAAAACTCACCGAGTGTATCATGTGAATATGCTTAAAAGATACTTTGAAAAGGAAGGAGAGAAAAAGGAGGTTTTAATGATTCTAACTCAAAGTGATGAACCAAATCCAGATGACTGTGAATTTGACATACCTCAAATTAAATTGGAAAACAAGGATGTTCTTAAAAATTGGGATAAATTGTTGAGTTAGCTTCCAGAGGAAAAATGGACTGACCTGAAAGAGTTATTGATATCACATGGGCATATTTGTGGACATAAATTGGGAAGTAATAAAAAGGCTATACATGATGTAGATGTGTGAAATGCTGTTCCAATCAAACAACATCTATACAGACTTAACCCTTTAAAATTGGCACAGGTTAACAAAGAGATTGAGAGTATGCTTAAAAATGGCATAATTGAAGTGGGTTGCAGCCAATGGAGCTCACCCATAGTGATGGTACCTAAACCAGACGGTAGCCAACGGTTGTGTGTGGACTATAGAAAGGTTAATGCAGTAACAATAATGGACTCTTATCCTATCCCACATTTGGAAGATTGCATTGAGAAAGTGGGACAATCAGCTTTTATTTCCCAATTGGATTTACTTAAAGGTTACTGGCAGGTACCTTTATCCAAAAGGTCGAAGGAGATTTCAGCTTTTGTGACTCCAGATGGTATATACCAATTCAAAGTTATGCCATTTGGCATGAAAAACACACCAGCCACATTTCAACGGTTAACAAACAAAGTTGTTTCAGGATTACCCAATTGTGCGGTATACATCAGCGATCTGGTAATTTTCAGCCAGATATGGACAGAACATTTGAAACATCTGATGGAGTTATTCGATCGACTTCAGGAGGCGGATTTGGTAATAAACCTAGCCAAAAGTGAATTTGGAGAGGCCCAAGTCATTTTCCTTGGCCATACAATCGGACAGGGTCGAATGGTCCCACGGGATGTGAAAACAAAAGTTATTGGGGAGTTTCCGATACCCTCAAACTTGACGGGAAATAATTCTATTTCTTGGTATGAGTGGATTTTACCGGAAATGTTTACCGTATTTTAGCAGTGTGGTCACTCCATTGACGGACTGGCTCAAGAAGCGTAACAAATTCCAGTGGACAGCAGAGTATCAACAGGCTTTTGACGGCCTGAAGACTGTGTTAACCACTGCTCCTATGTTAGCCATCCCAAATTATACGAAACCATTCAAAGTGGCGGTTGATGCGAGTGATGTGGGTGTCGGTGCGGTGCTTCTACAAGATGACGATGAAGGGCTAGAGCGGCCTATTGGTTATTTTTCAAAGAAATTGAATTCACACCAGAAAAAGTATTCCACAATGGGGAAGGAGACTTTAGTTTGGTGCTGGCTTTGCAACATTTTCACATTTATGTGACCAGTAATCCGTCTGACACCGTTATATATACTGATCATAAATAGAATAGGTATTTTAAGGCATTAATGATATTTCCAATTTTCAAAATGTCTAATCAATTATTTAGCAATTCAACTTACAACATGTAAAAACATTTTTTATCATGTTTCCCAATAGAAATTTAGGATTTTTGATATGTTGTTATAAAATTATATTTGCTTAGTACCAAAGCAAAATGGCATCAGCTGTACATTGAGATCTTGGAACAATATGAAATTAAATGGTTTGGGAGCCATTCATTAACTATTAAATTCTCACATGCTGCCAGTAAAATTTGTGTTCTGTAACTAGCAGGTTATATTTTTGTTTTCTACAGGCTAAAAATTACATCAAAAGTTTACAAAGAGTTCCAAAAAAAGACTTTAAAGCTCTGTTTGCAAATGCAAATCAAGCAGGTAAGAAACACCTCTATAAGTTGATGAGTTCTAGTGAAGGAATTAGAAGGATTATAGCCAATTAATTCTTCAGTCAGTGTAGCAATTAAATGTTCATCAGGTGTGGTAATAGAAGTCTTTCCTTCCTTGGTTATCTGAGCAGTCAAAGGTCGATGAAGCAGTTTCTGCTTAAAGACCCCTTTATGCTCCCATTTCTTTTGACAAATTCCATGACTCACTTTGTTTAAGTTACTAAAAACAACTCCCTTAGCACAGGTACAAACATATACCCAAGATTTGTCAGCCTGCTTCTGCCATGGAGATAAGGATATAAATACCAGGTGCTGGCTGTCCTAGAAAACAAACTAAAAAAACATAATTGTGAAATGAGAGGTGATGTCATTGAAACTTAGAATGTTCTTACAGGGCATGGCAGTTTATATGTAGATAGGATGCTTCCCCTGGCTGTTAAGTATAAGAGGCAGGCCATTTAAGACTGAGATGAGAAGTAATTTCTGCACTCAGAGGGTGGTGAATCTTTGGGATTTTCTATCCCAGGTGGTTGTGGAAGCTGAATTCTTGAGCATGTTCAAGACAGAAATCTATAGTTTCTAGGATACGAATGACATCAAGGGATATGAGGATAGCGCAGACAAATGGCATTGAAGTAGATGATCAGCCATGATCTAATTGAAGGGCAGAGCTGGCTCAATGGGCCGAATGGCCTATTCTTCCTATGTTACTACGATCCTATGTTCTAGCATAATGAGAGATTTGATCGAACAGTTTGGGCTTATACTCTCTGGAGTTTAGAAGAATGAGGGGAGATCAAATTGAGGTATACAAGACCTTAAAAAGGTATGGATAAAGTAGACATGGAGCGGATGTTTCCTCTTGTGAGGCATTCTAAAATGAGAGGTCATAGTCTTAGGATAAGAGGTATCAAATTTAAAATAGAGTTGAGGAGAAACTACTTCTCCCAAAGGATTGTGAATCTGTGAAATTCGCTACCCCAGAATGCGGTAGATTCTGGGAAAGTGAGTAAGTTTCTCAGGAGGAGTTAGACAGATTTTTAATTGGTAATGGGTTGTGGAGTTATGGCCAGGATGAGATCAGCCATGATCGAATGGTGGAACAGACCCGATAGGCCAAATGGCCTAATTCTGCTCCTAAACTTATTATAAACAGATGAATTGGTCTGTCTAAATGGTCAATGGAAGGTGGTGAAATGCTCGCAATATTTTCCTTTGAACTGCAGACTCAGCATAAAGCCTGCTTAGCTCATCACCGATTGGCTGGCCTCTCTCCAAGGATATTTGTGAGGCAATGAGTGGGAATGGCATGTTTGTGGATGTGATACCCCAAACGCTTGTTACTACAAGCGTTCAAATCAATTATGCCAACCAATCCCAGCTCAAGCTTATGGGTTTGGACAGTGCCTTCTAGTTGTTGGTGTGGGTGTTAATCTGAAGTCAGATTTAATTTACTTCCCAAGATGCTGCTATTCATATTTTCACCTTACAACAGCAATACTAAAATTTGCATTCATCCAGTCTGTTTGCACATTATTGCCATTTTGTCAGTATTAAATTAAAGCTGACAGATAATGATGCCCGTCTGTGTTTGCTTTGACAACCCAATCAGTGAATTGCCCTAATGCTGTATTAAGAGACGTTACATTTAATGTGTGTTATAAGTGACACAAGCTGCTTAATTATGACCATGGCTGTATTCTTTCTCTTTTCTGTGATTAACCATGGGAGTTTTTCTGTGTCTCTTCTCTATGGCAGTGTCGGCCATCGCTCAGTTGCTCTCACTCATGCCTCTCAGTTGTTGTTAGATCAGGTCCCACTCCAGCAAAGATCTGGGCTGGCACTCTGTGCAATGCAGCCAGAGGTGCTATTTTTTAAATGAGGTGTTAAACGGAGACCCTTCCTGCTCTTCCAAGTACATATGAAAGACCCCATGGCACTTTTTCAGACAAGTGTAGACAGGGCCTCAATAAATATCACATATCGTGTCATGGTCACATTGCTGTTTGTCGGAGCTGGCTGTGCACACATTGGGTGCTACGTGTAACAGTATAATAGTGACTACACTTCAGAAATACTTTATTGGCTGTTCAGTGCTTTGGGACATTGTGAAAGACATTGGGCGGGATTTACTGAGTGCATTCCGCGGTGGTGGGAGGCAATCTACCATTGGCCAACGCTGGTGTCTTCTGGCCCTGTCATTGTCAACGGGGCTACCTGTTGAATGCCACAGGGAAACGCACAACGGGACTGATAGATCCCACCGGTGTGAACGGCTCACTGTACAAATCCAAGAATTCATTTCGCTTCTGTGAAGCAGCTTGGCAGCTTTATCTACATTACAGAGACTGGTACGGTACTGTTCAATGTGTACATAGTCATTCTTTCAAACTTGGAATTTAATTTGTTTAATAATCTTATGTTGCTGACTTTATTTTGCTGACAACAGCTGTGAACCTAATGGAAAAAATGCTTGTACTCGATGCTGAAAAACGAATCACAGCTGCAGAGGCTTTGGTTCATTCGTACTTTGAACAATACCGGGATCCTGAGGAAGAAACCGTGGCAACGCCATATGACGATAGTTTTGATAACATAGATTGCACTATTGAAGAATGGAAATGTAAGCACTCTTCTAATACTTTTAAAAAAAATTGTTCTCAACTTGTGGGGTCACACGTGATGACACTATTGCCCATCCCTGCAGCTGGGGCTCACTTGAGAGGGCAATCAGAGTCAACCACAAAGTAAAGCACTGGTGTTTATTGCTAGAGGGATAGAATTGAAAAGCAGGGAAATTATGATAATGTATATACAATCTTGGTGTGTCCACATTTATAATACAATGCCCAGTTCGGGTTCTGAGCTGAACCCGGTCTAAATAAGTGAGTTTTGAGCGAGTTAAAATCAGACCCCAGCTCGTCCCTGACAACGGAGAAGGTGCAAAACAGATTTAATGATTCGTAAGGATGAACCTAGAATCTATATCTATTTTAAAGACGAAGGTTAAGGGGCAAACTAATAGAAGTCTTAAATTATGGCAGAGCTTAACAAGATAAATGTAGATAAGGCAAGTGTTTCAACTTAAACTGGGTACCATAAGAATAGGATAGTCACTGATAAATCCAATAGGGAATGCAGAGAAAGCATTGTCATCCATTTTATAATGTGGACTTTATTTTCACAAGAGCAGTTGAAGACGGTTAGCTCAGTTGGCTGGGTGGCTGGTTTGTGATGATGAGCGATGCCAACAGTACAGATTCAATTCCCGTACCGGCTGAGGTTATCCATGAACGCTCCACTTTCTCAACCTTGCCCCTCGCCCAAAGTGTAATGACCCTCGGATTAAATCACCACCAGTCAGCCTGCTTTCAGGATAGAGCAGTCTATGGTTTGGGGGATTATGGTGACTTTCATTTTTAAAGCAAGTAAAACTGACAAATCCAATAGGGAATTCAGAGAAATCCATTTTAGAATGTGGACTTTATTTTCACAAGAAAATGGTTTTGGGGATTATGGTGACTTTCATTTTGAAGCAAATAAAACGGATGAATTTAACGGGAAGCTAGATAAACAAAAAAGAGTGAAAGGTGTAAAAGGATATGCTAATAGGGTTTGATGAAGTGGCGTGGAAGACCCATATGGAGCACAAATACTGGCAACGTTGGTCGAAAGGTCTGTTTTTGGGCTGTACATTCTATGTAAAATGGTGGCTGAGCTATCAAAGACTCATCCATTAACATGCTCTGCCCACTCAGTGCCTCACATATAATCACGTACCAGGCACTTGGCTTTATTTCAGCCAGTTGCCCCTCTTGAAATAAATTTGAACAGAACTACACAATTCAATGGTTCACAATCTGTTTCACTACAAAAGCTCACAACTTTTCACACCCCATTAAATAAATATATTGATCGCAATAAGTCTGCAAAAGATCTGTCTCTTCGGTTTACCATTCCTTCACTTCAGCTACTCCGTCTCCTGTACCCATTCATGGTTTCACTCTCACTCCTTCACATGCTTTTATCGCATACATTTTCCCTCCATTCTGTTTGCCCCTCTCACTTTCCTTCACATTTTTACTCGTGCTATTCACCATCCTGTTGTCACTCTGCCTCACAACATTGGAGTTCAAGAAATCGCAAATGGGAGTGCAGCTACTCCAAGTCAACAGAGAACAGAGTTTTCATAGAGAATGGAAGATGGGGTTTTAAAAGAAAACAGAGAACAGTTAAGAGGGACTTTCAGTTGAAAAAGAAGCATGAGAACACTGGAAATTGGCACGCCAGTTCTTGCGAGTTGTTGGCTGGAACTGCTATCGCCAGTCCCTGTAGTTATTGTTCCACTGAACAAGGGTTCATTTACTATAACATAAAGCAACTTACTGCGGATGCTGGAATCAGAAACAAAAGCAGAAAATACTGGACAATCTCAGCAGGTCTGACAGCATCTGTGGAGAGAGAAGGGGGCTAACGTTTTGAGTCTGCACGACTTGTTGAATGACTGGATGACAAAGAGTCACCCAGACTCAAAACGTTAGCTCCCTTCTCTCTCCAGAGATGCCGGAAGACCTGCTGAGATTGTCCAGTATTTTCTGTTTTTGTTCATTTACCATCTAATTCATGTTCAAATTGGATTCAAAGTTAAATGATTAAATTCTTTCCTGTCTGCCAAATGTAAGGCTCCCAAGTACCATCATTTCTGCCATTCTCAGCACAATTATTACTCAGCACATGCCCAGAATACAAACTGCACACAATTGGATGTAAATGTATCATCCTCAGGGTGCACAGGGTACCTGGTGTAGGATATGGAAAACCTCAACTGGTGAATCTACTTGTATCTGAGCTAAGTCAAACAGTAAGTTTAGAACTAAGACTGTGTTACAGCTTTAATATGTATCTAATCTAGGGAGCTCAGGATTGTTTGACATTACATTGAAAAATTAGAAAATGTTGGATTCTGTATCACTGTCATAGAATCTCCACAGTGCAAAAGGAGGCCATTCGGTCCATCGTGTCTGCACCAACCTTCCAGCATTTTCCAGCTAAATGCAGCCAGTTTCAGTTCAAATAGCAGTTGGAATTTTACAGTTGGCCCAGAGATTCAGCTAGTGGTCTACCTTTGGCCCCCACTCTCCTTCATGTACATCCTGCCTCTTGTTATCACCAAAAGACTTCCAATGACATTATAAATGAGGGAATCTTTTTTAGGAGTACAGTGCATCCTTTAGAGAGAGAGAGAGCCTGACTGAGTTCTTTATAGGTAAATCTTGAAAAAGGCACCAGAGACAAAGGGAACTGAAATTTGTGCAACGTGTAAAAGATGGAATATTGCAAGGAAATAAATTCATTTCTTTTCTCCCTAGGTCATACATATAAAGAAGTGATTAACTTTAAACCATCAGGTGGAGTACCGGAATCTAAAGAAACTGCAGTGTAACACTGGAACCTTAGCTATGGGCCAAGACAGAAGTAGTATATATTCGTGGAATAAGCAGCTCTGAAAACATTAATTGTTATTTCTCATTTCAATGTTTTGAAAAAAAAATGTACAATACTTTAATTTTATGTCCATAACCCGCAGTTCAACCATAGTGTAACTTTCTCTCTTCGAAGGTTGAACTGAAACTCTGCACCTGCATTTCCTGGGAAGCACTTCAGTGTTGTGATATTTTTTTAAAATTCTGCAACACTTTGTGCCTTTCACCTGAACGGTCCTTCCGATGATAATTTGGAAGGGGAAGCAGCAAAAGCAACCTTATCCTTGTGCCGACCTTGTCATGGTGCTATACAAATTCAAGTTGTTGTTTTGAATGCAAAGTCTGTCCTACCTGCATGGTCTTCAGTTTCTTGCATACTCTCTTTTATATGGTGTATTATGTCTTTAATCAACATTCTCTTAAGTGCTGTAAGCAAAATATAGACGTGCTGTTAACATTGGTTGAGTGTTAGAATTATGACAAGCGGCAAGGGTATTGAAAATGGAGTAATTTATTCTCAATTCCATTATAACTCTGCTGGAACACTAATTCTAAGTCATTATCAAAGGCTGCATTTTTCAAATCCTTGCTTAGGATAGTTGACAAACTGACCTCTTAAAAGTTTCATGTGCTAGTAGTCTACAGCATTGGCCAATCATGTGGGTAAATTAATTCACTTTTCGTTAGTCTAGCTAATAATGGACATTCATTTAATATTTTCATAACTGCATTTTAAATGACTGTGAAATTAACAGTTTAAATCCATTGGGTGTTGTTCATTATACTTGTACTTGCCCAAAGACCGATTATGGCTGTTGCACTGGGCATTCTCTCTCAGCTAACTATTGGAAAATGTGCAGCACCCTCCACTGGGCATCTAGGACCTATGCGAACAGGCCAAACAACTGAACCAATTATGCCATTCTGGGTATTTCAATGCCAAGTTTCTTGGTGAGATCCCACTCTCGCGCACCTTCTGGAAGAGAAGGGCATCTCAGACAGCAACTTCCCGATTTATGTATTTAACTGCATGCGGAATCGCTGGAAGTTGCTGTCTTATTTGAATGAATGAAATTAAATGAAAATGAAAATCGCTTATTGTCACAAGTAGGCTTCAAATGAAGTTACTGTGAAAAGCCCCTAGTCGCCACATTCCAGCGCCTGTTCGGGGAGGCTGGTATGGGAATGCCATGAATACAGTGAATAACTGATTTCTGTTAGATTTACTGTGATTTCTACCACAAAATCCAACCCATTATCTTGCAAACCAGTGGGAACATACTTCAACAATTTCCTCAGGGATGTCATCTAGTTATTTACGGTAACTTTTCAATTGTTTCCTTGTGAGCTGTGCTATACATTACCCAGTCTTCATGCAGATACTCATCCAGTACATAACCAGCCTTCTGAACTTATGGTGGTAGCATTAAAACTTTGCTGAAACAGCAGTATTGACAGAATTTTAGTAAACTACAAACTATTGCAGAGATACCACCGTAGGCAGAAACATTAAAATATTGAAGAGTATCACTATTCCTGCTAACCACCTGTATTACTGCACTGGAATGCATTAAGTCAATGATACGTTAGCCGCTCGGTAGCACAATTGTAACATTTTGTCACTGTCGTATGTTAAGTATTAACAATAAGGAAACAAAAATCAGGGCAGTGGGCTGCACCTCCAGAGGACACCCTAGGTCCAAAAACAACCAAAGAGAACAGTGTCTTAAAGTTTGAGAACTGCACCTTCGGGAGCAGAAGATCATCCTTTTTAAAAGTAATTTATCTCTCTGGGATTACTGCCGAATTAACAAAAACTGAAATCATTGGGCAATGTGAGTCAGATATGGTTTTATGGAGACAATGGTGTAGTGGTATTGTCACTGGACTTGTAATCCAGAGACTCAGGTACTGCTCTGGGGACATAGGTCCGAATCCCACCAGGGCAGATAGTGGAAAAACTCAAATTATAACCCTCTCCCACTGAGATCACACTCTTTATTTCCCATCCATACAAACCCCAACCTCTTCCTCTCTCTCCGTTCCATATGCCAGAAATTCTAGTCTCATGTGAAAACTTACCACCACAAATATTTTATGCTGCTCAAGTACTGAGAATATCATCCATCAATCAAAATGTTTGAACCATAAAGGGTAAATTTGATGTGGTCTTAAACAGAATCCTAAAATATCTACAGGGGATAAACTTCAGTCTCAGGTCCGATGTTTTGTTTTTTGCTCTCAAGGTTACAACAATCTATTCTGTTATCTTTAACATCAATGGTAAATAAAGTGGCCCATATGACATGGATGAGAATAACAAAGGGATAAATAAACCAATAGATGGGTGCTATAGAATGCAAGTGGTATGTAGGCTGTATGCTGGCTGTCAAGCCAATTAGCTTTGGGACACCCTGAGGTTGTGAAAGATGCTATACAAATCTGTCATTTTCTTGAGGCAAAGAAAATGCATGTGTTGACCTCACGGAACAGAATAGGTATTTCTTGATAAGGTCACCCACAGTGAATCAAGTGTTACGGTAGCTTGAGGTGCTGACATTCTCAGTCAGTATCCAACTCTAGATTTTGGTACGCGTCGCTGGCAAAAAACTCAGCCTTATGATGTTTATTACAACCATTCCAATATTAGTTCAAGGAACGAAAACTCCACCCACGCCAGAATATTTCCTTAGGAAACTGTCACAAGTGCAAGATGGTCCAGCAAGAGTTACTCCCTAAAGAACAATTGTTATTTCAATTCACTTTTGTTTTAAGATGAAAGATCGTGAATAAACATTGTCAAAATATCTCAGGTCGTGTTGCTGTGTCTGAACATCTCATCAGCAGCTTTGGTTTGTGCTACAAATTATACTAAACCACAAAAAAAAGATTCAACTTTAGTATTTAACAATAAATCTGTTTCAATGGACAAGACTTAATTACTTACTTTTTTGAAGTCTGTGGAAATGTCCAAAGTTATCGCATGTGTCACCTTTTAACATGAGAGAATTTGAGGCCGATTATTCCCTTTGCCACCCACTTTTGGGACATTTTTTTAATGTCCCAATTAAAAATAAATTTAGAGTACCCAAATCATTTCTCCCAACTTAGCGTGGCCAATCCACCGAGCCTGCACATCTTCGGGTTGTGGGGGTGAAACCCAAGCAAACACGGGGAGAATGTGCAAACTTCACACGGAGAGTGACCCAGAGCCGGGATCGAACCTGGGACCTCGGCGCCGTGAGGCAACAGGGCTAACCCACTGCGCCACCGTGCTGCCCTCTTTTGGGACATTTTGAAGTCATTAACGATGCTATATATTTCTTCCTTCAGATAGTCTACCAGCACCTAATGGTAGGGTTGTTCTCCCTCAACAAGCAGTGGGTAGAATGCAGTACTTTCTTGTGGAATTTTGCCATTTTAGCTCTACTCTGCGCACACTTGAGGTTCATAAACCTAGACTCGTGTCAACCTGCTTCTATTTTCGTTGGACAGTTAAGCGGGGTGTCTCTCAATGTAATGTTTGTGCATTCCATATTGAGCAAATACAAATTCTACCTGTCTAAATTTCTCATTAACTTGGTTCGGAGACATTAAGTGATGGATTTTCACGCATGTCAGATACCCAAGTTGATCAAAAATATGACTAAAAGAAGAACAATGCCCTAAATATTGTCAGACAAGTTCCATTTTTTCTGCCCCAATATTCCTCGGTCATGAAGACAGAAATTAAATCAGTTACATCTTCAAATTAATGCCAAATTTTAGATTTTCAGAATGTGATCTGCAGACCTCATACTCAACAATAGGGAGAGAGCATCACCAGAATCAGTCTTGCTGTGCTGGGTATTCACACAAGAGTCATGGTGACAATACAGCAAATCATTTTCCCCTCACCTATATCCGCAGAACCACAACAATAAGTGCTTGGGAGGTGGAAGAAACCAGAAATGGTGGAAGAAATATTTCTAAAATAGTTTCAGCAATCTTAGCAATGAAAGGAAATGACTTAAGACATGCACAAATACATCTTTCGGACCATTTTTCCTTCACCTCATAAACGTGATAATAGTTACTGTCCTATAGGTCCTGATAGTCCTCACCCAAATGAGCATTCTTCATGTATTTGCCTGAACAGTGTATCTCAGGAAATTATTCAAGCATAAAGGTTTCATTCCTGAGCTGTATTCTGCCCTTACTTAATATCTTCACACACATACTGCACGAGAGGTCACTGGATAGTGATCTTACTAGCTCCTTCCGACTCAAGCACAGGGACAGAGTGGACTTGTCAACTGGCTGTAATTACATAGTTGAGCAGAAGCAAGTATTATGATCCCAGACCAGACCCAAACCATGGCTAGGATACGGGACCAAAATCCCAATGTTTTAGTGTATTTTAAGACTAAAAGAATAATTCGCTCCAGGAGTGATTACATGAAAAAACTCGGGCTTTAGTATTTCTAAAACAAAAGCTTTATTATAAATACAATATTAAACTTTTAATTTTGCAGCCAAAAAAGAACAATTAACCCTTAACACAACTATACAATTTTGCATCAAACAACAAGAAATATACAGCTTTTAATCCAGTTTAAAATTAGCAGGGCACAGCGTATTACTTGTGGTGCTGAATAGAGTCTGGATCTTGTTTGAACACTTTCAGACTCTGGCTGAATACCTTCAAATAGCTGCTTCGACTCAGTTGTTTCAGCCTCTTTGCTCTGCTTTTAAAATATTACTCCTGGGAAAGAAAACTGCCTTTATCTGTAGTCTAAAAAACACAAGGGTTGCCAGATCAGACTTCACTTCCAAAAACCTTTTCTCCCAAACCCTGTCTCTCTCACCACAGCTTTCTCCAAATCTGCCTTCCCCCACAGCTTCTCAAAATCTCTCTCTCCCTTCCTTGGCTCCACCCAGCATCTCCCAAAGCCATCTCTGCAGGCTGCAAAGCACTTTAACTCCCAAGGGACTTGTCCAGACAAACCACTAGGCATTAGTCCAGACTGAAAAACACATTGCTTGGTCAATTTCACACGCTGGCAGCTAAAACTACCCAAGCCTAACAAAACTCTGCTTTTTTAAAAATATAGCCAATGCAATAAAACACACTAACCCCAGGCATTTAATCTTTAAATCGCCCAATACAATTTTCCTAAAATGTTCCAATCATCACACAAGTGACTGAGCCTGGAATTTCCTGATCAGTACCTTGCAGTATTACACACCATCCAATGCCACGGGGAGCTCATGATACCAGGGTATGCAATTTTAATTAATTCACAAATTCTGGATAGTTTATGATTTTCCTTCAAAGAATGCAATGCGTTGAGGAGTTAAAATCTACATATTAAATGAGAAGTTACAAAAAGGTGCTCAAATGTCATTGGCATTGCAGTACAAGACTTCAGCATTTCCAAACAAAAATATAGGCGTGAAGGGATTCTGCTTGGACTTCAGTATACAAGGGTTCAAATCCCACCATGACTGCTTGGAAATTTGAATTTGTTTGGACAGACATTGTATCAGTAAGTGACCACAAAGTTGTTGAATTGTACAAACACAACTGGTTCACTGATGTACTTCAGGAAACCTGCCATAATTACCTAATCTGACCAATGGATTAGTCTAGCAACTGCCTGACATAGTTATACTCACAGAACCAGACCCAGCAGGAGTCAAGGACACAAAGTACTCTGGGTGGGGACTTTGGCACCTGTAATAACAGCCACTGAACAATCCTCCAATTATAAATTTCATAAGAAACACAAACTTGAAGTAGGGTCAAGTTAATATGCATGGTATAAAAAAAGTAATCTGCAAATCAATGATGTTCATACCTCACAGCATGAGACTTATACTAAATATGAGTGATAGTGTACATATAAGTTGTAAGATACAGTGTAAGTGAGGAGGATAGATGGCAATAAGATGCTTTGTGATTGCGCCAATCAAGGCAATAAATTTAAACACGGTCCTTAGAGTTGAGCTAAACTTTGTTGCAGTCAAACTTCAATTCAGCTTAATTTATATCGCAGTGGAAACTATGGTAGCCTGGTCAAGAGAAAACTCGTTCAAAATCTGAAATTAATAATTAACTCAGTAATGACATTGACAGCCTGTAATTACCTTTAATTACCTCGGTTATGGCTTAGGTTTTGGATAACTAGTAATACTTTACACCTATTGGCGTATTAACCAGCTGCTTTTTAAAAATAGTTAAACACAGTGGTTTCCTCATTCCTGAATTTAGCCTGCAGTCTTTACTTTTTACTCCCCTTTTCAAATGGTGCACAATTTGCTGTCTCCTTTGGGGGGGTAATGCCAATTTTGAAACCTAAACTTTAAGCTGCTTTTATATCAAAACAAACTATTAACTATAAACCACGATCGCAGAGTACCCCGAGTCGACCACCCCCATTAATAACTTTTATTTACCAGCACCGCCATCCCCCACTTCTTATCTAATCCCGAAGTGAAGACTTGTCCCACCCATCCTTTCCTTAGCCTTGCCTGTTCCCCGATCTTCAAGCGCGTTTCCTGTTTAAAGGCCTTCAAGGTTCTCACGTAGTCCCAAACCTGTAAGTACGGAATCCATACCAGAAAACAGGCGACTGCTTAACCAGCCCATTCAGCCCCCTCACGTTCCATATGTTGCTCTTATTAGCCTTAGTTTTATTAGCTCTAATTCTGTCACCTTTGCTCACGAGTCGCCAGGTATCTTTCTGATACCGCCACGTGGTTCAAGCTGTAGTTATGATTAATAAGACAGCACACCGCTTAGTAAGATCAAAATCAACAGTCATTTATTATGTACAGCAATAAATACACAATAATCCTACTTTCTATATCACTACCTACCACTACTGGCCAATACTTAACTTTTGGAAATGGCCCACCAGGTCAGGGAAACTAATGGCTTATCGAATTGGGTCTGGCCTGCGGGATTCAAAAGGCTGATACAGGTCGGTGGCTAGGAGTCTCTATCGGGTAGCGATCGCTGGAGTCAAACTTACGGTTGCTGGTCGATGGTTCTTGCGAAGGTTGCGAGCAGGAGAAGAAGGGAGAGAAGGGTCGATCTGAACTTGGCCCCTATCTTTTATAGGTCCCAGGGGCTTCCCGCCTCTCGGGGCGGACCTTGACCCTGGTCCCAAATGATTGGACTTGTTCCCAATCACTGGGTTCGATATGCTCCAATAATGGGGCGATTCCTTGATCAGGGGGTGGTCGTTCACCTTTCTTTGTCTCGGCCACTGCTGGCGCCGAGAGGTCTTGATCGGCATTCAATTGCTAATATGTTGCAATTGTTCCCGGGGATAGCCGATTAAACTGCAGATGTCTGGGTTGATGTGCTGCTAATGGTCGCAGGTATCGATCTGTGCTGACTTCCCCAGAGCCGAATACGCTGTTCTGTCTGCATCTGTCCGTTTGTGCCCTGTTGGCTGCTTTTCCCATCAGCCTTTTCGGTTAGCCATTTTACATCGGGTTTTGGCCAAATTAATCGGGAATCAGCCATTTTAGGTGGCTACACATATGATCACCTGGTCGGAGGGCACCCTGCCCCCCCTCCCCTGCTGATTAACCACACCCTTTCCTAGGCCAGCCCCCGTCCCATTCCACACAACCCTTCAGGCCCACCCTCAGATGTCCACCGCCACCACTCCTGTGCTATGGCACAGCAACACCACCTTTGTCAGCAGCACCCCCTCCCTTAAACAAAAAAATTACCCCATCCCTCTCTATTACACTAACCACCTGAACATTCCCCCACTGCGCTCCCATTAACTAGCCTGCCCAACTAGCCTGGCAGCCTCTGCCCAAGGTTATGAAAACTCCTAAACCCCATTGATTCCCCTTCCCCCCGCCACACACCTCACAAGCAACAATGAAACCAGAAAGTAAAGGCGCACTCACCCTCGATCGCAAGAAAACATCTCAAAGGAGAAAGGTTTTCCAACCAACAAAAACACAAAAAAAAAACGAACTGAAAAAGCACCCATCTCCTCGCACCTCCTCCACAGTTCAATGTCCTCCTTCTATCAGTCCATTGTCCCTTACAAACTCCATCGCCTCTTCTAGTGTTCAAAATAATGTTCTCAGCTATTAATAGTCACCAAGAGGCTGGCCAAGTACAACATCCCAAACTTCACCACCTTTTTAAAGAGGGCAGCCTTCACCCGATTAAACCCAGCTCTCCTCTTCGGCAGATCCACGCCCAGGTCCTGGTACCCACCCACCCTCTTCCCCCCTCTCCCGGGTGCATCTCCTCATAAGCCTCGCCCATCTCAGTATCTTCTTCTTGTCCAGGAACCGGTGAAGCCGCACCACCATTACCTCGGTGGCTCATTCGCCTGCAGCTTCCTCATCAGCGCCCTATGTGCTCAGTCAACCTCCAGGGGCTGGTCAAAGGCCCTCTCCCCCATCAACTTCGCAAGCATCTTGGCTATATACAAGCCAGCATCCGCTCCCCATGATGCCTTCAGGCATCTCTACGAATCTTAGGTTCTTTTTTTTCTTAAATATAGAGTGCCCAATTCATTTTTCCAATTAAGGGGCAATTTAGCGTGGCCAATCCACCTCCCTGCACATCTTTGGGTTGTGGGGGCGAAACCCACGCAAACACGGGGAGAATATGCATACTCCACACGGACAGTGACCCAGAGCCGGGATCGATCCTGGGACCTCGGTGCTGTGAGGCAGCAATGCTAACCACTGCACCAACGTGCTGCCCCGATTTTTAGGTTCTGCCTCCGGCAGCAGTTCTCCAAGTCCTCCACCTTCTCCTTTAACCGCTGCGGAGTCTCCCGCATCACACCTATCTTGGCCGCCAATGAGGCAACCTACTCCTCGTGCTCCCCCCACCATCTCCTCCTCTTTCCAAATAGCCTGGCCCTGAAACTCCATCCTCTGCTCCACAAGGTCAATTCCCGCTTTTAACGGTTCCACCGCCTTGGCTCGGTCCTCCTGGGCCTACCTCCCTGTCGGCTAAACCTTTCATTTACAAGGTCCACCAGTTGCTCCGTTGACCACTGGGCAGGCAAGGCAGACCCTTTACCCTCCGCACAAAGATTCTCTTGCTTCAACTGCCCCCTTCTTCTCGACCCACTTCTGCTCCGTGGATCCATCCACCAGCGGAGTCAAACTTTTCTCCAGTCACCCCTACACCCTTTTTCTGCAAAACATCTACCCTACAAATGGGGGAAAGGTCCAAAAAACAACCTCGAGTGGGAGCTGCCAAATGCACGACCATTCACACCATGGAAGTCAACAAATCTTATTTGCGTGGGTTTCGCCCCCACAACCCAAAAAAGTGCAAGCTAGGTGGATTGGTCACGCTAAATTGCCCCTTAATTAGAAAAAATGAATTGGATACTCTAAATTTTAAAATCTTATTTCTAATTGTTTTGGACTCTCCTCGTTCCTGGTGAATATTTCCTTATTTAAAATGCTCACAAGAGATCAGGGTATTTGCAGAAGCTCTCTCATAGTATTATAGGACCGACCTGAAGTTTATTGCCAGTCGATATGTGCGTAGATGGCAACTATCAGTCATACCACCAACAGATCTCAACATGTAATTGGTTTTCTGAGCTTTAATTATGGAAGCATTGGCACAAGATTCAGCTCTGAGATAGTTTTTTTTCCAATAATAAATACATGACAGTTCAAAATGTAAAAGCTTGGCATGTAAAAATTTGTAACAAAGAAACTTGCAATGCCATTTGAATCATATTACTTTCACAGGGCAAGATTGTTTTGTCCATTGATTTCCTTTGAATGATTTCCCACCACTGGACTTACCTCGGCTAAGGGAGCAGAAGGGCTTCTGGCTTCCAAGGTTTTGCTAATGATACTAAGTGACATCATCAGTCACTCTCCATTGTCATTATTTCTTGTGAGTAACAGTCTGGCTTTCACCAGGTGCATCTTTGCAGCAGTGTAACTGAGATGGGTAATACAGTGTTTGTACCTGTGCCACACCAGAGCAGCACACTGGGGCTCCTATAGGGGACAGCAATCAACTGCACATTCCAAAAGCTGGACCAACTATATTTCAGTACATTTAAACTCTCCTATTGCTCATCATGTAATAAAAGATTCCAAAGATGTGGACGGGCAACAGGCATTATTGACGTTGGACACTATCCTACTCTGAAGGTCCTTAGTGTCTCAAAAGATACTGTTGCAGATTAAAATAATTTAAAGTCTAAGGTTTATATTCATACATTTTAACTCCTTTCGTAACCACAGCAGTCTTGGATCACATGTAAAGAACCAGTGTAGGGATTATTATTTTATAATGTTACAGCTTAATGGCAGGTTAGACTAAAAAATATACTTGATAAAGAGAAGGGCAGAAAATCCTGCTGTACTTAAATGTCCTTGGAACTGTGAAAACAAAACAGTTGCGCACCAACAATTTCTGTCATTAATCCTAAAGGTACACTTAACATTAGCAACAGCTATTAGCGTCCGCTTGTATTATGTAAATGGTAACATTTTACTCTCCTCCCCTCACATTGTCCCAGTATCTTGGCTAAGTGACCATTCTTCATCCTCATATTGAAAATGTCAGATATTGAGACTTCCGGGTGCGGCGATGACCAGCTGAGTCGCACGTTTCGGCAGCTCCCTGTGAAACGGACTTTTGGGCTCTTGATAGGAGCCCCAACGGCAATTTTAACGGCTGAAAACACCGTGCGGTAAACCAGAAGGGTGTTCCCCCTGGACACGGATGGAAAAAGGAGAGGAAAGTGTCCGGATTGCAGCGGATCCTTTGGAACAACGGCAAGGAAGGCAAGCAGAAACCAAGATGGCGTAGGAAGGTGGCAGTTTCATATGGGGCCCTGAACAACAAGAGTTTTTGAAACGCTGCGTGGAGGAGATAAAAAAGGAAATGAAGAAAGAGTTGTAGGCCCCGATATTACAGGCGATTGAAGGGCTGAAAGAGGAACAAAAGACCCAGGAGCAGGAGCTTCGGGTCGTGAAGGCGAAAGCAGCAGAGAATGAAAACGACATACAGGGCCTGGTGGTGAAGTCGGAGATACAGGAGGCACACCAGAAACGATCTGTGGAGAGGTTGGAGGCACTGGAAAATAACGTAAGGAGGAACAACTTGAGGATTCTTGGCCTTCCTGAAGGTGTGGAGGGGGCGGACGTCGGGGCATATGTGAGCACGATGCTGCACTCGTTAATGGGAGTGGAGGCCCCGACGGGTCCGTTGGAGGTGGAGGGAGCATACCGAGTTATGGTGCGAGGATCGAGAGCAGGAGAAGCTCCCAGAGCCATAGTGGTGAGATTTCTCCGTTTTAAGGATAGAGAAATGGTCCTTAGATGGGCGAAGAAAACTCGGTGTAGTAAATGGGAGAACGCGGTGATCCGCGTCTATCAAGATTGGAGTGCGGAGGTGGCGAGAAGGAGGGCGAGCTTTAATCGGGCCAAAGCGGTACTTCACAAAAAAAAGATAAAGTTTGGAATGCTGCAACCGGCAAGACTGTGGGTCACATATCAAGGGAGGCACCACTACTTTGAGACGGCGGATGAAGCGTGGACTTTTATTGTAGAAGAAAAATTGGAATGATTGGACTACGAAAATGAACGTTTGGACAAAGTGGTGGGACGAGTGGGGGGGGGGGGGGGGGGCGAAGAGGGATTGTATGATTAATCCTGCGGTATGGTAACTTTTCTTTCTTCCACAGGTGGTGATGGGGGGAGGTGGGGAGGGAGAGGAGATGGGGCGTTGGCCATGGGAGGCGGGGCCGAGGGAGAGGCGCGGGCTTGGTTCCCGCGCTATGATAATTATGGCGGGAATAGAGAAGCAGGAAGGAGGGGGCGCCGCACGGGGCGAGCCGTGATCACGGGGGGAAGCCGAGGTCAGCCAGAGTTTGCTGACTTCTGGGAGCAACATGGGGGGAGTAATTAAGCTAGCGGGGGGTCTAGCGGGGGGGGGGGGGGGGGGAGGGGGGAATTACTGGGTTGCTGCTGCTGGGGAAAGGGGGGAGTGGGTGCGGGAAAGGATGGGCGGGGGGGCACCGTCTGGGAGAAATACAGCCGCGTGGGAACTGGGCGAGAAGCTGGAAAAAGATGATGGCTAACCGGCAAGGGGGGGGGGGTGGGAAGCCCCCCAACTCGGCTGATCACGTGGAACGTGAGGGGGCTTAACGGGCCGATAAAGAGGGCACGAGTACTCGCACACCTTAAGAAACTTAAAGCAGATGTGGTCATGTTACAGGAAACGCACCTGAAACTCATAGATCAGGTTAGGTTGCGCAAAGGATGGGTAGGGCAGGTGTTCCATTCGGGGCTGGATGCGAAAAACAGGGGGGTGGCTATATTAGTGGGGAAGCGGGTAATGTTCGAGGCAAAGACTATAGTGGCGGATAACGGGGGCAGATACGTGATGGTGAGTGGCAAATTACAGGGAGAGATGGTGGTGTTGGTAAACGTGTATGCCCCGAATTGGGACGATGCCAATTTTATGAGGCGAATGCTAGGACGCATCCCAGACCTAGAGACCGGAAAGCTGATAATGGGGGGAGACTTTAACACGGTGTTGGAACCAAGGCTGGATAGGTCGAAGTCCAGGACTGGTAGGAGGCCGGCAGCAGCCAAGGTGCTTAAGGATTTTATGGAGCAGATGGGAGGGGTGGACCCGTGGAGATTCAGTAGACCTAGGAGTAAGGAGTTCTCGTTTTTCTCCTATGTCCATAAAGTCTATTCACGCATAGACTTTTTTGTGTTGGGTAGGGCATTGATCCCGAGGGTGAGGGGAACGGAATATACGGCTATAGCCATTTCGGATCATGCCCCACACTGGGTAGACTTGGAGATAGGGGAGGAAACAAGAGGGCGTCCACCCTGGAGAATGGATATGGGACTAATGGTGGATGAGGGGGTGTGCTTAAGGGTGAGGGGATGCATTGAAAAGTACTTGGAACTCAATGACAATGGGGAGGTTCAGGTGGGAGTGGTCTGGGAGGCGTTGAAGGCGGTGGTTAGGGGGGAGCTGATATCAATAAGGACACATAAAGGGAAGCAGGAGAGTAAGGAACGGGAGCGGTTGTTGCAAGAACTTTTGAGGGTGGACAGACAGTATGCGGAAGCACCGGAGGAGGGACTGTATAGGGAAAGGCAAAGGCTGCATGTGGAATTTGACTTGCTGACCACAGGCACTGCAGAGGCACAATGGAGGAAGGCGCAGGGTGTACAGTATGAATATGGAGAGAAGGCGAGCAGATTGCTGGCACACCAATTGAGGAAAAGGGGAGCAGCGAGGGAAATAGGGGGGGTGAGAGACAAAGATGGAGAGACGGAGCGGGGAGCGGAGAGAGTGAATGAAGTGTTTAAGACATTTTATAAAAAATTGTATGAAGCTCAACCCCCGGATGGGAGGGAGAGAATGATGGAGTTTTTGGATCGGCTGGAAATTCCCAAGGTGGAAGAGCAGGAAAGGATGGGATTGGGAGCACAGATCACGGTAGAAGAAGTGGTGAAAGGAATTAGGAACATGCAGACGGGAAAGGCCCCGGGACCGGACGGATTCCCAGTTGAATTTTACAGAAAATATTTGGACTTGCTCGCCCCGCTACTGACGAGGACCTTCAACGAGGCAAAGGAAAGGGGACAACTGCCCCCGACTATGTCAGAAGCAACGATATCGCTTCTTTTAAAGAAGGAAAAGGATCCGCTACAATGCGGGTCCTACAGACCAATCTCCCTCCTCAATGTAGATGCCAAGGTCTTGGCCAAGGTAATGGCAATGAGAATAGAGGAATGTGTCCCGGGGGTGGTTCATGAGGACCAAACTGGGTTTGTGAAGGGGAGACAGCTGAACACGAACATACGGAGGTTGTTAGGGGTAATGATGATGGCCCCACCAGAGGGTGAAACGGAGATAGTAGTGGCGATGGATGCCGAGAAAGCATTTGATAGAGTGGAGTGGGATTATCTGTGGGAGGTGTTGAGGAGATTTGGGTTCGGAGAGGGGTATGTTAGATGGGTGCAGCTGTTGTATAGGGCCCCAGTGGCGAGTGTGGTCACGAATGGACGGGGATCGGCATATTTTCGGCTCCATAGAGGGACAAGGCAGGGATGTCCTCTGTCCCCATTACTGTTTGCACTGGCGATTGAGCCCCTGGCGATAGCGCTGAGAGGTTCCAAGGGATGGAGGGGAATACTTAGGGGAGGAGAAGAACACCGGGTATCTTTATATGCGGATGATCTGCTACTATATGTGGCGGATCCAGCGGAGGGGATGCCAGAAATAATGCGGATACTTGGGGAGTTTGGGGATTTTTCAGGGTATAAATTGAACATGGGAAAGAGTGAGCTGTTTGTGGTGCATCCAGGGGAGCAGAGTAGAGAAATAGAAGACCTACCGTTGAGGAAGGTAACAAGAGACTTTCGTTACCTGGGGATCCAGATAGCTAAGAATTGGGGCACATTGCACAGGCTAAATTTGACGCGGTTGGTGGAACAGATGGAGGAAGATTTCAAGAGATGGGATATGGTAGCCCTGTCAATGGCAGGGAGGGTGCAGGCGGTTAAGATGGTGGTCCTCCCGAGATTCCTTTTTGTGTTTCAGTGTCTCCCGGTGGTGATCACGAAGGCTTTTTTCAAAAGGATAGAAAAGAGTATCATGGGTTTTGTTTGGGCCGGGAAGACTCCGAGAGTGAGGAAGGGATTCTTACAGCGTAGTAGGGATAGGGGGGGGGGCTGGCACTACCGAGCCTAAGTGAGTATTATTGGGCCGCTAATATTTCAATGGTGAGTAAGTGGATGGGAGAGGAGGAAGGAGCGGCGTGGAAGAGATTAGAGAGGGCGTCCTGTAGGGGGACCAGCCTGCAGGCTATGGTGACAGCCCCATTGCCGTTCTCACCAAGGAACTATACCACGAGTCCGGTGGTGGTAGCTACACTGAAGATTTGGGGACAGTGGAGACGACATAGGGGAAAGACCGGAGCACTGGGGGGGTCCCCGATAAGAAACAACCATAGGTTTGCCCCGGGGGGAATGGATGGGGGATATGGAATGTGGCAAAGAGCAGGTATAACGCAATTGAAAGATCTATTTGTGGATGGGAAGTTTGCGAGTCTGGGAGCGCTGACCGAGAAATATGGGTTGCCCCAAGGGAATGCATTCAGGTACATGCAATTGAGGGCTTTTGCGAGGCAGCAGGTGAGGGAATTCCCGCAGCTCCCGACACAAGAGGTGCAGGACAGAGTCATCTCAAAGAAATGGGTGGGGGACGGTAAGGTGTCGGATATATATAGGGAAATGAGAGACGAAGGGGAGACTATGATGGACGAACTAAAAGGGAAATGGGAAGAAGAGCTAGGGGAGGAGATTGAGGAGGGGATGTGGGCAGATGCCCTAAACAGGGTAAACTCGTCGTCCTCGTGCGCCAGGCTAAGCCTGATTCAGTTTAAGGTATTACACAGGGCACATATGACTGGAACACGGCTCAGTAAATTTTTTGGGGTGGAGGATAGGTGTGCGAGGTGCTCGAGAAGCCCAGCGAATCATACCCATATGTTTTGGTCATGCCCGGCACTACAGGGGTTTTGGATGGGGGTGACAAAGGTGCTTTCGAAAGTAGTAGGAGTCCGGGTCGAACCAAGCTGGGGGTTGGCTATATTTGGGGTTGCACAAGAGCCGGGAGTGCAGGAGGTGAAAGAGGCCGATGTTTTGGCCTTTGCGTCCCTAGTAGCCCGGCGCAGAATATTGCTAATGTGGAAAGAAGCCAAGCCCCCGGGGGTGGAGACCTGGATAAATGATATGGCGGGGTTCATAAAGTTAGAGCAGATTAAGTTCGTCCTAAGGGGGTCGGCTCAAGGGTTTACTAGGCGGTGGCAACCGTTCGTCGAATATCTTGCGGAAAGATAGATAGGGGAGAACAAAGAAGGCAGCAGCAGCGGCCCAGGACTTGGGGGGGGGGGGGAGGGATGGGGGGGGGGGGGATGGGGGGGGGTGGCCTGAGACAAGGCTGTTGCCAATTAGGGCTAGTTTTTATTTTTTGTTATTTAATATTTATTTATTTGTTGTTGTTTTTGTTTAAATTTAAAAAAGGTCATTATTATCTGTATTGTTACAATGTTGTGTAAAGGATGCACAATGTACTGTGTTGGTTGACCAAAAATTTTCAATAAAATATTATTTTAAAAAAAAAAAGAAAATGTCAGATATTTGACTCGGGGGGGGGGGGGGGGGGGGTGAAGCAGAACAGCTAAGCTTAATCTTTCTCTTACTATGTGATGGGATTTGTATTTCCAAAGCTTGCATTTTTTGTGAGACCCTAATTGAAAAGGAAAACTGAGAAAGGAAACTGACCACCCCACTTTCTAAGGAAACTGAGACAGAAACAGAGATTGGAAACCAAAATCTCTGGAGAGATTCAAACTGGTTGTGACCATATAAAAAAATACATGCCATCAGATCCCAGATGAAAATTCCCGTGGTGCAGTTAAACAGGCTGAAGGAAACAGAGGCTTGGTTCAGTAGCTGAGAACAAGCAAACATAGTTGCTGCAAGCTGTTTCTGCCACTTGAGGATAACATTGCTGGATCTGCACCATCCAGCCAGTTGTAATCCAACGTTCAGGAGCTCGGCAGATCTGTGCCATTTTTGGTGAAGACCTGCAACTAGGGTTGGCTGTGGGCTGCTATGGGCTGGGGATCAGGCTAAATTAATTAGTCATGAGGAGGACAGCACTTTGAAGGACTTTGTGACCGAGATTGATGTCTTAGCTGAGTGGACTGCTGGGCCAATTCATAAGATTTATCTTAAGTCTGCCATTTAACGTGCCATTTCTAGTTTATAATCAGCCACACTTTGCCTGTTAATTCATGTTTAGCTCATGCTAATTTGGGGTTTTAAACTTTCGGTGGTTATCAAAGATATTATTTAGCATTTGCTTTGTTTGACTGTTGCGTAGTAACTTTTTTATGTTTTAAATTCTGGAATCTTGTGGCTTCATCCTTTCAGTAAATAACCAGGATTTTGGATTTTTAAAAATGTTAGCGGACGTGACAGAGACCAGAACACACAACAGTCACACAGACCGATACCAGGCCGGCTAGTCCTGTTCCCAGCCTCCATGGAATGATGTCAGGTTCTTGAAAATACACCACTAAATTTAATGAAGTTAACTTCTGACAAAAAAGTTAGACTAATTCTCAATAATTCTCAATTCTAAGCAAATAGTACAAATTTTATATCAGCAGAATCTCATCAATGTAATTTAGTTTGTCCAAGACATGTACTCAGGGGTTGCAACACACTCACATACGCCATGCGCAACCTTTGAAAAACTTGGCCCTGAAGAACAGCATCGTTCTATGTTCATATCAACTACGGATGGGTTGTAACATCACCCACCAGGTGCTACCTGATCCGCCTTTCCCGATCATGCCCCATTAGATTCTATGGGCCACCCAGTCTGCTGCCCTCACACTTGCTACCCAAAGCCCTTGGGGTGGATTAGAGCTGTGGTGTTTTTGCAGTGTTTGGGTATTAAACTTGCTGCATCAATGCTTTTCTGGAAACCGACTTGATTCATTTCCAAACTGCTGCCTGGCAGAGTCAGATAGGTTTTTGATCAATAAGGGGATCAGGGGTTATGGGGAGAAGGCAGAAGAATGGGGATGAGAAAAATATCAGCCATGATTGAATGGCGGAGCAGACCCGATGGGCCGAGTGTCCTAATTCTGCTCCTATGTCTTATGGTCTTATGTCCTCAGTCAGCATTCCAAACAGCAATCTCTGTTTTATGTTGCTGCAGGCCTGTAGTGGCACATCAACTCCAAACATCTATTGAGCAACTGTATGTGCTGTACATCCATAAAGCACAAATTATCAGAAATCATAACCTGCTGAAAGCACATAAAGACAGGTTGCATGAGGGCAGGATTTGGCTTGGCTGTGTTGTCCTCCAACTAAATAACATTGCTTAGGTGTGATGCCCAGAGGACAGTTTACTTAGAGAATCCGAGCACAGCTAAAAGGAACTAATTCCTTGAGACAACAAAATTGGAGATTCAAACCCAGTGCTGTTAGGAAGCAGTTGCAGGGCTTTGACCCAGTGACGATGAAGGAATTATATATTTTGAAGAAAGGATATTGTGCAACTTGGATGGGAACATTACAGGTGGTGGGGTTCCCATGCACTGCTATTGTCCTAGGTAGTAGGGGTCACAGGTTGGGTGCTGCTGCTGAAGAAGCCTTAGCAAGTTTTTGCAGTGCATCTTTTGGATGGTGCACATTGTGTGCTGGTGGAGGAGTGAATGTTAAAGGTGGTGGACGGGGTTCTAATCAAGCGACTGCTTTGCCCGATGATTTTGAGCTTGTATTGTTGACGCTGTACTCACCCAGGCAAGTGAAGATTATTCCAACATCTTTCTGACTTTTGCCATGTAGATGGTGGAAGGTTTTTGGAGAGTTCAAACTCTCAATACATAGAATACACAGCCTCTGATCTGCCCTTGTGCCCACAGTATTTATATGGCTGGTCCAGTTAAGTTTCTGATCAATGGTGACCGCCAGGATATTCATGGAATCATATTGTTGCACAATAGTAATTTCATTGAATATCAAGGCAAAGTGGTCAGGCTCTTTCATTTTGGAGACAGTCATTGCCTGACAGTAATGCAACGTGTTACTTGCCACTTAATAGCGCAATGATATCCAGGTCTTGCTGCATACAGATTCAAGGATACCTATACAGCCATTTATTTTTGAAAGTATTGTAAAAGTAATCCATTTGCGGTTGCTGTAGTGTTCAAGTACTTCTTACATGTTTCCTAAAGATGCACATTGATACTAAACGTTGTCAATATTTACAAGCTGAATAGTTGAGAGGCTTGCCTCCGTACTAAATTCTTGTCAAGTCTCCATTACCTGGCAATACTTGCACCAATTTCATCTTTCTAAATAATTTTATTGAACCACTTTTTATACTTGCTTCTGTTTATTAGTCCCCCTTTCTATAGTTTCATTCTGCTATTACCCAGGTACATACCTGAAATTATAAAACAAATTGTAAACGTGATGCTGAAACCACGTCAGGCATATTTACGAATCATAACTTACACCGCACATTAGAGTAATAATTCATTTTGGGCAATAGCATGAAACAAGTGGCATCTCATCACCTGGCTGATTTTCTGTTCCATTCCATCAGCTGATATGGTACCAACCACTTTGTGCTCCTCCCCAAGATGAATATTTCATTACAATGATAAAGGTGGATGGGCAAAAGCAGGCTAGAAGCAAAACCGTTTAAGCCTCACAAATGCAGGAAAAACTATGGCTAAAATTAAGATTTAAAAAAATATTTATTCATGGTAGGTCAGCGTTGCTGGCAAGGCCAGCATTTACTGTCCACGAGGCATGAAGAAGCACTTCCTAGTAGCTGAAAACACAAGTGACCCAGAGGGTTGTGGAAGTACAATTTGAGCAAGACAGAATACGATACATTTATATTAATTACATCTTGGAATATGGGGAAAGTGGGGGAAAATGGATGTAGATGATCAGTCATAATCTGTTTGAATGGCGGATCAGGTTCACTGAGCCGAATGGCCTACCCTGCTCCCAAGTTCCAATGATCGCCTATCTAATATATTTCAACTGTAGAGAAATCCAAGTCTCGTTCATCAGAATTGAATTCACAAACTTTGGCATAAAAATGCAGCTGATTTGAGGCAGCACGGCGGCACAGTGGTTAGCAATGCTGCCTCACGGCGCCGAGTTCCCAGGTTCAATCACAGCTCTGGGTCACTGTCCGTGTGGAGTTTGCACATTCTCCCTGTGTTTGCGTGGGTTTTGCCCCCACAATCCAAAGATGTGCAGGATAGGTGGATTGCCCCTTAATTGCAAAAAATGAATTGGGCACAAAATTTTTTTTTTTTTTTAAATGCAGCTGATTTTAATCTATCTCACTCCTGAAAACAAACACACCTTTAATGTTAATCTGTGATCAGTGTCACTCTTTCTGACCACTAAAGTTTCCTGATCATGACAACTATGTATGAAGTTCAGCAGTCACACAACTGGGAGTTGAATGTTACAATGACACCAATCACACCAGGCATTAAAATATGTTTGAAAAAGTTGGAGCTGCAGACTGTAGCATACACCACCACATGCACTTCTATTGGTGTGCAACAGGAGACATTTGCAACTACTTTGAGAGCAGCACATTCTTGGCGCCACCAGAAATGGAACCTGCAGGACAATTCCTGAACAGCTACACCAAACTGTTCATACCTCACCAAAATAAAGTGCAAAATTAAAGCCAAAGTAAAACTACACCTGATAAGAGCCATACAGAGAAAATGTTCTCAAACCAATGCTTTAAGCCAAATGATGTAGACTTACTTTCAGCTATTAATATGAAAAAAAAATAGCCAGCTGCTTGTAGCTTATTTAGCTGCTTGTAGCCTACTACAGGCACATTCAAAGCAGGGGTCACGATCAGGTGGGTCGCGGGCGGGTGTCGGGAGGGTCGCGGAGCTGTCCATCGCGACGTTACCAATCGCGGGAATTCACGCGCTTAACAATGCCAGCCACGACCAGCTAAAAAAATGCGGGTGCACTGCGCAAGAGTGCCCGCTCATCAGTGCGCATGCAGCCAGAGTGTTGGGACCTGAACCTGGGGTCAAAGTGCGATAGCAGCATGGCGGCAGTTGACTGTGTGGTGATCATCGATGATGAACAAGGCTATGGCCTTCATGTTTTGCATTCCTAAACATTGCTCATGTGATCTGGAGAGTATATTCCTCATGATTTAATCATGGACAGAACTGAACGTTTGGCAAACCTCTGTGTGCTGAAGGGTGGCTATAAGTTTTTTGCTGACCTTTTCGACTACATTAAAGCATTGAATCAAAATAGTGGCCAGTCAATCCCAATGACGGTGGACTTTATCCGCTTGAAGAGTAACTAGAATGATCAGTCAACAGGGGAGCTACTCAGAGTTTATGAACTGAGGTACGAAATCCACGCTTTCCTCCTTGAAAAATTGTCCTCTCTGGCTGATTTGTTTACTAATAAAACTTGGAAGCTAACTATGTCTTACCTCTCCTCCTGTGAGTCTGATTGGAGTGAGATTGTGAGGACCAAGCAGGCTCACCTCTCGAATTAAAGGCAAGAGAAAATGGTGGGTCCCGAAGGTCGGCCGGCGTGGGTCCCGAAGGTCAGCCGTTTGGTAAAAACGGGTCCCCAGAAAAGTTTGAAAAACACTGCCTACTACTTATGAGCACCACCTTGTGGCCAATCAATCCATAGCACAGTCCTGACTGAATCACTGAGTCCGAGTTACATCCTATTTATTAGTGATTTTATTTTATTGGTTTGGGAAAAACTTCCTGAATTGTCCAATATAATTCTCCTATAAGTTGTAAAAGAAGCATACTTTCTGGCCATGGAAATAAATGCTTTTTGCCCCAGATCAAAATGATCTTCATTGGGCAGTCTAAAAACACAAAACACCAGGCAGTATTCTTACCTAGCAGCCACATGGATCAGATGAAGAATTTTCTGCTCACTGTAAATGATTAAAATGTGTACAGTAGCATTCCTTCCTCTTGATTCTTTCAAAGTGCTAAAGGCTCCACTGGATCTATTTTATTTAAACATTTCAACATATAATACACCTCTCGCACAACTGCCTTGATCCTCAAACAAGGCTGCCCCATTTCCTAGCTACCTTTAAAGCTTTATTTTATGGGATTTGTTCAGTACATGCCTTTCTATAAGGCCATGGAATTTAAGTGAGGCATTCTTATTTAAAGTAACTCTAAGTTCTTGATCTGTAAAGTGCAAATATTGTTTCATTCCAAGTCTACATCTTCCAAGTATATAACAAGTGAAGAGGGTACACAGTAGAGCGCACACCTCTGCCACGCTGTGTTCACTTAATCTTATTTCAATTATTCATCACTTCCTTGAGACTTTACCCTGCCTGATAGATGTCTATAACTATAAAGGGGGCAGCTTGGTAGCATAGTGATTAGCACTGTGGCTTCACAGCGGCAGGGTCCCAGGTTTGATTCCCGGCTGGGTCACTGTCTGTGTGGAGTCTGCACGTTTCCGGCCCCCCGTGTCTGCGTGGGTTTCCTCCGGGTGCTCCAGTTTCCTCCCACTAGTCCCGAAAGACATGCTGTTAGGTAATTTGGACATTCTGAATTCTCCCTCTGTGTACCCGAACAGGCGCCAGAATGTGGCGACTAGGGGCTTTTCACAGTAACTTCATTGCAATGCAAGCCTAATTGCGACAATAAAGATTATTAGATGCAAACTGAAGAGATTTATATTTTATTCAGAGCTCCCATCTCAATGAGGAGGTTTCAGGCTAACAATCTGCTCTGAAACCTCCGCCCACGTTCGTGGCGGAGGTAATAAATGGTCTTTCATTCAAAGAAATAGCCCAATAAAACAACTAGAAATGTTTAATTCTATGATATTAAAAGCTATATCCCCGAATTAGGCAAAGTGTAATTTTACATTTCAGCTTTTATCCCTATGTTCAATACCTGACGTTTGCGCATGTGGACTGCTTAGCTAAAATTGAAAATTCTAAGCAGCTGATTTATTCTCGTTCCCCCACCAAATAAGGTATTTAACACTTGTCACACTAGAGTTAAGCTTTTTAATAAAAGTAATGCCGACTACTCGGTATTTCTAAAGACCAGGTCACCTTTCCGTGATATTTTAAATTAATTACAAAATAAGAGATCTCCTTTCTAAGAAATGAATATAATTTACAGTGACATTTTTAGATCCGCATACATTATCAATAAAATAAGAGCTACCTACTGTATTAATTTTCTCATTTAAGATCAGGTACAAATAACAAACAAATTAAATAAACTGATCAGATTCAATACAAGTCACTTTGTTGGCACATTATAAATGAATCACAGGATATCAAATTAAAACACATTTCTTCTTAAAAAGACAAAACAGTATAATTCCATGCACCCATTTTGAATTATGTCCCTACCAATTTCAGCAAAGTACGGTTAAACTCAGATTAATTCGGAAGCAAAAGTGTTCAATGTTTTAAATTAACAAAGTAAAGATTCTTTGATTCATTGATCAGGAGCTGAATTTCTGCCACTTTGTTTTATTCAGCTTCTTTTACCAGGTGTAAAATGGCTATAATTCTTTGACTTAATGTTGTGCTCTCAACGTGTTTTTTTGTCTGATTACTTTCTTGCAAGCACTTTGGGACATTTTCTTAAAGGTATTATAACTGACTGCTGTAAGAAATAATAGGACAATTCAGGAGAAATTATAAATCAGTTCTCCAATCTTCACAAACGCATTTAAGGAGTATTGGTTAGCTTTTAAATAATTCGGGTAAATCTAGATAAATGGCATTAGTAGGTTTGGAAATGGAATTTGCTACAAATGACTGGAAATGGGAACAACTGAGTCTACAACAGTGTATAACCACAGCTAACTGTACCCATCATACATTATTTACGGTCCTTGAATATGATTGTAGAGTGGGGAAAAAAAGAGTTTGTTTATTTCAAGTCACTAATGAAGAAGTCTTAAATGTTCCACTTTAGCCCACTGGCTCTTCAAAATAAATAATAATGTTCCCCCTAAAAAATGGCCGAATCCAAGTCCACAAAAACACTTGACTGCACTGGGAACATTATTCATAAATAACCACGAATCACTGAGAGCGAAGCAAAAAATTAGTCTTTGGGTCGATTTCTTCTGGGATGAGAAAATGCATGTTTCTTGGAATCTGGTATTTGTTCATCGATGGTAACCCACTGGCCCTGCTCGTTTTTAACAAGAACACCTAAGCAGCGAACGCCATCTCCTCTCTTGCGCTTCGGAATGGTTTGACCCATAATGCTTTCCAGCATCTTGCTATTCGACAGGCTTATACAGTACAGTTGAAAGTCATTTATCACATCTTCGGTGTAGTATTTAAGGATTTCTTCCTTTGGAATCAGAGGAACACATTCCTCTTTGTGACCATGTTTCCAGTGGTACTTCTGGCAGACTTTACTGCAGTAATATGTAAGCCGACAGCGTTCACAAGAGCGGAAGTGACAGTCCAAATCTTCCAGTTCATTACACTGAGGAGAAGAGCATATAATCGGGAATGTTTCTGGTGGTTTGGTTTCTATGTCCGAAATTGTGGATACATACCTTGCTTTATGTTGATAATGCACGTAAGGATTTTTCTTGTATTCTTCAGGATTCTCCACTGCCATCATGGCTTTTCTAGCGACATGTACACCAGCCATTTCATACTCATCTTCCTGTGACAAGTACCAAATTATTTGGGGGAAGGAGGATCGATCCCAGGTTTGCTTACAAATTTGAATGTGATAATGCTCCGCCAAGACCAGCCATGCTTTAACAAGCAACCCAAGATTCAATCTTTGATCAGACATTTTCCAGGCTACTTCTAGGCAGTTAAAGATCTGTAACTGGCAAAGATACTTTATGTCATCTTCAGTGCACAAGACAAGGCAATTGTAAAGAATCTTCAAGCACTCCTGCCAGATGAAATGGCGCAAGTGTGTAATTTCACCATCAAAAACAAGCATGATGCCAATGTTTGTAACAATTCTGTATCGCTTATCCCACATTCGTCTAACACAGGGCATGTAACAAGATATTCGACGCAAGAAGCCTAAAGCCTGAAAAAATGTGGAATGTGAGTGAATCAACTTCATGCTACCTTCGGCAAAGCACTCATCTACCAGTTCAGACCACGCAATTTCGGCAAAGCGCTGCAAGAAGACATGTGCTTCTGGGCGACAGTCCTCGGCTCCATTAATAGAAATTTTCTCAAACAAATTCAGCATGATGGTATGTAGTTCTGACTGAGCCTCATAGGTGTCTTGCAGAATAAGTCTCATTATACGTTTAATCAAATTGTCAGTGGAGTCTCCAATCAGCATCTAAAATATATCACAAACAAATAACTTTCAAAACGCATGAAAAATTAAACATCAGCAAGGTAAAGGGGGTACATTTTACCAGGACAGGAAAGTTGATTGGAAACAAGACGTTTCCATTTGCATTTTTAACAGCTGGTTACATAGAACTTCATGCATGGGCAGATGTTTTTGTTGGGTATACATCCATCCTCTTGTCACATAACAGCATCAAGGCAACAACTGGGTTGCATTTTTTCTTTTAACACTTAAAGGAATATGCACAAAATAAAGGAAAAGTGGATAGTTTAAACCAGTGCTTCATAAACCAGGGTTCACAGACATCTAGGCGCCCATAGAAACTTTCCTGGAGATCTGCAAAATAATCGAGTACTAAACGAATGAGCAGCACCTTGATGCAGGCATACTGCGCGTGAGGAGGCAAGAGATGACAGTACCTTGGAGAGGAGTCCATATGGAGGAGTGGTGAAAGAGGCATTAAGATCACCAGGTAGATCCACAGTTACCAAGGTTGATGATGGGTGCCAGGTAAATTAGGCTTTGTTTAAGAGAGGGTATTTAAAAATATACATTTAAGTGCTACTTGGATTCAAAGAAAGGGCACCAAATTACAAGTTTGCCCAGGTTATCATGCTTTTTGCAGAACTGTGTGGGGTCCAGATATGAAAACGAACAAACAATGCAAGCCATTAAAAAAATGGAAAGCAGAGAGGTTAGTTTGAGTATGGTCCACAATTCTGGGACTCCATCTTACAAAAATGACAATCACCAGGCCAGAATGTTCCCTTCCAGTCAGGGAACACTTCAGAGGCTGAATGCCCTTGACTGCTGATCTCCTGGTAAGCGTTCTCCAAGGCGGCCTTGAGGACGCGCGACAACGCAGAATCGCCGAGCAGAAACTTGTAGCCAAGTTCCGCACACGTGAGTGCGGCCTCAACCAGGACCTGGGATTCATGTTGCATTACATTCAACCCCCACCATCTGGCCTGGGCTTGCGAAATCCTACCAATTGCTCTGGCATGAGTCAATTCACACATCTTTAACCTGGTGTTACCCCCATCTCTGGATATGTAAACACTTAATTAAATGCAAATGCTCGCATTCTAAACATTGTCTGGCATCTTCAAATTTGTCCATATATGTTTCTGGAACATACCTCTTCATTTACCTGAGGAAGGAGCAGTGCTCCGAAAGCTAGTGTTTGAAACAAACCTGTTGGACTTTAACCTGGTGTTGTAAGACTTCTTACTGTAAAAATGATATAGGCACTGGAGAAGGCGCTATAAAATATGCAATGACATCAGGACTGAGAAACTGTAACTTCTAGGAAAAACTGAATATGCTGGGTTCTTTTCTCTCGAAAAAAAGAAATCTAATACAGATCTTTTAAATTGTGAAAGGATTTAATAGGGTAGACATAAGGGTAGAAAACAGGGGGGGGGGGGGGGCATTATTGTCCAAAGCAGCAAGGTGGTTGTTGCTGTTTATTAATGGTGTTATTAATCTAACTGGGGATGTGAGCTGCTGAAGTCAGTCAGACAGAGAGAGAGAAAAACCGTCTCTCCGCTGCCTCCATGTCCCGCCGGGCCCGCACTTACCTCCAGCCGCTGTTTGTACGGGACGCCGTTCCCTTCCCGCTGCAACTCCAACTTCTCCATCGCAGCCGCCATCTTCGTCCCTCCCCTCCCCCCGCCTCACTGGAGCCGAGGAGGCAGAGGCCGGGCCAGGAGAAGCCCCACTCCTCCCTGCAGCTCAGCGTTGGCCTCCAGGCGCTGCTGCTGCCACCTACAGGACTGGCAGAAGAATCACACCGCAGCCAACCCTGCAAAAAAACCAACCCCAATTCCCAGCTAACTAAATACTGTGGATAAAAGCAAAATACTGCGGCTGCTGGACTCTGAAACAAGAACAGAGGAAGCTGGAAAAACTGAGACCTGCTGAGTTTTTTCTTCCTTCCGATACAGTGGAAGTTGGGGAAATCTGAATTAAAGACAGAAAATGCTTTCTATTATGTGTAATTTTTTTTTGATTCTAAGAGAGACTTATTTAGGGTTGTATTTGGTGAAATATGTACTCTCCTGACCAGTATAATCGCCTGATGCAGAATAAAACTGCCCTTACTGTGCTTCAACAAATATGCAGTAATTCCAACTAGTGGCTAGCACCCTTTGTTGCATTTTTTTTAAATTCTAGAAATCTTTCACATCTGAAGTTAAATTTCCTGCCAGTCCAGCGGGAAAAAAGCTATAAATCCATCCTCTGAGCGAGAACGCATTGTGTTCTATGTAATTGGCTAATTTAAGCCATGACCCACAGTTTTTGGGAACTGGGTTGACTCCAGATTTTCTTTTTTAAAATAAATTTAGAGTGCTCAATTCTTTTTTCCCAATTAAGGGGCAATTTAGCATGGCCAATCCACCTACCCTGCACATCTTTGTGTTGTGGGGGTGAGACCCACGCAGACACAGGAAGAATGTGCATCCTCCACATGGATAGTGACCGGGATCCTCGGCACCCTGAGGCAGCAGTGATAACCACTGTGCCAGCTGCTGCCTTGACTCCAGATTTTCTTTGATGTTGAGCCCTTGTGTCATACCAAGAGGAGATGATTTCATCCCATTAATTTGCATTGGACTCAAATTACAGGAGAAAACTGTACAAAAATAGTATTTGGGAAAAATATAATTAGACATTCAAAATTACCTGTGTAAACATTTTGCTTAGTACCAATAATTGTAATGTTTAATAGAATAAAAGTAATCGAATGCCAAAGGAACTGGAATCATCCAGTTTATAATTCTACATCATGTCAGTTGCCTAAAGCTGTCAATGCCTGACGTATTTAAATGAAAGTAAAGTTGCCATAGTCCCAGATGACCATAGGCTGCTTTCCCTTTTGAGGAGGAAAGTTGACTAGTGGTGATTTATCCTGAGGATCACCACATCTTAGGCGAGATGCAAGGTTGAGAGGGTGGGTCCATCATGAATAACCTCAGACGGTAGGGGAATATAAAATATATTTCATATTCAAATATCAAATGCTTAAATATATGGTCCTGTAACTTCTCTCATCAGAGAACAAGAAACCATGTTAAACTTGTATAAGACACTAGTTCGGCCTCGGCTGGAGTCTTGCTCCCAGTTTTGGGCGCCACACTTGGGAAAGATGTGAATGAGTTAAAGAGGCTGCAGAAAAGATTCACAGGAATGGTTTCAGGGATCAGGAACTTCAGTTATGAAGATAGCTCAGAGAAGTTGGGACTGTTTTCCTTGGAAAAGAGAAGGCTGAGAGGAGATTTGATAGAGGTCTTCAAAATCATGAGGGGTCTGGGCAAAAGTGGATAGGGAGAACATGTTCCACTCATGAAAGGATCGAGACTGAGAGGACACAGATTTAAAGTAATGGCAAAAGAAGCTAAAGTGAAACGAGGAAAACAAAATTCACGCGGGTGGCTTGGGTTTGGAATGGACTGCCTGAGAGTGTGGTGAAGGCAGGTTTAATCGACGTATTCAAAAGGGAATTAGACTGTTAACTGAAATGGGAATCTGTGCAGGATTCCAGGGAGCAGGCAGGGGAATGGCACCAGATTAATTGCTCATTTGGAGAACCTGCACAGCCACAATGGCCGATGGATCAAATGGCAGCCTCCTGTGCTGCAATAATGCTGTGATTCTGTTAGACAATGACATTTTGGGCGTGAACTAACCAAAAGGGAACAAAGTCCCTGAGCAAACGCATTTAGCCATCGCATGTTTTCTGGCACTCACAGTGCTATTCAACACATGGCTATTCAACACGACTCTCTTTGAATAAGGGGCCTGAGCGGGGAATGTGTGGCCGAGGCTGCACATAGCCCCATTTTTTACAATGTGGAGCTCCACTCGCCAGAACCTCCCTTTGTAGCGAAAGATCGGGATGCCATTTTTAAATGGCTACCCGATCTAAGATGCCCTGAAAAGAATTCCCGACCTTCCACCCAGCCCGAATGAGAGGATCCACCTCACCCCCGCCCCTGCATCCCCCAACCAGGCTACCCCGGCCCAATCCCGAACGTGCAGAAAATGTCAACTTGGCACCTTGGGAGTGCCACCCTGGCAGTTCCCCTGCTAGCTGGAAGTGCCACCTGGGTAGTGCCATGCTGGCACCCATGTGGTACTGCCAGGGTGGCAGGCTGGCACTGCCACACTGCCCAAAGGGCATGCAACAAGGGGCCTCAGATACCCTTGGAGACCCCAACGAGTGCTGTTCCGTCTGGTCCCCGTTTGTGGGAAGCAGCACCAAATGGCGCTCACCCACAGTCCCCAAGGCAAAGGGATTGAATCCCAAAGCTTCAGGTACCTCGGTAATCTGCACATCAGAGTAAGGCTTAATGCCCCGCTCTCATGTGCAGATTTGCTAAAAAGTGATCCTACCCATTGTGGGCTGGATACCCCTTGCAATGTCTCGTGAGAGCGCGTTGAATCTCGTGAGGTGTGAGAGCTGGGTAGATCCTGGAAACGAGGCCTCCCGGCTTTCACCGGCCATGCTGTGCCACGGCGAGATGCTTTTCCGTCGCAGCATGGCCAGAGGAATTTAATTTGTGAATTTAATTTTGATATGATCTTTCTTGAATATTTCCTATGTCTCTTTATTGACAGTACTAATCTGCTCACCATGTTCCTCTCTTGTTCATCCTGAGTTGCAAATATGCCATCCTACACATTCAACCTTCTCACTATCAGTATTAAAATTCATTGAGATTTCCCATGAGTTCTGTTTTTCCTTCCTTCTGCAATCCTTCTACTATCTCCAGTCTTTTTAAAACCAGGATTGGTATTTCCTTATAATTAATTTACTGATTCACCTCATTACTATTGGAAAGTGGCAAATGTGACATCTTTGTTCAAGAAAGGGTGAAAGGATATTCCTAGTCACAACAGGCTGGTCAGTTTTACATCAGTGGTAAGGATTTAGAAATAATAATCAGAAAGAAATTTAACAGGGACTTGGAGAAGTTTGAGTTAATTTATGAGACCCAGCATGGATTTGTAAAAGGAAGATTGTGTTTGGCTATTTTATTTGGTTAACAAGTTTGAGACTCGTGGAATAGAAAGTCACTTTCGGCTTGATTGGCATAAGGGCAGAAAATAGCGATGTGTCCACGTAAATAGTTGTTTTTCAGGCCCTAGGATGATCAATAGTTATGTTCCCCAAGCCAGCACCACTGCTTTTTTGATATGCCTTAGACATTGGAATACAGAGCAAACTTTGTCGATTAACCCAGCTTCTTACTTTTTATGGGGAATGTGAGCATTGCTGGCAAGGTAAGCATTTGGTGCCTCCAAATTTCCCTTGAGAAGATGGTGGTGAGCTGCCACCTTGAACCACACTGCAGTCCACCTGGTGTAGGTACACCCACAGTGCTGATGGGGAAGCAGTTCCAGGTTTTTGACCCAGCAACAGTGAAGGAATGACATATAGTTCCAAGTAAAAATGGTGTGTGACTTGGAGGGGAACTTGCAGGTCATGGTGTTCCCATGCATTTACTGTCCTTGCCCTTCTTGGTTGTAGAGGTCATAGGTTTAGAAGGCGCTGTTGAAGGGTGCTAGGTGTGGTGCTATAGTACATCTTGTATATGAAGTGTAGCAAACCAATCGACCAATACCAAAATGTATGAATCACTCGCCAAGATATAGGCCAGCAGAATGTGCAGACAAGTGGCAGAAGTGTGAAGTGATGTATTTTGGCAGCACGGTGGCACAGTGGTTAGCAATGCTTCCTCACAGTGCCAGAGACCCAGGTTCAGTACTGGGACCTCTGGTGTTTGTAATATATATAAATGACTTGGAAGAAAACGTAGCGGGTCTGATTAGCATGTTTGCGGATGGTACTAAGTTGAGGATAGTGATGAAGATTGTCAGAGCATACAACAGGATATAGATAGGTTGCAAAATTGGACAGAGAAATGGCAGATGAAATTTAACCTGGACAAATGCGAGGTGATGCATTTTGGTAGATCCAATTCAGGTGGGAGCTATAAAATAAATGGCAGAACCATCAGGAGCATAGACACACAGAGAGATCTGGGCGTGCAGGTCCACAGATCCTTAAAAGTGGCAGCACAGATGGAAATAGTGGTAAAGAAAGCATATAATAATAATAATCGTTATTATTGTCACAAGTAGGCTTAACACTGCAATGAAGTTACTGTGAAAAGCCCCTAGTCGCCACACTCCGGCGCCTGTTCGGGTACACAGAGGGAGAATTCAAAATGTCCAATTCACCTAACAGCATATCTTTCGGGACTTGTGGGAGGAAACGGGAGCACCCGGAGCATGCTTGCCTTCATCAAAGGGAGCATCGAGTATAAAAGTTCGCAAATTATGTTAGTTATCTCGAATGTTGGTTAGGCCACATTTGGAATACTATTTGCACATTCTTCCATGTCTACATGGGTTTCCTCCAGGTGCTTTGGTTTCCTCCCACAGACCAAAGGTATGCACGTTAGGTGGATTGGCCATGCTAAATTGCCCCCAGGTGGTGTTAAGGGTATTGGATGGGGAATTGGACCTGGGTGGAGTGCTTTTTCGAAGGGTAGATGTAGACTCAAAGGACCGAATGGCCTGTAGGGATTCTATGATTCTATGATCTATGAGGATTAACTTGCTGTGTACTTCCAGTAGTTTCTGCTTTTATCCCAGGTACCCATAACACATTTAAAGGAAAATCAAATTGATTGTGTCTTTACATGACATACAGTCACTAAGTAGTAAAAACTTAATTTAAAACATAAAATTGTTCCTTTACAGTTAGAATCACTGATGTGATTGACTTTAACTTCCTCTGCTCTGTATTGGAGGGAGAAGAATTTTATTCAACAAATCATAATACCTATATGGAACTATGTTTCAGTAAGGTAACTCATCCCTTTTATGTGTTCTGGTTTTCCCCTTCTTACAACCTTTCTCACTTTAGTTCTACAGGCAACAAAGTGTCAATTGTTGATATAACAGGGAGTGTTATTATAACAAGGACATTTTGTCTTTTTTAACTAATGCAAAACCAAAATACTGCTTGTAGATGTTGGAAATCTGTAATAAAAGTGGAAAATGCTGGAAATACCCAGCTGCTTTATCATAGAATTTACAGTGCAGAAGGAAGCCATTCGGCCCATCGAGTCCGCACCGGCTCTTGGAAAGAGCACCCTACCCAAGGTCAACACCGCCACCCCATCCCCACAACCCAGTAACCCCACCCAACACTAAGGGCAATTTTGGACACTAAGGGCAATTTATCATGGCCAATCCACCTAACCTGCACATCTTTGGACTGTGGGAGGAAACCGGAGCACCCGGAGGAAACCCACGCACACACGGGGGGGATGTGCAGACTCCGCACAGACAGTGACCCAAGCCGGAATCGAACCTGGGACCCTGGAGCTGTGAAGCAATTGTGCTATCCACAAGGCTACCGTGCTGCCCCTGTTATAACCTGCCTGCTTACCATTGGCTGGGGACTAATGACAATCCCACAATCCTGTGGGAGTATGAGCTTCCCCAATGAGGGGGACGGAGAAACCATTAGTAAACTCCAAGTATAAATAAAGCTGGCCAGTTTAGGAACCAGCAGGAAGGAGTGTGCAGCAAGGGAAGTTGCTGCTGCTTTTATATATATATATGTGTTATTGTAAATAAATGTTATTACTTTGTATCCTTAAAACTCGTGCTCGATTCTTCGTGGCCCTCACAAAAGCTGCAATGAGGTCTTGTGCCAGAACCCAAATTAAGAATCAATAAACAGTTTGGTGCTGAGTAACCGTCCTTTGATAGATAGCATTGTTGCTCACACTATCCATAATTTTGCTGATGATTGAGAGGCAAGGTAATTGGCCAGATTCGATTTGCCCTTGCTATTGTGGGAAGGGCACACCTGGTCAATTTTCCACAATGTTGGGTAGATGCCGGCATTGTAAACGAGAATGTGAAACGTATTGAGATAGACTTTTGTTTTTACCATTCAGGCATTAAGTATTAACTGGATAAAATGCAAATAGGAAAATCCGGTGGGGGAGGATGAGAGCACACCTGATTTTCTTCCCATTTGTTTAAATAGGGTGAAATCCAGGTAGGCTCTGCTTGTGTTCAAAGAGCCGAGTTAAATGGATAGTAAAGGCTGGTCTCATAAAACCTAATTGGTCACTTGCAGCCCAATTTTGCTGGGATCAGAAAAGAAATGTTTGTTTAGTGCTTATTTTATTGTGTAATTATTTTATACTGCAATGTGAGATATTGGTTCCCATTTATTCAGTTTTCAAGTATATATTTGCAGAATCCTTTTGTCGCAAAAGAATATTATCAGCCGATAGTGACATTTAATTGACTTTTCCAGATATCCCACTCAAAATATCGAACGTGTAGGTGTCAAAGTGTCTGATCACTTGATTGTTTTGCTGAGACTGTGACAGTTTGTTTCTGTTTTAACATCTTTAATACCAGACAAGAATGTGGAGTTGCGATGCCCAAGCGCCTTATCACTGGTAATCAGTGCAGGCAGACTGGAGGCAGGAGACAAAAAGAGCACCAGAAGCAGACTAGATTGATTGTACATAAATAAGTCTTACCTACCTGTTATTTACTTTGACATAAGTTAATAGGCTGCAGTGTCTCTGTGGAACCATTTTTATTTAATGCCAGCGAAGCATGTCGGTGCTGTGAGTTCTACCTACCAAGTTGTTTTGGGACCTGTTTTCAAAAATTACATTTAACACAAATTGAGAAATAGCAGCAATTGTTCATTTAACAGTTATGTCCTATGTATATATTAAGAAAACCTATTGCAAACTACGTTGATTGAACCAGTGTTTAACTTTTAAGCTTGGAATATATTAAAATGGCAGAATTGTGGCCAAGTAATTTCAATGGCAGTGTGTCATTCACTCAATAAGGCTGCTTTTATGATGGTAATACTGCATTTCAGAAAGTGACGTCTGTGAGTCAGTTAAGTTGCTAACTTAAGCTCCTTCACTCAGGCGACAGACTCACTGGTCAGTGAAGAACTATGCCTATGAGTCTGCCACTTGGATACAGGAGCTATACTTAGGATGGTAAACAGTGGCAGCTATGGTTGCCAACACTCCAGGATCAGCCTGGAGTCTCCAGGGATGGAAGATGAAATTCCAGGATACTGCTGTGTGCAACCCTGGTGAAATATCTCTGGGTTTTAAAAAATATTGTTCGTTTTGTCAGTTTCTTTGAACATATCTCTTTACCAGATGTAAAAATAGACAGTCAAACATCATCCAACTGGGCAATGAGTCTTAATGGCTTTCCACTTATTGTCGGAAGGCAGTACATCACAAGCATGTGTGTGTTGGCCGACTAATGGCTGGAGCATGGGGGCAATTCATGTTACTCATGCTCCTCATTCAAGGGTGTCAGACTAGTACCAGCTCCTGCTGCAACCTGAAGGTGCTGTAATTTGCTAAGGCCAGCAATTAGGAAGGCATTTTTTATTTTTAAATAATAATAATATTTATTAGTGTCACAAGTAGGCTTACATTAACACTGCAATGAAGTTACTGTCAAAATCCCCTCGTCACCACACCGAGGCGCCTGTTTGGGTACACAGGGAGAATTCAGAATGCTGAATTCACCTAACAAGCAAGTCTATCGGGACTTTCATAGAATTTACAGTGCAGAAGGAGGCCATTCGGGCCATCGAGTCTGCACCGGCTCTTGGAAAGAGCACCCTATCCAACCCCACACCTCCACCCTATCCCCATAACCCAGTAACCCCACCCAATACTAAAGGCAAGTTTGGACACAATGGGCAATTTAGCATGGCCAATCCACCTAACCGGCACATCTTTGGACTGTGGGAGGAAGCCGGAGCACCCAGAGGAAACCCACGCACACACGGGGAGAATGGGCAGACTTCGCACTGATAGTGACCCAAACCGGGAATCGAACCAGGATCCCTCGTGCTGTGAAGCAACAGTGCTAACCACTGTGCTCCTGTTCCATCAAATGTGTCTTCTTGGTTGCTGACTTGCGCAAAACCATACAAAATTACTTTTGGTTTGCAACACAATGTAGAAGATGCTTTAAATAACGTCAATATAAAAGCTGCTCAAGAGAGTTATGAGACACACTGTTTTAATCCTCAGTATCTTGGTCGGGATTCTCCGAAATCCCGGCCAAGTGTTGACGCAGGCGTAAACAATGGAGTTACAGGGATAGGGCAGGGGAATGGCCTATGTAGAATGTTCTTTCGATGGATGGGCACTGTAGGGATGCTATGAGTCTGGTCCAACACACTCCTGGCTGGCCACCCATTCTCCACCTTTCATGAACCTGAACTAATCCAAAACTCTGCTGTCCAAGCCCTGTTCAGCCATTATCCCTGTGGCTATTTACCTATACTGGCTCCTGGTCTTGCAAAAAATCACCTAAATCTTAAAAGTCTCAACCTTCTTTTCAAATTCCTCCAACAACAACAAATTGCATTTATGTAGTACCTTTAACTGGTCAAACAAATCAAGCTGTGACAGCCTGAGCATAAGTGGTTTAATTTTCAACCTTCTTTTCATAGCATTGATAACTTTGGGTGGATTTCCTGGTGCAAAGTCATAAAATCAGAGGATGTTTATGCCATGTCAGCAGCTGAAATTGGTGATCGGTTAAAAAAAATATTCTCAAAGTTCTCACATGGAGCACCAAGTTTATTGCTACAAAATACTTTCCTTCCATCCATCTCACGCCATTGGGCACATGTCCCAGCAATAGCAGCAATGGTGCACATAACCTCAACCCCAGCATTTAGGATGGTGATTTGACCTGAAGCAGAATGGGGGTGGCCTGAATATCCTGCCCAGCACTATTCTGGGAGGAGAGTGAAATTCCAGGAATTTCAGGAATTTGTGAATTTAAAATAGGATCATTAGGACAAACCAAATAGGATCATTGCTGATAAAGAATGATAAATAACTGGAGTCACTATGATACTCACCATTAAATCCATTGGAATATTTTGTTTCTACAACACAATCTTTCTTCATAACCTTTTGCCATCACAGCAACCATCTGTTCACTTTGACCAGCTACAGTAAATCAAATATGTGTGGATTTTTCAGTTAATTATCATATATAATTGTGGGGCAGTCTCCTTGTTGTCTGTCACTTCTAACACAACGGTGTTAGCAGCTGCAGTTGGCAGAATGGAGACAATTAGAAATGTATTACCCAGTTAAGAACATGAAGGTAGAAATCAGGCAGATGAGAGATAAGCCCCGACCTACACTGAATGCACTTTTTACGGCACGTTTCAGACAAATACTACTGCTTTTTTTTTTAAACTGCTTTCAATTTAAACATTAGACTTTTATTTGAAAAGAAAGAATATGCAGAGTTGGGGGGAAAGGCAGGAGAATGGAACACAAGGAGTTGCTCATTTGGAGAGCTGGGCCAAATGGCCTCCTTCTGTGCTTTAACAATTCTGTGATTCTGTGGAGAAAAAAGATTTTGCATTTTGTGTTTCAATAGCTTAGTTCGCAGCGCAGCCACAGGTATTCCTCTACCAACTGTTTGCACAGCTAAGGTGGCTTACTTACCCTGATCCAGTTTTGCGACTTAGAATAAAGTTCTAGCTTTAATCATGTAAATGACGGGAGCGGGGGAAGTGCGGAGAAATGGTACATAAGTCATTTTCTCACTATTGGAAAAATAGAAGTGTCAAATGTAAAAGTGCCTACCGATAGGTCTTCTAGTTTCTCCACGCCTTAGTTCAATTTCTGTAATGTGTGTCTGAAGAACTGTATAGCAGTGAGTAGCATAATTGGGTCACTGGCTGTGCAGAGTCTGCACGTTCTCCCCGTGTCTGCGTGGGTTTCCTCCGGGTGCTCTGGTTTCCTCCCACAAGTCCCAAAAGACAGGCTTGTTAGGTGAATTGGACATTCTGAATTCTCCTTCAGTGTACTTGAACAGGCACAGGAGTGTGGCGACTAGGGGCATCTCACATTAACTTCATTGCAGTGTTAATGTGAGCGGACTTGTGACAATAATAAAGATTATTATTATATATTTGGCCTGAAAATATAACGGGCATATCTTCTGAAAGCTTAAGCGACATAGCTGAACACCACAATGATTGAAAATGAATCCATTTTTACTTAATGGTGCATTGCCAGAATCATTTTGTTGTTAAACTATTTTATACTTCTTTTATATTGGCGCCCAGAATGATCATGGTAGGTAAACTTACTTGTAGCAGTTGTTTGAGATTAGCATTATTTGAACTGTTAGCCACTGGGATTGTGCTCAGTTCATTTTAGGTGTTTAAGAAATTGATCCACAGATTCCTACAGTGCAGAGGAGGTCATTCAGCCCATCGAGTCTGTCCGACCCTCTGAAAAAGCACTCTATCTCGGTCCACTCCTCTGTCCACCCTGCCCTATCCCAGTAACTTAACCTGCATAATCCTGAACACTAAGGGGCAATTTAGCATAGTCAATCTACCTAACTTGCATATCTTTGGACTGCGGAATGAAACCGGAGCACCCGGAGGAAACCCACGCAGACATGGGAGAAGGTACAAACTCCACACAGACAGTAACCCGAGGTCGGAATCGAACCTGGATCCCTGGCGCTGTAATGCAGCAGTGCTAACAACTGTGTCACCGTGACACCCCTACTCTTGAAATTCTGGTCACAGTAAAGTGACATCCATGAACCAGCCCTCCACAATAACATTTCACAAATGCCCCCCTTATGCATACGGAAGAACTATAGACAATTTTTTCTAATTCTAAAAAAATAGTCTCAATGCTTCAACAAGATCAGCTGTGCCACCTCCATATGCATTAAGAAGGAGGTACAGTTAATTTGAAGTTGTTACATTGTTAATGTTCTTTCAAACGTCAGATCTTTGTGTGTACATAGCTTGTGATCCGGGAGTGCTGACTCGGCATCTACTCTGGCACACTTACTTTTAAAAATGTATTCTTGGGCAGCACGGTAGCGCAGTGGGTTAGCATTGCGGCCGCACGGCGCCAAGGTCCCAGGTTCAATCCCGGCTCTGGGTCACTGTCCAGGTGGAGTTTGCACATTCTCCCCGTGTTTGCATGGGTTTCGCCCCCACAACCCAAAAATGTGCAAGCTAGGTGGATTGGCCACGCTAAATTGCCCCTTAATTGGAAAAAATGAATTGGGTACTCTAAATTTTTGTTATTCTTAAGATTCTTAAGATGTGGAGGACACCACGTTTGTTACCAATTCCTGATTGCCCTGCGGGCATTAAGAGTCAACCGCAAAATGTGAAACTTAAGAATACAGATCTTGTAGTCCAGACTGGATAAGGGCAACCGGACTTTTTCCTCTTCCCTGCCAACAATAATAGACAAGGTTTCTTTTTTAATAATATTCCCACCAGTTCATTTTCATTTTTCTCTTGCACCAGCTACCAATGAGATTTACTCAGCTCCATTACACAATTTGTTGTGGTGGGATTTGAACTCTTGATCTTCCAGTTGCTCGTCCAAAATCACAATCACAAGAAGAAATTACCCTTTAATTAAGTATGTAATATTTATAAGTGTAAAGGCTCACACTTACTTTTTCTTCTACTGGTGGTGTAATTAATCTTTTCCTGACACAGCAGCCAGATCCCTAGCATAATGCTGCCCCTGTAGATGGCATCAGCCACATTGGGCAATAACCTTCAATGACCTTCTGAACATGATGGAGAAAAAGAGCATTCCTGTAAACGCTGCTCAGTAGTCTCATGGTTCAAAGCAGGGTGGTCTAATGCGACTATTCCTCCTTACTGACATGGCTGGTGCTGTTTTTTTTCAGTTGCTCCCGTTCCCAGAAAAAAACATTCTCCTTGCCACTTGAAACTTCGTTCCAAATTCTGGGCTTTCCAGATAGGAGAATTGTTGACATTAATAGAAAAAGGGCTGTATAACATCCTTACTTTTACCACTCGGGAAAAAATCCTCTGCTCCCGGATCAGTGACAAGTACCCTTTGATTCAAAACTGGCATAAAATAGTCATTACTGTGGCATTCCTATGGAATTCCTGACATCTGTCCTCCATTCTAAGTTGGATACATTCCGTCAGGTGTGTGACCCCTATCTCAAATTTATAGGTTCCATTCAGTCTGACCTGCTCCTGCAAGGTTTCCCATGACCTATATTGCAAGGCTTGATCTTGCTATACCTTACTATAACCTAGAAGATCTGCAACTATTCCCTCATTGTTTTAATAGAGAGACACCCTGCTCTGCAAATTTCCTGATTTTAGTTGGTGGATTCTGAAGCCAAAAACTGATTTTGCAAAAGCTGCCAGATTTATTTTATTTTGAAAGGAGATATGCTCAAATTTGGATTGTTACTTGTGCATTCATTGCAAATCTGGAGATAGAAATTATTTCAGCAATTTATCTTTGAAGTTCAAAAACTGTCAAAATATAAATTGACGTGAACCCAATGGTCATAATATTTTGATAATTCTCTTTAAGCATTTGTTATATTAGCTAACTTTCCAAGTAGATCGATTGGGTATCTCACGATAACTTTCAATACGTAACACTGAACAGGATTTTTTAAAATTTCAGACATGTTTTTGTAACCAATCCCACTTTCACAGGTCTGCTGGCAGTGAATGCATTCAGCGCACTCTCAGTGGTAATGCACTGTTTCATTCAACCAAATACAGCAGATCACTGGTTCAGCAAAGTCCATTGAGTTGTAACTTGGCCCCTGTCCACCTCTCCCTTACTTCTCTTAAAACCCTCCTTAAAATCCATGTGATTTATTAGGTCAACTCTCACCAAAGAGAGAGTTCTAGCTCAGCTGCTGTTTGTTATCTTACTTCCCTTTAGTAGCATAGGGTATTTTTAATATTAAAAATACTATATAAATGTATGTTGTAAATGTATGTAAAAAATATTATTTCATAGGATGCTAGAATTGTAACTGTACATTTATAGTCAACCTCGAACCCAGCCATATCCACTCGCTATGCATGTAACACAAAGTAAACATAATACTCACTGCTGTTGCCTCTTAACCAGCATACAATGGATGTGTCTGACTGGATTAAGAATACATTATCATTTTTTCAAATTAGTTTTAAAAAAGGGGGATCGTTTAAAATTTACAGCCAGCAAATATCTTAAGAAAATTACAACAATGAAATTATAAACATCCTGAATTGAATGGGTGGGGAAGAGAGCCACCAATTACTATACCTGAATGTGAAGAATCTGCAAGACAGATAAGGAGGGAGTGGGACTGACTATTGTTGAATGCACTTAGCAATGAAGTGTGAATACTTCAGTTGTTTATAAATGTTTAATCAGATCTGCCTCACGTTTTCAATGGTGAGGGAGCCATGCATTCATGACCTCTGTCTTGGGTCAGGCGTCTGCCTGCCAGTCCAGGCACAATATGGCTTTATCCTCATTTTTAAAATTAAACACTGGAGAATGTTTATGACACCATCAGTTATAATTTGAGAATAAAGATATTAATATTTTATCTTTCTCTGAACAATTTTGAATCTATGAATTGTGACAATATTGCTGTGAAAAGATCACATTGAGTGTTGCATTTTTAAAGATTCTGGGTTACAAATTATTTGCATTACCTTTGCCCAGTTAGCAAACCTCTTGATCAGAAGATTCTGAGCTTGAGTTTCATACAGGGAGAAAAACTGAGGGTGGGCTTTATTGCCAGAATTGCTCTCCTTCCAGTGAAATGTTTAAAAAGGCCCCATTTATGGATTTCATTGATTCAGATGGGAATTAAAGGTTATATGGTACTATTTAAAGAGGAAGTGTGGCACCAAGGTTGGCACTGCTGCCTCACAACACCGGGACCCGGGTTCGATTCTGGCCTTGGATAGTCTGTGCGGAGTTTGTATGTTCTCCCTGTGTCTGCGTGGGTTTCCTCCAGGTACTCCGGTTTCCTTCCACAGCCAAAGATGTGCAGGTTAGGTGGATTGGCCATGCTAAATTGCCCCTTAGTGTCCAAAAGGGTAGGTGGGATTATGGGAATGTGGTGGGCCTAGGTGGGTGCTCTTTCAGAGGATTGCTGCAGACTTGATCCTGTGAGACCCCTGTGCTATCGTGATGCCCACAAAACATTTAAGAATCACAATTCCACGCTTGGATTGGAAATAGATTTAATCCAGGTGAAACATTAAAAACAGACCTGTGGCAAACCATGTTCAGTAACTGTGCTCTTGAATGAGAACATAAAACCCAGCAATTACACATCAATATCAAGTTATTAACTTTCGCACAAGTGACTATAATAAAGGGCGGCACGGTGGCACAGTGGTTAGCACTGTTGGTTCACAGTTCCAGGGTCCCAGGTTCGATTCCCAGCTCGGATCACTCTCTGTGCGGAGTCTGCACGTTCTCCCCGTGTCTGCGTGGGTTTCCTCCGGGTGCTCCGGTTTCCTCCCACAAGTCCCAAAAGACGTGCTGTTAGGTGAATAGGACATTCTGAATTCTCCCTCTGTGTACCCACACAGGTGCTGGAGTGTGGCGACTAGGGGCTTTTTACAGTTAGCCTACTTGTGACACTAATAAGGATTATTATCAGATTATTAATTACCCTCAAGTCGTTTATTTAAATGAGTAACAATTGAATTTATTAAATTATTTAAACACTAAAAGCATGTTAAATTAAAACGTGAAACGTAATATCCAATGGAAAACCGTCAGTGTGATGTTTCAAAAGTGGCTGGGCCTATTCTTCATTCCTATCGAACATTACACTGAAGCTTCCTGTCACAAGTATACTACTTCAGATCTATGTTTAACTCTACTTCAGTACCAGTCCCAAGTACAAAGGTACAGGTTAACAGGTTCTATTTGAAGAAACTGCAAATAAATTGTTCCAATATTCAATATATAATTACTTATTACACCGGGTGGTATCGCTATCTGAAATGTTATGCTCCTTTGGTAAGAAATTGAAATGTCTTCAATCTTCCTGCTCTGCAAAGCTTTGTCATACCTGCTTGCTGGGGCACCAGACGTTAAACGGTCTTCAAGAGTCAGAAAGATGTCTCCAGGGTGATACTACTACTCAAGACAAGAGACGCGGAGACAATTAGCCCTGGCAGAAATGTCTTCACTCGGCCAATTCATTCTTTTGTTTGATTTCTCGCATAATGCCATTTGTCAAAACACGGCGGGGCCAAATGGCTTCCTGGAGTCCGTCTGTCTGTCTGTCTGCTGAAGGTTAATGCGCAGGATTTCTGAAATCGAACTTGGAATCTGTGTTTATTTGGGATTTCATTTTAACACTGAGCACAATCCAGAGACACCTTGCGAATTAAAACAAAGAGAATGTAGTCAATCTCAGGGTGCCGAGCCGGGACATATGAATCGGTGCAGTCTGCAGAGGTGTTCTGTCGAGAACATCCGCCTTCACAAGTCATCACAACCATCATCTGGATGGAGATTAGAGTTGAAGTTTATCTGAAGTACTTTGACGGGTGACTGATAACTGACAGATCCTTGGAGATATAAATACAGCAACAAGCCAGGGAGCGGGAAAACCCTCCCTCCCGGAATCTCCCTCTGTGGTGGCTGCTGAGAGATGCCAGGTCTGACGAGGGGATGTGTCCTGTCGCTCTTGTGTGTCCCCTGGTTTGTGCTGCGGACACATTGCTTTGACATCGGATTATCGACCAAGTGCGTGTCCGTGCCGAAGGAGATGGGACTGTGCCAGGATGTGGGGTACTCCGAAATGAGGCTCCCCAACCTGATGGGTCACACGACGTTCGGGGAGGTTATCCCGAGGTCGGCGGAATGGGAGCCGCTCCTCCGCACCGGCTGTCACTCGCAGGCCGCCACTTTCCTCTGCTCGCTCTTCGCTCCAGTCTGCCTCGCCACGTAAGCGCTCCCCACCCCGGCAGCTTCAAGCCCCTTGTTTGGTTACTCCTGGTAATGTTACTCTCTGATTGTGGTGGCGGGGACGCTTCTGGAGGGCTGTGGGCAGCTTATTACCGTGAGGGTGTCTTTGTGCCGGAGAGGACATTTTGAGAGGATGTTTCCAGCCCTGGGACATGAGTAGCTCTGAGGAAAGACTGGGACAGAGGGGGCTGAGGGGGAATTTGTCTGAGATGGACGAAGTTATGAGGGGTCTGGGTAGAGTGAACTGGATGAACCTTTTACCTAAGCAAAAGGGCCAGTGACTGGGAGGGGGGGGGGGGTCAGATTATGGGGTGGGGGAGTGGATCTAGGGAGAGTGCTCTTTCGGAGGGTCGGTACAGACTCGATTGGCCGAATGGACTCCTTCTGCACTGTTGGGATTCTATGGTTTAAAGGGGAGATGATGATTTCCCCCCCAACCAGACAGTGACTTAGAACTCACTGCCCTAGGAGAGGCAGAAACTCTCTATTCATCTAAAAGGAATCTGGATGTGCACCTGCAGGTTAGTGACCTGAATCCTGGGATGTGGGGTTGGGGCGAGGACCTCGTTGTTCACTGGCGCAGACACAATGGATCAAGTGGCCGCTTGCTGTGCCCTAAACCTTCTATGGTTCTGAGAACACCGGCCTGACAAAATGTGTACAGTACGAAGTTTTACAACACCAGGTTAAAGTCCAACCGGTTTGTTTCAATGTCACTAGCTTTCGGAGCGCTGCTCCTTCCTCAGGTGAATGAAGAGGTATGCTCCAGAAACATATATATAGACAAATTCAAAGACGCCAGACAATGAATTTGTCTATATATATATGTTTCTGGAGCATACCTCTTCATTCACCTGAGGAAGGAACAGCGCTCCGAAAGCTAGTGACATCGAAACAAACCTGTTGGACTTTAATCTGGTGTTGTAAAACTTCTTACTGTGCTCACCCCAGTCCAACGCCGGCATCTCCACATCATGACACAATGTGCAACATCGCTTCGTGACTCGAGTAGTTAGTGAACATTTGAGAATATTAGCAGAGCTAGCATGTCCATTAACAATGTCCCCATTGCATCGTTCCAGGTTCATCCAGCCCTGCCGGAGTATGTGTGTTGCTGTGAGGGACAATTGTCGCCATGTCCTCGCTTGCCACGGGCAGTCGTGGCCCGATGCCTTTGACTGTGATCGATTCCCAGCCGATGAAGACACCTGCCTGACGTCGATCAATGCAGAGTCTGCGGCTTATCGCAAATGTGAGCCACTTCAATGATTAGATTGCGTTGTCTACCGCGAGCGGATCGACTTTTCACTCCCGAACGACTGAATTTGAAATATGCTCGTTTTAAAACCGGCTATTGTTTTAGTTTTGTTTAAATCACTATCAACTGTTACAAGTGTCCTTGTTTCTGTTATTCTCAGTTTTCCCGAAACCTACTTGCCAGGGCTGCCCCGCTACAGAGGAGCCAGGTGCACACAAAAGAGTTTTGCAAACATTTTGTCAGAACAATTTTGGTAAGTTTCCTGGGAGCGCCGGGGGTGACAACGGGAAACTAACCAGTTGCAAAATAAAAAACAAAGTCCTTTGACTTGAATAACATTTGTCCTGACAATAAGTGCTGATTGTTGTTCCTTGTCCTGCCCACAGCTGTGAAAGTGACACTGGCCAGGAGGAAGGGCGCCACGGGAGTTTCCGAGTACGATGTGCAAGGGCGGGTGGAGATGATCAGCCCCGGGTCGCTGTTTCCCTTTGGGACACGCACCATTATTCAGCAGTGGCTCCTGATCAATGCAAACTGCGCCCACACCATGATACAGAGCAGCAACCGAGGCGCGCAGTACGTCCTCATCGGCAATGTCCGCGATGCCAACATTATAGTCAACAAAATCTACTTGTGGCACAAAAGGGACACGCAATTGACGCTCGCCGCTCGCAAATGGAAACAACATAAATGCTCGAAGGATGCTTGACCTGCAATGTTGTCGGGTACATTAATGCACTCCTCTTTGGCTACTCTCCAAATATTGTAAATATAAATGTTTAATATTGTAAACGAATGTACATCTGCCATGGCTTGTAAACGTGTAGGTTGGAATTATACTATTGGCCTGTCAAAGATATAACTTTATTAGAAGCTATGTTGTGTATATAATTGCGGAAATATCTTGCTGTATATAAATTCTTATAAATGCGATGCTCTACTGTTTCCTTTACTTTCAGTGATGGTCCTGTAAGTAACTAGTAACCTCCGGTATTGATGGGAAACTTTATGCAAGAACAGGCGTCCGGTTAAAACCCCAGAGATTCAAAATATGCTGCCCCAGTTGTGGAGCTGTGCCATTAACTCTGAAAATGATGTCTCACTGTTGAAGTCCATAGAATCCCTAAAGTGCAGAATGACACCATTCGGCCCACCGAGTCTGCACCGACCCTCTGAAAGAGCACTCCATCCCCACTCCCCCACTCTATCCTGTAACCTGAACATCTTTGGACACTAAGGGGCAATTTTAGCATGGCCGATCCACCAAACTAACCTGCACCTCTTTGGACTGTGGGAGGAAACCGGAGCACCCGGAGGAAACCCAGGCAGATACAGGGAGAAGATGCAAACTCCAGATAGTAGAATCATTGCTATTTCAATTTTAACTATGCGGTGATAATCAATCACACTTGTCGCTGAAGATTAATTTACAAATGTGGGGGTTCATTCATTGAAGTTTTAACTGTTGGAGGTTTTAAAGATGCAAGTCTTTCAGTTTTCCTTTCTGTCCCTTTCTTAATCCAATCTTTTTCTCATTGTATTGTCCACGTGTGCCAGCCCTGGTCCTGTCTTAATTGAAGTCTTAGTGATGGACGCCATGCCCTGCGACAGCAAACGCAGGCCAATTAATTTCTATTACCCATCGACATTCCAATATGACCACAGATCACAGCTATTATTTACTGTCAATCTTGTTCCTGTAATCGGAAGTAGAAACACACACAGTTACATGGGGAACAATGAAACACAGGGCAACTCCGTGATATGAACAATCAGCGAAATGCAAAGTTAAAATCAGATGGAGCAAGAATCAGGATTCACTTTGGACATGATCAGGAAATTACACGCAAAATTATTTTAAATTAGTGATAATGAGGTTAGGCTTCACATGTCGGCTAAAATTCGGTTGCATAAAAGTTTGGACGCAACTGGCCAGTGTAAATAACTTAACCCCGAGTCCTTTTATTCTTTTCGGAAGTATCATAGAACATACAGTGTAGAAGGAGGCCATTCGGCCCATCGAGTCTGCACCGACCCACTTAAGCCCTCACTTCCACCCTATCCCCATAACCTCGCCTAACCTTTTTGGACACTAAGGGCAATTTAGCATGGCCAATCCACCTAACCTGCACATCTTTGGACTGTAGGAGGAAACCGGAGCACCTAGAAACCCATAGGAAAATGTGCAGACTCCACACAGACTGTGACCCAGCAGGGAATTGAACCTGGGACCTTAGCGCTGTGAAGCCACAATTCTAGCCACTTGTGCTACCATGCTGCCCAATGTATCCCTCAATGTTTTTAACAGTAAGAACCTGGAGACGTTCAATTCGCTGAATAAGCCTCTTTAGTGATGGCATCCAGTCCTCCATTTGTAAACAATCTTATTCGCAATCACTGAAAACTCCATTAAAAAAAGAAATGATACACTCATACAGTACAGAAGAGGCCCTTTGGCCCATCGAACCTACAGGACAAAATAAAACTAGCACTAACCCCACTTCCCAGTACTTGGCCCATAACCTTGGATGTTATGACATTTCAAGTGCTCCTCCAAGAACTTTAAAAAAAAAATGTTTTTATTAATGCATTTGAAAATTTTATAAAAATAACATTAACAATGACATCAACATGGAGTAATAAACATTTCCCCCCCCCCATCCCAATCTTCACACACCCCAACCATAAAACAACAATCCAGCCCTCCCCCTCCTTGGAATACTGCATCTGCTGACATTTTAATTTTCCCCGAGAAAGTTGATGAACGACTGCCACCTCCAGGTGAACCTGACCATTGACCCTCTTAAGGCGAACTTTATCTTGTCGAGACTGAGAAACCCAGCCATGTCACTAACCCAGGTCTCTACACTCGGGAGCTTCGAGTCCCTCCTCATTAACAAGATCCGTCTCCGGGCTACAAGGGAGGCAAAGGCCAAGACGTTTGCCTCTTTAGCCCCCTGAACGCACGGCTCTTCCGACTCTCCAAAGATCGCTACCTCCGGACTCGGCACCACCCGTGTTTTTAGCACCATGGATATTGCCTTAGCAAAACCCTGCCAAAACCTTCTGAGGTTCAGGCATGCCCAAAACATGTGGACATGAGTTGCTGGGCTTTCCGAGCAACTCGCACACTTATCCTCTACCCCGAGAAACTTGCTCATCCGGGACGTTGTCATGTGTGCCCGGTGGACTACCTTGAATTGTATTAGGCTAAGCCTGGCACATGATGAGGAGGTATTAACCCTGCTTAGGGCATCCGCCCATAGATTCGCCACTATCTATCCTCCTAGCTCGTCCTCTCACTTGCCCTTGAGCTCCTCCACTGGAGTTTCCTCCGCCTCCGAAAGCTCCTGGTAAATATCTGAAACCTTCCTCTCTCCCACCCAGGTACTGGAGACTATCCTGTATCCCCCGTGGCGGCAGCAGCGGAAAGGCCGGCACATGTTTTCTCAGGAAATCTCACACTTGTAAATACCAAAACCCGTTTCCTGCTGGCAATTCCAAATTTATCCTCCAAGGCTTTCAATCTGGGAAAGCTCCCACCTATAAATCATAGAATTTACAGTGCAGAAGGAGGCCATTCGGCCCATCGAGTCTGCACCGGCTCTTGGAACGAGCACCCTACCTAAGCCCACACCTCCACCCCAGCCCCATAACCCAGTAACCCCACCCGACACTAAGGGCAATTTTGGACACTAAGGGCGATTTAGCATGGCCAATCCATCTAACCTGCACATCTTTGGTCTGTGGGAGGAAACCGGAGCACCCGGAGGAAACCCACATTTCCCAAATGTTTCCACACACACCACTGCACCTAAGAAATAGAACGCAATTGAAGAGCCTTCCATGCCTGGCAGGATCTCACAACATGGCCCTTGCGGTGCATCCTAGTCTTCTTAGCAGTGCCTTTTTTAGCAAATCGATCATCAAACTGGCATAAAAGGTTGCGGAAAATACGGGAATAAAGGTTTTGAAAATTATATTTCATATTGCCTGGCCTTTTGCACTGGTTCAGCCAATTCCAGACAGATTGCCAATAATATTACCAACATCGTGGTGTGTGCACCAGCATTTTAATAAAATGTCCAATTAAGGGGCAATTTAGCGTGGCCAATCCACCTGCACATCTTTGGGTTGTGGGGTAGGCCTATGGGGAGAACGTGCAAATTTCACATGGACAGTGATCCAGGGCTGGATCGAACCGGGGTCCTCGGCACCGTGCTAACCACAGCGCCACCGTTGTGACCTGCACCATCACAATAATCTTTATCAGTGTCGCAAGTAGGCTTATATTAACACTGCAATGAGGCTATTGTGAAAATCCCCTAGTCGCCACACTCTTGTGCCTGTTCGGGTACACTGAGGGAGAATTCAGAATGTCCAATTCACCCAACAAGCACGTCTTTCGGAACTTGTGGAAGGAAACCGGAGCACCCGGAGGAAACCCATGCAGACAAAGGGAGAATGTGCAGACTCCACAGAGACAGTGACCCAAGCCAGGAATTGAACCCAGGTCCCTGGCGCTGCAAAGCAGCAGTGCTAACCACTATGCTACCGTGCCACCAGCATTTTTAAAGAGAGTAACCAGACTTAAATGATTGTGAATTACTTTGGGTGGGGTTTAATTAGTTTCAGTCACTTTAGTTTGGTAAATTAAACATTTTTTTAAATAGGAAAGAATTTCTAAAACATGCTGACTAGTGTGCCTGGGTACATAAGAAAATGGGGACAATTTGAAGGGCCCAACAGAAACAGCGATATCTCACAATCTTGATTGAGGCTGTTGCCCGTTTTGTGGACAGGATCTATTTCAGGCAAAAATAATTCTTGAATCAGAGTAAAAGATGACGAAAACACGAAAGGAAAACACATGGGTCATAAAATTCCCCGGACTGAGCGCAAAGCGAGCAGAGAAAAACAAAATTCCAAAAATAACCAAGTGACTTCCTGCAAGATTTAAAAAATATATACTTTTATTAGTTTTTCCATTTTTATAAATAACGCAACAAACCCTCAAAACTGATACAGTACACACCTTAAATGCTTCTTGTTGCTCTTTTTAGCCTTAGTTTATTAGCTCTGATTACGTCACCTTTGCTCACGAGTCGCCAAGTATCTTTCTGATACCGCCATGTGGTTCAAGTTCAAGTTATGATTAATAAGTCAGCACAACGCTTAGGAAGGATTAAAACAACGGTCATTTATTATATACAACAAGCAATATTCATACACTAATACTACTATCTATATAATAAACCTATCACTACTGGCCAATACTTAACTTAGTGAGAGCCCACCAGGTCAGGGAAACGAATGGCTTGTCCAATCGGATCTGGCCCGTGGGATTCAAAAGGCTGCTACAGGTCGGTGGCTAGGTGTCTCTATCGGATAGCGATCGCTGGATTCAAACTCACAGTTGCCGGTTGCTGTTCTTGCGAAGGTCTCGAGCAGGCGAAAAGGAGAGAGAGCGAGATCTGAACTTGGCCCCTCACTTTTATAGGGCCCAGGGGCTTCCCGCCTCCCGGGGCGGCCCTTGACCCTGAGTCCCAAGTGATTGGATTTGTCCCCAATCCCTGGGGTCGATGTGTCGAATTGCGAGGCGATTCCTCGATCGGGGGGTGGTCGTTCACCTGTCTTTGTTTCGGCCACTGCAGGCGCCGACAGGTCTGGCCCGGTATTCAATTGCTAATATGTTGCAATTGTTCCCGGGGATAGCCGATTTAACTGCAAATGTCTGGGTTGATGGGCTGTTGATAGCCCTGAGCTACGATCTGGGCCAACTTCCCCAGAGCCGAATATGCAATACTGTCTGCAGCTGCCTGTTTGTGTCTTGTTACCTGCTTTTCCCAGAAGCCTTTCTGGTTAGCCATTTCAAACTGGGTTTTGGCCAGATTAATTGGGACGCAGCCATTTTACGTGGCTACATTCTGCATACATGAATACAGAAAAAGACAGGAGATCAATGGAGTCGGTTCAGCTTAATCATTCAACTTTGTGCCTCCGATTATTCAATACAAAAAAATCAATGAACGGATAAACCATAAGATAGGGGAAGAGGAAGAGGCCATGTAAACATGGTGTACATGATCATGTGTAGCCATTTCAAGACAGTGCTACATACCTGATGGAAAACAGTGTTAGAGCAAGTCAGACATTACAGAACCTATAAATTTGAGATAGGGGTCCCATACATTTTGGAATGCATCCATTTGGACGGAGTATGCACGTTAGGAACGCCACTGCAATCTATTCCATGATAATTTTATGCCCATTCTGAATTGAAGGATATTTACCACCAAAGGATGTTCTTTTTCCTGAGAATTTAATACAAACTATTTCAAGTTCCCTTTGTGAACTGGTACCATTCTACTGTTGGCCTAGTTACAAATCCTTTACCTATGCTAAAGTATCCATGCTGACCTTCTGGATGTCCTGTAAAATTATCAAGTGATGAAGACTTGCATCCGGTACCTTGAGGAGAAGAACATGCTATGACATTTTAAACCTTTTACAACAGCTAGCTGAGTTGATAATTAATAAAGGAACTTGGAGGTGATAATGCCAGGTTAACGCTCTGCCAACGATTGTATCTTTAGACTAATAGTACAAAAGACAGGATTTCAAAAGCAGGTGAGTTTGATGCAAGATTAACAGAGGTTTATTGAATAGATTTTCACTGTACACGGTTTGACACTAGGCTCTCCAAAGTCCCGTGATGTAGCTGATGATGCCACGTAAGTCACATGACTCAGATCTCAGAGACATTGCACGCAACTACAATAATCCATACTTTTAACATCCCTCCCCATTTACTTCTAAGATCCAACACAACTGATAGCCAGTATATTGTCATGTGAGAGTACCTTGAAGAAATGGGTGTTTAAGAAATGTACCTTCAAGAAATGGGTGTTTATCAATGATGTCAGCGTGTGGGTGGAGCTGGGCTGTCTGTCAGCTTTTTACTTTCGTTTTTGGCTCTTTGCTGCAGGGTGTGTTTTAGTTTAATTTTCAGTGTTGGAGCTGAAGCCAGACCAAGCAGGTATACTGCTGTTCTCTCTGCCATCAAAAGATTATCTTTTGATCATTTGGTGAATTCAGAATTATAAATGTTCTCAGTAGGGAATGTAAACCTCATGTGCTTCTGTTAGAAGGTGTTTCTTTTGTCTTCTGGATGTTGTTTGGGAAGTTATTAAGGATTACTTAGTGTTGTATTCTTTGGGGGTGTATTTGAATTGATGGTTGCTAAGATGTTCACTGTATGTTTTAAAAAGATTAACTTGAGTTCATAGAATAAACATTGATTTGTTTCAAAAAATACTTTTCTATTTCTGCTCTACCACACCTGTAGAGTGGGCCGTGTACTCCCCATACCACAATCTATTAAAAGTTGTGGGTCAGGTGAACTCCATGATACACTTTGGGGTTCTCTAAACCCTGGCCCAGAACAAATTGGGGGCACGAGGGGGATAAACGTCTATTATCATAGAATTTACAGTGCAGAAGGAGGCCATTCGGCCCATCGAGTCTGCACCGGCTCTTTGAAAGAGCACCCTACCTAAGTCCACACCTCCACCCTATCCCCATAACCCAGTAACCCCACCCAACACTAAGGGCAATTTTGGACACTGAGGGCACTTTATCATTGCCAATCCACCTAACCTGCACATCTTTGGACTGTGGGAGGAAACCGGAGCACCCGGAGGAAATCCACGCACACACGGGGAGGATGTGCAGACTCCGCACAGACAGCGACCCAAGCCGGAATCGAACCTGGGACCCTGGAGCTGTGAAGCAATTGTGCTAACCACTATGCTACCATGCTGCCCTAGATTGGCTTTGTGAACTTAAAGACAGTGAGGGGTGAGCATATTGAAATGATAAATGAAAATCGCTTATTGTCACAAGTAGGCTTCAAATGAAGTTACTGTGAAAAGCCCCTAGTTGCCACATTCCGGCGCCTGTTCGGGGAGGCTGGTACGGGGCTGGTATTGTGGTTGCTCATCAGGTGTGGTATTCTAGTTTAAGTGGGGAGTGTGTTGTGGACAATGCTCTTTCAGAGGCTCTGAAGTTTTTGGGGGTTGAGACGGTCACACGCAGTACCTTACGGACAGAGAATAAAAGCAGACTATTAGATTTGGCAAAAACATTGCAGTTAACATTACCTGACAAAATGCAAAAAGATGAGGTAATTATGGTGGTGGCTAGGCATTTAAAGTTGCCTGAGATACAGTTTGACTCATTGGAAATGGCAAAAATTCAGTTACAAATTAAACAAATGGAACATGAGAAAGAATTAAAGCAGCTTGAATACGAAAGAGAGGAAAAAGAAAAGGAGAGAGAAGAAATGAGAAAAGAATAGCCCTAGCAGAACAAAACAAAAGAGAAAGGGAGATACAGATCAGTGAAAAAGATAACGAGAGAGAGTTTGAACTTCAGAAAATGGCTATGAAACAGGACAGTCAGTTAAAATTGGCAGACGTAAAGGGAAACGTACAGTTGGATGATAGTGATGAGGATAGTGAGAAAGAGCGTCATAGTCAAAGGCTTGGTGGGGATCTATTTAAATATGTCCAAGCATTGCCAAGGTTTGACGAGAAGGAGGTAGAACCCTTTTTCATTTCATGAATTTGCTAAGCAAATGAAATGGCCACAGGACATGTGGGTATTACTGATTCAAACAAAGCTGGTAGGTAGAGCTAGTGAAGTGTTTGTATTATTACCGGAGGAGGTATCTGGGACGTATGAGGAGGTGAAAAAAATCCATCTTAGGTGCATATGAACTAGTGCCTGAAACCTACAGACAAAGGTTTAGAAATTTAAGGAAAGAATTTGGTCAAACATACATGGAGTTTGAAAGGCTCAAACAGAGTAATTTTGATAGGTGGATAAATTACCTATCAAATTTGAAAATAGACCAAATGTATGAAGCTCTCAGAGAAATTATGCTTTTGGAGGAGTATAAAAATTCAATTCCTGATGGAGTGAGAACTCATGTGGAAGAGCAGAGGGTTAAAACTGCGAGATTGGCAGCAGAAATGGCAGATGATTATGAATTAGTTCATAAATCAAAGATTGGTTTCCGACATCAGTTTCAGCCTGTGAGGGATAGAAACTGGGGACATGAGAAACACTCAAGTGGTAAAGGTAAAGGTGATCTGATGGGAGATAATAAGGAGCGTGTACCTCAGATTAAAATAGAAATCCAGGAGAGTGGAAAAGAAATTAAAAATTTCAAATGTTTTCACTGTAATGAACTAGGCCATGTAAAGTCACAGTGTTGGTGGTTGAAGAAAAGCACTGGGAAGGCTGATGCGGTAAAACAGGATAAGACGGTGGGATTAGTTAGAGTGGTAAAGGAAAGCCCAAGTGAAGCGAAGGAGGTGCAAAAGATTGTACAGCCTGATAAGAAGGTGCCAGATCTCTTTAAAGAACTTACTTGTGTGGGTAAAGTTTACTCATGTGTATCAGGAGGAGCAGGTAAAGAAGTCACAATTTTAAGATATATGGGTGCTAGTCAATCTTTAATGGTAAGAGATGAGGAGTTATGTAGCCTGGGAAGAATATTGCCAGAAAAGGTGGTAATACGTGGAAATCAGGGTGAGAGGAGTAGTGTTCAATTCTATAAGGTAAGGTTGGAAAGTCCAGTGAAGAGTGGTGAAGTGGCAGTAGGAGTAATAGATAAACTATCTTGTCCAGGAATACAGTTTATCTTGGGTAATGATATAGCTGGATCGCAGGTGGGAGTGATGCCTACTGTGGTTGATAAGCCAGTGGAAAATCAGACAACTGAAGTGTTGAAGGATGAATATCCTGGGATTTTTACGGATTGTGTAGTATCAAGGTTGCAAAATCACAGGTTAAGACAAGAGGAGAAATCAGAGAGTGAAGATAAAGGTGAAGTGCAATTAACAGCTTCCACAATGGCTTGGGCCTCCTTTTCGACAGAGGAATGCCGAATTTCGGAGGCATTAAGGGTGCGGGAGAAGAAAGCCACAGGTCTGCCCGCCTGGTTGAGGATGGCGGCCAGAGCCATGTCCAATGCATCGCTCTCCACCTGAAAGGGGAGGGTCTCTTCGACCGCGTGCATCGTGGCTTTGGCGATGTCCGCCTTGATGTGGTTGAAGGCCCGGCGGGCCTCAGCCGTCAGGGGAAAAGCTGTGGACTTGATGAGTGGGCGGGCCTTGTCCGCATAATTAGGGACCCACTGGGCGTAATATGAGAAGCACCCCAGGCATCGTTTCAGGGCCTTGGGGCAGTGGGGTGGGGGAGTTACAGGATGGGGCGCATGCGGTCGGGATCGGGCACTAGGTCTCCAATTTCCACAACGTAGCCAAGAATGGCTAAGCGTGTGGTGCAGAAAACGCATTTCTCCTTATTGTAGGTGAGGTTAAGGAGTTTGGCGGTTATGGAGGAATTCCTGGAGTTTCGCATCGTGGTCCTGCTGGTCGTGGCCACAGATGGTGACATTATCTAGGTACGGGAACGTGGCCCGCAGCCCGTACTGGTCAATCATTCGGCCCATCTCTCGCTGGAAGACCGAGACTCCATTGGTGACGACGAAGGGAACCCTGAGGAAGTGATAGAGGCGGCCATCTGCTTTGAATGCAGTGTATTAGCGGTCCTCCGGGCGGATGGGGAGCTGGTGATAGGGGGACTTCAAGTCAACTGTGGAGAAGACTCGATACTGCGCAATCTGACTGACCATGTCAGATGTGTGGGGGAGGGGGTACGCATCGAGATGCGTGTACTGGTTGATGGTCTGACTGTAGACTGGGTGTTTATCCCCAGTCTTAACTACCACCACTTGAGCTCTCCAGGGGCTGTTACTGGCCTCAATGACCCCCTCCCGCAGAAGCAGTTGGATTTCCGACCTGATAAAGGTCCTGTCCTGTGCACTGTACCATCTGCTCCTCGTGGCGACGGGCTGACAGTCCGGGGTGAGGTTTGTGAAAAGTGAAGGCGGATCGACCTTAAGGGTCGTGAGGCCACAGACGGTGAGGGGGGGACAGGGGTCCGCCGAACGTCAGAGTGAGGCTTTGGAGGTGGCACTGAAAATCGAGACCTAGTAACAGGGCAGCGCAGAGGTGGAGGAGGACGTAGAGTCTGAAGTTGCTGTACTCTACGCCCTGTACGGAGAGGGTCGCGACGCAGTACCTCCGGATTTGTACGGAATGGGATCCAGAGGCCAGGGAGATTTTCTGGGTGACGGAGAGGACTGGGAGGGAGCAGCGCCTTACCGTAGCAGAGTGGATGAAACGCTCTGTGCTCCCGGAGTCGAAGAGGCAGGTCATCTCATCCCGTTGATCCTTACAGTCGTCAAAGCGGTCGCGAGGCCGAGACTGATCAAGGGTGATGGAGGCGAGCTGCGGAAGATGTTGGGAGTCGTTAGGCTGATCGGCGGTGGCATCGGCGGGCCGTGAAAGGCCAGGCGATCAGGGGTCCTGAGGCGCAGTCCAAGATGGGCCACGGGGCGCACAGCGTCCAAGATGGTGGAGCCCACAGGCCGCACATGGCGGGCGGCAGTGAAGATGGTGGCGCCCCTGGATCGCACGTGGTGGGGTGTAGCGATGCTGGGCCTGGAAACAGCAGCGACCGATCGGGCCTGGCAAACGGAGACAAAGTGGCCCTTCTTGTCACACCCGTTGCAAGTCACGCTCCGCTCTGGGCAGCGTTGTCTGGGGTGCTTGTTCTGGCCACAAAAATAGCATTTGGGGCCTCTGGAGTTAGCTGGCTGCTGCGTGGCGCAGGCTTGCGGCGTACCCGGGTCAGAAGATGGTGGGGCCCATGATGCCCACGAGGGTGCCGAGCGGTCGGGAGGTGTAGGACTCTAGGTTGTGGGAGGCCACTTCTAGGGAGTTAGCGTGCTGCCCAGTCTCTGTAAGGTCGAGCGTACCTCCTTCCAATAACCGCTGGCGAACGTAATTGGACTTAATGCCCGTGACATAAGCGTCTCTGATCAGCAGTTCTGTTATAGGCTGCCGACACTGCCTGGCAATTACAGTTCCTACCAAGTATCCGCAGAGCACGCAAGAAATCGTCCTGAGACTCCCCCGGGAGTTGCCGTCTAGTGGCCAGGAAGTGCCTGGCGAACACCTGACTCAGTCCTGATGTACTGTCCTTTCAGTAGTGCCATCGCTTCCATGTAGGTGGGCGCGTCCCTGACATGATGGGCTCTTTTGTTGAGGATTCAGAAAACTGGAAAGCACATTCAGAGAGGTTCCATTATTACATTTTAGCCAACAAAATATTGGAAAAAATTAAGGTCCTGTATTCCTAACTTCAATCAGAGCAAAACTTTTAATTTGCTAAGAAGTTTAATTCAGCCAGGAATCCCTGGAGATCAGACATATCAAGAACTGGTGAAAATATTGGAAGATCATTATTCACCGAAGCCTTGATTGCTGTGGAGAGGTTTTGAAGGAATCAGAAGGTGAAAATATTGGACGGCACAGTGGCGTGGTGGTTAGCACTGCTGACCCACGGCGCTGAGGTCCCTGGTTCAATCCCGGTCCTGGGTCACTGACCATGTGGAGTTTGCACATTCTCCCCGTGTCTGCGTGGGTTCACGCTCACAACCCAAAAAGATGTGGATTTGCCATGCTAAATTGCCCTTAATTGGGGAAATAAATTATTGGATACTCTAAATTTATTTTTTAAAAAGGTGAAAATATTGTTGAGTTTGTTGCAACCCTCAAACGACTTGCAGAGCTTTGTGAATTTAGCGATTCGTTCAATTACACAATTACAGATCGTTTAGTTAGTGCAGTGTTATTCAAACTTTTTTCCGGGGACCCATTTTTACTAACCGGCCAACCTTCAGGACCCAATCCGGCTGACCTTCGCGACCCACGCCAGCCGACCTTCGCGACCCACGCCGGGCAACTTTCGTGACCCACGCCGGCCGACCTTCGCGACCCACGCCGGCCGACCTTTGCGGCCCACCCAACCTTCGCGACCCACGCCAGCCGACCTTCGCGGCCCGCCATTTTCTCTTACTTTGTGTGGTAAACACCACTGGTCACACACTAAGTGTATTACAGTACTACCACTGTACTACAGTTAACACAGTAAATCCCAGCCTGCTGGCTCCTCCCAGCAGGCGCTGTATAAAAGTGTATGCTCTCCTGCGCTGGTTCCAGCTGCAGGAGGCTCAACATCTAGTGCAATAAAGCCTCAATAGTTTCACCATTCCGTCTCGTGGTCATTGATGGTACATCAATTTATTGCACTAGATTTTTAAGAGATGAATGTCTTAATCAAGCCTGATCGCCTGGAGCTGAACCCTCACGCAGCCGACGCCACAGCCACCTTCGAGCACTGGCTAGTCTGCTTTGAAGGATACCACGGAGCATCCACAGAAGCCCTCTGAAACCCGCAGAAGCTCCAGATCCTCTACTCACGGGTGAGCCCATAAGTTTTCCCCCTCATTCCCAATTTCCCGCCATTTTTCACGATATAAGAATGCTCTCCCCCTTTGCTGATCCATCAGTCAAGATGGATTGCCAATTTGTAATAGCTTTATAACTTTCATCCAAGTTATGATAATCTTTTGTTCTCTGACCCTCTCTACCTCCGAGTCTTACTGTGCTGCAGGTGGTAAGCCCAGCAGCCTGACTCCTCGGATTCCTGGTTTAAAATTGGTGAGGTTTTTGAAGTTTTATAGAAACAGATTTTGTTTCTATCTGTGCTGGTGGTGGCCATTGGACACTTCTTTCCGCAATCGGGAGGGCCGCAACTGATAGTCTTGGTCAGACTTGAGAACCTACAAATAGGAATGATTTTTGACATGAATCCAGTCAGTGAACAATTTAAAACAAAAAAATTGAAACAATACACTTTTATGCAGGTGAATTATTCATTTTTAATCTAAAATTAGGCAATCTACTGATCCAGTCTGGAGGAACAAAAAAATCTGCTCATTCAAATTGAATATTATGAAGCCCAGGTAATCAAGCAGTTATCATAGATTCATTTTTCCAAGGTATATCATGGCAACTGAGCAATACAGGAGAAACACGATTACAGTATTGATTCTTAATTTCAAAGATAATGTGTCACTGTTTTGAATTATTCATGTTATAAACCAGACACTGATTTAGACGGCACCTTTTACAACACTGGTTAACAAATGACAAAAACTCCTGAATACAATTGGAACAGTAATTCAATATCTGAGCATCTGATGAATAAAACATCTGTATCTTCATCCTCAGCATCATCAGGACTCGATTAATTCTGTGCAACACCCATCCAAAATAAATAATTAGAATTTTCTGTTGTCAAATGTCCAAATTTGGAAGAAAAATGGCAGTGGAAAAGGGGGTTAATGGAAGTCCGCCGGTGAGTGAAAAAGTCAGCGCAGGAACTGTAAGGAAAGCGGAGGCTGGAGCACCAGGGGAGGCCGCATCGCTCACAGCAGAAGAAATGACCAAGGTGATGGCTGTGGAACTTGAAAAACAGTTCACAAAACACATGGAAGCGATGAAGAAGGAGATGGGGGCAGTATTGAAAATGCTGGTGGAGGAGGTGATTGCCCCGGTGAGGGGAATGGTATCAAGCGCAGTGGCAGAGGTGCAGGAGCAAGGTGAGACACTGAAGGAAGTGGATGAGGCATTATCGCAGCACAGTGATCAACTCACCTCAATGGGGAAGGAGTTGCAGAGGGTGATAGAGACCAACAAGGGTCTGTGAGCCAAAATGGAAGACCTGGAAAACAGATCCAGGCGACAGAATCAGCCCCCCAATCCGGCTGATCACGTGGAACGTGAGAGGCCTAAATGGGCCCATTAAGGGGGTCTGAGTGTTCGCGCACTTAAAAGGACTGAAGGCAGACGTGGCCATGCTTCAGGAGACGCATTTGAAGATGGCGGATCAGGTTAGGTTAGGTTAAGGAAAGGATGGGTGGGACAGGTGTTCCACTCAGGGCTGGACGCAAAGAATAGAGGGGTGGCTAGATTGGTGGGGAAACGGGTGTCGTTCGAGGCTAGGAATATAGTAGTGGACAACGGTGGCAGATATGTGATGGTGAGTGGCAGACTGCAGGGAATGGAGGTCGTGCTGGTAAACATATATGCCCCGAACTGGGACGATGCGGGATTTATGAAGCGGATGCTGGGAAGTATCCCGGACCTGGAGGTAGGAAACTTGGTAATGGGGGGCGGATTTCAATACCGTGCTGGACCCAGGGTTAGATAGATCTAGATCCTGGACCGGAAGAAGGCCAACAGCGGCCAAGGTGCTTAGGGGGTTTATGGACCAAATGGGGGGAGTGGATCCGTGGAGATTTGCTAGGCCGCTGGCCGAAGAGTTCTCCTTTTTCTCTCATGTCCATAAGGTATACTCCCGGATAGATTTTTGTGTTTTGGGTAGGTCACTGATTTTGAGGGTGGAAGGAACGGAGTACTCGGCCATAGCTGTTTCAGACCATGCCCCGCACTGGTTGGATCTGGATCTAGGAGAGGAGAGGGAACAGCGCCCACTCTGGCGACTGGATGTGGGATTATTGGCGGATGAGGGAGTCTGCGGAAGAGTGCGGGGATGTATCGAAAGGTACCTGGAGGCCAATGATGATGGGGAGGTCCAAGTGGGGGTAGTATGGGAAGCGCTGAAGGCGGTGGTCAGGGGAGAGTTGATCTCCATCAGGGCTTACAATGGGAAAACAGAGGCCAAAGAGAGGGAGAGATTACTGGGGGAGATTTTGAGTGTGGATAAAAGATATGCGGAGGCCCCGGACGAAGGACTATATAGGGAGAGGCGAAGACTCCAGACGGAGTTTGACCTGCTGACCACAGGGAAGGCAGAGGCACAGTGGAGGAAGGCACAGGGGATGAGATACGAGTATGGGGAAAAGGCGAGTCGGCTGCTGGCCCACCAGCTTCGTAAGAGGACAGCAGCGAGGGAAATAGGGGCAGTTAGGGATGAAACGAGAACTACGGTGCGGAGTGTAGGGAAGGTAAATGAGGTGTTTAAGGCCTTTTATGAGAGGTTATTATAGGTCCCAACCCCCGGAGGGAAAAGAGGGGATGCAGCAGTTTCAGGACCAACTAAGGTTCCCGAAGGTGGAGGAGCAGGAGGTGGCAGGCCTGGGGGCGCCAATTGGGGTGGACGAGGTGACTAAAGGGCTGGGGAACATGCAGGCAGGGAAGGCCCCCGGTGGAATTTTATAGGAAATATGTGGACTTGCTGGCCCCGCTGCTGGCAAGAACCTTTAACGAGGCCAGAGAAGGGGGACTCTACCCCCGACAATGTCGGAGGCGACGATATCACTAATCCTGAAGCAAGATAAAAATCCGCTGCAATGCGGGTCTTATAGGCCAATCCCGCTCCTGAATGTGGAGCTGCCTCCGGGGAATATCTTTAGGTATATGCAGGTGAGGGCGTTCACGAGACAACAGGTGAGGGAATTTCCGCTGTTCCCGACACAGGGGATCCAGGATAGAGTGCTTTCGGAGGGGTGGGTCGGGGAGGGCAAAGTGTCCGAAATATACCAGGTGATGAGAGAAGAGGGGGAGGAGCTGGTAGAAGAGCTGAAAGGAAAATGGGAAGAAGAGCTCGGGGAGGAGATTGAGGAGGGTTTGTGGGCTGATGCCCTAAGTAGGGTAAATTCCTCTTCCTCGTGTGCCAGGCTTAGCCTGATTCAATTTAAGGTGCTACATAGAGCACACATAACTGGAGCGAGGTTGAGCAGGTTCTTCGGAGTGGAGGACAGGTGCGGGGGAAGCCCGGCGAACCACACACATATGTTTTGGTCGTGTCCAGCACTGGAGGAGTATTGGGGGGGGGGGGGGGGGGGGGGGGGGGGGAGTGGCAAGAGTGATCTCGAAGGTGGTGAAGGTGAAGGTCCGGGTCAAGCCAGGCTGGGGGTTAGCTATATTTGGGGTAGCGGATGAGCCGGGAGTGCAGGAGGCGAAAGAGGCCGATATTGTGGCCTTTGCGTCCCTGGTAGCCCGGCAAAGGATCTTACTCATGTGGAAGCGAAACCCCCCGGCGTGGAGGCCTGGATAAACTGAACACAATTTCTCTAGTTAACTACTCTGCAGGGAACCCTATTAATAGAAACAAAAATCCATTAGCCCAAACTTTTACAAAGCATTAATTGCACCTTTTGCTCCCAAATAACTATGCAAACCACAATTTTTAAAAACACTACTGCAGCAGTCACATACTAACCCAGGTGTTTGACCCTTACCGCACCAAATACATACAATATTATCTGAAATTCCTACATTCATCACACTCTTGATACCCAAGAAAGCACATTCCACCACAAGTTATTGAGTGGGAATAAATAGAGACAAAATTGAGGCCAAAGGAAGTGATAGTAATTGTCACATGTAAATTATTTTTATTGCTTTTGCAGTTTTTTTGTCATGTTTTTCCCCTGGCAGAAAGGACAGACTGAAGATTCTGCTGCAAACGTTTGTTCAATGTTGCTGAAAAGGGCCAAAAAGTGGGATGACTAGATTTATGATTTTCCACATGTTCCTGAAAATAATTGTTTCATTGCAGTCATCCCATCAACAAGTGTGGAGAACGGTGTGTATCCTACTTCAGAAATACTTATCGGGTCTCTTCATTTACAGAGGGTGGTGAAGAAACAAATCATGATCATTAAAAGGAAATCAGGGTCTTAAACTGATAGATCGCTATTTCCAGCTGATTGCCATTTCAGAATATGGAGGGAGAATAGTCATTGAATAGCAGGTGCACTACCCATTATTTTCTGAAGTTGGTTGAAGAAAAATGCAAGTTAGAATCCTATTCAAAAAGAGATTCAAGAGATATAGATGTATGGCTCTTTTGGTCACTAGATAAACCTGCAGTCATTGTGTGAGCAAAGCATGTATCGTTATTGAGGGCAAGACCAATGGAGAAAAATGATCTAGAACTTCAAAATGCTAATGGCATGGAAAGCATTGGCACAAGCAGATATATCCTTTCTACAAAATCAAAGCTAACAACAATTCTTTGAGGACGTAATTACTAGATTTGATGAGGGGATGAGGGTGCAACGATGTGGTTAGTGTGGAATTTCAGAAGGCTTTTGAGAAGGTCCCATGTAAGAGATTAGCATGTAAAATTAAAATGTATGAGATTGGGGCAGTGTATTGAGATGGATCAAAAACTGGTTGGCAGACAGGAAACAAAGAGTCGGGTTAAACTGATCTTTTTCTAAATGGCAGGCAGTGACTAGTGGAGTACCACAGGGATCAGTGCTAGGACCCCAGCTATCCACAATGTGTATCAATGATTCAGATGAGGTAACAAAATGTAATATCTCCAAATTTGCAAATGGCACAAAGCTGGGCGGAGGGTGAGCTGTGAAGAGGTTGCAGAGATGCTTCAGTGTGATTTGGACAAATTGAGTGAGTGGAAAAATACATGGCAGATGCAGTATAATGTGGATAAATGTGAGGTTATCCACTTTGGCAGCAAAGCAGGAACGCAGATTATTATCTGAATAGCTATAAATTGAGAGAGGGGAATCTGCAATGAGACTGGGTGTCCTTGTACACCAGTCGCTGAAAGGAAGTGATCAGGTGCAGCAGGCAATAAAGAAGGCAAATGACATGTTGGCCTTCTTAGCGAGAGGACTGGAGTACAGGAGCACGGATGTCTTGCTGCAGTTATACAGGGTTTTTGTGAGACCACACCTGGAATAGTGTGTGCAGCTTTGGTCTCCGCATCTGAAGAGGGATGTTCTTGTTATGGAGGGAATGCAGCGAAGGTTTACCAGACCAATTCCTGGGATGGCGAGACTGACAAATGAGGAGAAAGTGAGTTGGTTAGGATTATTCTCGCTTGTGTTCAAAAGAATAAAGGGATGTCATATAAAATTCGAACAGGACTAGACAGGGCAGATGCAAGAAGGATGTTCCTGATGGTGGGGATTTCAGTACCCAGCGTCACAAGCTGAGGATTCAGGGTACACAATTTAGGACTGAGATGAGGAGAAACTTCTTCACGCAGAGTGGCAAGTCCGTAGAATTCTCTACCACAGAGAATGCCAAAGCATTTTATGTTTTTAAGAAGGAGTTAGATAAAGCTCTTGGAGGTAAAGGGATCAAATGATATGGGGAAAGTGGGAACAAGTTACAGAGTTGGATGATCAGCCATGATCATAATGAACGGCAGACAAGGTTCGAAGGGCTTAATGGCCTAATCCTGCTCTTATTTTCTAGGTTCCTATGTAACAGAGTCATGAAATCTATGGGCCTGAAACAAGACTAGGAATTAAAAGGATTCTTCATATACGTAGTGGATATTTGGGATAAACTAGTTAAAAACAATACATGCTATCCTGATTAATCTATATAAAAATTAGCTAAATGAGTATTGATTAACAGGGCCATTGCTTGTCAGGGCCCTGTTAAAATTAACAAAACACTTGACTGAACCACAAAGATTTCAGTCATATGGAGATCATCATATCATTTTATAGAACACAACTGGTCAACACTGAACATCGTAGCCCTGCATTGCAATTAATTTTTTCCTGCAAGTTTGGAGTTGTTTAAATTTAATATTTCTTGTGAGCTTTGCCTGTAATTGTGCAATCAGTTTAGCCAATTAAATAAAGAGTCTGCGAAGATGAGACATTACATGCCATCAGGTCTGTTGGGAGGGAAAACATAATGGGCCAAATTTTATAGTTACATATCAGTTTTTAGTTAATTGACCAGAGTAAATGAACGCGCATTTTTCTCTCCCTCTATGCCTGCTTTTGGCATTATTCCACCCACTGCATTGCATCACTGATATTTAATCTTTCTGAAGGAAAATACATCTGTATTAATACATAGCTTCTTTTTCTTCCCACGAGGCCTAAAGCAATTTCCAGTGCTGTTTCAGTTCTCGTCTCAGTTTCACCAATACCAGTGCGTTTTCTTGTTGCAGAACAAAAGAACTCATTGCAGCTAAAGGATTGCCAAGCAAAGAACTCACCAAAGTCTCCACAAGGTCAGAAGCCTGAACAAAAAAGTGAGAAACTCAATTTTTGAAACATTAGCAGCAATTTTAAAAAATACGTTATTTCAGATGTTCGAAGGCAAACCAGAGCAGTTCAGGTCTACTCAAATACACATTACTTTAAAAACTCAAAATATTTCTCCCTTCATTCTCTTTCCCCAACTTTCTATCCCACACTTCTGAACACATGTACTCATGTTGGTTTTTGATTTCGCGAGCACAGTGAGCCTGTAATACCTTGCAAAATGCACACTTGAGCTTAATCAAAGCGGGGGCATTATTGTTGAATTCACATGTATGCTTTGCAGCTTGCAGCAGAGGTCAGTGAAGTGATCAGCAGTAGGAATGCAGACTATTTTTTTCCTTTCCCGACTTACAAATGTTGGGGATAATTGCGGCACCTTTCCTTCTATCATGGCTGACATAGTTAACTGAATACCATGTCAGGAATCAAACCATTGGACTTTCTTGGAATCAAACTGAGCAGCTGATCTACATAATGGCTCAAAATATATATTGTGGGGTGTATCTTTAACGTTAATTTAGAAAGTGATGCACATCTGCAACAGATGTTTTGTAACCTTCCTTTCACATACAATAATGTATGAGATTAGAAGTACAGTATAAACACAAACAGGATTGGCAGTGACACACTTAGATAAATCTGCAAGAGTTAAACATGTATTCTAAAAACCTGTAAAATAAAATATAACCTGGAGTCGAAAGAGCCAATTAATTCCCCACACAAATATAACGAAAGAGCCAATTAATTTCCCCATACCTGGCTTATCACAAGGATTCGACCCTCAGCAAGGACCTGGAGAAAATGGGTCAAGTGAGCTAGAGTAACTTCTTGAATTCTGATGTTAGATCCCACTGCTAAAATCACCAGTTCAGGCTTAAATCCATATGCCAAAGGTAGAATAATCTCAAAGAGTGAAGAAAGAAGATCCCCATCCCATTCATTATCCTGCAAAAAAAGAAAAAGAAGTGCTCAAATTCGAAGATGCAGCTTTCTGCCCCACAGTTAAGGCTAAAAGTTTTCCCTCCGTGGGGGGCTGTTGCGTCTCTGCATTGGGGAGGTCAGGAGAGAGCATCATATGTAACTGGTCTCTGGTGCTTTCGGATTGCTGCAGTTACATTGTATATGTTGCGTTGCCCTATTATGTATTTTCTTTTCTTCCCATTTACTTAATGATCTGTTGAGCTGCTCGCAGAAAAATACTTTGCATTGTACCTCGGTACACGTGACAATAAACAAATCCAATCCAATCCAATCCAAGGTCGATTGCTTGTTCGTTGCAGTCAATCAAATTTCATTTACTCACGTATATGTGACTGCTAAATGGAAATATCTTCAGATTATTCACGGAATGAAGGCCTGAATGGGCAGACAGTCTAACTTTATGAAAAATAATGTTTGATTACTGTACTGAAAACTGTACCTTTACAAAATCACCAATCAACCAAATCACCTACCTACCAAGCTTCAGCACTGGAAATTAGTATAGGAATCATAAGTTCTGAGATTTCTTTAGGTCCTAACTGTGGCAAACAAATAACTCCACTAAATACCATTGAAACTGCTTCAATTGCGGACTTCCGGTTGCGGCTATGCGGAGCTAAGTCGCACATTCGACGGCTCCTGCAAAAACGGACTTTTGGGCTCTTTTCAGGGCCCCCAACGGACTTTTTCGACATTTCCCGGTGTGGGAAGGAGATTATTTTTTATTTAAAAAAAATTTTTATTCTCCTTTTTCACATTTTCTCCCACATTTACATCCATCAACAATAAACAATAATCAGCAAGATATGTCAGTCCCCATAATAACAACGACCCCATATACCCACCAACCCCCAAACCTCAACCCGCATGTTTACATAAACAAATGGAGTCACCCTTAATCTTACACAGCTCCCCCCCACCCCCACCCCAAGTCTCCAGCTCCTCCCATCCACTGCCTCTTGAAAACTCCTCCTCCCAACCTCGGTTCCTTCCCCCCAACTTTCCACCCCGGCTAGACCACTCGGACCCTGTTCTGCCAGGCTCCGATGGCCGCAGCCCCTCCCCCCACCTCACTCCCGTTCACTGGCCGGCTTAAACCGGCCAGCGTGGAGGCCCCATCCCAGGTCCCTTTCCCACTTGTCCGGCCCTAGGAAAGCCCAAAGATACCCTTCTAGCTCACAAACCCCGCATATCCACCTACACCCCAAAGAACCCTCATTTTGAGTGAATGTGCCGTCCCTTCCCTTGTCCAAATATATACCACATTGGCTCCTTTAGTCTCTACACGCAGTGATACAAAAAAGAAGAAAATACAGTCATGAGGTTACATCGGCACATGGCCATTCCTCAATTTGTCAGTTCTGCCACAGTCCTTCTGCTTTCGCAAACTCCTCCGCTGCTTGTGCCGTTCCAAAATAAAAGTCCCTGACCTTGTAAGTGACCCTCAGCTTCGCTGGATATACAATGCCGCACCGCACCTTGCTAATGTACAGTGCCCTCTTCACCTGGTTGAAGGCAGCCCGCCTCCTTGCCAGCTCCACCGTAAAGTCCTGGTATACACGTATACCAGCTCCAGCCCACTGCACCACCCGCTTCTGTTTGGCCCAGCTCAGGACCTTCTCCTTCACACTGTACCTACGGAAGCACAGAGTCACTGCCCTTGGCGGCTCACTCGCCTTTGGTACAGGCCTCCACGGCCGATGAGCCCGATCCAGTTCATATCGGGAGGGATCCTCCCCCTCCCCCAATAGTTTTGCCAGCATCGCGGCAAAATACTCAGTCGGCTTCGGTCCTTCAACTCCTTCGGGCAGCCCCACAATCCTCAAATTCTGTCGCCTGGAACTGTTTTCCAGATCTTCCATTTTTCCACTCAGATTTTTGTTCGTGTCCATCACCTTCCGCATCTCCTTCCCCATCGAGGCAAGTTGACCACCGTGCTGCAATAATGTCTCCTCCACTTCCTTCAGCGCCTCCCCTTGCTCTAGCGCCTCCCCTTGCTCTAGCACCTCCGCCACTGCGCTCGCCACCTCCGTCCTCACCGGGGAAACCGCCTCCTCCACCAGCACACTCAAAACCTCCCTCATCTCCTTCCTCACCGTCACCAGCAATCTGCGCCAACTGCTTTTCAAATTCCGCAGCCATCACCTTAGTTATTTCTTCAGCCGTAAGCAGTGCGGCATTCCCTGGTGCTCCAGCCTCCATTTTCCTTGGTGATCTTTCCACTCCCCGACGGACCTCCAGCTGTTTTTTTTTTTTTCCGGCATTTTTTTGCTCACCCTCGACATTTTTCTTTGTTTTTTTTTCCTCCTGTGCCTTCACTGTGCCTCCTCCGTGCCTTCTCCCTGCTTCTGCCGCCTCCGTGGACCCTGGGACCGGGCTTAAAGCCCCGAAAATGCCGTTCCCGAACGGGAGCCCTCCATTGTGCGGCCGCCTCCCGCCCGCCAACACCGGAAGTCGTGGGAAGGAGATTATAACAGCTCCCCGATAGTATATGACTTCTACTAGGAGCGGGGCGACTAAAAAGGTGGTGGTGGACCCGAAGAAGGTACGAGGGAAGAAGAACAAAATGGCGGCGGGCAGAGACCAGGCAGCGTGGATGCAGTGGGCGGAGGAGCAGCAGGAGGGTATCCAGCGCTGCTTCAGAGAGATTAAAGCGGACCTGCTTGAGCCGATGAAGGCTTCTATTGATAAGCTGCTGGAGACACAGACGGCCCAGGGGGTGGCGATCCGCGAGGCTCGACAAAAGATCTCCGACAACGAGGACGAGATCTTAGGCCTGGCGGTAAAGGCGCTCCATAAGAAATGGCAGGAGCGGTTCGAGGAGATGGAGAATCGGTCGAGGTGGAAGAATCTGCGGATTCTGGGCCTCCCGGAGGGGCTGGAGGGGCCGGACGTGGGGGCCTATGTGGTCACCATGTTGAACTCGCTGTTGGGAGCGGGGTCCTTCCAGGGGCACCTGGAGCTGGAAAGGGCCCATAGAGGGCTGGCGAGGAGGCCTAAGGCTAACGAGTCTCCGCAGGCGGTGCTGGTGAGGTTCCACTGGTTCGTCGATCGGGAGTGTGTGCTCAGGTGGGCCAAGAAGGAGAGGAGCAGCAGGTGGGAGAACGCGGAGGTTCGAATATACCAGGACTGGAGTGCGGGGGTGGCGAAGAGGGGGGCCGGGTACAATCAAGTGAAGGCGGTGCTGCACAGGAAGGGGGTGAGGTTTGGCATGTTGCAGCCGGCGCGGCTGTGGGTCACCTACAAGGACCGGCACCATTATTATGAGTCTCCGGAGCAGGCGTGGGCCTTTGTTCAGGCCGAGAAGTTGGACACAGATTGAGGGTCGGGATGGGCGTTTGGGGACTGCGGTTGGTATGTTAAAATAATTTTTAATACGTTTTTTGGATGGGGGGGGCGGGGTCTTTGCTTTGCTCCTGATTTCTTTTTCTCTGTGTTTTTCTCTTTCGGGTCGGTGGGGGTGGTTGGGGCGGGTTGGGCACTGTTTTGGTTGGGTTGGTCGGGGGGGCTCTTGGAGGGGGGTAGGTAAACGGAACAGGGGTGGTGGCCAGCGGTGAGATGGGGCTCCGCGGGGGAAGGGGAGGCCCAAGTCAGGGGTGAGGGGACTGGGCCTGTAAAAGGAGCTGCGTCAGAGGTGGCGGGGCAGGGCCGGGGAAGCGAGGGTTGTTTCCCGTGCTTAGAATGGAAGGGGGAGAGCCTATGGATGGGGAATGGGAGAGGAGGGTGTGTCACACAATGGGAGGAGTCGAAGGAGAGGCGGGAGTGGCCGGGGTCAGCAGGAGTCAGCTGACTTGCGGAAGTGCAATGGGGGGAGTAAATCAGCTCGGGTGGGTCCTAGCACCGCACCGGGGGTGGGGGGGGGGGGAAGAGAATCGAGTTGCTGCTGCTATGGTCAAGGGGGAGCTGGAGCAAATAGAGGGGGGGGGTCGAGACTGGGGTATGCCGCTGTGGGGAACAGGCCGGGTGTGGGGTGCGGGCGCGTGGCTGGCCGAGGAGGGGTTATGGCTAGTCGACGGGGTAGGGGGGCGGGTAGCCCCCTGATCCGGCTGATAACCTGGAATGTAAGGAGACTGAATGAGCCGGTTAAGCGGGCCCACGTGTTCGCGCACCTGAAGGGGGCAGACCAGGTAAGATTGAGGAAAGGGTGGGTAGGTCAGGCGTTTCACTCGGGGCTGGATGCCAAAAATCGAGGGGTGGCGATCTTGGTGGTAAAGAAAGTGTCATTCGAGGCGTTGAGCATTGTGGCAAATAATGGCGGTAGGTACGGAATGGTAAGTGGTAAGTTGCAGGGAGAGAGGGTGGTACTGGTCAATGTGTATGCCCCGAATTGGGACGATGCGGGTTTTATGCGGCGTATATTGGGTCGGATGCCAGACTTGGAAGTGGGGGGCCTGATAATGGAGGGAGACTTTAACACGGTGCTGGATCCGGCACTGGATCGCTCCAGGTCTAGGATGGGTAGGAAGCCGGCGGCGGCTAGAGTGCTGAGGGGGTTTATGGACCAAATGGGAGGGGTGGACCCTTGGAGATTTGCAAGGCCGGGGGCTAGGGAATTTTCATTCTTCTCACATGTCTATAAGGCTTATTCCCGAATCGACTTTTTCATTTTGAGTAGGGCGCTGATAGTGAGAGTAGAGGATACTGAGTATTCGGCAATAGCCATTTCGGACCACGCCCCGCATTGGGTGGACTTGGAGATGGGGGAGGAGAGGGACCAGCGCCCGCTGTGGCGCTTGGAGGTGGGGCTGTTGGCAGACGAGGTGGTGAGCGAGCAGGTCCGAGGAAGTATAGAGAGGTACTTGGAGACCAATGACAACGGGGAGGTCTGAGTGGGGATGGTATGGGAGGCGCTGAAGGCGGTGGTGAGGGGAGAGCTGAACTCCATTAGGGCCCACAAGGAGCGGAGGGAGCGGGAAGAGAGGGAGAGGCTGGTGGGGGAGATGGTGAGGGTAGACAGGAGGTATGCGGAAGTGCCCGTGGAAGGATTGTTGAGGAAGAGGCGCAGCCTTCAGGCCAAATTCGACTTGGTGACCACCAGGAAGGCGGAGGTGCAGTGGAGGAAGGCCCAGGGGACGATTTACGAGTATGGGGAAAAGGCAAGCCGGATGCTGCGCATCAGCTTCGGAAGCGGGACGCAGCTAGGGAGATCGGGGGAGTTAAGGACAGGGGAGGGAGTGTGGTGCAGAGTGGGGTTGGCATCAATGGGGTCTTCAGGGACTTTTACGAGGAATTGTACCGATCCGAGCCCCCACCGGAGGAGGGAGGGATGGGCCCCTTCCTGGACCAACTGAGGTTTCCAAAGGTGGAAGAGGGACTGGTGGCGGGATTGGGGGCCCTGATTGGGCTGGAGGAGCTGACCAAAGTCGAATTTTATAAAAAAATATATGGACCTGTTGGTCCCGTTGCTAGTCAGGACCTTCAATGAGGCAAGGGAGGGGGGGCTTTGCCCCCGACGATGTCCCGGGCACTGATCTCCTTGATCCTGAAGCGGGACAAGGATCCCCTGCAGTGTGGTTCTTACAGACTGATTTCGTTGCTAAATGTAGATGCCAAGGTGCTGGCGAAGGTCTTAGCCACGAGGATTGTGTGCCGCAGATCATCCATGAAAACCAGGCGGGGTTTGTGAAGGGGAGGCAATTGAACGCGAATGTGCGGAGGCTTTTGAACGTTATCATGGTGCCGGCGAGGGAGGGGGAGGTGGAGATAGTGGTGGCGATGGACGCTGAGAAAGCCTTCGCTAGGGTAGAGTGGGGGTACCTGTGGGAGGTGCTGAGGAGGTTCGGGTTTGGGGCGAGGTTTGTCAGGTGGGTTAGGCTGTTGTATGAGGTCCCGATGGCGAGTGTGGCCACAAACAGGAGGAGGTCCGAGTACTTTCGGTTGCACCGAGGGACGAGTCAGGGGTCCCCCCTGTCCCCCCCCCCCTGCTCTTCGCACTGGCGATTGAACCCCTGGCTATGGCACTGAGGGAGTCAAGGAACTGGAGGGGGTTGGTGCGGGGTGGGGAGGAGCATAGGGTGTCGCTCTATGCGGACGACCTGCTGCGATATGTGGCGGACCCGGTGGGGGGAATGCCGGAGGTAATGAGGAATCTTAGGGAATTCGGGGACTTTTCAGGGTACAAGCTCAACATGGGGAAGAGCGAGCTGTTCGTGGTTCACCCAGGGGACCAGGATAGGGGGATTTACGAGCTCCCACTAAAAAGGGCGGAGAGGAGCTTCAGGTATTTGGGGGTCCAGGTGGCCAGGAGCTGGGGGGCCCTGCATAGGCTTAATTTTACAAGGCTGATGGAGCAAATGGAGGAGGAGTTCAAGAGGTGGGACGTGTTGCCGCTGTCCTTGGCGGGTAGGGTGCAGTCAATCAAAATGACGGTGCTCCCAAGGTTTTTGTTCCTGTTCCGGTGCCTCCCCGTGTTTATCCCAAAGGCTTTTTTTAGGCGGGTGAACAGGAGTATAATGGGGTTTGTGTGGGCGCGAGGGACCCCGAGGGTGAGAAGGGTGTTCCTGGAGCGGAGTAGAGATAAGGGGGGACTGGCGCTGCCCAACCTCTGTGGGTACAACTGGGCCGCTAATGCGACGATGGTGCGCAAGTGGGTGATGGAGGGGGAGGGGTCTGCATGGAAGAGGCTGGAGATGGCGTCTTGTGTGGGTACGGGTCTGGGCCGCTCCCTCCAAGGAGATATACCACGAGCCCGGTGGTGGCGGTTGCCCTCAAAATCTGGGGGCAGTGGAGGCGGCATAGGGGGGGAAAGTTGGGGCCTCGGCGTGGACCCCAACACGGGGGAACCACCAGTTCGCCCCAGGGAGAACAGGTGGAGGGTTCTCGGGGTGGCACAGGGCAGGGATACGAAAGTTGGGGGACCTGTTTGTGGACGGGAAGTTCGCGAGCCTGGGTGAGCTGGAGGAGAAGTACGGGCTCCCCCCCGGGGAACACCTTCAGGTACTTACAGGTAAGGGCGTTTGCCACACGGCGGGTGGTGGAATTCCCGCGGCTACTGCCATACACAGTACAGGACAGGGTGCTCTCGGGGGGGGGGGGGGGGGGGGGGAGTTGGGAAGATCTCGGAAACTTACCAAGTGATGCAGGAGGAGGAGGAGGCCTCGGTGGTGGAGGTGAAAGGTAAATGGGAGGAGGAGTTGGGAGAGGTGATTGAGGAAGGGACGTGGGCAGAGGCCCTAGGGAGGGTGAACTCTTCCTCATCGTGTGCGAGGCTCAACCTCATACAGTTTAAGGTGCTGCACAGGGCACACATGACCGGGACAAGGATGAGCCGGTTTTTTGGGGGTGAGGACAGGTATTCTGGCCTTTGCGTCCCTGGTAGCCCGGCGAAGGATTCTTCTTCAGTGGAAGGATGCGAGGCCCCCAAGCGTGGAATCCTGGATCAACGATATGACGGGGTTCATTAAATTTGAGAGGGTGAAATTCGCCTCGAGAGGGTCGGTACAAGGGTTCTTTAGGCGGTGGCAACCATTCTTAGACTTCCTGGCAGAACGGTAGACATTGGTCAATGGCAGCAGCAACTCGGGGAGGGGGGGGTTCTTTATTTCTGTTTCTGCTATTTAGACTGGAGGGTCCAGGGGGGCGTATATACCAGTTGTGTTAAGTCGGGGTATTAATGTTAATTTATTATTTATGTACAGGGGGGCAAAGGGGAGGGAGGGTTGCTTTTCTAGACCGTGTTTTGTACTTAACCCTGTTGGGTTCCTTTTTCATTTTGTTATTGATATTTTATGAAAACCTTAATAAAAATTATTTAAAAAAAAAAAAGAAACTACTTCAATCATTGTGCACAAAGCATGATCATTTAGGGAGTATCTGAGCACACAATGGAAACAATGTTGCAGTTCTGACTTGCTTGGTGACAGGTAAAATACCGGGATATCAATATCTTGTTTTAAGTGACATTAGGAAGCAACACAAGGTAGTCATAAAAGAACTCCCATTAATCTTCTTTGTACAGCTTTGATCTAATTGGTCATCACCTTCCTAGCCTTTTTTCCCTCCAGAGTGACTCTCATTTCCAGTTCTCTGTAGGTGTATGAGAACATTGCAGAGTACATCTCTGTATCCCTGCTGATTGAAGGATTCTGGTCGGCTCAATTATTGCCAACAATGTAGCTTTAAATTGATTTCACCATCTCAACAAATGTCTAGTTCCGGGAGTTGAATCTTGCAGATCCTCTGCGGATATTCACATCTTGCCAAGGAAATGGATCTAGATTTACTGCCATTTTCCTGGATATCTCTTAGGAGGAAGTCTGCAAATTTCCAAGAATTGATCTCCCAACGAGATCCTGGAGATGTGGACTACAATATAGGTTTGTGCAAACTACAATGGGGTGGGTGGTTCAAGCACAAGTATTTTTGTGCAAGAACCATGTAGTCTTCCTCGTGTTAACATGTTGTTATTCCTAAACCCCTGAACTGTAATCTGATTAGGGTAAATGGTTTTTCCAAGTGCATGAGGCAATTCTAAACTGTCCAGTAGTGAAGTACTAAATATTAATTTCAACTACACACACCTTTTTCCAGGAAATTGGAATGTAGTACTTGCTTTGCTTCTTCTCTACTTGGTTCCCATAAACCTGCACCACTAAGATTTTTCTGAAAAATACATTTCAAAAGATGTTAAAATATTGCACTTTTTGAATATGCAACAATTGACATCATAACTAGCTGAAGCCTACCAGGTCAGCTTTTTAAAAAAAAATTTTTATACAATATTTCAATTTACAAGATTCATCATCTATCACTTTGAGTAGACAGGGCATGGATCTGAAATATCTGTTAGATTTGCCAATTTCCAAGATAAACCCATGGGAGCCACATACGTTCGCAAGTCTCCTCTTGATATTTTTATACAACAGTTTTTCCCTTTGTTGGGGAGTCGGAAACAAATTTTAATCAGTGTCCTCTATGGATCATTGATGAGAATAAAGACTGCCCATTATTAAAATGCTAATTCATACAAACAAGGTCCTAAATGTGTTTAGGAAACAAATGGCCTGCATAGGTAGGAGAAAAATAAGCCATAATTTTGGCTCCTGATTGCTGCAGAGTACCTTCTGTTTGAGCGTGTCTGTGTGTTGGCTTCAGGCTTTAGGTTGTTGCCATGCCTCCTACAAATAGCCTGCTGCAACTGAAGCTCACTCATTGCAAATGGTAATGAGGCTAAGGTGCCAGAAGGCTTCAACAAAAGAGGACATTTTGGAAAAATATAAATAAAAATCAGCTACAAAATCATCATAGATTATCATAGAATTTACAGTGCAGAAGGAGGCCATTCGGCCCATCGAGTCTGCACCAGCTCTTGGAAAGAGCACCCTACCCAAAGTCAACACCATCACCCTATCCCCATAACCCAGCAACCCCACCCAACACTAAGGGCAATTTTGGACACTAAGGGCAATTTATCATGGCCAATCCACCTAATCTGCACATCTTTGGACTGTGGGAGGAAACCGGAGCACCTGGAGGAAACCCACGCACACACGGGGAGGATGTGCAGACTCCGCACAGACAGTGACCCAAGCTGGAATCGAACCTGGGACCCTGGAGCTGTGAAGCAATTGTGCTAACCACAAGGCTACCGTGCTGCCCACGGTATTTCTAAAAATAGAATGATAATAACTCAACTAAATGAATGTCACCTCATGGTGCCCTTTTTAAAAAGGACATTACTTTCCCCCTTGACTTCTCTGCTCAGGGCATGAACTAGTTGATGGGAAATACTTTCATTGACCAGAACCGGCCTTTCTTTGGTTCTTTTCTGCTGCCATTATTCATACAGATCAACAGGCTGTCTGATCTAGACAGCATAACAGCCAATCCCATCTTTATTTGATGGCACATTTGCACCTCTATCCTGTGAACACTGCTTGTCAGCAAGAGCAGAATTTTCTCCTCTCTAACCTTGCACTAAAGCCAATTTTAATACCGTTACGGTGCTGCTGCTACCATCATCACCTTGGCCGAGGACCTACAATTCACCAATTGTGGATGAAAATGTCCTTATCTGTATAGTTTTCCTCCTCATTAAAGTACTCAGGGAAGAGCTTGAATCATCTTTTTCAAATTTTACAAGTCCCAAAGAAGGAAACATTCATTCTGAGAGATTTTCAAACTAAATGAAAGTTTTAAAATAGCAATATTTTATATAGAAATTTATTTATAAAAATATGGTTTGAGATGCAGAGTGACGGCAACAGCGCGGGTTCAATTCCTGTGCCAGCTGAAGTTATTCATGAAGGCCCCACCTTCTCAAGCTTGCCCCTCAGAGGTCTGATGGCCCTCAGGTTAAATCACCATCAGTCAGCTCTCTCTCAAAAGGGGAGAGCAACCTGTTGTCCTCTAGGACTGTAGCAACTATCATATAAGTTTTATTTATGGTAACAAGAACTTACTCATCCTCTTTAACGTCAGTTGGAATATCAGTTTCCCCAAGCAGCAGAAGTAAAACTCTTAAAAGGGAAAATCAAATGTAAATTTACAGCATCAGTAGACAAGGCATTTTCAATGTTCTAACAGTAATTGAAACAGTAATAGTACGACAGACAGTAAAAGTTATGTTTTGACTACAGTGAACAGGCCTCATCACATTTTGAATATATTATTCCCTTTTGTCACTATTATGATTCCAGATCAGACCCTGTGGCTGGGGTACCCCAATAATTTATTTTAATTTTATATGACTGTAAGGAAAGGATATCTCGCTTCAAGAATGATTACACAAAGAAATAGGGATATGCTGTATTAAAACAAACATCTTTACTAACACAGTATTCAAATATCTTTAGCAGCACACCAGAAAATAATTTGCAATTACCCCTTAAGTAATACTACTAAATACAGTGACTACGACACTATCTTTATTCCCACTCAAACAACTAGAAAAAACATTTTAGCTCACAATCCACTGTTAAACCATTAGCACAGAGGAATACCTGCTTTGCAGAGAAGTTCTTTGAGAAGGGGAGATTTTTTAAGGACAAGACCCGAATCCTGCCCGAACCATGTAGAAACTATGGCTATATTTCTTCAGAAGCGGTTTCAGCTGGCTTCAACTCCCTTGTTCTCAAACAAGTCTGCACTGCTTTAAAGACTGTTAATTGCTTTTGACTGACCTACATTGAGAGCAAGCTTGACATCTAGTTAACTTAGCTCACAACTCAACTACTTTCTGCAAAATGCCCCAATGCCTTTGTTCCACCAAGCAACAGCATCATCTTAGCAAGCTGAAATCTAATTAACTCCAGAGAATCCACATCGCGCATATAGATACTGACATTTAATCCAAACAAAACTGCATGAGCCAAAGTATTTTATGATGGTTTAATTGCACCCCTGGTTTTCAAAATATACTTGCCTTTCAAACTAGGATTTCTTTTAAAACATGATTGCAGCAGTTACACACACACACACTAAGAGAGGCTTTTAACCTTTACTTCAGCAAATACCTAGAATACAACACATTTGAAATCCCTACATTCATCACATCACTATCAAGGCAGCACGGTGGCGCAGTGGGTTAGCTCTGGTGCCTCACGGCGCCGAGGTCCAGGTTCGATCCCGGCTCTGGGACAGCACGTCAGCACAGTGGTTAGCACAGTTGCTTCACAACTCCAGGGACCCAGGTTCGATTCCCGGCTTGGGTCACTGTCTGTGCAGAGTCTGCACATCCTCCCCGTGTGTGCGTGGGTTTCCACCGGGTGCTCCGGTTTCCTCCCACAGTCCAAAGATGTGCAGGTTATATGGATTGGCCATGATAAATTGCCCTTAGTGTCCAAAAGGTTTGGGTGGGGTTACTGCGTTATGGTGATAGGGTGGAGGTGTGGGCTTGGGTAGGGCACTCTTTCCAAGAGCCGGTGCAGACTCGATGGGCCGACTGGCCTCCTTCTGCACTGTAAATTCTATGATTCTATGATTCTGGGTCACTGTCCGTGGGGAGTTTGCACATTTTCCCTGTGTTTGCGTGAGTTACGCCCCCACAACCCAAAGATGTGGAGGCTAGTGGATTGGCCATGCTAAATTGTCCCTTAATTAGGAAAAATGAATTGGGTACTCTAAATTTTTTTTTAAATCACATCACTATCACACAATAAATGATGTGGAGATGCGCTGCTCCGAAAGCTAGTGACATCGAAACTAACCTGTTGGACTTTAACCTGGTGTTGTAAGACTTTGTACTGTGCTCACCCCAGTCCAACGCCGGCATCTCCACATCATGGCTACCATCGACACCACAAACTGCCGGCTCAAAGTGGAGAGGATCTCCAGGAAGATCGCGCATATAGACACTGACATTAAGTTTGGCATCTTTGAATTTGTCTATATATGTGTTTCTGGAACATACCTCTTCATTCACCTGAGGAAGGAGCAGCGCTCCGAAAGCTAGTGTTTGAAACAAACCTGTTGGACTTTAACCTGGTGTTGTAAGACCTCGTACTGTACACAATAAAAGATATATAGTTTTTTGAAGGGGTTCAGAAAGAACTACAAGAATGTGCGCAAAGATAAATGGGGTGAGTTAAAAAGAAAAGATTAGAAAACCTATTAGGGTATGAAATGATAGATAGTCAAGGTGTACCATCAATTGGACCAAGTTTAAAGGCCAGAAGACGTTCCCAGAAAATTGTGAAATTAAACTTGAAGAACTTCTTCATTCAAAGAGTGACAGAAGTTTACGTCAATCATTTTACCTGGAAGAATTTTCAAAAACCATTGGGAGTATTCTGAATACAATCACATGTCACAATAGAGGAGCTTTTGACCTAAAGAGATGGCCTTACCCAGCGTGACCTTTTTCATGCTTCCTTTCATTCTGATTGCCAGTCAAAAAATCCACGATTAGCAGAAAAATGACTCTGGTCAATGCACAAGCACATTATCTCCATCTCCTTTGCCAGTATCTGTGACATTGCAATGAATGATCTGTAGTCTGAGTTAATTTAGCTGATCTCAACAGGAGTGGCTTTACAGGGAACCACAGTTAGCACATGTCACTAAATTAGACAGGGGAGAATGCCCATGAAAGTGTTCCAGATTGCTATTAAAAATTTCTTGCTGGAAGCACCTGTGTAAATGCCAGGTCAAATTTAGACTCGGCCTACAAACATTTACCACCTGAGTGAGATGCGCGAGAACAGGTGATCCCATGGAAGTGTATAGATTTAATGAGAGCAGGCACCAAGAGATGAAAATTGACAAAGAGAAAATTTAAAAAATCAGTTTAACATTGATATACCTGCTTGCTCTAACTGTTGTACTGTAACGTGCTGCAAAGGCACCAGATGACAATGTAGAAGATACCGCAATGCCATTTCTAACCTATGTAATAGGAAACAAAGATTATTAAATCATTTCAATAATTGTCATACGTTTGCAATTAGATGTTTACTGGAACTTGCTTCGACAAAGGAAGTGACATGTAAACTATTACATGTCACTTAAATGGATGTTGACGTACAATATAATTCTCAAAAACCAGCACAATTTTTATTTGTTACAGCTTGTGCTTATATAGTGCCTTCAATGAAGTGAAGCATCACCAGCCAAAGTTTGATATCGAGCCCATATGGAAATATTGGACCTGGTGACCATATGTGTGGTCAAAGAGAAGCTTTTTAAAAACATTTTTAAAATTTATTTTTCAAAACAAATCAGATAGATAGATCTTCAACCACCGATCACTCCAGAGTTAGATCACCTTGTTCCCAAACCCATCCCCACACCCTTAAACACACCCATCCCCAATCTTCCACCATGCTCTTTTTCACAAGCAACTGTACCCTGCATGGTTTATCTCCTCAGTCACTATACACACTGAGAAGGTCTAGGAATATACAGGGTGCCGTCCTCACCAACTTAAAGCCGGGGACACACTTTCTCTCCAACGTCATGGAACGGGACTGTACGTCATAGACACAAAGGACTACGCTCCCATATGCCACAAGGACAGAGCCGGACAAGAGCAACCTTGCCGGATGCCCATGTTGGAGCAAAGAGAAGCTTTTAGGGAGCATCCTAAATTGGGAGGTAGAGAGCTGGAGAGCATTAGGGCGTGAATTCCAGAGCTTAGGCCTAAACAGTTGAAAGCACAGCTGTTAGTGATGGGGTGCACAAAAAGAGTGTGAAACCATCAACAACCTCCAGCATTGTCAATGCCGGGGTGGCAGTAATTTCCTGGACAAAGTTATGCATCTTCCTGTTGCTGAAGGTTAAACCAAACTCTTCATAGGTATGAAAGGGGCTGTCCATTTGCCGCTGCAAGTGTTCCTCAGTTTGGAGTGTTAGTGCAGCATCGTCAGTGTAGTTCAACTCTCTAATGAGGACTTGATACACCTTTGTCTTGGATTTCGGGCGAGCAAGGCTAAATAGTTTCCCCTCAGTTCTGGTATGTAAATAGACCACTCGACCAAATTCTATCAGAATACACTCACTGCTAAGTCAATGGCGCTTGGTTTGGCTTGGCCACGTTCATCGAGTAGATGACAGCGGAATCCATCTACTTGAAGACCTGCAGTATGGTGAAATGGCCACTGGGTCCCAACCTCTTGGGGTTAAGATTTTGATAATACGGCTAATTTTGGGGGGTTTATGCTGGATTGAAGCGACACTGATGGATTGTATCTTGACCATTTTTTAAACAGTTCAGTTTCAATTTCTGCTAGTGAGACAATTTGTAGTTCAGGCAACTGTTTGTGAGCAACTGTTGATGATTTCATTTGAGGTACCAAAAAGAGTCTGAATTCAGGGAGTTGCATTTGTTATGGGCAGCACGGTAGCACAGTTGCTTCACAGCTCCAGGGTCCCATGTTCGATTCCCGGCTTGGGTCATTGTCTGTGCGGAGTCTGCACGTTCTCCCCGTGTGTGCATGGGTTTCCTTCTGATGCTCCAGTTTCCTCCCACAGTCCAAAGATGTGCAGGTTAGGTGTATTGGCCATGATAAATTGTCCTTAGTGTCCAAAAAGGTGAGGTGGGTTTACTGGGTTACGGGGATAGGGTGGAGACGTAGGGTTATTTCCTGACATCATGGTTGGAAGTCAAAGACCAGCAGAAATCAGCACATATATTTACAGGCAATTATTGCCCTCCCTCCTGCTTTGGTCATGGTCCCCCTTTAGCCATTTACATCGGTTACAATCCCTATCCACAAGGATGTATCATTTGTTCACACTGGAAAGTACCTCTGTGTCACCAGGGAATAAGGTATGGATATTTGTCTTCAGTCCACATGACTCTAGTTACAGAGATGGGACTGGGGACATCAGATGAATCTCGCCCTAAGCCAATGAGAGGGAGTAATTTGGACTATTCCCAACTAAGGGATGAGGAACAATCAGAAGTAGGGATAAAAGTTTTAAAATGAAACTTATTGGCACAGTTTTACCATGGCTTCTTTAGCACGATTCTTCTGAGAGACAGTTCAAAATGATGTTACATCAGTGACAAATGAAGAAAGGCATCGCTTGTGCTGGAAGGCCTTAAGGAACCCTACAAATCATCTATGTTGTCTTCACTGTTTTTGCAAAGTATATGTAGAATCTTGCTTAGTAAATTCTACTCAATTTATAAATACTAGTTATCTATACCTTGTGAGGTCAAGTGCAACTGAGGACCCCACCGTTAGAAATTAAGAATTCAGAACTTAGGGCTTTATACTTCGAAATCCCTGAAACTTACATGAAAGTCCATATCTCCACTAGAATGGCACCTGTAAGTGAGATATGAGGACGACAGATACTGAAACGGGCAACTGGGCAGTCACCGGTGGCTCACCATGACCTCTGGGGGCTGTCTGTTTGAAAGGTATTGGAAGGGGCGAGCAGAAATGGAAAAACCAGCTGGTTGAGATGGTGGGTCCAGAGGAACAGAGGCCAGCAAATTGTCTACCTTCTTAGCCCACATTGTCCTCTGCAACAAATGTGGCAGACAGTGCCAGGCCAGAGTGGGGTCCTTGAGCCACACCAGGCAACGTTTAACAGAGTTGGCCACCACGGTGCAAACCATCATCTTACAAGATGGAAGGCTGCAACATTCCACAATATAATACTGGCATCTTGTTTTGTAGCTATTGCTGCATAATGTAAAATCTAAAAACATATATTACATTCTGGAGTACTTCAGTTAATAGTGAAGCCTAATTTGCAAACACAAGCATAATTAAATATTATGAAGTCACATCATAGGAAAATGTCAAATCTTGGGGAAAGCAATATGATCCAAAACAATCTTTTCCTCTGTTCGCACAAAGCAGAGGTCAGTTTTGCTCTTTCACTAAAGGGTGCAGAAAATAAGCAGTTCCCCCTCTAGCAGTTAGGACTGCAGAAAACTTTTGGAAAATTTGTGTTCCATCTCCCAATTTTCCTCCCCCCAATTATATCATAGATTATCATAGAATTTACAATGCAGAAGGAGGCCATTCGGCCCATCGAGTTTGCACCGGCACTTGGAAAGATCACCCTACCCAAGGTCAACACCTCCACCCTATCCCCATAACCCAGTAACCCCACCCAACACTAAGGGCAATTTTGGACACTAAGGGCAATTTATCATGGCCAATCCACCTAACCTGCACATCTTTGGACTGTGGGAGGAAACCGGAGCACCCGGAGGAAACCCACGCACACACGGGGAGGATGTGCAGACTCCGCACAGACAGTGACACAAGCCGGAATCGAACCTGGGACCCTGGAGCTGTGAAGCAATTGTGCTATCCACAATGCTACTGGGCTGCCCTGCCATGAATTCTTGCTAAATCACCACCATCAAAGTTCTCTTTAATCCAAAACAAGAAATTTATAATTACATTTGCAAGCACGCAAACACTTAAAATGTAATTACATTGCCCAACTGTTGGTGCTAAACTCACCACTATTCAGAACACAAAGCATGGTATGAGGAAGGGTCATTTGTTCCCTTCACAAGATCATTTGCAATTGCTCATCTTGCCACAGTATGACTGCATAGTGAGAAATTTAGGCTATCACAACAAAGCACAAGTTTCACCTACCTCCCTTTTCATGATTTTATCGATCAGTGGAAATATTTTTCCCAGGGACAATAAAAGATATTCATCCTTCAGCTCGGCACAGTCACCACCACTGGAGAAAAATTCAGAACATTCAAGGTCAACCTCATGCTGACATAATGACAGAAGTTCAAAGGCAGCATCATCCCATATATCACCTAGGATACCTTGTGCAGGCTGCATTATCACTTCATGAAGTTAGAATTTCTCAACCCAGGTTGTGTTTGAAGTTAGTAACATGTTACTCCCCCAGCCATTACCCTATTTTAAACATTCTCAAATTATTTTCTTTATAATTGATAACTGTCCATTTTTTCAACTAAAGATGCCAAGCTAAGACGTGTGCAATTCCTAAATTATACTACTGACTTTCTGAAATGTTGTGGCTATCAGATAACTTTCAAACTTCTCAGCCAAGGCTGTTTAAATTGTTTTTGGATGCACTCCCATCATTTTATGTTCATCTCCACTCCAACCTACAGAAATAGTAAACAACAAAGTTCTGATTTTTAAAATTTCTACTTCTATTTTGCACTATCTCAGTAACTTTATTTTCCCTCGACTCTCCTGAAATTCTTACCAGAATACCATTTCTACTCAATTTCCAGCATCTGCTTTGGAGTCGTCATTCTTAGTGAACACAAATAATGAGAACTCCATTCCATTTCCAGCAGGGATCATTTAACCTGGTGGCAATCCTGCCGTATACTCTCCCAGATTACCTCCCTTTCCAGTTCTTATCCATTTTGGTTTCCCCCAATCTCTCTAGATTACCCATGAACTGTGCCTTGTAAGAGTTCTTCATGTTTCTTTCCTTTGGTCCCATTTCTTTTCTTTTATTTGGTCCGGGAACCCATAATCAGAATGTGGCTTTAAGCAGAAGAGTGCTTGCCTGGACAGTGCGTTTCTAGGTTTTGTATTTTGGAGAAGAGAAACGAGACACGTCGTCGCCGAGTGAATCTTAGGAACTGATTTTGGGGGAAGTTGGTTGGATTGACTGGAATTGACCGCGCACTAGCCTAGGGTGCCATAACAACCTCCACAATACAATCGTTTTTTAAAATTTTTCCAATTAAGGGTCAATTTAGCATGGCCGATCCACCTACCTTGCACATCTTTGGGTTGTGGGAGTGAGACCCACGCAGACATGGGGAGAATCAATTCAGTCAAACCTGATGAGAATGCCAACTTCTTCCATGGTGATTTTCTTCTTTTCTACTTGAAGGCATTGATCCAATATTGTTAGCTTTTCTCCACATCCACTGACTGCAGTTCTGACACGGGGAGTCAACACTAGAACCTTCTTCATGTGGGAATCCATAAACTCATCAAAACCTTGGCTCACAGTAAAGACCGTTGTCACTTCCTTCTCTTCTGCAGTTGTAGCTGTACTTGATTGAGAACCATCTTCTTCAATACCAATGGTGCTTGGGTCTTTAATAAAGGCACAGTCTTAAGAAATTTTGAAAAGTAGAACACTGGTCAATAGTGCACATCAATTAGTCTTCCACTTTCATCCCACCTCCAAATTTAATTAAACAAGCCATTATTTCGTGAACTAAGTACCAGTACGCATTTAAGACCTAAGACAAAATTTCCCATTTTCACTGCAGGGCATGACCTTGTGCATCAGAACTCAATCTGACTGACCTTCTGGATTCAGTATAATCATAAAAGTCCGGTTCAGACACCTTCAAGTACAGAATCAATCTACCTCCACAGCCAAAGAAAATAAATCAGGTTTTTACACGATTGATTGTACTCCCTTAGGGAGTAGATGTTTTAAATATTTCCTCTTCCTACTTATCATGGGAACATCAGGCAAAAGTAACATACGGATGTCCCTTGTATCTAGTGCTGCTACAGAGACAATGAGGATGGTCCATTTCAGAAGTAAATGTCCATTCTAAATTATTCCCATTCATATCTGGGTGTCTACATTCAACAATCACTACCCTTTCTGGAGGAAGATCTCTGACTGTGGAATAATCAAAGGGAGCTGAGAAGAGTTCCTGGGCACATTTTCCACCCCTTCCCAAAACAAGGCACATGAGCTCCCCATTTTACTGTGTGTGCATTTAAAGCTGATTTTTTATGAATTATTTCAGTTTACCAGATTAAAGGTCAAGTCCCATACTGCAGGCACTGCCAAAGATGAAAAGAATAGTACAGACTCATCACACCACAGAAGGAGACCATTCAGCCCACCCAGTCCATGCTGGCTCTTTGTAGAGCAATCCAGTCAGTTCCATTACCCCATTGTATCCCAGTAGCCCGGCAAATTGATTTTCCTCAAGTGCTGATCCAATTTCCTTTTGAAGTCATTAATTATTTCCACCAATCTCCTAGGTAGCAAGTTCTAGGTTGCCACTTGCTGTAGTTCTTTCTCACATTCCTTATGCAACTCTTGTCCAAAACTGATAACCTGTGCTTCCCTCTTTATCCGTGTACCATAGCTAATGGAACATGTTTACACAAGGTAAACAAAAAGAAAAACCATCATATTGTTGTAAACCTCAATCAGATGTCCCTTCAACTTCCTTTTCTCAAAATAAACATAGCTAAATTTTCTTATCCCTGGAACGAATCTCCTTCACACTGTCTCAAGGCAATTCACATCCTTCCTAAAGTGGGGACCAGAACTGGAGGCAATAGTCGAGCTGTGGCTGAACCAGAATTTTATAAAAAGGTTTAGCATAACTTTTTGGCTATGTACTATGTTTCCTTACTTATGAAGCCCAATAGCCCATGTTTGCTAACTACTCTCTCAAAGATCTGTGGACATGACTCTTAAGGTTCCGCTGTCCCTCATTCACCTTGGAACCATGCCATTGGGTCAGTATTGTCTCCCAAACACTTCTGCCAAAATACATCACTTTACACTTCTTTATATTAAATTGCATCTGCCACTTTTCTGCCCATTCTGCTGGCCTATGTCTTGTTGATTGGTATTATACATTTTGGTATTGGTCGATTGGTTTGCTACACTTCAAATACAAGATGTACTATAGCAACTCACCTAGCACCCTTCAACGGCGCCTTCTAAACCCACAACCTCTACAACCAAGAAGGGCAAGGACAGTTAACGCATGGGAACACCATGACCTGCAAGTTCCCCTCCAAGTCACACACCATTTTTACTTGGAACTATATGTCATTCCTTCACTGTTACTGGGTCAAAAACCTGGAACTGCTTCCCCATTAGCACTGCGGGTATACCTACACCAGGTGGAATGCAGTGTGATTCAAGGTGGCAGCTTACCACCATCTTCTCAAGGGCAATTTGGTGGCAACAAATGCTTACCTTGCCAGCAATGCTCACATTCCCCATAAAAATTAAGAAGCTGGGTTAATCGGCAAATTTTGCTCTGTATTCCAGTGTCTGAGGCATATCAAAAAAGCAGTAATGCTGGCTTGGGGAACATAACTATTGATCGTCCTAGAGCCTGAAACACTATTTACGCGGACACATCGCTATTTTCTGTCCTTAAGCCAATTAAGCCAAAAGTGATTTCCTATTCCACGAGTCTCAAACTTGTTAACCAGCCTTTTATGTGGAACTTTGTCAAACACTTTCTTAAAATCCCTAAAAGTATGAACCTTCCCTGTTACTGCATCAAAAAGTACCCAAAAATAATATTCCTTTTACAAATCCATGCTGGGTCTCCTTAAATTAACTCAAACTTCTCCAAGTCCCTGCTAAATTTCTTCTTGACTATTATTTCTAAAACCTTACCTACCACTGATGTCAAACCGACCAGCCTGTCATGATTAGGAATATCCTTTCACCCTTTTTTGAACAAAGATGTCACATTTGTTACTTTCCAATAACAATGAGGTAAATCAGTAAATTAATCATAGAATTTACAGTGCAGAAGGAGGCCATTCAGCCCATCGAGTCTGCACCGGACCTTGGAAACAGCACCCTGCTTAAGCCCCACGCCTCCACCCTATCCCCATAACCCAACCTAACCTTTTTTGGACACTAAGGGCAATTTAGAATGGCCAATCCACCTAACCTGCAAATCTTTGGACTGTGGGAGGAAACTGGAGCACCCGGAGGAAACCCATGCACACATGGGGAGAACGTGCAGACTCCACACAGACAGTGACCCAAGCCGGGAATTGAACCTGGGACCCTGGAGCTGTGAAGCAACTGTGCTAACCACTATGCTACCGTGCTGCAGATGCCAATCCTGGTTTTAAAAACCCTGGAGATCATAGAATCATAGTAGAAGGAAAGAAAAACAGAACTCATGGGAAAGCTCACTGAATTTTAATACTAATAGTGAGAAGGATGAATGTGCAGATGGCATATTTGCAACTCAGGATGAACAAGAGAGGAACATGGTGAGCAGTGGCAACACATTAGAACCATTAATAGAGAGACATAGGAAATATTCAAAATCATTTAAAATTAAATTCACAAAATGTCACTGTCTTACAGAATCACAGCATTATTACACGAGGCGGCTGCCATTTGATCCATCGGCCATGGTCTGTGTGCAGATTGTCCAAATCAGCAATTAATCTGGTGCCATTCCCCTGCCTTCTCCCTGGAATCCTGCACAGATTTCTATTTCAGTTAACAGTCTAATTCCCTTTTGAATACGTCGATTAAACCTGCCTTCACCACACTGTCAGGCAGTCCATTCCAAACCCTAGCCACTCGCGTGAAAATGATTTTCCTCGTTTCACTTTTGTTTCTTTTGCCATTACTTTAAATCTGTGTCCTCTCAGTCTCGATCCTTTCATGAGTAGAACATTTTCTCCCTATCCACTTTTGCCCAGACCACTCATGATTTTGAAGACCTCTATCAAATCTCCTCTCAGCCTTCTCTTTTCCAAGGAAAACAGTCCCAACTTCTCTAATCTATCTTCATAATTGAAGTTCCTGATCCCTGAAACCATTCCTGTGAATCTTTTCTAAAGCCAATTTAACTCATTCACATCTTTCCTAAGTGTGGCGCCCAAGACTGAAAGCAAGACTCCAGCCGAGGCCGAATAGTGTCTTATACAAGTTTAACATGGTTTCTTGTTCTCTGATGAGATAAAAGTCATAGAACCACATTTAATCATTTGATATTTGAATACAAAATATATTTTATATTCCTGTACCGGCTGAGGCCCCACCAGCTCAGCCTTGTCCCTCGCCTAAGATGATCCTCAGGTAAAATCACCACCAGTCAGCTCTCCCTCTCAAAGCGGAAAGCAGCCTATGGTAATCTGGGACTATGGTGACTTTACTTTCATTTAAATACGTCAGGCATTGACAGCTTTAGGCAACTGACATGATATAGAATTGTAAACTGGGTAATTTGGCACTCGATTTACCTATAATCTATTAAACATTACAATTATCAGGGCAATACAGTGGCGCAGTGGTAAGCATTGCTGCCTCACGGCGCCGAGGTCCCAGGTTCGATCCCGGCTCTGGGTCACTGTCTGAGTGGAGTTTGCACATTCTCCCCGTGTTTGCGTAGGTTTCGTCCCCTCAACCCAAAGATGTGCAAGGTAGGTGGATTGGCCAATCTAAATTGTCCCTTAATTGGAAAAAATGAATTGGGTACTCTAAATTTATTTATTTTTTTTTAATTACAATTATTGTTGCTAAGCATATATGTTGAATGCTTAATCATATTTTTTGAAAATTCTATTTTTCTATATAAAATATAATACAATAATGCAGGTTTGAGTCCAATGCAAATTAATGGGATGAAATCATCTCCTCTCAGTACGACACAAGAGCTCAACATCAAAGAAAATCTGGAGTCAACTGAGTTCCCTAAAATTATGAGTCATGGCTTAAATTTGGCAATAACGCAGAACACAATCCTCAGAGGGTGGATTTTATCGCTATTTTTTTTGCCTGGGCAGGCAGGAAATTTAGCTTCGGATTTGAAAGATTTCTAGAACTGGAAAAAAGAAATGCAACAAAGGCTGCTAGCCATTAGTTGGAATTACTGCATATTTGTTGAAGCAGAGTAAGGACAGTTTTATTCTGCATCAGGTGATTATACTGACCAGGAGAGTAACCGACAATCACTGCATATTTCACCCAATACAACCCTAAATAAGTCTATTTTAAAATCAAAAAATTTTACACAAGATTATGAAAAACATTTACCTTGATTCTTTAAAACATTCCAGTACGGCTGATGTACAGCTCTCGCGTTCTGAATAGATTCAATGGCACTTTTGGAACAAAAAGATTAAAAAAACATTTTTACTGTACACTTCAATATTTCATGTACTGGTGACTACTATTCACTGTCACCTCATCTCCTAGACTTAATGTAAATATAAGTTATATTAGCAACCACATTGCAGATACTACTAAACTCTATAGGGACACCCACTGCCTTGAGCTGGCTGTCCGCCTCATTTTTAAAGTCTTTCCTCACTTACTTCTCAACTTTGAACTATATCCAATTATTTCATCTTGTGACATTAGTTCCATCAGAATCATATATACAGAAATAAAAGTGCTCAATTTTATTAGTACCAAATCATTAATGTACTTTGTGAAATTCCCTTAAAATATTGTTTGAAAATGTAGTGCTCTTTTTATTGAAATTGGGAGAAATCCTTTAGGATGAAGAACTAAAACCTACTTGAATGCAGTGTGTGATTTCCCCCATAGGCAATTTAGTTTCTTCTTTAAAATATTTTGCTTTATTTACAAGTCATAACAGTTAAGGCCCAAATACAATTAAGTATACAAAACCCGGCTGTTCATGTAAAATGATCACCAAAAATATAACATGGAAAGTTTACAATAATTCAATTAACTTTTGCTCATTTATCTTTCTTTGTTCTCCACAAGGTATTTGTTAAAATTGGACAGAAATAGAAACAATAATATAATGACTGACTAAATACCTTGTGCATGGCACCATTTCCCCAACCAATGGAGGCACAGGGTCTCCCAGTAATACCCGGGCAGTCATGCAGACAGATTCTGAAAGGGAACGCAAATTGTATCCTCCCTAAAAATAAATTTATTGAAGTTATAAGGACTCATGAAGAATATATATGGACTTGGCAGGCTATGTACGAAATGGAAAATCTCTCAAAGATCACTAACCACCGCCTCAAGCCATTCAATATCATCCAAGTAAATGCGACTAAATTTTCATTAATGGAAAAAAATATAAAGCATTTTGAAAGTCAGGTCAAATTTGTTTTATTTCTCTGTAGCTCTTCCTTATAGTTAAAAAAAAGCCTCCAGTACAAATTAGGGTACTGTATTTAAATAAGCATTTGGTAGACAGAAGTTGAGTACTGCTGAAAAAATACATTTTGTTAAAGCTTTTCATCTTGCACTCCTCAAGACAATCACAAGAACACTAATGTCAAGGGGAACATCAATTTTATATTGCGTGTGAATGCTGATTAGTTGGCAAGAGAATTCTGAGTGGTAGATGTATTGTGATGAATGTAGCAGTTTCAGTGATATTGTATTATATCTATTCGGTGCAGTAAGCATTAATGTGTGCATAACTGCTGCAGTAGTGCTTTTTAAATCCTGGTTTGTAAGACAGCTTGTTTTTATTGGAGCCAGAGGTGCAATTAGAGCATCGGAAAAGTTAGGGCTAATGGACTTCTATTTATATTCAGAGGGTTCCCTGCGGAGTAGAAGATTAGAGACATTGCATTCAGTTTAGTGAGATGTAGTTAATGGAAGGGGCCAGAGGTTGTAGCAGTCAGGTGTTGAGGGTCAGAGTCAGTCTGTGGGTGGAAGGCAAGCCAAAAACCAGTTTCTGAAGAAATATAGCCAGATATTCTGCATTATTCTGACAGGCAGTCAGGTCTCTTTCTTTAAAGCAGTCTCAAAAAGATCTCTCTTTCTCAAAGTGGAGTATTCAAGACATCTTATACAGTAAGTATTCCTGACTGCAAACTATATTTACAAGTGGATTGGGCTCTGAGATGGTTTTGTTGTTTAAGTGGAAATAAGGGTTATTGTGCCACTGGATTGATTAGCATTGTTTAATGGGTAATTATAAGCTATTTTCTTGTGCAACGTTAAAGATATTTTAATACTGTGTTCGTAATAAAGTTTGCTTTCATAACCCTATTTTGCATGCAATCACTCCTGGAGCGAGATAGCCTTTCCTCACAGTCTTACAAAATTAAAATAAAATATTGGGGTGTCTGCCCAGTATCTTAGCGGCAAGTTGGGGTCAGCTCCAGAATTGTAATAGTGTTGTCATAGAGAATGGGCTAATCGATGGTGACTGACAGTTTACTAACATGCATTGTTTGAATTTTAAGCCAGCAGCTTCATCAGAGTCCACTTGCCAGCCAATTAACACATTTTCTCATACAGTATAAAGCTGTTGATCCCCGTGACATTGGCATTCTTACAACAGTTCTGATGAGTGCAAGACAAAATGTATTTTTTCAGCCTTTGTAGAATAAAGAAAGATAATTCACAAAGGTTCATGAGATAGTAAGATTTCAAAATATGTGTGCAGACAATATTGTAAAATATATATTATAATAGAACAGCAAATTTCATAACATTATGTTCTTCAATCCCCAATTTAGAAGATACAAAAGATGTAGACTCATCAGTTAGTATGGTACTATACTTCATGCAAGACAAAAACATGGGGAGTTGATGTACCACAGAATTTCTGTATCAATGGTTGCTCCATTGGTTCCTTGGGGAAAAAGGAAAACACTTTGCAATTTTCTGCGGTTGGTTATAAACAGCAACATTGTTAAACAGCAAAAGGAGCTGTTATATATTCTTCCAAACCAGTAATGCACAGCACAGGGAACTGCAGGGAAATAGGAATGAGGGTGGGAACACCACTTATTTTAAAAGAATAGCAGTTTATTGCATTTAATAAACTGAATATCAGTTTATTGCATTTAATAAACTGGTTTTTAATCCAATGAAAAATTTAAATGAGAGTGACGTTCTTCAAGAACAAATTTGATATTTCCTTGTATAGAAAGTGCTAACAACATTTTAAAAAAATTCAATCTGCCGAATAGTAAATCCACAGCAATGTGGATGACTCAAATGCCCTCTGAAATGGCCTGGCAAGCCACTCAGTTCAAGGGAAATTAGGGACGGGCAATAAATGAACTGTAATTTCACAGCGTTTAGGAAGAAACAAAAAAAGTGGGATCAAACTTAATACACATTTATGCTTTTCTGAAGTTTATTTGTAATGTCAGTAGGAAACCATGGGTGAAATTCTCCCCCAACGGCGCGATGTCCGTCGACTGGCGCCAAAAACGGCGCCAATCAGACGGCATCGCGCCAGCCCAAAGGTGCGGAATGCTCCGCATCTTTGGGGGCCGAGCCCCAACATTGAGGGGCTAGGCCGGCGCTGGAGGGATTTCCGCCCCACCAGCTGGCGGAAATGGCGTTTGGTGCCTTGCCAGCTGGCGCGGAAATGCGGCGCATGCGCGGGAGCGTCAGCGGGCGCCGACAGTTTCCCGCGCATGCGCAGTGGGGAGAGTCTCTTCCGCCTCCGTTATGGTGGAGGCCGTGGCGGAGGCGGAAGGGAAAGAGTGCCCCCACGGCACAGGCCCGCCCGCGGATCGGTGGGCCCTGATCGCAGGCCAGGCCACCGTGGGGGCACCCCCTGGGGCCAGATCGCCCCGCGCCCAGGACCGGAGCCCGCCCACGCCGCCTGGTCCCGCCGGTAAATACCAGCTTTGATTTACGCCGGCGGGACAGGCAATTTCTGGGCGGGACTTCGGCCCATCCGGGCCGGAGAATTGAGCGGGGGGTCCCGCCAACCGGCGCGGCCCGATTCCCGCCCCCGCCCAATCTCCGGTACCGGAGACTTCGGCGGGGGCGGGATTCACGGCGGCCAACGGCCATTCTCCGACCCGGCGGGGGGTCGGAGAATGACGCCCCATTTACTTTGAGCAGTTTAATACAGTCATACAACTCCTGGAAGCCTGGGCTTTCGAGCTGGAGCGGCGGCCGGCAACATCCATGAGGCAGAGTACTGTGGTTAGCACATATAGAGGTGGTAACATCGCAGGCTCAGATTCCACAGGCAGAAAGGGAATAGGTAACCACCAAGAGGGTGAGGCAGCAAGTGGTGCATATTGGTACAAATAACAAACATAAAAAAAGGTATGAGGTTCTAAAAGCAGAATATAGGGAGTTAGGAAGTTGAGGGTCGGACCTCCAAGGCAGTGATCACAGGATTACAATCAGTGCCACACGCGAGTCATGAGTAGAAAGACCAGGATCTATCAGATGAATATGGCTGAAGAGATGGTGTGAGGGGAAGGGCTTCAGATTCCTGGGACATTGGTACCAATTCAAGGGGAGGTGGGGCCAGTACAAACTGAATGGGTTACACCTGGGCAGGACCGGGCCTGATATCCTCGGAGCAGTATTTGCTAGAGTGGCCTGGGAGTGTTTAAACTAAAAAGCCTGGGGAATGGTAACTTACGCAAGGAATCAGAGGAGGGGGAATCAAGGACAAAAGGCAAAGACAGAAAGCAGATTAAGAAAAGTGATAGGCAGTGAAATCAAGGGCCAGACTTGTACAGGGCCACAATGAAAAACAGTGGGAACGGGACAAGTTATGTTGAAAAGACAAGCCTTAAGGCTTTGTGCCTTAACGTGGGGAGCATTCACAATAAAGTGGATGAATTAATCGTGCAAATGGATGTAAACGGGTTTGATATAATCGGGATAATGGAGACATGGCTGCACGGTTACCAGGGATGGGAATTGAACATCCAGGGGTATTCAATATTTAGGAAGGACAGACAAAAAGGAAATGATGGTGAAGTTGCATTGCCCTTTAAAGAGGAAATCAATGCAATAGTGAGGAAGGATATTAGCTGATGCAATGTGGAATCTTTGTGGGTAGAGCTGAGAAATACATTAGTGGGCGTGGTTTCTAAACTCTCAAACTATAGTGGCGACGCTGGGAGTTGCATTAACAGGAAATTAGACTTGTATACAATAAAAGGAATATTTGTAATTGTTTTTTTTAAAAAATATTTTATTGAAAATTTTGAGTCAACCATCACAGTACATTGTGCATCCTTTACACAATATTATAACAACACAAATAACAATTACCTATTTTATAAACAGAAAATGAATAAATAATAAATAACAAAAATGAAAACTAACCCTAATTGGCAACTGCCTTATCACAAGTAACACTCTCCAAAAATATAATTTAACAGTCCAATATATAATTATCTGTAGCAACGACCTATACATATTATACAGTATATATTAACAACCCCGAGAGTCCTTCTGGTTCCTCCCCCCCCACCCCCCCGCCGATCCTGGGCTGCTGCTGCTGCCTTCTTTTTTCCATTCCATCTATCTTTCTGCGAGGTATTCGACGAACGGTTGCCACCGCCTGGTGAACCCTTGAGCCGACCCCCTTAGAACGAACTTAATCCGCTCTAGCTTTATAAACCCTGCCATGTCATTTATCCAGGTCTCCACCCCCGGGGGCTTGGCTTCTTTCCACATTAGCAATATCCTGCGCCGGGCTACTAGGGACGCAAAGGTCAAAACATCGGCCTCTCTCGCCTCCTGCACTCCCGGCTCTTGTGCAACCCCAAATATAGCCAACCCCCAGCTTGGTTCGACCCGGACACCCACTACTTTTGAAAGCACCTTTGTCACCCCCATCCAAAACCCCTGTAGTGCCGGGCATGACCAAAACATATGGGTATGATTTGCTGGGCTTCTCAAGCACCTCGCACACCTATCCTCCACCCCAAAAAATTTACTGAGCCGTGCTCCAGTCATATGCGCCCTGTGTAATACCTTAAACTGAATCAGGCTTAGCCTGGCACACGAGGACGACGAGTTTACCCTGCTTAGGGCATCTGCCCACAGCCCCTCCTCGATCTCCTCCCCAGCTCTTCTTCCCATTTCCCTTTTAGTTCATCTACCATAGTCTCCCCTTCGTCCCTATATCTGACACCTTACCATCCCCCACCCATGTCTTTGAGATCACTCTGTCCTGCACCTCTTGTGTCAGGAGCTGCGGGAATTCCCTCACCTGTTGCCTCGCAAAAGCCCTCAGTTGCATGTACCTGAATGCATTCCCTTGGGGCAACCCATATTTCTCGGTCAGCGCTCCCAGACTCGCGAACTTCCCATCCACAAACAGATCTTTCAGTTGCATTATTCCTGCTCTTTGCCACATTCCATATCCCCCATCCATTCCCCCCGGGGCAAATCTATGGTTTTTTCTTATCGGGGACCCCCCCAAGGCTCCAGTCTTTCCCCTATGCCGTGTCCACTGTCCCCAAATCTTCAGTGTAGCCACCACCACCGGGCTTGTGGTGTAATTCCTCGGTGAGAACAGCAATGGGGCTGTCACCATAGCCTGTAGGCTAGTCCCCCTACAGGACGCCCTCTCTAATCTCTTCCACGCCGCTCCCTCCTCCTCTCCCATCCACTTACTCACCATTGAAATATTAGCGGCCCAATAATACTCACTTAGGCTCGGTAGTGCCAGCCCCCCCCCCTATCCCTGCTACGCTGTAAGAATCCCTTCCTCACTCTTGGGGTCTTCCCGGCCCACACAAAACCCATGATGCTCTTTTCAATCCTTTTAAAAAAAGCCTTTGTGATCAGCACCGGGAGGCACTGAAACACAAAGAGGAATCTCGGGAGGACCACCATCTTAACCGCCTGCACCCTCCCTGCCAGTGACAGGGATATCATATCTCATCTCTTGAAATCCTCCTCCATTTGTTCCACCAACCGCGTTAAATTTAACCTATGCAATGTGCCCCAATTCTTGGCTATCTGGATCCCCAGGTAACGAAAGTCCCTTGTTACCTTCCTCAACGGTAGGTCCTCTATTTCTCTACTCTGCTCCCCTGGATGCACCACAAACAACTCACTTTTCCCCATGTTCAATTTATACCCTGAAAAATCCCCAAACTCCCCAAGTATCCGCATTTTTCTGGCATCCCCTCCGCCGGGTCTGCCACATATAGTAACAAATCGTCCGCATACAAAGATACCCGGTGTTCTTCTCCTCCTCTAAGTACTCCCCTCCACTTCTTGGAACCCCTCAACGCTATCGCCAGGGGCTCAATCGCCAGTGCAAACAATAATGGGGACAGAGGGCATCCCTGCTTTGTCCCTCTATGGAGCCGAAAATATGCAGATCCCCGTCCATTCGTGACCACGCTCGCCATCGGGGCCCTATACAACAGCTGCACCCATCTAACATACCCCTCTCCAAAACCAAATCTCCTCAACACCTCCCACAAATAATCCCACTCCACTCTATCAAATGCTTTCTCGGCATCCATCGCCACTACTATCTCCGTTTCCCCCTCTGGTGGGGCCATCATCATTACCCCCAACAGCCTCCGTATATTCGTGTTCAGCTGTCTCCCCTTCACAAACCCAGTTTGGTCCTCGTGGACCACCCCCGGGACACATTCCTCTATTCTCATTGCCATTACCTTGGCCAGGATCTTGGCATCTACATTTAGGAGGGAAATAGGTCTATAGGACCCGCATTGTAGCGGGTCCTTTTCCTTCTTTAAGAGAAGCGATATCGTTGCTTCAGACATAGTCGGGGGCAGTTGTCCCCTTTCCTTTGCGACATTAAAGGTCCTCGTCAATACCGGGGTGAGCAAGTCCACATATTTTCTATAGAATTCGACTGGGAATCCATCCGGTCCCGGGGCCTTTCCCGCCTGCATGCTCCTAATTCCTTTCACCACTTCTTCTACCTCGATCTGTGCTCCCAGTCCCACCCTTTCCTGCTCTTCCACCTTGGGAAATTCCAGCCGATCGAAAAAGCCCATCATTCTCTCCCTCCCATCCGGGGGTTGAGTTTCATATAATTTTTTATAAAATTTCTTGAACACTCCAGTCACTCTCTCCGCACCCCGCTCCATCTCTCCTTCCTCATCCCTCACTCCCCCTATTTCCCTCGCTGCTCCCCTTTTCCTCAATTGGTGTGCCAGCAAACTGCTCGCCTTCTCCCCATATTCGTACTGTACACCCTGTGCCTTCCTCCATTGTGCCTCTGCAGTGCCCGTAGTCAGCAAGTCAAATTCTACATGTAGCCTTTGCCTTTCCCTGTACAGTCCCTCCTCCGGTGCTTCCGCATATTGTCTGTCCACCCTCAAAAGTTCTTGCAGCAACCGCTCCCGTTCCTTACTCTCCTGCTTCCCTTTATGTGCCCTTATTGATATCAGCTCCCCTCTAACCACCGCCTTCAGCGCCTCCCAGACCACTCCCACCTGGACCTCCCCATTATCATTGAGTTCCAAGTACTTTTCAATGCACCCCCTCACCCTTAGACACACCCCCCTCATCTGCCATTAGTCCCATGTCCATTCTCCAGGGTGGGTGCCCTCCTGTTTCCTCCCCTATCTCCAAGTCTACCCAGTGTGGAGCTTGATCCGAAATGGCTATAGCCGTATACTCCGTTCCCCTCACCTTCGGGATCAACGCCCTTCCCAGCACAAAAAAGTCTATTCGCGAGTAGACTTTATGGACATAGGAGAAAAATGAGAACTCCTTACTCCTAGGTCTGCTAAATCTCCACGGGTCTACACCTCCCATCTGCTCCATAAAATCTTTAAGTACCTTGGCTGCTGCCGGCCTCCTTCCAGTCCTGGACTTCGACCTATCCAGCCCTGGTTCCAACAGCGTATTAAAATCTCCCCCCATTATCAGCTTTCCCATCTCTAGGTCCGGAATGCGTCCTAGCATCCGCCTCATAAAATTGGCATCATCCCAGTTCGGGGCATATACGTTTACCAAAACCACCGTCTCCCCCTGTAGTTTGCCACTCACCATCACGTATCTGCCCCCGTTATCCGCCACTATAGTCTTTGCCTCGAACATTACCCGCTTCCCCACTAATATAGCCACCCCCCTGTTTTTCGCATCTAGCCCCGAATGGAACCCCTGCCCCACGCATCCTTTGCGTAGCCTAACCTGGTCTATCAGTTTCAGGTGCGTTTCCTGTAACAACCACATCTGCCTTAAGTTTCTTAAGGTGTGCGAGTACCCCTGCCCTCTTTATCGGCCTGTTCAGCCCTCTCACGTTCCACGTGATCAGCCGGGTTGGGGGGCTTCCTACTCCCCCCCCTTGTCGATTAGCCATCCCCTTTTCCAGCTCCTCACCCGGTTCCCACGCAGCTGTATCTCCCCCAGGCGGTGCCCCCCCCCCCGCCCATCCCCTCCCATACCTGCTCCCCCCTCTCCCCAGCAGCAGCAACCCAGTAATTCCCCCCTCCCCCCCCCGCTAGATCCCCCGCTAGCGTAATTACTCCCCCCATGTTGCTCCCAGAAGTCAGCAAACTCTGGCCGACCTCGGCTTCCCCCCGTGACCTCGGCTCGCACCGTGCGACGCCCCCGCCTTCCTGCTTCTCTATTCCCGCCATGGTTATCATAGCGCGGGAACCAAGCCCGCGCTTCTCCCTTGGCCCCGCCCCCAATGGCCAATGCCCCATCTCCTCCACCTCCCCTCCTCCCCCCATCACCACCTGTGGAAGAGAGAAAAGTTACCACATCGCAGGATTAGTGCATAAAACTCCTCTTTCTCCCCTTTTTAACCCCCCTCTTCGCCCCCCACATTTGCCCCACCACTTTGTTCAAACGTTCTTTTTAATAACCCGCTCATTCCAGTTTTTCTTCCACAATACAAGTCCACGCTTCATCCGCCGTCTCAAAGTAGTGGTGCCTCCCTCGATATGTGACCCACAGTCTTGCCGGTTGCAGCATTCCAAATTTTATCTTCTTTTTATGAAGCACCGCCTTGGCCCGATTAAAGCTCGCCTTCCTTCTCGCCACCTCCGCACTCCAGTCTTGATAAACGCGGATCACCGCGTTCTCCCATTTACTGCTCCGGGTTTTCTTTGCCCATCCAAGGACCATTTCTCTATCCTTAAAACGGAGGAATCTCACCACTATGGCTCTGGGAATTTCTCCTGCTCTCGGTCCTCGCGCCATCACTCGGTATGCTCCCTCCACCTCCAACGGACCCGCCGGGGCCTCCGCTCCCATTAACGAGTGCAGCATCGTGCTCACATATGCCCCGACGTCCGCTCCCTCCGCACCTTCAGGAAGACCAAGAATCCTCAGGTTGTTCCTCCTTGCGTTGTTCTCCAGTGCCTCCAACCTTTCCACACATCGTTTCTGATGTGCCTCATGCATCTCCGTCTTCACCACCAGGCCCTGTATGTCGTCCTCATTCTCGGCTGCCTTTGCCTTCACGACCCGAAGCTCCCGCTCCTGGGTCTTTTGTACCTCCTTTAGCCCTTCGATCGCCTGTAGTATCGGGGCCAACAGCTCTTTCTTCATTTCCTTTTTGAGCTCTTCCACACAGCATTTCAAGAACTCTTGTTGTTCAGGGCCCCATGTTAAACTGCCACCTTCCGACACCATCTTGGTTTTTGCTTGCCTTCCTTGCCGCTGTTCTAAAGGATCCACTGCAATCCGGCCACTTTCTCCTCCTTTTTTCATCTGTATCCAGGGGGGATTCCCTTCTGGTTTACCGCACAGTGTTTTTAGCCGTCAAAATTGCCGTTGGGGCTCCTATCAAGAGCCCAAAAGTCCGTTTCACCGGGAGCTGCCGAAACGTGCGACTCAGCTGGTCATCGCCGCACCCGGAAGTCGTCGAATATTTGTAATTGTGAGAGATTTTAATCTGCATATCGATTGGGCACATCCAATTAGCCACAATGTCATAGATGAGGAATTTCTGGAGTGCACATGGCATGGTTTTCTGGACCAATATGTTGAAGAACCAACTAGAGAACAGCCATCCTAAACTGGGTATTGTATAATGATAAAGTAATAATTGGCAATCTAGCTGTGCGCGACTCCTCGGGGATGAGACCATAATATGATGGAATTTGTCATTAAGATGGAGTGATTCAGTTGATTCTGAGACAAGGATCTTGAATCCTAATAAAGGTATGAGGCATGAGTTGGCTATGATAGATTGGGAAACATTACTTAAAGGGATGACGTTTGATAGACAAACAAGGACCGCATGGGTGAACTGCAACAATTGTTTATTCCTGTTTGACATAAAAGTAAAATGGGAAAGGTATCCAAATCATGGCTTACAAGGGAAATTAGAGATAGTATTAGATCCAAGGAAGGAGCATACGAATTGGCCAGGAAAAACAACAAACCTGAAGATTGGGAGAAGTTTAGAATTCAGCAAAGGAGGACAATGGGATTGATTAAGAAGGGGAAAATAGAGTACAAGAGTAAGCTTGTGGGGAACATAAAAACTGACTGTAAAAGTTTATATAATAATAATAATCTTTTATTATTGTCACAAGTAGGCTTACATTAACACTGCAATGAAGTTACTGTGAAAATCTCCTAGTCGCCTCACTCCCGTGCCTGTTCGGGTACATTGAAGAAGGATTCAGAATGCCCAATTCACTTAACAGCATGTCTTTTGGAGAAGGATTCAGAATGTCCAATTCATTTAACAGCACGTCTTTTGGGACTTGTGGGAGGAAACCGGAGCACCCGGAGGAACCCCACGCAGATACTGAAAGAACGTGCAGACTCTGCACACACAGTGACCCAAGCTGGGAATCAAACCTGGGACCCTGGTGTTGTAAAGCAACAGTGCCAACCACTGTGCTACCACTTGTATGTATGTGAAGAGAAAAATATTGGTGAAGACAAATGTAGGTGTCTTATAGTCTTATTTTCTTGTAGTGAAATTTATAATGGGGAACAAGAGGTGGCTGACCAACTAAATACATACTTTGGCTCTGTCTTCACAAAAGAGGACACAAATAACATACCAGAAATGTTGGGGAACACAGGGTTTAGTGAGAGGGAGGAATTCACGGAGATCAGTATTAGTAGAGAAATGTTATTGGAAAATTGATGGGATTGAACGTTGATAAATCCCCTGGTCTGATACTCTACATCCCAGAGTACTTAAAGAAGTGGCCCTAGAAATAGGCGATCCATAGGTGGTCATCTTCCAATATTCTAGAGACTCTGGAACCGTTCCTACAGATTGGAGAGTAGTTAATGTAACCCCACTATTGAAAAAGGGAGGTAAAGGAAAAACAGGACATTATAGAGCAGTAAGCCTGACAACAGTCGTGGGGAACGTTCTAGAATCCATTATCAAAGGTTTTAATAGCACAGCATTTGGAAAACAGTGGCAGGAGCAGTCAGAATCAGCATGGATTTATGAAAGGGAAATCATGCTTGACAAATCTACTACAATTCTACAAGAATGTAACAAGTAGGGTTGATGAGGGGGAGCCAGTGGACTTGGTTTATTTGTACTTTCAGAAGGCTTTTGACAAAGTCCCACAATTAAAGTCCATGGGATTGGGGTCAATGTGTTGAGATGAACAGAAAACTGGTTGGCAGATAGGAAACAAAGAGTAGGAATAAACAGGTCTCTTTCCAAATGGCAGGCAGTGACTAGTGGGGTACTGCAGGGATCGGTGTTGGGACCCCAGCTATTAACATTATATCTTAATGATTTAGATGAGGGAACTAAATGTACTATCTCCAAATTTACAGATGACATAAAGCTGGGTGGGAGGGTGAGCTGTGAGGAGGATGCCGGGATTCTTCAGTGTGATTTGGACAATTTGAATGAGTGGGCAAATGAATGGCAGGTGCAATATAATTTGGATAAATGTGAGGTTATCCACTTTGGTAGTAAAAACAGGAATGCCATTATTTGAATGGCAATAAATTAGGAGAAGGGAATGTGCAACGAGACCTGGGTGTCCTTGTCCACCAGTCGCTGAAGGGAAGTATGCAGGTGCAGCAGGGAGTAAAGAAGGCAAATGGGATGTTGGCCTTCATAGTGAGAGGATTCAAGTACAGGAGCAGGAATGTCTTGCTGCAATTATATAGGGCCTTGGTGAGGCTACACCTAGAATATTGTGTGCAGTTTTGGTCTCCTTATCAAAGGAAAGATGTTCTTGCTATGGAGGGAATGCAGCAAAGGTTTACCAGATTGATTCCTGGGTTGGCTCGACTTATATATGAGGAGGTATTGAGTCGGTAAGGATTGTATAAGCTGGAATTCGGAAGAATGAGGGGGAATCTCATAGAAGCTTATCAAATTTTAACAGGACTAGACAGGGTAGATACAGGAAGGATGTTCCCAATGGTGGCAGTGTCCAGAACCAGGGGCGAAATTCTCCGTTATCGGTGGAAAGTCTGCCGATCGGTGCAAAAAACGGCGCAAATCCGACTTGCGTCACGTCGGAAAAATGGGTCGATAGTCTCCGGCCCGAAATGGGCTAGCAGCGACGTAACGGGATCCGCGCTTGCGCAGTGGTTCACGCCGTGCAGCGTCATACGCGCCGCAAGGCGTGACGGCTCATAACGCCGCGCTGCTCCCCCCCAGCCGACCGGAACACCCGACCGCAACACCCGACTGGATGGCTGGCCGCCGCTCAGCCCCGAGGTTCGAGTCACACGATGTGGATGCGCTCCTGGACGCGGTGGAGCAGTGGAGGGACACCCTGTATCCCGGGCACGGCCGCAGAGTTGCCCCACGCCACAGCCGGCGTCTGTGGAGGGAAGTGGCAGAGGCTGTCACCGCTGTGGCCCTGACACCTCGGACAGGCACCCAGTGCCACAAGAAGGTGAACGACCTCGTCAGAGCAGGCAGGGTGAGCCTCCCCCATATCCCCCCCTCCCCCATATCCCCACCTCCCCCATATCCCCACCTCCCCAAGTGAATCCAGCCCTAACCTTAATCTCTGCAACGCACGCGCAACCGATGGCGTGCATTCATATATCTGCCTAACAGTGTTGCCTTTTACCCCTGCCACCCCACCCCCCCCACAGGAGAAGCGCGCACACAACAATAGGGAGCATGTGAGGACTGGAGGAGGCCCCGCTGATGAGAGGCCACTGACCGAACACCAGGAAAGGGCCCTGGAACTGGCTGTTGGACCTGAGGACCGGGAGGTTGCTGAAGCAGAGGTCGGGGGCGTAGTAGCAAGTGAGCCACCGACAGCCCGTCCCCATATCTCCCCTCCCCGTATCACCTGATCACTGCCTGATGTCTAACCATGCATGCTTCATTGTGTATCGCAGGACCAAACGTCCAGGCACCCATCCCCGCAGATGCAGACCGCCCGCAGGGTGCCCCTCGGAGGCCACGGGAGACGGAGAGACCCGGACCCTCCGGCATGCGACGCCCGCAGGATGCCCCTTGGAGGCCACGGGAGACGGAGAGACCCGCACCCTCCAGCATGCGACGCCCGCAGGATGCCCCTCGGAGACCACGGGAGACGGAGAGACCCGCACCCTCCGGCATGCGACGCCCGCAGGATGCCCCTCGGAGACCACGGGAGACGGAGAGACCCGCACCCTCCAGCATGCGACGCCCGCAGGATGCCCCTCGCACACCACGGGAGACGGAGAGACCTGGAGCAACAGGGAGACGACACCCCCGTCACATGCGGGAGCGACCACCCAGCGATGAGGGGGGCAGCCACAGGCCCCCGTCACATCCGAGCCGGGACACCACTACCCGGGACACCACTACCCGGGACACCACTACCCAGGAAGACGAAATACCGGACAGTGACTCAGAGTGGATGGGTGGAGACGAACCCCCACCCCAAAGTGCCATGGACTCAGAGTGGGACGAAGAGCACGACACAACGCCACTGCTGTCACCAACACCCTCCACCATCGCAGAAACACTCACCTCGGTTGGGCACTTTAGTGATGAGGCGTCTGGTACACTCACTGGTGCGCACAACACAGCCGTCCCGGTACAGCAGGTGGAGGTAGGAGCAGCAGAGGGGCCGGGCGGTCGGAGGGCAGCCCAGCCCAAGCGAACATCTGCCGCCCAGATGGATCCCGGGTTCCTGGAGTTACCACACCCACACATCGATCCGATGCAACCACCGACCCGGAGACAAGCGAAGAGGGTGACGGGCGGCTTGCGGCGGCTGCGGTCGCAGGTGGAGGAGTCCACCCGCGTCCAGGAGCTGGAAGTGGTGCCGGTCATGCGTGCCACCCAGGCCGACACCGCACGGGTGGCGTCCGCGGTGGAGGCAATGGGTGCAACGGTGTCAGACACGGGGAACGGTTTGTGAGGCCGGGGGCTTTCCGTGCAGGCGGCGTCTGTGGCCCAGGAAATGGCTGCCCTCTCACAGGAGGCCATGAGCCAGTGCCAGCGCCAGATGGCAGAGGCGCTCAACGCCATAGCCCAGTCTCAGCAGGCCATGGCCCAGTCTCTGCAGGCCATGGCCCAGTCTCAGCAGGCCATCGCTGAGGGCATCGGCGCCAGTGGCCATGTGCGAGCCGGCGTCGCACTGTCACAGACAGGGTTTGCCAACCCCCTGGGCTCCATGGCTGCAAACCTGCAGACCCCTGTCGATACCAGCACGGGCCTCCAGGACTGGCAGCGCCAGATGTCGGGGGGGCGTCGGATGGCCAGTCCGTTCGCATCCCCCACCCATGTAAAGGCCTGGGGGCCATCGGGCACCCCGAGGGAGGAGGAGGTGGTGTGGCCCGTCCCGGCTCCCTCTGTAGGGGAGGTCCCGGTACACCGTGACACCTCGGACTCCCCCCCCCTTCCGTCCCAGATGCTTCGGGTGGGCAACGGGCAGGACAGGCTGGCAGCTCGCCATCCCAGTCGCCCGGGCCGCAGCCTGGCCCATCTAGGCCAGGACGCCCCAGGAAACGGCCGCCAAAGGGATCCAGTGTCAGAGGGCAGGAATCCCAGGAGTCCACCTCCAGTTCTGCTGTACCGTCTGGGGAACCACGTAGACGTAGTCAAAGGGCCCGTAAGGCCAAACAATTAGACACTGAGTAAGTTGGCACGGTTGCAGGGCACAGATGAGTTTTAGGGGCTAGGGCACGTGCATGAACTCGTTTGGTTATTAAAGTCGATGTTACACCTACAGAAGCTGCCTTTGTGCTCTGTCCAAAGTGTGCGGGGGTGTCACGTACGTTGAGCGCAAGTGTGTGTGTGAGGGGTGGTCTTACTTCAGCCCCAGGTGAGTCTGCCCCCTTCCCCCTGGACCGCCATCAACATCCCCCGGGCAGAGGACGGGACCGTGCAGTGTCACAGCCGCATGCAGGGATGGTCCGGGTGGATGGTGGTACTGTGGCCATGGGTCAGACATAGTCCAACGATGTAGAGCCAGGAGCTCACCGCAGGGCGGGTTGTCATCATCCTCCACGGCCTGCGATAGACACGCGTCTACCCGCAACTGTGTGAGCCCGGCCCGTTGTGCCGCAGGTGGATCGGCAATGGGGGAGGGGGGGGGGGTGCATGCGGGTGGGGAGGGGGGGGGGGGGGGGGGGAGGGTTCTGGGTGGGTGGATGGGTGGGGGGTGTGGGTGGTCGGCTGTTGCCATGGTGTGCGGTCTGTGGCCATACTACCCGATTTCCACGCCCATCTAGTCAGTGAAGCGGGCGGCTATCAGTCTGTCCCGTGCCCGCTGGGCCAGCCGGTAACGGTGGACAGCCACCCGCCTGTGTCTACCCAGTCTGCCCTGACCATTACCCCCATCCCCCTCATCTGGGGAGGACTGCGCCTCTTCCTGCTGCTCCTCCACTCCGCCCTCCTCTGCCTGCGGCACATCGCCCCTCTGTTGGGCTATGTTGTGCAGGACTCAGCACACCACAATGAAGCGGCCGACCCTATCTGACCGATACTGGAGGGCGCCCCCAGAGAGGTCCAGGCACCTGAAACGCATCTTCAGCACGCCAAAGCACCTCTCTATCACTCCACTTGTCGCTACATGGGCATCATTGTAGCGGTTCTCCGCCTCATTGCGTGGCCTCCGTACAGGCGTCATCAGCCACGATCGCAATGGGTAGCCCCTGTCGCCCAGCAACCAGCCCCTCAGCCGGGGATGGCGTCCCTCGTACATGCCGGGGATGGATGACCGCGACAACACGAATGAGTCGTGTACACTGCCTGGGTGACGGGCGCAGACGTGCAGGATCATCATGCGGTGGTCGCAGACCACATGTACGTTCATCGAATAGGTCCCCTTCCTATTAGTGAACATGGCCCTGTTATCTGCAGGTGGCCGCACGGCGACGTGCATCCCATCGATCGCGCCCTGGACCATGGGGAACCCGGCCACGGCAGAGAAGCCCACGGCCCGGGCATCTTGGCTGGCCCGGTCCACGGGGAAGCGGATGTAGCGGTGCGCCATGGCATATAGGGCATCTGTCACTGCCCGGATGCACCGGTGCACCGATGTCTGCGATATACCGGACAGGTCCCCACTCGGTGCCTGGAATGACCCCGTTGCATAAACGTTCAGGGCCACCGTAACCTTGACGGACACGGGGAGAGGGTGTCCCCCGCCAGTGCCACGCGGTGACAGGTGTGCCAGCAGGTGGCAGATGTGTGCCACGGTTTCCCGGCTCATCCGGAGTCTCCTCCTGCATTCCCGGTCCGTGAGGTCCTGGTATGACTGCCTGGGCCGGTACACACGGGGCGCCCTCGGGTACCTCCGTTGCCGTGGGGCTGCGACGTCCTCCTTCCCCTCCTTGTCCTGTCGGTCGGGTGTCCCTCCAGCCTGGGCGGCTGCCGCCTGCCCCTCTGCAGCAGCCTGCGCCGCCTCTCTGGCACGCTCCTCCTCCTCCAGGGCAACATAGACATGAGCGGCTGCCGCCACGGCGGCCAACATCGCTGGATGATCTGAAAACATGACGCCCTGGTGGGGGGAGGGGAACGACGATATGTCATCATTGCCCATATCCCCTCCTCCCCCCAGCCAGGTGGCATGGACCGCATGGGTCCAACTGTTGGAGGCTGGCACCTGGCCAGGTGGACCAACTCACTTGCCCTCCCATCCTCCTCCCCAGCAGGGACCCCCCCCAACCTCCACCCCGGCACGGACACCCCCCCCCCCCATCTCCCTCCCCGGCACGGACCCCCCCCCCCCCCACAACCTCCACCCCGGCATGGACCCCCTGCCCCCAACCTCCACCCCAGCACGGACACCCCCCCCCATCCCCCTCCCCGGCACGGACCCCCCCCCCCAACCTCCACCCCGGCACGGACCCCCCCCAACCTCCATTCCGGCACGGACCCCCCCCCCAACCTCCATTCCGGCACGGACCCCCCCCCCCCCCAACCTCCACCCCGGCACGGACCCCCCCCCCCATCCCCCTCCCCGGCACGGACCCCCCCCCCCAACCTCCACCCCGGCACAGACCCCCATCCCCCCATCCCCCTCCCCGGCACAGACCCCCCCCCCCAACCTCCACCCCGGCACGGACCCCCCCCCCCCCCAACCTCCACCCCGGCACGGACAACCCCTCCCCGGCACGGACCCCCCCCAACCTCCACCCCGGCACGGACCCCCCTCCCCATCCCCCTCCCCGGCACAGACCCCCCCCCCCAACCTACAACCCGGCACGGACACCCCCATCCCCCTCCCCGGCACGGACCCCCCCCCAAACTCCACCCCGGCACGGACAACCCCATCCCCCTCCCCGGCACGGACCCACCCCCCAACCTCCACCCCGGCACGGACCCCCCCCCCCCACCCCCCTCCCCGGCACGGACCCCCCCCCCCCCCAACCTCCACCCCGGCACGGACACCCCCATCCCCCAACCTCCACCCCGGCACGGACACCCCCATCCCCCTCCCCGGCACGGACCCCCCCCCCCCCCCCCCCAACCTCCACCACGGCACGGACACCCCCATCCCCCTCCCCGGCACGGACCCCCCCCCCCCAACCTCCATCCCGGCACGGAACCCCCCCCCCAACCTCCACCCCGGCACGGACCCCCCCCCCCATCCCCCTCCCCAGCACAGACCCCCCCCCCCCCAACCTCCACCCCGGCACGGACCCCCATCCCACTCCCCGGCACAGACCCCCCCCCAACCTCCACCCCGGCACGGAACCCCCCCCCCCCCAACCTCCACCCCGGCACGGACCCCCCCCCCATCCCCCTCCCCGGCACGGACCCCCTCCAGGCACTCCCCCGGAGCCCAGCCTACTCTAACCACCCCCCCCCGCCGCACACACACACAACCCGAGACACACCTCTCCTCACGCATTCAGACTGCGGCCACGCCATCGCCTGCCCAGAGCCAACCCCCCAGGCCGTCACTCACCTCCACGCTGGTCGGCGTGAACCTGGAGCACAGGGTCACGCCGATGAAAAGGTGGTTTAATTTACGTCGACGGGACTTCGGCCCATCCGGAAGGGAGAATATCGGCAGGCCGAAAATCGGCTGCCTTGCGCAGACCCGTGACATTCTCCGCGGCAGCGGCGCCATTAACGCCCCGCCGACTTTTCTCCCTTCGGAGACTTCGGCAACCGGCGGGGGCGGGATTCACGGCGGCCAACGGCCATTCTCCGACCCTCTGGGGGGTCGGAGAATGACGCCCCAGGGGTCACAGTCTGAGGATACTGGGTAGACCATTTTGGACAGAGATAATGAGACATTTCTTCACCCAGAGAGTGGTCGGCCTGTGGAATTCTCTACCACAGAAAGTAGTTGAGGCCAAAAACACTAATTTTTCAAAGAGTTAGATATAGCATTTGGGGTGAGGGGATCAAAGGATAGGGGGAGGCAGGATCAAGCTGTTGAGTTGTATGATCAGCCATGAAAATAATGAATGGCAGAGCAGGCTTGAAGGACCAAATGGCCTCCTTATGCCCCTATTTTCTATGTCAGCATCAACCATCTAGACAGAAAAATGTCCAACAAAATCCCTCCATTGTGTTCTAAGGAATTGTGAAACATGATGAATAAATTGCACCTTCACAATGTTTTTATCTCATCTTGATATAGAGCAAAACAAACACTTGATTTTAATGTATGCAAAACAAAATTACCTGAACAAATACCAGTCAATTTTCATACCATTATAAGCAATTTGATGATATCTGCAATAAGAGTGAGCATATTCGGAGAGAAAAGTTACATACATACCTCCAAAACAACACAGAGCTTCCCTTTAGCTAGTGGCATCAGCAAATGAGTCAGATGAGCGAAACACTCAGGGGTGGCACGCATTTCACCCTAGAAGATGACAGAGTAATCATTTAATCATACTGATAATGTTCCTGTGGCCAGTGCACGTGGACATTTTTAAGAAACCTAATGGAACAATTTTTTAGTTTCACGGTGGAAAGAAGTTCTCTTTGAATGTTGTTTCACCTTTCATAAATTGTTCATATATAGCTATGTAGCAATTTTAAAGTAAAACTCCTATTGAATTGCATCTGACTTGAACTATTGTACATTTTTTCGTAGAGACTTTGTTTTGAAACAAATGGTTGTCTTCACTTCGGCCGACAGTTGCTTCACATAGATAGTGCCGAGTGCGAGTAAGGAAAAACAACATTATTTAGCTTTATATACAATTAATCAGTAATGTAAAAAGGAAATCAGAATTAATCAGTATGGCCACATGCATAAAGCTTCATCTTGATAAAATTGTCTATCTGGGGGATGGATGATATACAGTCTCAATTAAAAATAAACAAACCTCAGGATCTCCAATTGCAGCATCAAATCCAGCTGAAACTAGAACCAATTCAGGATTAAACTGCAATGACAATGTGTAAAGAAATTTATTAACACTATATCAAAACAAAGAGATTGACAAGTATTAACACAGTCAAGTGTAATACAAATTACCTCATAGGCCATGGGAAGCAAAATGTAGAAGAAAGCTGCTAGATAGTCAGCATTTTCCATTCCAATCTATCAGTCACAAACACAAATACATATTTTTAATTAAATTGAGGAATGCATGTAAAGATCCAAAATCCTTGAAGCAGGGCACCAACACAGTTGGAAAAAAGGAAAACAAATCATGCACAACTGGATGAAACTAGGTTTTAGAAATTTAAATTGCATATGATCAGAAATTAATATCTGAATGACAACACTTTTTAAAACCATAATCAAGTCCAGAGGAGCAGAATTTCTCATAATGACTTACAATGAAGAACCAACTCTTGACGATATTACCTGCTCCAAGCTCTGCTGACAAAGGCACCATCTTCGTTATACTGTCACGGACACTAGGTCAAATTATCTGGATGCTAAGAAAATTACCAGGAAGAATACAGAAGATAGGAAGAGATCACAAGGCAAGTTAAAGGAATGGGCAGATACAGTTCAATGCAGAGGAATGTGAACTAGCTTGTTTTCGGAAGAGAAATATGAAAAGGATATACTTAATGGCAAGATTCTTAATAAAGCGGAGGAAACAAATACATCCAGGGGTGCATATACTTTTTTCTTGCAATGTGGATGACATGGGTAAGGAATTTATTGCCTACCCCTAAACTGTTTGAGTAGACAAAATAATTGGGCAGCACGTTCGCACAGTGGTTAGCACTGTTGCTTCATCGTGCCAGGGACCCGGCTTGGGTCACCGTCTGTGCAGAGTCTGCACGTTCTCCCAGTGTTCTGCATGGGTTTCCTTCGGGTGCTCCGGTTTCCTCCCACAAGTCCCAAAAGAAGCGATTGTTAGGTGAATTGGACATTCTGAATTCTCCCTCTGTGTATCCGAACAGGCGCCGGAGTGTGATGACTAGGGGATTTTCACAGGAACTTTGTTGCAATGTTAATGTAAGCCTACCTGTGACACTAGTAAAGACCATTATTATGAAATAACAGCTATGTAGGACTAGACTGAAGTCACATGTTAGCTGGGCCTGGCAGTGTCCCTTCCTTGAAAGATGTTCGTGAACCGCCCACAACCTACAAGTTACCATGCTCTTGTGGGATTGAATTTATGACCATGGTTTACTTAACCAGTATCTTAACCATTAGAACAAGTGATGCTGAATTTCCATAGAATCCTTACAGTGCAGAAGGAGGCCATTGAGCCCATTGAGTCAGCACTCACGTTCTGAAAGAACACTCCACCCAGGCTCACACCCCCATCTTATCCCCTTAACACCACCTAACATGCACATTTTTGGACACAAAGCGGCAATTTAGTGTGGCCAATCCACCTAACCTTTTTATAAAATAAATTTAGAGTACCCAATTCATTTTTCCCAATTCATTTTTTCCAATAAAGGGGCAATTTAGCATGACCAATCCACCTACCCTGCACATCTTGAGTTGTGGGGGTGAAACCCACACAAACATGCGGAGAATGTGCAAACTCCACACGGATAGTGACCCAGAGCTGGGATCGAACCTGGGACCTCGGCGTTGTGAGACAGCAGTGCTAACCACTGCGCCACCGTGCTCCAATCCACCTAACCTGCACATCTTTGTATTTTTTAATAACTTGTATTGATAGAGCACCTTTAACATAGAAGAAAAAACTCCAAGTCACTTCACAGAAGTGCAACCAGAGATAAAGTGACATCAAATCAAATGACATATTAGAATGAATGACTATTAGAGGAGGAGAGGTTCAAAAAGGGATTTCCAGATCTTAGGGTCAAGAGATCTAGATGTGGTTGTCAATGGTGGGGTGAAGTGGTGGTGATGCAGTAGAGGCCAGAGTTTGAGAAACGCAGAGTTTTCAGAATGTGGAGTTGGAGAACATTACAGACAGGGAAGAGATAGGTCATGAGGGGATCTGAACTACGGCATTTGTGAACTAGTCCATGCAGGTCAGAGAGCACCAAGTTGGTGGGTGATCATTCATTGAGGGTTAAAATATGGGTTGTAAATGTTTGGATGTATTTTCTGAAGTGTGGAGAATGGGAGACCACTCAGATGCACATTAAAATGGTTAAGTATCAAGATCACAGCCATCGTCAGCTTCGAGTCAAATAGGATGCAAAAGTTGAGAACAGTCAACGCAGGACAGTGCTCTGACAGGTTATAATAACAATAGTACAATTTCTACTAGAGATTGAGTACAATATTATTGGTCTTCCAATGTATAACTAGCGGTTAGTGCAGCTCATCCAGGATTGGATGTCAAACAGGCAAGCTGACAATAGAGACAGGTGAGGGTGATGGAGAGGTAAAGCTGAGTGCCGTCAGTATACATGTGGAACCAAATGCTTCGCTTTCACATGAAGTCTATGATGGACTGTGAAGAGATGAGGAATACCAAGGTTCCAGGCTCAGGTCCTTGAGAAATCTCTGTGGCAACAGTGCAGTGGGAAAAGAAGCTATTGTTGAAGATGCTCTGACTACGATGTAGGCAAGACTGTTAATTAATTTGAAACAATGCAGGAAAAGAGGATAAAGAGGAAAACGTCAGCTGCACCAGCACAAACATGATGAGCAGAATGACCCCCTTCTACAAAATATCAAGCTGCAGGATGCTTAACATCAAACATTAAACTTTGATCTTTAAAAATACCTTGTTCCATGGAATATTTATGTTGAATCCCACCCCTTTGCCTTTCCCAACAGCACTGTAGTCAGAGTCCTTCAAGTGGGGCCAAAACTGCTGCTCTTCATAACGGTGCCATGAGAAGTATAGAACACTAAAAGAAACCAAAGGCATTAAAATATAAAACCTCTTGTATATTAAAAAAAGCATTAAAAATTTCAATTCTCCTGGGACTCCACGATAAATGCACCATGCCTATTGTCATCCAAGGTAAAGTCAGTGAACTCAGAGACCAGGGACTGAACCAGCTAAGCACTTCTTGCCAACACAGCTATCCGAAGAGCAAAGTTGGTGCGGAAATTTAGATCACTTCTCCATGATAAGAACGATAGAACATAGAACATTACAGCGCAGGACAGGCCCTTCGGCCCTCGATGTTGCGCCGACCTGTGAAACCACTCTAAAGCCCATCTACACTATTCCCTTATCGTCCATATGTCTATCCAATGACCATTTGAATGCGCTTAGTGTTGGCGAGTCCACTACTGTTGCAGGCAGGGCATTCCACGCCCTTACTACTCTCTGAGTAAAGAACCTACCTCTGACATCTGTCTATATCTATCTCCCCTCAATTTAAAGCTATGTCCCCTCGTGCTAGACATCACCATCCGAGGAAAAAGGCTCTCACTGTCCACCCTATCCAATCCTCTGATCATCTTGTATGCCTCAATTAAGTCACCTCTTAACCTTCTTCTCTCTAACAAAACAGCCTCAAGTCCTTCAGCCTTTCCTCATAAGATCTTCCCTCCATACCAGGCAACATTCTGGTAAATCTCCTCTGCACCCTTTCCAATGCTTCCACATCCTTCATATAATGCGGCGACCAGAATTGCACGCAATACTCCAAATGCGGACGCACCAGAGTTTTGTACAGCTGCAACACGACCTCATGCCTCCGAAACTCAATCCCTCTACCAATAAAATCTAACACACCGTACGCCTTCTTAACAACCCTCTCAACCTGGGTGGCAACTTTCAGGGATCTATGTACATGGACACCGAGATCTCTCTGCTCATCCACACTGCCAAGAATCTTACAATTAGCCCAGTACTCTGTCTTCCTGTTATTCCTTCCAAAATGAATCACCTCACACTTTTCTGCATTAAACTCCATTTGCCACCTCTCAGCCCAGCGCTGCAGCTTATCTATGTCCCTCTGTAACTTGTAACATCCTTCCGCACTGTCCACAACTCCACCTTAGTGTCACCTGCAAATTTACTCACCCATCCTTCTACGCCCTCCTCCAGGTCATTTATAAAAATGACAAACAGCAGTGACCCCAAAACAGATCCTTGTGGTACACCACTAGTAACTGGACTCCAGTCTGAACATAATAATAAAACCACTGGCTCAAAATAGATTCCTGTCCTATGATCACAAACATTAATATCTGTTCTGTTTTTGTAAACGCACAAATGAAAGTTACCAACCTGGGATCCTCCTCAAATATGTACTGAATTCCTTGGCCATGATGCACATCCCAATCAACTATCAGAATCCTGGAAGAGAAGAGCAATGCAAACTATAATCGCAATTAACCAAAACAAACCTAGTTTTTTTAAATTTAAAAAAAAAAAATCACCTCTTTGTTCTATATGTTTTTTCTGCATACTTCGCTGCTATAGCAACATTATTGAAGATGCAAAATCCACAGGCTTCACTCTTCTGGCTGTGGTGTCCTGGAGGTCTGAGAAAATGGACAAAAACGAAATAAATTTAAACGTGCAAAAATAATTGCACGTAATCAATGAACTGTGTAAATATAAAATTATCCTGTACCTGACCAATGCCATCCCATTTTGCACTTCACCCAACATCACTGCATCAACAAGTTGTAGACTTGCTCCCAGAGCCACTTTGGCACAGTGATATGAATTCTAAAACAAAAATTTGACTTTGATCAAAATAGCAATAAAGCCAACACAGTACAGAACCAAAATAATGAAAACTCTGCCAGCAATTAATTCACAAAGAACTTTATTCACAATTAATTCATATTGGTCTTTAACAGTTTATCGAGTCGATAGATTCTCAAACATTATCTATTTTTAAAAAAATATAAATTTAGAGTACCCAATTATTTTTTCCAATTAAGGGGCAATTTCGCATGGCCAATCCACCTACCCTGCGCATCTTTTGGGTTGTTGGAGTGGGACCCATGCAGACATGGGGAGAGTGTACATACTCTACACGGGCAGTGACCCGGGGTCGGGATCGAACCCGGGTCCTCTGCCCGTGAGGCAGCAGTGCTAACCACTGGATTCACCTGATGAAGGATCTGCGCTCCGAAACCTAGTGATTCAAAACAAACTTATTGGACTTTAACCTGGTGTTGTAAGACTTCTTAATGTGTCCACCCCAGTGCAACGCCGGCAGCTCCACATCATAGTTATGCTCCAACCCCCTTGAAATAAGAGCCAACATTCCATTAGTGTTCCTAATTACTTGCTGCAGCTGTGTGCTAGCTTTCTGTGTTTCATGCACAAGTGCCCCAAGTCCCTTTGTGTTGCAGCTTCTTGCAGTTTTTCTCTATTTAAATAATACTCTGCTCTTTTGTTCTCCCTTCCAAAATGAATTCCACATTTTCTCACATTGTACACCATTTGCCAACTTTCCCCCCCCACTTACTTAACCTATTACCCATTACCAGATCCAAGATAGACTGTCCCCTGGTTGACTCCAGAACACATTGCTAGAGGGAACTATCTTGAAAACACTATGAATTTGATGTCATAGCTATCCTTACCAACTTGATTGACTCAAAGCAACATGAAGATTAAAGTCACCCATAATTATTGCTCTATTCTTTTTACATGCTCCTATCATTTGTTGATTTATAACCTTGCCGAAAGTGTGGCTACTGTTTGGGGGTCTATACACTACTTCTACCAATGTCGTCTTTCCCTTGCTGTTTATTATCTCCACCCAGGTGGACTCCACATTATCCGAGTCCAGATCATCTCTCACACTGTTCTCATTTCATCTAAGTTTATTAATAGTGCTACCCCACACCTTTTCCTTCCCTCCCATCTTTCCGAAAGGTTAAATATCCCTGAATATTAAGTTCCCAGTTTTGATCTCCTTGTAACCATGTCTCCATAATGGCTATGAAATCATATCCATTTACTGCGATTTGTGCTGTCAGTTTGTCTCCCTTATTCCAAATGCTTTGTGCATTAAGAAACAAAGCAGTTAGGCTTGCCTTTTTGCCATTATTAATCATCCTAACTTTTTTTTGTACTGTGGCCCCTTTTGCCTCTCGCCCTGGATTACCCAGTCTACTGTTTTTGCATTTTATTGTTCTTTTGGACATTCTGAAATTTCCCTCGGTGTACCCAAACAGGCGTCAAGAGTGTGGCGACTAGGGCCTTTTCACAGTAACTTAATTGCAGTGTTAATGTAAGCCTACTTGTAACAATAATAAAGATAATTTTTATTATTTCTTTTCATACTGTCCCCATTTCTTTTTCTCTTGTCATCCTGCTCAGGCTCCCATCTCCCTGCCAGGCTAGTTTAAACCATCCCCAACCACACTAGCAAACATTCGCCCTAGGACATCCTAGTCCTGCCTAGGTACAACCTGTCCAGTTCATACCGGCTCCACCATTCCCAGAACCGGTCCCAATGTCCGAGGCATCTGAAACCCTTCCTCTTGTACCATCATTCCAGCCACATATTCATCCGATACATCCTGCTATTTCTACTCTCACTAGATTATGGCACTGGTAGTAATCCTGAGATCAGTACCTTTGAGGTCCTACTTTTCAACTTACTTCCTAACTCCCTATATTCATCTTTTAGGAGCTCATCCGTTTGTTTACCTATGTCGTTTGTACCAATCTGTACCGTGACGACTGGCTGTTCACCCTCACCCTCCAGAATGTCTTGCAGCTGCCCTGACACATTCTTGACTCAAGCACCACAGAAGAAATATACCATCCTGGAGTCTCATTTTCAGCCACAGAATCGATTCCCTGTACAATTGAATCCCACATAACTGTTACATTCCCACACATTTTACTCCTCCCCTATGAAGCAGAGCCAACCATGGTGCAACAATATTGGCAGTTGCTGTTTTCCCCCGAGGCCATTACCCTCAACAGTATCCAAAGCGGTACAACTATTTTGCAGGGAAATAGACACAGGAGATTCCAGTACTACCTGCCTCGTCCACTTGTTCTGCCTGGTGGTCACCCATTCGCTTCTTGCTTATGGAGTATGAGCCCACGGTGTGGTCACTTTTCTATCCTTGCTATCCACGATATTCTCTGCTTTGCTGATGCTCCACAGTATCCCCGGTCACCACTACAGCTCTGAAACCCGGGCTTCGAAGAATTGCAACGAGAGACACTTCCTGCACACATGCTGGCCCAGGGCACTGGAAATGTGCCTGGCTTCCCAAATGGAGCACGGGGAGCACAACACGGCTTGGTACTCTCCTGCCATAATTTACCCCTTTAAATTAAACCTTTAGAAGATGCATATTATCAGATGTCAGTTACCTGGGCAGCACTATGGCATAGTGGTTAGCACAGCTGCCTCACATCACTGAGGTCCCAGATTCTATCCCATCTCTTGGTCACTGTCCGTGTGGAGTTTGCACATTCTCCCTGTGTTTGCGTGGGTTTTGCATCCACAACCCAAAAGATATGCAGGCTAGGTGGATTGGCCATGTTAAATTGCCCCTTAATTGTAAAAATGAATTGGGTACTCTAAAGTTATGGAAAAAAAAAGATAATGTCAGTTACTCTAGGGCACTTCTTTCCTGGTTCTCATTACTACGGAATATAACACTTACAAACTATAAGCGGTAATAGTAATAAATATTTACCTAACCGTACCCACTCCCTCTCCCTTGTAGTCGCTACTGCTGTAGCAGGGCAAGGCCACTCTTAAGATTTAAAAAGTTTGAAAGCAAAAAAGATAGCAAAAGAGCACCTCCTTTCTCTCTGCACCGAATTCCCACTGTGCTCTAAATTCCCAATACCCACACTCACTCTGGCTGTGTCTCAGGATATGTTCTCTCCCACTAATTGTGCGCAAAGCTCACTGACCGTTGCCTATGTGAGGTTATCGCATATTTATTTCTATTTGCGCTGTCAATTCATTTGCTTTGATACGAATACTACATGAATTCAGATATAGAGCCTTTCGTCCTGACTTTTTACTATTCTTTGTAACCACTGGTCTTATCTGCTAGTGCACTCTTGGGTTTATGCACCATAATAGTACATCTTCTCCATTTATCACATCTTTCTGAACTTGATATCTTGCCCCCACAATTTAGTTTAAAGCCCTAGTTACATGACATGCCAGAACACTGTCTCAGCATGATTCAGATGAAGACTGTCCCAACAGTACACCTCCCACTTTCCCAGTACCCATGAATCGAAACCCATTCCTCCAACATTAATCTTTGAGCCATGTTTTACCTCTCTTACCTTAATTATCTGATGCCATTTTGCTTATGGTTTATGTAATAATCCAAAGATGATTACCTTTGAGGTTGCTTTTTCAATTTAGCTCCTGGACATATAGCATTGAATTTGCAAAACAACATCTCTGATAGAGCAAAACCTCCTCAATGCTCTGAAGTATAAACCCAGATCAGGAATTTACACATTTTAAAATACTTTATATCCTTTAAGGTTTCTGCCAATGAGAATACAATCTTGATTAAATCAATCCTTTTTACATCCAGCAGAAAACAATCTCCATTAATCTGTTGGTCCTGTATTAAAAAATCTAAAGTTACAGCAACCAAAACTGTCCAGAGGAACAGGAGCTCTGGGTTGATCACCAAAGTTTGTGGCTCAGATCTAAAATGCAGGCAATAGGTTGGAAGACTTGGCCTAAATTATGTGACAAGTCCTAGAATGGAGTTCTTGTACACAGCAAGTCCAACATAAGTGAAAGTGCAGCCAATGCAATAAAGCTGACACAGTGAAATAAATACAAACAGGATTTTTACTGAATACAAATTAAGAAAAATATTTTTTGTTACAAAGTGGAATTTTACTTACAGGGTGAAAATACACAGCATCATATTTGTGTGAAAAAGTCTTCAGCTCGTCAACATTCATAGAAGCAGTAGATTTCACAGCTTCTATGTAATCCAAGCTAAAGAAAGAAAAGACTTTTAATAGATCTCATTCAAACATTAGTTTAACTAATTAAAAAATTACATCCAGGGTAGTACTTAGGTGTAGCAATGACCACATCAGAATGGGAAGTTTCTGAACTTAACTGGATGGACAAGGCAGACATGTCCTAGCAATAATTACTACAGCAATATTATTTTTAAAGCTTTTGTTGTGCACTCATCAGGACAATTTACAAGAATACCAAATGGAAGAGGAATAATTTGTACTGTATGAGAGGAGAGTACTGATTGGTTGGGAAGTGGACACTTATTATTAGAGGAGTGTTATGGAGAATGCATAATTCCGACTTCTCAGATACCAAAGCAGTCCATGTCCAAATGCATCAAGGACGGGACCATAAACCAAGCATTTTTTAAATATAAATTTACAGTACCCAATTCATTTTTTCCAATTGAGGGGCAATTTAGCGTGGCCAATTCACCTAGCTTGCACATTTTTGGGTTGTGGGGTCGAAACCCACACAAACATGGGGAGAATGTGCAAACTCCACATGGACAGTGACCCAGAGCCGGGATCGAACCAGGGACCTCAGCGCCTTGAGGCCGCAGTGCTAGCTCACTGTGCCACCGTGCTGCCCTCCCAAGCTTGAGCTCACAACTGACAAGTACCATTTGCACCAAACAAGTGCCAGATAATGACCATCTTCAACAAGAGAGAATCTAACCATCACCCCATGACATTGAATGGCATTACCATCACTGAATCCCCACTATCTACATCCTGGGGGTACCATTGACTAGACACTCACTGTATTAGCCATACAAATACTGTGGCTAGAAAATCAGGTCAGAGGTTGGGAATCATCTCCTGCCTACCCAAAGCATGTCCACCATCTACACAGCACAAGGCAGAAGTGTAATGGAATATTCTCCATTGCCTGGTTGAGTGCAGCTCCAATAACACTCAAAAATCTGGACACTGTCCAGGACAGGCAGTCCTGTTGATTGGCATCTCTTCCACAAACATTCACTCCTTCCACCACCAATGCACAGTAGCAATTGTGCCATTTACAAGATGCACTACTGGAACTCATCAAGCCTCCTTAGACAGCATCTTCCAAACCCATGACCACTACTAATCCATGACTAAAAGGACAGGGGGAGCAGATACATGGGGACACCACCACCTGGAAGTTCCCCACCAAGGTACTCACTATCCTGACTTGGAAATATATTGCCGTTCCTTCACTGCCGCTGGGTCAAAATCCTAGATCTCCCTCCTGAACAGCATGGTGGGTTTACCTGCACTACAGGGACTGCCGTGGTTCAAGAAGGCAGCTCCCTAGTTCTCAAGGGCAAGTAGGAATGGGCAATGAATGTTGGCCTAGTCAGCGAAACCCACATTCCTTGAATTCATGAAAAAGTTGATGGCAACAGACAGTTAACTGCCAAGCATTGTTGAAATTTAAACCACACAGCTTGACTGACCAATTAGAGTAAAGCTGCTTGGTTTAGAATTCCATAAGACACAGGAGCAGAATTAGACCACTCGGCCCATCGAGTCTGCTCTGCCATTCAATCATGGCTGATACTTATAGGTTTGATTCCCGGCTTGGGTCACTGTCTGTGCGGAGTCTGCACGTTCTCCCAATGTCAGCGTGGGTTTCCTCCAATGCTCCGGTTTCGTCCCACAAGGGCAAAAAAGACATGCTGTTAGATCATTTGCACATTCTGAATTCTCCCTCGTGTACCCGAACAGGCGCCGGAGTGTGGCAACTAGGGGATTTTCACTGTAACTTAATTTCAGTGTTAATGTAAGCCTACTTGTGACAATAATAAAGATTATTATTATTAAATGTCCTGCTTAAATAAACTTTCTTTTGTGACGTGCAATTTGGATTTGCTGGTCTTAGGGCAGCACGGTAGCCTTGTGGATAGCACAATTGCTTCACAGCTCCAGGGTCCCAGGTTCGATTCCGGCTCGGGTCACTGTCTATGCGGAGTCTGTACATCCTCCCCGTGTGTGCGTGGGTTTCCTCCGGGTGCTCCGGTTTCCTCCCACAGTCCAAAGATGTGCAGGTTAGGTGGATTGGCCATGATAAATTGCCCTTAGTGTCCAAAAATTGCCCTTAGTGTTGGGTGGGGTTACTGGGTTATGGGGATAGGGTGGCGGTGTTGACCTTGCGTAGGGTGCTCTTTCCAAGAGCCGGTGCAGACTTGATGGGCCGAATGGCCTCCTTCTGCACTGTAAATTCTATGAAAAACCTGAGCATTACTGAAAAAAGAGACATGGTCGAAGCTTTTCTTCTTGCACCCATCAGGACAATTCACATGAATACCAAATGAAAAGGAAACAACAAATTATACTGTAAAAGAAGAGAGTGCTGATTGATTGGGAAGTGGACTCTGATTGGTAGAGGAGTTGGCATGGTGAATGCACCAGTTGATGATGACTTGCAGTTAACTATCAAACATTGGGGCAGCACGGTGGGGCAATGGTTAGCATTGCTGCCTCATGGCGCCGAGGACCCAGGTTCGACCCAGACCCTGGGTCACTGTCCGTGTGGAGTTTGCACACTCTCCCCATGTCTGCGTGGGTCTCACCCCCACAACCCAAAGATGCGCAGGGTCGGTGGATTGACCACAGTAAATTGACCCTTAATTGGGAAAAAAAAGAATTGGGTATTTTAAATTAATTTTTTAAAAAAGCTTAGAGAGAGAAATGCAAATGTGAAACTTGCAGTTTATCCTTAACAAAATGGGGAGAAATAATTGACACGTTAACTCAGGTACCCTTAGAAATGGTAGCACAATTGACAGAGACAAAGGAGATCGTCTGTTTCCCAACTTTTCACTCAAAGAAAAGGTGGGAGGGGGAGACACGCACACAACAATTTAGAACATTTGAGCTTAAATTTTTTTTTGTTGAATTTAGAGTACCCAATTCATTTTTCCCAATTAAGGGGCAATTTAGAGTGGCCAATCCACCTACCCTGCACATCTTTGGGTTGTGGGGGTGAAACCCACGCAGACACGGGGAGAATGTGCAAACTCCACACGGACAGTGACCCAGAGCCGGGATCGAACCTGGGACCTCGGTGAGGAAACAGGACTAACCCACTGCGCCACCGTGCTGCACTCTTTGAGCTTAAATTTAGGTACAACCTGTGAACCAACGCAATTTCCTCTTCAATGGCTTCTCGATAAGGTAGTGGGATGCATCTTTCCACAAGGCCATAGTATTTCAGTTTCTCATAGGAAGTGGACAGTCGCTCTGGTTTTTCAATACTGCAAACTGGGCTAAAATGGATCCAAAAGAGATTATTACCAAGATTATTGAAATAGGTCACAAGAAGTTCTCCATTTGCTCGCTGAACCCCATAATTTAATTCTCTTTGCAAATGTCATGGTAAGTGTGTTAGCCAAAAGAAGCAAGGTTAGTTTTGTTAATTGGGCAATCTGGAAGTAACTTTACTTTGTTCTGATAGATAGATAAATACAAAAAAAGTGAAATAGTTAAAAAATAATTTCAGACTCATTGGTATCATATTTATAATAATCTTAATTGTCACAAGTAGGATTACATTAACACTGCAATGAAGTTACTGTGAAAATCCCCTAGTCACCACATTCCGACGCCTGTTTGGGTACATTGAGGGAGAATTCAGAATGTCCAAATTATCTAACAGCACGTCTTTTGGGACTTGTGGGAGGAAAGCGGAGCATCCGGAGGAAATCCACGCAGACATAGGAGAACATGCAGACTCCACACAGACAGTGACCCAAGCTGGGAATCGGATCTGGGACCCTGGTGCTGTGAAGCCATAGTGCTAACCACTATGCTACCCTGCTGCCCAGTTGTGTACTTGCTCAGTTGCCCTAATTTAGATTTCATTTTTTTCTTCCTTTCTCAAGAATTTAATATATTAGATTTAATTCCCATCATCAATGCTGATTGATAGAAAACTTAAGTATACAACAGCAATAGGGCAGCACAGTGGCACAGTGGTAGCACTGCAGTCCCACGGCACCGAGGTCCCAGGTTCAATCCCGACTCTGGGTCACTGTCCGTGTGGAGTTTGCACATTCTCCCTGTGTTTGCGTGGGTTTCGCCCCCACAACCCAAAGATGTGCAGGGTAAGTGGATTGAACACACTAAATTGCCCCTTAATTGGAAAAAAAGAATTGGGTACTCTAAATTTATTTAAAAAAAAATTTTTTAAGTATACAACAGCAACTTGGTGGCTGATCACCTAATTTGTTTCCCAGTTAGAGAAACCACTCAGCACTGTTAGACAGCCAGCTAAAAATGTACACACGTTTTAATCTTAAAAACAACTTCAGTGAGTCAGATTATTTTTTGTATAGTTTGTCACTATTGAAAGAAACACCATCCAAATGTATACATTTCTGATATAATCACGAATGTTAGAAACATTTTTGCCTGGGTCTTCAACAACTTATATTTGTTAAACACCTTAAGCGTAATAAAAGCATCTCACTGCACGTCACAGGCTGTTATAAAGCTAAATTAGACACCTGAACGATGTATTAGGGCAGAACGAAAGCTCGGTCAAAGATTGGGCCGGAGGAGTTTCTTTAAAGATGAAAAGAAAGGTAGAGAGGCAGAGACGTTTAGGGGCCAGGCAGTTCGAGGCATGATCATTGTTAGAAAAATTAAAATTAGAGATGGTCAAGATGAACGTAGATATCTCAGGGTTGCGAATTGAGAGGCTGGAAGAGATTACAAAGGTTGGGAGGGGGCGAGGCCTCATCTCAGGATCAAATATATTGCAGTTGCAAATAGTGTGGTGTAATCTCAGCCAAATGCAAGGGGGCAGAATGAAGGTAGAAGTTAGGAAACAGATTTTAAAAAATGAAAAGTCTTCCCAATATTTAATGGCAGTCAGTTTCTGCTAATCCAGTCTTGGATATTGGATAAGCAGTCTGATAATTTACCAACAGTTGACTAGTAAAGAGGTGTGGTGGTGAGGCAAGGGTGTTGTCACATGCTTATACCAAGGGAAACCATGTCCATGGGAAAAAGGAGGGGACCTTGGGGGAAAACCAGGGGTAATCACGTGGGAGTAGGAAGAGAAGCCACTGCAAGTAATTCTCTGGCTACCAATATTTTCATAAGATTAGAACCAGACAAGTGCTGTCCTATCCTGTTGCGTGATGTTTAAGATGCATTGGAAGTTCTGGAGTTGGCAGAGGGCAGGAATTGGAAGGATAGGGGACCTATTTACAGACGGGAGCTTTCCCAGCTTGAAAGCTTTGGAGGATAAATTTAAATTGCCAGCAGGGAATGGTTTTAGGTATTTGCAGATGCCAGCCTTTCCGCTGCTGCCGCCACGGGGGGATACAGGATAGAGTAGTTTCCAATACCTAGGTGCGAGAGGGGAAGGTATCGGATATTTACCAGGGGCTTTCGGAGGCGGAGGAAACCCCGGTGGAGGAGCTTAAGGGCAAGTGGGAGGATGAGCTAGGAGGATAGAGGCGGGTCTGTGGGCGGATGCCCTAAGCAGGGTTAATACATCCTCATGATGTGCCAGGCTTAGCCAGATACAATTCAAGGTAGTCCACCGGGCACACATGACGGTGGCCCGGATGAGTAAGTTTTTTGGGTAGAGGACAGGTGTGTGAGGTGCGCGGGAAGCCCAGCAAATCATGTCCAAATGTTTTGGGCATGCCCGAAGATTAGAGGGTTTTGGCAGGGTTTTGCTAAGGCAATGTCCACGGTGCTAAAAACAAGGGTGGTGCTGAGTCCGAAGGTAGCGATCTTTGGCGTGTCAGAAGAGCCGGGAGTTCAGGGGGTGAAAGAGGTCGACGTCTTGGCCTTTGCCTCCCTGGTAGCCCGGAGACGGAGCTTGTTAATGTGGAGGGACTCAAAGCCCCCGAGTGTAGAGACCTGGGTTAGTGACATGGCTGGGTTTCTCAGTCTCGAGAAAATAAAGTTCACCTTAAGACGGTCAATGTTAGGGTTCACTCGGAGGTGGCAGCCGTTCGTCGACTTTCTCGGGGAAAATTTAAATGTCAGCAGATGCAGTATTCCAGCTCGTTGTATGTTTGAGGCGCATGAAGATTGGGCTGGGGGGGGGGGGGGGGGGAATGTTTATTTTACCATGTAAATGTCATTGTTTATGTTACTGTTATAAAAATTTTCAAATACCTCAATAAAATATTTTTTTTTTTTTAAAGATGCATTGGAGGGCAATGGTGTGGTCAACTGCTTAAATTTAAATTGCTTTGTTAGAGTTCAAGAATTGCTAATTATTTTTAAACATTTACATTTTTAAACACTCCTTTAGAAACAAAATAATCAATTTATTTAGAAATATAACATAACCTATTACAGTACATACTAATCCCACAGCAGGTTGTAGTTCATCATTTGTTCATCGTAGATCAATCCTGTTCTGAAAGCCATGACTGAAGAAACAAATAAGTGTTACTTATTTCCAAAATAAAACAATTTTAGCTTTGAAGAATATGTAAGGCATGTTTGAACTTAGAGGAGTGCGATTTTTGACATTCAATTCCTGCATTCACACCTTTGAAGGTTTTGTTTTAAACTGATCAAGTGTCGAGGAAGGAAAACCGTGCTTCTGTCTGTCTCCAAAAAAGCGATTTAGGACTGAGGGAAAAAAATATTTTGCATTTTTCTTCTTTCATTCGCCCATTTTATTTTATTTTCCCGCCCTTTTCACTGGTTGGTTCAACTCTGACCTAGAATTCAAATAAAATACAGTGGGCTTCCTCTGGTCTGCCCCCTTAACAACTCGCAACTTTCAGCAATATTTTGCCATTAAACATCTGCAGAGAGCAACTGACAAATGTCTCGCATTTTCCCCATATCTCGTCGAACCTTGTGCAATCTCTTTGCAACCAATTTCCAGTAACAAACTAACTTGGAATCGCTAAGCTTGTCCTGCTCCCTGTCCCCTCTGGACGTCTAGTTGAAAACACATTCCTCTGACTGGCCCATCATCTTGTCGACCAAGACTCACTAGTGTACTCCTATGAATAAAGTCAGCGGAAAATAATCAGCCGAATCGTGCAGCAGCGGTTATCCATAGAGAAGACTGACAAAGAGGAGCTAAATATCTATGTGTAAATTTAACCCCTAGCAGAATGGTTATAGCACAGAGGAAAACCATTCGGCAATTTCCAGTCCTTGCAACAACCTTGCAAAGAGAATATAGAACATCTAGTGCAGAAGGAGGCCATTCGGTCCGTCAGTCTGCACCAACCCACTTAAGCCCTCACTTCCACCCTATCCAGGTAACCCAATGACCCCTCCTAACCTTTTTGGACACGAAGGGCAATTTAGCATGGCCAATCCACCTAACGTGCACGTCTTGGACTGTGGGAGGAAACCGGAGCACCCGGAGGAAACCCACGCAGTCATCGGGAGAACGTGCAGACTCCGCAGAAGCAGTGAGCCAGTGGGGAATCAAACCTGGGACCCTGGCGCTGTGAAGCCACAGTGCTATCCACTTGTGCTACCATGCTGCCCCCAGATTTAGGAGGTGGTTGCTATGGTGGTTATTTATGCTGTTACATTGATTGAATTCAATTTCTTATGACAATCGAAAGTTGCTTTATTGTGAAAACTGTTGTTAATATGATTGGGCCAAACACTAGCGAATGGTTAATTGTTGAATTATATTAGGCTGTAGCATCATCATTTTCTGAACAAAAGATAAGATTAAATGGCAGCAACAAAATTGAAATCAAGTTCCATTTCAATTTTGTAACTTGTTTGAAAAATATATATTTATTAAAGTTTTTTAAACACCCTTACAAACAATAACCCCCCTCCTCGTAACAAAATAACAAGAAATCGCACAAAGCAAGATTATATACATGGTAAAATGATATGTTACATAGCTTTGTACACTGGCTCTCTCCCGCACGTGCCAGTTTCCCCAATCCTTCATGTTATCTCTTGCTCATCCACCCTCCCAGGCAAGCCCCCATTCCCCCCCCCCCTCCCCCTAGGTTGCTGCTGCTGACCGACCTTCCTCTAACGCTCCGCGAGATAGTCTAGGAACGGTTGCCACCGCCTGTAGAACCCCTGCGCAGACCCTCTCAAGGCAAACTTAATCCTCTCCAGCTTTATGAACCCAGCCATGTCGTTTATCCAGGCCTCCACGCTGTGGGGCTTCGCCTCCTTCCACATTAGCAAGATCCTTCGCCGGAATGCCGGCCTCTTTCGCCTCCTGCACTCCCGGCTTGTCCACTACTCCAAATATTGCTAGCCCCCAGCTTGGCTTGACCCGGACTTTCACCACTTGAGATATTGCTCACGCCACTCCTCTCCAGAACCCCTCCAGTGCCGGGCATGACCAAACCATATGGACATGGTTCGCCGGGCTCCCTGAGCACCTTCCGCATCTGTCCTCTACCCCAAAGAACCTACTCAACCTCGCCCCCGTCAGGTGCACTCTGTGAACCACCTTAAATTGTATCAGGCTGAGCCTGGCACACGAGGAGGAGGAGTTAACCCTACCCAGGGCATCAGCCCACAGACCTTCCTCAATCTCCTCCCCCAGCTCCTCCTCCCATTTACCCTTCAGCTCCTCTACCAGCGCTTCCCCCTCTTCTTTCATCTCCTGGTATATTGCCGACACCTTGCCCTCCCCGACCCACACACCCGAGATCACCCTGTCTTGAATTTCCTGTGCCGGGAGCAACGGTAATTTCTCACCTGTCGCCTCACAAACGCCCTCACCTGCATATATCTAAAAGCATTTCCCGGGGGTATCTCAAACTTCTCCTCCAGTGCCCCTAGGCTCGCAAACGTCCCGTCAATGAACAGGTCCCCCATTCTTCTAATTCCCGCCCGATGCCAGCTCTGAAACCCCCCGTCCATCCTCCCCGTGACAAAGCGGTGGTTACCCCTGATCGGGGACCACACCAAGGCTCTCATTGCACCCCTGTGCCGTCTCCACTGGCCCCAGATCCTTAGCGTTGCCGCCACCACCAGGCTCGTGGTATACTTTGACGGCGAGAGCGGCAGCGGTGCCGTCACCAATGCCCCCAGGCTCGTTCCTTTACAGGACGCCATCTCCACCCTCTTCCATGCCGCCCCCTCTCCCTCCATCACCCACTTGCGGATCATCGCCACATTGGCTGTCCAGGAGTAGCTCCCTAGGTTTGGCAGGGTCAACCCTCCTCGGTCCCTACTGCGTTCCAGAAACCCTCTCCTTACCCTCGGGGTCCTATTCGCCCACACAAACCCCATAATACTCATACCTACTCTCTTAAAAAAGGCCTTGGTGATCACGATGGGAAGGCACTGAAACACAAACAGAAACCTCGGAAGGACCACCATTTTGACCGACTGTACTCTACCCGCTAGCGAGAGCGGTAACATGTCCCATCTTTTGATGTCCTCCTCCATTTGCTCCACCAACCTCGTCAGATTCAGTTTATGTAGGGCCCCCCAACTCCTGGCTATCTGGATCCCCAGGTACCGAAAGCTCCCCTCCGCCCTCCTCAGCGATAAATCCCCTATCCCACTTTCTTGGTCCCCTGCCTGTACTACAAAAAACTCACTCTTCCCTACATTGAACTTATAGCCCGAAAACTCCCCAAACTCCCCTAGAGTCTGCATGACCTCCACCATCCCCTCCATTGGATCCGCCACATACAGCAATAGGTCATCCGCATAAAGCGACACCCGATGCTCTTCTCCCCCTCGGACCACCCCCTCCATTTCTTAGACTCCCTCAATGACATGGCCAAGGGTTCGATCACCAATCCAAACAACAGGGGGGACAGGGGGCACCCCTGCCTCGTCCCTCGGTACAGCCGAAAGTACTCCGACCTCCGCCGGTTCGTCACTACACTCGCCACCGGGGCTCTGTAAAGGAGCTTAACCCAACTGATAAACCCTACCCCGAACCCAAACCTACGCAGCACCTCCCAGAGGTACTCCCACTCTACTCGGTCAAAGGCCTTCTCCGTGTCCATAGCTGCCACTATCTCCGCCTCTCCCTCCTCCGATGGCATCATTATCACGTTTAAGAGCCGCCGCACATTGGTGTTTAATTGCCTGCCCTTTACAAATCCCGCCTGGTCCTCGTGGATCACCCCCGGGACACAGTCCTCGATCCTCGTGGCCAGCACTTTTGCCAGCAACTTAGCATCCACATTGAGGAGCGAGATCGGCCTGTACGATCCACAATGCAGTGGGTCCTTGTCCCGCTTTAGGATCAAAGAAATCGTCGCTTCCGACATTGTCGGGGGCAGGGTCCCCTCCTCTCTTGCCTCATTAAAGGTCCTCACTAGTAGCGGGGCCAACAGGTCTACGTACTTCCTGTAGAACTCCACCGGGAACCCGTCCGGTCCCGGGGCCTTCCCCGCCTGCATACTCCCCAAACCCTTGCTCAGCTCCTCCAACCCAATTGGTGCCCCCAAACCAGCCACCTCTTGCTCCTCCACCCTCGGGAATCTCAGTTGGTCTAAGAATCGTCTCATCCCCTCTTCCCCCGCTGGGGGCTGGGATCTGTACAGCTCCTCATAGAAGGCCTTGAATACCTTGTTTATTTTCGTCGCACTCCGCACCGTGGCTCCCCTTCCATCCTTGACTCCCCCTATTTCCCTCGCTGCAATCCTCTTACGGAGCTGGTGTGTCAGCATCCGACTAGCCTTTTCCCCATACTCATAGGTCGCCCCCTGCGCCTTCCTCCACTGTGCCTCTGCCTTCCCTGTGGTCAACAGATCAAACTCCGTCTGGAGACGTCGTCTTTCCCCTAGTAATCTCTCCTCAGGGGCCTCTGCGTATCTCCTGTCCACTCTTAAAATCTCCCCCACTAACCTCTCCCTTTCCATGCCCTCTGTCTTCTCCCTATGAGCCCTGGAGATTAGCTCTCCCCTGATCACCGCCTCCCATACCACCCCCACCTCCCCCTTGTCGTTGGCCTCCAAGTACCTTTCGATGCACCCCCTCACCTTCCCACACACCACCTCATCTGCCAGCAGTCCCACATCCAGCTGCCACAGCGGGTGTTGGTCCCTCTCCTCTCCCAGCTCCAGTTGCACCCAGTGCGGGGCGTGATCCGAAACGGCTAATGCCGAATACTCCGTCCCCTCCACCCTCGGGATGAGCGCCCTGCCCAGAACAAAGAAATCTATCCGGGAGTAGGCTTTGTGCATGTGGGAGAAAAAAGAAAATTCCCTGGCCTGCGGCCTAGCAAACCTCCATGGGTCGACTCCCCCAATCTGATCCATAAACCCCCTAAGCACCTTGGCCGCCGCCGGCCTCATTCCAGTCCTTGATCTGGAGCGGTCCAGTGCTGGGTCCAACACTGTATTGAAGTCCCAACCCATTATCAGGCCTCCTACCTCCAGGTCCGGAATGCGCCCCAACATGCGCTTCATGAATCCAGCATCATCCCAGTTCGGGGGGTATACATTTACTAACACCACCCACGTCCCCTGCAACCTACCGCTCACCCACGTCCCCTGCAACCTACCGCTCACCATCACATATCGCCCTCCGTTATCCACTACGATAGTCTTGGCCTCAAATGACACCCGCTTCCCCACCAATATTGCCACCCCTCTATTCTTTGCGTCCAGCCCCGAATGGAATACCTGTCCTACCCATCCCTTTCTTAACCTGACCTGGTCCGCCACCTTCAGATGTGTCTCTTGGAGCATGACCACGTCCGCCTTCAGTCCCTTTAAGTGCGCGAACACTCGGGCCCTCTTCACCGGCCCGTTCAGGCCCCTCACGTTCCACGTTATCAGCCGGATTGGAGGGGCTCTCACCCCCCCCCTCCCCAACCGACTAGCCATCTCCATTTCTAGGCCAGTCCCGTGTCCGCGCCACCCTCACCATCCAGTCCCCCAGCCGGGGGACCCCCGCCCCGACCACCTTTTCTGTGTCCCATTCCCTTTCGGCCAGTGCAGCAGCAACCCTTTTTCAATTTTGTAACTTTAAGAGAAAATATTTGTGGATTTCACCTGAGCTGCACTCTCCGATCCAAGGAAGACGCATGGGACTATAGGAATTATGACTAGGCCCTTCAGCCTCTCGAGACTGATCTGATTGTGCCCTCAACTACACTTCCCTTTATACCTCATATCATTTTATCAAGAGTCTATCTCAGCCCTAAAAATATTCAACGACCCTGCCTCTGAATCCATAGAATCCCTAGAGTACAGAAGGAAGCCACCCGACCCATCGGGTCTACACCAACCTACCTAGACCCACCCTGGGAAGAGAGTTTCTTCAGAACTGCCAAAGGTTACTGTGGGACATTGCTAGGTTAAGTGAGCAGACAGAAAGGTGGCAGAGGGCATTCAATGATGAGGGACTGTGAGACCATCCACTTTGGACTCAAAAAGAGAAATCAGAGTATTTTCTATATGATGAGAATCTACAAACTGTGGAGGAGCTGATTTTAGGGTCCCATGTACAGAAATCAACAAGGACTTGTGGATAGGCACAAAGCAGAAGTAAAATGCTAATGCAATGTTGGCCTTTATCTCAAGATGCCGAGATTTCAAAGAAATAGATGTGATGTTACATTTGTACAAAGATTTAGTTCGCTGCCTTTTAGTCTACAGCCTTCAGATTTGGGGAACTACACCTCAGAAGGACGAACTGGGTTGGGAGGGGGTGCTATGTACATTTTCCAGAACGAAACTGACAAAAATCACGTTAAAATAAAAGGGCTAAAAACAGAAAATGCTGGATAAACCCACCAGGTTCGGCAGCATCAGTGAAGGGAAACAGAGGGCAGGATTCTCCATTTGGGAGACTATGTGGGGGAATCCTCGTCGGCCGACATCGCTAAACGTGATTGGGCGGAGAATAGCTTCCGGCGCCAAAATCGCGGTAAGTGCCAGTTTGAGGACAAATCGGGATCCTCTGGCACCCGGAAAATGCCATAAATGCATCGCTGCCGTGCGGCATTTAAGCACCGTTGCAATATCATTAGTGGGCCTGACCCTCTATTCTCCGGGGCCTCCGCGATTCACCGCCGCCGATGGGCCAAGTCCCCGACGGCGAGGTTCACTTGTGGTCCCAGCGGACTGTGTCCAGCACCGCCACAGTCGGCCGGGGGCTGGGCTGCTGGCCAGGGGGCTTCCGCGAGGGCTGGGGGGACGGGTAGGTGGTGGCCAGGGGGACACTATTTGGCAGGTCGGGTCCGTGCACGGCTGGCGCCATGTTCTACAGCGTGACCGCTGCAGGTCGTCGCCATGCGCATGAGTAGCCTCGGACTCGGCCATTCTCCAGCCATATTTGTCATGAGAGCCGGGAGTTTTACTTGCCGCGAATGCTAGCCCCTCACCAGTCGCAGGATCGGTGAGGGTTCAGCACAATTTTTCTGCCGTAAAATACCACAGTTCCCACGCCAGCTTTGGCGCTTATCCTCCAAATCGGTAAACCCAGCCCTATGTTTTCCCATTGGAACTGATTCGCATTCCCGTTGGGGCATTATTTGTTCAGAGTTTCAGGACATGCCAATGGACCAGCACTCTGCCAGCATGAATCGGAAACAATTCCCATCCCCACTGGTGACGAATCCACTGGGGCCGGAATTCGCACTAAAGAGCCTGACACACTAGAGCTGCTTACAACACACTCATTCCAGGCACGAAGATGGCTCAAAGAAGACTTGCACCCCCTCCCTGATTTCAGGAGTCTAAAGTGAACCCACTGTTGGATGATAATGAGAAGAGAAGGGACACTAAAACATAATTGTGTTTAAATGTACAAACCCGGTGACTAATTATTGGGCAGCCAAGGGCCAAGACTTCTGGTATTTTTCTAAGAATTATTGGTTAATTGAATAGTATTGCAACTCCAGGTGAGCGGAGCTCAAATTGACCGCACCCTATCCCAGGATGTTGTAACAATAATGATCTAGATCAGGCACTGTCAAACTCGGGGGCTAGACCCGTGGGTGGGTGTCAGGAGGGTCGCGGAGCCGTCCGTCGTGGCGGTCCCGATCGTGCAAATCTGCGCGTGGCAGACGGCTGTTAACAACGCCGGCTGCAAGCGGCCTTCAAAATGGTCGCAAACATGTAAAAAAAAATGCAGCCGCACTGCGCATGCGCGCCGATGATCGGGCACGCATGCGCAGTGCGGCCGCTGTTTTTTTTAAACGGTCGCAGCTTTTTTTTTACAAGTTCGGGGGGGGGGGTTTATTTGATAAACTTTTATAGGAACAAAATGCAGAACTTTGGACAGATGGAGACTCCATACTTTCCGACACCAGAAGGCTTCACCTTCATCCAACAGGTTCCATTGGAGGAGGGTGTACGAGGGCCAAAGGAGCCCAAAACCATTTCCTTCATTTGTGTCAGCAGCAAACAAGGTGAGAGAAAATGTTGGGTCGCAAAGGCCGGCCGGCGTGGGCCGCAAAGGCCGGCCGGCGTGGGCCGCAAAGGCCGGCCGGCGTGGGCCGCAAAGGCCGGCCGGCGTGGGCCGCAAAGGCCGGCCGGCGTGGGCCGCAAAGGCCGGCCGGCGTGGGCCGCAAAGGCCGGCCGGCGTGGGCCGCAAAGGCCGGCCGGCGTGGGCCGCAAAGGCCGGCCGGCGTGGGCCGCAAAGGCCGGCCGGCGTGGGTCGCAAAGGTCGGCCGGTGTTATAACCTGCCTGCTTACCATTGGCTGGGGACTAATGACAATCCCACAATGCTGTGGGAGTATGAGCTTCCCCAATGAGGGGGGTGGAGAAACCATTAGTAAACTCCAAGTATAAATAAAGCTGGCCAGTTGGGAACCAGCAGGAAGGAGTGTGCAGCAAGGGAAGTTGCTGCTGTTATATATATATATATATATATATATATATATGTTATTGTAAATAAATATTATTACTTTGTATACTTAAAACCCGTGCTGGATTCTTTGTGGTCCTCACAAAACTGGCGACGAGGGTTGAAGTGAATAGCTGTCTACACTGCTTAAGCTACCTCCCTGGATTTTTGTTGGATACAGGTTGGAAGTTGTTTTCTATTATACCATGCCTCTGTAGGGACGTTTGGATGTTTTTGATGCTGCGCTGGAATGCTGGAACCAGGATGCACAACGGATGCGTTACTATTTCCGGGCAAACAATATCACCGAAAACGAGCGCCAGGTGGTCATATTGCTCACCGCCTGTGGCCCGCATACGTTTGGGGTGATTAGGAGCCTTGCGCACCCAGCTGGGCCGGACACCAAAACGTTTGATGAACTTGTGAATATAGTGGGGCAACATTTTAACCCAACCCCGTCCACGATAGTCCAGCGTCACCGGTTTAATACCGCTGAGAGGACCCCTGGACAATAGCTTGCCGATTTTCTATCCAGGCTACGCAGGATTGCGGAGTACTGTGACTATGGTGATACCTTGTCAGAAATGTTACGCGACCGTTTGGTTTGTGGTATTAACAATACGGCCACCCAGAGAAAGTTGTTAGCTGAGCCAACATTGACTTTTCAACAGGCCATTCAAATAGTATTGTCCCGAGAGAGCGCAGAACGAGGAATGCAGGAGCTACAGGGACTGGAAGTGCATGCCTTGGGGCGCAGCCCCTTCTGTCCGAAAACGCCCCCCCCCCCCCCCCGCACTCCTGCGGTACCTTGGGCGAGGCGATGTCCGGACCGATGCCAGTGGCCGTCGGACATTCCTCCCCGAAGGGAGCCTTCTCCAGAACCAATGGATGAGGAGCCATGTCCGTGTCAGACTTGTAGGCGCCGATCCCGTCGCGGACGCTGGTCCTGGGGGCGCCCGAGGCGCCGACGTTCCGACCGAAACTGGGACCAGCCCAGGGGCCGTACCTTCCATGTGGATGAACCTGCGGCGACTACTCCTCAGGATGTGGAGACGGAGGACGACTGCCTGCAGCTGCATTGTGTGGCAGCTCCCCGTGTGGCCCCCATTAAGGTGACAGTACGGGTCAATGGTCACCCGCTTGAGATGGAGTTGGACACTGGCGCAGCGGTCTCCGTGATCGCCCAGAGGACATTCAACCGCATCTAGCAGGGTATACAGACCCTTACATTAACCGACTCACAGGCCAGGTGGGCCACCTACACGGGGGAACCACTGGACATTGCAGGAACTACAATGACCCCTGTTGTTTATGGACGCCAGGAGGGGCGTTTCCCACTTATCGTGGTGCGCAGCCATGGGCCCAGCCTGTTGGGTCGGGACTGGTTGCGCCATTTGCGGTTGCAATGGCAGCACATCCTCCAAACAGTTTCTGAAGGGTTGACTGAGGTGCTAGGACGATACCCAGATGTATTCCAGCCTGGTTTGGGGAAAATAAAAGGGGCCGTAGCCCGTATCCAAGTCGAACCAGGAGCCACGCCGCGCTATTTCTGGGCGCGCCCGGTGCCTTACGTCTTGCTCGAGAAGGTAGAAGGGGAGCTCACTCGTTTGGAGAGTTTGGGTATTATCAGGCCGGTCCGTTTTGCTGACTGGGCAGCACCAATTGTACCTGTAATGAAGCCAGATGCCACAGTTCGCTTGTGTGGCGACTATAAACTTACAGTGAATATGGTTTCCCGACTCGACCGATATCCAATACCTCGCATAGAGGATCTCTATGCGAAGCTTGCAGGTGGACTCTAGTTCACAAAATTAGATATGAGTCACGCCTACCTGCAGTTGGAGCTGGACCCTGCCTCCCGACCATATGTAACGATTAATACACACCGGGGCCTGTATGAATATACATGGTTGCCCTTTGGAGTATCCTCTGCCTGCGCTATTTTTCAACGTGTTATGGAGTGCATTTTGAGAGGTTTACCACGTGTTGCTGTCTACTTCGATGCCGTTTTGATTACAGGGACGTCGGAGCAGGAACATTTGGAAAATCTGGAGGCTGTCCTTAGACATTTTTCGGAGGTTGGAGTCCATTTACGTCGCACAAAGTGCGTATTTCAGGCTAAGGAAGTAGTCTACCTAGGTTATCGAGTGGACCGCGAAGGTTTGCACCCCGTCGCAGAGAAGGTGCGTGCGATTCAACGGGCCCCCACCCCGACTGACACTTCGCATCTTCGTTCTTTTCTCGGTCTCGTAAACTATTACGGGAAGTTCCTCCCCAATCTGGCAACTACGCTGGCCCCGTTGCACCTTCTGCTAAAGAAAAATCACACCTGGGCTTGGGGTCACCTGCAAGAAACTGCTTTACGGCGGGTAAAGCAACAATTGTCGTTGTCTGGGTTACTAACCCACTATGATCCTGGAAAGCCTTTGCTCATCACATGTGATGCATCCCCATATGGTATTGGGGCCGTCCTGTCCCACAAGATGGAGAACGGGGCCGAGCGACCGATAGCTTTCGCCTCCCGCACATTGACTGCAGCGGAGAAAAAGTACGCGCAGATCGAGAAGGAGGGCCTGGCGGTGGTTTTTGCGGTGAAACGCTTCCACCAGTACGTGTATGGCCGCCATTTCACTATCGTGACTGATCATAAGCCTCTGCTGGGACTTTTCAGAGAGGATAAGCCAATACCACCCATTGCTTCCGCACGGATCCAGCAATGGGCTTTGTTGCTTGCTGCATACGAGTATTCTCTGGAGCACAAACCAGGAACGCAGATAGCAAATGCCGACGCACTGAGCCGATTGTGTTTATCGACCGGCCCCATGTCGACTCCCACGACCGGTGAGGTGGTTGCAACCCTAAATTTTATGGACACCTTGCCTGTCACGGCATCACAGATCCGTGAGTGGACCCAGATGGAGACAGTCCTGTCAAAGGTTCGGCACATAGTCCTGTATGGTGGGCAACATAGACAGCTCCCAGGCGCGTTGCGGGCATTTTCCTCCAAGCTGTCAGAATTCAGTGTGGAAGGCGGCATCCTCTTGTGGGGGACGCGTGTGATTGTCCCGGAAAAAGGCCAGGAGCTGATACTAAGAGACTTGCACAATGGGCATCCAGGTGTGACCAAAATGAAAATGTTGGCCCAGAGTTATGTCTGGTGGCCAGACCTCGACACCGACATTGAGAAGGTGGCCCAAAACTGCTCCATTTGCCAGGAGCATCAGAAGCTTCCGCCGGCCGCGCCCCTACATCACTGGGAATGGCCAGGGTGGCCTTGGGCACGCTTGCATGCAGATTTCGCAGGCCCGTTTCAAGGATCCATGTTCCTTCTATTAATCAACGGCCAGTCTAAATGGCTAGAGGTGCATAAGATGCAGGGGACAACGTCCTGCGCAACAATTGAAAAATTGCGTTTGTCCTTTAGTACGCATGGCCTCCCCGAGGTGCTGGTCACGGATAACGGCACTCCATTCACGAGTGAGGAGTTTGCGAGGTTCATGAAGATGAACGGCATGCGCCATATCCGCACTGCCCCTTACCACCCGGCTTCAAATGGGTAGGCAGAGCGCGCAGTGCAGACATTCAAAAGAGGCCTAAAGAAGCAGTCTTCCGGATCAATGGACACGAGACTGGCTCGCTTTTTGTTTACGTATAGGACCACCCCCCATGCGGTGACTGGGGTAGCTCCCGCAGAACTCCTAATGGGCCGGAGACTTCGCACCCGCCTTAGTATGGTTTTCCCGGACATTGGCGCAAAAGTACGCCGCACACAAGAACGGCAGGGACAGGGATTTTCTCGGCAACGGCCAATTCGGCAGTTTGCGCCCGGTGACCCAGTGTTCGTTCGGAATTTTGCTGGTGGTGCCCAGTGGGTTCCTGGCGTAATCGTTCGCCAAACTGGCCCTATATCTTACCAGGTGCAAGCACAGGGTCGTCTCCAGCGCAAACATATAGACCATGTTCGGTCCAGAAGACTATCCCCTCCAAAGATTCCCCGCCCCCGGAGCTCATTTCTACAGCCGCAGAGACCAGAGACAAGGGAAGGTAGTCCTCACAATCTTCCACTGGTGCCTCACTCGAAGCCTGCGCAGGTCGTTACAGAACTGAATGGAGATAGAGACGCTGACATGACGGAGGCAGCAGACTCTGACTCCGAGATGGAGACACAGGACGCATCAGAGGGGGAATCCTCGGGTCCACGGGCCGTGGATGTACAACCGTTACGCCATTCATCATGGAAGCGCCGGTCTCCGTCTCGTTACACGCCGCCTGATCCTGCGCTGCGTGCAAATGGTGTCCGGCCTGCGGCAAAACGAGTCCGATGCCCTCCTTCACCAGGGTCTTCGGTGGATTCCTTGGACTTTGGGGGGGGGGGGGGGGGGATGTTATAACCTGCCTGCTTACCATTGGCTGTGGACTAATGACAATCCCACAATCCTGTGGGAGTATGAGCTTCCCCAATGAGGGAGGCGGAGAAACCATTAGTATACTCCAAGTATAAATAAAGCTGGCCAGTTGGGAACCAGCAGGAAGGAGTGTGCAGCAAGGGAAGTTGCTGCTGTTATATATATATATATATATATGTTATTGTAAATAAATGTTATTACTTTGTATCCTTAAAACTCGTGCTGGATTCTTCGTGGCCCTCAAAAAAGCAGCCGTGGGTCGCAAAGGTCGGCTGGCGTGGGTCGCAAAGGTCGGCCGTGTTGGGTCCCGAAGGTTGGCCGGTTGGTTAAAATGGGTCCCTGGAAAAAAAAGTTTGGGAAACACTGATCTAGATGTTAATGTGATGTGGGGACTATGTTCAGTAAGTTTTCAGATAACAAGTAGGAAAGCCTTAGATTACAGGATGATATAGACGGCTGGTCAGATGGGAAGAACAGTAGCAAATGGAATTTAACCCTGAAAAGTGTGAGGTGATGCAACTTGGGAGGACTAACAAGGCAAGGGAATACACAATGAATGATAGATCGCTAAGAAGTAGAAAGGACCAGAGGGATCTTGGGGTACATGTACAAAGATCCCTGAAAGCAGGACAGGTAGATGGGTGGTTAAGACATGTGGGATACTTGCCTTTATTAGCCGAGGCATAGAATATAAGAGCAGAGAGGTTATGATGGATTTGTATAAAATGCTCATTAGGCCACAGTTAGAATACTATGTGCGGTTGTGGTCACCATACGAGAGGATGATGAGATTGCACGAGAGAGGGTGCAGAGGAGATTCACCAACATGTTGCCTGGGATAGAGCTCCTCAGCTACAAAGGAAGGCTGGTTAGGCTGGGGTCGTTTTCCTTAGAGCAGAGAAGGCTGAGGAGGCACCTGGTTGAGGTATACAAAATTATGAGGGACATAGGTAGGAAGAAACATTTCTCCTTCATAGAGCGGTCAATAACCGGGGGCACAGATTTAAGGTCAGGGGCAGGAGATTCGGAGGGATTTGAATCTTGTCAAAGGAAAAACTTGTTCACCTGGAGGGTGGTGGGAATCTGGAATTCCTGGGCTGAAAGGGTGGCAGAAACGGGAACCGTCACAACATTTCAGCATTTAGAGGAGAACTTGTAACACCATAACTTCTGGAAGACATAACGGGCTGCAAGATGAAGGCATGTAAAATCACCGGCTCCAATGCACCCCTCCCTGATGAGCTCAATGCATTCTATGCACGCTTTGAACAAGAGGTCAGCGAGAGCAAGCCCTCCATCCCAGAAGCCTCAGATGAACTTGTATCTGAGATCACCATTGCAGATGTCAGAGCAGCCTTCTCGGATGGTCAACCCTTGGAAAGCCACTGGCCCGGATGGGGTACCCAGACTGACACTCAGGTCTTGTGCCTTAATGACTATCGTCCAGTGGCTCTGACATCCATCATCATGAAGTGCTTTGAAAGGTTAGTCATGGCACGAATCAACTCCAGCTTCCCGGATTGCCCTGATCCACTACAGATCGCCTACCGCTGCAACAGGTCCACAGCAGATGCCATCTCCATGGCCCTGCACTCAACACTGGAACACCTAGATACCAAAGACACCCATGTCAGACTCCTATTTATCGACTACAGCTCAGCCTTCAACACCATCATTCCTACGAAACTCATCTCCAAACTCTGTGGCCTTGGCTCCTCCCTCTGCGACTGGATCCTGAACTTTCTAACCCACAGGCCTCAATCAGTAAGGATAGGCAACAACACCACCTCCACGATCATCCTCAACACCGGTGCCCCACAAGGCTGTGTCCCCAGCCCCCTACTATACTCTTGTGCAGCTATGACTGTGTGGCCCAATTCCCCTCCAACTCGGTTGACGGTCTACAATTCCCGCTTTTTCCAGAAAGGCAGCCAGCATAATTAAGGACCCCACGCACCCCGGACATACTCTCTGCCACCTTCTTCCATCAGGAAAAAAGATACCAAAGATTGAGGTTACATACCAACCGACTCAAGAACAGCTTCTTCCCTACTGCCATAAGACTTTTGAATGGACCTACCTCGTATTAAGTTGATCTTTTCTCTACACCTTGCTATAACTATAATATTATGTTCTGCAATCTCTCCTTCCTTCCCTATGTGCGGTATGCAGTTTGTACAGCATGCAAGAAACAATACTTTTCACTGTATACTAATACATGTGACAATAATAATAAATCAAATCAAAACTTACAAGGCTACGACCAAATGCAAGTGTTGGAAAACGTGATTTGAATAGATGGGAGCTTGATGGCCAGTGGAAACACCAAAGAGCTCCTTTCAGTGCTGTAAAGTTCTCTGACAAGGAGGCCAAAACTGAACTCCAGATGGGGTCTTTGCAAAACTTCCTACTTTAATACTAGATTCCCCTTGCAATAAACAACATCATTCCATTTACCGTCCTTATGACTTGCTGTTCCTGCATACTAACTTCTTACGATTCATTTAAAAAAAAATTATAATCTTTATCGTCACAAGTAGGCTTACATTAACACTGCAAGGATGTTACTGTGAAAATCCCCTAGTCACCACATTCCGACACCCGTTCTGGTACACAGAGGCAGAATTCAGGATGTACAATTCACCTAACAGCACGTCTTTCAGGACTTGTGGGAGGAAACCGGAGCACCCGGAGGAAACCCACGCCGACTGTGACCGAAGCCTGGAATCGAACCTGGGACCCTGGCTCTGTGAAGCCATAGTGCTAACCACTGTGTTACCGTGTTGCCCAGGACACCCAGATCCCGCTACACCGCCCAGTTCTGCAATCTACTCCAGTGGCAATGACATTCACCTAATTTTCTAGAAAAGAAGCGTCATTTTTTTAAAAATCCCCAAATCTCCAGAATTACATTTTCAAAATACGTGCGGTTCCTAACGGCTAAAAATAAATACCATCGGCGAGGAGCAGCGAGACCTCGCTGGACAAGGCCTGCCGGGCAGGAGGAGATTCAGATTTATATCGGGGGAGAGATTTGCGTTCAGGCTGAGAATTGTGAATCTGGAGGCAACGAACCCGCAGCCCCCTCAACCGATAGAAAGGCCCTCCTCACCTTTGCGACAGTGCTCGCCATTCGGGGAGAGGGAGGGGCAGTGGGGGTCAGCGGCGGGTCAGGGCGGAAGTGACCCATGATTGATTGACAGCGAGGTCAGCCACTAGGAGGACGGGCTGCCGGCGCGTGTCCAATGGTGGGGCAGCGCGCGGAAAGGTGGGTGGTGTTAGCTGATTGGTCGCCAGGGGCGGTTGCGATGGCCGGGGCTCTGAGTGGCCTGGGTGCTGCTTCCAGAGGCGAGGGGAAGGCAGGTGGATAGTCGGAGCTGCAGGTCAGAAGGATTAGCCGCTTTTATTTAACGTTCAGGGGAAAGCATCGCTGCTCGGACCGAGTGGACTCTCTCTCTGCGCTGTTTATTGATATCAGGCAATCGACCTGAGACGTTAACTCTGTCTCTCTCCACAGATGCTGCCTGAATTAAAATACTGTGGCCTCTTTCCGCGCTGCCGACGGAAACCTCAACCTCGGTTCACCAACTGCTGTGCAATCGATGGAGTGAAGCTGCTTTTAGCTGGCGTGGCCTTTTGCAAACTCTCGATCTATCTATTATGTACATTATAATAGGTAGGGGAGGTGAGATCTTCACAAGATGTTGGTGACAAAGTCAGCGGCACTTGGAAATGTGTACAGTTGCCTGGGAGTTTATGGATCTAATTTGGTTGTTGCTGGTAATAGGTGTTGCGGTGAGCACCAGAACAAACCGAAATGTCTGCACGTGTATTTGAATGGAAGCAATATTGACATTTGTCATTAGGAAAATGTATACAATTGAAGTGATCCTCATCTGTGAGTATATACTGGAATGCAATGCTTTGCTTATGAATGTTCATTTCCTCCAGTTCTATCTCTGACATTTCATAGAATTTACAGTGCAGAAGGAGGCCATTCGGCCCAGCGAGTCTGCACCAATCCTTGGAAAGAGCACCCCAATTAAGCCCATACCTTCACTCTATTCTCATAGCCCCTCCTAACCTTTTGGATACAAAGGGGCAATTTAGCAGGACCCTCTGTCCCAACTGCTGTCTTCAGGCACCTCTGTCACCATCCTGGACCTGTTTCCGGTGGGCCCATATCGCCCGCCGCACTCAGTGTGGTGGAGGATTTGGGCCCGGAGGGTGACTGTCCGAAGGCTGTCAGCCGCCCAGTGTCGAGAGCGGAGGGTGCTCATGAGGCTGTCTGCAGTGGGGTGTAGGGCTCACTCATACTTGTCACTGTCGCCCCTCACCCCCTCTGCAGGTCTCCTGGAATCTGGCACATCATAATTGAAGGCTCTTTTGTTATTCTGCCTCCATAGATAGTTCAGGCAGTGCCCTCTTGGCGGGGGGGGGGGGGCTCCGCCAACATCTGACTCCCTCCCCCAACATCTGACTCCCTCCCCCAACATCTGACTCCCTCCCCACTACCCTACTTTTCCCCCCTCTCCCCACCACCCCACTTCCTACCCTTTTGTTGGTACAGAGGTGAGAGTATCTGGTCTCCAGCACAAAGGTGAGTGCGTGTACCGTTTGTTTTTTGTACAGCTGTGTTGTGAACTGTTTTAATAATCAAGAGTATCCTACCCCGCCCTCCCTGTATGTTGGTACTGAGGGGAGGATACCCTGTTTCTCCAACACAAGATTAGTGTTTGTACCATTTGGCCTTGTATATATATTTTTTTGTTTTAATAAAAAGATATGGCCAATCCACCTAACCTGCTCTTCTCTGGACTGTGGGAGGAAACTGGAGCGCCCGGAGGAAACCCACGCAGACGTGGGTAGGAAGTGCAAACTTCACACACACACCCAAGGCCGGAATTGAGCCTGGGTCACTGGAGCTGTGATGCAGCAGTGCTAGCCATCGTACTACCCTGATTTTGCCGTGAGGGCAGTTACTTCTCTGGGGCATTGTTCTCTGCCACATTGTCTAAGGGAATCCTCCTTCATGTAAGCATTAAACGAAAGAAGCATGAATAAGGCCATCATTGCCAAGCTGGCTGCCCGTATCAGCCTCCCCGAACAGGTGCCGGAATGTGGCGACTAGGGGCTTTTCACAGTAACTTCATTTGAAGCCTACTTGTGACAATAAGCGATTTTCATTCATTGGAAAAAATGAATTGAGGACTCTAAATTTATAGAAAAATAAAGGATCCCTACAGTGCAGAGGGAGGCCATTCAGCCCATCAAGTCTGCTGATCATTCAAAAGAGCACCCTATCTAGGCCCTCACCCCGCTCTAACCCTGTATCCCCAACCAACCTTTGGACACTAAGGGGCAATTTAGCATGGCCAATCCACCTAACCTGCACATCTTTGGACTGTGGGAGGAAACTGGATCACCCGGAGGAAACCCACACAGACATGGGGAACCTCGGCAGTGCTAACCATTGTGCAGTCCCTCTGCTTCCCATTTTCCTCATCTGGAGATGAGAAATCAGCTGTACATTCCCCTCCCCTACAAATGCAGTCAGCTCAGCACACATTGGAGTTTTTGTACATGGAGCATTTTGGACTATTTAGGGTGGGAATTCTCACTACCTGAGGAGGAAACCTCATCGTGTGAATGCACTGTAACCTCTCCAGGCCAGAAAGCTTAGGACCAGGCATTTCTCTGTTTTGGAATTTTCTGGATTATAGAATGATGTTAGAATTCCTAACCACAAGTGTGTGAACCTGAAAAGATTTACCTGAAATGTAAAAAAGTGATTAAGCAATATAAAGCAGTCCAAATTCTTTTACTTATCCAAATTCTGTACCTTCCATGTTTGTACTGTACGAAAATGATGAGTCGCATGAACCAGCTTAAAATATTTCCAGAATAGCTGCTGTTTCTGAACATTAGATTTGCAGACTAGAGGGGTTATTGTGTATTTAATTCGAATGATATCAGTGCATAAATTTGTAATGCTATTAACAGCAAGATTCATTGCAAATACAATAAGTGACCTGAGTTATAATAATCATCTTTATTAGTGTCACAAGTAGGCTTATATTAACACTGTACTGTGAAAATCCCCACGTCGCCACACTCTGGCGCCTGTTCACACTGGGTACACTGAGGGAAAATTCAGAATTTCCAATTCACCTAACATTTCACTTCTTTCGGGACTTGTGGGAGAAAACCGGAGCACCTGGAGGAAACCCAAGCGGACACCGAGAGAATGTGCAGACTCCACATAGGCACCCGAGTTCGGAATCGAACCTGGATCTCTGGTGCTGTGAGAATATTAGAATGTTATTACAAAAGTAAATGTGGTCGAGGATGGTCATTTAGCTCATTTTAACATCCAGAAAGACACCCTCAATTTCTGCACCTAAATATTTCTTCTCTCTTTGGAAGTCTGTGAACCATGTTTATTGCTCATTCAATGACAAAATATTTCTTGACATTAGTCCTATAGTATCTTAACATTTTATTTTCAAAAATAAAATAAATTTAGAGTACCCAATTCATTTTTTCCATTTAAGGGGGAATTTAGCGTGGCCAATCCAGCTACCCTGCACATTTTTGGGTTGTGGGGGTGAAACCCATGCAAACACGGGGAGACTGTGCAAATTCCACACGGACAGAGCCGGGATCGAACCTGGGACCTCGTTCCATGAAGCAGCAATCTAACCACTGCGCCACCGTGCTGCCCTCTGTCCTACATTATCTATTCAGAATTTAAACCTGTGTTTCCCTGTTCTACTCTTGTAATTTAGTAATATTCTAATTTAGTTCTCCCAGGCAGTTCCCTATCCTATCTCTCTAAGATTACCTCTCAGCTTCTTTCAGAGCTGAAGAGTCTGAAGTTTCTCAAGTCTTTCATCACAACTTTGACTTCAAATCTACCGATAAAATTCCTGAATCTTTCCTGAACTGTGTCCAGTGCTTGAACTACTTTGGTGATCGGAACTGGATAAAGTGCTCCAGGTGTGATTCGACTAGTGCTCTACACAGTTTGAACGTGACTTTCTCTGACTTGAAATTTATTAGTTTGATATTAAAGTTCAGAGTTTAACTGATTTGTAATTGTTGCACTGGAGTGATTGATGAAATCTTAAGGCAGGTAGGGGGTCAGTGTTTTAAAGTTCAGAAAATAACTTGAGGGTGAAGTGAGATGAAATAATCAATGTTATCGACTTTCAGATTGTGTTTCTGCACAAACTCATTCTGCCGTGATTCAATTGTTTTTATTGTAATGGCTGTTTTTTGAAGTTGGGAGTAATAAAGTTTGTACACCGTACATTGCAATGACAGGGATGATAGTGTGAATAGAGCTTGCAAAGAAAGCTAAAAAATATCCTCACTTGTGAATGTAGAAATATGAGGAAACGAGTGAAAACCCTGCCTGCATTTAATGATGCAATAATTCAGTTTGAATTATAATAAACTGCTAAAGGGATACGCAAAGGAGTATGCTTGTCTGTTTATTTTGGGTACACAGTTTACAGTTCTTGGTCCTAAGCCATCCAACCTGATTTAAGAAGTCAAAGCCAGTGCCACCTATCTTGGGGAGGCAGTGGCATAGTGGTATTGCTGCTGGACTAGTAATCCAGACACCCAGAGCAAGATCTGGGGACCTGGTTTCAAATTGCAGATGGCGAAATTTGAATTCAATAAAAATCTGGAATTAAAAGTTTAATGATGGTCATAAAACCATTGTTGTAAAACCTCGTCTGGTTCACTAATGTCCTTTAGGGACCTTCTTGTGGCCCCAGATCCACAGCAATATGGTTGACTCTCAAACGCCCTCTGAAATGGAGAGCATTTAGGGACGGGCAATAAATGCTGATTGGCCACGCTAAATTCCCCCTTAAATCATTTTTACATATTTTCTGCCCACATTGGAGGATAATAAGTAAAAAAAAGCAAAGTATTTTCTGTTAGTTGCTGAAAGAATTGTACCAGAATATTGTGATGTTTTAAAGTCAATTTAGTGTTTAAGAATTTTTCTTTTCCTTTTCACCCCAGATTGAAAGGAAAATTGGCTGGGTGTTCTCTGTGCCGGGTCTAAGGGCCAGAGTTGTTCACTTTTGGCATGTCTGACATATCTGAATCATCAATGTCAGGCATTACACAGTTATTTGGAGACCTCTGTGAAGCCCAGATGGTGGGCTTATCATGGAAATGCTACTTGGGAAAAAGACGACTCGACCGAAAACAATTCAAAGAAAAATTGAAAAGGGTTGTTTACAATACACTATTTGTCAATCTTTTCAGAGATGAAGCGACTCTGAAGTCTCAGTCTGATATCAGTAAGCTACCCGTGAAGAACAAAATCTTGATGCTGTCTTTCAACTTGAGAGTGGCTGGAATGGGTGTGGACGCCGATCACTTAGAGGACCTTACAGAGCAATTAGAAAAATCAACATGTATGCCACAAACTGATCTGAACTCTGTTCTGAAACTTCTGATTGAGCTTGCAGGAACTGGACCATATCAACTTCAGCCACAGAAAAGGGATTATTTCTTGAACAATAAAAATGTTGGAAGAAATGTAAAACTTCAGGGCTATGACCACTATGATGTGAGCTTGTTTGAATCGGGACTGTTGTCCTTCATTTCCAATGAAGACGTGCAATTTTATGATAATGTACAGCGTACCCTTCAGTTAATGGATGCAAAACCTAATAGTGGGTTACCTTGCATTGGACTATTTTCCCATAATGACTTAGCTGGTGATAAGTATGAGAAAGATACCCGAGTATCACTGTTTGGTGCGCTCGTAGGTAGCCGTACTTGCGAAATGGAAATTAAGTTGGATTTGCCTGCAGTGCCAGACAATGTGGATATAACTGGACTCAAAATTCGGGTAAGTGAAATAAAGTATAACGTTGCAGATATAGGATCAAATTTCCTGTGGCAGCGTAATTCAGAAATTACACCTGAAATTATGCCTCTTTGTGCTATCAATTTACTCATGAATTTCCTGCAAATCCATTTTACATACACTTGAATCCCATGTAAGCAAGTGAACGTCAGCACAATCATTTTTGATGAATGGAAGAATGAAATTTTCAAGCCATCTAACTATCATGTTGACGTGTTTCAGAGCGAGCAATCATGGAAGCTGTTTAGTTTTTAATGTGACTCGTACTAAAATCATAAAAAAAATACATTGAGAAAAGCCAGGTTGCGAGATAAATTGTCATACCTGTTTAAGAGCTTTTGATTTTGGTTTTATTCATTTGCTGATGGCACATTGAAAATCCAAGATGCCTGGTTTGAAAGCAGGAAAAGGGCTACTCAGCCAGTGTAGGTTGATGTGTCAACAAATTGTTCTTGTAGCAGTTCCTCTGTCTATTGTGTTGGCTAATGAACTGGAGACATCAGCAAGATCATGTTTTGGTTGATTACCTGGCAGTTTACAGTCAACCATTAATGGCAGCACATTTCTCACTCCTCCAGATATGCAACTTATGAATAAGCTTGCTAGTGTTACCATACAGAAAATTAGCTGTAAACCTAATTCTTACTGCTTTATGGACTGACGGCATGAGAATGCACTTAACTCAGGATGTTCATCAGATGAAACAAATTCTTAGCCAAGATGATCCGTTGTTAATATATGCTAAGGAGTACAAAGTTGTTTGTAAAAATTTGAAGAAAATACAATAGATTTCCATTGATTTTGAGTTTGTAGTCTTTCAGACCAATTTGTTACTGGGAAGAGCTGAATTTTGTCTTTAAGTATCATTATAAACAATTTTTCTAACAAAGAGTGTGATATTTCTTTGCAAGCTGAAGCTTAATACAGTATATTTATACAGGTTCCTCAAAGCATTGACCAGTCGGAAGATGAAGGATTTCAGTCAGCATCTAATCTTACTCCCGATTCCCAGTCAGAGCCTAGTACATCTCCTGACATTGATCTGTGGAATGCAGTGCTTACTTATGAACCCAGTAAATATAGATGTTGGGAACTAATTGGCTGGTAAGTGAAAAATGTATTTTATGGGTAGTTTTACTGTATTTTGGTCATGCTAAATTAATAACATTTAGAACACAGAAGGTGGTGAGCAGGCCACTCGTTTTGTTTTACAAGCTCTCCCTGCCTTCAAGTAAGCTGACGGATTGGGTGGGGGGGTGTAGAATTTAGCCCTCTACTTGACGAATTTATAGACTCCCAACATCTAAATAGATAAAAGAAATAGCTTTGAATTCAGTTCATTTTTATTAAATGTATTCCTTCCTCAGCTCCACATATCCTGCATTAGTCTTCAGTGGGGCGGAGGGCAGACATTCTGCTTTCAGCTCTCACCGATAGCTATCCTGCAACAGTTCATGATGTTGTCAATGAATGACCTGCTTTTCCTTCTTTTCTTCTCTTAACTATAGGGTTGTGAATGTTATCCTAGCCTAAAGTCACTGAGGTTAAGAATGCAGTTGGAAATAATGATTAAACCTTCATCTTAATGCGGTGCAACATCTTGATAAACATCACTATAAGGGTCCAAATGTCTAATTTTTCTAGAAATTATTTTATCTATATGGTGTATCAAAATCTCATACTCTGGCTACAAAGGTTATAGGAAGTTTAACTTCTAGATAATGAATCTGTGCTGTTTGAAGTTCTTGCTTTATTAATATCATGGTAAACTTTTTAATATCCACAAAGCAAAGTCGTGAGATCTTGGCTGTTTACAGAGCATTTGCACCACAGAAATAAAACATTTGACACAACTGATCTATGCTAGTGTTAATACTTCATATTACTCTCTTTCCACCCTTCAACTAACCCCATCAACATATTTCTCTGTTCCTTTATTCCTTGCCCTTATCTCACTTCTCCTTAAATACATCCATGCTATTTGCCTCCATAATTTATGTTAGCGAGTTCTGCATTCTCACCACTTAGTGTGTAAAGAAGTTTCTCCTGAACTCCTTATTGAATTTGTTACTGACATCTTTTATATATGACCCTTAGTTTTCATCTTGTGTAAAAGGGGAGCATTTTACTCTCAAACACCTTGTCAAATAATTTATTTATCTTCATGACCTCTAATCAGGTTGTCTCTCTGTCTTCTCCAGCCTGCGCAGTCTTTCCTAAAGGCGTAGTTTCTGTAACCTTTTGTAATTTTTTTTGTTGCTGCAATTTTTCCAACCCCTCTCCTTTTCATAATAGGGAGGCTAAAATGGTTCACAGTTAAGGTGCTTAATGCATATTAATTGGTTTATTGTCTAGCCAATTTCTGTGCAGTTGTAACATAACTCTGCTTTTCAATTCCATCCCTCTAGAAATCCCCAGTTTCAATTGGAGTTGCCATTTTTGTTATAGATGCTCCAAAATGTCTCGGGGGTTTAATTCATGTCACATGTTGCTCTTTTTATTGTACATTCTTATTGATGTTGAACTGATATGGTAGCAGAACTGGTTCTCAATTTCAATTTGAATATATGTTTTGACTTTAATGCTGGCATCCCATACTCTTGAAATCTCCTTTCATTCTCCCTTTCTTTCTCCTTCTCAGTGTTCCCTTGTCTTTGGTTTCTATTATGTTCCCACTTAAAGTTGCCCTGCTATCATCTCAAACTCCTTTCCCAAATCCACTTGACCAAACTTACCATATCATTGAAAGTTGTTCTTACTAATGCAGTATAGGACAGATCAGCAGCTTGGAACCTTGCACAATTGTGAATTCACACTTGCCCTCCCTGTCATGCTTAGCAAATATTGCTGTGGGGGAAACCTTTTGAGCAATTTGCTCAAGCTGTACCCATTTTCTGGTTGAGAACATAAGAGGGGAATAAAATGTAATTTTAAACATATGAAATTAAATAGAAATTTTTGTTTATGTAGATTAGAGGCAAATTGTTTCTTTTGTAAATTGTAACAGTAATTTTGTAAAGGAATTTTAATGAAACAACGTTGCTTTCAACTTCATTAAGTTTCCAATTAGATTAGCTGCATTAGCTAAGTACCAGGACCCATTAATGTATTGGCTTGTGCACTCCGCTTATCTCCTTAATTTTGCATCAGAACTAAACATCCAGCTCTTGATACATTGCATTATAGCCAAGGGCCTTTATTTAGAAAGGAGATAAGTTCCTTGGTTTGAACTTGTAGGAGAAAAGTGGCTATTTAATACTATGAGGGTTTTAAATAGTGTTTCTCCTGCTTTTTATCAGCAGTCAGTAACATTTGGTGCATTTTCTGCCGTGTCTTTATTCCAGGAATGTCGTCATGATGTTTGGCATGAAACCTGGATGAGCAGCAATATCAGTCACGGAACTACAACATACAGTGACTTCATTATATTTTATGACTGCAGCAAATGTCACTCTTGCCACCGTATTTTTTTCTATACAGTCGTTTCTTTCTTGGGAAACGATATAACTTTGCAGACATGTTGCATTCCAATGTTGTATTGATTGAGAAATGTTACAAAGTATTTTGCAGCTTTGTGGTTGGCAAGAATTGCATTCTAGTTTGTTATCAGTTCCCACTACCTGTCAAAAAAGGTAGGTGAAGCAAGTAGAAGGTCTAATATTGCAGTTTGCCAGCTCTGGAAAATAAAGTCAATGCTGGAAAGATAGTGGATTAAGTTCAAAATAAGTACGTTTTTTGTTTCTTGTGCTTTGTACATGTCCTTAAGGTACTACATAGGCTGATAAATGAAATAAAGCTGAATGGTTATTCTGTTTCATTTTTATCTTAAAAGTGTGGATCAAATCTTTAACTGAGTAGCATTTAATAGAGTAAGTGATCAATGGTATAGAATGCAGAGATTTGTTTTCTATGAAACGTGTAGCACACACCCACCACAAAAAATAGCAAAAAGATTACTTAATTCGCACTTAGCTGGAGTCTTGAATGTTTTTAATGTGCTGTCAGTAAAGTTATGATTTAACTAAGACAATTGACTTCCAGAAAATAAGATGGTTTTCTTTTGTAGTCCTCCAGGTAAAAAAGAGGAGCCATACCTCACTGAAGCAGGTCGAGAAGCTTTTGACAACTTCTACCGATTGCGTGAAAGTGAGCTACAGCTCATCGGTGGCACACTGTTGCAGCCAACACAAGCTATACTTCAAAAAGAATCTGAATTAGTCAAAGATGTCCTGAATGTCCTCATTGGTGTAGCATCGATGACTTTTTCTCTGAATCAGGTGGAGAATTTATATTCTATTTCTAGTTAGATGCATTGTACTTGTTTATTAATCACGTCTTTTTAAATGTTCCATTTAATAAGCATTACATTTAACATTGTATGTTCGTGACGCTGTTACAACAATACATTGCAACATTTTTCGAACTAAAGGTTTTTTGCTGGATACTGATAAGTCTAAAAGAATGAGATGAGGTTTTAGTTTTTGACCATTACATTGCTTGGTATAGCCTATCAGACACCAATTCGTTGAAAGGATGTCAAGGGACAAATTTGCAAGGAAGTTAGAGAGGTGCTAGAATTACAGAATAGTTATAATGGGGGACTTTAATTATCCAAATATAGACTGGGATAATAGTGTGAAAGGCAAAGAGGGTCAAAATCTCTTGGAGTGTATCCAGGAAAATTTATTCAGCAGTGTGTTGCCAGCCCAGTAAGAGGGTATGCATTGTTCGACCTGGTTCTTTGGAATGTCGTGGGCCAAATGGATCAAATATCAGTAAGAGAATATTTAGTGACGGTGATTATCGTATCAAAAGGTTTAGATTTGCTATGAAAAACAATAAACAGGCTAGATTAAGAGTAATTAACTGGGGAAAAGCCAACTTCAATGCAGTAAGAATGGATCCGGGCAGAATAAATTGGATTCAAAGGTTGGCGGGAAAAACAGAAGCTGAACAACGAAGAAGAGATGGCTAGGGCACAGTCGAGGTATATTTCCTTGAAGGGGAAAGGTAGGGCATACATATCCAGAACTCGCTGGATGACAGAAGAGATAGAGATTAACATGAAGAAGGAGGGGTATGCTTACGGCACATGTCCGGGGAATAATATAATGGAGAACCAGCCTGAGTATAGAAGGTTCAGAGGAGAAGTGAAAAAGCAAATAAGAGAAACAAAGAGAGAATATCAGAAAAGAGACTGGCAGCTAACATAAAAGGAATCCCAAAGTCTTCTAAAGACATTATAAATAGTAAAAAGGTGGTAGAAGGAGTAGGGCTAATTGAGGATCAAAAAGGGGAGGCACGGGGAATAGCTGAGCTATTAAATGAATACTTTGCATCTGTCTTTATCAAGGAAGAAGATGCTACTCTGGCCATGGTGAAAGAGTAGGTAATTAATACACTAGAGGGATTTCAAATTCAAAAGGACATGGTATTGGAAAGGCCGCCAAGAACAGGATGAGATGCATCCAAGGATACTGAGGAAAGTGAGATATGAAATTGCAGAGACTCTGGCTGTAATTTTCTAGTCTTCCTTAATGAGAGCAAGATGCTGAGTTGAAATGGCAAGTGAGAGGAAGGTGGGGTCATGTTTGCAGATGGAGAAAAGGTGCTCCACAAAGCGGCCACCTAGTCTGCCGTCTACCCAATGTAGAGGAGATCGCATTGGGAGCAGCAAATACAAGGATCCAAATTGGAGGTGCAAGTGAAATGCTCCCATCACCTGAAAGGAGTGTTTTATAAAATCAGAAATGGGGATGTTTGCTATGATTGCACCATTCACGACTCCTCAGATAATGAAATAGTCCATGTCCAAATGCAACAAGATAGTCCATGTCCAAATGCAACAAGACAATGTCCAGGCTTGGGCTGCAAAGTGACAAGTACCATTTGCGCCACACAAGTGACGGGCAGTGACCATCTCCAACAAGAGAGAATCGAACTGTCGCTTGACATTAACGGCATTATCATCGCTGAATCCCCTGCTATTAACATGCTAGGGTTACCGTTGACCAGAAACACAACTGGGCTAGCCATATAAATACTATGGCTACAAGGGCAGGTCAGAAGCTCGACATTTGCAATAAATAACTCACTTCCTAACTCCCCAGAGCCTGGCCACAGTCGACAAGGTACAAGTCAGGAATATGATAGAATACTCTACACTTGCCTGGATGAGTGCAGCACCAACAACACTCAAGAAGCTTGACACCATCCAAGACACAGCAGCCTGCCTGATTGGTACCCCTTCCACAAACATTCATTTCCTCCACTATCAACGCAAAGTTGCAGCTGTGTGTACCATCTACAAGATGCACAGCAGGAACTCACCAAAGCTCCTTAGACAGCACCTTCCAAACTCACAACCGCTACCATCTAGAAGGTTAAGGGCAGCAGATACAAGGGAATACCACCGCCTTGAAGTTCCTCTCCAAGCCACTCACCATCCTACGTTGGAAATATATCGCCGTTCCCTCGCTGTCGCTGGTTCAAAATCCTGGAACTTCCCCTCTGGTGGCACAGTGGGTGTACCTACACCATATGACTGCAGCAATTCAAGAAGTCAGCTCCACCACCATCTCGAGGGCCATTAGGGATGGACAATAAGACGCCCACATCTTTTGAATGAATAAAAGAAAAGTTTTAACAATCTCACACTATCAGCAAGTAAGTTTCTACTGTAAACCCCATTGACTCTCCCAAAGATTGCTCTACTTTGATGACCCCGGGTTTTGGTCTCCTGCCAGAAGTGTGGAAACATCATCTACATGTCTGACCACATTATGAATGGTACAAATAAAAAGGATTATTGATCATGCTAAATCTCGAAATCCCAGCCCAGAAGAATTACCCTATTTTACAGGTATCGTTGGCTTAGCTTCTTTTGAAGGTGGGTGAAAACCCATATTTGCATAATGGCTTTCCTACATTGCAACTCATCAGAACTCTAGGCCTTTGACTGGTTCATGCTACATGAGCTGCAGTGTTCACAATGAATTAATCTCTCACCTTATTAAAACAATTGAACTACATAAAAAGTACGAAACATGCCACGGTAATTAAACAGCTGGAATTTTAAAAAGATGCTGGTTGTCCTTAATTACAAACATTACTGTAGTAACTAGAGAATAATACACCAATAAATACAAGTGTCGTTTGAAACTGAGGAGAACCAATTCATCTATATGTTTAAACCAATATATTAATGATTTTTCTTTTATTTCTGTCATCTCTTTTCAGTCTCTCCAGGCATTTATAGTCCAGCAAGGAGTGTACGTTTCAGGAACGTCCCCTGAGAGTATGTATAACCTCCTCTCTGAATTGGCAGAAAATGGAACACATTACACTCGCCTCAGTCACTTCTCTCTTCAGCCGATTCTTGACTCTACGTACAATAAAGGCCTTGTTTTCCAGGTTTCAATCAGTTTTGTATTTGGACTTTTTTTTTCATTTTGCTCAATAACAATGACATACTTAGATTATTGCCAGGAAAATTGAACACAAAAATATCATCATACTTTTTTGTCACTGCCTTGACTAACGCATTAACTCCAGGGCGAAGTTCAAATCCTTGTTAGAGTGATGATGTGACTTTTGTCAGAGCCTTTAGCTACAAAGCTAAAAAGAAATTATGTTCTCAATGCATGGCATTTCAAATTCTACGGGCGGAATTTATCTATTTTCTGCAGTGAAGCAGTGGGCGGAAAAAGAGGCATTGTAGCCACTGACGCCAATGGCGGCTTTCTCTGCCATATTGGAGAAACTTAGTGCAGAAAAGTTGAAGGGATGGGTCCCATGATATGCTGGAGTCCACCCCGCCAGGAGTCCACCCCGCCAGTAACTTGTTTTTTTAAAGATTGGTGTGGCATTTTTAAAGGACGCCCGGGTTGCCAAAAGTTGTAATCCCCCTCTCAATGCAAACCCCCCTGGCACTGCATGGGTGGTGGCAGGGGAAGTGACCCTCTTCCCCAGAGCAATGTACTCACCTGAGCTTCTCCGGAAGATCTACTCGCCATGTGCACATTGTGGAAGACCAGTCGAAATTCATGGCGGTGTGATCTCACGCAAATGTAAATAAATTATCTAATTGGGTGGGGGTTGATCAGGCATGCAGGCCGAATAACGGCATAAATTCATGTGGGGGGGGTGGGAGGAAGAGGGGGTACAATTTTGTCGCACCCTCCCGCCGACGTAAAATGTGGTTTGGGCCTCTCGCGAGAATTTCCACTCCTGTTACCAAACCCACCCAAGAAGAACGGGAGTGGAAAATTCCAGCCTATATCTCAAAATAAGCGATGCAATTTATAGGAGCTTTTTTTAAGGTTTTACTGAATCATGTTTGCTTGAGACATTTATACCCCATTTCCCATCTTTAGACATTAGTCTTTGACTTAAAATCCTAAGTTTGCAACAATCTTGAGCCATAATTGTTAATGACATGTTAGGTCCAGCAACGTATAACTGGGGAAGTATGTTGGCTGATTTTGCTTTTCAGAACATAAAAATAGTTGAATTGTGTATTGTACCAAAGTTAATATACTAGTGTAAGAATAAAAGTGGGAAACAAATTGAACAAGTTATCCTTTTTTGTTAGGCTTTTACAAGTGGTTTGAGGAAATATCTTCAATATTATCGAGCTTGTGTGTTATCAACTCCTCCATCATTGAGCCTTTTACCAATCGTCTTTCTCTTCAGGAAACTGGGGCGCCAACTAAGGTCAGTGTGGTCATCTTTGAGTAATATGTACGTTGCAGTCAAGTTTGTGTTTATCTCTAAGCAGGAACCTTTCACTTATATCTCTAGTTATCGGTTTCAATTTGCAAGAATGATTTTATTTGGATTAAAATAATTTTCATTAAATTTGTTAATTTACTGTGTAATTAACTTTTTTGTATAATGGGTTTGCCTATCAATTTTCAAAGACCTGAAACATATTCCATGTTAACTAGCAACATCAGATTTAATAACAAAGGTACAACTTGGTTAACAATATGTTTAGGTGAAATCTTAGCATGAGAGCAATCCCTAGTTTATAAAGCAATCCACACCTCTTCCATCTGTAAACCTTCTAAGTGTATGAATACCCAAGTGTGATTATTAATCTGGCTCAGAGGCTTAGTTGACATACTAATTCCCGACCATGATGAGTTTGGACCTTTTTAAAAAATACTAAAAATATTTACTTTGAGGTAAATGAAACACTTGGCAAAAGTAAAATGCCAGAATTCAAAAAAGGAGAAAGCAGAATAAGATGCGTTGATGGGCGCAGGAAGTTACAAAAGAGCAGAGATTAAATGAGTGCACCAAACTGATGGATGGAGTTCATTGCGAGAAAGCATATGGTGCAATAGTTTGGATCCAAGAAAGATGAATCAGAATAGGACAAAATTGAAATTCTGCCATTGTTGAAAATTTGAAATAAAAACATAAAATGCTGGAAATACCCAACAGGTCAGACAGGATCTGTGGAGAGGAAACAGAATTGATGTTTTTTTTTCATTCATGGGATGTGGGTTTCGCTGGTCAGAGAATCGCCCCCATAATTTGAACACTTCTTAAAAATTGTAAAGTTAAAGTAAAATCTACTGTCCAGGCCTGCTTGCAATTGAAATACAGAATGGTGATTACAAAAGAAGTGGTGCTTCAGTGTTATGGAGCCTTTCAGAATTCATCTGAAGTACTGCATTCCGTTTAATGTTACTGAACCTCAGGAAAAATAATTGGTCTTGGAGTGTGAGCAGTGCAATTTTGTCAGAATTATACAAGTTCTTAACGAGTTAAATTATGAAGACAAGTTATATAAATTTGATTTGTATTCTCTTGGATTTAAAACCTAATTCATGTCCTTAAAGATAATAGATTGATAAGGCGGATCCAGCAAACCTACATCCTCTGCTGGAGAATCCAAAATAAACAGGAATAATGTTCAAGTAACCTTTGGGAAGACCGTAATTATGATGTGACATCAGAATGAGAAAAACAGATCATAATAAATGGTTTCATTACAACCGTTGGGCATTTAAAAATATTTATGTAGCCATTTGGGGTTTATAATACTTTGTGTATTAATCAATTTATTTTTGTTGTTAATTTGACTTTCATTTGCCAGGTAGCAGTTAAGACACAATTGCTTGGAATAATAGTGAATAATAAGTCTGCTCTTTGCAGGTATTTGTCTGAATTATGTGGTATAGGATCGGGTGCGCTAGGAGTAAACCGAGGAAGTTCATCACCGTTTCCCACTGTAAGTTTGTGTTTCTTTTTCTGCTCTGAATCATTGTTCTTTCTCGTCATCTTCTGTAGATATTGCCTTCTTGGTTGTGGTCATTTTCCATAAGCAAGAGTTTCCTTCCAGTACTTTGTCCAAGTAGAACTGAGAGTACTGACTGGTCATTCAAATGTGTTTTAAACTCCACAACGCTTAAGGCTGCCCTGCTGCAAGTACCTGCATATATTGGCAGGCACAATTCCAGCAGGGATCACTTAAGTAGTGATCAGGAGCAGGAACCATAGCCTGTTTTTATTTGTTTTCCTTTCATAACCTGGGAATGCATACTAATTGTAGCCATCCATTGCCACCTTGGTTGAGTTCATGAAATTTGGTGCACAGAATCTGTTCTCATGTTGACAGTCACAATCCGAGAAGTGTTACCGTGCTAATGTGTGGTAGGTGTTGTACATGCAGCTTTGAATCCAAAGATTAAATTTATTAGGTTCTGAAGTTGCAGCATATTGCAATTGCACAGTGGAAGAAAGCACAAAGAACTTGCTTTACCAAGCACCACTTGACCAATGAAATACTTTTGAAGTGCAGCCAATGTTATATTTGAGATCGCCTATCGCCAAGAAATCATCAAGGTGCCTACATTGGAAACAACGATGGTCAGGGTGGAGTCAAGATTGTCTTACCCTGGCTTAAGACGTTAACTAGGAATGCAGTTGATGTGAGGAGTCCTCTATTATTGGTCATGCTGGTGGGGTTTGTATGCCTTGTGGCCAGTGGGTGAATAGCTACAATGAGGGCATAATCTGTGTTGTGTCCAAGAAAAGGACTTGTACAATATGGTATTTCCCCAGTTCGAAGCAGAGGCCAGTCATCACTCATTGACAGATGTTTCAGCTGTGTTTCTATTGTGGGTAGGCTGCACTCCACCATGTGGAGAGATGTCTTTTTTTGCAGCGAGTAGCAAAAGTCATGCTAACCTGCTCATTGCAGAGAATCCTCTTTCTCTTTCTCTTTTGCTCTCTCTCCCTCTCTCTCTCTCTCTCTCTCTCTCTCTCCCGCTCTCTCTCTCTCTCTCTCTCTCTCCCGCTCTCTCTCTCTCTCCCGCTCTCTCTCTCTCTCTCTCTCTCTCCCGCTCTCTCTCTCTCTCTCTCCCGCTCTCTCTCTCTCTCTCCCGCTCTCTCTCTCTCTCTCTCCCGCTCTCTCTCTCTCTCCCGCTCTCTCTCTCTCTCCCGCTCTCTCTCGCTCTCTCGCTCTCTCTCTCTCTCTCGCTCTCTCTCTCTCTCTCCCGCTCTCTCTATCTCTCCCGCTCCCTCTCTCTCCCGCTCTCTCGCTCTCGCTCTCTCTTTCCCTCCCGCGCGCTCTCTCTCTCCCTCCCGTGCGCTCTACCTCCCGCGCTCTCTCTCTCTCTCTCCCTCCCGCGCGCTCTCTCTCTCTCTCCCTCCCGCGCGCGCTCTCTCTCTCTCTCTCCCTCCCGCGTTCTCTCTCTCTCTCTCTCTCCCTCCCGCGTTCTCTCTCTCTCTCTCTCTCCCTCCCGCGCGCTCTCTCTCTCTCTCCCTCCCGCGCGCTCTCCCTCCCGCGCGCGCTCCCCCCCTCTCGCTCTCTCTCTCTCTCTCTCTCTCCCGCTATCTCTCCAGTAAACAGCAGGCATGTAGTTCTCTGGACCCTGAGTCATGACTTTGGCAATATCCTTAAGTGCTGCTCAAAATGCTGTATGCTGGTGGGACAATATGTGCCACTTTTGATTTTGAATTGGTGTCCCTGTATTTTTCTATAGGTGATGTTGTTTAGGGTCAGACTCTACTACTTGCTGCATTAATATTTGCCCAAATATCCTTTAGGCTTTCTGTTCCATTTTTGGTCATGGAGATGAGAATGGTGCATATAGTAGAAGCATGACCACAGGATTTAGAGTTTGCAGGAAACATCTCAAGAGTGTTGGTTCGTACTGAAACTTGTAAAGTGTTGTAGAGTTCTGGAGGTAGTTCTTAGTCTAAAATTAGTGGTAGTAGTCATTATTTGTAAAGTAAAGTTTGTCATCTACTACCATCCCGGACCAGACCCCAACATTTGCTAGGATACTGAATCGAGACCCCAATATTTTTTTTATTTTTTAAGATTGTGAGGAAAGGATACCTCACTTCAGGAGTGATTTCACACAAAATATGGATATGGTATATTAAAACAAATGTTTATTACTAAGAAAGTCTTACATTTTTTTAATTTAAAAAAATAAATTTAGAGTACCCAATTATTTTTTCCAATTGAAGGGCAATTTAGCGTGGCCAATCCACCGATCCTGCACATCTTTTGGGTTGGGGGGGTGAAACCCACGCAAACACTGGGAGAATGTGCAAACTCCACACGGACAGTGACCCAGGGTCGGGATTCGAACCCGGGTCCTCAGCGCCGTAGGCAGCAATGCTAACCACTGTGCCACCGTGCTGCCCTGTCTTAAAATATTTCTAACTTCACTCAAGAAAATAGCTCCCAATTACCCCTTAAATAATGTTAATTAATTCAGTGACACAATAACCCTTAACTGCTATCTTTATTTCAACTCCTACAGCAAAACTATCTTGGGTCATAATCCACTTTTAAATACAGTTAACAAACTCAGGAATATTTGCTGTAAAGAGATGTCTTGTATACTCCACTTTAAGAAAGAGAGATCTTTGAGACTGCTTGAAAAAAAAAGAGACCTGACACCCTGTCAGAACAATGCCGAATCACTGGCTGTATTCTTCATAAACCTTATCAGCTCACCTTCCTGTCAAAAGCTAACTGAAAATGTCAATAGCTGACTGCTTCAGCCCCTGGTTCCTCTCATTAATGACATCATCTTACTAAGCTGAACACTGTCTCTAATTATCCATTCCTCGGGGAACCCTTTTAGTATAAATAAACATCATTAGTCCAAACTTTTACGATGCTTTAATTGCACCCCTGGCTCCAAAAAGCCTAGCTGTCTTTTAAACCAGGATTTTTAAAAACATGATAGCAGCAGTCAAGCTATCCCAGGCTTTTAACCCTCACTGCACCAAATACATATAATACAATATATCTGAAATTCCTACATTCATCACACATCTGATTGGTGGAGGGCATGTTTTTGTCTCCATGCTCTCATGCAACTGAACCAAGTCCTCTACACCATAGTTGGAAGTGGGAAAATCGAGCTGATAAACCCAGGGTTATTTTAAAGGGAGGCGCAGATTTAGCTCCAGGTTACAATTGACAGTATAAAAAACTGAATTATTTTGGGAAATTTGGCAAACAAATCCTGTCTTGCATTCCCACCCACAGCTTATGTGGTGGCTAAGAACCCAGCTGCAATCATTTGCACCTAAGCTGTACAGCAGTGTCTGAACTTTGGGAGACTGCCCATCCTGATTTGGGAGATGTGGACCCAATTCATGCTGCTTGCCTTCCCAAAGGATCTTGGAGAAACAACTGTCTATGTTATGAAATGCACAAGCTAATATCTCAGCCCAGTGTTCAACAGGTGTCCAAGCTGATGTTCATCTCTTTAGTAACACAACCGTGGCTATTCATATTGCTTTTTGTTGAATTATATTGTGCCATTTTGGAAAATCTCATTGATTGGAAAGCACTTTGTCCCGAGGCTCTGATAGGTGCTATATAAATGTTAACTGCCTGCCTAACTTTCTAGCTGCAGCAGTTTAGGTATTCGATTAATAGCCATTTGTAATTCAATCATCATTCCAAGAAAAATTTCTCTCAAGATTCATCATTAATTTCTTTACTTGTTTTCTTTTATCAGGGAGTAAAACTGTTGTCTTATTTGTACAAGGAAGCTCTGAATAACTGTAGTAATGAGCACTATCCAGTGCTGCTCTCTCTGTTGAAAAACAGCTGTGAGCCATATACGAGGTCAGTATTATTGAGGTTTCACTCTTTTACCTCAATTGATGTATTTTACAATGCAATTCCTTATTGCCTTGTTTCCAGGTATAAATATGATATTTTTTTTTAGATTTGTCTATGACTGGGTTTACAGTGGTATTTGTAGAGATGCGTATGGAGAGTTCATGATCCAGGTGAATGAGGACTACCTTAATTTCCGAGGTAAGGCCGCGCGAATTAAAATGTGCAGAATATATAAGGAAATATGATTGCAACTTCCTTGCAATTTAAGTTTAATTACTTCTATTAAGTAATTTAAGTATGACATGCAAGAGCAACCCTACTCTGTAATAGTTGACATCTGCTGTGGGACTTCAAAGGCTTTTGGCTTGGAAAGGCAATAGAGTGCCGTTGTCGTTTTTGTTTTCACGTTTCTTCCATTGAGAATCATAGAATGATGCAATGCAAAAGAACATCATTTGGCCCATTGTGCTCTTTGATAGAATCATATTGTGCAGGATAGAAGTAGGCCATTTAGCCCATCAAGTCTGTGCTGGCTCTTTCCAAGGAGTCCTTCCTGCACTTTCCATATAGCCCGCTCGTCTCAAGTATTTGTCTGATTCCCTTTCAAATTTATTCTTGAATGTGCTTCCACCCTCCTTTTAAACAGTGTATTCCACATCGTACCAGCTGGATTGTGTATTTTCTTTTCCCTCGTGCTATGTCCAGGTGCCTAACAACTCTGAATGTTTTCTTATTTGTGGGTATTTTGGAGTCATCTGTAATTGTAATTTTGAAGTGATAACTATGATTATCTCGTCACCACCCTGGAGAAAACAAAGGAAAATATCCAGCATGGTTTCTGTAGCTCTTGCAACTTTTGTCCTAACAGAATAAGGCAATGGCCCTTTGGTCCATCAAGTCTGCACCGGCACATGAAAACACCTGACCTGCCTACATAATCCCATTTTCCAACACTTGAATGTTAACATGTGCGAAGTACTCATCCAGGTACTTTTTAACAGATGTGAGGTAACTCCTCTACCACCCTCCCAGGCAGTGCATTCCAGACCAACACCATCCGCTGGGTAAAACAAACCCCCCCTCCCCCCCCCGCCCCTCACCTTGAACTTGTGTCCCCTTGTAACTGACCCTTCAACTAAGGGGAACAGCTGCTCCCTATCCACCCTGTCCATACCCCTCATAATGTTGTACATCTCGCCACCTCTCAGTCTTCACTTCTTCAGCGAAAACAACCCAAGCCTATCCAACCTCTCTTTATAACTTAAATATTCCATCCCAGGCAACGTCCTGGTGAATTGCCTCTGCACCCGCTCTAGTGCAATCACATCCTTCCTATAATGTGGCGACCAGAATTGCACACAGTATTTCGGCTGTAGCCTCACCAAAGTTCTATGCAGCTCCAACATGACCTGTGTCTTGATTGATAAAGGTAAGTGTCCCATTTGCCTTTTTCATCACCCTATTAACCTGCCCTCTGCCTTAGATCTGTGGACAAACACGCCAAGGTCCCCATGTTCCTCGGAACTACCCAGTGTCAGGCCATTAATTTAATATTTCTTGTCACATTACTCCTTCCAAAGTGTATCACTTCACACTTTTCAGGGTTAAATTCCATCTGCCACTTTTCTTCCCATTTGACCACCCCATCTATATCTCCCTGTAACCCAAGACGCTCCACCTCGCTGTTAATCACCCGGCATCCAACTGCTTTTCTGTAGTGGAGGCAGTAGGACAGGCAACAGTAGAATCTGTTCACAATATACAAACTTTCTGCTTTCCCTGATTCTGGAGATGACGGGCGCCATTCTCCCATGCCGTGCCTTACCGGAGAATCGATGTTTGCGCCATTTTTCCACACTACGCCGGTCCAACGCTATCCTGCAATTCTCCTAACCGGCGGGAACGGCTGATTGAACAGTGTGCAGGCTGCCTCGGCACCCATTCATCCAAAGGGCCCTGGCTGCCGCTTGTCAAAGCGCCCTACTAACAACCGTCCTTGCCTCTCCCTCCCATACCAACCCCCCCCCTCTTCAAGTGCATGATGTTTTCGCAGCAGCCGTCGATGTTCGCCACCGTGGCGGCAGCCATGCAGATGGCAAACCGTCACATGCGAGGAGGGAGGCTCATGGAGGGTGTAGCAGAGGGAGTGGCAGCGGAGGGCCCCGTGCCAGGCGCTGCTGCTACACACCACCATGCCCGACCAGTCCACGAGGAGGCGGAGGGTGCGGACCATCCTCACGTCGCCAGCCGGGAACAGGGCAACGACACAGATCCTGAAGCATCAGCTGGGGACAAGGACAATCAGGTGGTCGTTCCAAGGCGGTGGAGGCGTGCCATGCGTGACCGAGTGTACCGGGACCACATCTCATACGAGGACATGACGGAGGTGGCATGCAGGAGCAGACTCCGGATGAGCCGTGGGACGGTTGCACATATATGCAACCTGCTGGCACACCTCAAGCCACGTGGAACAGGGGGAGGACATGCCCTCCCAGTGAGGGTGAAGATAACTGTGGCCCTGAATTTTTTTGCGGCCGGCTCCTTCCAGTCGCCGAGCGGGGACCTGTGCGGGATCAGTCAGGCATCGGTGCATCCGGGCAGTAACCGATGGCCTCTATGCAGTCGACGTCCCGGAGGACCGCGCTCACCAGGCTGCCAGAGCATCGCAATTCGTCAAGATGGCCGGCATTCCAATGGTACAGGGTGTTGTAGATGGTGTTCATGTCAACCTGCGTCCACCACCATGGGACAGGGACGTCTTCATGAACAGGAAGGGGTCATACTCGATCAACGTACAGTTGGTGTGCGACCAGGGGGTGAGGATTATGCACGTTTGCGCATAGTATCCGGTAAGCGTGCATGACGCCTTTATTTTGGCACAGTCGTTCATCCTCGCAATTTTCGAGGGTCACCCACCCCGGATGAGGGGCTGGTTGCTGGGCGACGGGTTATCCGTTGCGGCCGTGGCTAATGACGCCCATACGGAGGCCACAGACCAACGCGGAGCGTCGGTACAATGAGGCGCACGCAGCAACCAGGGGTGTCGTGGAGAGGTGATTCGGTCTCCTCAAAATGAGGTTCAGGTGCCTGGAGCGATCAGGGTGCGCCCTGCAATACGACCCTGACAGGGTCCGACGGATCGCTGTTGCATGCTGCGTTCTGCACAACATCGCCCAACAGAGGGGCGATGTCATGGAGGAGGAGGACGTACGTGAGGCCGAAGAGGCCGCCGACGCTGAACATGAGCACGCGATGCGCTGATCAGCGCACGGTTCGTTCACTAGGGGGAGGGCCTCGTTCTTCAGGGCACTGGCACCGTTGCCCTTGCGTGTTGGCACCACGCAGCATCCCCCTCACACACGTCCCGCACCAACGCCCAACCCTACGAGACACGGCACCACCATCACGACGCACTGCACCTGCGGCACCTTGTCACTGTCGGTAGACTGATACCTCCGTAAGTGGGTGTGAACACTGCCAAGCTGGATGATGACAACCCGCTCTGCGATGAGCTGTAAGCCACAAATCGCTACTGACCATCTGACTCATGGCCATTTCTGAACACCGCCACATCGGTGTCCCCTCTATGCGTCAGGGACACTCCATCACATGTCCATGTGGGGCCACGGGCGTTGTCGCACAGAGGACAAGGCGTGTTTGGTGTCGGGGTGGGTTCCACTCCCGGCCTCACCCTTGCGATGATTCCCGGCCAGAACCATCAGTGGGCACCCCACTTCACCTAACCAAACCACCCACCCCCCCCCCCCCCCCCAACACCGCCACACCCCCACCCCACCCCCAGAAAAAGGGCAGACGCATGGAGGTTTGGAGTAGCAAAATTTATTGTGACAATGCAACACACGTACCCTAGCCCCTATAACTAATCTGTGCCCTGCACCCATGCCAACTTACTACGTGCCGAACCTTTTTGCCTTACGGGCCCTACCACTACGTCTAGGTGTTCCCCCAGACGGTACAGCAGGAGTGGATGCGGATTGCTGTGAGTCCTGCCCTTAGACTTGGGCTTCCCGTCGGCGTGTGCTTCCTGGGGCGGCCCGGCCTGGATGGGCCAGGCTGCTCGGCGGGCGTGCAGGATGGCGTGCTGACACCCTCCTCTGCCCGCTGCCCACCAGATGCACCAGGGACATGACGGGGGGAGTGCGAGTGCCCCGGTTCCTCCCTTGCTGTGGCTACAGGGACAGGCACCGAGACTTCCCCTCCCCCATGGAGCCAATTGGCCCACGGGCCTCTCTAAGGGACGGCGGTGCCCGGGGAGGCACTCCCCGTTGCACCACCGACACCTGGCGCTGCCAGTCCTGGAGGCCCGCTGTGGTATCGACCAGGGTCTGAACGTTGCCGGCTATGGAGCTGAGGGAGTGTGACATCCCTGTCAGGGACATCGCTGCCTCCCGCTGGATTTGGGCAACGCCGTCCCTCACATGGGCAAGGCCGCCGATGCTCTCAGCGATGGCCCGCTGAGACTGGGCCAGAGCCCTGAGCATGGTGGTAATGTCCATGTGGCTCTGGAGCATGGCTGCCTGTGAGACGACAGTCCTGTCATGGGCCACGGATGACGCGTGCGCACTAAGCCCCACGCCCTGAAGAACCTGACCCATGGTCGAAGCCATTTTCCCCCATTGCCTCCATCGGACGCCACCCGTGCGGTGTCGGCCTGGGTTGCAGCCATGACCGGCAGCACTCCCTGCTCCTGGACGCGGATGGACTCCTCCAGCTGCGTCTGCAGTTGCCGGAAGACAGCCGTCATCCCGTCGTCTGGTCCCTGGGGTGCCAATTGCATCGGGTCTGTGGGTGGGCCTGGGATGGCCAGGAAAGCGGGAGCCGTCTGGGCAGCAGCTGGGTGCTGGGCCTGGCCTGCCCTCCGACCGTCCAGGCCCTCGGCTTCTCCTACTACCACATGCTGTACCAGTTTGACTGTGTAGTGCGCACCAGAATGTGTACCAGATGCCTCGCCACTAACTTGCCCAACCGACGACCGACGTGAGTGTATCTGTGGTGTTGGGGGGTGTGGGTGACAGCAGTGCCGCGGCCGCTAGGTCTTCGTCTGTCCCCAGCTCTGTCTCCTGTGTGGAGCCGTGGCCCGCTGTGTTTCGACCATGGCCGGTGCGAGGTTCCCTGCCCCTGTGCTGCGACATCCTCTGTGCGTCACTGTTCGGACAAGCTGTCCCCTCCCCGTCCGTCAAACTTTCATATGAGTCGTTATCGTCCGTCCTGATGTCTCTGTCTGTCCTCTGTGCGTCAGGCATCGGTGTGCCAGCCTCCGACGATGGCTCTCCTGCCCGTTGTCGTCCCCGTCTGTCCGGTTGGACAATGCGGCCGGAAGACGTTGGTGCTGCATGTCGGCGTGGTTAATGGTCGGTCCCACGGCGGTGCTCGTGTGGCCCTGGATAACTCATTAAGGCAGGTCTCGTTAGTCTTTCGTCGTCGTTTGTTAGGGGTTGAGGGGGTGCGTAGTGAGGGCGTTGACTGTGGGGTGGTGCAGTGTCAGGCGGTGGGGTGGTGAGAGCGTGGACTGTGGGATGGTGCAGTGTTAGGTGGTGGGGTGTGAGGGGGCGGTGGGGACAGAGATGGGATGAGGGCCTGCATGCATACAGTGGATTATCACTTGGGTTCGCCTCCGACCTGGCACGGCGCTCCCTCCCGGCTGGCGGCTCCCCCGGCAAGGTCCAGTGCCCTCTGCTCGTATGGGGTCAGGGGTTGCAGCTGGGGAGATTCACCTCCGGTTCTTGCACGCTCCTGGAAATTGTGTGCTGTCTTGCGCTTACGTGAGCCTCGGAGGATGCAACTTTATCACACGCAGAGGGCACTCCGACCCACGCCATGGCACCTACCCACGGGGGTTGGGGGTGGGGGGGGTGGGGATCCACATGTATCCCGGGTGAAATCAGCGCCCGCCCCCGGCGCCCCCCCCTAGCGTGGGCAATGGGGGGGGGGGCATTGCCCAGGGCACAGCTCAGGGAACTTACTCTCGCTGCCCTCATAAGGTCATGCAGCTTCTTCCTGCACTGTTTCCCCCTTGCGGGGGATGTGCCCCACAGTGCTGACTGTGCCCCCCCCCACCTCTCGCCATCCACGCCTCATGGTGCTGCTTGACTGCCGTGTCCTCGTTGGGGGTAGAGGATGGGCCTGTGCTCCTCCACTGCATCCAATAGTGACTCCAGGTCACTGTCCCTGAAGCGGGGTGCGGCGCGACGGGGCTCCTCCATGTCGTCCCCCGGTGTTTCTGTGCGCCCTGCGCACTTCCTTATACGTGGCGCGGCGTCACCGTGGCGTTGCGTGATGACGGCGCCGCTCCAGCGCTCTGCACACTGCGTTCCTCACGGCGCCGCTGCTGGCCCCCTCTCAGGCAGTGAATTGGCCACGGCGTAGGCCCGTTCGCGCCGTCATGGAATGCGACGGCGTTCACGACGGTGCGGGCACTTGGTCTCCATATCGGAGAATCGCCCCCGACATTCCTTTGTGCTTCAATTGAAGTATAGATTGCAGAAACTTTTGTCCTGTTTCACTGGATCAATGTTTTTTTGTTATTTTTTTTTGTTTAATAATGTGCTGAAGTTATCACTGAACAATTTAACGGGCTTTTGGCTTTGGTGGATTAGCTATGTTTAATGGACATGGACGAGTAAAACCATTTCTTTTTCCATATTGATTGTGTATGATGGGATGCAGATATTTGAAGTTCATTTCCTTGCTGTTCTGTGCATTATTTGTGGAGCTCTGGGTAGAAACCTAATGAAGTAAGAGAGCACGTTCCCTGAATAGATCAAAGGTATATTTCCAATCATTGATTTTAAAATTTATTTGGCAGATAAACACTACTGGACCAATGGATATGTTCTAGCTTCCAAAGAGGTCGAAGAGTGTGTCCCTCTTTTTCTTGCTCACGTGGCTTATGATATATACATCTGCGGGAAGACTATTAACTTGCTGAAACTTTGCTGCCCAACGGTACTCTGCTTTTTTATTTATATCCATATTGTACTATGTGGGAAAGTTACTGGTTCTTCACTTAAACCGTGTTTTCAATAATACAATTACTGGTTTATGCATCTTGTGCAGTTTAATGGGTCTTACACATGCCACTATTGGAGTAATTTCGCAATATGACTTGCATTTCATTCCTAATTGCTTTGTTCTACTTTTTGTCTATGTTCATCTTTCCTCCTGTTGTTCTTTGCTTCTTTATGCCTTGTTTTAAATTTTAAGGCCGTTTTCTCCAGTAGTTCCAGAGTGAGCTGGTTGTGACACTCTCAAACACTGACTGGGCAGCCAGTGTCGCCAAAACTTGAAGAGCTACCCCATTAAAGATGTTCAACTGTCACCTGGATCATCCGTGCCCCCTCCCCGCCCTGTCCCAAACAATGTAAGACATAGTAAAAATGGATGACATAAGGCTAGACATCTTAGTTAAAAACAATTATTGGCTGAATATGTGGCTATAAACGAATTAGATATTAAGGTAGTAGTTTCTAGAAAAGGAACAGACCCTCCATCATTGATGTGTTTTCCAGAACCCAACCCTTTCTGACATGTCAAGTATGTGACAGTAACTCCACAAACTTTTTCTAATCCTGCAAATATATTCTTTTTAAGTGCAAATATTTATGTAGTAGTGAAAGATATGAACAGGCGTCACACCTGGACAGGGAGGAAGTGTAGTTCCCACTTTGGGCACAGCATCTGAATTCGGGGCAAATTGTGGTAGTTGTGAAAAGTTTTGTATCTTAAAAAAATAATTCCGTGATATATTTGAGTGGTAACTTGGTTTGATTAATACTGCTGACTGAGTTTATCCCAAAAAACGAGGATGTCAATCAATGACCTTTTGAGTAAACTGATTTTAAATTGCTGAGAATGGTTTTAAAAGAAAATACAGGTCTATTTTCTAGGCAGATCGTGCGATACTGTAGTCAGTTTCTTCAGGAATTAAAAAATTCAAAACCCTTTCAAAGCATTCCTATTAGTCTCCTCGTGCTCAAAGGAAACAGCTTAAATTTTGGAGCCTGCTCGAACACCTGCATCTGAAGCAATTAGTGGAAATACGCAATGGTGATCAGTTCACAAAGCCAGTTTGGAGGTAGGGCCTGCTTTTAACGTGATGTATCTAAAGTTAATGCAAAGGATCACAGAAACTTGAAATCCGCTGAATGTAATTTGCTCTTCAAATTTTGCAATCATTTGCACCAGTTACACCAATATCAGACGGATTGGGCTTGAAAAAACAGCACAAATGAGTGCAAACTCTTACTAATTTTTAGCTGGCTATGCATAGGCCCTGCGCAAGTATTTGGAGTTCAGTATATCACTTTATTGAGGCTCGACCCTGTATGCCAAGCTTTGTTACTGATGAGTTTAATTCTAACATGCTATAGATTATAATGTAATGGAATTTAGGAAATTAGCATTTGTAATCGTCATATATCAAGTTAATATTATACGGTGTTTTAAAGTTTAATGGAAAGTATAAGGGGCTCAGATATTGACTAAAATAGCTTAACTAAACCTTTCTGATTGGACTTGTTACACTGGGCAGCCACAGAACTTTGCCACAGAAGAGGTTACAAACGACCAACTTTGAAGTTGCTATGAATATGTTCGCAGATTGCAGTATTTGATGAAAGAATTAAAATTTTAACAACAGAACATCTGAATTATTTAACAATTTAGAAATTGTTTGACTTTACTGCTTTTTTATTATCATAGATTTGGATTTGGGGCCCCCCCGCCTGACCCCAAGGCCCAGTTTAGTTATACCTACTTTTTCCATGTCTTCACGATTACGTAAATGCACTTTAATAATGTCCTGTTCCTGGCTAAGGGAGCAATTAAAACATGTACCCGGTTGAATCCCTACCCGCAACCAAACAAATCTTTTATCTTTTTAAGCCAAATTAGCAGAGACTAATCTCAATTGGTGTTCCAGTTAGGTTCTATTCAATCAGCATGGATTAGCAATTAAATACAGGACCTTCAGGTCTATGTGGCTTAATGTTATACTGAATGGTGCCTTTACCAATGAAGCCATGGATGTAGTCTAGTGTTAGTCCATGTTTAACTTTGTCTAATTTTTCAAAACATTATGCTACTGAATTATGATGGAACATTGGTTCTTACTGTTCAGTTTAGTTGATTATGTGGAAGATTCTTTTGTGGTTAATATAGTGATTGTATTTGTTGATATTTGTCCTTTTTAAAGCATTACATCTGCTGGTCAGACATTCCTGTTCCCTGCATCTCTGTCACCTTTTCCCTGGAGGAACTGGAGGAGATTGAAAGAGACTCTGCTCTTTATGCCAGTCGAATGGAGAGAATAGCTCGTTACAACTCCATCAGCAGAGAGGCAGAGGTATCGTTTTTTAAAGTAAAGTCCCAATAGATTGTAAATCTTAGTCAACTGAAAGTGTAGAATTTTCCACCTTGGTAATAAATTTTACAATTCATATAGTAGCTACCAATATTCTTGTATGTAAAGTACCAGAAAAGTATCTTGCATTTTGAGTTCTGATTTGTTGATGTTCTCATAAAGTTTTTATTTTTTGTAATACATTTAAAATCGAAATTATAAAACTTAATTTTGGGAGTCCATTGGAACAATAGTTTAGTAAATGATTCCTATTGTAATAGAAACTCATTGTAAAACAAATTAAATGTAATGAAAAGGTTTTTGGCTCCCTCTAAACTTTGAAATGTTTTGTGGGAAAAACTTATGTATATCCTATGTGTAGTACAATCAATTAATTTTTCAATTGGGGGTCCAGAATTTGTTTTCATTATAATTGTTTTGAAATTCTGCTGTGTTCTTTATACCCTGTGCTATAATTTGCAGTGTGAACAGGCTTTAGTTGTGCCTATTTGCCCAATACTTCAGTAAGCAAACGGGACCATGAAAGATGTAGTAGAGTCACCATTGCATCTTTCACTACATCTGATCAGGGCGAAGATATCATCACAACATTGCAACCTCTCCATTCCAGAGTGCCTAGGACCAACTCCTTTCTAAATTTGGGGATTTTCTGGATTATAGAATGACATTTGAATGTCAAACCAAAATTGGGTAAACGTGAAAACAATGTAATTATATATTTACCTGAAGCATAAAACAGTGTTAAAACACAAATCAGTATTACAAATTGTTTTACTTATCCAAATACTACATCTGCCGTGCTTCCGCTCCCAAAGTACCTGAACTAAAATAATTCCATGAGTTGCTTGGACCTGCTCAAAAAATCTGGACAGCTGGTGTTTCAGAACAGCGGATCTCTGAACTGGGGAGGTTATTGTGTATTAGTGATGAATTGGGTTAATTAAAAGAATTATGAATAGGTTCCTTCAGAGGAATGAGTGCAGGTTTCATTCCCCCATTTAAAAATGTTTGGCACTTGTAACATGTGCTACTTCGTTAGAATATTCTGAGCTGTTTCTTTACCATTATTAAAAGTTGGAATTTGATGCACTTCTTCATAAAATGTTATCCGTGGTTAGTTCATGTTACTGATAGAGCAATAATTTAATCTTCCAGAATCTGAGAAAGGAAATTGCTCAGCAGGAGTTGATTGTCCAAGCTCAACGGACAGCTACAAGAGCCATGGCTACATTTAGAAGTATGGTTTTATTTAGAGTAACATAAGATCTTTTCTCTGAATTGCAATGTTAGCTGCATCCTGAAGCAATAATTTATAAGACATGAGTATCATAATCTAGTTGTCATTCTCAAAATGGTATGATTCTTTCTTAATTGGTGCAGATTGCAGTAATTACCCTTAAATCCAGGATATGGAAATGAGACTATTGCTGATACCATGTGCTGCCCATTTGTTTCTAGATGTGGGGATATCCTTCTATTAACCTTGCAGTATATTAACTCGTATTCAAAATTTAACATCTGTTTTTCTTGAGCCACAATTTGATGTCGGTGACAAAGCTACAACAATTGCTGTGACTTCAAAGAAAGCGGGGCTGAGATCTAGGGCTGAATTCTCCACCGTCGGGGTTCTCCGTTTTACCGGCAGTCCGGGGGTTTTGCGACGGTGTGGGGCTGCCCCACAATGGGAAACCCCATTGACCAGCCGGCGAAACGGAGAATCCCGGCGGCGTGCCGCACCACGGAGAAACCTGCCCCTAGTGTTTTCCGTGGGGAGGCCTTTACCTTTTTTGATGTGCAGATTGTATTTTCACAGTAACTTCATTGCAATGTAAGCCCACTTGTGACACTAATAAAGATTATTATTATTGGTGTTTAATGCAGCATTGAGCTGCAGTGATGAAGTTGTCTTTCAGACTGCAATCCAGCAAATGAAACCTATCTGTTATTTTTTTTTAAATCATGGATTGAAATGAAAATTGGGACATTTACCTGGGGTTAATGTAGACGTTGAAATATCAAATAAAATTGAAAATAAAAATTTGAAACAGTTGAAAATGTCATTTAAAAATCGAGTAATTATTCATAAGGGGGAAATTTAATGACCGTACACTTTTTTTGTTTCTGGGCCAGATCAGTTGTTCAGGAGTAAATGTTACTCTGTTAATAAAAAGCAAAATTCAACTCCTGCAAATCCCATTTAAAAAAACTTAAGATTTTTGAAAATTTGATATGAGAGGGGGGGGGGAAGGGAAGCTCGTTCAAACCTGTTAATTTCACTGAATGGTGGCTTTGGGGAGGGTGATTGGGTTTTGGGCGAGGTGGTATCCATAATGAAGCCTGTGGTGAAGCAGTGAACCACAGACCTCCCACTTCAGGATTAATCTACACTTGCGCTAAATCCTTAAATTGTGGTCTGTTTCAGAAGGGTATTGACGACGCGGGCTAATAGTTGCTGTCAAAGCAGAGTACCGTATCAGGAAAAATGATCCCCACCAACCTCCTACCCCCAGTTCACTGCGGTGATTATTGAACCTAGCTGCTTCCAACTGAGATCATGGCAACATAGGTTGGGGCCTGAACCTGGACTATCTTGCCTATATTGTTTTGTTTTTAGCCACAAGGTGCCATTATCTTGGTAGCCAGTTAAATTTATAGCGTGTACATTTATACCTTTAGCTGGTCATTATTCTGATGTAACAGAAGTCACCTGATTTTTATTTGATTGCTTTCAATAGGATGAAAATTGGGCAGTTCTTCAATGAGCGAGTAATTTGTTCTGCCAGATAACTGCCCAGGCAGTAGACTAGATTTGAAAGTTTATAGCAGTTCAGTCCATTGTGACTGAGTAGGCGATTGATAGAGCAATCCAAAACGAGCTCCTGCTTTCTAATTATAGTTATGTCTTTTTCTTTTGATTTAAATGATCATCTGCTTTACCCTTAAAAGATGCAGTGATCCCTACCTCAATTAAGTACTGGAGCAACTCATTCCTCGCTATCACAAATTCTTGCATAATCAAATGTCCTAATCTTACCTCAGTCTTGGTGATGGCTTCAAACTGATGACACCTCATTGTTGACTTCTCAACCAGAGGAAATAATCATTTCCTATTCATTCTGTCAAAATAGTTCACGATTTGCCTCCGACCAGTCATTCTGGGCCTTCTCAGTTCGATTTTGAGATTTTCTTCAAAACTATAGTATTTCATGCTTGGTATCTTTGATATATGGATTCCGGTTAAATAAGTTATGGTCAATTAGAAGTCATTTACTTATAAATTTAATTTGCAAGTCAGAATCCAGGATTAAATCCCTTAAGTATCTTTTTACTTTTAAAATTCATTTTGCAGCTGTTACACGGGTTGATATAAATGGCATGAACAATGCTCATTAAATATTTGAGCATCCTACTTTAATTAACTATGTAACATGCTGCCAGCCATTCGCGGCATCCTCTATTGCAAATTTGTTTACCTGCGCAAATCTGTTCCAGTCACTGGTTAGTCATCCGTGATTTACCATCCACCAGTGCAGGAGACATTGCAATAAATTACTTAACCGAAGTTAAGTGTGCCAACAAAACTCGTTTTACTAGATATTTTTGATTTGTTTATGGGATGTGGACGTCGCTGGCTAGACCACTTGCCCTTCAGAAGGTGGTAGTGATCTGCCTTCATGAACTACAGCAATCCTTGATGTGTAGGTACACCCACAGTACTGTTAGGGAATGAATTCCAGGGTTTTGACCCAGCGACAGTGAAGCAATGGTAATATATTTCCAAGTCAGGATAGTGAGTGACTTGGAGGGGAACCTCCAGGTGGTGGTGTTTCCAGTATCTACTGCTCTTGTCCTTCTAGATGGTAGTGGTTATAGGTTTGGAAGGTTGTGCGAAGAAACCTTGGTGAGTTCCTGCAATGCATCTTGTAGATGGTACAAGGCTGCCACTGTTCATCAGTGGTAAAGGGATTGAATGTTTGTTGAAGGAGTAGCAATCAAGCTACCTTTGTCCTGGATGGTGTCAAGCTTGTCTAGTGTTGTTGGAACTGCACGCATCCAGGCAAGTGGAGAGTATCCCATTACACTCCTGACGTATGCCTTGTAGATGGTGGACAGGCTTTGGGAGTCAGGAGGTGCGTTACTCACCACGGCATCCCTAGTCTTTGACCTGCTGTGGAAGCCACAATATTTATATGCCTGTCCAGTTCTGGTTCTGGTCAATGATAACTCCCAGGATGTTGATAGTCGGGGATTCAGTGATGGTTATACCTCCTGAATTTTAAGGGGGATGGTTAGCTCCTCTCTTGTTGGAAATGGTCATTGCCTGGCACTTGTTGGAGCGAATGTTACCTGGATATTGTCCAGGTCTTGCTGTATTTGGACACAAACTGCTTCAGTGTCTGAAGAGTTGCGAATGGTGTTGAACATTGTGCAGTCATCTGTGAGCATTCCCACTTCTGAACTTATAATGGAAGGAAAATCATTGATGAAGCAGCTGAAGATGGTTGGGCCTAGGACATTACCCTGCGGAACTCCTGCAGTGACCTCCAACCACTACAACCATCTTCCTTTGTATCAGGTATATCACCAACCAGCAGAGAGTTTTCCCATTGAATCCAGTTTTGCTAGGAGTCTTTGATGCCATACTCGGTGAAATGTTGCCTGAATGTCAAGGACAATCACTCTCCCCTCACCTCTGGCACTCAGCTCCTTGTCCATGTTTGAAGCAAGGCTCTAATGAGGTCAGGAGTGGAGTGACCCTGACGGAACCCAAATTGAGCACCCATGAGCAGGTTATTGCTGAGAAAGTGCCATTGAAAGCGCTGTTGATGGCCCCTTCAATCCCTCTGCTGATGATCAAGAGTAGACTGATGGGGCAATAATTGGCCAGTTGGAATTGTCCTGTTTTTTCTGTACAGGCCATACCAGGACAACTTTCCATTTTGCCGGATAGCTGCGTGTGTAGAGCACAGCAAGCTCTGGAGCACAAGACATAAGTTCTATTGCTGGAATATTGTCAGGATTCACATCCCTTGCCATATCCAGTGCCTTCTGCTGTTTCTTGCTATCCCCTGGAGTGAGTCGTATTGGCTGAAGACTGGCATCTGTGATGCTGGGGACCTCCGGAGGAGGCCGAGATGGATCATCCACCTGTCACTTCTGGCTGAAGATTGTTGCAAATGCTTTAGCCTTATCTTTTGCATAGATGCGTGGTGCTCCCTCATCATTGAGGATGGGAATATTTGTGGAGCCGCCTCCTCCAGTGAATTGTTTAATTGTCCACCACCATTCACGGCTGGATGTGGCAATACTGCAGATCTTAGATCTGACCCGTTAGTTGTGGAATTGCGTGGCTTTGTCTATTACTTGCTGCCTATCATGTTTGGCACGCAAGTAGTCCTGTGTTGTAGCTTCACCAGTTTGACTAAGACATAATACATATCCCATTTAGCACAATGGTAGTGACACAGAACACAATGGAGGATATCCTCAATGTGAAGATGGGACTTCGACTCCACAAGAACTGTACGGTGGTTACTCCTACTGATACTGTCCTGGACAGATGCATCTGTGGCCGGGAGGTTGGTGAGGATGAAGTCAAGTGTGATTTTCCCTCTTGGTTCCCTTACCACCTGCCGCAGTCCCAATCTATTAACTATGTCCTTTAGGACCCAGCTAGCTTGGTCTGTGATGGTACTACCGAGCCAGTCTTGCTGATGGACATTGAAGTCCCCCACCCAGAGTACAATCTGCACCCTTGCCACCCTCAGTGCTCATCAGCTGAGGGAGGACGGTACAGACAGGATGTTTCTTGCCCATGTTTGACCTGGTACCATGAGACTTCATGGGGTCCAGAGACGATGTTGAGGACTCCCAGGGCAACTGATTTATACCACTGTACCGCCAACTCTGTCCTACCACTGAGAGACATACCCAGGAATGGTGATGGTGGTGATTGGAACATTATCTGTAAGCTATGATTCTGTGCGTATGATTATGTCAGGCTGCTGCTTGACTAGTTTGTGAGACAGCTCTCCCACCTTTGGCACGAGCCCCCAGATGTTAGTAAGGAGGTTAACAGGGCTGGGTTTGCCGTTGCCATTTCCGGTGCCTAGATTACTGCCGGGTGATCGGTCCAGTTTTATTCCTTTGTGTTTTCTTTGTAGCGGTTGAATGTATTTGAGGGCCATTTCAGAGTGCATTTAAGAATCAACCACACTGTTGTGGGTCTGGAGCCAAATGCAGGCCAGGTAAGGACAGCAGTACATTAGAGTAACCAATAGAGTTTCTTTGACTATCAAAATGGTTTCATGGCCATGATGTTTTCGAGTTTGAACCCCACCATCTGCCATGGTGGGATTCGAACCTGGGTCCCCAGAGCATTACCCTGGGTCTCTGGATTACAGTGCCACTGCCTCCCCGTAATTCATGTTAGAGCATTAGCAGAAGGCAAGTTAAACTAATCTTTCCCATAGAAAGCGCGCAATGCACATGCGCAAGTTCACTGTTCATAATTTTACCCATTTCAGGATTTTGTGAGAATGGAATCCTCTCAAACAACGGGAGGTGACTGTAATTCCTAAATCCTATCAGTTAAAAGTACTTAATTGACTATAAGGCACTTTAAAATATCTGGTGTTTGTGAAGACAGCAATATAAATGCATGTCTTTTTTTCTTAATACTCTGGTTAAATAACATGGTTTCTATTTGTCAATTAAAAGTATGAATGCTGAAATTTTTTTCAATGAATGAAAGAAAAAGTAGTTCATGTGCAATAAGAATTGTATTTATTGCATGACTCTCTAACAATATAGGCTGAATATTGAATCTAATGGAAGGGGGTACCTGCTGTTTACTGTCATGCAATAATACATTTTTTTTGTAGATCTTGTGATATTTTTAGAAATCTATCATTCAGAAATTGGAAACACCCAAGTATATTTCTAATAAATGCAACATTTGTGGCTGTTTAATGTAATTGAGCGCTCTGTCTGATATTTTGAATTAAATTCATGTCCGTTCTAATTATAGTTAACAATCAGATGCAGTTAGTTGATACATTGCAATGGTGGTTTTACTGTCACATAAATATACTATAAATCCTTGAGTGCATTGCAGAACTGTCTGGTATTATCATAACTCCACTACTTTTCACTCACTGACAGAATAGTTTAAATGGTACATTCATTTTTCTATTTTTGTGCTGTAGATAGTCAGATGGCTGAAAGGAAAGCTTTCGATGTAAAGAAGCGGGAGCAATTCCTGGAGCTAAAAGAACAATTCGAGAAGGACATAGAGGTGCTCACCCTCCATTGTAATGGGTTCAAATGCTGTTTGAAAATCAGAAGTAGAATTGGCTTATTTCATTTAATTTCATGTGTGATGTACTATGTTTAATGTCTGGCTAGAACAAAATCTTCTCTATCTTAGGAGGTTTACTTTGTTTTAAAATAATTTAACATTGTTGTTGGGAAATGAGCAACTTCCAAGTAAAAAAACTGATTACAAGCTGAAATACAATGGGAAGCTTCAGGTGAACTTTGGACATTAGTTGACTTTGTATTCAATGCTGAGCAAAGATACAGTTGCCTGTAAAGTGAGCATTTAGTATCATTTAATGATGCATTTTATGAAACCACATTATTGTTTGGTTAAGCATTCTGTGCTTATATCTGTTATTGGGAAATTAAGGTTACACTTGCATTTCAAATGAGCCTCACTGTTTAACCAAGTAGTCTCGATGTTGAAACCATTTTTTGCTTAGCGTCGAAAGGCAGTTAAACAACAAGAGACTGAAAAAGATCTAATGCAGATTCAAGCACTTGGAGACCGTGAAGAAAAACGTAAAGCACAAGAGGAAGAATTGGAGAGAAGGGCAAGGTAACTTTTCTCGAAAGTATGTGCTACATAACTATTTGAAGATGAGAGAGAGAAGACTTGGTGTGAAATTATATAGTTTTCATCCATTTATAGCATTGTTGCACTACATAATTTTTCATAGAATCATAGAATTTACAGTGCCGAAGGAGACCATTCGGCCCATTGGGTCTGCACCGGCCCTTGGAAGCACACGCTTCCACCCTATCCCCGTAACCCAGTAACCCCACCTAACCTTTTGGACACTAAGGGGCAATTTACCATGGCCAATCCACCGAACCTGCACATCTTTGGACTGTGGGAGGAAACCGGAGCACCCGGAGGAAACTCTCACAGACACGAGGAGAAAGTGCAAACTCCACACAGTCACCCAAAACTAGAATTGAACCTGGGTCCCTGAAGCTGTGAGGCAGCAGTGCTAATCACTGTGCAATATATTATTTCCATCTGAAATAAAATTTCACAGTGTTGTTTACTCAACATTTTTCTTGTAGTCTGTGGATTGCACCAAAGGATACTCGAGTTAGTAATTCCCTGTTAGTTAGTGAATAAATTAATTAATTCATATAAAGCTGAACGCAGCACATGGTCTGATGAGTCGTGCAGTTTGATCTCTTGACTTGTACGTGTTTGGCCATGTGGCTTCGCATTCCAGTGCTAGTATTGAGCAACTCTTCAATGATTGGATATAGCCAGTGCTGATTCTATTGAGATCTATTTTAGCTTTACGTTAAGCTATTTCAACACGGTTAATAGATTTTACATATCATCTATTTTTCTGCTCCTATTTACACTACTATTTTGTTCAATGATATGCCATGTCCACCTCATTCTGTACCTTTTTGAGTTGTCCCTTCCAATTGCTCCTATCGTTTTCTCTGAAAATTTTACAATTTCAAAGTTTCAGAATCTTATAGCATTAATTAGAAGTGGTAGTAGTTTCAATCCCCATAGTAACAGACTATTCAATACCTCGAGATTGTCACACCATTTAGTTAGTTCATGGCTGATCTTTGCCTCAACTCCATTTACCCATAATTGATTCACATACCTTACTGCATAAAAATCTGTCATTATCAGTCTTGCAAATTTCAATCAATCCAGCTTCCACAAACTTGTGTGAAAATGTGCCTCCTGATTGCATGACTGACGGACTTTACTCTTAATTTTTGAGATTGTGCTCTTTACTCTTGATTTCCCCCATTAGAGAAAATAGATTTTCTGCTCTGCTAACCCTTTTGTCATTTTAAAGATCTCGATTGGTGTACGCCTTAGCTGTCCAAGCTCGGCAGAATAAAACAACAGGTTTATACAACCCGTCCTCAGAGTTTATCCTTTAAATCTAATGACTTTTCACTGTACCACTCCATGGCCAATATATCTTTCCTTAAGTGCAGTGCCCAAAACTCTTGATGAGGGTCTACTGGATTAGATAGGGTTTGTCAATACTCTATAGATCTGAAGCATCACTTCCTACTCTTTGTATTCCATTCCCCTTAGGGTAAAGCCAATATTCCTTTAGCCCTTTTGATTATGTTTTGTAATCTAGCTTTTAGTAGATTGTGCGCCTAATCTTTTTGCTCCTTCACATTTCTAATCTCTCATCATAAGAAAATATTTAGATTTGTTTTCCTTGGATCCAAAGTGGAAAGACCTCACATTTTCCCATTTTATCATCTGCAGTAGTTTTACCCACTCACCTAATGTACCCAGGTCCCTTTGTAACTTCCTGAACTTAATTGCATCCCTGAGGCAAAAGAACACTTCTTAACAGCCTGTCAAACTGAGCACATTCCCTTTAATTCCTGTTCTCTGTCTCCTACTTCCCAATCCATGTCACTGGTTTGCCTCCAAATCTAGGCACTGTCATTTTTGTTGCTCGTCTCTTGTGCAGAACCGTAGAAATTATTTCTGTATATCCATAGAGACAACATGCATAGTTACTTCCCTGTACACCTTGTTAGTGAACTTAAAAGAAAATATTTTATCCCTCTAACAAGTACCTGTGGTTTATGACCATTCAGCCAAGTTTTTCTTTTCTCTGAATTCCTGCAGCTTTGAGCTTAATTAGTAATCTTTCACATGGAACTTAAATAGATTGCTTTTGGAAGTTTAAGTACATAATAGCATATGGTCTACCAGGCATCACTTGGATGGTCAATTCCTCAAAAACGTTGAGGCGATTGGTAAAGGCCAGATCTCCCTTGTCCAATCCTGTGTTGATTGCTGTTAATTAGGTTGTTCAGATAACCCTTATTTCACTCAATTGAAGACTAATGGAGCAGTAGTTGCCCATGTCTGTTTTGCCATTCTTTTTGAAAATCTGTACTACACTAGCTTATTTCTACTGGTACCTTCCTAACGTATCTTCTTTTTCTCACTCATAATGATAATCATTGTCTTGCATATTTCTTCTTTAGTCTACCTGAAAATTCTAATCCTGGTAATTTGTCTGTTTGAAACCAGCTCAGCTTGTCTATAACTTCCATCTCATTTATGTCAGCATCTTGAATTATGACTTGTGCACTTTTTTGGAGGAAGTTGTGTTGTTCATGTCATAACTGGTGACTAATTTGAGATGGTAATCATTCAGAATCTTGAGATCTGAAAGACTAAAATAGCGTTCACACCTAGATTTGCTGGTCAGAAAACTTGCCTGAATTTGTGCAGTTGTTTTTTGAATGTATGCTGATGTGTTTTATGTGAGACTGACTGCCCTGTTAAGCTGTTGTCACAAATGTGGAAAGTGTACATTCTCCTGGCAGCATCAATGATTTCGCAGTTTCTGAAATTTTTAACATGTTCGTAAATGTCAAACCCAACATTTTCCAAAAGCAAAATACTGCAGATGCTGGAAAACTGAAATAAAAAGGAAAATGCTGCAAATACTCAGCAACTTCTGTACAGAGAGAGAGAAAAACAGTTAACCTTTCAGGTTGTTGAACTTTGAACAGAATTAAAAGTTCAACATTTTCCTGTGTTCTTGAATCTGATCTTGATCAAGACTTGGTTAGGTATTGAAAGCAAGTTTAAGTTTATTTTGCTAATTTTCAGGCAAGAGTTAATTGAACATTACAGCAACTTATCAGAGGAGGCAGCAAGACGAGAACAGAGAGCCCTGTGGAAAATTCAGCGGCATAAGTTAGAAACCGCACGCATGGACTTTCTCCATAATGATCAAAAAAAGCTTCAGGTAGTTGGAAAAGTACTTGATTGTACCGTCAACACTACGACTTGTCAAATGTGTTTTTAAAAATTGTTTATTATTTACTTGTCCTTTCATTAACTTTTTTGATGTCTCAGGCATTGCTAGAGAAGTTACCATTGGAAGAACAAAGAGGGAAATTGGATGTTTTTCCCGGATTGGATCTGCCACGTCATGAGCCATTGAATAAAGGTTTTGATTCTCAGGAGCTGAGCTTTGAGGTGCAGTACTACAGCTGCATTCCATCTCTAAATGTTTGCCTGTTCTTTCCAACCTAGAAATGTTGATAATTGTTCAAATCCAATGAGCTTTGGGAACAAAATTTGTCATTTATATTTAACCAAAAACAACACCTGATATGAAAAAATGCCATTCATCACTTTTATTCATGTCTTGTTAAAATTGGTAAGGAAAAATTTTGAAACCATATTGAATAATTATTTTGTCTTTCACTTAAATACCATTGTATGACTTTTTGTTTCAGGTAGCATCAGATGAAAACAACATGCTCAGTAAGAAGGAAAACTTACTTGCACCAGTGAATGAAGCAGCCTCAACCGCCATTGCACAGACTGATTTATTTTCACTTCAAGAAGGGCCCCAACAATCGAAGAGTCAGATTTATAAAATAGAACCTGGACTTGAAGCTTCCCTTGATGTTGATTCAGAACATTTGCCCCACAGTAGTAATCCTAGTCAAAAAGAAGTATGCTTGCTTGATATAAGCTTTGAGGATTTTCTTCCGATGAAGCAACAGCAACCTGGAGCTGCCCTTGAAACTGTTAAACAAACCACTGTACTTGACGTGGCACTGAAGGAAATAGGTTCAGAAATATCAGAGGAGAAAAAAAGCATTGCTGTTGACAAAGACGAATGTAATTTAATGACATCTGGGGGTTCTCATTATAAAATATCATGGGGAAAAAACCTTTCACAAGTGGATTCAGGGTTGCCCCAGTGGAATATTTACAGACATGATTCTGATTCACACATCAAAGCTGCAGGGTATACATCAGGTAGCAAGCCTTCAGGCCCAAGTACAAATATTTATGGTTCCATGCCTGATTCAAGCTTAAATGTAAGTGAATACATATCCAGTGTTGGACCTGCCAGGCCACGATGGAATATTCATGGGCATACTTCAGAATCTAACATACAGGTGCAACATTATGCATCTAATGTTGAACCATCTGGACCACGATGGAATATTCATGGCCACGTATCACAAGCTAGCATACAAGTTGGTGAACATGTTTCAGATGTAGAACAATCTTGGCCACAAGTAAATGTTCATGGGCATCCATCACAAGCCAACATACAAGTTGGTGAGCATTTTTCAGATATAGGGCAGTCTTGGCCACAAGCAAATGTTCATGGGCACCCTTCACAAGCCAACATACAAGTTGGTGAGCATGTTTCAGATATACAGCAGTCTTGGCCACAAGCAAATGTTCATGGGCATCCTTCACAAGCCAACATACATATTGGTGAGCATGTTTCAGATATACAGCAGTCTTGGCCACAAGCAAATGTTCATGGGCATCCTTCACAAGCCAACATACATATTGGTGAGCATGTTTCAGATATACAGCAGTCTTGGCCACAAGCAAATGTTCATGGGCACCCATCACAAGCCAACATACATGTTGGTGAGTATGTTTCCAATGTAGAACCGTATAGAGCTAGATGGAACATTCATGGCCATGTGTCACAAGCCAACGTTCAACTTGGCCAAGATGTGTACGAGAAAGAACCATGTGGATGGCAATGGCGTATTCGCAGTGAATCATCACAGCCTCTGGTTAAAACTGGACAATCTGTACCTACCGTAAAATCTGTACTGGGTCGGTCTTTTTTCGGGCATCCTTCTCAATCAAATATCAGGATAGGAGAATGGTCGCCATATGTGGAAGCAAATTTAATTCCAAGACAGAAGCCCTGTGTTGGTCCTTCATCTGGTTCTACCATTCAAGACGTATTATATAACCAAGAATCACGAGTAGGAAGAGTGGTGCGAGATAAATCTGATGAAGAACAAAATGCAAACATTGTACACACTATCATTCCAAAAGAAAAAATCAATACCACTGAAAAATCCAAACTGGATACAGTTCTGCAAAATCCTGAACTTGAGGTAAATGGAAATCAAAGCAAAGAAAAAGATGAATCACAAGGTAAGAAATGAAAGGCTTTTGCTGCGTTTTATTCCTTCCGCAACACAACCATCTTTTATAAGAACTGAAGTTTTCTTCTCCACTGTTAACTGGAATGTACAAATGGACAAACGCAGATAATGATAATTCATTTTGCAACTAGTCTCAGCTATTATTAAAAATTTGTATTGATTAGTATGTAAAGTGCAAGTTATTTTGTACGTAACAATCAAGTAATTTAGATTTCAAATTTTGCTCTAGTTACTGAAAAATATTTGTCTATTATCATTTGTAGGTACCTGTGGAAATGACGTGAGTAGTAAAAGTTCAGAAAATGTATCATCCCATCCTCTTCAACCTACATGCGATGAGGTATTTTATTTTTGATAAAGGATTCAAACAATATGTTGAAATTTATTGTGCTTCCCAAAGAATAAAAATCATGGCTCAATAATAATTCCAAGATAGGAGGAAGGTTGTGAGATTGGGCAGGAAGGGGTTGTGGAAAGCCCACAGGGAGGTTTGCAGGGCTTGTTTCCAATTTCTTTTCATCGGGTTTCCCACCTGGTGGTTAGCCAGATTAATAGGCTGGCTTGCTGTTAGGTGGCATAACAGACAGCAGTGATCGGAATTTTTGTGGTTTGGATCACAGAAACGGGAAGGGATTAAGAGCTTCGAGGTTTGGCTGTCGGGATGGGATGATGATGGCGTCAGTGGATCACAGTGACAAACGATGGGCCAGAGAAACACTCTTGTTTCTCCCGGTACAAAAGCAGTACAATAATGGACCCAGACCGTCAGACTTCCTTTCATCTCTCAGCTTTCCTAAGATCCAGGAAATCTGGCCTACAGGATTTAAGAAATAAAAGTGACATTGAAATGCAGCCACCCAGCCTCCTTGAAGTAATTTAACAGCAGCCACCTGAGAGCAGGTTTGTCTCCACCCCTGACTGCTTTAAAACCTCTTGGGGGTAGGTTTCCCTTTTAAAATCTTTTTTAACCGTGTTTAAGTACAAAAATTCCTAAAACGTTTGCACAAATATTGTAGTGAATTCAGAATGCAATGCATCCCCCCTCCCCCAATCACACGCCATTCTTACATAGTTGAGTATTTAATTCATTCACCATTGTTTGATCAATGGCATGAATTTCCGACCTAATATTGTGAAAGCATTTATAATTATGAGGAATGCACCAGTTCAAAATATCTACTAGCATTTTATGAGAGCAACTAGAGACGGGCAATAAATGTGGCCTTGCCAGCATCAACCACATCCGGGGCACAATTTTTAAAATTACTAGTAAAACACCACCGTAATAGTTAAAGAAAAAATTATTGTTACAGTTCTGAGTACTTTAATAATTTTACATTTTCCTGTTAAATTTTTCCTCGGGGTGTAGGCAGTGGGCGATGCTGACCAGGCTGACGTTTTCAGTCCTGAGAAGGTGAAAGTACTTCCACTGTGCGGTTATTAATCTTTGTAGTGGTTCCGTATAACTGAGTGGCTCGCTAGGCCACTTAAGAAGGTAAAGACAAAGGACGAGAGTCACATTTGGGTGGACAGGATAAGGTTGTTGGTTTGCTCTCCTGAAGGACATGAGTGAACTGTTGGGCTCTTGCAACTTCACGGGACTTTTTACTGATTCCAGGTTTCGTTCCTGATTTATTTTGTTTTTTGTAAAGTGATCAAACTGCCATGGTAGAATTTGAACTTGCACTCTCCTGATAATCAGTCAAGGCCTCCTAGAGATTGCTAATTTAGACACAAAGGGCGGAATTCTCCCATGCTCCCACTAGCTGGGATAAAGGGTGGGGGGAGGGGGCAGAATTCGATAGGAAGCCCACAAATTGCTTTCAAACAGTGTGAACTCACAGCGGGATTTTCCAAAGCTGTCTACCATGCCGGATTGGGAATCCCGCTGGAGGCTGGTGTGAAACCACAAATGGGATGCAGATGAAGGCCCAGCCGTAATCTTCCACTCAAGCCGAATTCTCCACAACGCCAGCAGGAAAATACACAGGTCCAGAGCCCGTCTGGACCAAGATGGCATACAAAAGTCGGGACTTACCTGAAGAAGGCCTGTGGCCTCCACAGTTCAGAATGGAGGCTGCCAGTGACCATGGACCTTGGAACACCACACCAGTGGGTGGGGGGAATGTCTATCAGGTGGCTCTTCCAGTTTCAGTGTCTTCACAAGAGATCCATCTTTCTTGAAATGGTCCACCTTCTTTCAATCGTGGTCAATGATGCTGGGCACCTTTTAAATATGGCACCCACATATGACACGGGGCACCACCAAGCTCGCCCCGCCACAGAATATGGTGCTAAACCCCACAGATGCATCATTAATTATGTTGGGGATGGGAGATATTGCATGGTTTCCCGTCAGCCCCTGCAGCTGGAAATGCTCCCCGTCACCGCCACAGGACCTATCCCTGGATGGAGAATTCTGCCGATTACTGCTGCACAATCCTCTCTTTTTGTATGATTATGGTGGGTATGTCACTAAACTTGATTTTCTATTCCAAAACATTATCAGCACATCTACATGACCCCCTTAATTAAAGGTCTGCAAATTTTATTTTACTTGCATCACAGCATAAGCTGGTGTGAGGTCAATTCTAGCCCTATTTCACCCGGTGTCACAACACAGGTAAAATTAGATTTTATTTAAAATACCTGAGGTCCATGGTTGAGCCCAATAAACTGCAGTCACCAGGTTTGTAACTTTAACAAAAATAGTCTTTTGTTATGTACGGTATTATAATTCAATAACATAAACTGTGACTATCAACTACCCTTTTCCCAACCTGCCCTCCTTACTCTCTTTTTCTCTAACTCTCAGTCTCTCACTCTCACTCTCGAGCATCACGCAGGAACCAATCCCTGACTTGTCAGGCAGAACACTGTCCCTGGCCAACCTACCCATTGCCAACCAATCGATTCGACTCCCTCCAAACCTAGTTCCTAAGGCAGGACTCTCTGCACTTAGTTTTCTGAATGACATTAAATTTTCTTTGTTAATTATTTCTTCATACCTTTGGAGATTGGCATGTAATTTACAAAAAATTTGGATGGTGAATCAATGTTTTATCTTTAGAATAAAGATAATTTAGAACAACAAAGGGTTCGTTTTCAAGAAAGAAATGAGCATGACGCAGATTCTACTGTTCAGATCCGAATGGCTCCAGCAACTGACCTTTTGAGCTTTGCAATGGAACCTATCCAAGAAGCAGCTATAGAAAATTCTCCATGGGAGAAAGAACAAGCCTATCTCAAAATCTTGGCAGACCAGTACTGTGTGGAACATTACCAGGATAACTACGAATTGATGTGTGAGTGTGCACTATCTGAAGAATTCATTTGACCTGTACTATTTGGCACTTGGCCAATACAGGAAGTATTCATCATAAATAAAGAAAAATAGGGCTGTACGTTTTAGTGGTCAATGGTACTGAAGAATTTTTTCTTTTATTGCTCTTTTAGAGATGGGCAACCTTTGAAACATTTCTTGATTGTTGAAGTGGTGTACAGGTGGGGTTACCGACTCCTCTGGTTGCTGTGATTAATGCATGCATTTGGTCAACTAGCCCCTGTGATAAATAAATCCAGCTGAAATAAAAGTGGTCCATTAGTGCCCACTAAGTAACAAGAGCAGTTAGTGAATTCTCTGTCTACTCAAAACCTGTATTAGTGTGAAATGTGTACTGATCACTGGGGTGAATTCCCCACCCACGACGTGGGGTAGCCACAATGGGAAATACCATTGGCTAGGACTGGAGAATCCCCCTGCCGGGAGGTGGAGAATTCACCCCACTGATGGTGCATACTAGTGACTTTTGGGGAAATTAGAAGTGCCTCACCTCAATTTAAATGTAAGTGAAGATTTACGGGAGCTGGGGGAGGGAGGACCCTTGCAGGGAATTGGAAAATAGATCAGCATCACCAAATTGCTGATTTTTAAAATAAAAGTGATTCAAGAGATCACTTTGCCGTGGGTTCACTGTGAATTGATATATAAGTTAACATGTATGTCGCTCATTTAAACCCCTTTTGTCCTATCTGAGGAGTTTTGATTTGCAGTTGTGTTTCTGACCTTCCTTTCTTTGAGGATTGGGTGACTTGCAGAAAGGTCTGGGTAAGCTCACTGAATCCTGCTGCCAATGAGGAATTGTACAGTACTGAAAAAGGGATGGTGGGATGGGAAAGGAGCTACAGGATTGTGCCATTGATTCCCCAACTCGTGCTCCCTTTGAGTAAAGTTTCACATCGGCAACACATGATTACTGAATTTGTCTTTTTCAATTGTTTGGTCTCGATTTTAACTTTACACACGTTATTTATTGTCCTAGCTGAACCGCCCATCACGCACCTACTTCAAAATGTAATAACTGAGCCCTATTTATTGCCCTTGGATCCTTCGGTTCGCAGAGCAACAGATGCAACAGCGGTACAAGCAAGCAGTCTTATCTCACTTCCAGTACTGATGAAGCATTCCATTACAGCACCTCTTATAGCTCAGTAAGTTTTATTGATGGAAACAACTAAGATTGTCATAATTGTGTTTTCTTTAAGTTAGTTAAGGGCATCGACCCGTAGTCGCCTTTCATAGACTGATTAAAAACTGCTAAAAGGCTGGAAAAGATAATTCAATAAGAAAATGGCCAAAGAAAATTTTAAGATATTATAAATTTTTAGTTCTATTATTTCAGCATTTAAATTTATAGCTTTTGTAATGGACCCAAATTGAAAGTCATAGGGATGCCAAATGACATGTATGTGTAGGGTGTCCTTAACGTGGCAGAACTGCCCAAGGCACTTCACAGGAGCACTAACAAACCACATAGAGAGTTGTTAGAGCTGATGGTCAAAGAGGCATGTTTAAAGGAGCCCCGTGAATGGTGGGGAGGTTCAGAGCTTTTAGGGTCTTGGCAGCTGACAGCGCAGCTGACAGTGGTTACATGATTACAATTGTAGGTGCTCAAAAGGTCAGAATTGGAAAAGCGTTGATAATCTTGGAGGGTTTGGGGTTGTTAGCGATTACCTAGCTAATGAAGGGCGAGGTCATGGGAGGGATTTATAAACATGTACATTTTAACTTTTGTTCCAAATTCAGCAATGTCTCAATATAAGTCAGCAGGCAGAGTGGTGGGTGAATGGGACGGAATGACTTAGGATGTTGGCAGGTGAGTTTTGGATGACTCAAAGTTTATGGTGGGAGGCCAGTGACTGTTGAACAGATAATTTATAAAATTAATAGACTACATATTGATTAAATAAAACAGACACGAATACTAGTATTCAAGCTGAGAAAGTTATATCATAGGTCAGACTTTTCTGGCCATTCCTGCCGGCGGGATCTTCCAGTCCTGCCGATGGCAAAACCCCAAAAGATCTCGCCAATGGCAAACTGCCTCTGTCATCATGGATGATTGGGGGGGGGGGGGGGGGCCTCGAATATGCCACCCATCGTCTTTTTCTGTGTTTTACTTGTGATATTGCCTTTTTTTAAATAACCTTCCTTTTTCTCCTTAACACATTTTCTAGTGCTTCTCTGGTAAATAAAGCCATAATAGATTATTTGTTTGTGGAATTGAACATTGAACAGAACTTTGAAGCACTAAGACATTTCCTGTTGATGGAAGATGGAGAGTTTGCCCAATCACTTAGTGATTTGCTCTTTGAAAAGGTAAATTTGATTGGCTGGGTCCAATCGCAACTTTTGATATGATTTCTGATTAACCACCAATATAAACTCATTCCTAATTAATGTTTAATCATCCTTTATTAATGTGTTTATTGTACTCTTAATGAGTGATACAACTTTGAGGCAAACAAGCCAGGTTTGCTTCTTGTTATAGTATGTTAGTGCAAATGTTGAATATACATAGTGAATCTCAGTTAATCCATGGAGTCTGATTTTCTTGCCAGACCTGAAGGCAGATTGGATAATTGCTGAGTAGTTATTCAATCCTGAAATCATCTAAAACAGATCAGTCAATCTTCCATGCCTAAAGATAAAATTATGGGAATTATTGTAGAACATGCAAATTAGCAAGTGCTCCCATACACTCTTGATTTTCAAGATCAGGTTAATGCCTCGACCATTGTAATTCCAGTATTTAATATCATTAACTTGCACTCCTTCAGAATAATTTCCACACCTTGTAAACCTTGCCAACCCCATACCCCACGTGTAATCTGAGATCAGCTGATAGTTTTCCAGTTTACTCTACTTTAAAATTTTATGAATTCATTTTTGCGATATCATTTTGCTACAGAGAGAATATGTGGCAAATAAATACTTGTTTTTTAAAGTTTGGTGTTTACAGGCAAGTTTTCTTAAGGGGGGGTCTGAGATGATAGTTAAAATACTAATGAATGAACTTTATCTCATGAACTAATTGATAAACAATTCATTAAATTGTCTTGACAATTGAAAACACTCCGAGTACTTCTTTGGACTTTTAGGAGCAGGAGTAACCAACTTGGCCCTTCGGGCCCACTGCCACTCAATAATTCTTTTATTGATTATTCTTTTTGTCTACTATGTACATACTGTGTACGTTCCCTCGGCCGCAGAAAAATACCTTTCACTGTACTTCGGTGTATGTGACAATGAATCAAATCAAATAAGAGCATGGCTAATTTGTTTGTGGTCTCAACTCTACTTTCTTGTCTGTCCCCTCGTTAAACCCTTGATTGTTTAGTCTATCAAATCTATCTAACTCAGCCTTGAATAATGACTCAACCTCCATTGCTTTCTTGGGAAGAGAATTTCACAGTCTAATAACCCTTTGAGAGAAAGAATTTTACCTAATCTCCACCTTAAAAGGGAAATTTGTTATTCTGTGGGGCCTAATTCTAGTCTCCTCAACAAGACGTAACCTTCCACTGTCTACCCTATAGAGTCCCCTCAGGATCTTATATTTCAATAAGATCACCTCTCATTCTTCTAAACTTCGGTGGTTATTGGCCTAACCTGTTCAAACATTCTTCATAAAATAAACCCTTCATCCCAGGAATGAGTCGAGTGATCTTTCTCTGAACTTCTTCTCATGCAGTTATATCCTTTTTTGCCAATGAAGATACCAGAACTGTACACATTTCTCCAGACGTGGTCTCACACCTATGCAGTTACAGTAAAATGCCCTACTTTTATATTCCATTCCTCTTTTAATAGCCACCAATGTTTTATTTGCCTTTTTTCGGAAATGGTGGGAGAAGGGGATTAAGATTTCAGAAATGGGAGGAGAAGGGGATTAAGACACTAAAAGATTTGTTTCTTAGGGGTCGGTTTGCATGATTGAAGGAGCTGGAAGCGAAGTATGGGCTGGAGCAGGGGGAAATGTTTAGATACATGCAGGTTCGAGATTTTGCCAGAAAGGAGATACAGAGCTTCCCGGAGGAGCTGCCTCCACATTGCTGGAGGAGGTGCTGACGACAGGGGGACTGGAGAAGGGGGTAGTGTCAGCGGTCTACGGAGCTATTTTGGAAGAGGACAAGGCACCACTGGAAGGGATCAAAGCAAAGTGGGAGGATGAGCTGGAAAAGGATATGGAGGAGGGGTTCTGGTGTGAGGTGCTCCGGAGCGTGAATGTCTCCACCTCGTCCGCGAGGTTGGTGCTGATACAGCTGAAGGTAGTATACAGAGCAGGGGCCCCGCTAATCACGTTCATATGTTTTGGTCCTGTCCAAAGCTAGAGGATTACTGGAAGGAGGTTTTTAGGGTAATTTCTAAAATGGTGCATGTGAAATTGGATCCGGGCCCCCGGGATGCCATATTCGGGGTGTCGGACCAGCCAGAGTTGGAAACTGGTGCGGAGGCAGATGTTGTAGCCTTCGCCACGTTGATCGCCCGAAGGCGGATCCTGATCGATTGGAGAGCAACCTCTCCACCCTGTGCCCTGGCATGACGGGGGTACCTGTTGGAATTCTTGACTCTTGAGAAGGTTAAGTTTGAACTGAGGGGAAGGATGGAGGGGCTCTACAATTCATGGGAATTATTCACTTTCAAGAACTGGATAGCATCGAACATTAGTTGGGGTGTGGGTGGGAGGGTTGCGGGGAGGGGGGGGCTGTGTGTGTTAATGGTGACTATGGGTGATCCCTAATTCCTTTTTGTCATTTATTTGTGTGAACATGCGGGCTAATGTTTGGGGTTTGGTGGGAGGGTGGGATCGTTATTGATTTGGGGATTGACATATTTGTTACTGATTATTGTTTATTGTTGGTGACTGTAAATTTGGGAGAAAGTGTGAAAAAGGAGAATAAATTTTGTTTTTTAAAGTGTGCAAAAGGAGAATAAAAATAATAAAAAAAATGTTTTATTTGCCTTCCTAATTGTATCATGTTTCCATTGGCTCTGAGCAGTAGGAGAGAGGTATGTAGGCTGGGAATGAGGCTTTTCAAGCAGTTAGACTGTGAAGACAGTCTAGATTGTTAAGGAGAAAGCTGCAGAGATTTCTTTTTGGAGCCCAAGAGATTAAAGTGCTGAGGTCAGTTAGAAGTCATCATCTTTAACATGGTCCTCTGATGTGGGAGCATATGGCAAGTTCTTTACTTTTTTTTACAATTCTGCAATGGTCTGTTGTCCTGATTGATTTATTCAATCACAAGTGCCAATTCTTGTGGCTTGAGTTGTTGCTCTGAAGATCTGGGGTTCTTTCATCGATGTTCAGTCACCAAGTTGCTGGCATTAACCATGATTGTTCATATTAACGACTGGGCTGTTTGAAGGCTGCCACCTCCCACTCCACCTGTTCTGTGTGTTTACATCCCTTGAAAATAAATGAGCTTATTGATTTGTATGAGGCCAAATCTCTCCAACTGTGTTCTTGGTCTTTTGAGATTGTGAAGAAATACAAATACCTCATTCAAGCCACAAGTGGGTAGCATTTTTTGACTCCTGGCTATGTTATGACACAGGTCGATAGATATAGGACGTGTGAGTCACTCCTATAGAAATAAGATGCTTTAACCATCTGAACTCTCACAAGCAACTTCAAAAACCCTAAATTTGAAATCAAATCTCTCAATTCTGTTGTAGAAGTTTTATTTACTATGAGTTCCTAGCTTTATAACAAAATGTTCTGAATTTAGTTCCTTTCATTAAAACTGTGGTTTAGTATAGCTAGAAGTTTGCTGACCAACAATATACCTTAGCCCAAACCTCAGAGTAACTAGAATGCACCATTGTGGTATATTTCCATTTCCTACATTATCAATCCAGTTGCTTCTCTGGCTAAGATTGACACTTTCATACCAAAGGAACAGCCAGCCCACAGGCAGCTGGATTGAAATTGCCAAACCCATTCCACATAGTATTCTTATAGCCAGCAGACAGAGCAATTGAACTGGAAGACAAGTGCCTAACCCACTGTGCCATAGTATTACATGCTTCATTAAATGAAGGGTACTTTGCAGTATTATTTTTGTTTTCAGTCATGCTCAAATAAACACCTATTGTTTAAAAAATAAATAAACTTCCCGAACAGTTTTTAAAACCAAACTGAGATTGATCATTGCAGCGCTGAATCATGTGCTTGAGTTTGCATTTAATAAATGCCCGTAACTTGAACCCGTGAGTTTTAAAATCCTGTTGTGAAATTAACTGAAAAGGTTTATTTTCTTTCAATAGCTTGGGTCTGGACAGACACCTGGAGAACTTCTGAATCCTTTAGTTCTGAATTCGATCCTGAACAAAGCATTGCAATATAGTCTTCATGGAGACTCGAAGCTCGCTTCTAATCTGACCTTTGCCCTTAAATATCTGCCAGAAATGTTCAAACCCAATGCACCTGATGCCTTGAACTGTTTGGAACTAAGATACAAGGTCAGAACCTTTTTCTTGGAGATTTAAATGTTTCACATTTCTAATACTTCGTTCCAGTACGTTTTCATTTTTAGACGATTTCTGTGTGTTAATAAACAATTACAAACATGCTAAGATTGGCAATTGCATGCTAAGTTGTAAATAGAAATAGTGCAAGGTGAAGTTCAAAGCATATCTGCCAAAATGACCTCTTGTCCAAAATGTTTGGGACCAAGTCATTTCTAGATTTTGGATAAAACTCATCATGTTTCTATCTCCAGCTCTAATGAAGAATCATATTGGACTCAAGACGTTAACTCTGTTTCTCTCTCCACAGATGCTTCCAGGCCTGCTGAGTATTTCCAGCATTCTCTGTTTTATTTCAGATCTCCAGCAACTGCAGTGCTTTGCTTTGATATTAGATATAAATGTTACGTGAAGCTTACAATAGTGATAAGACATTACAAAGCAATAATGAAACTTGTTTCTGAACAATAGATTTCCAGACATAAGAGGTTACGGTGTATTTAGATTTATAAGTAACTAGTGATGAACATGTACCTGTTGTAATTAGGAATGTGCTCACTGTGTCAAAGTTTCCTCGCACCTCAAAATTATGATATCGCTGACCTCAGTCTCTTAGGGTCAAGGAACATTATCCAGTTGAGCTGAGCAATTCCACCTGTCAAAAAACATAGCAATCGCCCATTCTAAAATCTATCCAATTCTCCCAATTTTGTCCACTGCCCCGACCATTCCACCAGCTCTGGCTACTTTGCAGTTATCCCCCATTCTACATTGCCCCGAGGTGGTGGCAGTGGGTCTACGCCTTGAACACCTGCAGTCTTTGCGGTTATGGTGCCCCTTACGCTGTTAAATCGGGAATTCCTGGATTGTACTCTGCAGTGGAAAATTTTACACTTCAGTGTCATGTAGTTAACTGCAAATTTCCCTCTTATAAATTTCAGGCCATTACCCCTGCTCCTGAGGTTTCTGGCAGTCTCCACCATACCTAGTTTCAATGTATTTCTCCAATGCTGAATAATATCAGAGACTTTTCTCCAGACTCTTCAATGTTCGCTCGTAACCAAGATACCTTAAGCTAGTTCTCAGTTTAGTTGACCTTTACCACGCTGCTTCCATTGCCTGAATATTGTAGTTGTGCACAGTTGTTCAAGCGTAGTTGTGCCAATGTCTTGACAGATTCATAATAATAATCTTTATTGACACAAGTATGTATACATCAACACTGCAATGAAGTTGCAGCACGGTAGCATTGTGGATAGCACGGCATTGTGGATAGCACAATTGCTTCACAGCTCCAGGGTCCTAGGTTCGATTCCGGCTTGGGTCACTGTCTGTGCGGAGTCTGCACATCCTCCCCGTGTGTACGTGGGTTTCCTCTGGGTGCTCCGGTTTCCTCCCACAGTCCAAAGATGTACAGGTTAGGTGGATTGGCCATGCTAAATTGCCCTTCGTGTCCAACATTGTCCTTAGTGTTGGGTGGGGTTACTGGGTTATGGGGATAGGGTGGCGGTGTTGACCTTGGGTAGGGTGCTCTTTCCAAGAGACGGTGCAGACTCGATGGGCCGAATGGCCTCCCTCTGCACTGTAAATTCTATGATAATCTATGATAAGTTTTACTGAAATTGGAGAGCGAGCAAGTCATGGGGAACAATACGACACTTTCAAAAGGATTAGGATATTTTGAGAAATAGCCAGTAGATGTTGGGTGCAGTTGAATGTAAACATTCTAGTGGAGAGTGTTTGTTGAATAAAATAGTACGAAGTCTTACAACACCAGGTTAAAGTCCAACAGGTTTGTTTCGATGTCACTAGCTTTCGGAGCGCTGCTCCTTCCTCAGGTGAATGAAGAGGTCTGTTCCAGAAACACATATATAGACAAATTCAATTGAATTTGTCTATATATGTGTTTCTGGAACAGACCTCTTCATTCACCTGAGGAAGGAGCAGCGCTCCGAAAGCTAGTGACATCGAAACAAACCTGTTGGACTTTAACCTGGTGTTGTAAGACTTCGTACTGTGCTCACCCCAGTCCAACGCCGGCATCTCCACATCTTGAATAAAATAGGCACACAGCATACAGGCCAGGAAAGAGAGGGAAGGTTACAATGAAAATACAGGTCGAGTATCCTTTATCCGAACCCTTGGGGCCAATTGCATTTCTGTTTTCAGATCATTTTGCTTTTCAGGTATCACTTATAGGCGTGCTTGTATACAATGACAGAAGCCTAGGCTAGTTATAGTCTAAAATAAACAATATGGCTGGAAAAGTAAGATACAGCATTGAATAATAATTATAGGGTACCTGTAATAAGTTCCCACCTGTGGTGCAATTCTGCTTTTAGGTCAGGGTTCACCAGGTAAACAGTGCAGACAAAATTACAAGATAAACCAGTACAAACAAACTAGACATTCCACACTAAAGGTTGGGTACTGTCGGTGAGGTTCAGATTAGCTTTGGTCGTGTCGGCTTGGGTTGCAAACTTCCAAGCTAACAGCCGATGAGCTTCGAAGAAAAATGCGTTTTTTAAAGATGTGGTCAGTTTTTGGATACCCAAGCTGCATTACGTGAGTGTACCATTCTGGTACATTGGTGTAGCAGAAAAAGAAAAATGTAATGAATTTATTTGTCTCAGTAATAGGCTAGAATTGCCAGTTAAAGGAAGGAATTTTTCTTTACTACATAGGGACTCATTTTACTTTTCTGTCATGCTCTGCCCTGCTGATCACCATACTATAGGTGCAGTGTTATTGTCTTTGGGCAATGACAATGTAAGACACCAAGATGAAATCAGGGTTTCAGAATCCAAATTTATTGTGAGGAAAATGGAGGAATTTGTTGGTTTGCATTAAAATGATGACCTATGTTTCCAAAGTTACGAATAAGGTGAAGTTGATTCAGACATGTTGATCACGCTGACAAATGTTTCAAACATGACCCGCAATCATTTTGACAGTTGGGAATACAGTAGCCACCACACAACATGGACTCACATGTTGTTTCACATTAACGCTATCAATAAAGTAGTGACAAGCTATCAGTTTAACATTGCCAGTTTTAGTTTAACGTTGTTTGCCACAGACTTTCTCTTCTGTGCCTGTCTGACTTTTCCCACTTGTGCTTCCACCCTTGCCCTCAGACCTTGCCCTTGTTGACTCATGGTATCTGTCTGACCTTAATCCTTTGGTTCTTCAGCAGCTTCCAACTTCTGGCTGGACTCCTGGCTTTGCTTCTGAACTCACACTGCAGTCCTGGCCTCTATCTAGTGGCAGATGTTGGTCGGTGCAGGTAGTTCTGGGAATTGCAGCTGGTAACTGCATTGGCCAGCTTCTGCCACTAGATAGAGCCTGATCAATCTAAAAGTACTCTACTGACGCGGCTACTATAATTTTTTTTAACCATTTAATTATATTGTACATTATATTTCTTTTACATTTAGTGATTTTTTAAATGAATTATTTCGGCCAGGAATGCACAGCGTTGCACATGTGCAGTATTTCAGCTTGTACGTTGCTTTTACTGGGCAAGAAATGCCTGAAGGGACCTAGCTCTAGCTTTAGCAGTGTTTCCTCTGGAAACCTATGGTTCACTAAATGTTGTTTCACTTAAAGGTCGCAATTTTCCGGAATGGAATCATAACCTTAAGTGAGGAATTGCTGTAAGTGGGGAAAATTTGACATTCATTACTATTTCGAATATCTAATTCTTTTTTTCCAATAAGGGGCAATTTAGCGTGGCCAGTTCACCTACCTGCACATCTTTTTGGGCTGTGGGGGTGAGACTCATGCAAACACTGGGAGATTGTGCAAACTCCACAAGAACAGTGACCTGAGATTAAACCTAGGTCCTCAGCAAAGTGATGCAGCAGTGCTAACCACTGCACCATCGTGCTGCCCATACATTTCTTAATTAAATCATTTAAACCAATGAGTTCAGTGGTCAGCTAGGAATTAATAACATGATGTAAAGGTAGGAAGATGGGATTGCGATCAAACAAGAATCTTTTAGGCACGTGCCCTTTTCGTTGTTTCTAAAATTTCTTATGAATATATTGAACAAATTGACAAATCCTGTCAGACAAGTTTCTACTGAAGCAAAAATGAGCTGTAAAGTATTACGTGTTCAAGAGTCATTAATGTGAACCATTTTACACAAGTACAATAAGTCAAAGTCACTATTGTGGTAATGGATCCTTTAAATTACAGCACTTATTTAAATTTTGGTGGTATTCAAAAGTGTTTGTGATGTGACATTTCTCTCCAGTAATATATGAACTGAATTGTCAAAATAGAAATTCATAGTGCTTCATTATGGGAGGGTATGTGTTAATTGTAGATTCCCAAAAGTAGCTCAAAGACCCTTTTTTTTGCGAGCTGCCACCAAATATTCATTTTAGAATTGGGGGAAATTTAGTGGAAATGCACTGAATTTTTGAAACTTGTACCAGAGTGGCGTGTCCTAACTGCAGCCTTGTCCAGTCTCGCTGATGAACATTACATTTCTTTTCCCTGGTTTGTTTATGTAGGTGAATTGGCCTCTCAACATTGTGATCACAGAAAGCTGCATGAACAAGTACAACAAGATATTTTCTTTCCTGCTGCAGCTGAAGCATATGTTCTGGACGCTAAAAGATGTTTGGTTCCATTTAAAGCGTACAGGTGAGAAAAATATTAGTTCTTGGCTGTTGAACGTATGTGGGCCTCGCTGAATTATTTTAGGAGGTAGAAAGTTTTTACGAAAGATTTATTGATAATTTTTATTTGGCTGTAATTAAAGATTAGATTAGGTTGAAGCAAGAGCGTGGATTTCATGTTAAGTAACTGCGTAAGGCAGTGGATTAGGAAAATAGACTTGGGGGTTTGATGGGTAAATTACTATCATAGTCACTGCCATGTTTGCAGGCGGTAAAGAAAATGCATAAAACGTTGGTTGTGTACTCAAATGAGCTGATTTAGAGGTGGTAGCATGAACACATCTGGAATTCTGTATGAACAAAGCATTACAAGAAAGATGTATAATCATTGACGAAGGTCAGGAGGAGGGTTGTAAGTGTGTTTTCTGAAGTTGGAGGATGAAGGAGAGAGATTATCTACACTGAGACTGGAGAAGAAGATGAAAGGAGACTAAATGTAGATTTTTACAGGTGTGGAGAAGACACAACTGACCAAATAGAAAGAAAGACTTGGGAGATTTTAGTTTTTTTAAAGACTCGCTGAATTATTATATTGAAGTAGAACTGGATGAATTCCTCTTGGGGAAAGTATTTCTAGTGAAAGAATCACAGGAAGAAAACTTTTTCTATTCTTTTATGGGATGTGGGCATCACGAGAAAGGCCTGCATTCATTGCCCATCCCTGATTGCCCTTGAACTCAGTGCCTTACTGGGCCATTTCTGAAGTCAGTTAAGAGTCAACCACATTGCTGTGGGTCAGGAGTCACATGAAGGCCAGTATGGGTAAAAATGACAGATTTCCTTCCCTAAAGGAAATTAATGAATCAGATTTGTCTTGGTCACCATTACCAAGGCTAGAATATGATTCCAGATTTTTTAAATTGGATTTCGATTCCACCAGCTGCCGTGGTGGGATTTGAACCTGTGTCCCCAGAGCATTAGCCTGGGCCTCTTGGATTATCAATCCAGTGATATTACAACTAAAGCACCATCTTCCCCCAGAGATGGGTCTTCATCCCAGACCGTTACGGTATCACCCTCTGTAATTGGTGAAATACTTCACTTTAAATTAAGAATTTTGATCACAATTCAAACATTGATTTTATAAAAATGTTTCCGCCGATTGCACCTGAAGATAATTATGACATCCTCTGCTGATGCGGGGATATGCACTGTATATCTAGTATTATGTACCAACTAATGTTATCACATCCAAAAACTGGGAACTATGACTGGTCATTCAGTGATATTCACGGAAGAATTTGTGGATTCTGGGCCTCCCGGAGGGGCTGGAGAGACCGGACATGGGGGCCTATGTGGTCACCATGTTAAACTCGCTGATGGGAGCGGGGTCCTTCCAAGGGCCCCTGGAGCTGGAAGGGGCCCATAGAGTGTTGGCGAGGAGGCCCAAGGCTAACGAGCCTCCGCGGGCGGTGCTGGTGCGGTTCCATCGATTCGTCGATCGGGAGTGTGTGCTCAGGTGGGCCGAGAAGGAGAGGAGCAGCAGGTGGGAGAACGCTGAGGTTCGGATATATCAGGACTGGGGTGCGGAGGTGGCGAAGAGGAGGGCCGGGTACAATCGAGCGAAGGCGGTGCTGCACAGGAAGGGGGTGAAGTTTGGCATGTTGCAGCCGGCGCGACTGTGGGTTACCTACAAGGACCGGCACCATTATTTTGAGTCTCCGGAGGAGGCGTGGGCCTTTGTTCAGGCCGAGAAGCTGGACACAGACTGAGGGTCGGGATGGGCGATTGGGGACTGTGGTGGATATGTTATGCCTATTTTTGGTTCGGGGGGGGGGCCTTTGCATTGTTTTGGGTTTATTTTTCTCTGTGTTTTTCTCTTTCGGGTTGGGGAGGGTGGATGGGGCGGATTGGGCACTGTTTTGGTTGGTGGCGGGGCCTGGTAGGTGGAGAGCGCGGGATCTTTTCCCACGCCGAAGACTGGGGGGGGCGGGACCGGGGCGGGGAAGAGAGGATTGTTTCCCGCCCTTTGAACGGAGGGGGAGAGCCTGTGAATGGGGAGCGGGAGAGGAGGGTGTGCCACAAAATGGGAGGTGTCGAAGGGGAGGCGGGAGTGGCCGGGGTCAGCGGGAGTCAGCTGACTTGCGGAAGTGCAATAGGGGGAGTAAACCAGCTAGGATGGGTCCTAGCCCGGGGGGGGGGGGGGGGGGGGGGGGGGGGGGGGGGGGGAGAGAGAGAGAGAATCGGGTTGCTGCTGCTAAGATCAAGGAGGAGCTGGAGCGAGTGGGGTGGGTCGAGACAGGGGTATGCCGCTGTGGGGACTGGGCCAGGTGTGGGCGCGTGGCTGGCCGAGGAGGGGTCATGCCTAGTCGGCGGGGGAGGGGGGGCGGGCAGCCCCCTGATCCGGCTGATAACCTGGAATGTAAGGGGACTGAATGGGCCGGTTAAGCGGGCCCGCGTGTTCGCACACCTGAAGGGGCTCAAGGCGGATGTGGTTATGCTCCAGGAGACACACCTGAAGGTGGCAGACCAGGTAAGACTGAGGAAAGGGTGGGTAGGTCAGGTGTTTCACTCTGGGCTAGATGCCAAAATTCGAGGGGTGGCGATCTTGGTGGGAAAGAAGGTGTTATTCGAGGCGTCGAGCATTGTGGCAGATAATGGCGGTAGGTACATAATGGTAAGTGGTAAGTTGCAGGGAGAGAGGGTGGTACTGGTCAATGTGTATGCTCCGAACTGGGACGATGCGGGTTTTATGCGACGTATGTTGAGTCGGATCCCAGACTTGGAAGTGGGGGGCCTGATAATGGGGGGAGACTTTAACACGGTGTTGGATCCTGCACTAGATCGCTCCAGGTCTAGGACGGGTAGGAAGACGACGGCGGCTAGAGTGCTGAGGGGGTTTATGGACCAGATGGGAGGGGTGGACCCTTGGAGATTTGCAAGGCTGGGGGCAAGGGAATTTTCATTCTTCTCACATGTCCATAAGGCTTATTCTCGAATCGACTTTTTAATTTTGAGTAGGGCGCTGATCGCGAGAGTAGAGGATACCGAGTATTCGGCAATAGCCATTTCGGATCGCGCCCCGCATTGGGTGGACTTGGAGATGGGGGAGGAGAGGGACCAGCCCCGGCTGTGGCGCTTGGAGGTGGGGCTATTGGCGGACGAGGAGGTGAGCGAGCGGGTCCGAGGAAGTACAGAGAGGTACTTGGAGACCAACGACAACGGGGAGGTCCGAGTGGGGATGGTATGGGAGGCACTGAAGGCGGTGGTGAGGGGAGAGCTGATCTCCATCAGGGCCCACAAGGAGTGGGGGGGAGAGGGAGAGGCTGGTGGGGGAGATGGTATGGGTAAACAGGAGGTATGCGGAAGAACCTGAGGAAAGATTGTTGAGGAAGAGGCGCAGCCTCCAGGCCAAATTCAGTGGAGGAAGGCCCACGGGGCGGTCTACGAGTATGGGAAAAAGGCAAGCCGGATGCTGGCGCATCAGCTTCGGAAGCGGGACGCAGCTAGGGAGATCGGGGGAGTTAAGGACAGGGGAGGGAGCGTGGTGCGGAGTGGGCTTGGCATCAATGGGGTCTTCAGGAACCTCTACGAGGAATTGTACCGATCCGAGCCCCCACGGGAGGAGGGAGGGATGGGCCGTTTCCTGGACCAATTGAGGTTTCCAAAGGTGGAAGAGGGACTGGTGGCGGAACTGGGGGCCCCGATTGGGCTGGAGGAGCTGATCAAAGGGATAGGAAGCATGCAGGCGGGGAAGGCACCGGGGCCAGACAGTTTCCCGGTCAAGTTCTATAAAAAATATATGGACCTGTTTGGCCCGCTGTTAGTTAGGACCTTCAATGGTAGAAGAAGTGGTGAAAGGAATTTAGGAGCATGCAGGCGGGAAAGGCCCCGGGACCGGATGGATTCCCAGTCGAATTCTATAGAAAATATGTGGACTTGCTCGCCCCGGTACTGACGAGGACCTTTAATGAGGCAAAGGAAAGGGGACAACTGGCCGCGACTATGTCTGAAGCAACGATATCGCTTCTCTTAAAGAAGGAAAAGGACCCGCTACAATGCGGGTCCTATAGACCTATTTCCCTCCTAAATGTAGATGCCAAGGTCCTGGCCAAGGTAATGGCAATGAGAATAGAGGAATGTGTCCCGGGGGTGGTCCACGAGGACCAAACTGGGTTTGTGAAGGGGAGACAGCTGAACACGAATATACGGAGGTTGTTAGGGGTAATGATGATGGCCCCACCAGAGGGAGAAACGGAGATAGTAGTGGCGATGGATGCCGAGAAAGCATTTGATAGAGTGGAGTGGGATTATTTGTGGGAGGTGTTGAGGAGATTTGGTTTTGGAGAGGGGTATGTTAGATGGGTGCAGCTGTTGTATAGGGCCCCAGTGGCGAGCGTGGTCACGAATGGACGGGGATCTGCATATTTTCGGCTCCATAGAGGGACAAGGCAGGGATGCCCTCTGTCCCCATTATTGTTTGCACTGGCGATTGAGCCCCTGGCGATAGCGTTGAGGGGTTCCAAGAAGTGGAGGGGAGTACTTAGGGGAGGAGAAGAGCACCGGGTATCTTTGTATGCGGACGATTTGCTACTATACGTGGCGGACCCGGCGGAGGGGATGCCAGAAATAATGCGGATACTTGGGGAGTTTGGGGATTTTTCAGGGTATAAATTGAACATGGGGAAAAGTGAGTTGTTTGTGGTGCATCCAGGGGAGCAGAGTAGAGAAATAGAGGACCTACCGTTGAGGAAGGTAACAAGGGACTTTCGTTACCTGGGGATCCAGATAGCTAAGAATTGGGGCACATTGCATAGGTTAAATTTAACGCGGTTGGTGGAACAGATGGAGGAGGATTTCAAGAGATGGGATATGGTATCCCTGTCAATGGCAGGGAGGGTGCAGGCGGTTAAGATGGTGGTCCTCCCGAGATTCCTCTTTGTGTTTCAGTGCCTCCCGGTGGTGATCACGAAGGCTTTTTTTAAAAGGATTGAAAAGAGCATCATGGGTTTTGTGTGGGCCGGGAAGACCCCGAGAGTGAGGAAGGGATTCTTACAGCGTAGCAGGGATAGGGGGGGGCTGGCACTACCGAGCCTAAGTGAGTATTATTGGGCCGCTAATATTTCAATGGTGAGTAAGTGGATGGGAGAGGAGGAGGGAGCGGCGTGGAAGAGATTAGAGAGGGCGTCCTGTAGGGGGACTAGCCTACAGGCTATGATGACGGCCCCATTGCCGTTCTCACCGAGGAACTACACCACAAGCCCGGTGGTGGTGGCTACACTGAAGATTTGGGGACAGTGGAGACGGCATAGGGGAAAGACTGGAGCCTTGGGGGGGTCCCCGATAAGAAACAACCATAGGTTTGCCCCGGGGGGAATGGATGGGGGATATGGAATGTGGCAAAGAGCAGGAATAACGCAACTGAAAGACCTGTTTGTGGACGGGAAGTTCGCGAGTCTGGGAGCGCTGACCGAGAAATATGGGTTGCCCCAAGGGAATGCATTCAGGTATATGCAACTGAGGGCTTTTGCGAGGCAACAGGTGAGGGAATTCCCGCAGCTCCCGACACAAGAGGTGCAGGACAGAGTGATCTTAAAGACATGGGTGGGGGATGGCAAGGTGTCAGATATATATAGGGAAATGAGGGACGAAGGGGAGACTATGGTAGATGAACTAAAAGGGAAATGGGAAGAAGAGCTGGGGGAGGAGATCGAGGAGGGGCTGTGGGCAGATGCCCTAAGCAGGGTAAACTCGTCGTCCTCGTGTGCCAGGCTAAGCCTGATTCAGTTTAAGGTATTACACAGGGCACATATGACTGGAGCACGGCTCAGTAAATTTTTTGGGGTGGAGGATAGGTGTGCGAGGTGCTCGAGAAGCCCAGCGAATCATACCCATATGTTTTGGTCATGCCCGGCACTACAGGGGTTTTGGATGGGGGTGACAAAGGTGCTTTCAAAAGTAGTAGGAGTCCGGGTCGAACAAAGCTGGGGGTTGGCTATATTTGGGGTTGCACAAGAGCCGGGAGTGCAGGAGGCGAGAGAGGCCGATGTTTTGGCCTTTGCGTCCCTAGTAGCCCGGCGCAGGATATTGCTAATGTGGAAAGAAGCCAAGCCCCCGGGGGTGGAGACCTGGATAAATGACATGGCGGGGTTTATAAAGCTAGAGCGGATTAAGTTCGTCCTAAGGGGGTCGGCTCAAGGGTTCACCAGGCGGTGGCAACCGTTCGTCGAATACCTCGCAGAAAGATAGATGGAATGGAAAAAAGAAGGCAGCAGCAGCCCAGGATCGGGGGGGGGGGGGAGGAGGAACCAGAAGGACTCTCAGGGTTGTTAATATATACTGTATAATATGTGTAGGTCGTTGCTACAGATAATTATATATTGGACTGTTAAATTATATTTTTGGAGAGTGTTACTTGTGATAAGGCAGTTGCCGATTAGGGTTAGTTTTCATTTTTGTTATTTATTATTTATTCATTTTCTGTTTATAAAATAGGTCATTGTTATTTGTGTTGTTATAATATTGTGTAAAGGATGCACAATGTACTGTGTTGGTTGACCAAAAATTTTCAATAAAATATTTAATTAAAAAAAATAAAAAAATGTTAGGACCTTCAATGAGGCAAGGGAGGGGGGGGCTTTACCCCCGACGATGTCCCGGGCACTGATCGCCTTGATCCTGAAGCAGGACAAGGATCCCCTGCAATGTGGGTCTTACAGACCGATTTCCTTGCTAAATGTAGATGCCAAGGTGCTGGCGAAGGTCTTAGCCACGAGGATTGAGGATTGTGTGCCGCAGATCATCCATGAAGACCAGACGGGGTTTTTGAAGGGGAGACAGTTGAACACGAATGTGCGGTGGCTTTTGAATGTTATCATGGTGCCGGCGAGGGAGGGGGAGGCGGAGATAGTGGTGGCGATGGACGCTGAGAAAGCCTTGGATAGGGTAGAGTGGGGGTACCTGTGGGAGGTGCTGAAGAGGTTTGGGTTTGGGGAGGGGTTTGTCAGGTGGGTTCGGCTGTTGTATGAGGTCCTGATGGCGAGTGTGGCCACAAATAGGAGGAGGTCCGAGTACTTTCAGTTGCACCGAGGGACGAGACAGGGGTGTCCCCTGTCCTCCCTGCTCTTCGCACTGGCGATTGAACCCCTGGCTATGACACTGAGAGAGTCGAGGAACTGGAGGGGGTTGGTGCGGGGTGGGGAGGAGCATAGGGTGTCACTTTATGCGGACGACCTGCTGCTGTATGTGGTGGACCCAGTGGGAGGAAGCCAGAAGTAATGAGGATCCTTGGGGAATTCGGGGACTTTTCGGGGTACAAGCTCAATATGGGGAAGAGCGAGCTGTTCGTAGTTCAGCTAGGGGACCAGGAGAGGGGGATTGGCGAGCTCCCACTAAAAAGGGCGGAGAGGAGCTTCAGATATTTGGGGGTCCAGGTGGCCAGGAGCTGGGGGGCCCTGCATAGGCTTAACTTTACAAGGCTGGTGGAGCAAATGGAGGAGGAGTTCAAGAGGTGGGACGCGTTGCCGCTGTCCCTGGCGGGTAGGGTGCAGTCAATCAAAATGACGGTGCTCCCAAGGTTTTTGTTCCTGTTCCAGTGCTTCCCCGTGTTTATCCCAAAGGCTTTTTTCAGGCGGGTTAACAGGAGTATAATGGGGTTTGTGTGGGCGCGAGGGACTCCGAGGGTGAGAAGGGTGTTCCTGGAGCAGAGTAGAGATATGGGGGGGCTGGCGCTGCCCAACCTCTGTGGGTACTACTGGGCCGCCAATGCGACAATGGTGCGCAAGTGGGTGATGGAGGGGGAGGGGGCTGCATGGAAGAGGCTGGAGATGGCGTCCTGTGTGGGTACGAGTCTGGGGGCGCTGGCAACGGCGCCGCTGCCACTCCCTCCAAGGAGGTATACCATGGGCCGGTGGTGGTGGCGGCCCTCAAAATTTGGGGGCAGTGGAGGCGGCATAGGGGGGAAGTTAGGGCCTCGGCGTGGACCCCATTACGGGGGAACCACCGGTTCGCCCCAGGAAGAACAGGTGGAGGGTTTTCGGGGTGGCACAGGGCAGGGATACGAAAGTTGGGGGACCTGTTTGTGGACGGGAAGTTCGCGAGCTTGGGTGAGCTGGAGGCGAAGTATGGGCTCCCCCCGGGGAACACCTTCAGGTACTTACAGGTAAGGGCGTTTGCCAGATGGCAGGTGGTGGAATTCCCACGGCTGCTGCCACACACAGTACAGGACAGGGTGCTCTCGGGGGGGTGGGTGGGAGTGGGGAAGATCTCGGAAACTTACCAGGTGATGCAGGAGGAGGAGGAGGCCTCGGTGGTGGAGTTGAAAGGTAAGTGGGAGGAGGAGTTGGGAGAGGGGACGTGGGCAGATGCCCTAGGGAGGGTGAACTCTTCCTCTTCATGCGCGAGGCTCAGCCTCATACAGTTTAAGGTGCTGCACAGGGCACACATGACCGGGACAAGGATGAGCAGGTTCTTTGGGGGTGAGGACAGGTGTGTTAGGTGCTCAGGGAGCCCAGCAAATCACACCCATATGTTCTGGGCATGCCCAGCGCTGGAGGAATTTTGGAAGGGCGTAGCGAGGACGGTGTCGAGGGTGGTAGGATCCAGGGTCAAACCGGGCTGGGGGCTCGCAATATTTGGGGTGGCAGAGGAGCCGGGAGTGCAGGAGGCGAAAGAGGCCGGAATTCTGGCCTTTGCGTCCCTGGTAGCCCGACGAAGGATTCTCCTTCAGTGGAAAGATACGAGGCCCCCAAGCGTGGAATCCTGGATCAGCGATATGGCAGGGTTCATTAAATTGGAGAGGGTGAAATTCGCCTTGAGAGGGTCGGTACAAGGGTTCTTTAGGCGGTGGCAACCGTTCTTAGACTTTCTGGCAGAACGATAGACATTGGTCAATGGCAGCAGCTGCTCGGGGGGGGGGTGGGTTTACTTTAATTTTGTTTATGTTATTTACACTGGAAGGGTCTGAGGGGGTGTATAGACCTGTTATCTTAAGTCGGGGTGTTAATGTTAATTTATTATTTAGGTACGGGGGGGGAGGGGTTTGGGGGGTTGCTTTTTTAGATTGTGTTTTGTACTTAACCCTGTTGGGTTCTTTCTCATTTTGTTATTGATATTTTATGAAAACCTTTAATAAAAATTATTTTTAAAAAAAATATATAGCTATACACCCCAGTATAGATCGTATTTATTCCCTCATGCTTCTGACCAGATCTTGTGAAATGTTATGATCCACAAATGCATGCCCACGTCTATCTTTCCTCTTGATGTTCTAGAATTTTGAAAATTTAATTTCTCTTTTACCTTTTTGTTTTTTATTTTAGCTTTAGTTAACCGCTCTTCAAATTCAGTTCAGTTTCATCAGCTTCAGCTCTACCGGCATGAAATGCAGCATTTTGTCAAAGTCATCCAAGGTTATATTGCTAATCAGATCTTGCATGTGACCTGGTGTGAATTTGGGCACAAGTTGTCATCAGTTGGAAACCTGGATGAACTCCATCGAACACACGCAGAGTATCTCAACAAAGGCATTTTCAGGCAAGAGTTGCTCATTCTTTTGTCTGCAGCATTTCTAAATAATTCCATAGCATGTCCGGTGTAATGGTAATTATTTGGCTGCAGGTTGCATTGATAAACTGTAAGAAAGGTCGGGGGGGGGGGGGGGGGGGGGGGTTGCTGAACTGATGGGATTGTGACGTGTCTAAAATTCATATAATAAGCAGAAAAGAAATCCAATACACCTTGAAATGCTTGGTTATATTTTCGCTTTCTTCGGGCAGAGGGGAACAGAAAGAACACTTCTGATTTAAAGATCGAGTAGAAATGGAAAATGTGAAATGTTCGTGTAATGAGTACCTGTAGTTAGTATTGAAAAGGAAAAGGGCTAAAAGTTGCTTTTTCCAATTCTTACATTATTCCATCACAAAGCATATTTCAAGCAAATTCTTGTAATTTGGGATTTTAAACTGCGCCCAGTGGCTTTTTACATACGTTGTTATCTTCATATCTGAATAGGAAGCCATGTGTGTGAAAGGTCAACAACGAAGATAATGTTGTATCTTCAGGATCTTCTTTATAAAGCAACATCTTTTTTCTTTTTATGTTACAGGGGATTATTGACTGAGAAAGCTGCTCCAGTGATGAATATCATACACAATATTTTCAGTCTGATTCTGAAATTCCGCACTCAGCTGATCTCACAGGCCTGGCAGTACGATGCCAACAAACAAGTGACGATACATCCCAGCTTTGCCGCGATGCAGCAATCCTACAAGACTTTTAAACATTATTCACACTTCCTTTTCAAAGGTAGAGTATGTATGTTCAACAATTGCCAATTTCAGTCAGAAGCAAGGTATATTAATGATGAAAAATATTTTAACTAAACCTTAACTGAAACTATGCCTGTCAAAATAATTGATAATCACAGGTAAATTAAATATACACAATTCTATGTTTTGCATCAGTGTTCAAAGGTAGATAAAATCGCAAGTTAAACCCAATACCAGTAATGTTACCTCCAACGTTGTGTCTTTCTCTTGTAGGTATAGATACATAACCATAAAGCAAGAAATTAAAAAATAAAAAAGATCAACATTGTGTCAAGATTTTTAGAGCAAGAACCATTGTCATGACAATTAGCGGTTCCTTATAGTCTATAATAAAGCAGTGACATGCAAATGTCAAACTTATACCTGTGTAGAGAAAATTCTACATTATGAAACGTACAAATTGGAAGATGCAAGAACATAGTTTTTATTCTAATCTTCCATACACGGTAAATAACCATTTTGTGATAATACACAAGAGTTGAAATATTTTCAAAGCTATTCCTTGACTATTTTGCATAAAATAATAGTACAATAAATGATTTGCTTCCTATAAACTAATTTTAGCGTACTATCTGAAGTCCGTTACTGCATGTGATGTGCTGGAAGATCTAGTGTTAGTCTGATGTATTGTTTTTGGAATACAAAGAACATTGCAGCACAGGAACAGGCTCTTCAGCCCACCAAGCCTGCGCCTATCCAGATTCCTTATTTAGACCTACGACTTATTGCCCAAATGATCTGTATCCCTCCATTCCCCACCCGTTCATGTATCGATCAAGATACATCTTAAACGTTGCTATCGTGCCTGCCTCCACCACCTCCGCTGGCAACGCAATCCAGGCACCCACCACCCTTTGCGTGAAAAACTTTTCCCGCACATCTCCACTAAACTCTTACCCCCCACACACACACACACACACACATTTATTTCATTGTTGTTTTTAAATGTAAAGTGCTTTTATTTATTGGTTAGATCTGCTCTACTTTAGAAAGTACAATTTCGCAACTAATCTGCTGAAGAATTTTCTTCCTTGAGTTTAAAAAATTGAAAAAATCTTTTTTTTCTCTCCCCTCCCCTCCCTTCCCAGTGGTGACTAAACTTGTCAATCGGGGATATCAGCCACATCTTGAGGACTTCCTGTTGAGAATTAACTTCAATAATTATTATCTGGACGCTTAACTGTTGCATACGTTGTAAGAATTGCATCTGGTATGTTAATGAAAATCAAATTTAAATTAAATCAATCTAATTTGAAGTAAATTATTAGTAATTGGTCAATTTTAACGTTTAGTCATTTATAAACAAACTATGCATCTGAGCATTTGTATTTTGTGTATAAATATTTGTATATCTGTACCATAGAAAATCAGTGTTACAGGACAACTTTATGCTAGTTATGCAAATACAAGGAGGCTTAGTAATGCACAGTGTAGCATTTTTAGTATATTCTGCAGGGTCAATTAGCACTACGCTCTCATTTAATAATTTGCCATATTTACAATTAAAACTGTTTGAAGCTGCTTCTCTTGATGTGAGTTTAAGTTTTTAACTCCTTGTCTTATTGGATATGTTTTAAGTAAAAAAAAGTGTATCACAACCTGAACAGTAATGGCTTCACTTCCCATTCAGTTTTGAATTTACCAGGGTCAAGATAACCTCATGCTTCTGGAAGCAGAACTAGGTGCCGGGCTTCACTGCAAAATGTGGCTTGATGATGGATTCTTTGACACGAGTGTTGAGCAAAACAAAAGACCACTTTCCAGTCTAGGTTGATGTCATTTCATGTGTGACGTAGGCCAAGTCTCCATTTGCAGAACGGATTGCAAATTCTCTTGGTCTTTACATTCTGACTGCGGTGGAAGAATGACCAGCCAGGAGCAGTAACCTGGCAGATGCAACAAGAGCATGGCAGTGTTTAGCGTTCCTTTTCTTCCCCAGATTTGGGGAAGTAGTGATGTACCTGAAACAATTGGCTCTGTCACCTCGGGAGGATACGAGCTTCAACCTATGGAGGGTGACCATCACCCTGAGGCTGCCTATATACCTACCTGATTATGACAGAAGACTGCCAGTAGCACCCTCTGCCTGACCCCTGTCATCATTTCCCCATCAGCACAGGGATTGGTATGTCTGAGGTCTTAGTTGGGAACTTGCTGAACAACCTGCATGTTGACTACATTTAAGTGGGTGGGATTTATACAGAGCATCTCCCGCTCCTTCATTCAAGGCAGCCAATACTACATTGGTGCAATGTGTACCAGCGGCGTAGCAGCTGAAAGGGTGCAGGTTTGATTTTGGGTTTGTTCTTCTAGATGAGCTGCTGGACAGGTTGAAGAGCCTCATCTACCCTTGACACTGATGTCGAGTCCATTGGCTCCATTTGTGACCTGAACTGTCATTATGTAATTATGTGTACCTTGCTCATTAACCCAGTGTGCCTTTGAAATCAGTCACCTTCTAGGTTGACTGCCAAATAAGGTTGATGAGCATCACTTATTATCATTGTATGCACAGAACAAAACCTGCACCCAGTTTGCCTTTGCTTCATTTTAATGAGTGACATTTTTATGAGATTGCTGGATGTGCCTGCAATAGCTCAAGAAAAACAGCATACAATTACTTTGAAATTTACTTCTAATCCGTGGTGTAATGTTAGCAAATCAGGCTAAACCAATACCAGCCTTGGGACTATCAATCTCCATTTTAACAAATCAAAATCGGGTGGAAGAGAGTTGAGAATCATTTGCGTTTAAACCAGGAGGCACATTACGCCTACTTAACCATTCAATTTTTGAAAAAACTACTGATGTTAACTACTGCTAGTCACCAAGGTTTGACCATTCTTTCTTGACCAAACAAGTTGTGTCTTGAGAGTCCATGCAACAAAGTAAAAATATTTAAGCAAAATACCAATCTTAAATAAAAACAGAAAATGCTGGAAATGTTCAGCAGGTCAAGCAAAATTTGTGAATAGAGAAATAGTGTTAACGCTTCAGGTTGATGATCATCTTCAGAATCTCTGAAGAGAGGTCATCAACCTGAAAAATGAATGCTGTTTCTTTCTCCTTAGATACAGCTGGATCTGTTTGGTATTTGGTGTTTTGTATTTTATATTAAGTCTTTTTATGTTTTATTAAACAAGCTTTAATTCACTCGTTTTAATTATCAGCAGTAAAACTACAAAATATTTATTTCTAACAGCTTTTCAAAACTTTAGATAATAAGAATTAGGTATTATTGTATTTGAAACATGTATTTTTTTTTACTGTTTGTTTAATGCAACTATAGGGAGACTAATGTAAGGAATTTACACCGATACAACTTTCAACTGACTGACTCGCATTGAATATGGTACCTCTTTCCAGGTTTTCCAGTGCACTCCAGACATCCAGCCTATGTTATTATTTTTTGGATGCCAGTCCCCATTCAAATGTGCCATTCCACATTGACTAAACCACCATCCACTACCATGCATAATGCTGCAACTTTCAATTACAATGTCACCAAATATACAAGGTTTGCAGTCATCATTGTCCCGGTCATAAGTACTAAACATATGACCGTTTTGGTCCTCTTCAGGGGTTCCTGGTCCTCTGAATGCATCACCTGAGCACAAAAATAAGTGAATATTGCTGTCAGCCTTTATGCAGTCATAGTCAATATTGGATGAGATGAGTGGGGGTGTCTATCATGAGGGTTACACTTAAATACAAATCATATTATTGGACCCCTAATATTGTTTCTAAGCAAAAATGAAGCATAACCACCAGGAACTTGTGGAAGCTAGTCTAAAATGCCTCCCTGGCCCCAACAGAGGTCAATGTTTAGGCACAATGGTCCTCAAAAAACAGTGTCCTTTTATAAAACATTTGCAAGATTTTTTTCTTTGGTGTTAATGTGGATTGTTTGTTCTTAATAATTTGTGATGAATCTGAAATATTTTACAAATATGATGACAATTGTGCCAAAGCATTAGAAATGTGGCATAAAGAAGACTAGAAATACAATTTGTATAACATCTCATCACTTCCTCACGATATCCCAAAGCACTTCACGCTATCCCAAAGCACTTCAAAACTGATGTAGTATATTTGAAATGTCACTTGTCACTCGGCAAATTGACCTGCATGTTTTCCCAAAGACACAATGTGTTACAGTAATGAAAGATTTTGATGTTTGCTGAGGGGAAAATGTTGCCTAGGACAAGAGCTCTGAATAGCGCCTTGAGATTTTCTATATCCACATTAATGGCCAATGAACTCTGGACCTAGCCACAACAGCGCTCCCATTCCTACCAGCCAAACATTCAACAAGCCCAGTGGTGGTAGCCACACTGAACCTGGTGTTGGGGGTTGATGTCAATGGAAAGCTCATGTATATAATAATCTTTATTAGTGTCACAAGTATGAACACTGCAATGAAGTTACTGTGAAAATCCTAGTTCCTGGTCAGGTACACTGAAGGAGAATTCAGAATGTCCAATTCGCCTAACAAGCCCAGAGGAAACCCACGCAGATACGGGGAGCACGTGCAGACTCCTCACATACAGCGACCCAAGCCGGGAATCAAACCCAGGTCCCTGGTGCTGTGTAGCAACAGTGCTACCATGCCGCTGATACTTCATATTCCCTTGTTTATTATACAGTGTATAAAACAAAAACCCAATAAAAAATTTTTTTGAACTCAATGGGAAATCAAACCTCAGTCTAATGTCATGCAATGACCCCTCAGTACTTCAATAGACTCTCAGCCTAGATCGTGTGCTCAAGGACATAGGCCGGGATTCTCCGAGCCACCGCCGAAATTGCGCTCGGCGTGGGGACGGAGAATGAGGCGTCAGACCCGCGATCGGGTCCATCGCTTTTCCGCGAACCGGAGAATTGGCGGCAGTCACGCGTGCGCGGCCAACGCGGCGCTTCTCAACCGGCCGCTGGCCGAGTTCCTGCCGGCGTGGTTCTAACATGATTCCACCCGGCGGGAACTCGGAGTGGCAGCTGCCGTGGTCGCCCTTCTGGGGGGGCAGGGGGGTCCTCCAGAACAGCCAGTGTTCCGATCGGAACCACTGATCGGCGGGCGCGTGTTGAGGGCGGCTTGCTGTGTCGGTCCGCCATGTTGCGCGGGGGCTGCTGCGCGCATGCGCGGACCCGTGGCTGGAAGTGCAGGGCCCCATATCGGCAGCCAGAGCTGCGCGGAGCACCCTGGCGCCCTGCTGGCCCGCTTCAGGGGCGACATTCTCCGGAAACGGCGCAATGTCCGCCGACTGGCGCCCAAAACGGCGCAAATCAGACTGGCATCGCGCCGCCCCAAAGGTGCGGAATGTTCTGCATCTTTGGGGGCCGAGCCCCAACTTTGAGGGGCTAGGTCGGCGCCGGACGAATTTCCGCCACGCCAGCTGGCGGAAAAGGCCTTTGGTGCCCCGCCAGCTGGCGCGGAAATGACATCTCCAGGCGGCGCATGCGCGGGAGCGTCAGCGGCCGCTGACAGCATTCCCGCGCATGCGCAGTGGAGAGAGTCTCTTCTGTCTCCGCCATGGTGGAGACCGTGGCGGAGGCGGAAGGGAAAGAGTGCCCCCAAGGCACAGGCCCGCCCACGGATCGGTGGGCCCCGATCGCGGGCCAGGCCACCGTGGGGGCACCCCCTGGGGCCAGATCGCCCCGCGCCCCCCCCAGGAGCACGCCCGCGCCGCCTTGTCCCGCCAGTAAGGTAGGTGGTTTAATTTACGCCGGCGGGACAGGCATTTTAGCGGCGGGACTTCGGCCCATCCGGGCCGGAGAATCGAACGGGGGGGCCCGCCAACCGGCGCGGCGCAATTCCCACCCCCGCCGAATATCCGGTGCCGGAGACTTCGGCAACCGGCGGGGGCGGGATTCACGCCAGCCCAAGGCGATTCTCCGACCCGGCGGGGGGTCGGAGAATCTCTCCCCTGGTAAGTGAATTGCTGGGTCAGGGGCCCGTTGACGCCAGTGTGAAACGCTCCGGTGTTTACGCCGGCGTCAACACTTAGCCGCTGTTTCGGAGAATCGTGCCCCTGATGTCATGACAAACATCTCTACCTGCATTTCCTGAGTAATTTCCCAGGTGAAGTCTGTAAAATTCTGTTTCACTGTCAATCCAGAATTCCGAATATTCTGCATGCGCGCTGCCATCTTCAAAATCCTTTAAGTCTACCCGGAGTTTAAATCTCTTGTTTGCCTGGTTAGTCAGTGAGTGAATTTTCTCCAGTCCCAGCCAATGTTCACCTTTAAAAATGAATGAATTTGCAAGAGTTACTGAGAAAAGATCATTTCAGGAAGCTTTTGTAATAGGTTAGTACACTTTTTGACATACATTTCATCGATATCGTGGTGGAGTTCTCCAGTTAAATGATCTACAATGAAAGTGGGGAGGGAGTGGAGTTTTCTCTTATAACTATTTCTTGTGAAACTATTTTACAACCTATTTAAGATTATTTTTTTTTGTTGAAGTCTGCAAAATCATTAAATCTTCCCTCTGTGGTTATGATGCCAGCAATACAAGGGCAACAGAAATCTTTAAACCTGAAATATATTTGGCACCACTTGTAAAACGTGATCCTGCTTATAGTCTGAGCAGAGACTGCTGACAGCCTGTTGGTAATTACCTCTTGTTCACAATCCCTACCTGTCAACACCAGCAGGAATAAGTTGCCTGCAAGGCAGAAACACACAAGTGTGCCACTGGAGATCTTTAATAACCTGAAAATGCTGAAACCTCTCGCATCAGGATACAACTGCAGAGAAGAGACAAGCGCATCACCTTTATCGACCCCTCTACAATTTTGTGACTTGTACTGACAGGCTGCTGATTTTAAAAGAAAGACTCTGATTTATAAAGTGCCTTCCACGATCACTCAACGTCTCAAAAGCAATTTACAACCAATTAAATATTTTGTAGCCATTGGAGGTTTGATAGGTGTATTCAAAATCATGAGGGCTCTTGAGAGAGTGCATAGCGAACAGTTCAAGAATAAGAGGGCACAGATTTAAAGTAATTAGTAAAAGAAGCAAAAGTGATACGAGGGGAAACGTTTACGCAGCGAGTGGTTAGGGTTCGGAATGCACTGCCTGAAAATGCGGTGGAGGCAGTTTCAATTGAAGCACTCAAAAAGGGACTAGACTTATTGGAAAAGGAAGAACGTTCAAGGTTACGGGTAGAAGAAGAGTATGATACAAGGTGCATTGCTCATACGGAGAGCTGGTGCAGACACGATGGGCCAAATGGCCATCTGCACAGTAACAATTCTGTGATTCTGAAGAGTAGGCACCACAGCAGTCAATTTGCTTGCAGAAAACCCCTGCTACAAATGGTAATTTAATCGAGATTGAATAATCTGTTTTTGTTTTGTGATTTTGACTGGGGGGTAAATGGGAGAGCTCTCCAGTTCTTCTTTGGAATAATGCCATGGGATCCTTTACATTCACCTGCAATAGCAACACGTCCTTGATTTAACATCTCATTGGAAAGACAATAGTAGTTCTACCAGTGCCACATTCCCTCTCAATACTGCACTGGAGTATTGGAAAGACAGCAGTTCTCTCAGTGCCACATTCCCTCGCAATACTGCACTGGAGTGTCAACCATGACCTTTCTGCTCAAGTCCTGAAGTTGAACCCACAACTCTTGGAGTTAAGAGTGTTACCCACTGAGCCATGACTGGCATACAGTCTTGAATAATCTGCAACTTCCTTAAGGCAAGTGTTCAAAAAACTGAAATATCCTCTTCAACCTCAGCTAGAACTCAGTACTCTTGTCACAAGCTCATCCTTTTTTCAAGACAATGTCCCATGCTGAGCCGGTAGGGTAGCACAGTGGTTAGCACAGTTGCTTCACAGCTCCTGTTCCCAGGTTCGATTCCCGACTTAGGTCACTGTCTGTGTGGAGTCTGCACGTTCTCCATAATTTGTGTTTCCTATTAGACTATGAGCTGAGCTCCTGATCCCATATCCTTCACAAGCGCTGATGAAATTGCTCCAGACTTTGCAATTCTAATGGTCACCTGCTGTCTTCCCGACCTCTACCAGAAACTCCAGCTCATCCAGATTTTGCTACTAATATCTTATCCCACACTAAATGCTCACTGATCACCCCATGTCCTTACTGACCTGCATTAGCTACCTATCCTCTGATATCTCGGTCATCCTTCTATTTTGAGCACTTCTCCCAAGCTCCATAACCTATATCAACCCTACAGACCCCACCACATTTCAGGGCAGTGGTCGGGTGCAGAGGAGATTTACCAGGATGTTGCCTGGTATGGAGGGAAAATCTTATGAGGAAAGGCTGAGGGACTTGAGGCTGTTTTCGTTAGAAGAAGGTTAAGAGGTGACTTAATTGAGGCATACAAGATGATCAGAGGATTGGATAGAGTGGACAGTGAGAGCCTTTTTCCTCGGATGGTGATGTCTAGCACGAGGGGACATAGCTTTAAATTGAGGGGAGATAGATATAAGACAGATGTCAGAGGTACTCAGAGAGTAGTAAGGGCGTGGAATGCCCTGCCTGCAACAGTAGCGGACTCGCCAACACTAAGGGCATTCAAATGGTCATTGGATAGACATATGGACGATAAGGGAATAGTGTAGATGGGCTTTAGAGGGGTTTCACAGGTCGGCGCAACATCGAGGGCCGAAGAGCCTGTACTGCGCTGAAATGTTCTATGTTCCATGGTTGGTGAACAAGCCCAATCTCAATCTTGTAGCCCACTGAGATGGAGAAAGTGGCCGACACACTAGCCTAGGTTGCCCATCACTAGCTTCCAGACGTGATCATAGATCATCAATAGGGGATCCTATTAAATAGAGGAGCAGACTTCCCACTCTTTTTAGGTGAAGTCCTGAGAAGATATCTGGGAAAATATTGACATGAGTATTGATGAATTCTTGACGTAGTGTCACAGAAGGTCTCCTGATGTGTCTCAAAAGCCCTCTTCACACTTAGTACAGTCAGTTGATTTTAATCAGCAAGTGAACAGTGAAAGCTCCACCTGTCTTTAAGCGGTATTTGAAATTCTCAACAAAGAATTGTTTGCTCCTGTTCAGCTGCTTGCTCTTAGGAGGTAATTACAGCAGATTGCAGCAACCCTGAGCGTGAGCAGCGGTTAGCAAAATGTCTCATGGGCCACACTCGGAACCGAAATGGGCCAGATATGGCATGCAGATTGCCCACCACTTCTTTAAACTATTAGAAATGATTTCCAACACAGGCAGCACGGTGGTGCAGTGGATAGTACTGCAGCCTCACGCCACCGAGGTCCCAGGTTCGATCCCGGCTCTGGGTCACTGTCCGTGTGGAGTTTGCACATTCTCCCCGTGTTTGCGTGGGTTTCACCCCCACAACCCAAAAGATGTGCAGGTTAGGTGGATTGGCCAAGCTAAATTGCCTCTTAATTGCAAAAATGAATTGGGTACTCTAAATTTAGAAAAATAAAAATAAATTACTTCCAAAACAATCCAGGCCATCCCAACAGACTTTTAAAACTTCACATAAGTATGGAAAAGCTGTTGACTAAGTAGAATTGAAATGGCAGTCAGAAGAATTAATCCAATAACCAACCTCGAAGTAGTTAAGCATCCTTTAAATAACACTGATGTGTGACTATGTTTAACTACACTAACACTCTGAGCTCATCTACACTCCCATCCTGGTCACAATACACCCAAAAGAGAGAGAGAGGAGCAGAATGAGCTTGCTTTTACACCCCTGTTAGTACTGCCCTCTAGTGATCATCTGATTCTACTGATTACACATTAACCCCTTATGTACATGCACATTCAGAGATCACTACACCCTTCTCGCTGTTTAACATTGTGTTCCTTTGTGTGAGGGTGAAAGAATGCAAAGTGGAGCTATCAGAGATCTGGTAACACCCAAAAAGCGGGTTTTCTGACCAGAAGCCTGCCCCGCTCCACCGCCCCTCTTTATGACACCACGAGGGAGCTTGAAAATGCACTGGAAAATAAATCCAATTGTTTTAAAACCTGATAATAATGGCCTAGATTGTTGGCAATGTTCAAGGCACAGGGCTTGATTGGTCTGGAAACACATTATTTATTTCTATCATCTTAACTGAAATGAAAAAAAAGTTAGATCTAACATTTTCAGTGTTTCTTTTCAAAACAAAATTGTTATTAATCAAATTGTCAACTTTGAGTCTTACTTATCTGGGAGCTACTAACAGTTCCAGAAGTAGAGAATACTTACGGCTAGCGTGTCCAAATCCTTCCTTGTACTCAGCCCAGCCTTTGTGAAAATTCAGGGAATCTAAACCATTTCTAATTTGGAATACTGTCCAGCCTCCATCATCCTCCATGTCACAGAATACCTATAATACATAGAGCAACATAAATTCTATAGTGTGTTGTAGGAGAAATACCCAAAGAATTTCCTTAAATGTGTCCTCAGTCAGTGGTCAGATTGCATAAAAAAAATGTTTTAGGCATCATTAACTCCTAGACACAAACTAAGTGGTTTCCTGATGAACAGATAAAGTGAAGGATTAAGGATTTGTCTGATGTCCTTGATGAATATTGTTTGTCACAGTGCTATAATCCCAGTGTCCTGACAATGTTTACTGTAAGTTGTATCTAGATCAATCACTAACTTCAAACGCCAATGAACGGTTTCTCTTTTAACTAAATGGATATTTTCTATAATATCATGGTTTAGTAACCAGGGGACCCAGAATCCCACCACGGAAGATGGTGAAATTAGAATTCAATAAAATAAGAATCTGGATTGAACAGTCTAACAGTGACCATGAAACCATCGTCAATTGTCGGTAGCACGGTGGTTAACACTGTTGCTTCACAGTCCAAGGGTCCCAGGTTCGATTCCCGGCTTGGGTCACTGTCTGTGAGGAGTCTGCCTGTTCTCCCCGTGTCTGGGTGGGTTTCCTCCGGGTGCTCTGGTTTCCTCCCACAAGTCCCGTTAGGCAATTTGGACATTCTGAATTCTCCCTCGGTGTAACTGAACAGGAGACGGAATGTAGCGGCTAGGGGCTTTTCACAGTAACTTCATTGCAGTGTTAATGTTGCGATAATAAAGATTATTATAAAGATTATTATTATTATTAGGGAAGGAAACCTGCTGCCCTTACCTGGTCTGTGACTCCAGGTCCACAGCAATGCCCTTAATTCAAGGGCTGCGCAATAAGGGCTGGCCCAACCAGCGATGCCCACATCCCAGAAATTAATGAAAATAAATCCAAATGCTACTTTATTTCAGTTGTTGTAATATTAGTAGCCATGACATAACATTAGGATACCGATTCATACTCCAACTTGTGTTCAGATACCGGACAGGAACCCCAAACAATTTTTCAATTTGTAAAACTGAGAGAAAATTATCCCAGGAGTGCTAATAACTCTGAATCTTTTATGTTAAAACAATTAACCACATTAACATTAAAGAAACTGCTATACCATGATCAATTAAACAGTTTGTAAATAAAAGGAAAAACGTGAACTTACTATCTACACCTGCCACTAATTCCAATTAAGCAAACCAATGCAATTCAAATGCCGCTTAAAAATAAAGTTAACAAAACAGGTTACTTGCTTAGCTGTGCAGACCTTTGGAAAGAGTTCCTTTCAGGAACAGATCCAGTACACTTCTGCTCAACCTAACTGCAATTGGCAAAACTATAGTTCAATTTAAAATCCGATAACAGACTGTACACCTACAGACGTGGCTCCTCCCATTAATTACATGATCTGCATCCCACCAAGTTCCATGGCCTGCTTAACTAGGACTAAACACCACCCCTCATAAATTATCCACAACCCCAGGGAATCTCCAGAAATCCAAACTCTATTCCATTAGCTCCTTATCTGTAACCAAGTAAGTGGTTGGAATAAATGATTACCTCACTTTTTACAACTCTTTAATTACAGCTTTAGTAGACACGGGGTGGCATGGTGGCACAGTGATTAGTACTGCTGCTTCACAGCACAAGAGACCTGGGTTCAATTCCGGCCCTGGGTGACTGTGTGGAGTTTGCACTTTCTCCCGTGTTTGTTTGGGTTTCCTCTGGGTGCTCCGGTTTCCCACAGTCCAAAGATGTTCAGGTTAGGTGGATAGGCCATGCTAGATCATCCCTTAGTTTCCCAAGATGTGTGGATTAGGTGGGATCACAGGATTGTGGGGATAGGGCGGGGGAGTGAGCATAGGTAGGGTGTTCTTTAGGAGAGTTGATGCAGACTCAGTGGGCCAAATGCTAGTCTATTCTACACTGCCTGACTGTATTTTAAACCAGGGTTTTTAATAACATTACTGCAACAGAGCAGATAATACATAGCAATTTCTACATGAATCACACAATAGGGATTCAAATTTGCAGTTTTCAAATGCAAAATGAGAATGTTAAATCCTATATGACATGTATGGCCACAGAAGAAAATTTAGAGAGAATTTCATGGTGTAATTAGCTTAGACATCTAAACATTTTTCAACAAATCTGCAGGGGCATAAACAGAACCTCCACAATGTTTTCAGTTTATTTCAGATCATTCATTACTATAACACCATTTTAAACAAATCATGCTAATTGGAAAAAATCAGTGTCCAACATTATATATAATTTAGTATTCCAGTTAAAGAACACTCTAACGTATATGAATATGATTTGGGTACCTGTTCCTGTCTGACATTGTTGGGCCTATGATGATGAGGTCTGTCAATTAAAATTGGTTCCCTTTTAAACCTAGCATTTTTTAATTTATTTTTTTCTTTTTTTTTTATTCTCCTCCATTTTCACATTTTCTCCCACATTTACATCCATCAATAATAAACAATAATCAGCAAGATATGTCAGTCCCCATAATAACAACATCGATCCCATCTACCCACCAACCCCCAAACCTCAACCCGCATGTTTACATAAACAAATGACAAAAATAAATCAGGGATTACCCGTAGTCACCCTTAATCTTACACAGCTCCCCCCCCCCCCTGTAAAACTCCTCCCCCAGCTTTCCACCCCGGCTAGACCACTCGGACCCTGTTCTGCCAAGCTCCGATGGCCGCAGCCCCTCCCCCCACCTCACTCCCATTCACTGGCCGGCACACACCGGCCAGCGTGGAGGCCCCCGCCCAGTTCCCTTTCCCACTTGCCTGGCCCCAGGAAAGCCCAAAGATCCCCTTTTAGCACACAAACCCCGCCTATCCACCTACACCCCAAAGAACTCTCATTTCGAGTGAAAGTCCCGTCCCTTCCCTCGTCCAAATATATACCACATTGGCTCCTTTAGTCTCTACACCCGCGCGCAGTGATACAAAAAAGAAGAAAATACAGTCATGAGGTTACATCGGCACATGGCCATTCCTCAATTTGTCAGTTCTGCCACAGTCCTTCTGCTTTCGCAAACTCCTCCGCTGCTTCCGCCGTTCCAAAATAAAAGTCCCTGACCTTGTAAGTCACCCTCAGCTTCGCTGGATATACAATGCCGCACCGCACCTTGCTAATGTACAGTGCCCTCTTCACCCGGTTGAAGGCAGCCCGCCTCCTTGCCAGCTCCACCGTAAAGTCCTGGTATACACGTATACCAGCTCCAGCCCACTGCACCACCCGCTTCTGCTTGGCCCAGCTCAGGACCTTCTCCTTCACCCTGTATTTACGGAAGCACAGAGTCACTGCCCTTGGCGGCTCACTCGCCTTTGGTACAGGCCTCCACGACCGATGAGCCCGATCCAGTTCATATCGGGAGGGGTCCTCCCCCTCCCCCAGTAGTTTTGCCAGCATCGCCGCAAAATACTCAGTCGGCTTTGGTCCTTCAACTCCTTCGGGCAGCCCCACAATCCTCAAATTCTGTCGCCTGGATCTGTTTTCCAGGTCTTCCATTTTTCCTCGCAGATTCTTGTTCGTGTCCATCACCTTCCGCATCTCTTTCCCCATCAAGGTAAGTTGATAACCGTGCTGCAGTACCGTCTCCTCCACTTCCTTCAGCGCCTCCCCTTGCGGGGAAACCGCCTCCTCCACCAGCACACTCAAAGCCTCCCTCATCTCCTTCCTCACCGTCTCCATGCATTTCGCAATCTGCGCCAACTGCTTTTCAAATTCCGCAGCCATCACCTTGGTTATTTCTTCAACCGTAAGCAGTGCGGCCTTCCCTGGTGCTCCAGCCTCCATTTTCCCTGGTGACCCCGCGGTGACCTTTCCACTCCCCGACGGACCTCGAGCTGGGTTTTTTTCGGCCGTTTTTCTGCCCACCCTCGACATTTTTCTTTGTTCTTTTTTTCGTCCTGTGTCTTCTCAGTGCCTCCTCCGTGCCTTCTCCCTTCTTCTACCGCCTCCGCGGACCCTGGGACCGGGCTTAAAGCCCCGAAATTGCCGTTCCCGAGCGGGGGCTCTCCATTGTGCGGCCGCCTCCCGCCCGCCGTCACCGGAACCTAAACCTAGCATTTTAAGTAACAGTCAGGTGCACAAACTTGGTGCGCTGAATTCTGCTGCTGCCGAGCATTCATGGCAGGAAACAATAAACTCATTATCATATTCATTACTCTAGCTAATCTGGGGTGAAATGAGGCTTCATTTTCTGGTTAGTAATTCATTAAAACATTCTTCATTTTGTTCTAATGTCAGATAGCCTGATTTAAATTTTTTAAAATCATTAGCCTGGTGTGTTTTCAAATACACCTCCAAACAATAAAATGCATTTCTATATTTCTAAGTCATGAGATTTTGAACACAGACAGACACATTCAATCGAGTAGATAACGATAATTAAATACCTTAAATGATTTGGATTTTCCTATTGGCTGAACCACATAGACACCACTTGAAGCATTGGTAAATAATTTCTTGATGTGTGTACAATCATTTCCTTCAAAATAAGATTGAGATTTTGAAAGTTCAACCACCATAATTAGGTCTGTGAAGAATATATCAGAAATAAGTGAACCTTACTAAATATGATACAGGTTATAATTGGATTGCATACAAGTCACGGTTAAAAATGTCATAGCACAATATATGTAAACTGCAAGATCAGTCTTCAGTTTCTAAAAACAAAAAACATGTTATTAAGATGCGTTGATAAATCAGTATCTTCAGGCACTTTCATACTTATAACAGTCTGGTGTTAGGGGAAATGAATCAATGTTGTAAAACCAGACTTAGAGTAAAATCACATGCTGGACCTAGTCAAATGCTTATACTCTAGTGAACTTTACATACTAAGAATCTGAGATGTTTACTGTTAGAAGGACAGGAATTGAGTCAAAGCAGATAGGGGGTCCTGCTGCTGGCAGAAGGTTAGAATAAATCATGTTGTAGACAAGATTGGAAATCAAGCAACGTTCTGTGTACTGTCAGAGCCTTTCCTGGTGATTCCTTTATTTCCTATTTATTTCCCTTTGTCATTATCATTTTTGGTCCATGGATCTTTAAGTCAGGCAGGAGAAATGAGGATCTCAAAAGTTGCAAAATAGTACACTGTGCTATGAAGATTTAGATTTTGAACAGAACATCTCAGACTTTATGGCACCCGTGAAATTGGAGGGATTGGGTTTGATTGGTTGGCTGGCAGCCAATGGATTGGCTAAAGACAGGATCTTGCCTGGCAAGAAACAGTGCATGGGTCCTGCAGGGCGGGGTTTTCAGAGGACCCAGCAGAAAGTTCCTGGGCATTGAGAGGGGAAGCTGTGTGTTGCTCTCTCTCACTTTCTCCCAAATGTTTCCTGCCTGTTGTTTCTGAGTCTGCTGAGAGGTCTTGAGACCCTGATGAGTCTGCAGTGAAAACCATTGCAGAATGAAAGCAAAGACATCCAACTGGAGGCGTAGACTGACTAATTGGAAGACGTCCATCTGAAACAGAGACTTTTATCCTTTTACTTTTAGTATTAATTTTACACCTCTTTTTCCCCTCTGTGTTTGTCTGTTTTGTGTGTGTCGAGGGTGGGGTGAGTTAAAGGGGAGGGTTAGAAATTAGATAATAGTTAACCAGTTGTATTTGTTGCCTATTTCATTACAGTTATTGCTATTAATGAAAGTTAATTGTGTTTACATTTACAAACCTGGTGACCAAAGACTTTGGGCATTTTTAAAATTAAAAGTTGCAACTCCGGGTCAATTGGGGCTGGAATTGTCCGTTCACTAGCCCAGAGTGTTGTAACAATACTGATGAAGTTATAAATATAGAGGAAATCAGTGACTAGGAGTGTACTGTATTAGAGGAGAGTGCTGTATTAGGGGTTTCTAAGACAATGGTCTCCATGCTTGAATCATGAATAAACTATCGTAACCTGTACCTGAGTCTCCTGTCGTGGGATCACAGAATCCCTCCACAACAGCGGGAAAGCTGGCTTTACAAAAGAACTAAAGAGAGGCATAAAAAGTTCAGTTTTCTACATTTATCTCCCCCTCCCCCAAAAGTGGTGCCTTGTGCAGAGATATCATTCCACAGACACTAGCATCTCTCCAGGCTATTGCCAAAGTGCTATTCTTCCCATGTAAGGCTACACAAATCAATTTTCCATGGAGTCAATTGCTGTTAATTCTGCCTGCATTCAATAGCCACGTTTTTCAGGGTGCCCAGCTACCATACTCAGTACTGACCTCAGATACAACCACATGTATAAAAAGGCTGTCAATAGTTTGGAAAAAGATTATAAATATATTGTATCAATGGAGACTCATCTCATCTGTATTCAGCTGTTACAAAATATAATTTGATACAAAAATAGGAAAGATTAATCTATGAATGTTGCACGCATCTACTGAAATCTTAATCAAGTCGTACAAGCAATTGTGATCGTGAGATCATGGAGCAGTGAACCATTTGGCCCATCAAGTCTGTTCTGCAATTAATTAAGGAATGCTACCTTAACTCCACTTCCCTACCAGTCCCTGATAAACCTTAACTCTCTTGTAGGTAAAAAATCTGTCTGTCTACTCAGCCTTGAGTATATGCAACGACCCAGCCTCCACTGTTCTCTGGGGAAGATAATTCTAAAGGCTTACGACTCTCTGAGAGAAGACATTCCTCCTCATCTCCATCTTAAATGGGCGATCCCTTATTTTGAAACTGGCCCCTAGTTCTAGATTCCCCACAAGAGGAAGCACTCTCCCAACACCTATCCTGTCTGGCCCCCTCAGAATCTTATATGTTTCAAAAAGATCACTTCTCCTTCTTCTAAACTCTATAGACCCAACTTGTTCAACCTTTCCTCACAAGGTAAGCCCCTCATCCCAGGAATCAACCTAGTGAACCTTCTCGGAACTACTTCCAATGCCAATATGCCTTCCTGAAGTAAGGGGACCAAAACTGTAAACAGTACTCCAGATGCATTTTCTCAGATGCCCTGCACAGATTCTCCCTTCTGGGTACTGAGTCCCTACGCCAGCAGGAAGACCGGCGGCAACCACTCCGGCGTCAACAGCCCCCGAAAGTGAGGAATTCTCCAAGTTTTCGGGGGCTAGTTTGACGCCAGAGTGGTTGGCGCTGATGGGGCAGCGCAAGTTCACGCATGCGCGGAATGGCCGGCGTGATCTCGTGCATGTGCGGATCGGCCGGCGTACCTCCACACATGCGCAGACTGGCTGGCGTATTTCCGCGCATGCGCAAGGATTTTCTTCTCCACGCCAACCCCCGGGCAATATGGCGGAGCCCTGCAGGGGCCCGGAGGAAAGAAGGCCTCCACAGAAACAGCCCGCCCGCAGATTGGTCGGCCCCTATCGCGGGGCCAGGCCACCGTGGGGGCCCCCTCAGGGCCGGATCCCCCCGCCCCCGGCTATTTTGGAGGAGGAGAAGGCACCGCTAGAAGGGATCAAGGCAAAGTGGGAGGAAGAGTTGGGAGAGGGTATGGAGGAGGGATTCTGGTGTGAGGTGCTCCGGATGGTGAACACCTACGGATGATGCGAGGTTGGGGCTGATACAGCTGAAGGTGGTGTATAGGGCGCAACTTACAAGGGCAAGGGTGAGCCGGCTCTTTGAAGGGGTAGAAGATGTGTGTAAACGTTGCGGGGGGGGGGGGGGGGGGCCCGCAAACCACGTTCATATGTTTTGGTCCTGTCCAACAAAGCTAGAGGATTACTGGAAGGAGGTTTTTAGGGTAATCTCTAAAGTGGTGCACGTGAAACTGGACCCGGGCTCCCGGGAGGCCATATTCGGGGTGTCGGACCAGCCAGGGTTGGAAACGGGTGCGGAGGCAGATATTGTAGCCTTCACCTCGTTGATCGCCCGAAGGCGAATCCTGATAGGTTGGAGAGCAACCTCTCCACCCTGTGCCCTGGCGTGACGGGGGTACCTGTTGGAATTCTTGACACTTGAAAAGGTCAAATTTGAACTGAGGGGATGGATAGAGGGGTTCTACAATTCATGGACGTTATTCATTATGCACTTTCGAGAATTGGATCACATCGAACATTAGGGGGGGCGCAGCCGGGAGGGTTGGGGGGGGAGGGGGACTGTATGTGTTAATGGTGACTATGGGTGATTCCTGATTCCTTTTTGTTATTTGTTTATGTTAACATGTGTGGTGAATGTAAATACAGTTAATTCACCAGTTATGTTCTATGTTATTAACCCTGTGGGTTTTATCTGTGGGCCATTGTATGGCTTCACCCACAGGGGGAGATGTTGGAAGGTGTTGGAGCATGTACGGGCTCAGCCCATGGCTCCGCCCCTTTGAAGGAGTATAAGAGTAGCTGGCCTGTGGGACTGTCCTCAGTATGTACCAATCGCAGGCAGGCAAAGTTGATAGTTAATTAAAACCACTGTTTTACTCCTACACGAGCCCTTGAGTGAATTGATGGTCGCATCAACATGCGGGCTAATGTTTGAGGGTTTGGTGGGAGGATGGGATCTTTGTTATTGATATGGGGATTGACATGACATTCGTTACTGATTATTGTTTATTGCTGGGTGTAAATTTGGGAGAAAATGTGAAAAAGGAGGAGAATAAAAAATATATATTTTTTAAAATTGTCTCTAAAGCAAATTAATTAGCAGTGTAAAGAAGTTTTGCTTAAATACCTTTCACTTTGCATTCATCACTGTCACAAGTTTTAGGAGATAGATTTGCATCCCCCAGCAATTTATCCTAAAGAAAAATGAAATGGTTACAAAAATTTAAACTTAAATATTGTAGTGGTTAGACAGCATGCTTTTCAGATTGGCTGTAATAAAACAGAAGATGATAGAAATACTAATTAGGCCTTTCATTATCAGTGCAAGTGTTCAGAAGAAGAATTCAGACATAAAAAATGTAACCAGTCTTTTTTGGATACAATGTGGCCCAACTTGTGGTCCAATGGGTAGCATTCCTGCCTGAGCCAGAACCTCCAGGTTTCAGTCCCACCCCTGGACCTGATGGCCAAGGAAGGTGTGTTCATAACGGCCAAAACAGGGTGAATGGGTCAACATGGAAAACCTTCCTAATACTCCAATGGCTGGCGATAAGAGCGAGAGAGATTCCAGGCCAGCCACACTTGATGTGGAGTGACACCACGCAAGCTACAAGCCTCTATTGTCATGAATTTGCCGAGTAACAGTGGGCACACAAATTTAACAAGACATATTCAGATGCGATATGCCCAGGAATATGTATAAATTTGCGGAGTGACAGCAGTAGTCAATATTCAAAAGGCTGGATGAGATGTGCCTCTCCAAGTTTTGAGATTAGCAGATAGGATCAGGTGTGAATGCCCTATTAGTAAAAACAGATTATCTAGATGATTGGGAGATCAGTGAGACATATACATACTAATTTCTAGAGTCAAGGAAATTGAGGGGGGAAGACAGCCAAACATACAGAAGGCAAAATCAAAGTAGAATAAGATACAATTGCCCCGACCCCTCAGAAGCAAGGGAGGCCAGTTGACACCTAACAGCCTCAGAAGCAGACAAGCCAATTTCCAACTAGCAGCCTGTAGGCCAAGTTTTACATTTAACAGCCTCTTAGAGCCAAGGCAGTACAGAAAACCTTCATAAAGGGAGTTCAAATATTTTTGCTGGGCTAGGATAAGATGTTTGCCAGACTTGATTCTCATCCTTGTATTGTGTGGTAACTATAAGCTGGTTTTAACTTATAGGTTTATTTAATTAGGATGTTGCTTGGGGAAATGGGGAAGTCTTAAGGAGTTCGGGGATCGTAGATATAGTTTGGAACAATGGGATCCTAACAGCACATCTTTCGGGATTTGTGGGAAGAAACCGGAGCACCCGGAGGAAACCCACGCAGACACTAATTTGGACATTCTGAATTCTCCCTCAGTGTACCCGAACAGGCACCGGAATGTGGTGACTAAGGGCTTTTCACAGTAACTTCATTGCAGTGTAAATGTAAGCGTACTTGTGACAATAAAGATTATTTTTTTTTTTTAAATTTAGAGTACCCAATTAATTTTTTCCAATTAAGGGGCAATTTAGCGTGTTCAATCCACCTATCTTGCACATCTTTGGGTTGTGGGGGCGAAACCCACGCAAAACACGGGGAGAATGTGTAAACTCCACCCAGAGCCGGGATCAAACCTGGGACCTCGGCGCCGTGAGGCTGCAGTGCTAACCACTGCTCCACCGTGCTGCCCAATAAAGATTATTATTAAGATTATTATTAGTGCAAAGGAAAGGTGCAATCTTATTGCTATTTTGCTGGGACTGGAGAATTAGTCCCAAACCTATGTACTGACTGCAAACTTTGGTAATTCTGATCAATAATTTCACTTCCAATTTTCCTTAAGGATTTATGGAGGTTATTTGATGTGGGTTTTTAAAAAATTGAACTAGCTGCCTACAAACTAACTTTGACTGTAACTTTGATCAGTTTGATATTATTTATCATGGAACAATATTCACTTACGTTAAAGAAAAAAATCACAACACATTTTCACATTAAAGAATGCAATGAAGTGACAGAAACCTTGGGATCCTTACCGTGAAGGAAACTGATGGAAAGCAAAGAGTCAGGAATAATGCAATGTTTAACAAGATGGCTCCTGGCTGCATCATTGGCGGCATTACTCTTTGTTGGTGCACAAAAAGAAAAGTCAATTAGTTGTATCACAGCTACAGGTATTCAAGTACCATTTAGAAAAAAAGTTTGTGTTAGTTCAAAAATAAGGACACAATTTCTGAATAGGGTAGGAAAGGTCTCAGCAATTATATTATTGAATCACAGTCAGTGATAGGAGCATATAATCTTCAGCAGCAGAGAATAATGAGAACTCCTGGTGCTTTTTTTGTTACAGAACACAATGGAGCTTCGCAATTTAAGGATTAATTTCCTTTCTCGACCTTCCATCACTTTCCATAGAATAATGAGAGTCTGTCTCGAGGAGCTTAAAATGTAACTTCTACATTGCTATCTCAAAAAGTTGATGATATGGAAACTCGCCCTTGAAAAGCAACTTGGTTGCATGCTATTCAGAGAACATTAGATTCTTTCCAAGTTAAGAGCCTTAACTCAGTGGTAGCACAATATCCTCTGAGTCAGAAGAATTTAAGCTCTATTTCACAGAAAGAAGCACATAATCTGAGCTGGCCCTTTTTAGCGCAAGCGGTACTGAAAGAATGTTGCACTGTCAGAGGTCCTGTAATTTGAGTGGGTTGTTAAAGCATGGCCTTTTTATGTTCTCTCAGGTGGCCATAAAAATCTAAAGCTGTCTTCTGACTGGATCAGCTTTACACATGTCCTGGTAGTGGGGCAGAGTAGAACAGGGTAACATATAGAAGGGGAAGGAAGAACTTTTCAATAAAAAGGAAACAGAGTTGTCAGTTGCATTGCTGTTGAAAACAGACGGAACTGAGCCAGGCCAAACGTTTGGTTTTTTTGTACCCACAATTTCACTGAAACCAATTTCTCCGTGACCCCCGAGTCCTGAGAGCAGGGTTGCTATCTGAAAAGAAAGAATATGCAAGGTTACGGGGCGAAGACAGGGGAGTGGGATTAGTTGGAGAACTCTTTCAGTGAGCTGGTGCAGACTTGATGGACCAAATGGCCTCCTTCTGCACTGTAAAGAGACTGCGATTCTGCGGTACTGAATCTTTCCATGTGCATGTCACTCTTTTAATAACTACCATTTGCAGATTCAACAAGTTAATTAACTATTGCAAAAACTGTTCTGTTTTGTAATTTCCATTGTTAAAGACTGCTATCTGCTCGGTAACAAACTAAATTATATCCTTGGAAAACTGTAGTAGATTTGTGAAGCAAGATCTACCACCATGTTGACTATTTCTAATCATGCATGTACCCATAATTTTTTAAAAATTACTTTTCTTCTCCTCACATAAAACCTTAGCCATAGCCAACTTGTGATTAATCTAGAACATACATTTTTGAACTTAGACTTATGGATCTAGGAGGTTCATTGGGTTTCCATCCAAACCTCTCGGGCCAGACTCAAAGGAACTGCCAGAGAAGTTTAACAAATGCTGGGCCCAGAGAAAACTTTTGACCGTAAAGTAAAGTTTCTTTAGCTATATAAAAATATCTGTCCAATTGTTTCAGCGCTGCCTCATGGATCTGGGATTCAGGAAGCTTCACCCATATTTCTGAATTTTCTTTGGCCGCTATCTAAATAATGAAGGAGCCTACACCAGCAGACCAAGTTCCTCCTTGGGAGCGTGATTGAAGTAACAGACAGTGTGCTAATATTTTTCAGGAACTTCACCCTTTCACCCATACATAGAACTTTTGAAATCTATACTAATACAGAATTGCTGCTATTTAATGTGCTTGCATAATTCAAGAAAATGAAATGTGATTATGCATCAGTCAAAAATATAATCCAGCAAGTTGGAAACTATACAGCTTTAGAGATCGAGAAATATCCTGGGATTTAACCTGTGTCCATTGTTGTATTAGGTTCTATTTTATATCAGCTCTGTAGTTAAACGCTTAGAATCAAAAGGTTACAGGATCTGTAGCATGATCAGAGCAGCTTGCTTTCCAGGCTGGGTTACACATTTAAAAAAATGTAGACATTGATTTATCCGTAATCAGTCATAAAACATTCAACGCCTTGCAAACCCTAAACACCAGCCTGTTAGTCTTGGGACCATGGATATCAGAAACAAAGCCTTGTGATCTTGAACACCTTGAGAGATTCTGGTACAATTTTTGTACCCAGAATATGTGTTGAAAGGTTATGGAATGCAGGATGAGTACAGCTAGTGGGATGAGATTGTAACCATAAATTTAATGAAATTAGATGGAGGAAGCGAGACAAAAAGAGAGAGAAAGGGACCAAGTTAAACTTGCTGTTAGGTCCGTTCTTGCGCAGCAGCATCTTATGTGATCTTGGTGTTGGTTTGATCCTAAATAAACCTGCAAGCATTTGACTCCATGTTTAAAACTCATTCTTGGGGAAGGATAGAATCTCTGCCTATAATATTACAAAAACTCCATTTCCAACAACACAATTAAGTGGCGTATTTCACCCTTGCTCCATGCAAAAGGGAAGAGAATCAAACTTTATTTTTTAAAAAATAAAGGTCCTTACCATAGCTATAAGGAATAAAAAAGGTTTCAATTTTCTGCATTGAAAATTTTGATGAACATTTTACTAACTTGACTGGTGATGTTAACTTGACACCCATTTAAATCCTTACAATTAAATTGGAGTGAAAGATGGACTGAAAATATGAGCTGAGCAGAGAAAGTAGGTTCAACTCACTGACGATCACCAGCCCTGATAGTTCAGTTCGCAAGGTGTTTCCTGCACTTGATGTTCTGTCTCAGGCTCTCAAGGATAAATTTCACACTCACCCTTGTCTTGAACAGAAAGCTTAAACCAGAAGACAAGTTTGTTTATTGTCTCCAATCTTCATTGCCTTCACTCCAGCAAAAAGGGTTGGGAGACTCCAGTCAATAGAAGGTGTTAGTGCTCCCAGGAAGAATACTGAGGCCTTCAGGAAAATACAAACAAATCTCTGTTCAGAGTCAAGCCCGAAGCTGATGCAGTCGTCTCCTGGTACATCTATGGCTGGGCTTCAAAGGCTTGGTTGCAGTGAAAGGAGCATTGTGATTTCAAACAACTGAGTGCAGCACTGGGACATCAATCAAATCCTGAGTTCCTGACACTGCACCGAATGGTGCATTACTCTACAGGAAAGGACCAATCACTGTTACACCTTATTTCTGATATGCAATCATAATTCTGTTGAGATTTCTAATATGCTTCATGTTGTCGCAGACAGATTTTATTAGTCACATACAAAGGATAATCCAGCTTCCTCCAGAAGGTAGAATGCATCCCATACAGTGTTAAACAAACTTTTTAAAAAATTTAATGTACCCAATTTCTTTTTTTCAATTAAGGGGCAATTTGGCACGGCTAATCCACCTACCCTGCATATCTTTGGGTTGTGGGGACGAGAATCATGCAGAGACTGGGAGACTGTGCAAACTCCGCAGGGACAGTGACCCACGGCCAGAATCTAACCTGGGTCCTTGGCGTCGTGAGGCAGCAGTGCTAAGCACTGCGCCACTGTGCCGCCCTTGTTAAACAAATTCTTAGAAATTTACCAACCTCCCCATTTCTTTTTTAAGTGTTTTTTTTTTTACAATTAAGGGGCAATTTTAGCGTTTCCAGTCCACCAACCTACACATCTTTGGGTTGTGGGGTAAAACCTATGCAGACAAGGGGAGAATTTGCAAACATCACGCGGACAGTGACCCAGGGCCGGGATTGAATCTGGGTCCTCAGTGCTGTGAGGCAGCAGTGCTAACCACTGTGCCACCCCCAACCTTCCCATTTCATATCCCTGTCAATCAGTTGATTGCTGTAGAAGGGACTTTAGTTGGCAGATTAGCTGCCTTGGAAATAGGCACTTGGCAAACCATGATGGATATTTTGCCTTATTTTTTAGTCAAGAGGTTCTGTATGAAACAGTCAGAAGGTCATACAATGTAAACAAGCATATAGCTGCACATTGTTTTGCTGACAGCAGACAATTATTATTTTTCTTAGGCGAGGAATTCAAGGCCTGCTCGTTTTTTCTGTCTTTCTGCTTATCTAAAGAATGCATTTTGTCCAAGATATGGCTTACTGTAACATATAAATTGCTTGCCTTACCTCAGTAGAGTGGGGACATTTGGAATGACTTTGGTCTATCAAATCCCCCCACGAACCTTGTGTTAAATAAAGGACTATCATGAAAACTCGAAGTGCTGACTATTATTTTCTCCAACAATTGGCGTAGTTGTTGCAGTTTCCCTACTTTAATGGGAAGTGAACCCCGAAAACGAATCTCGATACAGGACTCTCTCAGCTGAAAGGGAGAGAGCCATAGCGCGAACCCAGCTGAAAGGGGGATCTGCTGCTCGGCAGCCTTAATTACTGGCCAGTGACTCATGCTAGGAGAGTTATCTTAATTAATAAATTAATGATGGCTGCATGAGAAGAAAAAAGGTGCCTTAGAGACTAAAAAAAAAGATTTAGAGGTTCGTGAAAGGATAAACACCGGTGTGCGCTCCCTGTAGTGTTTGTAAATGATTTCCGCGGTCGTTGTTATTGTTAAGTATATGTTCTAAAGTATTTTGCAGAAGGAACGATGAGCAATAAACTCGACACCCCCTCACAGGTCATCCCGAAGCCTCAGTAAAGACATCCGGAGTGAGAAAGAAGGTGAACTCCTTGAAGAAGACAGATAAGGGAGTCAAAATGAGTAAGAAAATGAAAAGAAACAATCATAACGCAACAAAATGAGGTAGGAAAACCTATATGTCCCGCATAGGAATCTAATGAAGCTGACCCCCTCTCGGAAAAAAAACAGGGGAGTAAAAGTAAATAGAAGATTAAGGTAAAAGTGTAACTGGAACAGATGAGTTCCTGTAGAAAAAGGGAATTCAGATTTGTGTGTGAGATAAGGTTAACGATTAACTGTGAGATTTGTGAGCTGTGAGAATCTGTGTGTTTTGTTTAACCAATTAATTTTAGTCAAAGCATGAAGTGCTAAGTGGGTTGTATTTTTATCGGCTGTCATTGTGAGTCTGAGATTATGACTTAAATGATTTTTGTTGAGATTTCTCTAATGAACTGAAACATATGGAAATTAAAATCAGCTTAAAAGAAAGTGCCTTTACAAATAAAAGTAATTGAATATGAATAAGTTTTTAGATTACGTGAAAAGACGTTAATGGCATAATTCCAAGTTCTCCGCCCTTTAGTTTCTGCAGGAAACATTAACCATTTCAGCAGACAGTTGATGGTTTCTGAATTGACAAAGAAAAATATACATCTCAAAGAATAGCTAATGCCTATAAAATCAATCATTGGAAATTGACTTAAATGTGTGCTATTTATAGCCCCCTCCCAGGGGATGTTTTGCTGCTTCTAAAATACTCTTATGGTGCATCTTGGCCAGCTTTGAAGTATGGGATTGCAGTCCCACCCGGCATAAATGGGGGCTGGGTTCCCAATAATGATAATCATTTGAATGAAGGAAATGAGTCCCTCGAACACTGGTTAGCAAATAGAGTGAAAGAGGCTATCATGCAAGGGCCCAAGAAGCGTTTAACCCCCAGGAAGGCTGTACCCCACCTAGTGACATCTTCCCCTATTAGGCAGACAGACACTCTGCAATTCGGAGCGGTAATACATTGCATTGATAATGGAATGTTTATTGAACTGTCTCAAATACGAGCTCACCACCTGCAAATTTAATAACTTCTGAGCCTGCGCCCGATCGCACTGTGTCTGTGTTGTATGCTGGCAGCTAAACATTAACCCTCACAGTACCACTGTTAAAAAAAAAAAAATTTAAACTGCAGGAAGTCTTACAAAAGATTAATGACCCTTGGGCACAGCTATTAAAACACCTGATAGAGTCCAGACAAGAGAATATAGTGACCCATTGCACGGCTTGGTATGCTCGTGAGGATGAGCACGCATACAATTTACAAACACAAAGTCACTTAGGAAAGCAGACCTCATTGCATATCACTCCTTTTTATTTTTCGGTGTTGTGGGATTAGGAATGTTAGTACAGTTGACCCATAGTCAGAGGGAACTTTTTAGGATGGGTTTAACTTCAGAACCCCATTTAACATTGGCCGTAAGACATCCTGCTAAGGCAAAGCAAATAGGAGAAGTGATCAAAGAGGCCAAAGGAAGAAAGTAATACATGGGATTTATATTGAAATGGATGGACGAAATTGCCTGATGGAATTTTATAGCAAACAGGAGGGCAAAGTGACCTGGAAAGAGGAGCAATGGCCTGCTACATTTAAAAGACAACAACCTCCCCGAGAGAGCCAGCATTTACTCCCTTCAATCCTGGCCCAGGTACTGGCACATCTATGGGCCCAACATAAAATCATGTTGGAAAAGTACATTCTGCCCCAGTGCATAGGGTGTAGTTACATAAGAACGTTGCCCTGCCCTGCTAAAACTATACAGGTTGGCACCGGAAGCAGAAAAAGGGATAGAGGGAGTGATCAATACACTGTTACAGCAAGGAGTGCTGAAGAGAACACACAGCCCCTGTAACACCCCTATACTCCCCATTCCAAAGGTAGGAAGACCCAACGAGTGGTGGTTTGGACAAGGTCTCAGAACTATCAATTATCACTATTGCTCCATTGGTGCCGGACACAAATGTCATTTTGTCTTCTGTACCACCAACAACGGATACTTTCTCAGCCTTTTTCTCCATACCATTGCACCCAGAAAGTCAATATCTATTTGCCTTTACATATTGGAATTAACAGTATTAAAAGAGACTTGGACTAGAGAGATGGACGCAGTACTGCGCAAGGCTACCCTACAGGACGGCCTGCCAGCTGCTATGCACATTTTAGCTTGCTAAAGGTGAGTGAATCCTATGAGGAAATCCCACCTTGGCGAAGCTCTAAGCGTTAATGGGAACCATTCCAGTTTTCCCGCAGACGGGAGGACTTAGTTTCAAAACCGGAGATTTGCGGCCATTGTCTTTTAAAAATTTATTTCATGAGATGAGAGCATCGCTGACTGAGTGAGCAATTATTGCCCGACCCTAATTTCCCTTGAACTGAGTGATTTGCTCGGCCACTTCAGAGCCAACCGCATCGCTATGGATCTGGAGGCATATGTAAGCCAGATCAGGTACGGATGGTAAATTTCCTTCCCTACTTGTATCAAGTAGAACACCTTCTATTGAACTGATCAAATTTTATATAAAATGTCATTTTCTCCATTCTTAAAAAAAAATCATAATTTTAGTTTTGTGGATGCAATGTTATCCAGTTCCTCCTCTCTCCTCATCTTCTCTTGATCATTTCTTGTCCAGAAATCCACACACTGCTCCCTTGTACCTATTTCGCAAACTGCTGACCACCCAGCTTCCCGTCATGGCCCACAAGTTAGCTGATAGTAAACAGCTCCTTCTTCACAGGTACTATCGCCCCACCCACTTTAAATCTGCCATCATCATCATGCGTGTCCCCCCCACCCCCATCATAATATCCATGCTTGATATCACTGTCCTTGCAAACTACCACCCCCATCTCAAACCTGAAAATGTTACAAAAGCAAACTAATGCTGACGTTGGAAATCTGAAGTAAAAACATAAATGTTGGGAATATTCAGCAGGTCTGGCAGTGTTTGTGTGGAGTTTACACGTTCTCCGTGTCTAGGTGGGATCTTTACTAAGATGGCGCCGGAGCGAGGCGACTCTCTGCGGCTCTCACAAACAGATCAACTTTTTACTTAACTTATACTCGTTCTAATCTTTTAAAAATTAATTCTAAAACTAACATTGTTACTAACCTCTCTTATCTTCATCCGATGCCAGTGCTTTTGTAGTTACATTGTATCTGTTGTGTTGCCCTATTATGTATTTTCTTTTATTCCCTTTTCTTCTCATGTACTTAATGATCTGTTGAGCTACTCGCAGAAAAATACTTTTCACTGTACCTCGGTACACGTGACAATAAACAAATCCAATCCAATCCAATCCTCCCACAGTCCAAAGATGTGCGAGTTATGAGGATTGGCTATGCTAAATTTCCCCTCAGTGTCCAACGATTTGCAGGTTGGGTGGATTGGCCATGATCAATGTGTGGGGTTGCGGGGATGGGATGGGCCAAGGTAGAGCGGTCTTTCAGAGGGTCAGCGCAGTCAAGACGGGCTGAGTGCCTCCTTCTGCACTGTAGGGATTCTATAGATTCTAAAAAAGAGCAGTTAAAATTTCAGATTGATGGCCTTTTAACAGAACACCTTGTAAATATCTGTGCCGCTCTATTCTTTGTCCATCTTTCCCACAGTTTTATGTTTTGAACATCTTCAATCAGTTATTCAACCTGGCACAGCAATAAAATGGTCCAAAACAAATCCACAAATTGCATCCAACTTTTCTGCAGTCTTTAACAGTCAACCAGGAAAAATCATCCTTCAAAAGCTCTCCTCTGTTGCACAGCTGGGTGGGACTGCATTCATCTCTCCATTGTTATCTATCTCGTCATAGCCAAAGGATCTGTCGCATTAGTTTCACAACAAAAAATATATCCTTGGCCTCTATTTTTCATCCATATGCTGCACTGCCCCTCAGTGACATGCCACAGTTCCCGATATAGACTTCATCATCACCTCTCTCAATCCTACACTGCCCTGATTAGTCACCTGGCCTGTCCAACATAAAGGACTGGATGAGCAGAAATCTTTGGCCCTGCTTGTAATGTTCTTGTCGAATGGCCTGATTTATATTGTAGCGAAAGCTATAAACAATTTATTAACATTAAATGTGGGTCAAATATATACAAAACAATAGTTGAATAACAGTATTAACATGCACAAGCAACCTCTCTTCCTGCTCCCCAGTCAGTCAGAGGTCACCTGACTCTAACATTCACGAATGACATATACTAATGAGACTCCTAGTGGTCAGTCGGTGAATTACAACACAATCATGATGTCACTACATCTCCTTTCCTATGAAGGAATAAGTTAATACATTATCATCAGCATATTTACATGTGATAGCCTGTGAGACCACCCGTATTAATTTTTTTCTTTAAAATTTTAAAACTGGTTTAACAAATATATATATATATATATATATATACACGCACACACACACACACACACACACACACACATAACAGCAAGCACAGTATATACAAATAGTCCAAATCTACAAATTGAGTCAATCAGGTTTTCTTCTGACTCTGGTTGATCTTTTCAAAGTTTGACCTTGCTGCTCAGAACTTGTAGATTTAATGTTCCCCATAATATGCTCATGCTCAGGAACTGCTGAACTATCTGACACTGTAGCTGATGTTGACTCTGACATAGATTCATCATCCATCACGTTGTAAAAGTCTTCTCTGGTTTTCAAGAGAGCGCGAAGCTTTCTTCTTAAAACCAACCCATGCGCAATGATTTCTTCTTAAAACCAACCCTTCCACTGTCTGTACATTGTATGAACGAGGTGCTACTTCTTCAAGTACAATGGCTTTTCTCAACCAATTGCCTGAATCTATTCTCACAATGCCATCCCAATCAGAGGGGGTAATGTTCTAGACACTCTTAATCATAGATCTGCTTTTGTTATGCTTTAATGTTTTGCATTTCCTGCAGTACCACTGCATTCTCCTCCTTTTCCAAGTATGGAAGTGTGATACACAACCTTCTATTCATGAGTAACTCTGCTAGCGATCTACCATGTGATAATGGTGATGCTCTGTAACTCAATAGTGCGAGATATGGATCAGATTGGCTGTCCATTGCTTTCTGTAATGAAATCATTCATGCTGATTAAATTGGCTTGGGCACCAGTGCCTAACTTTAGTTGAACCACTGTATCGTTCACTTCAAGTGGTAGCAGCCATTTGTCCTCATCAACTGCATTTATTTTAAATGGAGCATCAGTTTGCATTTTTTAAAGTGCTGGAGAATTTTTTGATGTCTCCAAAAAATTATTCGTCTCTGTCATTATTCCAACAAACAATGATGTTTCATCACTGGAGACACTGTGCTGACTGATCTGTGGTTGACCTTAGATTAACAATTCTGAGCAAAGTGATTTTTTTCCTTTGCGTCTGGAACAAAACTTGGCCAAACGCTGGACACTGCCTTAATTTGTGCCTTTGACCACATCTTTTACACAGAAATACTTCGTCCTGATCTTTAGCCGTTTGTTGGTGTGCGAGGAGCTGCAGGAACTTTTCCACCTTTTTTTGGGGAAGTTTCCCGACTTTTGGAAAAAGGACAGCAGCCGGAGTGCTTTCCTCCAAGAAGATGGCGCCATTACTGAGCAACATTATCGAATGCGGTGCTGCTAGCTCGTGAGCCTGCCAAATCTTGGTTTGTTCCAAGGACAGTTCCCTCAGCAATCGTTCCCTCAAGTTTATTTTCACTCACACCAAACACAATCTGGTCCGTAATCATGGAAGATTCCACTGCAGAAAAGTTACAGGTTTTAGCTTTTAGCTTTAAATCAGTGATGAAATGATCTTTGGACTCTTCTGTCTTCTGTAAATATGATCTAAACAGCTAGTGCTCATAAATGTCATTCTTTCTGGGGGTGCAATGTGCATCAAATCTTTGAATTACTTTGTTTAAAATTTTTACTATCTTCATCGTTTGCAAATTTAAACGTATTAAACACAGCAATTGCTTTGGGCACTGCTGCTGTTAGGAACATCGCTACCTTATGCAAATCTGATTGGTCTCCTAAATTTACTGCAGTAAGAAACAGATTAAATTGTTTTTACTGCAGTAAGAAATAGATTAAATTGTTGTTTAAACACACGCTCATTGCTGTCCACATTACCATAAAATCGGAGATTCATTGGTGGCTTCAACGACTCCATGTAGTTAATTCTTTCAGTCGTCAAAAACTTCAAATCTCTGAGGATCTCGTGGCAGGCTCAGTGTTTAATACCATCCAGACCTGGTACCATGTAGTGTTCCTGTTGGATAGCCTGATTTATAGTACAAGAACATTTGTAGCAAAAGCTATAAACAATTTATTAACATTAACTATGGGTCAAATATATACAAAACAACAGATGAATAACAGTATTAACATCCACAAGCTACCTCTCTCCCAGCTTCCCAATCAGTCAGAGGTCACCTGACTCTAACATTCACTTGTATACTAATGAGATTCCTAGTGGTCAGTCGGTGAATTACAACACATCCATGATATCACTGCACCGCTATATACTCCATTACATGAGTCACTGACTCCATCCCGCTGTCTCTGGCTACTTCAGGAGGCAGAACCAGTCTGTCAGCAACTTTGGCATCCTAGTTGAAGCTCAGCCCACGCATCCAAACCCATACCGATTCCTTCCCCAAGACCATCGACTTCCAACTTCGACCTTGCCCTTCTTCACTCACTCCTGCCTGCTCCGAAACCCTGCTTCATGCCCGTTACCTTTACTCAATTATTCCAAAGGACTTTTGGCCTCAGGCGTTCCACACAGTAAACCTGCACACATTCAAAACCTCTGCTGCACATATCTGTAGTCCCATTCAGTCATCACCCCTCTTATGCTCGCTGACTCACATTAGCTTCTGGTCTAGCAAAACTTTCATCCTAGTTTTCAAACACCTCTATCACCTCACAGCTCCCTAACTTTGAAAACTCTTCAGCCCTACAACCCTCTAATTTCTCTGCTCCCCTCCAATTTTGGCCAATTACACATCCCCGATTTTAATTGTACCACCATTGGCAATGCTTTCAGCTCTTGAGTTTTCCCCAAAACCTATTTCCCCCTCAAAACCTACCCCTTTGACCAAGCTTCTGGTCACCTGTCCGACTATCCTACGTGACTCGGCATCATATTTTGTTTGACTTTGCTCCTGTGCTTTGCCTTGCAGATACTGACCGGATTAAAAGGTGCATTATGAATGCATGGTATTGTAAAATGCACATTTGTAGTTTCAATATCGTGCATTTTTATCATTTCTTTCTAATTCAAATAGGTACCTGTAAAATCTTTTTTACCAAAGATTTTATTGATCACTATTATATGTCAGTATTAATGCATCGGCAATCAGGCCTGAGTATCTACTGGACCATAATTACACTGTACCTTTATCTTGCCACAGTTTACTGGCCCTCACTCAACCCCCACTCCAGGGCCTGAGAACATCATGTAGGCTAACACTTCTTTGCAAAACTGAAAGAAAGCTGCATTGTCAGCGATACCGTACTCCAGATCAGATTTGCCTGTTCAGGTGAATGCAGGAGAATCCATAAAAAAACATTAATTCCTCAAACAGTGCCACTAAAACACTGGACTGGCTACTGGTGTTTCCTTACCTAACAATAGTGACTATACTTCAAAAGTAATTATTTGAGTGTGGAAGTGCTTTGGCATATTCAGAGTACGTTAAAGGTATTTAGATGCACACAAACAATTATTTATTTCTTTTAACATTCCTGTTATTGTTCCATTGCAGGAAACAGAATACACAGGCAATCTGTTTACATTTTAAAAGCCATCAGATTAGAGTTCAATCTTTTACAATTAAGAAAATGTTTCTAAACAATGGATGTATAAAAATTCCTCAAGAAAGCATAAAGTAAATGATCATTCGTGGACTATAAGCGTATATTGTGCGTTAACATTTCTTAAAATGCTGAGAATTTTACATGAGTACAACAGTTTCCATATCATACAAAAATAGCTCAATACATTAGAGTTGATATATTTGTATTCATGATAACAGATTTTGTCTGGAGATCCTGCATCTCAAACTTCACAGAGCAGCATCAGTGTCTGGTAATCAATAATTCATACAACCCCATTTAGACACTTTCTCAATAATGGAACAGCATTAAATCAAGTATTAACTTTTAAGAAACTACAAGCACAGTACATTATGTGCCCTTCACATTAATAAGTTACCTTTGCAAATTACCTTTGGCAAACTAAATCTTTCAATGTACACCTGAGTGGTTTAATGTCATTTACGCCAGCCGCACTATTAAATTGTACCACAATTCAGTTTACCAATGCGCAGTCAACCATTTGCGAATACATACTTCTTTTCATACTTATGAATGCCACCCATTGCACACTTACTCATAAAGACATAATGTCAGCTACTTCCATACTCCAGGATTTAACCAGGTGGGGCAAAATTGCTGGTCTGCTTTCTGCCAGCTGTGCAAAAATAAACCCTCACCCAAAAACGATCTGTCATTTTCATGAAAGGAAGCTTCTTTCTTTCAGGGGATATAAAGCAAGTCCATCTGTATTAGCATAGATGGTTCAAAGTAAGCTTCTGCAGTGTGAAACCGAAGCAGCCCACATTCCCATCGATTCTCATTGCTTTAGCTGTCAGAAAAATAAGTTCTACAATAATCTGTACTGTGCACTCAACATCTCTCTCAAACAACACTCCTTTTAAGTACAAAATAAAAGTAGCGATCAGTCAAAAACATTTATTGTTTCTATATTATAACGTGTTTGCACATTTTCTCTCTTTGTACTCTATTTCAGCTGCCTGCACTATAGTCAAGAATCATACGTTCAACATATCACATTGGGGTGTAGAAATGTTCTGGTGCTGCTTTTTGCAAAGGTGGGTCTCCATGTTATGTCTGTTGTGAGGAAACAGTAGCACTCATTATTTACCTTGGTTTGCCTTCTTTAGACCAGAAACCAAAACAAGGTGTTTACGAAGATCAGGTAACTAAAAGATTCCTAGCCCAAGCAGGTGGTTTACTGTGGTACGGCATTCTCCTGCTGTTTTCTGTATCACTAGACGCTGCAACCTCTACTGTTGCGTCTTGTAGGAGCCCCTCTTCCACACGGACTTCTTCATTGTATGGATTCTCTAGAAGCTTTAAAACTTGCCTAACCTAAAAAAAAAACAAGATACAGATCATTGGGTGATCTAAAGCCAGCTCACGGCAGAATTAACACAAAATTCAGTTCATTCCAGATATCTCTCCCTTTTTATTAGCAAATGCAAGTTTTCAACAGAAGTTTCTTTCGTGGTGTTGGCATTTAACAAACATTTCAGTTGGCCAATTGAATAGCTTCTATCAGTAAACTTATAAAGTGGACACCTGGTGCCGGTGTCTATGTATTTACATTGTGTGTTGCCCTATTATGTAGTTCCTTTTATTTTGTTTTCATGTACTAAATGATCGGGGGGGGGGGGGGGGGGGGGGGGGGGGGAAGGGGAAAGTGTGTTTATCATAAATTTAGAAAACCCAATTTTTTTTTTCCCACCCAATTAAGAGGTAATTTAGCATGGCCAATCCACCTAACCTGCACATCTTTGGGTTGTGGGGGTGAAACCCATGCAGACATGGGGGGAATATGCAAACTCCACATGGACAGTGACCCAGGGCCGGGATTCGAACCCGGGTCCTCAGCGCCGTAATCCCAGTGCTAACCACTTCGCCACCGTGCTGCCCTCTAAATGATCTGTTCACAGAAAAATACTTTTCACTGTACCTTGGTACACATGACAATAAACAAATACAATCTATCTCTTAGTACCATACTAAATCTTTAGGAACAATTTGACTTTGAGAACCCACAACGTTTGAATGTTCATTGTGACAGTTTGAGTAAGAAAGTTCAGAAGGATAACAACCACATAGCTTGCATTTTCATCTTCAAGGAGGGTACCGGAGTTGGGAAAATTCCCACCTCTGGAGAAAATGCTCGCAAAGGTGAGATTTTCTTTGGGGTGGGGGCTGTGTCTGTGTGTGGCGTTGGGTACGAACTGGAGTTGGGCCACCTACACCCAGGAAAGAGATTCTAGACAGCCCAAGAGGCTGCCAGGTGCTGAGACAGGCTGCTTAAAGGCTTGCCTCAGTGCTGTGAGACTTGGCTCCAGTTAAAATAGAAAGGTCCTTGGGCCTTCACCCCTCCTCATACTGCATGCATGACCCTATGGTCCCTCCTACCAATGCCAAGCTATGCGACTTCCATAATCACTGACCCCGTTACACACTGTATAGAACCAAGCATATAAAATGAGGCATGGTTGAGAGCCCAGAATCCATTATTCTTGTTGAAACAACTGCACCCAGCAAAAATATTGCTTAATTGACAGCACTAGTTCTCAGATCTGTGTGTCCATTTCACAATGTTTCTTTACACAAGATTATGTATTTTCAAGGGCTTGTGGTTTTAGTTATTAATGCTTTAAAAATATCTGGTGACTGACAGTTTTATTGACTTGTAATGAAATGCTTTGTCCTTAACATAATGGAAAGTTACGAATTGCTCTTTTTAAAAGCTATTTTTTGCACATCCTGCTGTCAGTGTTTGGTTAATTGGTTCTATACAGAGTATAATGGGTCAGTTCTCTACAGTGTATAATGGGTTAATGTGAATGGAAGTGCCATAGCTTGGCATGGACACATAAGCTCCATAGGAGCTTGGTGGAGACATATAGCCTGGCATAGGGAGCATGAGGGGCCACAGGTGGTGGGTGGAGGGGAGTGGCTTCTCATAAGGGGCACAAGGAGGACATCTTCAACTCACCTTTTAAAAGGACCCCTCAGAGATTCAAGAGTCCTCTTCGGGGTCGTGAACATAACTCCTTAAACATCTGGCCCGACTCCATGAAAATTGCAGAGAAGTAGGTCATGTTGAAATCTAATCATTGTTGTAACATAGCAAATAAATTATTGAAACTTATAAGGGATAAAGTGGCGTGGGAAATCTATGCCCTTCCGTGTTGCTCTGATGCACAGAAATGATCTTTTCTGCTCCTGCAGGCAAGAGATAATGAGGGTGGTGATGGGCGGGGGAGGGTAATGAAATAGAGGATAATTTAAACATATGTAATAATGAATAATTGGGGACCAATATCGCCTGGAGGTTGCTTGATTGTTTTCCGATGTCAGGGAAGAATTTCCTGAACTGCAATACTTCGCAAGATATCTTAAACATTTCATGTAATAGGTCTTCCTCCAACCTTCTAGTCTTACTTTTTCTTATCCATTGATGTATATGATTCTTCCTCAGCCATTCATTTGCAACAGTTTTTTTCGCCACATAATGCCTGACACCTATGTCAGACTGCTGTTCATAGACTACATCTCCACCTTCAACACCATCATGGGTTGGCTCGGTAGCATAGTGGTTAGCACAGTCACTTCACAGCTCCAGGGTCCCAGGTTCGATTCCGGCTTGGGTCACTGTCTGTGCGGAGTCTGCACATTCTCCCCGTGTCTGCGTGGGTTTCCTCCGGGTGCTCCGGTTTCCTCCCACAGTCCAAAGACGTGCAGGTTAGGTGGATTGGCCATGCTAAATTGCCCTTAGTGTCCAAAAAGGGTTAGGCGGGGTTACTGGATTATGAGGATAGGGTGGAGATAGGATGCTCTTTCCGAGGTCTGGTGCAGACTCGATGGGCCGAATGGCCTCCTTCTGCTCTGTAAATTCTATGGTTATATGATCCCGACAAGACTGATAACCAAACTCTGCAACCTTGGACTTGACACCTGCCTGTGCAGCTGAATCCTTGACTTTCTCACCAACAGACCGCAATCTGTCAGGATAGGTAACAGCACCTCCTCCACAATAGTCCTCAACACCGGGGCCCCGCAAGGATGTGTGCTCAGTCCTCTACTGTACTCCGTATACACACGACTGTGTGGCGAGATTCAACTCCAATTCAATGTATAAGTTTGCACATATGACTGTGGTGGGCCGTATCTCAAACAATGACGACTCAGACTACAGAAGGGAGCTAGATCGCTTGGTTGCATGGTGTACTGAAAACAACCTCTCTAAATGTTGGAAAACCAAGGAACATCGACTTCAGGAAGCGTAGTACAACTCCCCCACGCCATCCACAATCAATGGCTCTGAAGTGGAGATGGTCGATAGCTTTACATAGTTTACATTGAATACAGAGTGCCGAAGGAGGCCATTCGGCCCATCAAGTCTGCACCAACCCACTTAAGCCCTCACCTTCCCCCCTATCCCCATACCCAGTAACCCCTCCTAATCTTTTTTTGGTCACTAAGGGCAATTTATCATGGCCAATCCACCTAACCTGCACGTCTTTGGACTGTGGAGAAACCGGAGCACCGGAGGAAACCCACGCAGACACGGGGAGAACGTGCAGACTCCGCACAGACAGTGACCCAGCAGGGAATCAAAACCTGGGACCCTGGTGCTGTGAAGCCACAGTGCTAATCACTTGTGCTATCATGCTGCCCCTTAAGTTCCTGGGGATCACCATCACCAACAGTCTGTCCTGGTCCACTCACGTTGATGCAACAGCCAAGAAAGCCAACGTCTCTATCTCCTATGGAAGCTAAAGAAATTCAGCATGTCTGCATCGACTCTCACAAACTTCTACTGATGTGCCCTATAGAGCATCACAGCTTGGTATGGCAACTGCTCGGCCCAAGATCCGCAATAAACTGCAGAGTGTGGGTGAACTCAGCCCAACACATCACACGTGCTTGCCATCCTCCCATTGATTCTGTATACACCTCCCGCTGCCTCAAAAAGGCAGACAGCATTGTCAGAGACCCCCTCACACCCAGGCATTGCCCTCTTCCAGACTTTTCCATCAGACAGAAGATACAGAAGTCTGAAGACCCGCACATCCAGACATGGGAACAGCTTCTTCCCCACAGCTACTAGACTCAACGACTCTCCCTTGGACTGATCTGTTCCCTGTAAGAACACTATTTATGACACCCTATGCTGCACTTGTTTGGGCCTTGGTTCCGCACTGTAACCAATCACTACCTGTTGATGTACCATTTGTCAATGTACTCTGTCGATTATTCTTTTGTCTACTATGTACATACTGTGTACATTCCCTTGGCCGCAGAAAATACTTTTCACTGTACTTCGGTACATGTGACAATAAATATCAATCAATCAATCAATCAATTACTGAAATTTACCCACCTCTGAGAAGTCCCATTCTCTGCAGCGGTGATTGCATTCTGTGCAATGTAATTTCTTAGGATAAATTTTGGGTTGTTTGAATTCATCACCTTCACACGTTCAATGTTTACTTCAGAAATATCATCAACGTCTTCTGCTTCATTTCTCCAAACGAGACCTGAAACAAAACAAAAAAAAAACAAGTACATGACATCTCTTCAGGCATATCATCACATTGAAAGCCCAAAGCTGAACATTCCTAAATACAAGCTCAGTATCTTAACCTTCAAAGATTGTAGGAAGGACACTACCCAAAAAAAAGAGGACCATCTGTCACCAGTATAAGAGAATATGGAAGTTGAGTCTCAATAATGTTTGTAACATTTCAACAATATATACATTCAACAATGGCCTCTCCTACTGCACTGTAAATTCTATGATAATCTATGATAAACCACAGTTTTGGGGAACTTAACTGTGGAAAAAGTGTGCTACAATTCATTACAAAATTTAGGTTACTCCTCATTGTTGACCTCGAACAGGTTTTGGAACAGACCGACAAACAGCCCCAAGTATCCAGGAAGCCTTCCTCTGACCCCCGGATGGCGTACTTAATTTTCTCCAGGTGGAGAAATTCCGAAAGGTCAGCGAGCCAGTCTGCAGCTGTGGGTGGTGCTGCCGATCGCCAGCCGAGCAGGATTCTCCGGCGTGCGATTAGGGAAGCGAAAGCGAGGGCGTTGGCCCCTTCCCATTTGTAACCCTGTCTGCTCCGATACACCGAAGATTGCCACTATTGAGCATGGCTTCACCCTCACCCCCACAACCTTGGACATTGCCTCGGAGAAGGCTGTCCAGAACTCAGCAAGCTTGGGGCAAGCCCATAACACGTGGGTGTGGTTGGTCGGGCCCCTCTGGCACCGTTCACATTTGTCCTCCACCTCCGGGAAGAACTGCTCATTCGGGTCTGGTCAGGTGCGCTCTGTGCACCACTTTGAGCTGCATTAGGGCAGGAGGAGGTGGAGTTCACCCTGCTCAGTGCTTCGCTCCAGAGTCCCCATCCTACCTCTGTCCCCAGTTCGCCCTCCCATTTTTGTCTGATCACGTCCAGTGGAGTCAGGCTCTGTCCAGTAGCTGTCCTGTATATTTTCCCACATAAGCCCCCCCTTCTCGTTGCTTGTGCCTATCAGATCCTCTAGTAGTGTGCTTTCTGGGGCCCAGGGTACCCCACTGTCTCTTTGCGGAGGAAGTGTTTTATTTGGAGGTGTCTCATTTACTGTCCTTTTGCTAGCCTCCACTTCCTCGTCAGTTCGTCCAGTGTCGCCAGTCTGGGCCCTACGTAGAGTCCCCGGCCGTCAGTGTGCCCCCGTCCCGCCTCCATCTTTTGAAGGTGGTATCTAGCATGGCTGGGGGGAATCTGTGATCGCCGCAGATGGGGGCCATTTTAGTTATCCCGACGTGTTGTCTGAGCTGGGTCCATGTTCTCAACGTGGCCGCTACCACTGGGCTTGTTGTGTATCTTGTTGAGGAGGATGGGAGTGCTGCTGTGGCCAGGGCCCGGAGGGTCGTTCCTTTACAGGATGCCTCCTCCATTTGTACCCAATCTGTGTCAGGTTCTTGTACCCAGCCCCTCACTCTTTCTGCCGTGCTGCCCAGTGGTAGTATTGTAGGTTTGGTAAGGCCAAGCCCCCTTTGATTTTCTTCCTTGCAGTGTCTGTTTTGGATTCTCGGGTTCTTCACCCCACCCCCCCACACACACACCCACACCCCCCCACACCCCCCCCCCCCCCCACCCCCCCCCCCCCCCCCCCACCCCCACACCCCACCCCCACACCCCACACCCCCACACACACACCCCCACACACACACACACCCCCACACACACACCCCCACGACACACACCCCCCCCACACACACACACACCCCCACACACACACACACCCCCCCCCACACACCCCCCCACACACACCCCCCCCCACACACACACCCCCCACACACACACCCCCCCACACACACACCCCCCACACACACACACCCCCCCACACACACCCCCCCCACCACACCCCCCCCCCCCACACCCCCCCCCCACACACACCCCCCCACACACACACACCGCCCCCCCCACACACACCCCCCCCCCCACACACACACAACACCCCCCCCCCACACACACACACACACCCCCCACACACCACACACACACACCCACACACACCACACACACACCACACACACACCACACACACACACCACACACACACCACACACACACCACACACACACCACACACACACACACACACAATGACTAGACTGTTAGAATGGATCTAAACAGGAAGAGGAACCTTGGCAGTACGTTCATCTTGATCGTCTGCACTCTCCCCACCAGGGAGAGTGGGAGTGAGCCCCACCTTTGAAGGTCTCTTCTTACTTCCACCACCAGGCTGGTCAGGCTCCACTTGTGGATCTGTGTCCAGTCTCTGGCTATCTGGATCCCCAGGTAGCGGAATCTGTTCTGGGCTGTTTTGAACGGGAGCCCCTCCAGCTCTCTCCCTCCCCCATTTGGGTTCACTGGGAATGCCTCGCTTTTGCCCAGGTTAAGTTTGTAGCCCGAGAAGGTTCCAATCTCTTTCAGCATTTGCAGTATTGCCTTCAGTCCCTCCTGTGGCTTTGAGACATAGAGGAGCAGGTCATCTGCATAGAGTGAGACTCTGTGCTCTCTGTCTCCTCTCCGGATTCCCTTCCAGCTTTTCGCGTCCCGCAGGGCTATCGCCAGGGGTTCGATGGCTAGTGCCAACAAGAGTGGGGACAGGGGGCAGCCCTGTCTTGTTCCTCTCTGCAGCTGGAAGTATTTAGAGCTGGTGGTGTTAGTTCGAACGCTCGCTTTGGGAGCGTTGTACAGGAGCCTCACCCAGGCGGTGAACCCCGCTCCTAGCCCAAACCGTTCCAGTACCTCGAGGAGGTATTTCCATCGACTCTGTCGAAGGCCTTTTCTGCGTCCAGGGAGACGATCACATCTGGTGTTCTCTCCCCAGAAGGGGTCATTATTACGTTCAGCAGCCGCCTGATGTTCACTGTGAGCTGCCTACCCTTGACAAAGCCGGTTTTGGTCCTCTGCGACCACCTCTGGTACACAGCCCTCCAGCCTTTTGGCCAGGGCCTTTGCGAGTATTTTTGCATCCACGTTCAGCAGTGAAATGGGTCTGTATGATCCGCATTCCGTCAGGTCTTTATCTTTTTTGGGTATCAGTGAAATTGTGGCCTGCGCTAGCGTTGGGGCAGGGTGCCCCTTGCCAGTGAGTCCGCGAACATGTCCCTTAGGTGTGGGGCCAGGACTGGTGCAAATTTTTTGTAGAAGTCCGCCGGGAACCCATCGGGTCCCGGTGCCTTCCCCGCCTGCATGGAGCTGATGCTCTCCATGATTTCTCCCAGGTCTATTGGTGCTTCCAGCTCCGCCTGTCTGTCTTCCCCCACAACTGGTAGTTCCAGTCCGTCTAGGAACAGTTTCATCCCCGCGTCCCTGTTGGGGGGCTCGGAGGTGTACAGTCCCCGGTAGAAGGTCTCAAATGCCCGATTGACCTCCTTTGGTTCTGTTACCAGTCTGCCTCTGCTATCCTTTACCTGCACTATTTCCCTTATGGCTGCCTGCTTTCTCAGCTGGTGAGCCAATAGGCGACCAGCCTTGTCTCCGTGTTCGTAGAAGGTCCCCCGTGTCTGACGGAGTTGGTACACTGCTTTCCTAATGGATAGCAGGTTAAAGTCCATTTGCAGCTTTTTCCTCTCCGCCAGCAGCCCTACAGTCGGGGCCTCGGGAGTATTTTCTGTCGACTTCCAGGATGGAGTCCACCAGTTGTTGCCTGGCCACCCTCTCTTCCCTATCTCTGCTTGCCTTGTAGGCTATGATCTCTCCTCTAATCACGGCCTTCAGTGCCTCCCAGAACGTGGAGGGGGAGACCTCCCCGTTTTGGTTGTTACTCATGTAGTCGCCTATGGCCCGCGATGTTTTCTCACAGAAGGCTTTGTCGGTCAGGAGGTGCGTGTCCAGCCCACATGTGCGGCGCTGGGCATGGCCTGTCTCCAACCTCACATCCATATAGTGTGGACCGTGGTCAGAGATAACGATCGCAGAGTACTCCGTTCCCGTGGTCCCTGGAAGCACGGATTACTGTCTCCCTGGGTCCGTAACTGTCGGGGTTTCCGTAAACCTCGTCCTCTTACTAATTAATATTGCTACTCCCCTAGCCCTCGTCCCGTAGCATGAGTGGTATTCCTGTCCCACCTAGCCCTTCCTTACCAGCCGTCGGTCCTTCTCCCTCAGGTGCATCTCTTGTAGGTAGATTATGTCTGCTTTCAGGCTTCTTAGGTGGGTGAAGACTCTGGATCTTTTGACCGGGCCGTTGAGTCCCCTTACGTTCCAGGTAACAATCCTGGTGAGGGGTTTTTGACCCCCTGGTCCTGCGGGGTCACCCATACTTACCTGGTGGATGCGCCCCTGCCCTCCGGGGTTTCCCTTCGTTAGGGGGCCGTACAAAATGGCCACTGTCACCGCTCTCACCATGAGGTCGGGCCCCAGGGTTTCCTTTTGTCTAGGGGGCACCCACCATGGCCGCCAGCTGTGTGTACGCCACGTGGCTGCGCCCCTGCATTCCAGGGTCTCCCTTCGTCCTGAAGCCCTCCCGAGTGGCTGTCTGTGGCACCATCTTGGTTCCTCGCCCTGCTCCATGCCTGCCGAGGCCTGTGTTTGTGCTGCTTATCTACCTCACCCTTCCCTTTGCTTCTCTTTTTTTCTGCGCTCTCCCCCCGACACCTCCCCCCCTTAGTCCCTGTTCCTCTGTCCCCCCCCCTGTGTTCTTCCCCCCCTTCTTCCGCTGCCCCCCCTTCTCTTTGTGCCAGGCGCTCCCTCTCCCCTGAGAAGCGCACCACGGCCCTCCTTTCTTCCTGCCCTCCCGTGTCAGCCCTCCTCGCTAGCATGGTGGCCCCCCTCCCAGCACTTGCCCTGCTCTGGTCCTGTTTTACCTTCCTTTTGCTAGCCCTTGTCTCACCCTCCTGTCCGCCTTTTTCACTCTCATTCACCTTGCTTCGCTCCCCCACCATTGCATTGAGAGGTGGAACGAGCCCGGGAGCGAGTCAGCACAGTCCCGCACAGTGCACCAAACACGTGTGTACAGTTTGTGATCGTATTGTCTCTGTTTGCGGTCTGCCCTCCGCTCTTTGTTCCGATTCTTCCTTTCTTTTCCATCCCCGTCGCTTTCATGATGGTCGTTGTGGCTGTCCGTCCCCCAGTTTGTTCCCTCTAACGACTCCTCCGCTGCCGCTGGGGTGTAAAAAACAGCTCCTTCCCCTCGAATGTTACCCAGAGTTTGGCCGGGAATAACATCCCAAATTTCACATTACTTTTGTAGAGTGCTGATTTGGCCCTGTTGAATTCAGCCCTTCTTTTGGCCAGGTCCACCTCAATGTCCTGATAAACCCTTATGGTCTTCCCTTCCCACGTGCTCGCTTTCGTCTGCTGGGCCCACTTTAGGATTTTTTTCCCTGTCTTGGAACCTGTGCAGCTTCACGATAATCGCTCTGGGCTGCTCCCCGGCTTTGGGCCTGGGTCGGAGCGACCTGTGCGCCCTGTCGATTTCTTGGGGGGGGGGGGGGTTGGAAACTTCCCACTAGCTTGCCCAGCATTTGGGTGACGGAGCCTGTTGGATCTCTGCCCTCCATTCCCTCTGGCAGACCCACTATTTTAACATTCTGCCTTCTGGACCTATTTTCCTGGTCCTCCAATTTCCCTCTTAGGCTCCCCTGGGTCGTTACCAGCCTTTTCACCTTGGTTTCCTGAGTTACCACCCTGTCGCTCTGGTCCGAGGCGGCCCTCTCCAACTCCTGAATAGTTTTCCCCTGCACCTCCACCTTCCTTTCCAGGCCGTTGATGGTTCACTGCATTTTTTCTGTTGTCTCCGCCAGCATCTCCTTCATCATTGTGTGGAGCTCCGTCCTGAGTGCCTCCCTCATGGTGTTTGTCTCCGTTTTTATATCCTCCTTTATGGCGTTTATTTCCGTTTTCAGCACGCTTCTCCATTCCCCCCCCTGTGCGGGGGGGGGGTGGTCGCCGCGTCCTGTTCCGCTGCTCGGCTCGCCAGCTTTTCTGCTTCCTGATTCGCCTGAACCTCCGCCTCGTCCCGTGGGGTCGTCTGCCTGCGCGGCCGCAGCTCCTGCTTTTTTCCTTCGCCTTCGCTGCTGTTCCTTCTTTCATCTCGCCGTCCCCCCAATTTATTATTTGGAGGGATATTTCTGTCTGTGCCTTTCTCTTTTTTTCCTGGGTTTTGGTGCGAAAAATATATTCTTTTTTTTTGTTCCCCCCAAAGAAAAGAAAAACCCCAAAGGTTTTTTAAAAAAAAAAAATCCTTTTAAAAACGATTCCTTTTTTATAAAAAGGGTTTTTTTGGGGGGAAATTTTTTTTTCCCTTTAAAAAAGTTTTTCTTTTTTTTTAAATTTGCAGGTGAGGAACAAGGAAGGTTGAATTTAAAAATTCTTATTTTGTTCTTGTGATCCTCGCCGTGTTCAGACTTTCAAGCCGTTTCTGAGCGATCCCCACCTAAAATTGATTTTTGGCCCTGTGAAAGTGTACAAACTCAGCAATAGCATGATGGGAAAAATAGCCAACTTATGTAACCAAGTGTAAGACAGCTGTGTCAGCTAGTGCCAAGACCAGACCCTGACAAACTAGACAAAGCTAAGAATCCACATAATTGTATCATACAAGGCCAGAAGAGGGAAGATAGTGCCTGACCTTGTTAAAACCTGATAACAAAGCCACGATCTAGGAATGTCCTAATAACACAACTTCCTCATGACCTAGGTCCATTTGCGTCAAGGCATCATGAGGGCAGAGGTGAAAAACAAAATAGGACCACGTCTTATTTCCTCTCAAAACAAACTACTGCAAATAAGCCGAGTCAGGGTCTTTCCATGACAACATGTTTGATCAGAAGTTATGACTGTATTGACATTTTTGAACAAGGTCTGTTTTTGTAAAATGATACAGCTTGTGTATAAATATTGAACGTTTTCTCCATGTCTTTGCGAGCTTGAGAAAGAATGAGCAGGTTTACCTTAACAGCTCTCTCTCTCTCTAACCTGTAGCCATCTGCATGTAGACTTTGGTCAATAAAGACAAAGTTATTTATTTCGAAACAGAGTTGTAAAGTTGTTTTCTTCACAGTCTTGGAGTAGGAAAAATTTTAAAAGACGACAGTGGCACTGCGAACCCTCACCAATACCCTGAGTGGCTTCTGTGGGGGACCGAACAAGTGATCGAGCACGAACCCGGAGAGCGGAGACGGACGGCGCAACAAGGTAAGCTTTAACCTTGGTCTCTCTCTCTCTCTCGGATCGGTGCTGTGACCCCTCGTCCCTGACGGATAACGCTGACAGGTGACGGTGTTCGAATCTAAATTTGACTGTGAGTAATGTTCTTAGGGTCTGGGACCCGGTTGTCGTTCAAAGCCTAAGGTCAGGAACCACCTGCTCTTGTTTTTTTTTTCAGGACAGGGATACACAGGCTTGGCTAGGTCAGGGACCAGATTTGGATTTTTGACTTTTAAATTTACAAGGCAGTTTTTCCCCATTTTTTTTCTCTCCTCTTTCTCTTTTAATTTTTTTTCCACTCCTTAAAAATCATGGGCCAGAGCCTGGACAAAACGGAGGACAATTCTCCCTTGCTTTTTATGTGCACCATGTTCCCTGATAAGGAACGGAATTTACGCCTCTTGTCTTCAGCTTTAAATAAGAAATTCGGATCTGAAATTTGGCCACTAGGAGGTACCTGGAATTTAGAAAACTGCACCGCGGCAGAGACAGCCATTTGGTCTCCGAATGCCGGAGCCAAATGGAAGAAATTAATTACCAAATGGCAAAAAGAATCAGACAGACGACACAAACTGTCCTTGTTAATGAGTTGAAGGGTCAATGCACGTAGGAGAGGGATTGCTGATTATAAAGACCAAAGACTGGAAAACGTTGAAATTCGAATGTGAACTATGGGACAGGAAAGATCCTAAGAATCAAGGGGGAGATAATACTGCATCGGGTGTTAAGCAGGTCGGAATAGTCCCATCAGATTAAAAATCAGGAGGATCCTCCCACTACCTCTGGCATGCCGTTGTTTCCCTATTTGATTGATACAGAGGAGGAGGAGGAGGAATTAAATCCCACGATGCCCCCATGGCCACCTCTTCCCAGCTCCACGGTGCGGCAGCCCCGTTCTCACCCTCCCCCTTGTAACAATCTTGCTGCCGATAATCTCCCTGCTCCTATTACTCCCATTGCAACACGCACTCGCTCAAAAGCACCAACCACCTTCCTCGATCAGCCCGTTACCTCTGTTAATCAGGCTTTCCAAGAATTAACTATCAGTACAGCACCGGTAGAGGAGCCTTTTCCACCACCGCCTCCCCCTGCAAATTTTCCAATCCGACGTCTCGTTAACTTTCGAGCGACTGATGACGACGACCAATTTATTGAGACATGGCAGGCTTTTAAACCTCAGGAGCTCTGTTTGATCATGGCTCACTGTCCGTCACATAAAACGGACCCAGAGGGCTTTACTGAATACCTGAGGAGAACTGCGACTGTGTGTGGTGCTACCCCTAGGGATCAGTATTCCCTTATTTTTTCATCCCTTCCCCCAGATTTAGGTGAGAAATGGAAACGAGAATTAGGGGATCATGGAACCACATGGGATGCATTTAAAACCAACAATCCATCAGATGAGACTCAACTCGCCTTAATGTTCCCAGCACTTAAGCGTGCTCTCCGTAAACCTGTAGATATCTCCAAAATTCTTGATTGTACACCCACTCCTAAGGAGGAGGGTCCTGAATTTTTTGACCGCTTTTGTGGAATTTACACTCTTTATTCCGGTGATGAGACTTTTAATGCGGGCTTGAAATCTCCCCAGTTCAATGCGCTGCTTATGCAGATCGTGCCTGACCGCATAGCAACCAGTATTAAAACTAATAATATGGATTGGTCTGATAGCTCCAAATCCCACATGCGACGTGCTATCTCCTGAGGTTTGTATCATACAATTATGTGGATTCTTAGCTTTGTCTAGTTTGTCAGGGTCTGGTCTTGGCACTAGCTGACACAGCTGTCTTACACTTGGTTACATAAGTTGGCTATTTTTCCCATCATGCTATTGCTGAGTTTGTACACTTTCACAGCCCCCAAGATTTTCTCCCTTCCTGAATGCTGACTGTAGCTGGTGTTCAATTTCATGGGTGCTGATAGACCTGGGTACTTAGCCCAAGTCATCTTTTTATCCATGTCTGATCCAAGACAGCGATTGTCAACCAACAGTTTTAGACTATTCAATCCTGTTCTCATCCAATGTCTGAACATCTTACTGCCAGGAGTTTAGCTAGAAAGCAGAAGCAGGGAACCAAGTTGATTCTCTCCCCCTGCAATGATTGAGCCGTGCACCACGGGACTAGCTGCAACAGTCTACCAACGCCTCCAGTGAACACATACAGAGACAGGAAGCAATATTCTGCTCTGTCTGGCTCCATGCTATTCTGGGAGGCATCTTCAACTAACAGACACCTGGGGAAATCTAGAAGTTATTCATAATTGAATTGTAGCATACTGTTTTCTATAAAGTTGCAGTTTCGAACCTGTACTTTTGTAGCCAGTCTGTCCATGCTTTCTTCTGTTTGCTTAGCAGCATCTCAGTTGTCATCTCCTGCAACTCGGAGAAGTGCTCTATGCGAGCCAACTCCTTAGTAATTCCTTCTTTGTTGCCAAGCAGATCAAAGAGCTGTGGATTGGAGTGGGACAGTGCCAGTAACATGGACAGCTGCCTGTGTAGGATCACCAGAACACAAGGTCAGAATCGGAATTAAAAAGTCTAATTCATAATCATACAGATGTTACAAAATATAAATAAATAATATTCAAGTTACTCGGGAGTACAAGCTGAGTAACGGAGGCATAAGGGACATGTCCCAGTCAGCATGATAACTGTAGCACAAGCAGAATTATCCAGATATTTTCAGGAATCCGAAGGTACAGCAGGCCTTCACTGAACCGCTTACTTTAACAAAGCAATAAATATATTATCTACCTTTTTAAAAGAAAATTTGTAATAAGTTTAGAGTACCCAATTCATTTTTTCCAATTAAGGGGCAATTTAGCGTGGCCAATCCACCTACCCTGCACATTTTTGCGTTGCAGGGGCGAAACTCACGCAAACACAGGGCGAATGTGTAAACTCCACACGGACAGTGACCCAGAGCCGGGATCGAACCTGGGACCTCGGTGCCGTGAGGCAGCAGTGCTAACCACTGCGCCACCGTGCTGCCTATTGTCTACCATTTTAAAAAAATATATATATTTTATTCAAGATTTTTTGGCCAAACATAACAGTACATAGTTTTTCTTTTAAACAACAATAAAGCAATATAAATAACAGTGGCCAGTTTTAAACAAGTAAATAAATAATACATAAACAAAAACAAGACTAAATGGCAACTGCCTTGTCAAAAATAGTTACTCTCCACAGATACAATCCAACAGTCCAATGTACATTACCTATAACAAATGTCTATACATATACAATGACATCCCTAAGAGCCCGCCTGGATCCTCCCCGCCCCCCCCCCCCCCCACCCCCCTGGGTTGCCGCTGTTGTCTTTCTTTCTTTTCATTCCCTCTATCGTTCTGTGAGGTAGTTGACGAACGGTTGCCACCGCCTGGTGAACCCTTGAGCCGAACCCCTTAATACGAACTTGATCCGTTCTAACTTTATAAACCCTGCCATGTCGTTTATCCAGGTCTCCACGCCCGGGGGTTTGGCTTCCTTCCACATAAGCAATATCCTGCGCCGGGCTACTAGGGACGCAAAGGCCAAAACATCAGCCTCTCTCGCCTCCTGCACTCCCGGCTCTTCTGCAACCCCGAATATAGCCAACCCCCAGCTTGGCTCGACCCGGACCCCCACCACCTTCGAAAGCACCTTCGCCACCCCCACCCAGAACCCCTGTAATGCCGGACATGACCAGAACATGTGGGTGTGATTCGCTGGGCTTCTCGAGCATCTCCCACACCTATCCTCTACCCCGAAAAATTTACTGAGCCGTGCTCCAGTCATATGCGCCCTGTGTAGAAGCTTGAATTGTATCAGGCTTAGCCTGGCACACGAGGACGACGTGTTTACCCTACGTAGGGCATCAGCCCACAGCCCCTCCTCAATCTCCTCCCCCAGCTCTTCTTCCCATTTCCCTTTCAGCTCATCTACCATGAACTCCCCCTCGTCCCTCATTTCCCTGTATATGTCCGACACCCTACCATCCCCCACCCATGTCTCTGAGATCACTCTATCCTGCACCTCCTGCGTCGGGAGCTGCGGGAATTCCCTCACCTGTTGCCTCGCAAAAGCCCTCAGTTGCATATACCGAAATGCATTCCCTTGAGGCAACCCATATTTTTCCGTCAGCGCTCCCAGACTCACAAACGTCCTATCTAGAACAGATCTCTCAATTGTACTACCCCAGCTCTTTGCCATGCTCCAAATCCCCCATCCATTCTCCCCGGAACACACCTATGGTTATTTCTTATCGGGGACTGCACCGAGGCTCCCGTCCTTCCCCCATGCCGTCTCCACTGCCCCCAAATTTTTAATGTTGCCACCACCACCGGGCTTGTAGTGTATTTCTTCGGTGAGAACGGAAACGGTGCCGTCACCATTGCTTGTAAGCTGGTCCCCTTGCAGGACGCCCTCTCCAATCTCTTCCACGCCGCTCCCTCCCCTTCTCCCATCCACTTACACACCATTGAAATATTGGCGGCCCAGTAATAATCATTTAGGCTCGGTAGTGCCAACCCCCCCCCTATCCCTACTACGCTGCAAGAACCTCCTCCTCACTCTCGGGGTCTTCCCGGCCCACACAAAACTCATAATGCTTTTCTCAATTCTCTTAAAAAAAGCCTTCGTGACCATCACCGGGAGGCACTGAAGCACAAAGAGGAATCTCGGGAGAACCACCATTTTAACCGCCTGCACCCTACCCGCCAGTGACAGGGACACCATGTCCCATCTCTTGAAATCCTCCTCCATCTGTTCCACCAATCGTGTTAAATTAAGCCGGTGCAAGGTTCCCCAATTCTTGGCTATCTGAATCCCCAAGTATCGGAAGTCTCTTGTTACCTTCCTCAGCGGTAAATCCTCTATTTCCCTGCTCTGCTCCCCCGGATGCACCACAAACAACTCACTTTTCCCCATGTTCAATTTATACCCCGAAAAATCCCCAAACTCCCCAAGTATCCGCATTATCTCTGGCATCCCCTCCACCGGGTCCGCCACATACAACAATAAATCATTCGCATCCAGAGATACCCGGTGTTCTTCTCCTCTCCTAAACACTCCCCTCCACTTCCTGGAACCCCTCAGTGCCATGGCCAGGGGCTCAATCACCAGTGCAGACAATAACGGAGACAGGGGACATCCCTGCCTCGTCCCTCTGTAAAGCCGGAAATAATCAGACCCCCGTCCATTCGTAACCACACTCGCCATCGGTGCCCTATACAGCAGCTGTACCCATCCGATATATCCATCTCCAAAGCCAAATCTCCTCAGCACCTCCCACAGATAATCCCACTCCACTCTATCAAATGCTTTCTCGGCATCCATCGCCACCACTATCTCCGCTTCCCCCTCTGGCGGGGGCATCATCATTACCCCTAGCAACCTCCGTATGTTCGTGTTCAGCTGTCTCCCCTTCACAAACCCAGTCTGGTCCTCATGTACCACCCCCGGGACACAGTCCTCTATCCTCGTCGCCATTACCTTGGCCAGAATCTTAGCATCCACATTTAAAAGAGAAATGGGCCTATAGGACCCGCATTGCAGCGGGTCTTTTTCCTTCTTTAGGAGGAGCGATATCTTTGCCTCTGACATAGTCGGGGGCAACTGCCCCCTTTCCCAAGCCTCATTAAAGGTTCTCGTCAGAAGCGGGGCCAGCAAGTCCATATACTTCCTATAAAATTCCACCGGGAATCCGTCTGGTCCCGGGACCTTCCCCGCCTGCATGCTCCCAATCCCTTTCATTACCTCCTCCATCTCAATCTGTGCTCCCAGTCCCGCCCTCTCCTGCTCCTCCACCTTAGGGAATTCCAGCTGATCCAGAAAGCACATCATTCTCTCCTTCCCTTCCGGGGGCTGAACTTTATATAATCTTTCGTAGAATACCTTGAACACCCCATTCACTCTCTCCGCTCTCCGCTCCATCTCTCCCTCCTCGTCTCTCACCCCCCCTATCTCCCTCGCTGCTCCCCTCTTCCTCAGTTGGTGGGCCAGCAACCGGCTCGCCTTCTCCCCATATTCATACTGTACACCTTGTGCCTTCCTCCATTGTGCCTCTGCATTACCCGTAGTCAACAGGTCAAATTCTACATGTAGCCTTTGCCTTTCCCTGTACAGTCCCTCCTGCGGTGCCTCCGCATATTGTCTGTCCACCCTCAAAAGTTCTTTCAGCAACCACTCCCTTTCCCTACCCTCCTGCTTTCCTTTATGTGCCCTAATAGATATCAGCTCCCCTCTAACCACTGCCTTCAACGCCTCCCAGACCACTCCCACCTGAACCTCCCCACTGTCATTAAGCTCCAAATACCTTTCAATACACCCCTTCACCCTTAAACATACCCCCTCATCTGCCAATAGTCCCATGTCCATTCTCCAGGGCGGGTGCTGTTCTTTTTCCTCCCCTATCTCCAGGTCCACCCAATGTGGAGCATGGTCCGAGATAGCTATTGCCGTGTACTCCGTCCCTGTCACCTTCGGGATCAGCGCCCTTCCCAATACAAAACAGTCTATCCGTGAATATACTTTATGGACATAGGAGAAAAACGAGAACTCCTTACTCCTCGGCCTGCTAAAACTCCAGGGGTCTACTCCTCCCATCTGCTCCATAAAATCCTTGAGCACGCTAGCTGCAGCCGGCCTCCTCCCGGTCCTGGACCTCGATCTGTCCAGCCCTGGGTCCAGCACCGTATTAAAGTCTCTCCCCATTACCAACTTTCCCGCCTCTAGGTCCAGGATACGTCCCAACATTCGCCTCATAAAATTGGCATCATCCCAGTTCGGGGCATATACGTTCACTAGAACCACCGCCTCCCCTTGCAATCTGCCACTCACCATCACGTATCTACCCCCGCTATCCGCCACTATGGTCTTTGCCTCAAACAGTACCCGTTTCCCCAGTAATATAGCCACCCCCCTGTTATTTGCGTCTAACCCCGAATGAAACACCTTCCCCACCCATCCTTTGCGTAGTCTGACCTGGTCTATCAGTTTCAAATGCGTCTCCTGCAACATAACCACACCTGCCTTTAATTTCTTTAGGTGTGCGAGTACCCGTGCCCTTTTAATCGGCCCGTTCAGCCCTCTCACGTTCCACGTGATCAGCCGGGTTGGGGGGCTCTTTACCCCCCTCCCTTGTCGACTAGCCATCCCCTTTTTTAATCCAGCTCCTCACCCGGTTCCCACGTAGCCGTATCTCCCCCCGACGGCGCCCTCCCGCCTCGACTACCCACCCCTTACCAGCTCCCCCTTCTCCCCAGCAGCAGCAACCCAGTTAATCCCTCCCCCCCCCGCTAGATCCTCTTCTAGCATAATTGCACCCCCCATGTTGCTCCCAGAAGTCAGCAAACTCTGGCTGACCTCGGCTTCCCCCCGTGACCTCGGCCCCCACTGTGCGAGGTCCCCTCCTTCCTGCTTCCCTGTTCCCGCCATGATTACCATAGCGCGGGAACAAAGCCCGCGTTTCCCACTTGGCCCCACCCCTAATTGTCGGCGCCCACAATTCCTCATCCTTCCCCCCCCTCCCCCACGACATGGGGAAGAGAGAAAAGTTACAGGGTCGCAAGATTAACAACTTGAGAGATCATCCCTTCCCCCTTTTTCCCCCCCTTCACCCCACGTAATCACACCACCACTTTGTCCCAAACGTTCTTTTTCTGGCCCGCCTATTCCAGCTGCTCCTCCACAATAAATGTCCACGCCTCTTCTGCCGTCTCAAAGTAGTGGTGCTTCCCTTAGTGTGTGACCCACAGTCTTGCCGGTTGCAGCATTCCAAATTTGACCTTCCTTTTGTGAAGCACCGCCTTGGCCCGATTAAAACTCGCCCTCCTCGCCACCTCCGCACTCCAATCTTGATATACGCGGATCACCGCGTTCTCCCACCTACTGTTCAGAGTTTTCTTCGCCCATCTGAGGACCATCTCTCTGTCATTATATCGGAGAAATCTCACCACTATGGCTCGAGGTATTTCTCCAGCCCTCGGTCTTCGCGTCATAACTCGATAAGCTCCCTCCACCTCCAATGGGCCCGTCGGGGCCTCCGATCCCATTAACGAGTGAAGCATCATGCTCACATATGCCCCGACATCCGCCCCCTCCGCACCTTCGGGAAGACCAAGAATCCTTAAATTCTTCCTCCTCGCATTATTCTCCAACACCTCCAGCCTTTCCATACACCTTTTGTGTTGTGCCTCGTGCAGCTCTGTCTTCACCACCAGGCCCTGTATTTCGTCTTCATTATCAGCGGCCTTTGCCTTCACGACCCGAAGCTCCTGCTCCTGGGTCTTTTGTTCCTCCTTTAGCCCTTCAATCGCCTGTAATATTGGGGCCAGCAGCTCCTTCTTCATCTCCTTTTTAAGTTCTTCCACACAGCACCGCAGGAACTCTTGTTGGTCAGGGCCCCATACTAGACGGCCACCTTCCGATGCCATCTTGCTTTGTGCTTGCTTTCCTTGCCGCTGCTCTAGAGGATCCTCCGAAATCCGGCCACTTTCCTCTCCTTTTTCCATCTGTGTCCAGGGGGAATTCCCTTCTGGTTTACCGCACAGTGTTTTTAGCCGTTAAAATTGCCGTTGGGGCTCCTATTAAGAGCCCAAAAGTCCGTTCCACCGGGAGCTGCCGAAATGTGCGACTCAGCTGGTCATCGCCGCACCCGGAAGTCCTTGTCTACCATTTATGATGAGCTACAAAACTCCTTCTGCAAATATTTTAAAAATCTCAAAAGCCTTTCCCCACAAGTGAAATCATTTGTAATTTGCCATCTCTAATAAGGTTATTTCTGTGAGTAAATGACCCTCTGCCAGGAGCTACGTGCGACAAAATACAAGCTGCAATTTTTACTTCATATATTGAAGAATGTTTCTTATTCCCATAAGTATGAAGTCTCAAACCCAAGTAAATTGGCTAATCAATCAGACATCATATCTCATAATCATAATATCACTGATATCTAAACAAATAATATCCAACATCTCACTCATTAGCCTGAAATCTCAATACTAATAGTACAATACATAGTAATATCTTTTAAAATTATAACACTTTCCGAATGCCACAAGGTCACAAAATATTCCAACAGATAGAGTATGTTTCAATATTCAGAGATTGAATAATTATGGACAGAGATCAGCAGGCTATTGCAGATAGGAAACTGATAAATAGATACTCCGTGTAGGCCCTGTACTTCAATGTGTAAAAGTATTGAGAATATTTCAGTGTTGCAACTCATCATTCATTGTTACCTTTCACTACAGATCTGCAATTTACTCAGATTAGGAAAAAGTAGTTTGCAAGAAATAGCTTTTGTTCCTTTGTTTACATTTGACAAATGGGAGAATGATTTGCCACAAAACACATCGATCCCTCACTTAGCACTCCTGATGTGTTCCCGCAAAATGGTGTGTCAAAGATGCTTAAGGAAAATTACTTTACCATAAGAAAACAGGTAATAAGGGTGGATTACATTCCGACCTGTAATTTTTACAAAAAACTATTGGCTCTCTTGAACATAACTGGCTCAAAAATCATCTTACTAACTTGTAATAACTTATGGTCCAACTTACCTCCAGCTCACTGACTCCCTTGACTCTCAACCTCTCCCATTTGTTTCTTCTCTCCCTGATCTGTTCATCCTCTCGCTCTTCCCTCTGCAGCTCTCTCTCCTGAACCCGTGCTGTGACTGAGAGCTCAGGAAAGCAGTGGCGAGCGAGAGGCAGCGAGCCATAGGAGCTGTGAGTAGGTGGGAGGGAGTAGGGTGGGGTAGGTGGTCAAGAAAACAGATGGCCAGCTGGGAGGCTTGGGGATGCAGTGAGTCGGGTGGGTCGGGATGAGAGTACTTGCGAGTGGGACAGGGAGTACTTGCAAGTGCTCAGTAACCATACTAATTCAAAGATTATGGTAGCACTAAAAGGGAACGTCCCTAATTTACCAACCGCATTGGAATGAAAATGCACTACTTTACCTATTATTCAATTAACAATTATTAATAGGGCTGTAGAGGCTGGAGCGTTAAACATATTCAAGGCGGAGATAGACAGGTTTTTAATCAGTAAGGGAATCAAGGTTTAGGAGGATAATGTGGGAAATTAGAGTTGAAGAGTATCATATCAGATCATTCATGATCTCATTGAATGGCGGAGCAGACTTGATGGGCGGAATGATCTACTTCTGTTCCTACGCCTTATGATCTTATAGGAACTGCTGCACAACAACGTAATTAATTTGCAAACTACCTATGACAACACAGCTTATTAGATATAGCAGGCATGTGTAAAATGATGTATTATGTACCCTAGGTTTACATTCTTACCGTGGATCCATGGTTGGTTTGGAGGCCAGTTTTAGCTCTTCCAATGTTGCACATTGTTCGATCAGCTTTCCAAGAAATTCTTCCAGTGTAAAAAGAGTGGAAGCTCCGGGAATTGGAATTTCACTAAGCAAACGGAAGGTGTTCGTAAAATCTGCACCTGCACGAAGAAGACACAAGTTATTAAATACGTGCTTGCAATTTGGATTTATTTAATTCTCATTCACTGCACAGGTACTGCACGGTAGCATTGTGGATAGCACAATTGCTTCACAGCTCCAGGGTCCCAGGTTCGATTCCGGCTTGGGTCACTGTCTGTGCGGAGTCTGCACATCCTCCCCATGTGTGCGTGGGTTTCCTCCGGCTGCTCCGGTTTCCTCCCACAGTCCAAAGATGTGCAGGTTAGGTGGATTGGCCGTGATAAATTGCCCTTAGTGTCCAAAATTGCCCTTAGTGTTGTGTGGGGTTACTGGGTTATGGGGATAGGGTGGAGGTGTTGACCTTGGGTAGGGTGCTCTTTCCAAGAGCCGGTGCAGACTCGATGGGCCGAACGGCCTCCTTCTGCACTGTAAATTCTATGATAATCTATGATAAAGAGATGAAGTAAAAAGTAGGAGGCTTTGCAGCGTATCTGATCATTTGGATTGGCATTTAGGATTTGGAAGGAAATCTGAACAGCACAAACAAGTCATAACATTTCACTAATCCTGCTACTGTATTCACGCATTTTCTCTTTTTCATTGCTTCAGGCCTTCATTCTGTACTTTTTTAATAACCCGTTCGCCAACAAAGTAGCACACGGGAGATCTTTAGAGAAAAATAACGGGTTTGGAATTAGGGAATCAGTATGCAATCTGGTTTCAGGATTATTTAGATTGAGAGAACAGTAAGAGTTTAAGGACAGTTTTTAATGGTTGTCAATGGTTTCGGGATAGGGGCTGAGAGGGAATGCTATCGACACCTGCAGATTATACCAGAATAGAAGTATGGTTAATTATTTCGAAGATTAAAGAAAGTTTGCAACGTTCATTCTAACCTGCTATCTGTAAAACATGCAACAGCTCAGAAACTAATTCTTCATCCTCTGCCTTCTCATGTCGAAGAAGTCCCAATTTTTTTCTCATTTTTTGCTGGTAATGTTGCTCGAATTCTGCATTGTACTCCTCTTCAATGATAGGCTGACTCTCCTCCAGGGGCAGCTCAGGGACCAAGGCCTCAGCCAATTTGCTCAGGTTCCATTTACAGATTTCAGGTTGACGGTTGTAAGCATAGCGGCCTCCATTATCAGAACCATTACATATATAATCTGGATCAAATCTTTAAATAGTTGGAGGGAGAAACAGGCGTCAAATCAATCATGGTGGAGCATTTTATGTTCTATTTGCAGTACAATGTATTACTAAAGTCAAATGTTTATTCTCACACCTGGATTATTTTACATGAAAGGTAATTTTGCGACATATATAAAAGCCTCAAATATATGCACGATATATGTGCATCCACTTCAGAAAATACAAACGTAGGTTCTTGAAAATTCAGAGAAAGGATTGTTGATCTAAACCAAAAATGTACTGCAGCAATTGAATAAAATTAAATGCAATGTATTTTTCATTTACTGCTACATAATGCAATTCAAAATACAGATTAGGTCATGAGAAAACATATTAATTTAGTGAATTTGTTCATTTGTTGAGCAATATTCACGTTAGATAATGAAATATGCGCCATTTTGGTATTTAGTGTGATTACCAAGCACTTCCAGGTCACAGGTGCTATATGATCAGGTTTAGAGTAAAATCCTCCTTTCCATAACCCACAATGTACAGCAGCCCCAAACAAGAGAAACACTCCCTACTAGCAACATTTTGTCATACGGACTTGTGTAAAAGTCGTCACATTTTTTAGACCAACCTTTTTTGGTTAAAGGTCACGGGGTCAGATTTTACACCGATAATGTTTCCGAAGTGGTAACATCCGTGCTTCATTTGGGCTCAAGTGGAATCCCCCAAAAAATGCTGCATTGGAATAACATTTTAAAAAACGAATGGCATTCATATGAATTATCATTCAGAATCTGATCACTAATCATTTGAATAAAAACAGAACTTAAATGTAAAATGTTTATAAGCATTTATTTTCCAGTATTCTGTTTAATTAGCACTTCTACATTTACCATGAAATAAATTCATTGTCAGCTCCAGGATTATACTTTGGTTCTGAATTTTTTGAGTTTTGATCAATGAAAAATTGGGGTTGTCTTTTGTACCAGGTATATGAAAAATTCATTTCTTTGGCTAAATATAACGGGGTTGACCTTTACACGAGTATATACAGTCATTTGTTTTTAATTCCACCTTCATTGAGTGAGATCATTTTAGTGTCAAATTCGGAGACCCATTTCCCCAGGAAGTGGGTTCAGCTACACCAACGAGGCGGCAAGTAATGAACAGAAACCTAAACATTGGGGCTTTTCTGCCAAATGCCAAGAGGGTCAACAAATAATCTGATAGAAGTCTCCAATATTATGAAATGTTAAGGACAATGTAATTGATGGTCAGAGAGATGGTAACACCAGAACACAAATTTTAAATGACCACAAAAAAAGTGCGGTTAGAATGTTCAACACTATCATATACCATTGTCAAAGCATTAGATTAATTCATTTAAGAGAAAATATTAATTACTGGGAGTGAGCAGGAGAATTTGAAGTCTGTTATATGGCTCAAATGGAGGGAGACACCATTTCCCATTCCTGTGGTATCATTCGAACCCAGGTTTTTGTGCTGTATTTTTCTATGTTCTATGTTCTAGATATCATATGAACAAGGAGCAGGAGTGGACCATTGGTTTGGTGATCGAAGCTAAAGTGTGGTTGTGGAGGGTTGTTTTTCAAACTGGAGGACTGTGACGAGCGGTGTGCCTCAGGGATCGGTGCTGGGTCCACTGTTATTTGTTTTTTTTAATATATATTGATTTGGATGAGAATGTAGGAGGCATGGCTAGTAAGTTTGCAGATGACACCAAGATTGGTGGCATAGTAGATAATGAAGGTTATATAAGATTGCAACAGGATCTTGACCAATTGGGCCAATGAACGGCAGATGGAGTTTAATTTGGATAAATGTGAGGTGATGGATTTTGGTAGATCAAATCAGGGCAGGACCTCCTCAGTTAATGGTGGGGGGCTGGGGAGAGCTACAGAACAAAGAGATCTAGGTTCATCGGTCCTTGAAGGTGGAGTCGCAGTGGACAGGGTGGTGAAAAAGGCATTCAGCATGCTAGGTTTTATTAGTCAGAATAATGAATAGGTGGAAGATCAGCAATGCATGGAGTTATTCCGCAAAGCCCATACCTCAAAGACAAGAAGTCAATTAAAAAGTGAATTTCAGCTTTGAATCCTGTTTTTCTGGTCGACTTATGCAGAAGTTGGAAGTTTTGGTCCATAGGAAATGCACAACTGCTCAGCTAACTTGTGTGTTGGGTGCAGGAATCAGAGTTATCAATATCTACATCCACACTCCTGTGACACTGTACATTGATACTTCAATATATTGCACATCAAGGAGCTACCATCTCACACTACGGAGTAAATAGCCCCAGAATGTTTCTTTTAAAATAGAGGTTGAATACAATTTATGAAAATCCAGTGAAGGGTTGACCTGTTCCAAAAGTTACATTCACCACACAAAAAACAACTGCCTGGAAAAGCCCATGGCAGCAACCTCTTCATCTTGGCTGAAAGAGCAGCACAAAGGCAGAAGTATAAAATAAAAATAGAAAAATTACTAAATGTCTTCCGATGCAACACTTGTTATCATTGGTAACATGACATGTTGTACGACAGAAATTTTGCAAGTTCCACTGACGATGCCTATGGCGTGTTTGGCAACTGTGTTCGAAACAAAGTTTTAATCCTGCAAAATTATAAATAATTCCGCACTGCATTCAAAATCCACATACCTATCCATGAATCCAAAAGGTCCATAGTCAATGGTGAGCCCTACGATGCTCATGTTATCTGTGTTCAGAACACCATGACAAAATCCAACACATTGCCATTCAGCAACCAGTCTGGCTGTCCTCTTGGTTATCTGTAGATAAACAGGGCCACATTTAGATGTATAATAAAGCCACTATCCAATTTCAAGATAGAGCTTTGCAAAAAAAAAAAACAAGTTTCGAAATGTACCCAAGTTGTGTAAATTTAAGTAACAGTTCCATTTTCAGTTTTGTGTTCAAGGTAATCCTGGGAAAATAAACCATGACAACATTCATTTCTCTTTCTATTTCCACGAGTAATGTTTCACAGCTTCGTTAAATAAATGCTTATTGAAATAGTCATTTGCTGCTATTGTGTAAAATATAGGGGGAAGAAAACCTCACCAAAAAGTTTGAACTGATAGTCGCTTTACATTAGCACATTTAAAATGTTACACTGATACAAATAGTGAGCTCAAAATTCAAAACTTATTGTCCATTTCGAAATTCATTGCTTGGTCATTAAAAAAAGCCTCATGCAAATAACACAATGAAAAAGAAAAATTCCATCAGCAATGTAAAATTATTGTCGCTGCCAAAAAGGCAACAGAGGCAGAGACACAAACAGGCAGACAGAAAAGAGAGCGAGAGAGAGAAAAATGCTTCCCATCATCATGGAATCCAGACTTTACTTACTTTAATATTGTTTCTAAAATTGCCACAAATATTTTAAGCAGCCAAAATTATAGGACCTGGCAGTACTTAACATAAAGGGGAAAATCAATTGTAAGGCTGGTATGTATGAAGTACTGTGGACATGGCACAAGTTTGTCAAGGCTAGAAATAGGAGGTTGCCAAGGGAAGATAACTGATCTTCAGTGCGAAGAAGGCATGTATTTGGGTTTATCTAGATACATCAAGTATGATTCTCCAACTAGGAGACACTACAGTCCCTAACTTTCTATTTGGCCAAACAAACATTGGAACCGATAAAGCAGTTTTAGAGATTTAATGCTCAGCTGTCATGACATGCAGGATTTTACCTCAAAGGACCACCTTCAGAAATAACCATTCAGGACAAGTGCTTACATCTTTAACGAATGTTATGCATTTCCCCTTCCTTCTGGTACGTCAACAAACCTTCAATCTCCATGTCATGTACACAGAGGAACTTGGATGAATGTTGCCCTTTAGAATGCAGAGGTGCAGATATCCCCTACCCAGCTGAGATCAGCTGACTAACCAGACCATGAAACAAACTTGGAACATTCCTGGCCTGTTTAGGAATTGTCCAGTCCCACCTATGATGGAAATGGTCGCAGACAGGACAGAACATCTGACTGACCTGCTTTGGGCGGGCCTGGAAAATCCCACCCTACGTAGTGTGCACTATAGTGTAGTCTTGTACACAGTTAGTAATAACAGAACATATAATGGTAAAAAAAAGTAATTTGTATCTTGGTGCACACAAAGGGCAAAAACAAGTAAATGGCATAGTATTCAACTGCACAGTTACTTATTTCATACATTCTTACCTCTCTGAAGAAAGCAGCATTTCGCTGTAATGTGTTCTGGGAATGTGCACTCTGAATTTCTGGATAGAATATTCCAATAACATAGTCAAGCATTTGGACTCGAATATCATTTCTACCGCAACTAGGTCCCTTTCGACCTGTAGATTCATCCATAGGTTTAAATATCTCAAAGGATCCAAAACTGATTTTAAAACATATAACAAGATGTGTTTACTTGTAGGTAATGAATTATGAGTAACTATAACATTTTATAAATTCTGAACATTTGCACAAATTTACACAAAAAACAGAAATCCTAATACCGTAAAAATGTAGGAGCAATGCGCAGAACAATAGTGCATTTTTCATATATTGGATGTCCATCATACAACACATCCCTCATGACTTTAGTATCTGATGTCACACAAGTACCCCCTCGTGTTGTTGGAATTCCCAGATGGAACATGGCCTCACTACAGAGAAATTCTCTTATACTGGAACGAAGCACCTTTCGACCATCTGATTGTCTGTCAAAAGTAAACATGAACATAATTGAAATAAAAGATTCAAATACAAGATTACTATATAAAATACGATATGCAACTATGATTCAACACTAAAACCTGTGATAGGTTTATACTGAAAGCAGATGCATTGTGCCGCAACAAAACTCATCTCGCATTTTTAACATAAGAAAACATCCCAAGGCTTAATCCGAAATAAATGGATGAAGAGCAGAAAAAAGATATTAGGAAAGCTGACCCAAAAGCTGGTCAATGACATATGTGTTGTGGTTGGTATGAGATGAGGAGAAGATGAAGGGGCTGAAGTGCTTAGGTAGGGAATTTTAGAATGTTTAGCCTCGGTGGTTGAAGGCACAACAGTCAGTAGCATCACAGAAGGCATTGCGGTCTATGGTGCAATGGGAGAGTGGGGTTGATGCAATTCCATGAAAATCCAGAGTAGCAACAGAGAGGGGTTGTAGGCCTGACATGAGCACAAAGATCAAGGCTGACAATCTGGTGCAGTACTGAGGGATTGCGGCACTGTTGACAGTGCCATCTTCCGAATGAGACATTCAACCAAAGTCGCATCTGCCTGCTTGGGTGGATGTACAAGATCCTAGACACTATTTCGAGGAAGAGCAGGGGAGTGTCCTGGCCAACAGTACAACAGTGTGGTGCGTTACAGATTACCTGGGGAGCATAAACTCCTCTGGCATGATGACACAGTGGTTAACACTGCTGCTTCACAGTGCCAGAGACTAGTGTTCAATTCCGGCCTTGGGTGACTGTGTGGAGTTTGCACATTCTCCCCGTGTCTGCATGGATTTACTCTCAGCCACAAAGATATCCAGGTTAGGTGGAATGGCCATGCTAAAATTGCCGGTAGGGTTACGGGAATAGGGCGGAGGAGTGGGCCTAGGTAGGGTGCACTTTCAGAGGGTCAGTGCAGACTCAATGGGCAAATGATCTCCTTCTGCACTGCAGGGATTCTATGAGCATGCTCTTTAACATGCATGTTGTCATCTGGAGCTATGGATAATGCAGGCTCTAACTTCTGATTGCATGGCTGATCAGGAATCTCTCCTGGATTTACCGCCTGCCATTGGGACCTTTTGGAAGGATTTACAGGTTGGAATAATTGATAAAATAGGGATGGGCGTCATGCCTTGAGGAAAAAAATACGAGTTTCCATTTGCGGGAACCCTGCATTACAGTTCAGAAACCATTGGGAGAACCAGGAAGCAAGGAAAGATTGCATGCGGAATGGGTCATGCCCCTAAACTCTGCGCTCGTCTAAAACAGACAAACATTGCTCCCTGGATAACAATTCAGCAGGGTGATTACACTTTCAGCCATTTGTGCCAATTAAGCCAAATGTATATTTACACTAAAAAAAAACAAAGCTTGCATTTATAGAGGTGTTCCTCATGGCAAAAAAAAAGTTGAGTGAAGGGTGGAAAAATAGGAATGGAGCAGAAATAAAGGAGGAACGTGGAGAGGGGAAGAGCCCAAATTTAGGATTGGACTGAGCAGGCCTCCAGGAGAGGCGCAGCTGGATTTAAACTGGACTTTAACCCCCCCCCCCCCCTGTCTGTCTGAAGCTTATTGTAGTCTGTAAAGCCAGTGTGTTTGTACTGACCTGGAGTAAGGGGTCGGTCCGGCGCCTTTGATCTGCAGCTCCCACCTGTGCCCCTTGCTGTTGAGCACCTCGCCCAGGTACAAGGCCGCGCCGTCGCCCAGCTGCCCGGCGAAGCTGCCGAACTGGTGTCCGCAGTAGCAGTGGGCGGCGGGCTCCGAGCCGGCCAGCTGCCGGTTGCCGCTGAAGTACTCGGCCAGCTCCTGCTCCCAGCCCGGCTCCCCCTCCGGCTCCAGGTCGAGGAGGCGGAGGGCCGGCAGCGACTGGGCCACCAGCCGGGGCCGCTCGACCGGCGCCGCCCGCACCCGCGAGAAGCAGGCGGCCGGCACCTGGCGGGAGCCCGGCTCCCGGGGCGGCTCGACGGGCAGCGAGCGCAGCGCCAGGTTGTCGAAGCGGAGGCTCCGCAGGCCGGCAGTGCCCATGGCCCGGCGGCCGCTCCTCAGCCCACCGGCTCGGTGCTGGTGTCGGTACCGGAGAGCTCGGCGGGCGCAGTGAGCCGCACTCACTGCCATACACAACCCGGCCACAGAACTGTCCCGAGCTGAGGGTCACACACACACACTCCCCAAATATCACAGCTGCTGCACACTGACACACTCCCAATGTATCCAGCCCCTTTCACTTTGTCAGGGCTTTGCTTTTGGACTCAGTGTTCATTTATTACTTTGTGGTTGGTTTTACAGGACATTTTTGTTGCTCAGTGATTGAGTGGAGGGCGGACGTCTCAATGCCCAGGCGGAAATTTGCCACCTCAACCATTCCCTCACATCCAGCCATTCCCTCAGACAATAGCCGGTAACTCGGCGGGTGGAAGAAAAACTCGCATTTGCCCAGAGCTTTATTATTAAATCTTTGTCTCAAGTAGGCTGACATTAACACTGCAATGGAGTGACTGTGAAAATCCCCTGGTCGCCACACTCTGGCGCTTGGCCGGGTTACACAGAGGGAGAATTCAGAATGTCCAAATTACCTAACAGCCCGTCTTTCGGGAGTTGTGGGAGGAAACCGGAGCACCCGGAGGAAACCCATGCAGACACAGGGAGAAAGTGCAGACTCCGCACAGACAGTGACCCAAGGCCGGAATCGAACCTGGGACCTTGCGCTGTGAAGCAACAGTGCTAAACACTGTGCCCTTTTCAACACGCTTTCCATCCAATGAAGTGTCGTTGTTGCAAAGTGGGAGAGGAGGCCACCTCACACAATCCCCCCGCCCCACTCCACAAACAGTCCCAATAATGGACAGATGATTTGCTTTTGTGATTGAGGGATAAATGTTGGCCAGGACACTCCCCTGCTCTTCCTCAAAATAGTGTCTAGGATCTTGTACATCCACCCAAGCAGGCAGATGCGACTTTGGTTGAATGTCTCATTCGGAAGATGGCACGGGCGACAGTGCCACAATCCCTCAGTACTGCACCAGATTGTCAGCCTTGATCTTTGTGCTCATGTCAGAAAGGCAAAATATACTTCAATTTCCAGTGCAGTGTGGCATGGAAAGACATTTGAAATGGGTGAAATTTATGTAAATTCTATAGTTGTATCATTAATTAATTGCAATTTTTTATTTAAATTTGTTTGGGGTAATGGTTGTTCTTTTGATTTTGATTTGATTTATTGTCACGAGGTACAGTGAAAAGTATTAAACTGCGTACAGTTCAGACAGATCGTTCCATATATGAAAAAACATAGGACATACGATAAATACACAATGTAAATACATTGGGTGAAGCATATGGAGTGTAGTACTAAGTAGAGAAGATGTGTGGAGAGATCAGTTCAGTCCGTAAGAGAGTCATTCAGGAGTCTGAAAACAGCGGTGAAGAAGCTGTTTTTGAACCCGTTAGTGCATGTTCTCAGACTTTTGTATCTTCTGCCTAATGAAAGAGGTTGGAAGAGAGAATAACCCGGGTGGGATGCGTCTTTGATTATGCTGCGTGCTATCCCAAGGCTGCGGGAGGTGTAGACAGAGTCAATGGATGGGGGAGGATTCATGTGGTGGACTGGGCTATGTTCATGACTCTCTGTAGTTTCTTATGGTCTTGGGACGAGGAATTGCCATACAAGGCTGTGATGCAGCCAGATGGGATGCTTTCTATGTGCATCTGTTAAAATTGGTAAGTGTCAACGTGGACATGCCGAATTTCCTTAGTTTCCTGAGGAAGTATAGGCGCTGTTGTGCTTTCTTGTTTGTAACACTGATGTGAGTGGACCAAGACAGATTGTTGGTGATGTGCACACCTAGGAATTTGAAGCTGTCAACCATCTCCATCTTGCCGTCATTGATGCAGACAGGGGTGTGTACAATACTTTGCTTCCTGAAGTTAATGTCAGCTCCTTAGCTTTACTGATGTTGTCCTCACACAATGCCACTAGGTTCTCTATTGTCCTCCTGTACTCTGACTCTTCATTGTTCAAGATCCGACCCACGAAGGCCATGTCATCAGCAAACTTGTAGATGGAATTGGAACCAACTTTTGCCAGAGTATAGGGGGTAGAGTAGGAGGCTAAGTACACAGCCTTGCGGCGCCCCAGTATTGAGGTCTTCATGGAGGAGGTGTTGTTGTTTTTCCTTACTGATTGTGGTCTGTGGGTCAGGAAGTCGAGGATTCAGTTGTAGAGGGAGGAGCCAAGTCCTAGGTTTCGGAGTTTTGATATGAGCTTGGCTGGAGTTACAGCGTTGAAGGTGGAGCTGTAGTCAATGAACAGGAGTTTGAAGTAGGAGTTCTTGTTGTTGAGATGCTCCACAAGCCAATTTGGCCTTTTATTCTCTTACAAATTCAACAATTGGTGCTAATCAAATAGCATCACATTGCTCTGCTTGCTCACTTATTTGAGTACAATCATCAGCCTTCCTTATTCAATAACATTCCTGTATTAAAAAAGAAAATTAAAAGTAATTATTTAATAATTGAATTAATCTTACAGTATATGATTTTCTAACACAATGTGGCATTTTTATATTCTTTCAAGGACATTCGCCAATAACTTAAAGCATGAATGGTAGATAATCACAAGGGACTGACTGGGTTGGAACTCTCCTTAATTTATTTAGCTCCATGAGAAAGCTTGCATTTATAACATCTTTAACTAGGAAAAACAACTCAATATTGCTCTGCAAAGATGTAATCAGGCAAAAACAGATGAGAGACAGTGAAACCAATATTAAAGAGGGGAGACTAAAAGCTTTTTCGATGGGTTAAGTTTTCAGAGCAGTTTTAAAGCAGCAGAGGGAATTTGAGAGCAAATTCCAGCGCACTTGGCATAGAAAGTTGAAGGAGGTATAAGGAAAGGGGGTGGAGGGAATGAATAAGGGAAGGAGGAGATCTAAACATGTAGATGAAAATTTGATTTGGAGACATTGAGGGGCCAGGAGTCGATGGAAGTTTACACGGTCTGTAGCTATAAATGATCAGGACTTCATGCGGGGCAAGATAAAAGTAATGGGATTTTGCGTCAGTTGGAGTTTACGGCACATGAAGGATGGGGAGTGGCCTTGAGAGCATTACAATAATTGAATCTGGAATTGACCAAGGTTTGGATGAACTGAAATAGCAGCAGAATTGGGCGATTTTATGGAAGTGGAATTTGGGGGTCTTTGTGACAGGCAGGATACAAGGATTGAAGTTCTGTTCAGGATCGAATAGGATCCAAAGGTTGGGAACTGTGCAGGTTGTCTTGAGACGGTGACCATGGAGAGATGGAATGAGTAGTTAAAAAAAAAAAAGGAAAATATTGCATTTATATAGCATACTTCATGACCAAAATCCCAAACCACTTCACAACCAGTACTTACTTATTTTTAAAATAAAATTTTTTTTTAAGAGGACCCAATTATTCTTTTCCAATTAAGGGGCAAAACAGTGACCCAGGGCCAGGATTCCCAGTGCTAACTACTACACCACATGCTGCCCACACAGCCAGTACTTTTAAAGTGTAGGCACCTGTTAGACTTCACCTCATTGTTATGTAATTAATAAGGCTTAAGTTGTTGAATTGTACTGTGCCTAGGGTTAATGATGAAAAGCCTTAATATGTATATATTATTGGAAGATTGAAAGGTGAAGTCACATGGAATCAGAGGTGAGCTAGCAAGATGGGTACAAAACTTGCTCGGTCATAGAAGACAGTAGCGTTGGAAGGATGCTTTTCTGAATGGAGGGCTGTGATGAGTGGTGTTCCACAGAGATCAGTGGTGGGACATTTGTTGTTTGTGGAATAAATAAATAATTTGGAGGAAAATGTAACTGGTCTGATTAGTAAGTTTGCGAACATCACAAAGATTGGTGGAGTTGCGGATATTGAAGAGGGTTGTCAGAGGATACAGCAGGATATAGATCAGTTGGAGACTTGGGCAGAGAAATGGTAAATGGAATTTAATCCAGGCAAATGTGAGGTAATGCATTTTGGAAGGTCAAATACAGGTGGGAATTATAAAGAAAATGGCAGATCCCTTAGGAGTATTGACAGGCAGAGAGATCTGGGCTTACAGGTTCACAGACCACTGAAAGTGACAACGCAGGTGGACAAGGTAGTTAAGAAGGCATATGTCATGCTTGTCTTCATCGGTTGGGGCATGGAGTATAAAAATTGGCAAGTCATGCTGTACAGAACCTTAGTTAGTCTACATTTGGAATATTGCTTACAATTCTGGTCGCCACACTACCAGAAGGATGTGGATGCTTTGGAGAGGGTATAGGAGAGGTTTACCAGGATGTTGTCTGGTCTGGAAGGTATTAGCTATGAAGAGAGGTTGGATAAACCCTGATTGTTTTCACTGAAACAACGGAGGTTGAGGGGCAACCTGACAGAGGTTCACAAAGCTATGAGTGGCATAGACAGAGTGGATAGTCAGACGCTTTTTCCCAGCTTTGAAAAATCAATTACAAGGGGACATAGGTTTATGGTGTGAGGGGGAAAGTTTAGAGGAGATGTGCGAGGCAAATCTTTTACACAGAGGGTGGTGCGTGCCTGGAACACACTGTCGGGGGAGGTGGTGGAAGCAGATATGATGGTGATAATAATAATCTTTTATTGTCACAAGTATGAAGCTACTGTGAAAAGCCCCTAGACTCCACAATCTGGCGCCTGTTCGGGTAAGCTGGTACGGGAGTTGAACCTGCGCTGCTGGCCTATAGCGACATATAAGAGGCATTTGCTTTGCCAATACTGTAGGAATCCCTCTATGTACACTTTCAGATTATAAGGAATTAGCCAGACAGGGGTTCTGTGCTTAAACAAAGAACAAGATAAGTTTTTGAAACTATTTCCTGAATTAAAAAACTAAGCAATTCACAACCACTATTCATATATTACACACATTCACTGCCGCTGCCCCCAACACTTGCGCACACTAGTACAGATGGCAGAATAAGAGGATAGCTTAAAGATATATTACAGTTCATAAAGAAGATAAAATAAAGGAGTAGACGCTGTTTTTTTTGGCTGGTCTTGATGCAGTGATTCACGTTGTGCCCATTGTGTTCAGTTGACTTCCTGGTTGAACTTGTAGGGAACTGATTTCCACCTTTTATTCCAAAAGATCTTGATTTGTAGTAGATTTCTCTTCTCTGGATAGTTACTTTGCAAATCCGGTCACAATGCTTTAGGTAGAGAGGAACAGCGTCTTTCCAGCTTTTCAGTACAGCAATCTGATCTCTGTTCTCTGATCATTCTGACTTGGTGAACAGTTTGTAAAGTCCTGCTGGCTGTATATTCCAGAGGATTTCAATGAATCCATGTCTGCTGTAGTCATTGGATTTAGAACAGGTGATGTCTCGGATCGTGTTTTCCGGGTCCTTAAGGGGGAGGGGGAGCAGCCCCAAGTCGTGGTCCACATTGGCACTAACGACATAGGTAGGAAAGGGGACAAGGATGTCAGGCAGGCTTTCAGGGAGCTAGGATGGAAGCTCAGAACTAGAACAAACAGAGTTGTTATCTCTGGGTTGTTGCCCATGCCACGTGATAATGAGATGAGAAATAGGGAGAGAGAGCAATTAAACACGTGGCTACAGGGATGGTGCAGGCGGGAGGGATTCAGATTTCTGGATAACTGGGGCTCTTTCTGGGGAAGGTGGGACCTCTATAGACAGGATGGTCTACATCTGAACCGGAGGGGCACAAATATCATTGGGGGGAGATTTGTTAGTGCTCTTTGGGGGGGTTTAAACTAATGCAGCAGGGGCATGGGAACCTGGATTGTAGTTTTAGGGTACGGGAGAATGAGAGTATAGAGGTCAGGAGCACAGATTGGCGTCGCAGGAGGGGGCCAGTGTTCAGGTAGGTGGTTTGAAGTGTGTCTACTTCAATGCTAGGAGTATACGAAATAAGGTAGGGGAACTGGCAGCATGGGTTGGTACCTGGGACTTCGATGTTGTGGCCATTTCGGAGACATGGATAGAGCAGGGACAGGAATGGATGTTGCAGGTTCCGGGGTTTAGGTGTTTTAGTAAGCTCAGAGAAGGAGGCAAAAGAGGGGGAGGTGTGGCGCTGCTAGTCAAGAGCAGTATTACGGTGGCGGAGAGGATGCTAGATGGGGACTCACCTTCCGAGGTAGTATGGGCTGAGGTTAGAAACAGGAAAGGAGAGGTCACTCTGTTGGGAGTTTTCTATAGGCCTCCAAATAGTTCTAGGGATGTAGAGGAAAGGATGGCGAGGATGATCCTGGATAAGAGCGAAAGTAACAGGGTAGTTATTATGGGAGACTTTAACTTTCCAAATATTGACTGGAAAAAATATAGTTTGAGTACATTAGATGGGTCGTTTTTTTGTACAGTGTGCGCAGGAGGGTTTCCTGACACAATATGTTGACAGGCCAACAAGAGGCGAGGCCACGTTGGATTTGGTTTTGGGTAATGAACCTGGCCAGGTGTTGGATTTGGAGGTAGGAGAGCACTTTGGGGACAGTGACCACAATTCGGTGACATTTACGTTAGTGATGGAAAGGGATAAGTATACACCGCAGGGCAAGAGTTATAGCTGGGGGAAGGGCAATTATGATGCCATTAGACGTGACTTGGGGGGGATAGGTTGGAGAAGTAGGCTGCAAGTGTTGTGCACACTGGATAAGTGGAGCTTGTTCAAGGATCAGCTACTGCGTGTTCTTGATAAGTACGTACCGGTCAGGCAGGGAGGAAGGCGTAGAGCGAGGGAACCGTGGATTACCAAAGAAGTGGAATCTCTTGTTAAGAGGAAGAAGGAGGCCTATGTGAAGATGAGGTGTGAAGTTTCAGTTGGGGCGATGGATAGTTACAAGGTAGCGAGGAAGGATCTAAAGAGAGCTAAGACGAGCAAGGAGGGGCATGAGAAGTATTTGGCAGGTAGGATCAAGGAAAACCCAAAAGCTTTCTATAGGTATGTCAGGAATAAGCGAATGACTAGGGTAAGAGTAGGACCAGTCAAGGACAGGGATGGGAAGTTGTGTGTGGAGTCTGAAGAGATAGGCGAGATACCAAATGAATATTTTTCGTCAGTATTCACTCAGGAAAAGATAATGTTGTGGAGAAGAATGCTGAGACCCAGGCTATTAGAATAGTTGGCATTGAGGTACGTAGGGAAGAGGTGTTGGCAATTCTGGACAGGCTGAAAATAGATAGGTCCCCGGGGCCTGATGGGATTTATCCTAGGATTCTCTGGGAGGCCAGGGAAGAGATTGCTGGACCTTTGGCTTTGATTTTTATGTCACCATTGGCTACAGGAATAGTGCCAGAGAACTGGAGGATAGCAAATGTGGTCCCTTTGTTCAAAAAGGGGAGCAGAGACAACCCCGGCAACTATAGACCGGTGAGCCTCACATCTGTAGTGGGTAAAGTCTTGGAGGGGATTATAAGAGACAAGATTTATAATCATCTAGATAGGAATAATATGATCAGGGATAGTCAGCATGGCTTTGTAAAGGGTAGGTCATGCCTCACAAACCTTATTGAGTTCTTTGAGAAGGTGACTGAACAGGTAGACGAGGGTAGAGCAGTTGATGTGGTGTATATGGATTTCAGTAAAGCGTTTGATAAGGTTCCCCACGGTAGGCTATTGCAGAAAATACGGAGGCTGGGGATTGAGGGTGATTTAGAGATGTGGATCAGAAATTGGCTAGCTGAAAGAAGACAGAGGGTGGTGGTTGATGGGAAATGTTCAGAATGGAGTTCAGTTACAAGTGGCGCACCACAAGGATCTGTTCTGGGGCCGTTGCTGTTTGTCATTTTTATCAATGACCTAGAGGAAGGCGCAGAAGGGTGGGTGAGTAAATTTGCAGACGACACTAAAGTCGGTGGTGTTGTCGACAGTGTGGAAGGATGTAGCAGGTTACAGAGGGACATAGATAAGCTGCAGAGCTGGGCTGAGAGGTGGCAAATGGAGTTTAATGTAGAGAAGTGTGAGGTGATTCACTTTGGAAGGAATAACAGGAATGCGGAATATTTGGCTAATGGTAAAGTTCTTGGAAGAGTGGATGAGCAGAGGGATCTAGGTGTCCATGTACATAGATCCCTGAAAGTTGCCACCCAGGTTGATAGGGTTGTGAAGAAGGCCTATGGAGTGTTGGCCTTTATTGGTAGAGGGATTGAGTTCCGGAGTCAGGAGGTCATGTTGCAGCTGTACAAAACTCTGGTACGGCCGCATTTGGAGTATTGCGTACAGTTCTGGTCACCGCATTATAGGAAAGACATGGAGGCTTTGGAGCGGGTGCAGAGGAGATTTACCAGGATGTTGCCTGGTATGGAGGAAAAATCTTATGAGGAAAGGCTGATGGACTTGAGGTTGTTTTCGTTGGAGAGAAGAAGGTTAAGAGGAGACTTAATAGAGGCATACAAAATGATCAGGGGTTAGATAGGGTGGACAGTGAGAGCCTTCTCCCGCGGATGGAAATGGCTGGCACGAGGGGACATAGATTTAAACTGAGGGGTAATAGATATAGGACAGAGGTCAGAGGTAGGTTCTTTATGCAAAGAGTGGTGAGGCCGTGGAATGCCCTACCTGCAACAGTAGTGAACTCGCCAACATTGAGGGCATTTAAAAGTTTATTGGATAAGCATATGGATGATAATGGCATAGTGTAGGTTAGATGGCTTTTGTTTCGGTGCAACATCGTGGGCCGAAGGGCCTGTACTGCGCTGTATTGTTCTATGTTCTATGTTCTAATTGCATTTGATATCTCATCTCAGAAACATTTGAAAAGTTTCAGGATAATGCAACGCCTCAGGAGATGGGGTCTTTCATGCTCCCCAGGAAGTTTTTGTGTCTATTGTAAGGGTCCTTCCTGTTTATTCCCTTATTTCCCCTTTCTTTTATTTTTCCTATTATTATTTTAATCCATGGATGATTATTGGATATGTCTTTTTAAGGCAAGAAGCTTGTATCTTATACAGTGCAGAAGGAGGCCATTCGGCCCATCGATTCTGCACCGACCCACTTAAGCCCTCACTTCCACCCTATCCCCGTAACCCAATAAGTCCTCCTAACCTTTTTTTGGACACAAAGGACAATTTAGCATAGCCAATCCACCTAACCTGCATGTCTTTGGACTGTGGGAGGCAACCCACAGACTCAGGGAGAACGTGCAGACTCCGCACAGACAATGACGAATCAAACCTGGGACCCTGGCGCTGTGAAGCCACAGTGCTAGCCACTTGTGCTACTGTGCTTCAAGTAGGAAGAATCCAGAAGGCCGTGCTGGTTAAACAGAAGCTGCACACTGGCCGACATCAGTGACTGAAAGATGCATTGGGACTCAGTTTGATTAATTGGTTGGTGGCTGATGGATTGGCCCAAAAAGGCTGTCCTCTGCCCAGTAACAGGTGGTGATTTGATCTGATCCCACAGTTTTTAAGAGTTCCAAAGTTTAAGTTTGGTTTCAGTTTTGATTCTGGCAGCAAGGAGACAAGAACCTGAGGTGAGAGTGACTTCCCTTGACACCAAGGCAGCATTTGACTGAGTGTGGCATCAAGGAGTCTTAGCAAAACCGGAGTCAATGGGAATCAGGGGGAAACTCTCCGCTGGTTAGAGTAATATCTGGACAAAGGAAGATGGTTCTGGTGGTTGGAGGTCAATCACCTTGGCTCCAGGACATCACTGCAGGGGTTTCTCAGGGTAGTGTCCTAGGCCCAACCACCTTCAGCTGCTTCAACAATGACTTCCGTTCCATCATAAGGTCAGAAGTGGGGATAAGTGCACACTGTGCGATCTAACCATCAGCCTTTGACATTCAATGGCATTACCATCGCTGAATCATCCACAATCACCATCCTGCGGGTTACCATTGATCAGAAACTGAATTGGACTAGCCATATTAATACTGTGGCTACCAGAGCAGGCCAAAGGCGAGGAATATTACAGCGAGTAATCCATTCATGACCCCCCCCCCCCCCCCGCCCAAGTCTATCCACCATCTAGAGGGCACAAGTCAGGAGTGTAATGGAATACTCTTCACTTGCTTGGATGACAAAACAGCCCGCTTGATTGATCCCATCCTGGACAAACAAATCCGTTTGATTGCTACCCCTGCCACAAACATTCAGTCCCTCCACCACCAATGAACGGTGGCAGCCATCGACAAAATGCACTGCAGGAACTCGCCAAGGTTCCTTCACCTTCCAAACCCACAACTATCATCTAGAAGGAGACAAGCTTCAGATATCTGGGAACCCTACCATCTAGAGGTTCTCCTCCAAGTCTCTCACCACCCTGACTTTGAAATCTAATCATCGTTCCTTCACCGTCGCTGGGTCAAAATCCTGGAACTCCCTCCCTACCTGCACTGTGGGTGTACGTAACCTCGGACTGCAGAGGGTCAAGAAGGCAACTCGCCCACCACCTTCTGAAGGGCAATTACGGATGGGCAATAAATGCTGGCCTAACCAGCAACACCCACATCCCGTAAATGAATTTGTTAAAACCTCTGTTTTTCTCCGTGAAGGCTGTGTTTCTGAACTGACAAAGAGCCTGGATGAATCGATTTACAGAAGAACTATTACTGGCTGTGCAAGCCAAGTCCAGAAAGATCCAGCTAATTCACCCCAGACGACTACTGTGAGGACTGACTCTCTCTCCAGAAGGGGGCTGAATTCCTGAGACGAGAGAGGCCCGAAGACAAACCACAAACTGAAAACAAAGTTTGTCGTGAAGCAAGGGACCTCTCCAGGAAAAGTTGTGAGTAATGCATTTTAAACTAGAGTACCTGAATGAATTAATCTGCGAAGAAGACCACGAAGGTTCCAAATCAAAGACTTTAATCTGCAGGCTTGCTGTGAATAAATGTGTGCTAAAACCATCATCTGGAACAAAGACTCTTTCACCCCTCTGTGTTTGTCTGCCTTGTGTGTGTGGGTCGAGGGTGGGGGCAAGTTAAAGTGGGTATTTGGTATTTGCTTTAACCAATTGTATTTCTTGTTAGAATTAAATAAATTTAAAATACCCAATTAATTTTTTCCAATTCCATCTTTTGGGTTGTGGGGGTGAAACCCACACAGACATGGGAGAATGTGCAAACTCCACACGGACAGTGACCCAGGGCTGGGATCGAACCTGGGAACTCGGCGCTGTGAGGCAGCATGCCACTGTGCTTACCTAACCAACTGTATTTACTTCATATTACATTGCAGTTTTTGTTATAAACGTAATTATGTTTAGATTTGCAAACCCGATGACTGATTATTGGGCCAAAGACTTTGGGTATTTTTAATAAGAATTCTGGGTTAATTCACTTGTGTTGTGCACAGTACGAAGTCTTACAACACCAGGTTAAAGTCCAACAGGTTTGTTTCGATGTCACTAGCTTTCGGAGCGCTGCTCCTTCCTCAGGTGAATCCTGGTTGTGACTCTGGGAAGTTGTGACTGGGAAGGTGGGGCTGGAATTGACCGTGCATTAGCCCAGGGTGTCATAACACTGTTCCTTTTCATCCGACTTGATGGAATGCAGCTTGTACAATGTAACTGGCTGGCAGTCCTCAATTGTCTTAATATTAGTTCGTTTTTGGAAAAATTAGAAATTGTATCAAAAAATCACATTCTAAGTGACAAAATACTGTCACATAGGTTTAAGGGGAAAAAACATGTGGAATTGTGACTTGGACACGTTTGCACATTTCGGCTTCATTAACAATAAACAGAAGACAAAAGTGGGATGCTGATCAGTTAACAGCATGGCCTGAAAGCTAGAATTGTAAGTAAAGTGTTATCATTTGTTGTGGGAAGCCAGAACTCTTCCCACTGACCAACAACCTTAAATATAGGGTGCAAACTAAGCTTAGGTTGTTGTTGGGAAGCCAGAAGCACTCTCCATTGGTCAAGAATTGTAACAGATTGGTTATGGTTAGAATTATAGTTGTGTTGATACATGTACACAACCTGGGCTGAATGTTACAACAGTTGCCTGCAAAAAGCATATAAAAAAAGGACAGGTGTCAGGGGTCAGAATATATCAGAGGATACTTGCTCAGAGGCCTCTAGTCAGGGGAGAAAGTTAGGAGTTAGCAGTAGGACACATGCTAGAAAGTTAGCATTTGCATAAAAGTTTGCCAGATAATGGGTAATCGTCCTAGATTAAGGATTGCCGCAAGAATAGAAGTGGCTAAATTGTCATAGGCTAAGAAATGCTGTAAGAATCTGGAACTGACTAATGTAATTGTCTCTGGGCTTGTGGTTTGCCACAAGAAATCCAGGTCAGCATTAGAATCTAGTATTAGGCTATAAGTAACTGCTTTAAGAAAAAATGAACACTGCCATGGATTTGCTCGAACAGCAGTAACTCAAATTTAACATACTAGGATGCGACCCGCTCCGTAACAGGTAAAAATCTGTCTAGCGACAGCAGTAGCCAATATTCAAAAGTAACAAGATTACCAGGCATCTCGACAGAAGTAGAAACAGCTTATCTGGACGATTGGGAGATCAATGAAATATACACATGTTAATGTCTAAAGTCAAAGAATGCAAGGGGCAGACAGCCAAATACACAGAATGCAGAATGAACAATGGTATAATTGCCAGCCCCCTCAGAAGCAAGGCCAGTTTACATTTAGCAACCTGGAGGCTAGTTTTACATCCAACAACCTCCAAGTCCCCGAGCCAAGAAAGTGCAAAAAACCTTTGTAAAGTCAGTTAAAGTATCTTCCCTGAAACAGGACAAGACGTTTCCTAGACTTTATTATCCTCCCTGTAATATGTGGTAACCATAAGCTGCTTTTGACTTATTTACCTTGGTTGGTGTTTGGGAGAAAGGGGAGACACCGTTGCCTCACAGTGCCAGAGACGCGACTTCAATTGCGGCCTTGTGTGACTGTATATATGGAGTTTGCACTTTCTCTCCGTGTCTGCATGGGTTTCCTCCGGTTGCTCCAGTTTCTAGCGCACAAAGACTCCGAGAGACGAATAGAGTGAAGTCGATGAGGCTTTATTAAGCGTGACTGTTCCCCCGCAGTTCAGTAGTAGACTGCCTGCGGGGGAGGACTCCTGGTACTTATACTCCGCCTTCAGGGCGGAGCTAGAGGTCAACGGCCAACCAGGACCCGGGATCTGTCAACCAATGACATCACGGCTTCACAGTCCCACATGACCCCTAATGCATACTACCACATTCACCCCTTGTTAAAAATGAACCCGGCGGGGTGATGCTTCGCATGGTGGTAAGGGTTTACAAGGCTGGTCCTGGGAGGAAAACTTTCGCATGTTATTACAGTATGTACAAGGTTTTTTTTTTGTTTCGAACTATTTACAGTAATCGTCAGGAGAAAACACAAAATGTTCTCGTTAAAAGTCCACATATTGTAGTGTTAGATCGACGCCACGAGTCGGTCGGGCGGTCTGGTCGTCCGTGTCGATCGCCTCGGCCCCGGTGGTGGTGGTGGTGCTTGTTCCGGTGTTGTCGTCTCCGGGAGTCTTATGGTTTCAGCTTGGGCTTCACTCCTGGTCGGGCCTGGGAGGAGGACCGATCCTCCTGGGAAGGGGGCGGTCGCGGGGTGCGGCGGTGGCAGGAAGGGGGTGATTGGTGTCGGGGGGGTGTGTGTGTTGCCGGCGGGCGCCAGATCTCGCAGGGAGACCGTGTCCTGTCGGCCGTCGGGGTACTCCACGTGAGCATACTGCGGGTTCGCGTGAAGGAGGTGAACCCTTTCGACCAACGGGTCCGACTTGTGCGCCCGCACATGTTTTCGGAGCAAGATGGGTCCTGGGGCCGCCGGCCAGGTCGGCAGCGACGTTCCAGAGGAGGACTTCCTGGGGAAGACAAGGAGGCGCTCATGGGGCGTTTGGTTAGTGTTAGTACACAGTAGTGACCGGATGGAGTGGAGGGCGTCCGGGAGGACCTCCTGCCACCGTGAAACCGGGAGGTCCCTGGACCGTAGGGCCAGTAGGACGGTCTTCCAGACCGTGCCGTTCTCCCTCTCTACTTGCCCGTTCCCCCGGGGGTTGTAGCTGGTCGTCCTGCTCGAGGCTATATCGTTGCTGAGCAGGAACTGGCGCAGCTCGTCACTCATGAAGGAGGACCCCCTGTCGCTGTGGACGTATGCGGGGCAACCGAACAGTGTGAATATGGTGTTCAGGGCTTTAATGACTGTGGCCGCGGTCATGTGAGGGCAGGGGATGGCGAATGGGAAGCGGGAGTACTCGTCCACCACATTAAGGAAGTATGTGTTGCGGTCGGTGGAGGGGAGGGGTCCTTTGAAATCCAGACTAAGGCGTTCAAAGGGGCGGGAAGCCTTAATCAGGTGCGCACCATCCGGCCTGAAAAAATGCGGTTTGCGCTCTGCGCAGATGTGGCAGTTCCTTGTGACTGTACGGACCTCCTCCAAAGAGTATGGGAGGTTGCGGGACTTAATAAAGTGGTAGAACCGAGTGACCCCCGGGTGGCAGAGGTCCTCGTGGAGGGTTTGGAGGCGGTTAATTTGTGCGTTGGCACATGTGCCGCGGGATAGGGCATCGGACGGCTCGTTCAGCTTTCCGGGACGATACAAGATCTCGTAGTTGAAGGTGGAGAGCTCGATCCTCCACCTTAAGATCTTGTCGTTTTTGATTTTGCCCCGCTGTGCATTATCGAACATGAAGGCTATCGACCGTTGGTCCGTGAGGAGAGTGAATCTCCTGCCGGCCAGGTAATGCCTCCAATGTCGCACCGCTTCCACTATGGCTTGGGCTTCCTTTTCCACTGAGGAGTGGCGGATTTCTGAAGCGTGGAGGGTTCGGGAGAAAAAGGCCACGGGTCTGCCCGCTTGGTTAAGGGTGGCCGCTAGAGCTACGTCGGAGGCGTCGCTCTCGACCTGGAAGGGGAGGGACTCGTCGATGGCGCGCATCGTGGCCTTTGCGATATCCGCTTTGATGCGGCTGAAGGCCTGGCAAGCCTCTGTCGACAGAGGGAAGGTCGTGGTCTGTATTAGGGGGCGGGCCTTGTCTGCATACTGGGGGACCCACTGGGCGTAGTATGAAAAGAACCCCAGGCAGCGTTTTAGGGCTTTTGAGCAGTGCGGGAGGGGAAATTCCATGAGGGAGCGCATACGTTCGGGGTCGGGGCCTATTATCCCATTGCGCACTACGTAGCCCAGGATGGCTAGCCGGTTGGTGCTAAAAACGCACTTGTCCTCGTTGTACGTGAGGTTCAAGGCTTTAGCGGTCTGGAGGAATTTTTGGAGGTTGGCGTCGTGGTCCTGCTGATCGTGGCCGCAGATGGTTACATTGTCGAGATACGGGAACGTGGCCCGCAACCCGTGTTGATCAACCATTCGGTCCATCTCTCGTTGGAAGACCGAGACCCCGTTTGTGACGCCAAATGGGACACTTAGGAAATGGTATAATCGCCCGTCTGCCTCGAAGGCTGTGTACTTGCGGTCACTTGGGCGGATGGGGAGCTGATGGTAGGCGGACTTGAGGTCCACGGTGGAGAAGACCTTATATTGGGCAATCCGATTGACCATGTCGGATATGCGGGGGAGAGGGTACGCGTCTAGTTGTGTGTACCTGTTGATGGTCTGGCTATAATCTATGACCATCCTTTGCTTCTCCCCTGTCTTTACTACTACCACCTGTGCTCTCCAGGGACTATTGCTGGCCTGGATTATGCCTTCCTTCAGTAGCCGCTGGACTTCGGACCGAATGAAGGTCCGGTCCTGGGCGCTGTACCGTCTGCTCCTAGTGGCGACGGGTTTGCAATCCGGGGTGAGGTTTGCAAACAAGGATGGGGGCTGAACCTTGAGGGTTGCGAGGCCGCAGATAGTGAGTGGGGGTATTGGGCCGCCGAATTTGAAGGTTAGGCTCTGTAGATTGCACTGGAAGTCTAATCCCAGTAATGTGGGGGCGCAGAGTTGGGGAAGGACGTAGAGCCTGTAGTTTTTGAACTCCCTCCCTTGCACCGTTAGGGTAACTATGCAGAAGCCTTTGATCTGTACGGAGTGGGATCCTGCAGCTAGGGAAATATTTTGTGCGCTGGGACGCATGGTCAAAGAACAGCGTCTTACCGTGTCGGGGTGGATAAAGCTCTCCGTGCTCCCGGAGTCGACCAGGCATGGTGTCTCGTGCCCGTTTATCAGCACCGTTGTCATCGTCGTCTGGAGCGTCCGGGGCCGTGCTTGGTCCAGCGTCATTGAAGCCAGCCGTGGTTGTAATGGTTGAGCGTCTTCTTCGAACCCCGTGGAGCCGTCGACGCTGGGGTCCGTTGTTGCCGTCCAAGATGGCGTCGGGGGTGAAGAAGATGGCTGCCCCCATGCATCGCACATGGCTGGGGGGGTCACAAGATGGTGGCGGGGGTGGACAAAATGGCCACCCCCATGCGTCGTACAGGTCTGGGGTGGTCCAAGATGGTGGCGCCCCTCCTCCCCTCGTGGTGGCCGGGACCCAAAATGGCGGCGCCTGCGGGTCGCACATGGGGCGCTGGGGGGGTTGGGGAGCGTTAGGGACACGCAGGACTCCCTCTTCTGTGGGGACAGCGGTGGCTGGGACCCAAAGTGGTAGCGCCGGTGGGTCAGACATGGGGCGTGGGGGGGGGGGGGGGGGGGGGGGGTTGGGGAGCGTAAAAAGGCGTGCCGGGCTCCCTGTTCTCCGGGGAGAGCGGTGGTCGGGACCCAAGGTGGTTGCGCCTGCGGGTCGTACATGGGGCGCTGGGGGGGGGGGGGGGATGGGGAGCGTAAAAGGCGTGCAGGGCTCCCTGTTCTCCTGGGACCGCGGCGACCTCCCGGGACCGGCACACAGCCGCGAAATGGCCCTTTTTCCCGCAGCTCTTACAGATCGCTGCGCGGGCAGGGCAGCGCTGCCGGGGGTGTTTTGCCTGGCCGCAGAAATAGCAGCGGGCTCCCCCGGTGCGACTTGGCGTTTGAACCGCGCAAGCCTGTGGGGTGTCCGGGGGGGGGGGGTGGGTTTGTCGCGACGGGTGCGTACGGAGCCCAATGGGCTGCCGCGCGGTCGGGGCCGTAGGCACGGGTGTTTCGCGCGGCCACGTCTAGGGAGGCTGCTAGGGCCCGTGCCTCTGAGAGTCTTGCGGCTCTTTTTCTAAAAGTCTTTGGCGGATTTGGGAGGAGTTCATACCTGCCACAAAAGCATCGCGCATTAACATGTCCGTGTGTTCATTTGCGTTCACTGGCGGGCAGCTGCAGGCCCGTCCCAAAATTAGTAGCGCGGCGTAGAATTCATCTATCGATTCTCCGGGACTTTGCCATCTCGTTGCGAGTTGATAGCGAGCGTAGATCTGGTTTACTGGGCGAACATAGAGACTTTTTAGTGCTGCGAACGCCGTCTGGAAATCCTCTGCGTCTTCGATGAGAGAGAAAATCTCCGTGCTTAACCTCGAGTGCAGGACCTGTAGTTTTTGGTCTTCTGTGACCCGGCCGGGGGCCGTTCTGAGGTAGGCCTCGAAACAAGTCTGCCAGTGCTTGAAAGCTGCTGCTGCGTTCACTGCGTGGGGCTGATCCTCAGGCATTCCGGGATGATCCTGAGCTCCATAGTCCTTTAGTCATGCTTAATAAATTGTAGCGCACAAAGACTCCGAGAGACGAATAGAGTGAAGTCGATGAGGCTTTATTAAGCGTGACTGTTCCCCCGCAGTTCAGTAGTAGACTGCCTGCGGGGGTGGACTCCTGGTTCTTATACTCCGCCTTCAGGGCGGAGCTAGAAGTCAACGGCCAACCAGGACCCGGGATCTGTCAGCCAATGACATCACGGCTTCACAGTCCCACATGACCCCTAATGCATACTACCACACAGGACAAGACGTTTCCTCGACTTTATTATCCTCCCTGTAATATGTGGTAACCATAAGCTGCTTTTGACTTATTTACCTTGGTTGGTGTTTGGGGGAAAGGGGAGACACCGTTGCCTCACAGCGCCAGAGACGCGACTTCAATTGCGGCCTTGTGTGACTGTATATATGGAGTTTGCACTTTCTCTCCGTGTCTGCATGGGTTTCCTCCGGTTGCTCCAGTTTCCTCCCACAGTCCAAAGATGTGTAGATTAGGTGAATTGGCTATGCTAAATTGCCCCTTAGTGTCCAAAAAGGTTGGGCGAGGTTATGGGGATGAGGCCAGGGAGTGGGCTGGTAGACGCAATGGGCCGAATGGCCTCCCTCTTCACTGTAGGGATTCTATGAAATCCAGTCCTCACTTGAATGCAGCCCAAATTATGGATAGAAAGCAAAGTGGGGACTGGTATTTTTTTTCTTTCCTCTCCAGTCTGCAATTTCAGGTGAAAGCTTTTAACTTCATAGGCTGTTTTGAGCTTTGGGGCCATCTGTTTCTGTAACACAATGCCACACTACTGTATTTACTCACTAAGCCATTAGTGCACCAGATTCCAGCCCGTGGGCTGCCTTGTTGGACAAGCCTGGTTTAGGCAATCTAAAATGCTTTTAACAGAGTTAAGTGCAGAAAAATACATTTGGTTGGAATTTTAGTCTAAATTCAACACTATGTAAAACATAAAGTTGCCTTTTTGTCATGAAATCTGTTCTCCCACCTCCAAGTCACAACAAAAGCATAGTAGCAAATTTCTTCTATTTGTTGTGATAAGAAGATGGTACAATTATTAATCTTGAAGGATGGGATCAAAAGCCAATTGAGGAAGGAAGTATCATGCCCATATTTCATAAACGGGAACTATATAAATTCAGTGTAATTACCTGCTTTCTAGTGCATGCATGGGCCATAGGGTTCACCAGGACAAGACCTTCGTTGGCTGTGCAGAAGAGATATCTGAAACCAGGTTTGCTGAATCTACTAAATGATCAACTCTGATGGCAATAACAGAAGCAACCTTCGGAATAACACTGTTCAGGAACCAAATCCCACATTGTTGGCTACAAGACCAACATACAAGTTATAATATTACCAGAGAAGGATCTTCTTGCACCTACATATTGTTGCTTGTTCACCGTAACAGTTGATTGCTCATGGCATGTCTGCAGTCAAAACTCTTTCAAAACCTTCAAATAGCCACAGCAATGTCAATCAGGCTGGATGAATGTTGCAAGTTTTGGATATGGGTTTAAAAGAGCACTGATATTTGTTTGAAAGTGCCATGAAAGCAATAAATCAAGCCATTGTGAGCCAAGCTGAGTAAGTATTGCCATATTGGAGTTTCTATGCTCTCCAGTAAAACATTTGGAAACCAGTTTTTGGTTCAGAGATACAAACAGAAAATGCTGGAAATACTCAGCAAGTCAGGCTGCAATTATGAAGAAAGAAGTGTAGTTAACTTTTCAGGTTGCTGACCTTTCATCAGCATATGCATCAATCTGAAGCATCAGCACTGTTTCTCCCACCATAGTTATCTAGCCAGCTTTTTCCAACATTTTTGTTTTTTAATTTCAGATTTTCACTGTCTGTAGCACTTTGCTTTTGAATATGGTTCAGAAGACTAGTTACAGGAGCTTGTATGTGAATAAACTGATGAGCATTTAAAAACAATAAACAGAATTATCATTCAACAAATTAAAATAGTTTTAAATTCAAGGATTTAGTGAGTGAGGCACATTTGACAGCATTTATGCAAGGACAAAAAATATATGCCAATGTAACAAACAATGCCAGAGTAGAATTTTGCATCTTTAAACAGATGGCACTAATGACATTCTGATAACTATCTTGCTTCATTTTATTTTTGGATGATCATCAATCTTCTCATTGTGAAGTTAATTTTAAATTTTAAAATGAATATTTGAACTTTTATTCACTTATTATTTTATTTACTTATTGTTGACAGAGGATAGTGAATTTGTGGAACTTTAAAAGGAGCTATGGAAATCACTTTAAGGACAAGTTATAAGAGGCCAATGAGCGTTGAAAAGATTTAGAATACATTAAAAGAAAATTAGCCCTAGTGCAACTTTGGTTAATAGCTAAGCATTACTGTAAGTATGCGCTCTTAACACTTTATTGAATAGATAATGGTGCTAAGATTGATGGCTGCAATTGTTTAAAATTATTGCACTTAAAACTTGTCTTTTTGGTCATCACCATACTCAAGAGTCTCCAAACCAAGCTACATGGAATTAGGCAGAACTTCTCTTTCTGCAGTGTTGCTAACTTTTGGTTGGCTCTTAAATGTTGCCCATTGTATCTTTACTTAAATTTGCTCGGTTTCTATAACCTTTGCTCTAGTCGCCAGGTATCTTTATACCGCCACGAGGTTCAAGTACTGATCAATAACTCAACACACCAATTAGTAAGATTCAAATCAAAACACATTTATTATACACAGTAAATCACAACTCATGCATAAACTCTACTTTCTAGACTATTCTCTATCACTAAAAGGCCTATGCTTAACTTCGGAATTGGCCCACCAGATCAGGGGAACAAATGGCCTTTTGTTCGATCTGAGCCTGCAGGATTCAAAAGCTGGTATGGACTGCGAGTTAGGAGCACCTATCTCATAGCGTGCGTTGATTGGAGACTTACTTGGTTGATGCGACAGCTTGGGCAGATCACTCTCAAGGGTTGATTCGCTGCTGAATGACCCTGCCAAGGACGATTTGAACTTGGGGACTCTATTCTATAGTCCCCAGGGGCTTCCCACCCCTTTGGGCGGACCCCATACCTGGTTCCAAGTGATTGGACTACGTTTCGATCATTTGGATCAATTTCTCCAATACTGGAGTTGTTCCCCGATCGCTGGGCGGTCCCCGAGTGTCCGTTGGCCTTCCTTTGTCTTAGCTCCTGCTGGCGCCGAGGAGTCTGGCTTGGCCTTATTCACCTTAAATGTTTCAATTGTTCCCGGGGATCGCTCATTAGTATGCAGATGGCTGTGAGTTTCAGTGCTGTCTGGGCTTTTGCAAGTTCTAATACACAGGACTTCTGCACTTGCTAGTTTTTGCCTGTGTTGGCTGAATTTCCCTGTCGTCTTTGCGGACCTCCATTTTAAGCCAGGAAATGGCCAACCCAGGTGGCTACAACAGGACAAAATATACATTTTCTCCCTGGAGCGACTCGCATTTCCCCAGAAATCTTATTCAGGTATGAAGAACCAAGCTTTAGGGCTTCCCGGGATTGCTGCTGGAGTTATAACCATCTCAAACTATGTAACATGCCCTTGTGAAACAGTCTTGTGGCACAGTGGGTAACACTCCTACTTCTGAGCCAGAAGTCCACCCAGGACTGGATAGCCATGGAAATTGTGTTCAAGGTGCGTCAACCTGTAAATCCTTCTGATACACTTATGGCAGGCGCCAAGAGCGGGAGTCTCCTGGTCAGCTAAAACCTTGTGGTAGTTGCAGCTGCAACAGCATACTATTGGCAAAAGATTCCATGCACAAGTTCCAATTCAACTTTCTTCGCACTCGAGGGCCAATGAGCCAATTTTAGAAGGATAAGATTTGGCACAATATTATAAATGATTTAAAAAAAAGAAAGTCAAAGCAATAAATTTAAGAGTAATAAATAAAGATGACCATCATTAGAGGGTGTGGGGGCAACTCACAGGCCCCTCTTCTGCAACTCCTGTCCCCACTTTCTCCAGCCTCCGGTGGGTCCAGCTTAGTGCTTTGTACCCCACTACCTGCTCACATCTGTCCAGATGGAGGGTGCACCAGATTCCAGCCAGTGGGCTGCCTTGTTGGACAAACCTGGTTTAGGCAATCTAAAATGCTTTTAACAGAGTTAGTGCAGAAAAATACATTTGGTTGGAATTTTAGACTAAATGTAATATTTTTGTTTAAAGAGGGATTTAAAAAAATAAAATCAAACAATTAGGAAGAAAATACTACCACACTGGCAAATTCAGTGTGCTTGTGTCTGTCCAGGTTATTTTGTATACAAGGATACCTGAACTCCCAGGTGTGTTTTGGAACATATGTATAGCAAAACAATGATCTTGTGCTAGACATGTACCTTTCCTTCAGTGATTAGTATTTTAAAACCAGATACATCTGGTCAGATATGCATGAAATGAAAAACCCTTATTGTCACAAGTAGGCTTCAAATGAAGTTGCAGTGAAAAGCCCCTAGTCGCCACATTCCGGCGCCTGTTCGGGGAGGCTAGTACAGGAATTGAACCTGAGCTGCTGGCCTGCCTTGGTCTGCTTTAAAAGCCAGCTATTTAGCCCACTGTGCTAAACCAGCCCCAGCTGGTTTATCCCCCAGATATAGGACGTTTAACAAAAAAATTAATAACAAAGTTAAAATCTCTGTAAAACTTTATTTCTACACTTGCGTCATTATGATCTGCAATATCCCAGAACATTTAGCTGTTGAAAGGCACAATCCTACAGAAACTGAAGATAGATTTGATTTTTATATTTACATCACAATGGAGAGACACATGACACAGAAAACATACCCATTGCTGGATGTCTGGAAAACATGGCTTTTTATATTTCGAAGTACAACCAAAGAGAAGTTGTAACCATTGGTATTTTAAAAAAATAAATCAAAGTACAGTACCTGAGAAGCAGAAATGAAGCCCAGCAAGGCATCACACAGTAGATAACACTCAATAAATATAAATTTTTTGGTGCAATTTTGAAAACAGCCAGGGAATGTAACCTCAAAAACATTTCAGCAACCAAGTCTTCGGACCAGGAATGGCTAGAAATCATGATCCAACTAATATTCTTGTTATCTTGTTGGACATCATCATATCATCACATTTTCAATTACTTATAGGTAGTGTTAAGCATTTATGTTCTGGAAAGTGCAGGCCAAAATACTGTTAAAACTAAAGCCACTGACCAGTTCAACATGGCTGCCCATTCCCTTGGATTGATTTGTGCCTAATCTTCTCCAACTAGAATTTGGATTTCATTAGTTCTAATGTATAATACATACATGGGCTACATTCATTGATCTTTGTCAGAATGCAACACGGTCACAGGTAGTCTTAATAGGCCCATTTATCTTTACATTGCATTGCAATAAAATGCAGATTTATTTTTAAACTGGAAAAACATGGTTGTACAAGACTGACAAGTAATAGACACATTTGAGCTTAATTAACAATGTGCCTTTTCAAACTTCACACTTATAACATGAGTTGCATGTATACAAAAAATGCTCAGTAGCAGTTTTATTTTTAATTAGATTTTCATGTAAGGCAGAGTTCTTTAAGTTTTCAGGGTGAATCTGAATTGCAGAATACTGTAATAAAAACAGCATGTATGCTTTGTGCAAAAAGCTTCAAAATAAGGAATCCCCAAGCTGTTTCTATAAAAAGAATTACCATGGAAAATGTTCCTTGCAGTTGCATGTAAAGCAGAAGGGTGTGATTATTTGTACATAGGCACTACTGAACACCCAATTTCATTTTCAATTACATCATTTGTGAAGGGATTTAATGAATGGCAACAGATATGTTTTGTCTTTGTTAAGAAAAACAATGATTGAAAATCACATTATGGTTATATGTCCAGTCATTCTAAAATACAATTTGATCTGAAGAACCTAGAGCTGGAATTGCAAGGCCCTTTAGGTTACTACCCATTTCTCCATATAATTTAATCCTATTTTTAATAAAATTAAATAGTAGCATAACAAAGCAGATATGAAAGTACAAGTATTTACCTTGCTCTGAAATGCCACCAAAGCCTCAGAGAAAGTAGCTTCATTCAATCAGAATGACAAAATTACAAAGGTGCCCCAAACAAAAAAAATCTTCAAAAATCTTCAGAACTCCATCTATAAATACTAACTCAAATGCTTTTGTGATCCATAATTTTACACATACATTCTGCTCCAAATCTGATTAATCATTATTTCAGCATGCACTTTCTTCCTTCAGTAAAGATACTCGCAGCTTATTTAAACCAACAGGGAGGTGTGCAAGTCACATTCTGATAGTTATTTTAAGACAGGAGATAACATACTTAATGCAGTCAGATTCCTGCTGCAAACATGGATTTTCACTGCACCTTTTTCACTCCTTCCCATTTCCATGACAATTTAGTTTTTAAAAATGTTAAAAAGTCAGTTATACTGGAGGTACAAACTGAGATGTTTTGTAGTACACAGCACGCCCATCTATACAGAAGGCTTCAAGATGCATTTAAAAAAAAAAAAAATTCCCAAACACCCAAAATCTAACAGAAAATTAATTGAGCCCTTTTCTTTTAAAGAGAACTGCATGGTCATATACGTATATATTACATACACAATTCTACTGTTCAAATGAAAAGGTGCAACACATTCTGAAATTATAAATTACTCTTTTTTTTACTCAACACTTTCCTGCACATTCAGAATTTAACCTGAGGATAATGCTTCTTTGCTGAAGGTAACACTGGTCCTACAAATATAGAATGTAAGTAGCTGAGCAAGCACTATCAAGGCAATGCAGATTCACAAAAAGTGCACATAGTTTATATTGTTTAGGTAACACTTGCTATAATTCCTTGATGATTTGAAAATAGACATTTAACAGATACAAATTCTGAATAAAAGTAACCTATAAGATTCAGCAAACTTTACAGACTGCGACAACTGCAAATTACTGTTTTATGTATCAACAGTCTATAAATAGAAATGACATACCATGATAGAATTCATAAAAGCCTACAAATTTATTATGCTCTCAGATACAAGCCCAAGAGAGACGTCACTTTCAATCAGATTGATCACTGTTTAGAACTGGCATTTATTGGTTGTTATGAATCCGGTAGAACATTACTTTTATGTGACAAGGCTGGGGTAAGGACGTGAGGGGGGAGCTACAAAAACAGCTTTCACCTTCTTGCTGCTAAATACTTTTCTAATTGCTCAGCAAGTTGATTAAGTGATTTTGCTGAAGGTGAGCGAGGGGTGGAAACAGGTCCTCAATCCACTGGACAATATCACACGACACTGGAAGTGTGCAATTTTAACAAGATTATGCATGACTGCAAAATCCTCCTTGTAAAATAACCTGTCAAGACACACTATAACTCGCACATGAATCATGGAAAACCGACCAAGATACTGGAGGAGGGGGGGGGAGCACCTAGCATCTGTTCATCACCTCCCAGCAAGGTGTCAATAAATTCAGCAGACAGGGAAAGGAAGTCAGTTTTTAAACATTGTTTGAAATACGTGTTTTTTAAAATGGCAAATTTTGGAAGGGAAAACGAAAACCCTGAATGCATGTTAGTTTTCAAGAGGGAATCATAAATAATTTTAAATATTCATGTGTTTTCATAGAATTCCATCACCGTTCCAAATAAAGGATTGTGAACCAATAGATTCTAAAATTCACAAATGTTTTGAGTTATCTAAAAACCACTAGTTGCATCTGGAGTTGTAAACTGTACAGCTATTATGATATGGACATTATGTCAAGATCTTATTAAAATTTGGAAAATTACTAGAACAATTTTGTGCAGGTTACTAGTTTAGATGAACATCTGGGAAATCACATGTTTTCTCAGCGGCATTTAAATATGATTTTAAAGCAACAGTTGAACCATGTCTCTTAATGTTGCATTAAATGAAAGTAGATAGTACTATTGCAGTATTTCAAAATATGAACATTTGTAAATTTAAGTTTCCCCACCACCCCAAAATTGATAGGCCTAAAATACAGTAACCCGATGACTAAGCTCAAGCCATTCACATTACAGGTCTCCTCTCAAAGTTTAAAGAGAGATGCTTTTACGCAGAATGGCATTAGTAAATTATCTAACTGATTACTTTTCACCACACCTTAGATGGTGCAGTTTTTAAGTAATGAGAATTCACCCATCATGTCATGTTTCATTTGCATTACTGAATTCAAAGTCCAATACAAAAAGCACTGGAATTGCAAAGTTTCCTGCGTATTTGCCTTCAGCAGTTCCTTTAATCACCGAGTAAAATGTCATCTTCAAACTCTTTTGCTTTCAGTTAGAATATTTCATTTGTAAATTTGTGGAGGTATCTCTGTATAAAAGGTCTTGACAGCATTAACTGAATGGTCCCTTTTCCCACACGGTAGCAGCCATAGCCCATGAGTCCCATAAGAGTTACTTTAACAGTAAACTTGAAAGCTTTAGCAGCTAATGACGGCGGAGGAACACTGTAAAAAAAGAAAAAAATCAATTAGTGGGGGAAGCAACGAAGAAGATTTTACCATATAGTCAAACTGCATGGAGGAATGATAAGAATTATTTTGCATCACAATTCAATAAATTGCATATTACACAATAATAATGTAAACACAAGAGGCAGGTTATAATGATGGTAAATTATGATTCCAACCATGTCCTTGCACTCTGCCATCACTGGCGTACCTCAGACGGAGCTCCTAAATAGCAATGAGACACAACAAGCTATGCCATTTTCACCTCTGTCTCAGGGTGACAAGGATAATAGAACTGCAGTATCAGGTGACCTTGCTTACCTCAGCAAAGGCCATCATCTTCCGGGTCTTTATATCTCAGCGGCACACTAACTTGTGAATTTCTTGACCTTTTGCCTAACTGCAAGATGCATAACCACTAAACTGAAAGTAAGGCTTTCCACCACAACAGCTGTATACACATTAATTATAGGGAGCCAGCTACAGGTGAATGAACCTTTATGTAATTCATATTTGCACAGGTTATTCAAATACCATGACAAAACATCGAGAATTGCTGGCACTCTCAAGTGTTTTTTTGGTAATCGGTTCAGGAAGTAATCAGGGAGGTATCCCCATTACCAGCAGTTAATGATAAAATCTGACTATTAGTATTGGTAAAAGTATTTTAATTCTAATTTGAACTAATGCCACAACAAGCAGGGGTAGTACGGCATCAAGGAGCCCTAGCAAAACTGGAGCCAATGGGAATCAGGGGGAAAAACTCTGATGGTTGGTGTCATACCTGGCACAAAGGAAGATGGTTGTGGTGGTTGGAGATCAATCATCTCAGCTCCAGGACATCACTGCAGGAGTTCCTCAGGGTAGTGTCCTGGGCCACAACCATCTTCAGTTGCTTCATCAATGATCTTCTTTCCATGATAAGGTCAGAAGTGGGGATGTTCGCACATGACTGCGCAATGTTCAGCACCATTCGCAACTCCTCAGATAATGAAGCAGTCCATGTCGAAATGCAGCAAGACCTGGACAATATCCAGCTTTGGGCTGACAAGTGGCAAGTTACATTCACGCCACACAGTGCCAGGCAATGACCAACTCCTATAAGAGGATCTAATCATTGCCCCATGACAGTCAAATGGCATTACTATTGTGGAATCCCCCACAATCAACATCTTGGGGGTTACCATTGATCAGAAACTGAACTGGACTGGCCATATTAATACTGTGGCTACCAGAGCAGGTCAAAGGCTGGGAATCCTACGGTGAGTCACCCACCTCCTGACCCTCCCAAAGCCTGTCCACCATCTACAAGGCACAAGTCAGGAGTGTAATGGAATATCTTCCACTTGCCTGGATGAGTGCAGCTCAAACACATCATCCAGGAAACATGTCGCTAGGTCAAAATCCTGGAACTCTCCCTAACAGCACTGTGGATGTACCTACACCTCAGGGATTGCAGCAGTTCAAGAAGGCAACTCACTCACCACCTTCTGAAGCACAACTACGAATGGGCAATAAATAATGCTGGCCTAACCAGCGATGTCCACATCCTGCAAATTAATTAAAATATAGTGTATAGTTGCTCTAGAAATGTGCTTATATAGCACATCCCAATTTTAATCGGAGTGTTTTTTAGATGAAGCAAAACCAATTTCAATCATTCCTCTGGATCACTGCTCCTGCTGGACCACCCAAAACTGCATCAGAAAAATCTACTTTTCTAAAGGCCTGCCTTAGGCCTTGTACCTTCTCCCACTGGGCCTTCCAGTATCACCCTAACGTTCATTCTAACTAGCACCCATGTCAGAAATATTGCCCGTCTCCTTACAAATGACAACCTGTAGCCAAACCCTCCTAGCCTAACTCCCACACCAGCTCAAACTTTTGATAGTTTGTTCGCAGCATGAAGCCCCATTCCCCATCCAACTCAAATTTTCTAGGAAGTTTGCTTTGGTCTTCCTCACAGTGTGATGGCTTTCTGAATTTGGGCCTCCACTGAACTTTCCATGGACAAAACCACGAGCAATTAACTAATCAGCAGAAAACTATGGAAGACATGTATTATTTAAAATTTTCAGTTTCCTCGACACCATTTTTTGTCCAATTCCAAAATGTGTTTTCCAAGTAAAATATGCATGATATACAGAAGGAAACCGATAATGTACTTGGTACAAGATGCTTTGCTTATTGTTTAAAACTAAACTTTATATTTTCAGACCTCAGATCCAAGGGTATAATTAGTATTTCTGGTTTTGAGAAAAAAGGTCATTTCATCTAGGCATTTGGTAGATTTTGAATTTATAAGGGAAGCTGTACTTTTTATTTCTGTGCATTATATGCAAGTCTCTTCATTAATGTATTTATTTCAATGCCACTCACCACCACAGAAACATCAAGATAAAATTGCTAATTTTACCTCATTAATTCTTGAATATTTAATAGATTATTCCAGTTCTTCTCAATGCCAGGTATGTGACCCATTCCAACTACTCCTACCACAACAGATGGTATTTGCTGGCTGGGCTCAGCTGTGGGATGAACAGAAAAATAAGTTATCAGATGCTAGGAGGATAATTGCAGTGTTATCCAATAATCAATCCTTTAACTGGATACTCTGGAAGACAATGGGCCCAATGGCTTATTCTGCTCCTGTGTCTTAGAGACTCTGGAGCAATTTTGAAACTTTTTCCGAGGAGCCTGATTTTTGAGCTTTCCTCTTCATCCCTTATTTCCATGAAGGTTTGACTTTCTCTGTGGTTTGATTTCATGGATAATAGCAACCAGTGTCTTTTCAAATCTCATATAATCCTTTATGAGCTTTAATAAACTATTGGCAGACTAAGTGGGAAAAACAATCACCATAGAGCCCAGTCTTTCTACTTACTCACTTCGAGCATAAGTCACTGAATAGCATTCAATAGAAGAGACCCTGGATGAGGTGAAATGCAATACCCTACTGTTGTCCCATCTGAAATCAGCTAAGCCCACAGAAGTGAGGGATCAAACTTGAAAACCTCTTGGAATGTAGTACGTAGCAACACAAGAGTCAGCCATCGGGGCAACTTGTACATTTGAGTGCTAAACACAATTCCAATGAGAACGCCAAGTAGAGCAATCTAGGTTGGTTTAAATGCTTACGTCCTAAAGCCAGGGGTAGTTCTAATGGCTTTGCTGCCTGCTTCAACATGTAAGCTAGATAAACATCCCGTTCGGCAACAATTGTACGATGAAGGTCTGGAAACTCTCCAATCATTTCAGACATCATCTGCTCCAGGAGATCTTTTTGTTTGCACTTTTCTACGTCATCTTTACTGAAACAGAGAGATTAGTTAAAAATTTATGGTCACACATTTTTCTACCAATTACTGTTCTCTATTGGTCTAATTTCTTTTTACTACTTAAAAAATATTTTCCTTTCAAATTCTAGAAATGAATAAGACACGTGCTAATAATTTTTTACATAATAGTTTTACAAAGCAGTCCCACACCCTCGAGATGGAAGTAGCAGGAAAGTAAGAGAGCAGGAAACATTTTGGTTGGTGGAATGTGACTTGGTGCTCTCCAGGGATCAATCTTTCATTGGATGAAAGAAGAAAAGCTATATATCCATGTTTGCAGATTATTCTACATTTGGAATAGATTACATACATATTAGCAGATGGTTATAACGGGACATAGACAGATTCTGTGAGCCACTAGGAGGAGCAACAGGATTTATGTATCCATATTCACAAAATACTGAACACTATTGCACAGCAGCAATTTTTTAAAATAAAAAAAGCTATTGACTTTCATTTTAAAGGGACTGAATTCAAAGGAGATGAAGTGATCCTTCAGTTGTGCAGAGCCCTTGGCGAGACATATTTGGACACTAACTCAAAGGATACTTTGGCCTTAAAAGCATGTACTAGAGTTATACGAGAATTCCCAGGAAATGATGATGACTGGTTGCATAAATTTATTTTCCCACGAGTTTAGAAGATTGAGGCATGTTTGAATTGGAAGTGATTAGATGTGGCCGCTAAAGAAGCTGTCTTCCAATTATTAGCTGAAAGAATGACACAGCAAGATTTCATCTTTTAAAACTTTTACTGTAACAAAGTGACTAAAAACACTATTGACTAAACACCATTTATTTTTGGAGGCAACTTATACTTTAAACAATAGAAAGGAATGTTCTGCATATATACTCATCATCCATTGTACTGCCCACTGAATTACAGTCCTTCTTAATAATAATAATATTTATTGTCATAAGTAGGCTTACATTAACACTGCCATGACGTTACTGTGAAAAGCCCCTAGTCGCCACACCCCGGCGCCTGTTCGGGTACACAGAGGAAGAATTCAGAATGTCCAATTCACCTAACAGCACGTCTTCTGGGAATCGTGGGAGGAAGCCATAGAACCCGGAGGAAACCCACGCAGACACAGGGACAACGTGCAGACACCGCACAGACAGTGACCCAAGCTGGGAATCGAACCTGGGACCCTGGCACTGTGAAGTAACAGTGCTAACCACTATGCTGCCATGCCGCCCTACATCAAGCAGTCCACAAGTCTCAGCTTACAACGGGTTCCCGTAGCTCCATTTTGCCATGGAGTAATTTCAAGTGACTATCTCCAGACACTTCCCCGAGTTTGCAGAGACATCCCTAATTCCAACACCAGCAATAAAGCCTGTTCTGATGATTATTCTCCCCCACTAGCCATACCAGGACCAATATCCTGGAAGCATCACAACTGAAGACTTGTCTCCCTCCCACATCCGGTGGTGATAGCTTACAACACTGACTTTTCTCTCTGCTGACCACAGAACATTTGCTGCTTCCATAACATTCACTGATTTGTAGAAAGCCCTGTGACCTGATCTCAAAAATTGCTTCCTCTGCCCTCTTCCTCTTGACAATGCGAAACACATTAAACTTGCATTCAGGTAGAACTGTTAGCTATCTTGGACTCCAATTTTCTTTCATCTCAAAAGTAAATGGACAGTGTACAGCACAACTATTTAAAACATGGCACCTTGAACATCTTTCTGGAACTTTGGGAGACTCAAACACAGACTCCTGCCATTGTCTCCAAGTGCAAGTCAAACAATTTGATCTCTAAACATTAAAACGCACAGGTCGGAGGCAAATTGCAAGTTACATGGCACCGTTTATTTATCCTAAATTTTAAGCTAGTCTCAAAACATAGTTTTATAGACCTCAATTGTTACAAGATCACGACTGAAAGACTTATTATGAAGGGTATCACAGGTTATGAAGGGTATCACAGGTTATGGAGGTAACTCGAGTTGAGGTATAGTACAAATCAGCCATATTCTATTGGAATGATAGGACAGGCTTAAGGAGCTGAATGGCTTACTCTGTTCCATTGTAAACTGCAAGAGGAAAGGTTAAATGATTTATCAAGATGATTTCAATGTTGAAGTAGTACTGAATTAGCATACAAAAATGTATCTGTACAACAATGATGCAATCATATTAGATTCTTTTGCTCTATTTTTGCCAGAAGTCAAAAATCCCGATAGTCACTCATGACATAAGCAGTTATATCCGGACTTAATTTGCCGATTTACATAGAAGGAAAATACTTTTAGCTTAGTCACACTGTCTGCGTGAAGTTTGCACATTCTCCCATGTCTGCGTGGGTTTCACCTCCACAACCCAATGATGTATAGGTTAGATGGATTGGTCACGTTAAATGTCCCCTTAATTGGAAAAAAAATAATTGGGTACTCTAAATTTATATAAAAAAGCTTAGTCACAAAATATAAAGATTAACTTGACCACTAAGGAAGACCTCTCCATTGATGCTTAAAGAATATTATAAGATTATCAATATTTTTATTTATTATGTCTTGTATTTCAGCAGAACATCATGGTATTGTACAATTTAAATTGCATTATTGAAGCATTATGGAAGCCTACAATTCCCCCAAATTATGAAGTATTTATTCATACCTGATCGGATCAGACAGGAAACAGAGACCCCAGGCTAATTTGACCTTTTGCCAGATAGAAAGTGCAGCAATGGCCCTTTTAAAAGTGATGGGGATGGGCCTGTCCCCAAGATGAAACTTACAAAAAGGCACTTTTCCAGCCTGAAACACAGAAGATTTGACAAGTTTTTCAAATGCATTTTTCACAAAAGGTTACATTTCAATACACCATTCTGTATCCAAAAACTTTTATCCCAAATGGGTGACCATTACAGACATACATGGTCAAGAGGATACCACTCCTTTTCTTGCCTCAATGGGAATATTTGTACTTCGAAGTGTTCAAGCCTCACCTCAGAGTCCGAGCACATAATCTAGACTGGCAGAACAGAATTGAGGGAGTACTGTTGAAGGGGTCATCTTTCAGATGTAATGAAAGGACTATTGCCAGAACATGGTACCCTGGTGGCTATGTTAACAGATGTGTAATCTAGAATCATGGACTAATATTGCAGACAATTAAAGTTCAACGCGACAGCTTGGGAATTGGAATTCTATTTAAAGATGGAATTAAAAAGCTGTTACCAGAGAAAGTGGCCAAGAATCTGTTTGTTGCCATAAAAACTAATGACCTTTAGGGAATGAATTCTGATGTCCTTGGTCATTCTGTCCTATGTTTGTGACTCCGGTCCCATACTAACATGGTTGTTTCTACCCTCTGAAGTGTCTGTTGATTGATTCAGTTCTATTAAATCATATTGGAGGCGCTCGATAAGGTGGCACATCACCACTGTTCAAGGATAATTAAGGAGCGGTAGTAAATATTAACCGTCAGTGACACCCATATTCTGAGAGAGAATTAAAACTATCCAATGGTCGTAATCAGAGAGTAGCATGGAAATCTTCCAATGTTTTGGCCAATATTCATTACTCATTAAACACCACTGAAACAGACTATCGATGTATTATGCCACCCCACATACTCTTTTGTATAAACAAAACTCAAATTTACAAGACCTTACTATTCATCTCAAATACACACAATTTACCCATAAATGTTGCTGAAATATAATACTCAAAATAAATGTCCATTTATTGCATTTCATTGTCGTTGCGGTCAGGAAATGCGAGCACAGGCGAGACTTCTTGATTTCAGTAGCTGATAAGTTGAATGCCTACCTCCTTGAAGGCCTCCCTGAATTCGCCTCCTGGGGCCATACCAAGCTGTTCAGTGATGTGAGCAGAGACCTTCAACAATAGCATCTGCATTAATCCAGACATTACTCCATTCTATTAAAAGTAGATGCAAAAAACTTTGTTAAGCAGTCAAAAGAATGGTATATCACTGCCCGAGCATGAACAATCTGTAAAATTCGTATTTTAAAAGAATACCCCATTTAATCTTTACATAAAGGTTTACTGAGAAATTCATCTTGGCTATGGGGGGGGGGGGGGGGGGGGGGGAGGAGGAAAGAGTTTGAATCGCATCCAGTCAATCTGTGCATCTGAAAGCCACTCAGGTTGTTCGCAAAAGGGCTTTCATTTTGCTGACTGCCAAGTTCACCAATTTCTTTTCTATTCAAAAAAGCTAATTCTTGGAAGAACATAGAATCATTTTTACAAATAAACTGGATTGAGATCAGGAGACCAAATGTCAATTTTAATTTCTCTGTGCACCTGCAAAATCAGACTGCACTATTGATATATGTAGACAATCAAGGGCTAAGGGAAGCAAAGCCATTTCATACAAATGATGTATACAGTTGTACAAAGTAACTGACTAGAAATTTTAGCAGAGTCTTGGGTTCAGATGACTTCACAAGGAATTTTCACTAACCTAAACTGGTCTCGGTGATGAAAACCATCCCCATTTAACGTTATTATCCAAAATGAAAAAGCAGAGTATTATTAGCTTTACTGGGAAGAAGGGATAGAGAAAAAGGAAAGACGAGAAAGACTGGAAAACAGAGGAAAATGCAGGCAAAAGAGAGAAAGAGACAGGGTACAGGAGAAAGGCAGGATGTATAGAGTGTTATTAACGTCATCAGGACGCCCTAAAATGCTCTGCAGGCAACAAATTACTTTTGAACTATGGTCAATGTATTTCTGTTAGGCAATGATTTAACCATCGCCCCTTGACTTTGGCACTACCATCGCTGAATCCCCAACTATCAATGTATTGGGGGTTACCATTGACCAGAAACTGAACTAGACTAGCTATACAAATACTGCAGCTACCAGAGCAGGTCAAAGGCTAGGAATCCTGCGGCAAGTAACTCATCTCCTGAGCCCCCAAAACCTGTCCACCATCTGAAATGAATGAAATGAAAATCGCTTATTGTCACAAGTAGGCTTCAATTAAGTTACTGTGAAAAGCCCCTAGTCGCCACATTCCGGCGCCTGTTCGGGGAGGCTGGTACGGGAATTGAACCGTGCTGCTGGCCTGCCTTGGTCTGCTTTCAAAGCCAGCGATTTAGCCCAGTGTGCTAAACAGCCCCATCTACAAGCACAAGTCAGTAGTGTGATGGAATACTCTCCATTTGCCTGGATGAGCAGCTGCGATAATAGTCAAGAAGCTTGACACCATCCAGCACAAAGCAGTCCACTTGATTGCTACTTCTTCCACAAACATTCAATGCCTCCACCACCGATGAACAGAGGCAGCTGTGTAACATCTACAAAATGCACTGCAGGGACTCGGTTCCTTTGCAGCACCTTCCAAACTCACGATCACTACCATCTAGAAAGACAAGAGCAGCAGGACCACCACCTGGAGGTTCCCCTCCAAGTCACCCTTCACCCGGACTTGGAAATATATCGCCGTTCCTCCACTGTCATTGGGTCAAAGTCCTGGAATTCCTTCCCGAGCAGCACTGTGAATGTACCTGCACCTCAGGGACAGCAGTGGTTCAAGACAGATCACCATCACCTTCTGAAGGGCAACTAGGGATGGGTAATAAATGATGGTCCAGCCAGCAACTCCAACTAAATGACATTTTTTAAAGTCTAAAAAAACAAAGAATAACCTGTCAATCTGTGTTTGGTGGTGCTAGCTGACAGAAGAATTATGGCCAGGAGTGAAATACCCTGCTCTTAACAGTGCAATAATATATTTTAAGGAGAGGCCTGTTTCAGCCGAATGACAACACCTCAACTCATGCAATGCCCCCAGAGTGCTGCAGCCCAGGTTTTCTACTCCGATGTTGAAGTGAGCCATAAACCCCCAAATCCTCTAAAGAGCTTATGTTTGAGGTAAGTTTGACAATGAGGATTGATGGGATTGAACAAGTTATCACAGCATTTCTGGCATATGTTTCTGGTACTTGGTCACTGAAATGACAATTCATAATGCATTGTGGATTTTTGTAAACATATTAAAATACCATCGAGGATAATAAAGTGCAATTTTCAAATTAAAACCCACTCAAGTAACATTACTCCAACTCTATTTACAGATACTTTATGTACTTCATCTTCAAAAATAATTCAATAGCTGAGTCAATTACCACATGATGAAATTCCAACAAGAGAATGTTATTGAAATGAGGCACAACTTGGTTTTTCAAAATACAAACAAAAATACAAACAAATTAAACTTAACAATACTTCCATGTATAAGACCTAATAAATGCGACTTAAGCTATTTGTTTACAAAACAGAGAATTGAGAATTTGAAACTATTTTGATCTCACAAACACATTAAAATACACTTTGAAATTAGAGTATCTTCAATTTTTAAAAAATAAATTTAGAGTATCCAATTATTTTCCGTTTCCAATTAAGGGACAATTTAGCGTGGTCAATTCACCTACCCTGCACATCTTTGGGTTGTGGGGCTGAGACCCACGCAGAGAAGGTGAGAATGTGCAAACTCCACATTGGACAGGACAATGACCCGGGGCCGGGATTGAACCCAAGCCCTCAGCACCGTGAGGCAGTAGTGCTAACCACTGCGGCACCTGCCGCCCAGTAGAACATATTTAACTTGAGCATATCTATCTCAGGATTAACCAACTTTCAATGGAGTAAAGAACACAGAGACACAACATCAAGATCTTTAAAATGCCAAGAACAATGGATGTTAACCACATGGATTGACAGCACATTTTAGGTAAGACTTGAGATCAGTAGCAACTATTTGTCCGGAGTCTGATAAAAGGTCACAGACCTGAAATATTAACTGTTTCTCTACACCAGCATTTTCTGTTACTATTTCAGATTTCCAGCATCTACAGTAATTTGCTTTTGGGAAGTCACCTTAGTCTTCTCTAGTGTAAACAAACTCAGTTTCCATTAGCTCAAGTATTTTATACCAGCTATTGGATAGATAATTTTCTGCTGCACTTTTGCTGATGTCAGTATGTCCTCATTGTGTCCTGAACTGCAATATAACTGCAGATGGGGTTTGAAGTAGCGAATGGGTTTGTGAGCTATGAAACAAGAAACAATCCAAAGCATGATGAAGAAAAAAATAAACATTACGACTATAAAGTTGAATGCGTTAGTCTGCAAGAGACATCATAGGAAAATGACCCGGGGATATTGGTAGCCAGATCATTGAATCATCTGCAATGTACAGCAGTGGACACAAGACAAACTGAATTTGTTACATAGCTCAACACCATTACTTCATGCCCATCTATAGTAATGGTACAGTTCTGGTCACAATGAGAGTAACAAAGGTGATAAAAGTACAGCAAAGAATTATCTTGTAACTACTATTAGTTCAATGAGTTCTTTTTACACTTGAATACTAACTGAGATATTCAAGATCCTTAAGGATATAAACATAATTTGACCTTGAAACCAAGGGGGCATGGGATGAGAATCAGATACAACGAGGATGATGAATGTTTTGAATAGAATGCCCAGAACAGCAAAAAGAGGCCTTGTATTGGGCAAAAAGATGGCTGTAGAGAGATACTGATCTAATGAACCAAAATTGTATTTTTCCAGGATGATTCATCTTTGAGAAAAACAGCTCAAAACTTTACAGTACATTATCCTAGTAAGTAAATAGATGAAAGAGTCCATGATAGGAGACTCAGTAAACTTACAGAAGGGGAGCATTCAGCCCATTGAGCCTCTGCCAACTCTTTGAAAGAACTGTCCAACCTAATCTCACAACCCAGTTTCACCCCACAACTCTGTAAACAGCTCTCTTGTTCAATTGTCTTTTGTTTAAAATCCCATATTTTCTTACCCTTCTTCTGTACATTGGTTTTGTCTTTTTCTACATGATTCCTCAGTTTACTATACTTTCTCAACTCTTCCAATCAGCATAAAATGTTGAAATTATTTCTGTATACCATATTGCTACAAACCCCACCTTTGATTAGTATTGAGCATGGAAAGGTCAGCCTAAACAGAGTACCTGTTTTATAGCTTGTTGCAACTTGTCCAGATTGATTTCCCTGGCTTCCTTAAGCAAAGTCTTTTCATCCATCTTGAGCATGGAGACTCTGTACTGACACAGTTCCACAACCACCACATCTGGTTGTACTTCTTGAATGGTCTGAAATGAAATACAAAGTAATAAACACCCTGCTTACAGAAATGTGCTTGCAACAAGGAGGAGAACCAATTGGGTTTCATGAGCTGCTCTATTTGAAATACGTCAACATTGAATGGCTACTGAATTTTAAAAGTGTATAAAGTGCACAGGTACTTTGATTTGAAAGGCAAAATAAAAATTCGTGTATCTATTTGTAATCAGAATTTTACATCACTTCCTGTCAACCACTACAAATCCTCAGGTCCACAAATGTGATGAATTTACCTCATGTGAACCCATTACATGGCAATATCACATCTACCAGCAATGGCACTGTATCACCTTGGTCATCTACCGCTAGTTCGTCAGCTGTATCACAGACTATGCTGGATGTCAACTCGGAGTGCAACTAGTTTCTTGCACTCTGTACCAAGAGAACTGATTATAACTCTCAATTGGTGTTTAGAATAATTTTATTTGCCCTTGACTGATGCCCAGTGTAAAAATCTGCTTTCCAACGTCAAGAAAAGGAAGATTCCCATCTTTGAGCCAATGCTGCAGAATAGGTTCTTGTAGCTGCTACCGTGTTTTAATCTTTCCCAGTGGCCTCACTTCATGCAAGATTTTGAATTTTAAATGTTGGTAGGTTAGTCAAGCGCAATGTGCATCAGTGTTCCCACATCTGCACTCAACCAGCAGGTATTGCTTCAATCCTGTAAAGAGCAGGGAACCAAAATGTTTTCCCCACATTATATTGGGTCAATTGTAATACTTCTATCCAGAAGATTGGAACAAGAGCACTTTTAAAATCTGAAGCTAGTGATATAAAACTCCACCAGCTCTGATCAACCAACTCAGAAGCTCCATTGAATGCTATGGCAGAAAACTTGTGCAGAAGTATTACAAACAGCAGGTTGCTCCTCATCCAAACATGCCAGGAACCATAACTATTTGGGTAACTGAATGATTCAGAGAAATTATTATATACTACTTCTGATGTAACAGAGCTAACTGAATAAGTATTATTTGCACTGTACAGCATGATGAAATGACAATAATGATTAAACAATAAAATAATATGGAAGACATAGTGAGCAATAACGAATTCAGATAAGACTTAATTCTGCTTAATAGGGTCCACAATTACATGAGTCACCAATCAATACAAATCTTCAAACAAATTTCACTCCTACCATCCTTCCTGTCCCAATTGATTCTTGAGCACAACTAACTCCCTTTAAAACTAGTATGAAAAAGTACGTTCCTAACAAGTTACAGCAGTACCATACTACCACACTTCACTGTATAGTCGTCTTAGTCCCAGATGACCATAGGCTGCTTTCCTCTTTCACAATAAACAGTGGCAAGCAGCGCTTCTTGATCATGAGAAGTTCATAGAATCCCTACAGTTCAGAAGGCCATTCGGTCCAGAGTCTGTACCGAACCTCCGAAGCAGCACTCTACCTAGGCCAAGGCCCACTCCTCCACACTATCCCCGTAACCCCTCACATTAATCATGGCCAATCCACCTAACCAGCACATCTTTGGATTGTGTAAGGACCGGAGCACCCGGAGGAAACCCGCAGACACGGGGAAAACGTGCAAACTCCAGAGTCACCCAAGGCCGGAATTGAACCCGGGTCACTGGCGCTGTGAGGCAGCAGTGCTAACCACTGTGCTACTCCCTTTCTTTTTAATTTAGAAGGCATTTGTCCCAAGACTTCACAGGATTAATGAATTATAAATACAAGGCTGGATTCTCCAATTCTGGGGCTATGTCCCCATGCCTGCGTGGGAACGGAAAACTGGCGCAAAATGACAAATTCCCAGTTTTGCTGGGGGCTAGCAGGGAGGCAGCGTAGAGCACCCGGCTCTAGCTGCCGATATGGCCTGGAGAATTGCTGGGACCATGACCGCGCATGGCGACGGCCTGCAGCGGCCGCGCCGTGCTTCACGGCGGAGCCCGCTCGCAGACCCGGGCTACGAAATAGACTCCCCCTTTGGCCGGCTTGTGTGCCCCAGACAGCCCCACCACAGTGCTCCCAGCCCCAAATAATGTCCCCCCCTACCCGTGGATCGGCCCTCCCCCGACTGTGACGGCGCTGGACTGAGTCCGCAGCCGCCACACTGAGTTCCCGACGGATGAGACCACACGTGTCCCGCGCAGTTGGGAACTCGGTTGGTTGGGGGCCGGCCTCAGGAGTCGATATGCGGCACAGCGCACTCAGAGTATGCCGCTTTGGACGGGGTGGAGCATCCCGAAAGTGGCGCGGCCCCCGATTTAGTCGAGAATTTGGATACTCCAGCCGTTTGCCAAAAGCGATTTCAGCGTCGGTGATTGGAGAATCCAGCCCAAGCTTTCTTTGGGTGGAGGGAGAGAGATTTCAGAAAATCATATTTTGCATATCGAGAATCTGAAAAGTATCAGAAGTACATTGAAAAAAAAAAACTTATTGCAATTCCACAAACACTACTGATGTTTGTGGAATCACTGCCCAACAAAAATTGTTTTCAACTTTAACTTATTGAAAAGAAAGGATGATTGCAATCCCTTGCACCCACAACAAAAACATTAGTCTCCAAATTGGTTTATGATGAAGAGGCTGTTTTGCATTAAATTAGAACATCTGCAATGTATGCTGCAATCATTCAAGACTCTATTGCTTCAGTATTTATCTTTTGTTTAAATACTTGGGTAAACTCAAGACAATTGTGTTTCCTAAAACGTTAACATTTTCCATTTTTACCTTTACAACATCTTTTCTGCTACTCTCACTAAAGTGAGCTGTGCCAACTAGGTAGACCTTACAGCCATCTTCAGTGCCAAGTTCAGTGACAGTGTCTGGTAGATTTGGTTTCCCTTGTCTTTTTTGCATCTTCATCTCCCACAAAAGTTTAAAAGCATCTTCATCTGCTGTAAATAAGTGAATATGTTCAGAAATTTGTCCATCGCACTGGCATAGCAAAATTTTAACTTTGAGCTGCATTAAATGTGCAGCGTTCTGCAGCCTCAAACTGCTACTTGTAGGAGATTGCACACGTTTCCTTCAATTCTTTTACGAGGCGAGTGACACATGTTATTATGAGCTGAGTTTGTAAAGCAACATGTAAGCTTCTGAGTAAATAGTGTTTATTTTCATGTTATTTTTAAATGAATCACTAATTGACCTTGAAAGCCACAATCACATTAGAGGGGATTTCAGTCCAAGTTTACTGTGTTTATGGGCAAAGCTGCACAAACCATTTTTTACACAACAGTATGTCAATGGTTAATACAGCAATCCTGATGAGACTTTTTGAATTAAACTTTGAAGTACATGCTTGTAAAGAGGTGATTTGCTTAAGTTACCAATAAAGGGGTCTGCAGTTGTTACACTGAAAATTACACATGTCTAAGTCTAAAAATCAAAGTAAATGATGCGGCCTGGAATTATAAATCCCAAATCTCGTTATCTCATTTACTGAAACAAACAATTACTAAAATTTGCTCATTTAAACTTTGTAAAGGGGAGGGTAGTATAACTCTGCTTTCTGTTTCGGTTTAAAAAATTGGTGTGTGAAAAAGCCAACATGAACTTCATTTTGTTGCAATTATGAACGGTGACAAATGAATCGCAGCTACCCCCAGCTGAGCTCGCTTTGGTCATTTCTTTCGGACTAGAAGTATGGCCTGACTATGTTGAAGGTTATCAAAAAAACACTTTCCAAAGGCAGCAATTTTGCAAATAGAAAACAACCCTCAAATCCTGAAGCACTAATATTCATGAGGTGCATTATCAACACAACAGAAGAGAGTGGACTTCAATACATTTTAATAAGATAACATTTTTATGGTTGTTTAGTAACTCAGTTTACCAAATACTTGAAAAGTGTCAATTAAAATTCTAAGCACGACTTAAGTGTTAAAATATTTAAAAGGGAAGTGATAGTTAGCCAATACTTCCTAGCTAAGATCATTCTTGATGAGCATATGGACCAAACAGAAATTTGATCCTGATTACATCTCATGAGGACCACTTGCTGATGGGTCTTTAGCTAAAGTTGGCCAAGCACTTTCTTGCCAAGCCAGAATGACAGGTCATTCTCGTAAATGAAATAAAAATTTAAAGATCCCCAAATCACTAATAGATTTTTTTCTAAACTTTATTTTAAACTAAAAGCATTAAATCATTTCCACCTTTTCTGGATGGATAAGGCAGGAGTCAGTGCGAGAAAATTTCTTCCATTGAAGTTATTCCTTTCTACACGAGGAACTAGCTAAATTGCTCTTAGAGAGGTGGGACGGACTTGATGGGCTGAATGAGTACAGCAAAGGTGATGGTCATGCTGTGATTCAACACTTCGGAAAAATGGAGATACAAGGGCGAAGGTCCATAGAAATCATCAACTTTGAAAAGAGGAAAGGAGATTAAATAAATGAGGAAATGGCAATTCTAACAGAAGTACAGAAAGAGGCATATTTAAAAAACACACCATGATCTTAGGTCACTGGAATATCCGCATGGGATATGGTACTATTTAAGAGATGACTGTAACACTAAGATGATATCGACATTACCGTAACTTTACTGTATCCTTTAGGAAAGTAAATATGAAAGACGTACACAAGTTTTGCTGAATATCTGACATATTCTGTGGATCATCATCAGATACTGCTGGGGGTGTCAGGCTTGCCTCTGCCTAGGGATAAAAACACAGAGCCAATAGAGTTATTTTAGCTTCTGAAAGCAGTACATGACTTTCACTCTAGTTAAACCCCGCAGATGTTTTGCAGTCAGTGCTAAATTAGAACCAAACAATATTAAATTTTCAGCATTTGTAATTTTTTGTATCAATATTCATGGAAGTACTGGCAGATGACAGAATCTAATTTCAAAGACAGCAATAGTAATTTACTGAATATTTGCAGGTAACTCATCTCAAACAAAATATATTTTCACCACTTATCTTGTTTTGACTGATTACTAGTGAGATTTATACACCATATTAGTGATACCGGATATCAAAAGGTAGACTATAGGGTAAAATAGTGAGATTTGGTTTCCGATTCACGGCTGTATTAAGACAGAAACATTCATTGGCAATCATGTGCACCCAATTCACAACACTCTTAATTTCCAGTTACTGATTTTAATGACAGAGAAGTTAAGAGTGATTTGAACCAGAACATAATTCTTTGAGTGAAATCCCACACCGGAAGAACAGAGCAAAATTGACCCATCAATGTCCTATGCTGCACTGGTTATTTTTTAAACAACAGTATGTTCTGGAACCAACCAGGGAACATGCTATTTTAGACCTGTGAATATAATGAGACAGGATTAACGAATGATCTCACAGTAAAGCATCCGCTCGGGAAGAGTGATCATAACATGATTGAATTTCACATCAAGCCTGATTGTTAGAAATTTAGGACTAAAACGGTTGTCATAAGCTTAAATAAAGGCAATTACAAGGATATGAAGGCAGTTGGTTGAAATGAAATGGAAAAATAGGTTAAAAGGTAAGATGGCAGAGAAGTAACTGCAGACATTTAATGAAATATTTCATAACTCTCAAAGATATATTGCACTGAGAAACAAAGACACTACAAGAAGGATGCACCATCTGTGGCTAGCTAGGAAGTTGAGGATGGCACAAATTGAAAGAAGCAACAAACAATCCTGCAAAGATGACTGGTAGGCCAGAAGATGGGGAACGAATAGGAAATATTTGGGAATCAGCAAAGGGGGGACCTGAAGAACAATAAAGAAGAAACTGGAGCATGAGACAAAACCAGCAAGAAATATAAAAAGAGTGAAAACTTCTACATGTATATAAAAAGGAAGAGAGTGGCTAAAGTGTTGGCCTTAGAGGGTGAGACTGGAGAATTAATAATGGAAAGCAAGGAAACAGCAGAGACTTGGAGCAAGTATTCTGTATCTCTGTTCTCAGCAGATGACACAAAGCATCCCAAGAATAGGAAAAAAAATCAAGAGGCAAAAGGGAGGATTTAAAAACAAATTCCAATTATTAGATAAAAGGTATGAGGAAAACTATGGGACTAAAGGCTGGTAAGTCCCCAGGACTGATTGTCTGCATCCTTGGATCTTGAGAAATATGAAATGAAATGAAAATTGCTTATTGTCACGAGTAGGCTTCAATTAAGTTACTGTGACAAGCCCCTAGTCGCCACATTCCGGTGCCTGTTCGGGGAGGCTGGTACGGGAATTGAACCGTGCTGCTGGCCTGCCTTGGTCTGCTTTAAAAGCCAGCAATTTAGCCCAGTGAGCTAAACCAGGGCTGCAGGGGTGGTGGTTGTAATCTATCAAAATTCCTAGCAAACTGGAAAACAGCAAACATAACTCCAATATTCAAGAAAGGATACAGATAGAAAGCTGTAGTCTAACATCTATCATTGAGAAAATGCTAGAATCCATCATTAATGAGGGAGTAGCAGCACATGGAGAATATCACAAGACTATAAGAGAGTAGCAGAATTAGGCCACTCGGCCCATCGAGTCTGCTCTGCCGTTCAATCATGGCTGATATTTTTCTCATCCCCATTACCCCGATCCCCTTATTAATCAAGAACCATTCTATCTCTGTCTTAAAGACACTCGGTGATTGGGCCTCCACGGCAAAGAGTTCCACAGATTCAGTAGCCTCTGACTGAAGAAATTCCTCGGCCTCGCAGTTTCCTGTAAGTTGCAATAAGATTCCCCCCTCATCCTTTAACTCCAATGATTATAGACCCAAAGTCCTCAACCGTTCCTCTTACAACAAGCTCTTCATTCCAGGGATCATTCTTGGAATGGGTCCAAGGCCAGCATGTCCTTTCTTAGATACAGGGCCCAAAATTGCTCACAATACTCCAGATGGGGTCTGATCAGAGCCTTATACAGCCCTCAGAAATACATCCCTGCTCTTGTATTCTAGCCCTCTCTACATGTTTGGTAACACTGCATTTGCCTTCCTAACTGCCAACCGAACCTGCACATTAACCTCAAAAGAATCTTGAACAAGGACTCCCAAGTCCCTTTGTGCTTCTGATTTCCTAAGCATTTCCCCATTTCGAAAATAGTCTATGCCTCCATTTCTTCTTCCAAAGTGCATAACCTCACACTTTTCCACATTGTATTCCATCTGACACTTCTTTGCCTACTCTCAGCCTGTCCAAGTCCTTCTGTAGCCCCCTTGCTTCCTCAATACTATCTGTTCCTCTACAGATCTTTGTATCATCTGCAAACTTAGCAACAGTGCCTTCAAGTTCTTCTTCCAGATCGTTAATGTATATTTTGAAAAGTTGTGGTCCCAGCACCGACCCCTGAGACACACCACTAGTCAACGGCTGCCATCCTGAAAAAGCCCCCTTTATCCCCACTCTCTGCTTTCTGCCAGTCAGCCAATCTACTATCCATGCCAGGATCTTACTCTTAACTCCATGGCCTCTATTTGTCTCCTATGCGGCACCTTGTCAAAGGCCTTCTGCAAATCTAAATAAACCATGTCCACTGGTTCTCTTTTGTCTAACTTCCTGGTTACCTCCACAAAGAACTCTAACAGCTTTGTCAGACATGACTTCCCCTTGACGAAGCCGTGCTGACTCTGTCCTATTTTATCATGCAATTCCAAATACTCCGCGATCTCATCTTTAATAATGGACTCTAAAATCTTACAATTTCCAGTCTTCTGCTTCCCTCCCTTCTTAAACTGCGGAGTTACATTAGCCACTTTCTAGTCCTCTGGGACTTTCTCTGCCTCCAGTGATTCCTGAAAGATCACCACCAATGCATGCACAATCTCCTCAGCTATCTCTTTTAGTGCCCTGCAGTGTAGTCCATCCGGTCCTGGTGATTTATCCACCTTCAGACCTTTCAGTTTCCCCAGAACCTTCTCCTTAGTGATGCCCACTACACTGCCCTGTGCCCCCCGATTCTCCTAGAGCACTGGCATCCCACTGGTGTCTTCCACCGTGACAACTGATGCAAAGTTAACTATTCTGTTCCTCTGCCATTTCTTCGTTTCCTATTATTACTTCTCCAGCCTCAATTTCCAGTGGTCCAATGTCTATTTTTGCCTCTCTTATCTTTTATATATTGAAAAAAAAACTCTTCCTATATTCTTTTATATTACTAGCTAGCTTACACTCATATTTAATCTTCTCCTCCCTTATTGCTTTTTTGTTGCCCTCTGTTCGCTTTTAAAGGTTTTCCACTAATCCTCGCCACTTTGTATGTTTTTTCTTTTGCTTTTTATGCATAATACAATCAGACAGGAGAAATCGTGTTTGACACATTTATTAGAGGATTTAACAAATTGGGTGGATAAAAGGGTACATAAAAGGGTACCAGTAGATGTAATGTATTTGGATTTCCTAATGGCATTTGAATAAGCATCACATAAAAGCCTAACGCACAGGAATTCCTGGATTTAGGGGTAATAGATTAGCTTACTACCAAGGTGACACACAGGCTAAATGGATAATTTTCAGGTTTGCAAATTGTAACTGGTGGTATGCCACAAGGAGCAGTGCTGAGGCCCCAACTATTTATGATCTATATTAGTGACTTGGATGAAGGGAAGACTCAACTGTTTCTCAATTTGCTGATGATACAAAATGCATAGGAAAGCAAGTTGAGGAGGATACAAGGAGTCTGCAAACGGATATTAGAGCTGTGAGTGGACAATTAATTGGCAGAAGGGTTATAATGTGGGGAAATGTTGTCCACTTCAACAGTAAGAATTGAAAAGAATAATATTTTTAAAATAGAGAGAGACTGCAAAATACCGTGGTACAAAGTGATCTGTATGCCCTCGTACAGGAATCACAAAATGTTAGCGGCAGGCACAGCAAATAATTAGGAAAGCAAATAAATGCTGGCCTGTATTGAAAAGGGGTAGAGTATAAACGTAGGGAAGTTTTTCTACAACTATGCAGGGCATTGGTCACGCCACACCGAGAATACTGCATACAGTTTTGGCTACCTTACTTAAGACTGGATATAATTGTATTGGAAACAGTTCAGCAGTTTCACTAGGCTGATTCCGGAGGTACAGTCATGGAATTATTGCAGCACAGAAGGCAGACATTCAGCCCATCTTGTACGTGCTGGTCCTTAGGAGTAATTTACATACTGTCACTCCCCTACCCTTTCCCGCAGTCCTACATTTTAAAAGTTTTTGTTACAATGATCCAATTCCCTTTTGAAAACTTCTAAAACCCTTCCATTCAATCACGCACTCAGGCAGTGCATTCCTGATGAGGGGGCTGTCTTATGAGGAAAGGTTGAACAGGTTGGGCCTGTACTCATTGGAGGTAGAGTGATCTTATTGAAACATTTGGACGGTGCTTGACAGGGTAGGTGCTGAGAGGATGATTCCCCATGTGGGGTAATCTAGAATTAGGCAGCAGTTTAGAAATAGGTTTTAAGATAGAGATGAGGGGGAATTTCCTCTGAGGGTTGTTAGTCTTTGGAATTCTCTTCCACAGGGAGCAACGAAGAAAGAAAGGTACAGCACAGGAACAGGCCCTTCGGCCCTCCAAGCCTGCGCCGACCACGCTGCCCGTCTAAACTAAAATCTTCTACACTTCCGGAGTCCGCATCCCGCTATTCCCATCCTATTCATGTATTTGTCAAGATGTCTCTTAAACGTCACTATCATCCCTGCTTCCACCACCTCCTCCAGCAGCGAGTTCCAGGCACCCACTACCCTATGTAAAAAAACTTGCCTCGTACATCTCCTCTAAACTTTGCCCCTCGCACCTTAAACCTATGCCCCCTAGTAATTGACCCCTCTACCCTGGGAAAAAGCCTCTGACTGTCTAGGCCCCTCATAATTTTGTAGACCTCTATCAGGTCGCCCCTCAACCTCCTTCGTTCCAGTGAGAACAAATCAAGTTTATTCAACCTCTCCTCATAGCTAATGCCCTCCACACCAGGCAACATCCTGGTAAATCTCTTCCGCACCCTCTCTAAAGCCTCCACATCCTTCTGGTAGTGTGGCGACCAGAATTGAACACTACACTCCAAGTGTGGCCTAACTAAGGTTCTATACAGCTGCAACATGACTTGCCAATTTTTATACTCAATGCCCCGGCCAATGAAGGCAAGCATGCCGTATGCCTTCTTGACTATCTTCTCCACCTAATTTGCCCCTTTCAGTGACCTGTGAACCTGTACACCAAGATCATTCTGACTGTCAATACTCTTGAGGGTTCTACCATTCACTGTATATTCCCTACCTGTATTAGACCTCCCAAAATGCACGACCTCACATTTGTCTGGATTAAACTCCATCTGCCATCTCGCCGCCCAAGTCTCCAAACGATCTAAATCCTGCTGTATCCTCTGGCAGTCCTCATCGCTATCCGCAATTCCACCAACCTTTGTGTTGTCCGCAAACTTACTAATCAGGCCAGTTACATTGTCCTCCAAATCATTTATATATACTACGAACAGCAAAGATCCCAGCACTGTGAAACACACTATTCACAGCCCTCCAATCAGAATAGCATCCTTCCATTGCTGTTACTCTGCTTCTATGAGCTAGCCAGTTCTGTATCCATCTTGCCAGCTCAACTCTGATCCCATGTGACTTCACCTTTTGTATCAGTCTGCCATGAGGGACCTTGTCAAAGGCATTACTGAAGTCCATATAGACAACATTCACTGCCCTACTTGCATCAATCATCTTTGTGACCTCCTCGAAAAACTCTATCAAGTTAGTGAGACACGACCTCCCTTTAACAAAACTGTGCTGCCTCTCGTGAAAACGACCACTTGCTTCCAAATGGAAGTAGATCCTGTCTTGAAGAATTCGCTCCAGTAATTTCCCTTCCACTGACATAAGGCTCACCAGCCTGTAGTTCCCTGGATTATCCTTGCTACCCTTCTTAAACAAAGGAACAACATTGGCTATTATCCAGTCCTTCAGGGCATCACCTGAAGACAGTGAGGATCTAAAGATTTCTGTCAAGGCCTCAACAATTTCCTCTCTTGCCTCCTTCAGTATTCTGGGGTAGATCCCATCAGGCCCTGGGTACTTATCCACCGTAATATTTTTCAAGACGCCCAACACCTCGTCTTTTTGGATCTCAATGTGACCCAGGCTATCTACACCCCCTTCTCCAGACTCAACATCCACCAATTCCTTCGCTTTGGTGAATACTGATGCAAAGTATTCATTTAGTACTTCGCCCATTTCCTCTGGCTCCCCAATCCTTCAGTGGGCCAACCCTTTCCCTGGCTACGTGTAAAATGCCTTGGGACTTTCCTTAACTCTATTCGCCAATTACTTTTCGTAACCCCCTTTAGCCCTCCTGACTCCTTGCTTAAGTTCCTTCCTAATTTCCTTATATTCCACACAGGCTTTGTCTGTTCCCAGCCTTCTCGTCCTGACAAATGCCTCCTTTTTTTTTTTGAAGAGGCCTACAATATCTCTCGTTATCCAAGGTTCCTGAAATTTGCCATATTTATCCTTCTTCCTCACAGGAACATGCCTGTCCTGAATTCCTTTCAACTGACATTTGAAAGCCTCCCACGTGTCAGATGTTGATTTACCCTCAAACATCTGCCAGCAGCAGTTGAGGCTGGGTCGTTGGGATAGATTTAAAGCCGAGTTAGACAGATTTTTGAGTACCCAATTAATTTTCCAATTAAGGGCCAATTTAGCATGGCCAATCCACCTATCCTGCACATCTTTGGGTTGTGGGGGCGAAACTTAACGCAAACAGGGGGAGAATGTGCAAACTCCACACGGACCCAGAGCCGGGATCAAACCTGGGACCTCCGTGCGATGCGGCAGCAGTGCTAACCACTGCGCCACCGTGCTGCCTGTGGCAAGTGAAGTTGAGGTCAGTCAGATCAGCCATGATCTCACTGAATAGCAGAGGTAACTTGAGGGGCTGAATGATCTATTACTCGTTCTTCTATTTCTTATTATCTTGTGATCAATTTTCTTCTCCCTCACTTAGGGCTAATGTAATACCTTCAAAGCTACTTGCTTTGCTGAGACCAGCTAACAAAGACTGAGGATAGATGTCCTAGCCACTATGGTTCAGTTACTCACTGGCAAACTCCACAGCCATTTGGGGCCTCACAAAATAAAATATAACACTTTACATCCACCTCTTCATCATTAGTTTTTCCATTGTAAGCAAGGCTGTATTGCATTTTGTCTCTCCTGTACCAATTTTGCAGTGAACCTAATTCTCGTTATTAGAAAAAAATGGTGTTTAACTTAATAGAAAGCATGACAGTAAAGTACAAGACCCTAGCCAGGCATCAAATGTATCTTAAGGATGCATACAAGAGTGCAAAACTTTGCATTATGGCTCTCAGATCAACAGAAATAATTCATTTAATATGGAAGCAGGCTAATGAGTTTCTGATATCTAACATACATGAATGCATCCTCCTATATTAGCTAAATTTTAAAGATAGAAACTTCTTGCTATTGGATTTTGCCACGTTAATCAATATGTTATAAGAGGCTTGAGGAATCTTTCTTGTTCAGCCAGCCGAAACAGAAATTCTGAACCTTCTCATCTAAAATTATGTAAATAACCCTCAAGAAACAGACACTTTTTTGAAAATATAACAATTCTCTATATATTTAACCACAAATTAATGAAACCAACCCACCTCCTTTTGGTCTTCCTCCATCCCAGAGTTACTCTTCACAACGGCAGTCAACAAGAATCTGTTGGTCAGGACATCAAAAGTTACATTATTGTAGCATGTTAGAACATCAAAAATAGGTTAAGAACTGGACCTTTTGGTTGCTTGAGATTGTCCTGCTACTTTCCTGCCTGATCCACATATCCCTTTATTCTCTTAGGATCCAAACATCAATCTCAGTCTAGAATACACAATTTCTGAAAATCCACACCTATTTACGGTTGAGAATTCCAAAGAATCACAACCCTCAAGTGAAAATATTTCTACTGATTTCAGTGTGAAAAAGCTGAGCCCTTATCCGGAGACGAGGTTTGTTATTTCTCCTGACTGGAGAATTCTAGAACTAGACTCCCAACTAAACATTGCAGCAGCCTGGAGTGAAAGATTTTCAATTAATAATTATGTGATTGCAATAATTTATGAACTAGGGCTTTCAAATGTTGCAATTGAAAACGCTGAAAAATGTTTAGTGTTGCACACAGAAAGTAATTCAGAGTTTTTGAAACATTGATTCTTTTTAATACATAGCACCCGGGAATTTAGTTTTAGTTGGATGCCAAATAATTAGGCACTTATTTTAAATAAAACACTTGACAACATAGCCAGAAGGGAAATAATGGATTCATAAACAAACACAGAATTCATCAGAATAAAGTACTGAACGGGATTTTTAAAACCTGACACAACTCTCATTTATGTAACTTTTAAGAGCTCAGACTAATGGAATGCAAAATTCACTTTCTGCCCAATATAATGAATGTTTGGGCTAAGTCGCTTCATTTACACATGTGACAGTCTTGAATATGCTGCTTTTCAATTGCTATAAAAGACTGAAATGCCAGGGCAAGCAGTCAGAAGCCATCATCATGTAGAAACCATGCCTATAAGTAGTTGCAGGTTTGAGGTATGCAAAGCAACTTCAAGAGGTTAATGAGCAGTCAGAACCCTCAAGGGTTACTTTGGATTACTTCCACTGATATGTGCTTGAACCAAATTAATTTCAATAATCTTATTTGTTTTATGCCAATTTGCACATGGCCCAGGTAATAATCCAGAAATTATATTCGAGATTCTGCTTTTTAATTTGGTGCCCATCACCTCATACTGACTACGCAGAACTCCCTTACCCATCCTGGATATGTCATTGGTGTCTACATGGATCCTCCCCTTCCCACTGCAAGTTCCCCTCCAGTCCGGAGTAATGTCCAAAACCCTGGAATCAGGCAGACAACGCAGCCCTTGCTACAGAGAACAGTGTCAATTCCCCTCATTAAGAGGGCGGTTAGCTCAGTTTGCTGGATATCTTGTTTGTGATGCAGAGCAAGGCCAACAGCGTGGGCTGAGGTTATCCATGAAGGCCCACCTTCAGGGCAGCATGGTGGCACAGTGGTTAAGCACTGCTGCCTCATGGCACCAAAGACAGAGTTCGGTCCCAGCCCCGGGTCACTGACCGTGTGGTGTTTGCACATTCTCCCCGCGTCTGCTTGGGTCTCACTCGCACAACCCAAAAAGATGTGAAGGGTAGGTAAATTGGCCACGCTAAATTGCCCCTTAATTGGAAAAAAAAATTGGGTACTCTAAATTTATGAAACAAAAAAATAAATAATTTGCCAGCCTGAAAATGTCCCATTTATTCTGTTTATCTCTTGTTTGTTAGCCAATGCTCTATCCATGTTAATACATTACTCCCAACAGCATGAGTTTTTACCTCGTGCAGTACCTTTTAATGTGGCACCTTATCAAATGCCTTTTAAAACACTGGCTCCCTTTCCCACTTTACATGTCAAATCCTCGAGGACTCCAATAAATTTGTCAAACACATACATGTATATATATTTTGTATACAAAATGATACAGAAAAAAGGCTGGTAAAGCACATGCAGATCATCCACAATCTAATAAAAGGGCCAAACAAATTGGAGGGACTGAAAGGGAATGATATTCACTGACATTAGTACTTCATCAAAATCTATTTGTGTTAAATGCTTATGAGCTCATTTCCTTCTAGAGATATGATTGCACCTAATATTAAAATTCAAAAATCAAAGGGAGCAAAATTAAAACACTAAATTCACGAAACTGTTGAAATACGATGGGTCACTGGCAACATCATCTATGCGATACTTGGCAGTTGAAACAGAAGGCATAAACAGAACATAATTTTGCCAAAGAAAAGATCATAAATCACACTAATGAAATTTAAGTAATGGAAATTATCAAAACTTTCATGATTGGATTTAAAAAAATTTTAATTTAGTGATATCTTGCCATTCATAGTGAGGATTTCAGTTTAAAATTGATTTCCTGACCAATGCTTCGTAATCCAACAAATGCTCCATTTAACAGGCCTTATAATGACTTTACAGGTGAAAATGCCTGGCAAATTGGTATTACTGAAGGAAATTATGATTGGATATTATAAAGCAATACCAGGTTATTTAAATAAATTACAGGAAAATTCACAATCTGACAGTTTTGAAAGACATTATGCACCACTAATTCAAATGAAGGCTTGACACAGTATTGTAAACAACGAAAGCAATGGTTGGGATTGACCACAATTAGGTAGGCACAATTGCCTGCAATTAGGTAGTCATGTAGTGTTAACCAGACTAAAATTTATGAAATGAAATTGTGATTTGCAAACTTTTCCAAGAGTAGATTTGGTCGCAGAATATGCAAAAGTTCCCAAACATGTTTGTGATGAGTCCTACTTTATGGATTCCTGTCCATAATAAATTAATAAGTGTGCAACTTTTTTCTCTATTTTCATTATATGTGGGTGTCACTGGCAAGGCCATATTTGTTGCCCTTGAATGGACCTTGCCAGGTCATTTCAGCCTCAACCAGGTTACATGGTGTTACATGGAGGCTAGACCAAGTAAGGATGGCAGATTTCCTTCCTTAAAGGATATTAGTCAATCAGATGGGTATTTACAACAATAGATGATAGTTGCATAGTCACCATTACAAAGACTTGTTTTATATTCCAGATTTATTAACTGAATTCAGCTGCCATGGTGGGATTCGAGCCTAGACTGGGTTGCTGGATTACTAATCCAGTGACATTATCACTACGCCACTGTGGATAATGCAGCTTTTTTCACTTTAACGGTTTAAAAATCTGCTCCCTTACACTTGTAGGTTCTATAATCAAGTGAAATCTTATCAGCAGAACATAATGGTCGGGAAATCTATTGCTTTGGCTTCCGTGTTGATGACATTATTTTGCCCAAAATGAGGTGCAAATCCCTTTTACACCAGCAAATTGGGTTTTCGCTGCACTTCTGGTGAAGCAACACCAACAAAGCTTGAGCAGATCCAAGGTTACGATGATGGGGCAAGCAGATTCACTTGAAGGAAAACTCTGGGCCTCTCTTCATTTCAGGTCCATTCAAGGGCAATTGGGGTTAGGCAACAAATACTGGCCTTGCCAGTGACACCCACATATAATAAATGAAGGTACAAGATGTGTGCAAGGTACAAGATGAATCATCTGCAGCAGACAGCACTGGAATAGGTCTGGGGTCATGTTGTGTACGAAACAGTGAGCAATGAATCATTACATTGTCGGAGGAGGCAGAATGTTGGTTTATCTTTTTTGTACAAACATCAAAAGTCCATTTCTCAATTTAAAAGGACACCAAATAAGCAGCAATAAAAGATCCAAGCAGGGCAAATATTTCTTTTCCAGAAAGGTGGCAAGCATTAGGCAATAAAGTAAAAGGGGCGGTGAAGATTTTTTTGGGAAATCAAGTGGCTATTTATCACTTCCTCTAAACATAATGGGGAGCCCAGAGTTTTGATGATGCAGAAACAGGTACTGTCAGTCCCACAGAGCGCAAGCTGAAGAACTTTTGAAACAGGCGCTTGAAGCATAATTTGGTGAGAGGGGTGGGATTGCTTGCAGCTATTTATTTCTCAATGGCAGTGGGGACCCTGCAGCTTATGATCACTTCTAACAACTTCAAAGGTATTTGACCCTATATATAGTTCATTATACTGTTTCACTTTTAATTTTAGTCAGAATGGCATTTCACAGTAGACAAAACAAAATTATATATGGAAAGATGGGCAGGCACCACAATCCCAGGTTCGATCCCGACTCTGGGTCACTGTCCGTGTGAAGTTTGCACATTCTCCGCGTGTTTGCGTGGGTTTCGCCCCCACAACCCAAAGATGTGCAAGGTAGGTGGATTGGCCACGCTAAATTGCCCCTTAATTGGAAAAAAGTAATTGGGCACTCTAAACTTAGACAAAAAAAAAATATATATGGAAAGACCACCTACCACCCCGAGCACACGCGGTCCTCTTCACGTGCTGCACTGATGCCACAGGAACAAATAAACACCAATTACAATGAGATGCTGAAGCCTCATCACCGTGGGAACCACCATCAGTGTTATTCTGTAAACAAAAGTTCAAGAAAATTCTAAACTTTAAAATAAATTATTTAAGCTCTCCAATCACATTTCACAGTAAAACATAACCGAAAGGTCCACCAACACGCTTTCATTATGTGGAAAGCTTCCAGGCATGTTTGAACTCTCCCATTATCCCATCTGAAGGGTCACAACCTCATCCGTTTTCTGTGGTTCTTGATCCTACAAAATAAAGGAAATGCTATGGAGCAAGTTACCTTTTGATACCAAAACAAATTCCATTTGTACAATGCCTTTTACAACATTACGATGTTTGAAAGCCCTTCAAAGCTGATGAAGTACTTCTGAAGTAGTCACTGCTATAGGGCAAATGTGGCAGCCAATTTGTCCGCTGTACTTGTTTCAAGTTCAGAATGAGTTGTCAAACACATATGCAAATCAAAAGATAGCCACTCTCAGACACCTGGCCAGATACAAGAATCCAGTATTTAAGACAAGACTAATTCTGAGGCCATCAGTACTCGCTATTCTTAGAATAAAGTGAACAAAACGTAGTGACCACACATGCACTATTAAATGCAGAAATCAGGAAGTTGCTAACCGAGTTCCTCTGTTCCTTCAAATGTTCCACTTTAATAGTGGTGTCATGTGAGAGTACTTTTAAGAAATGGATGTTTAAGCAATGTACCTTTAAGGAATGGAGCTGATCATATTACTGAAGTGATGTCACAGGCCGGGGGGCGGGGGGGGGGGGCTGAGCTCACTTCTGCTTTTGGTTTCAGTTTGAAAAAGCAGCTTGCGTGGGGCTGTGTGTTTCCAGAGAGCTGCAGGAATTTAAAATTCAATTCCTGATGTAGTGAGAACTCATGTGGAAGAACAGGGGGTTAAAACTGCGAGATTAGCAGCAGAAATGGCAGATGATTATGAATTCGTTCATAAATCAAAGATTGGTTTCCGACATCAGTTTCAGCCGGTGAGGGATAGAAACTGGGGGCATGAGAAATACTCAAGTGGTGAAGGTAAAGGTGATCTGATGGGAGATAATAAAGAGAGTGCACCTCAGATTAAAGAAGAAATCCAGGAGGGTGGAAAAGAAATGAAAAGTTTCAAATGTTTTCACTGTAATAAACTAGGCCATGTAAAGTCAGAGTGTTGGTGGTTGAAGAAAAGCACTGGGAAGGCTGATGTGGTAAAACAGGATAAGACGATGGGGTTTGTTAGAGTGGTAAAGGAAAGCCCAAGGGAAGCGAAGGAGGTGCAAACAATTGTACAGCCTGTTCAAGAAGTAATTGTCAAGAAGGTGCCAGATGTCTTTAAAGAATTTACTTGTGTGGGTAAAGTTTATTCATGTGTATCAGGAGGAGCAGGTAAAGAAGTCACAATTTTAAGAGATACAGGGGCTAGTCAATCTTTAATGGTAAGAGATGAGGAATTATGTAGTTTGGGAAGAATGTTGCCAGAAAAGGTGGTGATAAGTGGAATTCAGGGTGAGAGGAGTAGTATTCCATTCTATAATGTAAGGTTGGAAAGTCCAGTGAAGAGTGGTGAAGTGGTAGTAGGAGTAATAGATAAACTATCTTGTCCAGGAATACAGTTCATCTTGGGTAATGATATAGCTGGATCGCAGGTGGGAGTGATGCCTACTGTGGTTGATAGGCCAGTGGAAAATCAGCAACTGAAGTGTTGATGGACGAATATCCTGGGATTTTTCCGGATTGTGTAGTAACAAGGTCGCAAAGTCACAGGTTAAGACAAGAGGAGAAATCAAAGAGTGAAGATGAAGTTGAAGTGCAATTATCAGAAACGATTTTTGATCAGATGGTTGAACAAGAACAAGAACAGGTGGAGGATGAGGCGGATATTTTTAGTTCAGGAAAATTGGCGGAGTTACAACAGAAAGATGTAGAAATAAAACGGATATATCAGAAAGCATATACGGAAGAGGAATCTGAGAGTATACCAGGGTGTGATTACCGTAAAAGTGATGTCTTGATGAGAAAATGGAGACATGTACATATGCAGGCAGATGAAAAATGGGCAGAAGTTCATCAAGTAGTATTGCCGGAAGGGAGTTGTTGCGAGTTGCACATGAGGTAGCAGTGGGAGGTCATTTGGGAATCAGGAAAACTCAAGCTAAAATCCAGAAACATTTTTATTGGCCTGGACTACATAAAGATGTAGTTAAATTTTGTCAATCATGTCACACATCATGTCAAGGAACACCTCAAGCAGTGATAAAACCAGCGCCCTCAATACCCATTCCAGCATTTGAGGAATCTTTTACAAGGATCCTAATCGATTGTGGAGGACTGCTTCCTAAAACAAAAAGTGGGAATCAATATCTTTTGACTATAATGGATGTGTCTACTAGGTTTCCAGAGGCCATTCCAGTACGTAATATTACAGCTAAAAGGATTGTGGAGGAGTTACTTCAATTATTTACTAGACATGGACTACCCACAGAAATTCAATCGGATCAAGGATCGAATTTTACTTCAAAGTTATTCAAAGAAGTTATAGATAGCTTAGGAATAAAACAATTTAAATCAACTGCGTACCATCCAGAATCGCAGGAAGCGTTAGAAAGGTGGCATCAGACATTAAAGACAATGTTGAGGGCGTATTGTCAAGATTATCCAGAGGATTGGGATAAAGGAATCCCATTGGTATTGTTTGCAATGAGGGATGCTCCTAATGAGTCTACCAAATTTAGTCCTTTTGAACTAATTTTTGGTCATGAGGTAAGAGGACCACTTAAATTGATTAAGGAAAAATTGGTGGGTGAGAAATCAGAACTTACATTATTGGATTAAGTGTCAAATTTTAGGGAACGATTAAATAGAGCAGATGAATTGGCTAGACAACACTTGAAAGTTGCACAAAATGTGATGAAACAGGTCGCGGACAAGAAATCCAAAGTTCGTAGTTTTGCCAGTGGGGATAAAGTTTTAGTGCTGTTACCAGTGCTAGGTGAGCCTTTAAAAGCTAGGTTTTGTGGACCGTATCAGATTGAAAGGAAATTAAGTGAGGTGAATTATGTGGTAAAAACACCAGATAGAAGGAAGACTAACCGCTTAAAAGATACTTTGAAAAGGAAGGAGAGAAAAAGGAGGTTTTAATGATTCTAACTCAAAGTGACGAACCAAATCCAGATGACTGAATTTGATATACCTCAAATTAAATTGGAAAATTAGGATGTTCTTAAAAATTGGGATGAATTGTTAAATTACCTTCCAGAGGAAAAACAAACTGACCTGAATGAGTTGATATCACACGGGCAAGTTTGTAGAGATAAATTGGGAAGTACTAAAATGGCTCTACATGATGTAGATGTGGGAAATGCTGTTCCTATCAAACATCCATATAGACTTAATCCTTTAAAATTGGCACAGGTTAACAGATAGATTGAGAGTATGATTAATAATGGCATAATTGAAGTGGGTTGCAGTCAATGGAGCTCACCCATAGTGATGGTACCTAAACCAGACGGTACCCAACGGTTGTGTGTGGACTATCGAAAGGTGAAAGCCGTTACAAGAAGGGACTCTTATCCTATCCCACGTTTGAAGGATTGCATGGAGAAAGTCAGACAATCTGTTTTTATTTCCAATTTCCAGAAATGGAAAGAACATTTAAAACATCGTATGAAGTTCTTCGATCGACTTCAGGTGGCGGGTTTGGTGATGAACCTAGCCAAAAGTGAATTTGGAGAAGCCCGAATCACTTTCCTTGAGGAGTTTCTGATACCCTCAAGACGATGGGAAACAATGCGATCACTTAACATGAATGAATTTGATCGAACCTTTGTGCAAAAGTTTTGTGGCGTGATTACTCCACTGATGGACTTGCTAAAGAAACGTCAAAAATTTCAATGGACAGCAGACTTTCAAAAGGCATTTGACTGCCCGAAAGCTGTGATAACCAATGCTCCTGTATTGGAGAATTGCAAGGGACTCTGTGGTCAGATTGAACTAAAGTATCTGATTCTGAAGAGAAATGCCGAGGAGTAGAGGAATGGATGGATCGTGCAGAGACTTTGTTCAAAGAGACTGTCAATCGAGAAGGATTTCGGTTGGAGGAAGAACAACAAAGAAAAATGGACTATATTATTATACCTGTTTGCGTGTTTTTTTAAAAAAAAAGGTATATTTACTGTATACATTTCTTAGTGGATGGTGCAAAAGTGAAAAATGAAACCATCTTGAAGTTGAAGGTTTATTTATTTTTTCTTGGGTGGAGGTGTCATGTGAGAGTACCTTTAAGAAATTGATGTTTAAGCAATGTACCTTTAAGGAATGGAGATGATCATATTAGAGAAGTAATAACAGCAAGTGCTAATAGTTTTACTGTCATTACTACACAGAGTGTGGTCAAGTATCTCTCTGAAGGGGCGACACGTGGCGCAGTGGTTAGCACTGAGATTGCGGCGCTGAGGACCCGGGTTTGAATCCTGGCCCTGGGTCACTGTCCATGTAGGATTTGCACATTCTCCCCGTGTCTGCGTGGGTTTCACCCCCACAACCGAAAGATGTGAAGGTTAGGTGGATTGGTCACAATAAATTGCCCCTTAATTGGCAAAAAAAAGTATCTCTCTGAAAATCTTGCTATTGAAATACATGAAGCAGACAGAAGTTGCTGTACTCACAATGGTAGATATGTGCTAAACTTGCCAGAAAATGTGTCCATTCCAGTTAACTCAAATTTTAACAATGTGTTAAGGATTAATTACTGAGGGCAGGCAGCATGGTTACCAACAAAAAGGAAGGACAGTAAAAAGAGGGAAAATCGACCGTGGATATCTAAGGAAATAAGGGAGAATATCAAATTGAAGGAAAAAACATACAAAGTAGCAAAGATCAGTGGGAGACTAGAGGACTGGGAAATCTTTAGGGGGCAACAGAAAGCTACTAAAAAAGCTATAAAGAAGAGTAAGATAGATTATGAGAGTAAACTTGCTCAGAATATAAAAACAGATAGTAAACGTTTCTACAAATACATAAAACAAAAAAGAGTGGCTAAGGTAAATATTGGTCCTTTAGGAGGATGAGAAGGGAGATTTAATAATGGGAGATGAGGAAATGGCTGAGGAACTGTACAGGTTTTTTGGGTCGGTCTTCACAGTGGAAGACACAAATAACATGCCAGTGACTGATGGAAATGAGGCTATGACAGGTGAGAACCTTGAGAGGATTGTTATCACCAAGGAGGTAGTGATGGGCAAGCTAATGGGGCTAAAGGTAGACAAGTCTCCTGGACCTGATGGAATGCATCCCAGAGTGCTAAAAGAGATGGCTAGGGAAATTGCAAATGCACTAGTGACAATTTACCAAAATTCACTAGACTCTGGGGTGGTCCCGGCGGATTGGAAATTAGCAAACGTGACACCACTGTTTAAAAAAGGAGGTAGGCAGAAAGTGGGTAATTATAGGCCAGTGAGCTTAACCTTGGTAGTAGGGAAGATGCTGGAATCTATCATCAAGGAAGAAATAGCAAGGAATCTGGATGGAAATTGTCCCATTGGACAGACGCAGCATGGGTTCATAAAGGGCAGGTCTAACCTAACTAATTTAGTGGAATTCTTTGAGGACATTAACAGTGCGGTAGATAACGGGGAGCCAATGGATGTGGTATATCTGGATTTCCAGAAAGCCTTTGACAAGGTGCCACACAAAAGGTTGCTGCATAAGATAAAGATGCATGGCATTAAGGGGAAAGTAGTAGCATGGATAGAGGATTGGTTAATTAATAGAAAGCAAAGAGTGGGGATTAATGGGCGTTTCTCTGATTGGCAATCAGTCGCTAGTGGTGTCCCTCAGGGATCAGTGTTGGGCCCACAACTGTTCACAATTTACATAGATGATTTGGAGTTGGGGACCAAGGGCAATGTGTCCAAGTTTGCAGACGACACTAAGATAAGTGGTAAAGCAAAAAGTGCAGAGGATACTGGAAGTCTGCAGAGGGATTTGGATAGGCTAAGTGAATGGGCTAGGGTCTGGCAGATGGAATACAATGTTGACAAATGTGAGGTTATCCATTTTGGTAGAAATAACAGCAAAAGGGATTATTTAAATGATAAAATATTAAAACATGCTGCTGTGCAGAGACCTGGGTGTGCTAGTGCAGGAGTCGCAAAAAGTTGGTTTTCAGGTACAACAGGTGATTAAGAAGGCAAATGGAATTTTGTCCTTCATTGCTAGAGGGGTGGAGTTTAGGACTAGGGAGGTTCTGCTGCAATTGTATAAGGTGTTAGTGAGGCCACACCTGGAGTATTGTGTTCAGTTTTGGTCTCCTTACTTGAGACAGGACCTACTGGCACTGGAGGGTGTGCAGAGGAGATTCACTAGGTTAATCCCAGAGCTGAAGGGGTTGGATTACGAGGAGAGGTTGAGTAGACTGGGACTGTACTCGTTGGAATTTAGAAGGATGAGGGGGGATCTTATAGAAACATAAGATTATGATGGGAATAGATAGGATAGATGCGGGCAGGTTGTTTCCACTGGCGGGTGAAAGCAGAACTAGGGGGCATAGCCTCAAAATAAGGGGAAGTAGATTTAGGAGGAACTTCTTCACCCAAAGGGTTGTGAATCTATGGAATTCCTTGCCCAGTGAAGCAGTAGAGGCTCCTTCATTAAATGTTTTTAAGATAAAGATATAGTTTTTTGAAGAATAAAGGGATTAAGGGTTATGGTGTTTGGGCCGGAAAAAGTGGAGCTGAGTCCACAAAAGATCAGCCATGATCTCATTGAATGGTGGAGCAGGCTCGAGGGGCCAGATGGCCTACTCCTGCTCCTAGTTCTTATGTAGTACAGTTGCTTCACAGCTCCAGGGTCCCGGGTTCGATTCCCGGCTTGGGTCACTGCCTGTGCACAGTCTGTAAATTCTCCCGTGTCTGCGTGGGTTTCCTCCGGGTGCTCTGGTTTCCTCCCACAGTCCAAAGATGTGCAGGTTAGGTGGATTGGCCATGATAAATTGTCCAAAAGGTTAGCTGACGTTACTGGGTTACAGGGATAGGGTGTGGGCTTAAGTAGGGTGCTCTTTCCAAGAGCCGGTGCAGACTCGATGGGCCGAATGGCCTCCTTCTGCACTATAAATTCTATGAAAACAATGAACCTTTCTGGAATCACGGTTTGCCCTGCTCACAGAGGCCCCAGATCTCGGTCAACAAGCGCCACAGGTGAAATAGACTTTTGATCACTGCAAGTTCAGAGAGAAAGTACTTGGGCAAGTGCAAGTCAAAATAATTTTTGTACTTGAATTTTTTAAATCCCCATATTTATCACAACAGAAAGAATACCAAAGTAAATTCATTAAAACTTGCAAAAAATTCTCTCAATTTCCCCAATCTTTATATAGGTTTCACTAGCTGCTTATAAAACAGTACACTTATGCTCAAAACCTGGCTATTATATACAGGCCTTCAACAGGAGTGGTAGAATAAAGAGTAGCATCTTGTGCATACAGAAGTCATGGGCCTGTTTGAACATGAATTTGTAATATAAATGGCATTGAAACTCTTAGAAATCATAGCCAGCACCATTCACAAATGCTGCATTGTGTTCAAAATAGGACAGATGTAGGCAGGTTTCCAGAATACTCTTTATTTGACTTATAACACAGTACATTAAGGAAACATTTCCATTGGAGCAGAGGCTGCCAATGAGATTATGCCCAATTTACAATGGTCAGAACACCAGTAATTATTGGAATCAAACCATGTAGGGGCAACTCCTCCCAAGTTCTGCCTTTAAATAAGTTTCTCATGCATGACCAGTAATTAAGTTAGCACCTCCAAAATCAAGTTTAACTAAAAGATCTGAGCATAAGAGCTGGGGTTGTTTAGGGACCACAAAAGGATCTACACATAGGGGCTGAAGGCATGGCTGAGGTATTTAATCAACACTTTGCATCTGTTTTTACCAAGATGCCCAAAACGTAATTACAAAAGACGTGGAGGAAAAATGATTCAAATTAAATACTAATTGCCCAATGTGTTGCGCCGTTGCATGTTTGAGAGAAGTAGGTGTTGCATAAATCAATTATGGCGCAAAAGTGGTATTGGCGAGAAAAATAAAATACATCATAGAAGGAAACGCTAAGCTGAATAGAATATTAAGGAACAATGTATTTAGAATAAGGAATCATAAAAACTTGAGAAAAGCTGCCATTTCTATTTGTATTACATTAGGAGCCTCTGAAATTGTCTTACTGTGATTACAAATGTGTGAATGTGAGAGAAAGTAGAAGATCGGAGGAACATGGTTACTTTTTTGCCGGATTACGTTATCTTGCAATAACACCACATTTTAGCAATTTTCTCTTTTCCATATTCCTGCAACATTGTTCATAACGTCTGAGAAGTATTTCCATCGCTTTTAATTTCTTTACGGACACTTTTCAAAAGTCGACAAAAAGTTTCACAGACGCACCACACAATACGTTGCCCGCTGGCTAACCTCGGAGCATCACTCTGCAAGTCAATGGAACAAACTTAAATTGTTAGGGTCACTCCAGCTATTCGTAGCAGCAGTGGAGCCCCCAAATCAAACCTGCATCCCACCATATGGCAGTGATGCATCCCACCATATGGCAGTGATGCCCCCCCCCCCCCCGGGTCAACTAAAATCGAAATACACCAGCACGAAAAGCAGAGCTCACCTTCAACGGCTCGAAGACACAAAAGGTTTAAAAAGACTTTGAGACTGCGAGCCACAAAGAAAGTCCCAACTGCTGCAGGGCAGCCAGTAATGCTGAATACCGATGACGGTGACGTGGGGGGGGGGGGTGAAGGGCGCGCACACTGCACCCTGGGAGATGGAGTTCCGCCCACCACACCGCAGCCGCTCAGCGACGGCCACCGACGTCACTGAGAACTACAACCCCCCAAAGGCCAGCGCGGTTTCCGCACATGCGCTCACCTCAGTCAGTCTAGGCCTCAGGCCCTCCCGTCCGCCCATGCGCTGATTCATCACTCGTGAGAAAGAGACACATACGTATGGAGAGAGAAAGTAAAGACTAGCCTTTATACAGCTGCCGATGGAATCCTCAATCGAAGCGGAAGCGCCGGGACGGTGCGGAGATTTGAATGCCGGAGTCCATCGGCTGCAGTGGCAGCGGGACAGGAGGGGGAGGAGGGTCCGAGCGGCAGCGGGAGCGCGCGCTCCCTGCCAACTGGCCGGAGCCGGCACGCGACCCCGCTCGTCTGTGACGTCACCGGGAGCGCGCTCACAGTGGGTCAGAATCGCTCCCGACATTCCCAACTTTTCCCACATCCAGTTGGCTGTGTTTTAAGAAAGTGATCGAAACAGGATCCCTGCAGTGCACAACGAGGCCGTTCGGTCCATCGAATCTGCACCAACTCTTTGAAAGCCTATCCTGCCTCGGTCCACCTGACTCCCATTTCTCTCTCCGAAGATGCTGCCTGAACCTGCTAAGAGTTTTCTGCTGTAATAACACCAAACACGGAATTGAGACATGCCTCATCTTTTTTAATAAAGGAAACCGAAACCTACATGGATTTCATCCCCACCCAACACTACGTCCCCCCCCCCTCTCAGTTTCTAAGCCTTCCACTGTTGTCCAGCCAATTCCCCTAACACCGCACCGCCATCCATTTGTTTTCCCTTTCTCTCCCTTCAGCACCACTTCTACCAGAATGCTGGTGCTGCAACTGGTTGCTTTGAAAGCAAGGAAGTGGTCAGTCAGCCTAAGATGGGGAACCTTTCAGACAATAATCTGGGAAAAAATTACTTGCGAAAGAACATAATAAATAGCTACAATACATCATTTGAGCCTCTTCTGCCATTCATTTAGATCATGGCTGATATACCTCAACTTCACCTTCCCTTGGAAAAATATGGGCCAATTAAATTAAAAGTCAGCATGGATTTGTTCAAGGCAAATTGTGTTAGACTAACTTGATTTTTAAAAATAAAACATGTTTAGTGGTAGTGCAGTTGATGTGTATATAGACTTGCAAACAGTATATAATGGACTTAAGTAAAATTAAGGCCCATGGGATTCAAGGGATGGTGACAGCATGGAGACAAAATTGGCTAAGGGACAGAAACTAGAATGTAATGGTGAGTGGTTGTTTTGCAGACTGGTGAGAGGTATTTGGTGAGGGTCCATGGGGATTGCTATTAGGACCACTGCTCTTTCTGATATATATTAATGATTGCACCTTGGGTTACAAGGCATAATTTCAAAGGTTGCATATTACACAAAACTTGGAAATGAAGTATCGATGAAGAGGATAGCAACATACCTCAGGGGACATAGACTAGTGAAATGGGGAGATGCATAGCAGTTAGAATTTAGCAGAGAAGTGTGAAGTTAGATATTTTGATAGTTTATATTGTCTCCTATTCATCCTAAGTGGTACAGTCTTAAAGGCAGGAACTGAGAGACCTCAGGATGTATATATGCAAATCTTTGAAGGTGACAGGACAAATTGAGAAGGCCATTAAAAAAAATCACTTGGGACTCTTGGCTTTATTGATAGAGGAAGAGAGTACAAAAGCAAAGAAGTTATGCTAAATCATTATGAAACACTTGAGACCTTAGCAGGAGTTTTCTTCAATTCTAGACACCACACTTTAGGAAAGATGCCAATTAAGACAGTGAGAGTGCAAGAGAAATTTACTTGTCTGCTTTTAAAGATGAAAGACTTTGGCCATGAGTGGACATGTGTTTGTGCTCTTTAGAGTAGAGAAGGTGAATAGGAGTTTGAAAGAGTTGTTCACAATCATGAGTTTAAAAGTTAAATTTAGAGTTCTCAATTCATATTTTCCAATTAAGGGGCAATTTAGCGTGGCCAGTCCACCTACCCAGCACATCTTTGGGTTGTGGGGGCAAAACCCACGCAAACATGGGGAGAATGTGCAAACTCTACACGGACAGTGACCCAGGGCTGGGGTCGAACCTGGGACCTCGGTGCCGCGAGGCAGCTGTGCCACCGTGCTGCCATCAATCATGAGTTTTGATTGAGCCAGTAAGAACAGTTTCCAATAACATGAGAGTCAGTAACCGGAGAACATAGTTTTAAAATGTTCGGTGATGAGTGTATTTTATTTTTTTCCACAGCTAGTTGTTGCAATCAGAAATGCATTGCCTACAAGGGTGGTGGAAGCAGATTCAGTCGTAATTTTGGATAAATACCTCAAGTCAAAAAAGTTTACAGGCTATGATGAAAGTGCCATGGAGTGGGAATCACTGGATAGCTCTTCCTAAGTTTCACGAACCACGGTATTTCTGAGGGTATCCCAACTTGAAACACCGGTTCGTAGGGGTGTATAGTTTTGTTTTTGGGATAGTGTGAGGAGTCAAGTGAAACCCCAGGGAGAATAACCAGCCCAGTCATCAGGTCACAATTATTAAGGACCATTACATCACAGAAAAGACAAATACATATGAACAAGGACTATAATCGACAGAGTACATTGACAAATGGTACATTGACAAACAGTGATTGGTTACAGTGTGGAACAAGGGGCCAAACAAAGCAAATACATGAGCAAGAGCAGCATAGGACGTCGTGAATAGTGTTCTTACAGGTAACATACCAGTCCGAGGGGGAGTCGTTGAGGAGTCTTGTAGCTGTGGGGAAGAAGTTATTCCTATGTCTGGATGTGCGGGTCTTCAGACTTCTGGACCTTCTGCCTGAAGGAAGGGTGTGGAAAAAGGCAATGCCTGGGTGGGAGGGATCTCTGATAATGCTATCTGCCTTCCTGAGGCAGCGGGAGGTGTATACAGAATCAATGTGAGGGTGGCAGGCTTGTGTGATGCGTTGGGCTGAGTTCACCACACTCTGCAGTTTCTTGCGATCTTGGACCGGGCAGTTGCCATACCAAGCTGTGATGCAGCCAGATAGGATGCTCTCTATGGCATATCTGTAGAAGTTTGTGAGAGTCGATGCAGACATGCCAGATTTCTTTAGCTTCCATAGGAAGTAGAGACGTTGTTGGGCTTTCTTGACTGTTGTGTCAACGTGAGTGGACCAGGACAGACTGTTGGTGATGGTGACCCCCAGGAAATTAAAGCTATCGACCATCTCCACTTCGGAGCCATTGATACAGACAGGAGTGTGAGTCGTGCTCTGCTTCCTGAAGTTCCTTCGTCTTTCCAGCATTTAGAGAGAGGTTGTTTTCGGTACACCATGCTACCAAGTGATTTATCTCCCTTCTGTATTTTGATTTGTAGATGTTTGAGATCCGGCCCACCACAGTTTTGCCATCCGCAAACTTCCAGAATGAGTTGGAGTTAAATCTTGCCACACAGTCATGTGTGTATAGGGAGTACAGTATAGGACTGAGCCCACATCCTTGCGGGGCCACGGTGTTGAGGACTATTGTGGAGGAGATGCTGTTGCCTATCCTGACTGATTGCGGACTGTTGGTGAGGAAGTCAAGTATCCAACTGCACAGGGAGGGGTCAAGTCCAAGATTGCAGAGTTTGGTTATTAGTCAGCAGTTTCCTGCGATTAGTAATGTAATATATACAGATAAAAAAGTCATGTTTTAAAGTATTTGATAATACTCAATCATTTTTGGACAAGAAACTGAAAGCTCTACACAGCATTGCTTATGGTAAGTTGTATGATATGCTGTTTTACAAGGATGGAAGCTGTTTCTTCACTGTCCATAGCAAAATCTGGACTATTATTCACTAATACGATGTTGTGTATAACTTTGCCTGGCCCTTTAGGCCCCAAAGTTTGGTTACTGTAAATAAGCAAACCTTGGATTCATTAAGGCTAATTCATATTAGACCATAAGACCATAAGACATAGGAGCGGAAGTAAGGGCATTCGGCCCATCGAGTCCCCTCCACCATTCAATCATGGCTGATTTCAACTCCATTTACCCGCTCTCTCTCCATAGCCCTTAATTCCTCGAGAAATCAAGAATTTATCAACTTCTGTCTTAAAGACACTCAACGTCCCGGCCTCCACCGCCCTCATATTAGATGTATCTTATTGTCAGTTAGATGGTGTTTGCTGAGAGAAAGTTTCTATAGATTTGGCAGCTTTTGGTAAATCCTCAGTTGCTTTCCCTGCAATACAGCCAGATTAGCAAGGTCAGAAAATGTTTTATGAAGTACGGCAGTTATACACTAGGCATGACACTTCTACACATAGATGAATGCTATGTAGCATTGTTCAAGGAAGGCAGATGTTATAATCCCACAATGTACAATGTTTTATTCTGCTGCAGTGATGAACATGTATTCACATAAAGTCACAATGTCTAATTACTATTAAATAAACATTGTATGAGATCACTCTTCATTTACTGTTCAGGATGCAGGTTACAATACTGGCTTTCATTTTGTTTTTGTTTAAAGAATGTAGTCAGCTCATTCAGGGTAAAAGCAAATTACTGCGGATGCTGGAATCTGAAACCAAAAGAGAAAATGCTAGAAAATCTCAGCAGGTCTGGCAGCATCTGTAAGGAGAGAAAAGAGCGAATGTTTCGAATCCAGATGACCATTTGTCAAAGCTCACTCAAAGGGTTACAAACATTCTGGACTTCGTTTCAATTCATCTATTTTGAATGTTCAGTTGCGAGGGAATTTGCCTTCATTACACTTTTTAAAAAAAAAGTGTGACCCAGAAATTTGTAGTGTGGCAGACAGAAATTGTGTGCGGAGCATTATTTATCTACTGGTTTCCCATTATGTTGTTCATGGGAAAACACATAACTGAAGACAGAAAATGTTAGTTCTCTGTATTTAAAAAAGAAGGTCATTATTTGAGTTGTATGGTTTAGTTTGAGTTAATACATTTTGTTTGTGCCAGTGCTGTGTACCTTATTTGAAGATATTATTATATCGCAGACCAGCTGGACATTAAGAAAATTGAACCCTTTATTGCTCATGTAAATCACAGCTTTATGAGCCAGTGCCCAAATGGATAACATAAATGCAATCAATCACTCCTGCATTTGTGAAAAGCTGGTAGTGTTTTCGAATCTTCCCTATTAATGTTGCTCAATGGTGAATGTTCGGATGGTAATAACATTCCTATGTTATGACTAATCAATAGGCGGCACCATTGATTTTCCCAGCACGAGTCTGAGGAATGTAAAATGTAAAAACTGAGGGCTGTGATTACTTTGATGGTCACTGGCAGTGCTATTTGAATTTCACATCTTGTCTGAAGGCTTTTTGTAGGATCTGGCACAGCGAGCATACTCATGCAGCACTGTTTTTCATTCAGCCATATTATTGCACCTTGAACTGAGCACATGTTTGGTAACAACAACTTGCATTTATTTAGGGATGTAAACATAGTAAAATGTGCCAAGGTGCTTCACAGGAGTGTTATCAAACAAAATTTGACATTGAGCCACATTAGGACAGATGACCAAAAGCATGGTTTTAAGGAGAATATTAAAGGAGGTGAGAGAAGTAGAGAGTTGGAGAGGTGTAAGGAAGGAATTCCAGATCTTATGGTCGAGACAGTTGAAAGAATGATTGCCGATCGTGGTTCAATTACAGTAATGGATCTGTAAGGGACCAGAAGTCGAGTAATTCATGGATCTCAGAAGGTTGTAGGCCTGCAGTTGGGGGGGGGGGGGGGGGGGGGGGGGCGGTGTTACTGAAATATGGAGGGACACTGGTGTACAAGGATGAGAATTTTAAAATTGCGGCATTGCCAAACCAGTAACCAATGAAGGCAAATGAGTACAGGGGTAATAGCTAAACGGTATGTAGCATGAGTTAGGATGCCCACTACAGATTTTCCGATAAGCTTGTGTTTGGAGGGTGGGGAGGCTGACCAGGACAGTGTTGAAATAGTCAACCTAGACATAGCGACGAATCTGGATGGAATATCCAAAGGGCCTCATTACCATTTTTCTGACCCTTCAACTCTGTCAGATTCTGCCGAGCAACATAGATTGTGAAGAAATCACGGGGGGAAATCCTGATGGTATTGAGCATATGGAACAGTAGTGTTTGGAAATTCAGAAAAAAAGCTGTTTTCCAGTGAATCTCCATTACAAAGATGCTGATTCACTTCCGGGGTCTGATTTGACAGTAATGCATCTTCCGTGTACAATGCAAGAGTTCAAGAATCTGGTTAGTCCCTTGGGTAACCAGCAGCAATGCATGGATTGACTGTCTTAATGTTACTTGTTCATCAATTGTGTGTTATTTGTAATCAGGTGGCAGCACTAATGGGGACTCATCCATGGCCATACCCATATGCAGCAAGACCTGGACAACATTCAGACTTGGGCTGACAAGTGGCAAGTAACATTTGTACCAACAAGTGCCAGGCAATGACCATCTCCAACAAAGAGAATCCAACCATCTCCCCTTGACATTCAATGATATTAACATTGCTGAATCCCCCACTATCAACACCCTGGGGTTACCATTGACCAGAAACTGAACTGGACCAGCCACATAAACACCGCGGCTACAAGAGCCGGTCAGAAGCTGGGGAGAATAACTCATCTCCTGACTTCCAAAACCTGTCCACCATCTACCAGGCACAAGTCAGGAGTGCAATAGAATACTCTCTGCTTGCCTGGATGAGTGCAACTCCACCAACACTCAACAAGGTCAACACCATCCAGGACAAAGCAGCCTGTTCAACTGGTGCCCAGTCCACCACCTTCAATATCCATTCCCTCCACCACTGATGCATAGTGACAGCAGTGTGTACCAACTACAAGATGCACTGCAGCAACTCACCAATGCCCCTTTGACAACACCTTTCAAACCAATGACTTCAACCACCTAAAGGACAAGGGCAACAGATAGATGGGAACACTACCAACTGCAATACACCTCCAAACGACACCCTATCCTGACTTGATATCGCCATTCCTTCATTGTCACCGGTCAAAATCCTGGAATTCCCTAACACCACTTGGTGTACGTATGCCACATGAACTGCAGGCAGCTCAGCATCACTTTGTCAAGGGTAATTAGGGATGGGCAATAAATGCTGGCCCAGCTTGCGACACCCACATCCTGTGAAGGAATAGAAAAGAGATGACCAAAACATTGATCAAAGTGGTAGGTTTTACAAAATGTCTCAAAGGATGAAAGAGTGAAAGAGGTGGAATGATTTAAGAAGAAAATTTAAGACCAAGGCAACTGAAGGCATTACTGTCTCTGGAAAGGTTAAAATCAAGGAGACCAGAATTTGAGTTATGCCAATATCTTGGAAGGTTGTTGGACTGGTGGAGATTACAAAGATATGGAGGGGGAAAGGGCATAGAGAGAATTAAGGAAATTTAAATTTAGGCGCTTTTGGATTGGGTGTCAATGTAGGTCACTGCAGGGGTGATCGATATTTTAAAATATATCCGTTCATGGGATGTGGGGCATCTCTGGCTAGACCAGCATTTATCACCCATTCCTAATTGCACTTAAGAAGGTGGAGATGAGCTGTCTTCCCGAACCAATGCAGTCCATTGGCTGTTGGAACACCCACAGTGCTGTTATGGAGGGAGTTCCAAGATTTTGACACAGCGACAGTGAAGGAAAAGTGATATAGTTCCAGATCAGGATAGTGTATGGCTTGGAAGGTAAACTTCAAGGTGGTGCAGTTCCCATGCATCTGCTGCCCTTGACCTTCCAGGTGATGGAGGTCATGGGTTTGCAGGTGTTGTCGAAGGAGCTTTGATGAGTTGAACGGGACTTAGCGTGAGTTCGGATGCAGGCAACAGAGTTTTAGATGAACCGTAGTTTGCAAATGGTTTGGTTTAGCCTCGGACAGTTACCAGGGAATGGAGAATGTGGCAGGGACTGAAGACAATGGTTTTGGTCTTGTCCAGGTTTCTGCTCATCCAGTGTTGGATGTTGGACAAGAGGTGCGACAAATCAGTGACAGTGGAGGTGTCGAGATAGATGGTGGTGAGGTCGAGCTGGGTACTCACAACATACTTGTGCAGCCTGACATGTTTTCTGATGACTACACTGGGCAGCAGCATGTAGATGAGAACAAAGAGGGAGCCAATGAAAGATTCTTGGAGGACTCCAGAGGTAATGGTGCAGGACCAGGAAGAGAATTCTCTGGCTAGGACTAGATAGACTATAAAACCAGACAAATGCAGAAAAGAGCAGGAGAGGATGAACAGGAGACAGATAGCAGCACTTAATAGAGTGGGAGAGGACAGGGAGAAAGCAGCACCAAATCAGGAGAGAGGAGAACCCAGAGGCAGACACCAGTACCTAAACGAGTGGGAAAGGGGAGAACCCAAAGACAGCAGCATCAAAAAGAATGAAAGAGAGGAGGACCCAGAGACAGAAAGCAGCAGCGAACAGAGATATCCCATCCATGGTTCTATAGGGGATCAGCCATGTTCTGAGAAGTGTGATGTCTCAGGAAACAGGTAGTTGATTGTTTGGTAAGCATTTTTCTCATTTCAGATTTCGGGTCATTTTAGTAATTGTAACATTTTATTAGTGGTAGTAGGGTTTACTAATCATGTTGAAGCTTATTAGAATGGCCGATTTATCTTAACTTGGAAATTTCAATTGGGGTAAATAGAATACTTATTGAAATAATAATACAGGGCGGCACGGTGACGCAGTGGTTAGCACTGTTGCCTCACGGTGCCAAGGTTTCGGGTTCAATCCCAGTCCTGGGTCAGTGTCCAAGTGGAACTTTGCATATTCTCCCCGCGTCTGCTTGGGTTTCACCCCCACAACCCAAAGATATGCAGGGTTGATAAATTGGCCACGCTAAATCGCCTCTTAATTGCACGGTTGCTAATTGGGCTGGCAGAGCAGTTAGCACTGCTGCCTCACAGTGTCAGAGACCTGGGTTTAATTCTGGCCTTGGGTGACCATGTAGAGCTGTACTTTCTCTCCGCGTCTGCGTGGGTTTCCTCCAGGTGCTCCGGTTTCATCCCACAGTCCAAAGAGATGCAGGTTAGGTGGATTGGCCATGCTAAATTGCCCGTTAGTTTCCAAAGATGTGTAAGTTAGGTGAAGTTCTAGGGTTATGGGGATTGGGGGGGGGGGGGGGGGGGGGGGAGGGGGTGCAGTAGATCTAGTTGTGATGCTCTTTCAGATGATCGGAGCGGACCTGATGGGCCAAATGGCCTCCTTCTGCACTCTAGGCATTCTACATTTCTAATGCTGTGGAGGGTGAATTGAATGTTACATTTGGTCCCCACATCCAAATCATGGATGTGATTGTCAAAATCTGGGGCCCAAACACTGATCCTTGCGGTATCCCACTAGTCACAGACTGCCAACCCGAGAATGATCTGTTTACTCCTACTCTCTGTTTTCTGCCCATTAATCAATTCTCAGTCTTTGCCAGTATTATTACCCCCCCCCCCCCCCGCCCCCCAATCCCATGTGCTCTAATTTTGCTTACTAACCTCCTGTGTAGAACCTTATCAAAAGCCTTCTGAAAATCCAAACACACCATCCTCTTGGTTCCTCCTTATCTATTCCGCTAGTTACATCCTCAAAAACACTAGCAAGTTAGTCAAACATGATTTCCCTTTTATGAATCCAAATTGACTCTGCCCAATCCTACCATTATTTTCTTAGTGTCCAGTTATCACATCCTTTATCATCGATTCTAGCATGTTCTCTACTACTCATGTCAGGCTAACAGGCTTGTACAGAGAGGGCTGGATTCTTCCTCTCCGCCTGCCGCAAGAACGCCAGGGGCGGGATGCAGATAATGTAAAGGTCCATTGACTTCGGGCAGGAATTTCCGGTCGCCGAGCTGGTGCAGCAAAGAATCCCATCCCAAGTAGGATCATTCTCTGGTTGGCAGTCTGACTAGTTGGGGACTGCAAGGGTCGAAGTTTAGTGATGACACAAACTAGGTGGGAATGTCAGTTGTGAGCAGGATGCAAAGAGGCTTCAAGCGGTATTAGACAGACTCAATAAGTGGGCAAAACTATGGCAAATGGAATATAATGTTGAACATCGTGAAGTTATCCACTTTGGTGATAAAACCAGAAATGCAGAGTATTTCTTAAATGGGAAGAGATTGGGAAGGGATGTCAAAAGAGACCTGGGTGTTCTTGTTCATAAATCACTGAAAGCTAACATGCAGATGCAGCAAGCAGTATGTTGGGCTTTGCTGCAAGAGTATTTAAAAAAATAATATTTATTGTCACAAGTAGGCTCACATTAACATTGCAAAGAAGTGACTGTGAAAAGCCCCGAGTCGCCACATTCCGGCGTCTGTTCGGGTACACAGAGGGAGAATTCAGAATGTCCAATTCACCTAACGGGACTTGTGGGAGGAAACCGGAGCACCCGGAGGAAACCCACGCAGACACGGGGAGAATGTGCAGACTTCGCACAGACAGTGACCCAAGCCGGGAATCAAACCTGAGACCCTGGAGCTGTGAAGAAACAGTGCTACCCACTGTGCTACCGTGCTGCCCTGATTTGAATACAGGAGTAAGGACTTTTTGCTGCATTTGTATCGAACCTTGGTGAGACCATGCCTGGAATATTATGTATGGTTTTAGGCTCCTAACCTAAAGAAGGATATAGTTGCCAGAGAGGGCATGATACAAAGGTTCACCAGACTGAACCCTGGAAAGGCATGATTGCCCTATCAGGAGAGATTGAGGAGACTGGGCCTGTATTCGCGAAGAGTTTAGAAGAATGAAAGGTGATTTAATTGAAGAAAACAACATTTTTCACAAGGCTCGGCAGGCTGGGAAGCATGTTTCCCCAGGTTTGGGGTGGAGTGGACTGGGGGTCACAGTCTCAGAATGAGATAAATCATTTAGAACTGCGATGAGGAGCAATTTCTTCCCTTAGAGGGTGGTGAACCTTTGGAATTCTCTATCCCACAGGGCTGTGGATTACCCTGCATATTGTCATGTGAGAGTACCTTTAAGAAATGGGTGTTTATAAATGGGTGTGTATATAAATATCTGTAGTGAGAGTACCTTTAAGAAATGGGTGTGCAGTGATGTCAGAAAGTGGGTGGAGCTGGGCTGTCTGTCAGCTTTTTACTTTCGTTTTAGGCTGTTTGCTGCAGGGTGTGTTTTAGTTTTGTTTTCAGTGTTGGAGCTCAAGCCAGACAGAACAGGTGTACTGTTGATCTCTCTGCCATGAAAAGACTATCTCTTGATCATTTGGTGAATTCAGAATTATAAATGTTCTCAGTAGGGAATGTAAACCTCATGTGCTTCTGTTAGAAGGTGTTTCTTTTGTCTTCTGGATGTTGTTTGGGAAGTTATTAAGGATTACTTAGTGTTGTATTCTTTGGGGGTTGTATTTGAATGGATGGTTGCTAAGATGTTCACTGAATGTTTTAAAAAGGTTAACTTGAGTTCATAGAATAAACATTGTTTTGCTTTAAAAAATACTTTTCCATTTCTGCTGTACCACACCTGTGGAGTGTGGGCCGTGTGCTCCCCATACCACAATCTATTAAAAGTTGTGGGTCAGGTGAACTCCATGATACACTTTGGGGTTCTCTAAACCCTGGCCCATAACAATATTCAAGACAGAATGGATACATTTCTAGAAATTAATGATTCAAGGGATATGGGGCTAATGGGGGAAATGGCCTTGAGGCTCAACCATTATCTTGTGGAATGGTGCCGCCAGGGGCTGAACTTGCTCCTATTTCCTGTGTTCCACCCAACTGAACCTTATACTGGAAACCTTACTTAGCAGCATTAGTATCTGTAGGTTTGTCTGACAATGGAACAAATAGCACCAATTTTTGAGTAGTTTTCAAAAGTACTGTATTTCCGAGATTGGGGCTTTAGTAAATTTTCCCTACGACGGTATGATTAAGTTATCAAGGAAACATAAAGTTTACCAAATGATATCAAAATTACGGGTCACATATGGCAAATGTAAATTATCAATAGGTATGTGAAGATATTATTGACTATTCAATCAAATAGAATCTGTGATGTGTAATCATATGAATGAGAAAAGGCACTGCAAAAATATTTCAGTTCACATGTTATATTACCAATCAAAAATGAGCAGCAACAAGATGTTGGCCACAGTTTTAAAAAAATAGTTTATGGAAGGCAATGCTCATGTATTTGCTTGGTTTGGCCCCTTGTTCCTCACTGTAACCAATCACTGTTTGTCGATGTACCATTTGTCAATGTACTCTGCAGATGATTCTTTTTTTGTCTACTATGTACGTACTGTGTACGTTCTCTTGGCTGCAGAAAAATACCTTTGACTGTACTTCGGTACATGTGACCATAAATCAAATCAATGTGGTGCGTGGGACAGGAGTTTTTTAAATTAAGATCGCTGCCGCCAATTGGGGCACTGTGATTCCCTTATGTTGTTCCTCCAGCCGCATCTATTTTGGGAGGGAATGCGGAACTCCTCGGGGAAAGTTATCACCAGGGGAATGTGCAATATTCCTTGCTGACCAATCGTTATTCTGCCTCGCAAACACCAAGAACTACGCTCACAATTTGAGGAGTCAGATCTTCCCTTTCCAATGATTGATATTTTCAGTTGGAATGTGTACCGCGGGAGAAGCCCTGGGTGCCTGCAGCTGAAATCGACAGAAAATCCGGGTGACGAGATGCTTTTTGTTCCTTCGAGGTGATGGTTTCTGTTTTTTTAATACAGTAAAAAGGGTCAGCTTAATTGCCCAATATCTTTTGTTTCGTCGCGATGTGGATGAAAGCTGGATTGTTATCGATAAAGCAAATGTGGACGTGAGCATAGATCTCCTTCACTGGTGTACTCCCCCTCCCCTTCCCCCCTCCTATTTCCGATGTAATTTCACGTTGTGTCACCAAGTTCTGACTATCAACATCATCTTCTCAAGTAAATAAATAAATACAAGCGAATCACCCTCACGATGCTCCTCCCGAGCATGAATTCATTGTCCTGAGTGCAGGATTGGGTGGGAGTGGTGTAGCCTGACAGGGAGGAGGTGGTGGGCTCCAAAGGAATGCAGTCCTTACCCAGGTTTACCCGGGTCAGTGTGCCCACGGAGGCTCTGCAGCCGGATTCAAGTGGAGGTGAATTGCCAGCCTGTGCTGCGATGCCAACAGCGCGGGAAAGGCTGTGCAGGGAGATGCTCACCGTGGCCATCCTCAACCCCGAGAGGAATCTCCTGCTCCCCACTCTTTCGCTCGAAATTGCGACCATATAACGCCTGGATTTTCCGCTCCCGTCAGTTACCAGAAGACCGCGGGGGGGGGGGGGGGGGGCGTGGATAAAGTTGGGGGGGAGAGGGGGGGGCAATGGCTTTTCTCAAACTGTCCCTGATGGGTTTCAGCTTTATCTTCTGGACGGCCGGCCTCACCATGTTCACGGCTGGCATCTGGGCGAAGATCTCACTGGGCAGCTACCTGCAGCTGTCCACCAATGACTACCCCAACACCCCCATCATCCTGCTGGCCACGGGCGCCGCCGTCATCGTCTGGGGCTTCCTGGGCTGCTTCAGCGCCGCCACCGAACACAAGTGTCTGCTGAGAACCTACGGCGTCTTCCAGATCGCCGTGCTGATCGGCGGCCTCTCCGCCGGCCTCTCCGGCTTGTTCTACCGCAAAGACATCGCCGAGGGCTTCCGCAACGGGCTGGGCGCAGCCATCCAGCGCTACGCCGAGGACGAGGAGAAGGCAAACGCGATCGACGACATCCAGCGCACGCTGGACTGCTGCGGGGTGGAGAGCTACCGGGACTGGGTGGTCTCGCCCTGGTCCGCCGAGCAGCTCACAAACGGCTCGGTGCCCCTGAGCTGCTGCACCGTGCGGAGGGGTTGCCAGAACAACCCGCTCGCCCCCGGCGCCCGGGGCATCTACCAGCACGGCTGCTTCAAGAAAATTTACGATTTCGTCAACGACAACCTCTTCCACATTGCGACCGGGGCGCTGGGACTGGCGGTGGTACAAGTGATGGGAATCGTGCTGGCCTGTTTGTTGGCCTCAAGGATTCCTAGCCCCGAAGTGCAAGACAACACAAGTGCCCCGCTCTGAAAACACCCCTGCAAAGGCAGGCACCCGGGGCTCTGGGCAGCTCCCAGCAAAACAGGAGATGTCCCAAAGTTATTTTTAAAGATACATTTTTAACCTAACACTTAGGATAAATTCGCTAAGTTTGAGAAGATGTACAACTTGAATGTCTATGTAATTGAAATGCGAGAGTTTAAAACAGGATACTTATTTAACAAAAACAATATGCTTAATGGTTAAAAAGTATTAAATTGTTTGGCACGACCTGCCAGATTTACTGCATGATGTTAAAGGTAATGGGCCATCTTTCCGGCTCCATTTGTGGGAAGTGGAAATGTTTTACAGATAATCCCAATTTCTTCTGAAGGCTTTGCGCAATAAGCGCTTGCAGAAATAACGTGGTTAATCCACGCACTCAAACCATCCCAACATTTCAACAGCCCGATTTTCAGAAAGGGGCGAGCTAACAAATAGACCACACTCGCCACCACTAGCAGAATTACTAATTCTGGGAATTAAGAAGTGAACAATAAAACAAAATGATTTTTAAACGTGACCTCTTTTCGGGCATGACCATTTAAAGTAAGCTGTGAAAACCACAAGGCTGACAAAAGAGTCTCATCATTAACTACAACCTGCGTTTACATAGCGCCTTTAATTTAGTAAAACGCTCAAGGCGCAACAAAGGTCAACAAAATGTTCAGCTATTAAATTACCTAGGTAACTGCAAGTTGAGCCAACCATAGGTCACCAGTGACGAGTCCATCTTAACAATAAAAGCAAGGTTATATTTCCACGCCTTTTACAGTTTTCGCTGCAAGTTATTTTTGGCTGTTTCTTCCATCAGTCTGATTGCCCTGTCGAGATTTTGAGCAAAATTGTCTCTTCAGTACCCCTCCCCCCACCATCAAAAATAAATTAATGCAAGTTCCCCGAGTCCAGCAAGTAACATTGCTGAGAGTTTATTGGATCCTATTAAATATTGAATGCAATGCGTACAGCATCTTGTCGGCGGTAAATTACCTTACTCAGTTGCTTTGCCACATTTTTTCACAGCTTTACAAGAATCACATCTGCACCATGATTTTATGGATATTATGTCATCAGTGTAGGCTGCATGAATGCCTAGAGTTGTATATGTTAGTCCTGTAGGCGACTAATTGCAAAAAAGTAAGTAGTGTTACTGTGAAATATTGAGAAATCAGTTATTGCAGAAAGAAAATTAGAATTTTTTTTGCAGTTTCTTCATGTCTGTCTTCATGGAGGATCAATGGTAGCCATGATGTGGCGATGCCGGCGTTGGACTGGGGTCAGCACAGTACAAAGTCTTACAACACCAGGTTAAAGTCCAACAGGTTTGTTTCAAATCACTAGCTTTCGAAGCACTGCTCCTTCCTCAGGTGAATGAATTCACCCAAGGACGGAGCAGTGCTCCGAAAGCTAGTAATTCGAAACAAACCTGTTGGACTTTAACCTGGTGTTGTAAGACTTCTTACTGTTGGACTTTAACCTAGTGTTGTAAGACTTCTTAATGGAGGATGACACAGAACATCTCCCAGAAATACTAGGTGACAAAGGGACTGGTGAAACCGAGGAACTAAAATAAATGACTATTAGTAAAGAGGTAGTACTTGAAAACTTAACTGGGTTGAAGGTTGATAAAGCCCCTGGACCAGGTGAGGTTTATCCCAGAGTGTTGAAGGAGGTGGCTAGTGAGATAGTGGATGCATTGGTGGCTATCTTTCAAAATTTTGCAGATTCCGGAAAGGTTCCTGTCGACAGGAAAGTAGCAAATGTAACCCCACTATTTAAGAAGGGAGGAAGAGAATGGAGAACTGCAGATCTTTTAGTTTGTCAGTTATAGGGAAAATGCTAGAATCTATTAGAAAGGATGTGATAACTGGACATTTAGAAATAATGCTAAATTGAGCACCATCAACATGGATTTATGAAAGCAAAATTACGTCTGACAAACTTGGAGTCATTTTCAGGATGTTCCTTGTAGCACAGATAAAGGAGAACCATTGGATGTGATGTATTTGGTTTTCAGAAGACTTGTGATAAGGTCCCACACAGGTGGTTAGTAAATAAAGTTAGACCACTTGGGATAGGGGGAAATGTGCTGGTCCGGATTGAGAATTGGTTAACAGATGGAAAGCAGAGAGTAGGATTTCAGGCTGTTACACGTGGGGGTTCCTCAAGGATCAGTGCTAGGTCCAATGTGGTTCACAATCTATATAAATTATTTTGATGTGGGGTCACATTTCCAAATTTGCTGATGATACCAAACTGAGTGGGGTTGTGAAGGATGTAAGGAGATTTAAAGAGCACTTGGGCAGTCCAAGTGAATGCACTAGAGCATGGCAGATGGCATATAATGTGAATAAGTGTGAAGTTATTCACTTTGGCAGACCCCCCCCCCCCAGAAACGCAGAACAAACAGACAGGTAGAATATTTCTTAAAGGTGAGAGATTGGGAAGAGCAGGTCCCCAAAGAGATCTGGGCGTCTTTCTCATAAGTCGCTAAAATCTAGTCTGCAAGTGTAGTAAACAATTAGGAAGGCGAACGGTATGTTGGTTTCATCAAGAGGGAAATTGAATACAGGAGTAAGGATGTCTTGCTACAGTTGTATAGAGCCTTGGTGAGACCTCACCTGGAGTATTGCGCATTGTATTGGTCACCTAATGCAAGGATGGATATACTTGTTATAGAGGGAGTATCATGGAGGTTCATCAGATTAATCCCTGGGATGGTGGGATTGTTTTATGAGGGCAGATTAAGGAGACTGGGTCTGTATTCCTGAGAATTTTGAAGAATGAGGGGTGATCTCATTGAAACCTACAAAGTTCCTGCTGGGCATGACAGGGTGGGTGTAGGCAAGATTTTTCCCTGGCTTGTCAGTCTCAAACCAGGAGATATAATCCTGGGGTGATCTCATTGAAACCTACAAAGTTCCTGCTGGGCATGACAGGGTGGGTGTAGGCAAGATTTTTCCCTGGCTTGTCAGTCTCAAACCAGGAGATATAATCTTTGGATAAGGGGCGAGCCAATTAGGACTGAGATGAGGAGGTATTCCTCACTCAGGGTGGTGAATCCTTGGAATTCTTTACCTCAAAGTGCTGTGGAAGCTCAATCATTGAGCATGTTTACGGCAGAAATTGATAGATTTCTGGAGACTAATGAAGTCAAGGGATTTGGAAAGAGTGTGGGAAGTGGGGTTGAGGGAGGTGATCCGCATGATCTAACTGAATGGTGAAGCAGGCTCGATGGGCCAAATGTCCTACTCTACTCCTGGTCCTCTGTTCCTATTTGTGATTTTATTTATTTATTTAAAACTTTTCCAATGAAGGGGCAATTTAGCGTGGCCAACTAACCTACCCTGCTCATTGGGTTGTGGGGGTGAGACCCACACAGACACAGGGAGAATGTGCAAACTCTACACGGACAGTGATCCGGGGCCGCGATTGAACCCAGGTTCTCGGCTCCGTGATGTGGCAGTGCTAACCACTGTGCCGCCCCTTGTGATTTCATTTTGTTTAGATTCTCAATTGCTCAAATATTATACTGAAAGTCACTTGTGAATGAAAAATCCCAATTTTCCCCCTTTGCTCACATAACTTCATACAAAACATTATACCCGGTGAAAACAATAATTTTGTAATTTTTTATAAAACGTATGAGATAAGTTGGAAGTACAAACATCAGAGATGTGTAGTAAGTTTGCAGACGACACAAAGGTTGGTGGAATTGCGGATAGCGATGAGGACTGTCAGAGGATACAGCAGGATTTAGATTGTTTGGAGACTTGCGCGAAGAGATGGCAGATGGAGTTTAATCCGGACAAATGTGAGGTAATGCATTTTGGAAGGTCTAATGAAGGTAGGGAATATACAATGAATGGTAGAACCCTCAAGAGTATTGAAAGTCAGAGAGATCTAGGTGTACAGGTCCACAGCTCACTGAAAGGGACAACACAGGTGGAGAAGGTAGTCAAGAAGGCATACGGCATGCTTGCCTTCATTGGCCGGGGCAATGAGTATAAGAATTGGCAAGTCATGTTGCAGCTGTATAGAACCTTAGTTAGGCCACACTTGGAGTATAGTGTTCAATTCTGGTCGCCACACTACCAGAAGGATGTGGAGGCTTTAGAGAGGGTGCAGAAGAGATTTACCAGAATGTTGCCTGGTATGGAGGGCATTAGATATGAGGAACAGTTGAATAAACTTGGTTTGTTCTCACTGGAACGACGGAGGTTGAGGGGCGACCTGATAGAGGTCTACAAAATTATGAGGGGCTTAGACAGAGTGGATAGTCAGAGGCTTTTCCCCAGGGTAGAGGGGTCAATTACTAGGGGGCATAGGTTTAAGGTGCAAGGAGCAATCTACATTAGAGTAGATGTACGAGGCAAGTTTTTTACACAGAGGGTCGTGGGTGCCTGGAACTCGCTACCGGAGGAGGTGGTGGAAGCAGGGACGATAGTGACATTTAAGGGGCATCTTGACAAATACATGAATAGGATGGGAATAGAGGGATACGGACTCAGGAAGTGTAGAAGATTGTAGTTTAGTCAGGCAGCATGGTCGGCACGGGCTTGGAGGGCTGAAGGACCTGTTCCTGTGCTGTACTTTTCTTTGTTCTTTGTTGTTCTTTGTTCTAGAACACGTATATGTTCCACTGACAAAATAATGTAAAACATAAGTGTATGAGTTTAATTGTATAAGTTAGAAAATTCTAAGAAAATAGTGCCCAACTTTCCGTTGCAAGTCCACTGAACTCTAACAAAGGTGTTTGGTAAAGTTACGATTGAGCACATGATGATGTACACCCTCCTGTTAGCATAGTTAATGCATTGATTCATAACACTGACCTAGAAAACAAAATAGCACAAGTATATAGTCGAGTTTTATCTGCCCTTTTCCCACTGCCGCTCTCTCATTTCCTGAAGGATTGCACACATGGGCAGTGGGTGTGGGGACACAATTAGATGTACCATTTCCACAGATGCTGGTTACCCTCCAATGCCTCAGCCACGTGAATATATAGAGAGTGTCTTTGTTAGCCATTCTCTTGGTGTTGTAGGTATTAAACAATGCACATATAGTCTTATCTTCACCTAATGTTCAAATGTGTAGTTTCCAGCATGCAATAGTTAAGAGAAGAGGGAATCCTAACAAATTTTGATATGGCATACATGTAGGGGATGAATTCACTTTGAAGGAGTCCAAATCAAAGAGTCATAATAAATTCTATAGCAAAATCAGATGGAAGATCTTTACTCAAATGTGACAAGATTAGGTGGAAATTGCCACAAAATGGAGTGGTTGAGGTGACTAGCTTGGAGATATTTAAGGCGAAACTTATTAAGTACATGAGAGAGGACGGAATAGAAACTATGTTGGTAAGATGAGATAAAATTTGGTAGGAGGCATTTCGTGGAGGGCATAAACAACAGCATAGACTAGTTGTGCTGAATCGTCAGTTTCTATGCAACTGAACACTAAACAGTAATTCTTTATTTATAGATATAATAGTTTTATATTTCTATTTACTACGAAATTTGTGTTAGGTTTTATCTTGTGACAAAGATTTAATCTTTTCAATGTATTCAATCTCCATGGAGAAATATTGGAGCTGAATATCAAATTCTACTCAACCATGTTCTTGATTAATAGGGGGATATGGAGTTATGGAGAGAAGGCAGGAGAATGGGGATGAGAAACATATCAGCCTTGATTGAATGGTGGAGCAGACTTGATGGGCCAAACGGCCTAATTCTGCTCTTGTATCTTACCGTCTTATGTCTTGCTTAGTTAGATCGCTCTTCAGAAATGGACTTGGGCCAAAATCTGAAGTTGCATTAATTTCTTTAGAGCTAAAAGTTTTCAAATCTTTGGTAGACTAAATACCTATTATGTGTTCCATCGACCTAAGTGACAGGGAAATATTATAAAATGGACATAAAAATATGTTGTGTTTCAGGACAGAGCACTGCATGATACCTTGATGATAGTTTACAGATGTTTTAGAATGGTGCTGGTCATGTTGAAGTTTCAGATTCAAAAACTTTACGGACTACAAATACATTCGTGGGGATCAGATATAGAACCTTCTTTTAAAGAATTAAATGGTTTTGGTAGTCACCATTGTAAGTTTCATTATACATGATCGAGAGAAGAAGTTGATGGACTGAAGAAGTTTTCATTTTGTTCCATGGTTTCTTACATCCTTGTCTGAACATACTCAATGTAAATAGGGGCAGCACCGTGGCACAGTGGTTAGCACTATGGCTTCACAGCGCCAGAGTCCCGGGTTTGATTCCCGGCTTGGGTCACTGTCTGTGTGGAGTCTGCATGTTCTCCCCGTGTCTGCATGGGTTTCCTCCTCTTGCTCCAGTTTCCGCCCACAAGTCGCGAAAGACGTGCTGTCAGGTAATTTGGACATTCTGAATTCTCGCTCTGTGTACCCGAACATATTGTGTGTGTTAGAAATGAGGTATAATTTTAAGCCTAGTTTTTGTTTCTGTACTTCTGCTCTCCAAAGAGTTACAACTTTAGTTTAGCTTCACGTTAAACACAGATGCCGGCAAGTCTATGGCTTTTAGTTTCACTTTGAACTTTGGTTGCATTGTAATGGTGACTCAAATGGTGACTCTTGAAAGCTTGTGATTCAAAACAAACCTGTTGAACTTTAACCTAGTGTTGTACGACTTCTTCCAATAAAGTAAGGGGCAGAAAACAAATCCCAGAAGCTAAAGAATAGAAAGTTCCATAGAAACCAGGGAATGAAAAGAAGAGATCCAGGAAGATTGAAGTCAAAGGGACAATGAACTAGAATATGAACAAGGTACTGTTCACTGAAATTAAAGAAAGGGGTAGAGGGCAGCTCCTAATTGCAAGGTGCAGACCTGGAGACATTGGCGAGTGAGAAGCCAGACATCCAAAGTATTCCAAAGGTCGGTGCCTGTGAAGTAGTTGGTGCTCTGATGGCATGGCTGGGTACCTGAGAGATTATGTGGAAGCTTGAATGCGCATAGTGATGCAGAACAGAGGAATACCAAAAGGATAGGTTGAAACCCTGGATGTGGATCATTGGTAAAGGCATCTGAGAGAAAACTTTGTGTGCAAGAAGATTCCAAAGTGTGTTCTTTGAGAGTGGTGATTGGAAACACTGTTATGGAAGTCAGGGTTCTAGTGAGACAAGTTAGCTTATAGTGTGACAAGCACCTGGGGAAATTTGATGGGAAATCCATAGAAATTGTTTTGGGTGGCGTCTGTTGGAATGTGGTGTGTCTGACCACATTTTGCATCTTGATTTACGTAGACTGTGTACTTACTGAGAACATTGGTGTATAAAATAAGAAAAAGAAGTAAAATCTCCATAGTCCACTTTCCCCTTTGAGAGGGAGAGCTGACTGTGATGATTTAACATGAGGGTCACCACATCTCAGGTGAGGGGCAAGATTAAAAAAATTTTTTTTTTGAAAAATAAATTTAAAGTACCCAATTAACTTTTTCCAATTAAGGGGCAATTTAGCGTGGCCAATCCACCTAGCCTCTTTGGGTTATGGGGGCAAAATCCACACAAACATGAGGAGAATGTGCAAATTCCACACAGACAGAGCCTGGATTGAACCTGGGACCTCAGCGCAGTGAGGCAACAGGGCTAACCCACTGCACCACCGTGCTGTCCAGGTGAGGGGCAAGATTGAGAAGACAGGGCCTTCATGAATAACCTCAGCCAGTTATGGGAATTGAACCCATGCTGTTAATCTTACTCTGCATCACAAACCAGCTGTCCAGTCAACTGAGCTAAACTGGCCCCTTATTGGAGTGTAGGATAAAGTTTGTAACTTATCCTTACAAATCTGTAAGGTGACGGAATAGTTTATGATAGCTAATCTTTTCTTGTTTAATAAATGTTTTATTCTTTTGTTCAAAGTTAATAGGAAGTTCTGCGACTTTGTTCATCCATGTCTCTCAACATAAAATAAAAGTTAGGATCTATCAAGCCGGGTTCCATTCTGGGACCTGACTGTCCAACAGTAGCCCTGGTGTGGATTGTAACAATATCCGTTTTATAACTTGGGAAAGTAAGGGTTTCAGGTGACATGTGTTGAATATTCAGCAGACTACACCATTACCACTCAACAAAAACATTCAGATTTAATTCCTTTCAACTTAGACAACTGGTTAACATTTTCTGATTGTACTTTTTGAACAACCCGAACAATTTTTCTCTCTTTTGATTTATTGATTTCTCTTTCTTCTTTCCTTAACATAGGTAATCAAAGTGAAACCTGCAAAGGGTTTGAGTTAATGTGAGTAAAGTTTGAAACCAGTTCCAGAATGTCTCCTTTCTTATCAAAACAATGACTAAAACTGGTTCATTCTTCCACATAAACAGTGGACAGAAAATATCAATAACACATGTTAAGAACCCATTTATTCATATTGCCAACATTAATTTCTAGCCTGTTGATGCTATTGACAGTTCAAGAGGAAAATAAAAAATAGAGCACAAGTAAAAAAGAAAAAAATGATATTGGCAGATCTAACAATTGTAAAGCTATGTAGTCTCATGAGAGTTAAAGTGTTATCGAATGTCACCTTATGTTTCATCCACTTACAAATGATAATGAAAGAAAGGAAAGGAAACTTAGTTATTTTTTGCTAACTGGTTTCAAAACATATATTATTAATCAAAGGACAATGTAGATAAGTATCAGACACTAAATATAGTAAATGCACAAATAACAGGTGTAGTTCTGTTTATAGGAGGGCTAGGTTTTTATTTTGGATTAAGAATTTAATCTAATTTGGCCTATGTTACCCTAAAGAATGATAAAATAAATATGTTTAAATAAATATGTAATCTGCATCACTTTTGTTGATGTTAAATCTCACTCTAGCATTTTCCAACATTGATATTTCTGGAGAAGCCATAGAAGGATGTAGGGAAAATAATGGACGCGATTCTCCATTGGCTGATGCCGAAATCTCAAAATGCGATTGGGCGGAGAATAGGTTCCGACGCTCAAATCGGGCGGGTGCCGATTTGACACCAACTCTCAATTCGCCGTCAACTCGACAGCGGGGCCAATGTGGTACAGAATGACGTACAGTAAACACCATTTACATGTCAGTAGCGGGCCCGACCGGGTATTCTCCACAACCTTTGTGATGCTCAGCCTCTGCTGGGAGGAGTTCCCAACGGCACGGTTCACTTGTGCTTTTAAGCTGCATCGTGTCTGCTGAGGGAGAGAGAGGGAGTACGGAAAATGTCCAACATCACCATAGTTTGCTGACAGTTGTGCTGCTGGCCAGGGAGCTTCTGCCAGGGCCAGGGGGAGTTGCAGGGTGGCCAGGAGGTGGGTTGTAGGGTCGGGGTGGACGGGCATGGAACACCATTGCCACAGCGGCAAGACAGCCATGCAGCTGCACAACCACTAACAGCCCACTGTGAACATAGTGCCATGGGTTGTATGGGTAACCCCTCCCAGGCCACCCGCCTGGTCCCTCTGGCCCCAACTGAGCCATCAGCTGAATGGGCGCGCTCCAGCACAACCAGTGCCATCTTGTTGACTGGGATGCGTGTGTGTGGGGATTGTAATGTGTATATGCGGCTGCAGCTTGTCAGCCTCCCGAGTGTCAATCACGGACCCAGCGAATCCCACCGCGTTTTTCATTGGAATCGATTGTATTCCATGTGACGCTGGTGTTAGTCCCTCAACAGTTGCCGAATCGATCCATGTTCGGTGCCAGTTTTGCTGTCGTGAAAGTCCATGAATTCTGCATCGGCGTCAAGACGTAGTCTCAAAAACGGAGAATCCCGTCCAATATGTTTAAAACAAGGCAAAACCCCCCCAAAATACTCTATGCTTACTTCGGGGCAACATGCAAACTTGCATTCAGAACTCTGCTTCTACTGTGTGTTGTGTGCACATACTGGCCCAGACTAATTTTGATGATTCAGTGATGTAGTTAACCGGAGTACTGGAGTGTCACAAAATACAAAAGGAACAATTTTCAACATTAGTTGTTCACAAATTGATGCAATGAGGCAAAGAATGATGGAATGCATCTTCCATTGTCCTCCACAATTCTCACATACTGCAAAGATGTGTTATGGCTGCTATGTGTAGGAACATTGCAAATGCATTCATGGGATTTCCCTAGCAAGCATTCTTAATGAAATTGTAAACCCTGTTCAAAAAGGACAATTTTGCTAAAAATACCAGAGGAAATCTTCGCCAATACATTTCTGCATTTTTACAGATAACATGCAGAGCAATTCACTCCCCATATTGAGTTTCTGATTTCCATTGTGTTAGAGAGGTGCTAATTTGAGGTGAGGCATTTCACCAGGAGGAAATCGAGTTAAAATGAATCATAAGCAAAAACAAATTGGCAGTTAATGTACATTATATAGTATATCCCTCATTGCAAGTTTTAAGCAATACAATAAGTTGAATATCAGAAATGGATTGTGATTCTCCTAAAAAAATGACTAATGCTGTTTTCAAAGAAACATCGTTTTGGGAAGTTTGGCAGCTATTTCACCCCGACTTTTTGGGTGAGATCAAACTTGAATTCAACGACGCTTTTTGGCCCTGGGGGAATTTCCCACCGGTCTAGCCCACATTTAGAAATTTTTCAGCAATGGGGAGCTGAACCCGCCGGCGAGACTGGCTCCTCAGAGATCTGGCCGCTGTTTTTAAAGGGTGCTCCGATCTCCAAGTGAGCATGAGGGGCTCCCACACCCAGAGGCAATGCCACCCCTGCAGACATTGACATCCCCCCCCCCCTCCCCCCACCAGGACACTGCCCTGCCCTGTTCCCAACCACCTAGGGTGCTGCAATGGCCTCCGAGACACCCGGCGTGGTCATCATGCCAGGTCTCCGATTGTGGAGACCAGCACTAATCACCGCCTGGTTGAAGTCCCGCTAATGCGGCTGGTGACTCCCTGGCGGGGGAGAATGTGATCTGGATCACATCCAGTGAGGGAATGATCTCGGTCACACGGGGCACCATGGTTTGGCTGACTCGCGATTGACTTGCCGCCTGGCACAAAACCTGATTTGGGCCTCTCCCGTGATGCTCCCAACGCAATGAGACCGACACCTGGTGCAACGGGATAGCAAAATCGCATCCAAGGTGATTTATGTCTTCATGTTCAGCAATTTTCACAGAGTAAAGGTAATTACAGTAGAATAATGTCTGTCAGCTGTGTTCATGGGAGGTGGGTGATAGTATTCTAGTTGTTCTCTGGCAAACGTATTGTGTGGTGATCATATGCGCATCCAGATGTGAGCATGCAGCCGGATTATCAGAATACATGTGAAATAACTGCTCTAGGTGGTTTTGTTTTGTTATTTCAAAGCATCTAAAGCTACAAAAATACTCCACCGTTCAAGGAATCAATTATAAGCTTGAAACAATGTCTAAGGAGATTGCATGTGGGAAACTGTGATAACCCGACATCAATTCTCCACCTCGCCAGGTTCAGTTAGTTAAAATTACAGTTTGTTTACTTGAACAGAAATAACTATCGTATGAAAGATATCCCATATTATACATCACAACTTTGGATATTAAACTCTGGCAAAAGCATCCAAATTCCCCGGGTAAACTGGAAGTAATATAATCCGCAAATAAGATCTCAACTTTTGGTTTTCCAAGAGCTATGCCGATTTTGAGACCAAACAAATAATTCTCAAAAATGTATAATAACCTTTTGTGGTCCGAGTTCATTCCTGTGCTGTTGAACATTGTACTATGTACTTTGGCTTTTGTGTAGTATTTAACCTGTAAATAAATTTGTCCAAATAGTTTCAGCCTGTAACCATTGGCCGCATGGTATTATTTTCCACTTCAGGAGAGATGGGAAAATATGGTGGTACTCTTCAGTGAACATTATATGTTAAACAGGACGTGCTAGACCATATGTGCTGTGTCTAAATAAGCAGATTTTGGTTTTAAGTTGTCCCATGAATTCCAGCTGCAGTTTAACAGGTTTCTGATGGAAACATTTTTAAAGATATTTGAAACACATAAAATGCAACTACATGTAAGCATTACATTTTGAGTGTGTTTTTTTGTGATCTAAACTGTATTTCCGATAATAAGTTCCTCAGTTCTCTGAGAAACCAAGACGGTAGCCGGAAAGTAAGCATTGGTTCCCTTTTTGTTACTTACCGTCAGTAATTGTTTGAATATTTTGTAGTCTTTGAACTTATTGATTGTTGGTTTTTATTCCCGCTTGGTAAAGGCATTTTAAAAAAAAAAAAATATTTTATTGAAAATTTTTGGTCAACCATCACAGTACATTGTGTATCCTTTACACAATAATATAACAGTATAAATAACAATGACCTGTTTTATAAGCAAAGAATAAATAATATATAACAAAAACTAAAACTAAATGGCAACTGCCTTGTCTCAGATAAACACTCTCCAAAAATATGATTTAACAGTCCAATATACAATTATTTATAGCAACGACCTATACATATTATACATATATATTAACAACCCCGAGAGTCCTTCTGGTTCCTCTCCCCCCCCCCCCCCCCTGCCCCCCCCCCCCGGGCTGCTGCTGCTACCTTCTTCTTTTCCATTCCCTCTATCTTTCTGTGAGGTATTCGACAAACGGTTGCCACCGCCTGGTGAACCCTTGAGCCGATCCCCTTAGGACGAACTTAATCCGTTCCAGCTTTATAAACCCTGCCATGTCATTTATCCAGGTCTCCACCCCCGGAGGCTTGGCTTCCTTCCACATCAACAGTGTCCTGCGCCGGGCTACTGGGGACGCAAAGGCCAAAACATCGGCCTCTCTCGCCTCCTGTACTCCCGGCTCTTGTGCAACCCCAAATATAGCCAACCCACAGCTTGGTTCGACCTGGACTCCCACTACTTTCGAAAGCACCTTTGTCACCCCCATCCAGAACCCCTGTAGTGCCGGACATGACCAGAACATGTGGGTGTGATTCGCTGGGCTTCTCGAGCATCTCGCACACCTATCCTCTACCCCAAAACATTTACTGAGCCGTGCTCCAGTCATATGCGCCCTGTGTAACACCTTAAATTGAATCAGGCTTAGCCTGGCACACGAGGACGATGAGTTTAACCTACTTAGGGCATCCGCCCACAGCCCCTCCTCAATCTCCTCCCCCAGCTCTTCTTCCCATTTCCCTTTCAGCTCATCTACCATAATCTCCCCCTCGTCCCTCATTTCCCTATATATGTCCGACACCTTACCATCCCCCACCCATGTCTCTGAGATCACTCTGTCCTGCACCTCATGCGTCGGGAGCTGCGGGAATTCCCTCACCTGTTGCCTCGCAAAAGCCCTCAGTTGCATATACCGGAATGCATTCCCTTGGGGCAACCCATATTTCTCGGTCAGCGCTCCCAGACTTACGAACTTCCCATCCACAAACAGATCTTTCAGTTGCGTTACTCCTGCTCTTTGCCATATTCCAAATCCCCCATCCATTCTCCCCGGGGCAAACCTATGGTTATTTCTTATCGGGGACCCCATCAAGGCTCCCGTCTTTCCCCTATGCCGTCTCCACTGTCCCCAAATTTTCAAAGTCGCCACCACCACCGGGCTTGTGGTGTATTTCTTCGGTGAGAACGGCAATGGGGCCGTCACCATAGCTTGTAGGCTAGTCCCCCTACAGGACGCCCTCTCCAATCTCTTCCACGCCGCTCCCTCCTCTTCTCCCATCCACTTACTCACCATTGAGATATTGGCGGCCCAGTAGTACTCACTTAGGCTCGGTAATGCCAGCCCCCCGCTATCCCTACTACGCTGTAAGAATCCCTTCCTCACTCTCGGGGTCTTCCCGGCCCACACAAAACTCATGATACTCTTTTCGATCCTTTTGAAAAAAGCCTTCGTGATCACCACCGGGAGGCACTGAAACACAAAGAGGAATCTCGGGAGGACTACCATTTTAACCGCCTGCACCCTCCCTGCCAGTGACAGGGATACCATGTCCCATCTCTTGAAGTCCTCCTCCATTTGTTCCACCAATCGCGTTAAATTTAACCTATGCAATGTACCCCAATTCTTGGCTATCTGGATCCCCAAGTAACGAAAGTTCCTTGTTACCTTCCTCAGCGGAAAGTCCTCTATTTCTCTGCTCTGCTCCCCTGGATGCACCACAAACAACTCACTTTTCCCCATGTTCAGTTTATATCCTGAGAATTCTCCAAACTCCCAAAGTGTCCGCATTATCTCTGGCATCCCCTCCGCCGGGTCCGCTACATATAACAACAAATCATCCGCATATAGAGATACCCGGTGTTCTTCTCCTCCTCTAAGTACTCCCCTCCACTTCTTGGAACCCCTCAATACTATTGCCAGGGGCTCAATCGCCAGTGCAAACAATAATGGGGACAGAGGGCATCCCTGCCTTGTCCCTCTATGGAGCCGAAAGTATGCAGATCCCCGTCCATTCGTGACCACACTCGCCACTGGGGCCCTATACAACAGCTGCACCCATCCAACATACTCATCTCCAAAACCAAATCTCCTCAGCACCTCCCACAGATAATCCCACTCCACTCTATCAAATGCTTTCTCGGCATCCATCGCCACCACTATCTCTGCTTCCCCCTCTGGTGGGGGCATCATCATTACCCCTAGCAGCCTCCGTATATTCGTATTCAGCTGTCTCCCCTTCACAAACCCAGTTTGGTCCTCATGGACCACCCTCGCGACACAATCCTCTATCCTCATTGCCATTACCTTGGCCAGAATCTTAGCGTCTACATTTAGGAGGGAAATAGGTCTATAGGACCCGCATTGCAGCGGGTCCTTTTCTTTCTTTAGGAGAAGCGATATCGTTGCCTCTGACATAGTCGGGGGCAGCTGTCCCCTTTCCTTTGCCTCATTAAAGGTCCTCATCAATAGCGGGGCGAGCAAGTCCACATATTTCCTGTAAAATTCAACTGGGAATCCATCCGGTCCCGGAGCCTTCCCCGCCTGCATGCTCCTAATTCCTTTCACTACTTCCTCTATTTCAATCTGTGCTCCCAGTCCCACCCTTTCCTGCTCCTCCACCTTGGGAAATTCCAGCCGGTCCAGAAAGCCCATCATTCTCTCCCTCCCATCCGGGGGTTGAGCTTCGTATAATTTTTTGTAAAATGCCTTGAACACTCCATTCACTCTCTCTGCTCCATCTCTCCTTCCTCATCCCTCACTCCCCCTATTTCCCTCGCTGCTCCCCTTTTCCTCAATTGGTGGGCCAGCAACCTGCTCGCCTTCTCCCCATATTCGTACTGTACACCCTGTGCCTTCCTCCACTGTGCCTCTGCAGTACCCGTTGTCAGCAAGTCAAATTCTACGTGTAGCCTTTGCCTTTCCCTGTACAGTCCCTCCTCCGGTGCCTCCGCATATTGCCTGTCCACCCTCAGAAGTTCTTGCAGCAACCGCTCCCGTTCCCTACTCTCCTGCTTTACTTTATGTGCCCTTATTGATATCAGCTCCCCTCTAACCACTGCCTTCAGCGCCTCCCAGACCACTCCCACCTGGACCTCCCCATTATCATTGAGTTCCAAGTACTTTTCAATGCACCTCCTCACCCTTAAATACACCCCCTCATCTGCCATTAGTCCCATGTCCATTCTCCAGGGTGGGCGCCCTTCTGTTTCCTCCCCTATCTCCAAGTCCACCCAATGTGGAGCGTGATCCGAAATGGCTATAGCCGTATACTCCGTTCCCCTCACCTTCGGGATCAACGCCCTTCCCAAAACAAAAAAGTCTATTCGCGAATAGACTTTGTGGACATAGGAGAAAAACGAAAACTCCTTACTCCTAGGTCTGCTAAATCTCCACGGGTCTACTCCTCCCATCTGCTCCATAAAATCTTTAAGCACCTTGGCTGCTGCCGGCCTCCTTCCAGTCCTGGACCTCGACCTGTCCAGCCCTAGTTCCAGCACCGCATTAAAATCTCCCCCCATTACCAACTTTCCCACCTCTAGGTCCGGGATGCGTCCTAGCATACGCCTCATAAAATTGGCATCATCCCAGTTCGGGGCATATACGTTTACCAAAACCACCGTCTCCCCCTGTAGTTTGCCACTCACCATCACGTATCTGCCCCCGCTATCCGCCACTATAGTCTTTGCCTCAAACATTACCCGCTTCCCCACTAATATAGCCACCCCCCTGTTTTTCGCATCTAGCCCCGAATGGAACACCTGCCCCACCCAACCTTTGCGTAGTCTCACCTGGTCTATCAGCTTCAAGTGCGTTTCCTGTAACATAACCACGTCTGCCTTAAGTTTCTTAAGGTGTGCGAGTACCCGTGCCCTCTTTATCGGCCCGTTCAGCCCTCTCACGTACCACGTGATCAGCCGGGTTGGGGGGCTTTTTACCCCCCACCTTGTTGATTAGCCATCCCCTTTTTCCAGCTCCTCACCTGGTTCCCACGCAGCTGTGTCCCCCCCCAGGCGGTGCCCCCCCGCCCATCCCACCCCATGCCAGCTCCCCCCTCTCCCCAGCAGCAGCAGCCCAATAATTCCCCCCTCCCACCCCCCCCCGCTAGATCCCCCACTAGCGTAGTTACACCCCCCATGTTGCTCCCAGAAGTCAGCAAACTCTGGCCGACCTCGGCTTCCCCCCGTGACCTCGGCTCGCACCGTGCGACGCCCCCTCCTTCCTGCTTCCCTATTCCCGCCATGATTATCATAGCGCGGGAACCGAGCCCGTGCTTACCCCTTGGCCCCGCCCCCAATGGCCAACGCCCCATCTCCTCCACCTCCTTTCCTCCCCCCACCACCTCCTGTGGAAGAAAGAAAAGTTACCACATCGCAGGATTAATAACATAAAACTCCTCTTTCCCCCCTTTTTACCCCCCTCTTCGCCCCCCATACTCGCCCCACCACTTTGTTTCAAACGTTCTTTTTTTTTAATAACCCGCTCATTCCAATTTTTCTTGCACGATAAATGTCCACGCCTCATCCGCCTTCTCAAAGTAGTGGTGCCTCCCTTGATATGTGACCCACAGTCTTGCCGGTTGCAGCATTCTGAATTTTATCTTCTTTTTGTGAAGCACTGCCTTGGCCCGATTAAAGCTCGCCCTCCTTCTCGCCACCTCCGCACTCCAGTCTTGGTATACGCGGATCACCGCGTTCTCCCACTTACTGCTCCGAGTTTTCTTTACCCATCTAAGGACCATCTCTCTGTCCTTAAAACGGAGGAATCTCACCACTATGGCTCTAGGAATTTCTCCTGCTCTCGGTCCTCACGCCATCACTCGGTATGCTCCCTCCACCTCCAGCGGACCCGCCGGGGCCTCCGCTCCCATTAACGAGTGCAGCATCGTGCTCACATATGCCCCGACGTCCGCTCCCTCCGCACCTTCAGGAAGACCAAGAATTCTTAGGTTGTTCCTCCTCGCGTTGTTCTCCAGCGCCTCCAGCCTTTCCACACATCGTTTATGGTGTGCCTCGTGCATCTCCGTCTTCACCACCAGGCCCTGTATGTCGTCCTCATTCTCGGCAGCCTTTGCCTTCATGACCCGAAGCTCCTGCTCCTGGGTCTTTTGCTCCTCCTTTAGCCCTTCGATCGCCTGTAATATTGGGGCCAACAGCTCCTTCTTCATTTCCTTTTTAAGTTCTTCCACGCAGCGTTTCAGAAACTCGTGTTGTTCAGGGCCCCATATTAAACTGCCACCTTCCGACGCCATCTTGGTTTTTGCTTGCCTTCGATTCCTGGCTTGGATCACTGTCTGTGTGGAGTCTGCACGTTCTCTCCGTGTCTGCGTGGGTTTCCTCCGGGTGCTCCGGTTTCCTCCCACACGTTCCGAAAGATGTGCTGTTAGGTAATTTGGACATTCTGAATTTTCCCGCTGTGTACCCGAACAGGTGCCGGATGTGGCGACTATGGGATTTTCACAATAACTTCATTACAGTGTTAATATCAGCCTACTTGTGACAATAAAGATTATTATTACAGACATAGGAATATGTTCGATGCAAGATGTTGGGTCAAATTCCATGATTGTGTTCATATTTGCATGGGAATTCCAATTAAGTGGACTTGATTATTAGAACATGTTTGTTTACGTAAATGGATAATTTTATATTTTACACTTTATTCCAGTCCAAAATGTAAGAAATGTCATGGTAAAATGTTACTGATAGCAGCAATACTGTGGGGATATTGGGAGAGTGACCCAGTGGGAACGCTAGAAAGGAGAGAAGTGGGTCCTGATGGAATGATATGTTTTGGGGGAATTTCTGGCTGTGGAAAATGGTTCTGGGTCTGTGAGTGGTGTCCTTTGTGGTGCTGGCGAAATAGAGTACAGAAGTATTTAGGTTGAGGGAGTGTTGTGAATGGCACCAAGTGTAGTATTGGGATTTGGGTGTGTTGGAGACTGTGTCTGGTAGCAAACGAGAAGTGGAGGTGTGCAAGTACTGGGAAATAGGACCATGGATGTTGGAACATTGCGGGAGCCAATATGGATCTGGCAGAAGTAGGAGGACGGTTACAGGATATGGGCGCCCTGGAAAAATAGATTCTGGTATTTGCGACAATTGAAAATAGGAGTGCAGGGTTGCTAGGAATGGGAAGAAGTCTTGGGACGATGGACCCAAGGGATTGTTGGAGGACAAGAGATGGGTCTTAGGGTGTGGGAGCATATGAAAGGATCGCTGAGTGAGGAAACACTGGGGAATGAGGTCTCACAACGCAGAATTGTTTACGAAGGGTGTTAGGCCCTGGAGACATTCAGAAGGGAGGTCACTAGATCTCAGAGAACTGCTGACATATGGGAGTATTGGGTAGTCTGAGGAAGGCCCTGAAATCTTTGAATAGTGGGACTGCTGATGGGCGAGGTGTGATCCTCAGGTTCTGGGATAGGGTCTGGGAGCAGATGAACAGGGAAACTGTCTCAGATTTCAGGAATATAAAACAGTATATCTTGTGACTCATCATGATCAATGATATAGGAAATCTGCTGGTGTTAATTTACCTATTTATTTTACCTATTAGTCATGCCTCCATACTTTTGGACAGACTTAATTTGTTTTGTTAATGTTGTGAAGGAATTGATATATTTTTAAATTTTTGTCTGTGTGTTTTGTAAGTTAGCACCCATGGAGGGTGTGATCTTTAATTGTGTGCACGTTGTAACATTCAGTTCTGCCTCAGAGCTGGGGTGGAACCCTATTGGGATATGAACAGGTCACACCGATCGGTTCAAGGGCCAGAGTGAATATCAACTCACAGGGAGCAGATGAAGAAGAGGGTTGACTCCACACAGCTGGAGTGCTGCAATTCCATGCTGCTGAGGGGACAGCTATCTGTGGTGAGCAGTGGTGACAGCTGGAAGAGGCAGCAGAAGGTTGCTAGCTTCATGCTGCTGGGGAAATTGGGGTTAAGAGGGCAGTTATCAGCCCAGTGAAGCTGAAGTGAACAGCAGCTGGTGGCTCTGTGAAGTTGGGAGTTGGGCAAAGGAAAGCCTGTGAACGGCAGAGTTATCAGAGTCGCTGGAGGATTGGAATGGCGCTAGTAATTAGGTGCTGCAGTGCAACTTTAAGAACCCATTTGGAAGATATGGAGCATCTAACAATAAAGGTTCTGGTCCTTAACCAGATTGTAACAATTTTGGGAGAGTCTCGTCATAACTGTAAGATGATTTGGGGGTTTGTCTGTGATTGCAACACTATTTTGTTAAAAATAACGCATTCATTCATCCTTGGAACTTCTCAGGCTGGATTGCCCGTCCGCGGGATCCTCCATTTGCCAGCAGTGCACTCACTCCCGCGGAGGGTGGATTGACACAATGGGAAACCCCATTGGCCTGGCTGCCGAGATGGAGAATCCTGCTGCTGGAGTGGGGGCGGGGAAGGCACCAGAAAACGCATGCAGCGGGACAAAGATCCCGCCCCTCGTTCCTGCAAAGCTCTGGATTCAGTAACATTTCTATTATCACCATGCTCCAGGAATAGGTGGTGCAAGAAAATTAAAAATGGTGGCAAATGGGGAATCATATTTTCTGGTGGAATACAGTGCAATACTCATATTACATTAAGAATTAAAGTATGTTAAAACATATGAAGAATGAAATTATATACTCACCAATCAAGAAACATAGAAAACAGAAGCAGGAGGCCACCATTTGGCCAGTTGACCAGCTTCGCTCATGGCTGATCATCCGTGGCAGCACGGTGGCGCAGTGGGTTAGCACTGTGGCCTCACGGCGCCGAGGTCCCAGATTCGATCCCGGCTCTGGGTCACTGTCCGTGTGGAGTTTGCACATTCTCCCCATGTTTGCGTGGGTTACGCCCCCACAACCCAAAAATGTGCAAGCTAGGTGGATTGGCCACGCTAAATTGCCCCTTAATTGGTAAAAATTAATTGGGTATTGTAGGTTAAAATAAAAGGCTCATCATCCAACTCAAGAGCCTAATTCCCCCCCCCACGCATATCCTTTGATCCCTTTGCATCAAACTGCTTCTTCAAAACGTACAGGATTTGGCCTCAACTACTTCCTGTGGCAACGAATTCCACAGGCTCACCATTCTATGGGTGAAGACATTTCTCCTCATCTCTGCTCTAAATTATCTACCCCATATCCTCATACTATGACCCTGGTTCTGGACACCCTCACCATCAGGAACATCATTCTTGCATCTACCCTGTCTAGTCCTGTTAGAATTTTACAGGTTTTTATGAGATTCCCCCCTCATTCTTCTGAACTCCAGTGAATACAATCATAACCGACTCAATCTCTCCTCATACACCAGTCTTATCAAGTACTCTTTATACTCTAATCATTCTTTGGGGATTCAGGGGGCACTTGAGGACCTGGTAGTGCCTCAGGGCCCTCAACATCTTTCACAACTGCTCCTATGGATGTGTAAAAGATTGGGTCCTGGCACAAGCCTTGGAGGCTTTCTTGAATGAATCCATGATGTCAGCTTGCTAATTTACCTTCTTGCCTGCTTGCCTCAGTGCATTTTCTGCTTTAATGTCAATACAACTCTTTTGCACCTCTCACCCCAACTTTTCTCTGGTTTATTAATGCCATGATTCACAATAATGGCGGTTACCAACAAGAGGTGGCCTGGTGGCACAGTGGTTAGCACTGCTTCCTCACAGTACCAGAGATTCCAGCCTTGGGTGACTGTGGAGTTGGTACGTTCTCCCCGTGCCTGCGTGGGTTTCCTCTGGGTGCTCTGGTTTCCTCCCACAGTCCAAAGATGTGCAGGTTAGGTGGGGTTTGGGGAATAGGGCGGGGGGCCTAGGTAGGGTACTCTTTCACAGGGATGATGCAGACCTGATGGGCTGAATGGCCTCCTTCTGCACTGTTGGGGTTCTGTGATTCTATGAAGAAGGACTACCAACTTCAATTAGCCTACTTGCATGGCCCTCTCCTCCCACCATAGGGGGCATTGTGGCCAGTCAGTGACGTTTGATCAGGCGGCAAGTCACACGTGTTGGGGCTGTGCACTTCCGAGGGGGAATGCTCGGTTGGTGTACAGAGATGACTGAACAGGGCTGGGAAATCTCTGGATTCTGGATAACTTGTGAATTGTTTCTAGTTGGTAAAGTAAGTAAATTGTGAGTAAAATAAAATAAATTCCCATTAATGAAGCATTTTGGTTGTCTGAGCGCCAGGTGACAGGAATTTTACTGCAGATCATACCATGCCCTTCCTCCAGCTTGTGAAGATTCACCAAACAAACTCATTCATCTCAGGACCTTGAAATGATCAAGTTGTGCAGTTCTCTCAGCCTTTCTTTTCATCTATGATCTACTCACTTTTAAAGTCACTGCTGGGCTTATTCTCTTGTTACCTTGCATTCTGTTGTATTCTTTTTTCATCTTATGCAGTCAATCAAATATGGATTTTGGCCCTTCATCTAGCTTTCTGAATCAGAAACTCATCGGTCACAAATATATGGGGCGGGATTCGCTGTGGGCCGACGCTGGAATCAGGACATGCGATTGGGTGTAGAATCGGTTCTGACCCCGAAATCATGGCCGGTGCATGTTTCACGCCAAATCGCAATTCTCTGTCGCCCTGACAGTGGCGTCAATGCGTACCAGAACGCGCGTACAGTAAACGCTCGGTATTCTCTGGGGCCTCCACGATTCTTCGCCTACACTGGGGCAAATTACCAATGGCAAGGTTCATCTGTGCTTTTAAAAATCATGAAACTGGCGGCATGGCTGATGAGGGAGAGAGAGAAGGCAGGACACAGAGAAGCGTGACTGTGGGCTGCCGGGTTGGACACTGGCCAGGCTGGTGGGATGGGGGAGGGCCCTGCCAGTGATGGGGGAATGGGCCGAGGGCCGGGGTGGCCCCCCACGGGACTGGGTTGGTGCCCAGGCATGATTCACCATTGCGGCGGCCTGCAAGGCAGCCATCTTGCTGAACACCCTATTGACATCCACCTTGGCCCCTGGTTCTTCAGAGTGATACCGGCTGTATGGGTGCCCCCACCCCCGCACCCAGCTCCCACCTGAACACCCTCTGCACCCCAGCCCTCACCCCACCCTCCACCCCCATAACCCAAACCCCACATTCTGCCATACCCCCTCCTCCCCCCCCCCCCCCCCCCCCCAAGCGCCACCACCCGCCGGCAGACCATCAGGCAGCCCACCCAGGGCAACGCCCACTGTAGCCCCTGATGTGTTAGGCAGGTCGGTTCGGTGTGGACTGCACTTGATGCAGCGATGCGAGTAACAGACCTCTAACACTGTAGAAGATCCAACACGGTTTTATTGAACGATAGAACTAACATACATATTTAGCTGTGGGACGACACTATACTGAACTGACTGGAGACCCTGTACTAGCCTGACCAGACTTACTAGCTACCGCATGGTGTTTGCACTGTGCTAGCTCGTGGACTCTGACTGGCTCAGTGGCTGGGTCCAGAGAAAGCAGGGAACCTAGTGCCCTCTGACTTTATAGTGGTGGTGTCCTATCTGGTGATTGGCTGCACTGTGCTGTGTGCTTACTGGTCATCCTGTGTGTCAATCACTGCCTGTCTGCACTTCATTATATACATGCGTGGATATTATGACAGCCCCTACAGTGGGGTCAGCAGACAGGGACTGTTGAGCGTACCTCTGTGAAGGGCAACACCAGCCGATGGTACCCCTGGCAGCAGGGATGGGTGCCAGGGACAGAGACCCCCACAGTTTCGGCCACTGATGGGGCCAGAGATGCGGGGATGGGGGGGGAGGGGGGGTGGAAACACGCAGGAGCAGAGTCCGCAGTGCTAACCAGGGGCACCATGTAGTCCGTTGGGCATGGGGGTAAGCACAATGCTACATGTTAGCCTTTCACCCCTTGCAGACAATGGATATTGGAATGCAATACAATATAATAGGGTGGCACAGTGGTTAGCACTGCTGCCTCACAGCTCCAGGGTCCCGGGTTCAATTCCAGCCTCGGGTGACTGTGTGGAGTTCGCACTTTCACCCTGTTTCTGCGTGGGTTTCCTCGGAGTGCTCTGTTTTTCTCCCACAGTTCAAAGAGTGCAGGTTAGGTGGATTGGCCATGCTAAATTGCCCCTTAATGTCCAAATGGTTAGGTGGAGTTATGGGGTGGGGTTGTTGTTCTTTAAAGTCGCCAATATGATGTTATATCCCAACAGCGCCGCCAATTCTGTGGGTGTTTCTATTTCTCTTACTGAATCCTGAACCACAAGGCTTTCCCGTATATCGGTCAAATGACCACACAACCAGTTAGTCAGTTCAAGTTCGAAGATGGTTTATTTACACACAAGGTTTACTTCGACATGCAAGCACAATATACTGTAAGTTACCTATAAGTACACCTATCAGCTACAATTACCTATACTTAACTTCAGGATGACCGGCACTGTGCAAGTGGATGAGGCCTTTATCTTGATCTCACGTGGCTGGTTTGAAGAAGTGGCTCTGTCTCTGTTGGGCTCATCCGTCAGGTAGCGATCGTTGGTCTTGAACTTGGCTGGCTGTTCCTGTTACAGTTGGCTAGCACGGGCCGGATTCAAAGGAGGCTGGCACAGGCCAGATCTAAAAGAGGCAGAACACATGGCTGTGTCTCTTTTTATCCCTCTAGGGTTGTGTGCTCTTTGGGGCGGTCCTTAATCTTGGACCCAATTGTTCGACAGGGCCCTGATCACTGCCTTCAATTTTGGCCAATAAAGGGGCGGGTGCCTTGGTGGCTGGACGGGTCCTTAGCGGTCATTGACCTTGGCAGTTGGGCTTTCTGAGTGAAGGGAGTGGCGCTGATCAGTCTGTGGCTGTACCGGTTTCTTGATTGGAGTCCTATTGTTCTGGGAAACGGGCTATTAAGAATGCAAATGAGCGGGGGTTTCGATCAGGTCTGGCTACCTGTGTTTCAGATACACATAAACTCTGTATCTGTCTGAGTCCTGGGTTGGCCATAATTCCCATGATCCTTTGCAGGTGGCTATCTTAGATGGCTACAGGGTGGAGGAGTGGCCTTAAGTGGGGTGTTCTTTTCAAGGGCCAGTGCAGACTCGATGGGCCGAACCTTCTGCATTGAAAATTCTATGAAAACAACCAGCAATAGTGGCCTTCTTCCTCGTCGCTGGAGCCCTGGGGATGCCCGGCAGCTGTACGAGCTGGAGCTGCTCAAGAAGGAACGTGCAGCAGTGGAACACGTTTGCACCTGATACCTGGGCAGTCTGCACGACGCCTTCATCCTGACGATTCCGGGCCCCTTCAAGGCCCCTCCCCCCGGGCTGGGCGACAGGGTATCTGCTGCAGTCGTGGCTAATGACACCTAACCGGAGGCCACAGACTGCGCAGAGACCGCCTTCAACGATGCCCATGCAGCGACCAAGAGAGTGATCGAGTGGTGCTTCGCCATCCTGAAAATACTGTTCAGGTGCATGGACTGCAATGTCTGCGCCAGGGCCAACGTGCACGGGAAGCTCTGATCACCTCCAGGTTCATCGACTAGGGGCGGGAACTGGCCAGGGGCACCTGCACCACATTCACCCCCATCCATCCCGGCCACCCCCCACCTCCAACCCCCTCCCTGAAACATACCCGCCGCACTATGGGGTCCGGGCCCTGGGTTGGCAGTAACAGCTGGTTTGGTCCATTGGGTGGAGGATGATGACAACCCTCTCTGTGATAAGTATCATTTGACAATGTCTGCCTTCTGGGTCTGTGCAACATCAGCCTTTGGGACTGGGTCACCTTCCTCTGAGTCTGTGCCACGTCGGCCAGCACCTGGGCAATGCCACTGACGTTCCCAGCCATGGACCCTTGTGACTGGGCCAAGCTCAGGAGGGCCACTGCAATGTCCAGGTGGCTCTGGCACAAGAGACAGCCCTGTGCTGGGCCTCGGCCAATGCCTGCACAGAATGCCCCAGACCTTTGACATGCTGATCCATAGCCAAAACCCTTGCCCCCAAGGCCTCCACCGCAGACGCCACCCGTGGCGGTGTTGGCCTGGATGGCACGCATGGTCAGCACCACCTCCTGCACGTGGTTGGACTCCTCCAACTGCACCTGCAGGTGCTGAATGCATGATGACAACCCCTCATGTAGTCCCTGGCTCTGAGACTACATCTCAGTTCCGTTCCAGAAGCCCGGAACCCATCTGGACAGCAACTAGTCCCTGGGGTCGGCCCACCCTCCGAACGTCCGCCACCTCAGCTGTTCCTACCTGCACCTGATCATCTGTGTGGTGCGCACCAGAGGGTGCCCCCAGAGCCTCTTCACTAAAGTGTCCAACCTGTGTGTTGGAGACAGCTGTGACGGGAAATCTGTGTTAACAGTCGCTGAATCGGTCCAAATGCGGCGCCAATTTTGCTGCCGTGGAAATCCACGAATCCTGTCCCGGCGTCAACACTTCTCAGTATCGGAGAATCTCGGCGATGACATTCATCCTGGTTGAATTTTAAGAGATTGACCTCTGTGCTATCTTAAGATTACTTTCTAAAAAGCAAAATTTGGCTGCTATGTGTGAGTTAATAACCTTAAAGAGCAGCGCTTCCAAAATGCATTTACTATATTGACCATCATGATTATCACTTGGCCAATTATACTCATTGAGTAATTCATGTTAGGTTTATAAAATTTCCCTTAAAATGTGAGGACTTTGTGGCAAAAGGATACAACTGTTAGGAAGGGGATTTCCTTACTAAATGATGACTTATAAGAAATTCCGTTTGGAAATTCCCACTCTGGTAAATAATGAAAAGGAAAACAAAAAAAATAAAGTTTACATTATTTTGTTGCTGGCCTCGCCCTCATTACAATCCTCCACATTCTGTGAAAACCAAAGGCTGAGGGCGCGATTCTCCCAGCCCCACACTGGGCCGGAGAATCGCCGCAACCGCACAATGCCGCCCCGACGCCGGCGCGCGATTCTCCGAGGTCCGGAGAATCGGCGCCATTTGCGCCGGCGCATTTGGTGCGGCGCCGGTCGCGGGCCGCAGTACGAGGCCCGGCCGCCGATTCTCCCGCCCGAATGGGCCGCGCGGAAAAAGCAGAGTCCCGCTGGCGCCATCCACACCTGGTCGCTGCCGGCGGGAACTCTGCGCAAAGGGTCGGGAGGCGGCCTGTGGGGGGTCCGTCCTCGGGGGGGGCCTCCGATGGGGTCTGGCCCGCGATCGGGGCCCACCGATCGGCAGGCCGGCCTCTCCCCCCCCCCCGGGCCTACTTTGTTGCGTGTCCAGCCCCCGAACCCCCGCGCCATGTTGCGTCGGGGCCGGCACGTTCCGTAAAACCACCGCGCATGCGCGGGTTGGTGCCTCCCCCAGTGCACACCAGGAAGTGAGGCTGGTGCGGCGTGAACCACGGGGGCCAGAATCGCTAGCGCCCGTTTCACGCCGTCGTGAAACGCGCAGGCGTTCACGAAAGTGCGGACACTCTGTCCCGCGATCAGAGAATCGAGCCCTGAATTCTCAATGGTCAATGGAGGTGGGTCTGGGGCAGATGCCCAAAAATGAGGGGGAAATCCTGTCAGGCCGACTCCAGGGCACCTTCCCACCTGTGCAAGATTATGCAGGAGTTGGGTGTGAATGGTTACCTATATGGCTGTGGTGGATAATGAATTAAGCCCTTTGATTTTACAGCCACGCAAGGGAAACGTGTCGCATCAGGAGGCTAATTACGGATTGGTGGCGGCTCCCTAGTAACATCTGGATAGACACCAAAGCCAGAGATTCAATGTAGAAGGCAGTGCTCCAAATATTAGCCACAACCATAGCTAGTGTAGGGATTTCCCTCCCTTGTCTGACAGCCATAATCAGTCATGTCCCTCTTATTTGCCCCATTTGTGGTTTGCAGGCCGGAATGATGGCACGCTCAAGCCACCCGACATACTTCACTTTTATGATGGAGCAGCTGATTAACTACTGGACAGTCTCCGATGGCCATCCAGAGCATTACTTCATGACTGCAACTGTCTTGAATAGGAGATCTGAAACAGATGCCTTCAAAATCTGGACTGAGGTCAAGCAAGGCTGTGTGATAGCCTCATCCTATTTTCGAACTACCCGACAAAGTGGCTATTTATCTCATGCTGGTGTCAGTAGTAAATACCTTCTGGACGGAAAACTCCAACCTCAGTTGCCTCCATGTCAAAACTAAACTGATCACCATATAAACGATCCATAGTTTTTAGATGACTGACGTGTTGTTGTCCATTCTGTACCAGACTTGCAAACCAATCTCCACCCCTTTGAGTCTGCACACAAGAAACATGACCTGTCCTTGAATGCTGCCGAAACATAACTCATTTCAAACCAAATCTGGTCAGCTAAATATTCCACCTTCCACAGGCAGGCAGTGGTGCAGTGGTATTGTCACTGGGCTTATAATCCAGGGTAATGCTCTGGGGACCTGGGACCAAATGCCACCATGGCAAATGGTGAAATTTGAATTCATTGCAAACCTGGAATTAAAAGTCTCATGGTGACCATGAAACCATTGTAGATTGTTGTAAAAACCCATCTGGGTAAACCCACCTGGCACGTTAATGTCCTTTAGGGAAGGCAATCTGCCATCCTTACCTGGTCCGGTCTACTTGTGACTCCAGAGTCCCAGATGACTGTTGAAAGTTGCCACCCAGGTTGAGAGGGTTGTTAAGAAGGCGTACGGTGTGTTAGCTTTTATTGGTGGAGGGATTGAGTTTCGGAGCCATGAGGTCATGTTGCAGTTGTACAAAACTCTGGTGCGGCCGCATTTGGAGTATTGCGTGCAATTCTGGTCGCCGCATTATAGGAAGGATGTGGAAGCATTGGAAAGGGTGCAGAGGAGATTTACCAGAATGTTGCCTGGTATGGAGAGAAGATCTTATGAGGGAAGGCTGAGGGACTTGAGGTTGTTTTCGTTAGAGAGAAGAAGGTTAAGAGGTGACTTAATTGAGGCATACAAGATGATCAGAGGATTGGATAGGGTGGACAGTGAGAGCCTTTTTCCTCGGATGGTGATGTCTAGCACGAGGGGACATAGCTTTAAATTGAGGGGAGATAGATATGGGACAGATGTCAGAGGTAGGTTCTTTACTCAGTGAGTAGTAAGGGCGTGGAATGCCCTGCCTGCAGCAGTAGTGGACTCGCCAACACTAAGGGCATTCAAATGGTCATTGGATAGACATATGGACGATAAGGGAATAGTGTAGATCGGCTTTAGATTGGTTTCACAGGTCGGTGCAACATCGAGGGCCGAAGGGCCTGTACTGCGCTGTAATGTTCTATGTTCTAGATACCATTAACAATTTCTTTTTTAAAGTGTGGAAGGAGAGACTCTGGAATCTGTTGAGCATTTCCCCTACCATGGCAGCCACCTGTCTCAAAAAATCCCCATTAATGACTAGATCCTGCATCGACTCAGCTGCACCAGTCCAGCCTTCTATCAACTATGGTAGCATGTGCTTGACAAGAAAGACCTCTGCCAGTCAACGGATGTCCTGGTGTACAGAACAGTTGTTACACAACTCCTGTACTACAGTCAGACTTAGACCGTGTATCAGCGACACATAAGAGCACTTGCAAAATCCCTTCAGCCTCTGCCGCACCCTCGAGATTCAATGGTAGGACCATCAAACAAATGCCGACTATCCTTCTTGAAGCTAGCTCCACAGCCAGCATTAAGGTGAAACTCCTGCAAAATCAACTTTGAGGGATGGGACACTGTTTGGGTGGCAGAAACCCCCTAACAAGCCCTGTTTTCTCAAACCTCCAGTGGCCAGAATTACAGGGAAGGACAAAGAAAATGATTAACATACACTGAAGCTCTCCTGCCAGCTTTCTTTAATTGTTCGGTGCTTCCGGAGGTGACCCCTTTACTCCTTTCCTCTTCCAAATTGCCTTCTGGGACCCTGCTGTGGGAACTTGCGGGCTCCAAACTCTCACTTCAACCCATCGTGGGCCCAGGACCTGTGACAAAAATCCTGCCCCATATTTCTGTTCTTTGTCCTTCTGAACAGAATGGCACAGTCATGAGGATTCATGTCCAATTCATCTTTTATATGGCACAGTTCATGGATCTGCAAATCCCCAACAATATTACACTGGACTTTGAAATGCTTTGTATTGTATTTGTGTGAGTGGATCTACAGATGCAGTGACAGCACAACAGAGACTGATTAAAAACCTCCCACTTTTCAGAGATGCAAAACTTGCAAGAAGGTGAAGGAGAAAGCAGGGTTTAATTCATTTAAACATTTTTTACCAGGCCTATGAACTTTCACAACAGCAACAGCCTGCATTTATATGCCATTAACACAGATGAATGTCTCAAGATGCTTCATGGAGGCCTGGGTTGAACAGATATCCGGCCAAAGGAGATACTAAAGGGGCTGATTAAAAGATTGATCAAAGACGCAGGTTTTAAAAACATGAAATGAAAGTGAGAGAGCCAGAGGGGCTTAAGGTTTTATTCTGAGATTGCAACATAGATGCCTTCTTCAGGGATGAAGGGAAGGCACAGTTTAAAGGTTGGAGTCAGTGGAATAGAAGGCTCTGTGGGAATTGTAGGGTTGGAGGAGATTATAATGAGGGGGAAAGACATTTTTAAACATAATGTTACAATCTGGTAAGAGACTGTTAAAGAGAAAGCAAAACAAGTTGGACGGGATTCTCTGTTTCTGAGACTGAGGGCGGGATCCTCCGATTGCCGACACCAAAATTGTGTTCGCCAATTGGCCGGAGAATCCGTTTTTTAACGTCAAAATCAGGGGCGGTGCCGTTCTTTGGACGCTCCGCCCCCTCAAATACGGCGTAATCACTGAGTACGCCGCATGCCGTTGGGACGGCCTCAGGACGTCACCTGAGGCCCTCCTCCGATGCTCCGACTTCCCGACGGTGTCGGTCACGTGTCACCTCAGTTTTCAGGGACCTTGCGTGGCAGCTGCGGACTGTGTCCAGCGCCGCCACAATCGGGGGGAGGAGCCATTCTGTTGGCCGGGATGGCTTTGGCGGGGGCTGCGGGGGTGGTCCGAGGGTGGCACTATCTGGCAGGCCGGGTCTGCGCGCAGCTGGCACCGTGTTGCATGGCGTGGCCGCCGTGCATATGCACGGCCACGGACCCGGCCGTTCTCCGATCGTATCTGCAGGTAAAATATGTGTCGTGTCTGCTAGCCCCTCCACAGACCGGAGCGTTGGTGTGGGGTCAACGCCGACGTTTTGGTCGTAAGACCAGACGCTTCCTCTGGACATAGCCGCAAAATCGGAGAATCCAGCCGTACGTGTTGACGCCGGCGCAGAATCCGTGGAGTGTCGCGACAGCAAAACTGGTGCCGCACCTGGACTGATCAGCTACTGTTATAGGGTTAGCACCGGCGCCACATGAAACACAATCTATTCCAATGAGAAATGGCGCCGGATTCACCACTTTCTCAATTGACACTCAGGAGGCTGATATGTTGCAACCGCATGTTCACACTTCACTCCCCGCATACACCATCCCAACCAACAAGATGGCAGCGAGGGGAGCAGCTCCAAGATTCACAGATGCCGAACTGCAGACCCTCCTAGATGCCATCGAAGTGAGGAGGATGACCCTGCACCACGGCCCCGGAAGGAAGCTGTCAGCCGCCGCCATTCACCGTGCCTGGGCGCAGATGGCAGAGGCGGTCAGCGCCGTCCGCACTGGACAGAAGTGCCGGAAAAAACTGCACAACCTCCTCAGGGTGGCCAGGGTGAATAGGCAGGATTGGGCCCCTGGCACCAACCGCCCTCCCACACACCCTTAATCCTCCACCCCACCACCCCCCCACCCAGAGGGCAGGTGAACCCCCACCCTGCACCACATGCCGACACTCATAGCGACCGTCTAGGCCAGGTGCCCTGGCCACTGAGGCCACCAGGCTACCAACCCCCTGGGAGGGTGTACAGCAAGATAGCTGCCTTGCAGGCCGTGGCAATGGCGGCCCGTGGAGAAAACAACTTACCCACCATCTACCGAGTGTCGGGAATGCTTTGCTCTGACCCCCTGCTCCCTCGCAGGTCAGCTCCTCGAGCTGTAACTTAACTCTTATTTTCTAGATTCCTTAGTCATTCATTAATATTTATTTTATGTACTGGGTCCTTCCTCCTTTTCTCCAAATTCCCAATTAAGTCACTCTGTTCAGATGCTGTTCCATTTCACAACTGCTCTGCTTTTGTACCGTCTCCAAGCTCCCAGTGATAAATTGAACTGCCCTACTCCTGATTATCAACATCTATTCCAAAACAAATGCTTGCAACTGATTTGGCAGTCAACTGCCACTGGCAGGAAAGACCTTTAACCAGAATTTCTAAAATTCTAAGTTTAAGTCAAGCTGCTAAACTAGGCTTAGTTTTTACCGATTCCACTTACCAATACTCACCAGAACTTCCCACCATCTCCAAATTCCCAATGAAGCCACTCTGTGGAGGTGCCGCTTCCTTTCAGAACCTCTCTGTTGAGATCCAGGGCAAACACGCCTGCAGTAAGTGCAGCTTCAGGAAGTTCAGTTCAGAGACATTGAGCGGGAGGTTGAGCTGCAGACTCTGTGACACACGTCAGGGAGAGGGAAAGTTACCTGGATGCTTTGTAGGAGGAGGCAGTCGCAATTCTTAAGATGGGGTCTTCTGATTTGGTCAGTGGATCTACCTACTGAGGTAATATGGGCTGAAGTTAGAAATAGGAAAGGAGCGGTCACGTTGTTAGGAGTTTTCTATAGGCCCCCAAATAGTAATAGAGATGTGGAGGAAGAAATTGCAAAACAGATTATGGATAGGTGTGGAGGTCACAGGGTAGTTGTCATGGGTGACTTTAACTTTACAAATATTGATTGGAAACTATAAGTCGAACAGTTCGGATGGGGCAGATTTTGTACAGTATGTGCAGGAGAGTTTCCTGACACAATATGTTGATAGGCCGACAAGAGGTGGGGCCACATTGGATTTGGTACTGGGTAATGAACCGGGCCAAGTGTTAGATTTGTTTGTGGGAGAGCACTTTGGAGATAGTGACCACAATTCGGTGTCTTTCACTATTGCAATGGAGAGGGATAGGGCCATACGGCAGGGCAAGGTTTATAATTGGGGGAGGGGTAATTATGATGCGATTAGGCAAGAATTAGGGAGCATAAGATGGGAACAGAAACTGTCGGGGAAAGGCACAAATGAAAAGTGGAGCTTGTTGAAGGAACAAATACTGTGTGTCCTTGATAGGTATGTCCCTGTCAGGCAGGGAGGAAATGGCTGTGTGTGAAGGAACCATGGTTCACAAAAGAGGTTGAATGTCTTGTCAAGAGAAAAAAGGAAGCGTATGTAAGGATGAGAAAACAAGGTTCAGTTGGGTCGCTTGAGGGTTACAAGGTAGCAAGGAATGATCTAAAAAAAAGGTCTTAGGAGAGCTAGGAGGGGGCATGAGAAGTCCTTGGCGGGTTGGATCAAGGAAAACTCCAAGGCTTTTTACTCTTATGTGAGAAATAAAAGAATGACCTGGGTGAGGTTAGGGCCGGTCAAGGACAGTAGTGGGAACTTGTTCATGGAGTCAGAAGAGCTAGGAGAGGCGTTGAATGAATACCTTTCTTCAGTGTTCACCAAGGAGAGGAGCCATGTTTTTAAGGATGAGAGTGTGATACAGGCGGGTAGGCTGGAGGAGGTAGATGTTCTGAGGAAGGATGTATTAGCAATTTTGAAAAACCTTAGGGTCGACAAGTCCCCTGGGCCAGATGTGATATATCCGAGGATTCTTTGGGAGGCAAGGGATGAGATTGCAGAGCCTTTGGCTTTGATCTTTGGGTCCTCATTGTCCACGTGGATAGTGCCAGAGGACTGGAGAGTGGTGAATGTTGTTCCTCTGTTCAAGAAAGGGACTAGGAATGACCCTGGTAATTATAGGCCGGTTAGTCTTACTTCAGTGGTCGGTAAGTTAATGGAAAAGGTCCTGAAGGATAGGATTTATGGCCATTTGGAAAGATGCAGCTTAATCTGGGATAGTCAACACGGATTTGTGAAGGGTAAGTCTTGCCTCACAAATTTGATTGAATTCTTTGAGGGGGTTACTAGGTGTGTAGATGAAGGTAGAGCAGTTGATGTCGCATACATGGATTTTAGTAAGGCGTTTGATAAGGTTCCCCATGGTCGGCTCATGAAGAAAGTAAGGAGTTGTGGTATAGAGGGAAATTTGGCCAATTGGATAAGTAACTGGCTATCACATAGAAGACAGAGAGTGGTGGTGGATGGAAATTTTTTAGGCTGGAGACCAGTTACCAGCGGTGTACCACAGGGATCAGTGCTGGGTCCTCTGCTATTTGTGATTTTTATCAATGACTTGGAGGAGGGGGCTGAAGGGTGGGTCAGTAAATTTGCTGATGACACCAAGATTGGTGGAGTAGTGGATAAGGTGGAGGGCTGTTGTAGGCTGCAAAGAAACATTGATAGGATGCAGAGCTGGGCCGAAAAATGGCAGATGGAGTTTAACCCTGATAAGTGCGAGGTGATTCATTTTGGTAGGAAAAATTTGAATGTGGATTACAGGGCCAACGGCAGGGTTCTGAGGAATGTGGAGGAACAGAGCGATCTTGGGGTTCATGTCCATAGATCTCTGAAGGTTGCCACTCAAGTGGACAGAGCCGTGAAGAAGGCCGATAGTGTGTTAGCGTTTATTAACAGGGGGCTTGAGTTTAATAGCCGGGGGTTTTGCTGCAACTTTTAAATTACCCTGGTGAGACCACATTTGGAGTATTGTGTACAGTTCTGGTCACCTCACTATAGGAAGGATGTGGAAGCATTGGAAAGGGTGCAAAGGAGATTTACCAGGATGCTGCCTGGTTTGGAGGATAGGTCTTATGAGGAAAGGTTGAGGGAGCTAGGGCTTTTCTCTTTGGAGCGGAGGAGGATGAGAGGCGACATAATAGAGGTTTATAAGATGATGAGGGGGATAGATAGAGTGGACGTTCAGAGACTATTTCCTCGGGTGGATGTAGCTGTTACAAGGGGGCATAACTATAAAGTTCAGTGTGGGAGATATAGGAGGAATGTCCGAGGTAGGTTCTTTACTCAGAGAGTGGGTAGGGTGTGGAATGGACTGTCTGCTGTGATAGTGGAGTCGGACACATTAGGAACTTTCAAGCGGTTATTGAATAGGCGCATGGAGCACACCAGAATGACAGGGGGTGGGATAGCTCGATCTTGGTTTCGAACAAGGCTCGGCACAACATCGAGGGCCGAAGGGCCTGTTCTGTGCTGTACTGCTCTATGTTCTATGTTCTATGACAGGAGAGTGTGACTGTGAGTGAGGCAGGTAAGAGGACCCAGAGGGCAGGTGCCTCAACTCTGTAATTGTCTCAGCTTGTTTGGATGAGAGTGGAGGTTGCAGGGTGAATAAACTGACTGACTATGGCACAGGAACCCAGTCAAGTTGAGGAGGGGTGGTATTCATAAGAATCTAGTGGCAGTAGGGGACTGTACGTAAGCGAAGTCCAAGATTACCATAGGCTGCTTTCCCCTTTGAGAGGGTGAGCTGACTGGTGGTGATTTAACCTGAGGATCACTGCACCTCAGGCAAGGTTGAGAAGGTGGGTCTTAATTTTTTTTCCCAATTAAGGGGCAATTTAGCGTGGCCAATTCACCTACCCCTTTTTGGTTGTGGGGGTGAGACCCATATAGACACGGGAGAATGTGCAAACTCCACACGGACAGTGACCCGGGGTCGGGATTGAACCCAGGTTCTCGGCACCGTGACGCAGCAGTGCTAACCACTGCGCCACCGTGCTGCCCTGAAGGTGGGCTTTCATGAATAACCTCAGCTGGGGCAGTAATTGAACCCACGCTGTTGGCCTTGCACTGTATCACCAGATTTCCAGCCAACTGAGCTAACCGTCCCTGTAGTGAGGGGGATTGACACTGTTCTCCATGGCTGTTCTCTGTGGCTGTTCTCCGTGGCAAGGGCTGTGTTGTCTGCCCGATTCCAGGGTTTGGGACATCTGCTCCAGGCTGGAGAGGAACTTGCAGTGGGAAGGGGAGGATGCATGGTCCATGTAGATACCAATGACATATCGAGGATGGGTAAGGGGGTTCTGCATAGTCAGTATGAGGAGATGAGGAAATTAAGAAGCAGAACCTCAAATATAATAATTTCTGGATTATTACCTGAGCCATGTGCAAATTGGCATAGAACACATAAGATTATTGAAATGAATTTGTGGCTGAAGGAGAAGTTGGTGTTGGCTTGTGGGGCACTGGCAGCAGTACTGGGGAATTTGGAATCTGTACTGTTGTGATGGTCTACGTCTGAACCTTGCTGGGGCTGATGTTTGAGCAAGACACATAACTGGGGAAGTAGAGAGAGTTTGAAACTAAAAAATGGGAGCAGGGGAAGATGTGGTATACCAAAGAGTAGAGACAAGGCAATAGAGGAAGGTACTAATATTGGAAATGATAAATCAGCAGGTAAGGTTACATACTACAAAAATAACAAAAAGGACAAACTAAAGGTTCTGTGTCTAAACGCATGCAGCATTCAAAACAAAACAGACAAACTAATAGCATGAATAGAAAGTAATAAGTACGATCTGACAGCCATTACAGAGACCTGGCTATAGGATGACATCGATGGGGACCTGAATATTTAAGGATTTGTGCCATTTCGGAAGGGCAGGAAGTTGTTTTTAAAAAATATTTTTTTATACATTTAGAGTACGCGGATTATTTTTTTTCCAATTAAGGGGCAATTTAGCGTGGCCAATCCACCTACCCTACACATCTTTGGGTTGTGGGGGTGAAACCCATGCAGATATGGGGAGAATGTGCAAACTCCAAACAGACAGTGACCCAGAGTCGGGATCGAACCTGGGACCTCGGCGCCGTGATAAAGCAGTGCTAACCATTGCACCACCGTGCTGGTCCCTGAAAGGACAAGAAGTTAAGAAAAAGGTGGAGGGGTAGCTATGTTAATTAATGATGGTACTAGCACATTAGAAAGGGATGACCCAAGTTCAGGAAACCAGGATGTAGAAGCAGTTTGGTTTGAGATGAGAAATGGTAAAAGCAAGAGGTCACTTATGGGAGTGGTGTACAGGCCACTTAATTGCCACTACACAATAGAACAGAGTATAAAAGAAGAGATAACGGAAACTTGTCAGAAAGGTCTGGTGATAATCATGAGGGATTTTAATCTACATAGAGATGGGCAAAGGTAGCATAGATGAGAAGTTCATAGATAACAGCACATTCTGGAGCCAACCAGAGGGCAGTCTATACTAGACCTGGTATTATGCAATGAGATAGGATTAATTGATAATATCACAGTGAAGACACCCTCTCGGTAGGAGCGATCATAACATGATTGAATTTTACATTCTGTTTGAGGGAGAGAAGAGTGCTTCCAAGACTCTTATTTTAAACTTAAATAAGGACAATTATGAAGGCATGAAAGTGGAATTGGCTCGAGTGAACATGTAAATGTGTTAAGGGATAAATCAATAGATGGTTCAGTGGCAGACGTTGAAAGGGATATTTCAGAATAAGCAGAATAGACACATTCCAATGAGAAACAAAAATTCCAAGTGAAGGGTGCATCACCTGTGGTGGTGAACTATAAAGTTAAATACAACATTAAACTTAAAGAAAAAGCATGGCCAGGATTCTCTGAGCCCCAGCACCGCAATCGCGCCCAGCACAGGGGTGGAGAATGGGGCATCGGACCCGCGACGCCTTCGCGCGATTCTCGGAGAAATGCCGCCAGCCGCGCGTGCGCGGTCGACGTGGCGCGGGTTGGGGGCCGTTGAAAGAGGCCCCCCCCCCCGGAGATTCTCCGCGGTCGACCGGCCGAGTTCCCACCGGCATGGTTCTCGTACGGTTCCACCCAGCGGGACCTCGGCGTCGCAGCTGCGGTTGCCGTCCTGGTGGAGGGCGGGGGGTCTCCACAGCGGCCAGGCCCGCGATCGGGGGCCACCAATCGGCAGACACACACGATCTGGGGGGGGGGGTCTACCTTCTTCCCCGTCGGCCCACTGTGTGCGTCCGCCATGTTTCGCGGGGCCGGTGCCGCAGGCGGCGCGCATGCGTGGACCCGCGGCCGGAAATGCAAGCCCCCGTATCGGCAGCCAGAGCTGCGCGGTGCACACCGGGGCCCTGCAAGCCCCCTTAAAAACGGAGAATCACTCCGGACTTTTCCGGAGTGATTCGCGCCCGTTTTCTGGCGGGTGTGGGGACATAGCCCCATTATTGGAGGATCCCGACCCATATATTTGCTGAAAGATTGGAAAGAACATAAACAACATCAAAGATTGACAAAAACATTGATTGGGAGGGAAAAACTAGAGTAGAAATAAAACAGCTTGTAATATAAAGACGGATAATAAGAGTTTCTATAGATATTTTAATAAGAAAAGAGTCAACAAAATGAGCATTGGTCGCGTAGAAAGTGCGACTGGGAAATTTATAAGGGGAAGTAGGACTATGGCAGATGAATCAATCGGGTATTTTGCATTTTTCTTCACACTGAGGACACAAGTAACCTTCCAGAACTAGTTGTAAATTTAGATATGGGAGGGAGGAACTCAGGAAAATGATAATCATCAGGGAAGTGGTATTGAGCGAATTGTTTGTCTGCATGTTGATAAATCCTTGGGTCTGGATGGACTTCACCTATGGGCCGGGATTCTCCCCGAACTGGCGGGACGGGAGGTCCCAGCGTAATGGAGTGGCGTGAACCACTCCGGCGTCGGGCCACCCCAAAGGTGCGGATTTCTCCGCACCTTTAGGGGCCAAGACCTCACCTCGAGGGGCTATGGCCACGCCGGAGTGGTTGGCGCGCTGCCGACCGGCGGGAAAGGCCTTTGGCGTCACGTCAGCCGGGGCCGAAAGGACTCCGCTAGTCGGCGGAAGTCCGCACATGCGCGGGAGCGTCAACGGCTGCTGACGTCATCCCCGCGCATGCGCAGGGTGGTGTGTCTCTTCCGCGTCAGCCATGGTGAAGACTGTGGCCGAGGCGGAGGGAAAAGAGTGCCTCCACGGCACAGGCCCGCGATCGGTGGGCCCCGATCGCGGGCCAGGCCACCGTGGGGGCAGCCCCAGGGGCCAGATCGCCCGCGCACCCCCCCAGGACCCCGAGCCTGCCCGCGCCGCCTAGTCCTGCTGGGAAGAGAGGTGGTTTCATTCTCGCCGGCGGGACAAGCATTCCAGCAGCGGGACTTTAGCCCATCGCGGGCTGGAGAATTGCCGGGGGGGGGGGGCCCGCCGACCGGCACGGTGCGAATCCCGCCCCCGCCGAATATCCGGTGCCGGAGAATTCGGCAACCGGCAAGGGGGGGGGGGGGATTCATGCCAGCCCCCGGCGATTCTCCGACCCGGCAGGGGGTCGGAGTATCCCGCCCATGGATTTGAAAGAAGTGGCGAATGAGATAGTTGATGCATTGGTTTGGTTTTAATTTTCCAAAATTTCCTAGATTAAGACAAGGTTCCATGAGTTTGGAAGATAGCAGAAAATAAAAGGGGGTAAGATAAACAGGCATAGATTGAAGATTGGCTAGCTAAAATGAAACAGAGTTGGCATAATTAGGCCTTTGTTCTGGTTGGCAAAATTTGGCGAGTGGTTTGCCACAGGGATCAGTGCTGCAATCTCAACCTTCTGCAATTTATACAAATGACTTGGATGAAGGGACTCTCAGTACAGGTGCTAAATTTGCTGATGACAGAAAGATAGGTAGAAAAGTAAATTGTGAAGAGGGCATAAGGAGGCTAAAAATCTGAAAATTGAGTATAATGTGGGCAAATGCGAAATTGTCCATTTTGGCAAGAAGAATAAAAAAGATGCTTATTATTTAAAAGGTGAGATATTGCAGAGCTCTGAGGTGCAGAGGGATCTAGTGCATGAATCACAAAAGGCTAGTATGCAGGTACAGAGAGTAATTAGGAAATCTAATACAATGTTATTGTTTGTAGCGAGGGGAGTTGATAACAAAAGTGGGGAGGTTATGCTCCAATTGTACAGGGATTTGGTGAGAACATATGTGGAGTATTGTGTACAGTATTGGCCTCCTTATCAGAGGAGTTATATAACTGCATTATAAACAGTTCAGAGAAGGTTTGTTGTATGAGACAAGGTTGGAGAAGTTAGGTTTATATCCATTAGAGTCTGGGGTGAGATTCTCCGACCCCCCGCCGGGTCGGAGAATCGCCGGGGGCTGGCGTGAATCCCGCCCCCGCCTGTTGCCGAAGTCTCCGGCACCGGATATTCGGCGGGGGCGGGAATCGCGCCGCGCCGGTTGGCGGGCCCACCCGCTCGATTCTCCGGCCCGGATGGGCCGAAGTCCCGCCGCTAAAATGCCTGTCCCGCCGGCGTAAATTAAACCACCTACCTTACCGGCGGGACAAGGCGGCGCGGGCGGGCTCCGGGGTCCTGGGGGGGGCGCGGGGCGATCTGGCCCCGGGGGGTGCCCCCACGGTGGCCTGTCCCGCGATCGGGGCCCACCGATCCGCGGGTGGGCCTGTGCCGTGGGGGCACTCTTTCCCTTCCGCCTCCGCCACGGTCTCCACTATGGCGGAGGCAGAAGAGACTCCCTCCACTGCGCATGCGCGGGAATGCCGTCAGCGGCCGCTGACGCTCCCGCGCATGCGCCGCCTGGAGATGTCATTTCCGCGCCAACTGGCGGGGCACCAAAGGCCTTTTCCACCAGCCGGCGGGGCGGAAATTCGTCCGGCGCCGACCTAGCCCCTCAATGTTGGGGCTCTGCCCCCAAAGATGCGGAGCATTCCGCACCTTTGGGGCGGCGCGATGCCCGTCTGATTTGCGCCGTTTTGGGCGCCAGTCGGCGGACATCATGCCGTTTCCGGAGAATTTCGCCCCTGGAGTTGGATTTGAATTTGCTTATTGTCACGTGTACTGAAGTACAGTGAAAAGTATTGTTCTGTGTACAGTACAGACAGATCATTCCATACATGGAAAAAAAAACATAGGGCAAACATAAATGCACAATGTAAATACATAGACACATGCATCAGGTGAAGCATACAGGAGTGTAGTACTACTCAGTAGATGTGTGAAGATATCAGATCAATCCATAAGAGGGTCATTTAGGAGTCTGGTAACAGTGGGGAAGAAGCTGTTTTTGAATCTGTTAGTGCGTGTCCTCAGAGTTTTGTATCTCCTGCCCAAAAGAAGTTGGAAGAGTGAATAAACCACGTGCGTGGGAGGAATCTTTGATTATGCTGCCGACGAGGGGTGGCATGTGGCACAGTGGTTAGCACTGGGACTGCGGCGCTGAGGACGCGGGTTTGAATCCCGGCCCTGGGTCACTGTCCGTGTGGAGTTTGCACATTCTTTCCATGTCTGCGTGGGTTTCACCCCCACAACCCAAAGATGTGCAGGTTAGGTGGATTGGCCATGCTAAATTGCCCCTTAATTGGAAAAAGAAAAATAATTGGCTACTCTAGTTTAAAAAAAAATTATTCTGCCCACTTTCCCAAGGCAGTGCAGGTGTAGACAGAGTCAGTGGATGAGAGGCAGGTTTGCGTGGTGGACTGGGCTGTGTTCGTGACACTGTAGTTTCTTATGGTCTTGGGCAGAGCAGTTGCCATACCAGGCTGTGATGCTTTCTATGGTGCATCTGTAAAAGTTGGTAAGAGTCACTGTGGACATGCCAAATTTCCTTAGTTTCCTGTCGACATGGGTGGACCAGGAAAGATTGTTGGTGATGCGCACACCTAGGAATTTGAAGCTGGCGACCATCTCCACCTCAGCACCATTTATGCAGACAGGGGTATGTACGATACCTTGCTTCCTTAAGTCAATTACCAGTCCTTTAGTTTTGTTGACATTGAGGGAGAGATTGTTGTCATTGAGAATGTTGTAGAAGAGTAAGAGGCGACTTGATTAAAACCTTTAAGATCCTGAAGAGTATTGACAGGATAGATGCGGAGTGGATGTTTCCTCTTGTTGGAGAATCTAGAACTGGGGTCACTGTTTAAAAATAAGGGGTGGCTCATTTAAGGTGGATATGAGAGGAAATGTTTTCTCTCAGAGGGTTGTGAGACTTTGGAACTCTCTTCGTTCAAAGGCAGTGGAAACAGAGGGCAGGATTCTCCCACACTTGACGTGATGGCCCGACGCCGGCTCCAAGAACGGCGCAAACCACTCCGGTATCGGGCCACCCGGAAGACTTCCGGGGGCTAGGCCAGTGCCGGAGGGATTGGCTCAGCGCCAACCGGCGCTGTGGGCCGGGGCGAGTTGGTGCATGCGCAGAACCGCCGGCATATTTCCTGCACATGCGCAGGGGGTTTCTTCTCCCCGCCGGCCGTGGTGGAGCCCTACAGAGGCCGGCGCGGAGGGAAAGAATGCCCCCACGGCACAGGCCCTCCCGCAGATCGGTGGGCCCCGATTGCGGGCCAGGCCACCGTGGGGCCCCCCGGGGCCGAATCCTCCTGCATCCCCCGAGGACCCCGCTAGACGGCCGACAAGCCAAGTCCCGCCGTGATGGACCATGTCCATTTCATGCCGGCGGGACTGGCCGAAAACGGGCGACCGCTCGGGCATCGGGGCCCGGAGAATTGCAGGGGGGGGGGGGGACCGTTACCAACGGCCCCCGACCAGCGCGGCGTGATCCCCGCCCCCGCCCGAAAACCGGCGCCGGAGAATTCGGCAGCCGGCGTTGGAGCGGCAGGGCGGGATTCACGCCGCCGCCCGGCGATTCTCCAACCCGGCGGGGGGTCGGAGAATCCCGCACTGAGTCTTTGAATATTTTTAAGGCAGAGCTAGATAGATTCTTGATCATCAAGGGGCTGAAAGGTTATCGGAGGTGGGCAAGAATGTGGAGTTGACGTTACAATCAGATCAGCTGCCGAGTGGCCTCCTCCTGCCGTAACAAATTATTGCTTGCAGCTAATTTGACACAAACTATTTTACCTGAAAAGGTGAATAAAATATTGAAGTTCAAAGTACGTTTTTATCAAAATCCACTAGCATATTAAAATGATCCTGTATTAACTCTAGTAGATGGCACAAATCCTGAATTGCCTTGCATACTATCCTTCTTTCTGTCTATTAGCTTTCTGGTAACATTGTATTCTACAGCTATGTAAATAAAAGCCACAATGACATTTAATTCCAGCTATAAATGATAAACGTGATTTTGAAAATGCTCCATTATCTAAATGGGATTAGATAGGCTGAGATTTAGCAAATATTATACAACAATTCTATTAGACGTTGACAGGTAATTTGTAAATCGTACAATCAGATCTTCGGTGCAGAGTTGAGAAAATGTCAAAGTGTAAGGACTCTGCACAAGTGTTTCTATTATTAATTTATACAGACACATTAGCATCATCCAGAATTCTTAAGATGGGACGTGTAACGTGCTGTAAAATGCTGTGAATATTTAGAGTCAGCAGTCAGGTGTTCAATAACAATGGAAGATCTCATAAGAAAAATCTCACCTATGTTAGATCAGCTCCAGTCATATGTGAGTCAATCCCACAGGCCTGAGAAACCAATAACCATTGGTCTCTCAACTCAAATGTTGGAAACATTGAGCTAGATTCTTGAGCTCCCCAGCCACGTGTTTCTTGGCGGCGTGCCGCTCGCTGGCGGCGGGATTCTGTCCGCCCCCGCGCCCTGGCGAGGGTGCGCCGAGGCGAGAAAAGTGAACCGCAACAACCAGAGAATTCCGGCCATTGATTTTGGTCTAGAAACTCTGACGCTGACTAAAAGGTTTCAACACATTTGTATGCTTATTTTATATTAAGAAGCATTTAATCAAAATATTAATAATTACGGAAAATGGCCAATAAAAACAATTAAGAACTGAATTCTGATGTAAGTTAATTTTAGATCTAATAAAAAGATTAACTGCTTATCTTTCTTGAGTAACTAGGACACCATGAAGCAAAGTTACTATATTGCCCGGTAAATGGCATTACTTCTTTGAACATCTCACAAGATAATTATGGGCAAAGAAGAGCTTTCAATCCACGATAGTTCATTTACTCAGAAGCACCTCATTGCACCGTCTGATTAATTAAATAATTCCAGGCCTTTCATTCTTATTATTCCCATAATTTAATTTAAGGTAATAGCCTGGATTTAACTTTTATCATTTGCTGTCTTACCCTCTAAAGGTTCAACTGAGAAATCCTAAACCTTTGGAAATTTTCAAGCCGTTACTAAAAATTTATTTTCAAAATATTTTATTTATTGATTGATACATTAAAAATGAAATGAAACGTCACCATAGTCCCTGAAGACCATAGGCTGGTCTCCCCATTTGAGAGAGAGCTGACTGGTGGTGATTTAACCTGAGGGTCATCACACCACAGGCAAGGGGCAAGGTTAAGCAGGCAGGGCCTTCCTGGATAACCTCAGTCAGTATGGGAATTGTACCGACGGTGTTGGCAACATTCCACATCACAAACCAGCTGTCCAGCCAACTGAGCTAACTGACCGCCAATCTTGGTGCAACATATTTACAGTTATTACAGCGGCCTACTGTTATGGATGCCTGGTCAGCCCTCAACAATAGCTTAGGTACTGAACCAGATGCGTAACTTAAGTTTTAAGACGGTGCAGAATGATCGATTCATTGTGGGAGTGAGAATAAAAGAAATAGGGCTTGGAAATGTTATTATAATAGTAATCTTTATTAGTGTCACATGTAGGCTTACATTAACACTGGAATAAAGTTACTGTGAAAATCCCCTAGTCGCCACACTACGGTGCCTGTTCGGGTACACTGATTAGACAATGGATCTCGGGTGAATCACCTTATGCATTCCCTAAAGAGTTTAAGTCTGAATGGGACCATTTGACTCAGCCAGGTGTGGGTGTATCCCTTTGAGTCTGGGCTAACAGTATTTTTCTTCAGCCTATTTTAACCCTTAAATTGTCTTCTACATTTTGGACCCAAGCTTCTAATATCTCCCATATCTTGACACAAAGAACAAAGAACAAAAGAACAAAGAAATGTACAGCACAGGAACAGGCCCTTCGGCCCTCCAAGCCCGTGCCGACCATACTGCCCGACTAAACTACAATCTTCTACACTTCCTGGGTCCGTATCCTTCTATTCCCATCCTATTCATATATTTGTCAAGATGCCCCTTAAATGTCCCTATCGTCCCTGCCTCCACTACCTCCTCCGGTAGTGAGTTCCAGGCACCCACTACCCTCTGCGTAAAAAACTTGCCTCGTACATCTACTCTAAACTTTGCCCCTCTCACCTTAAACCTATGCCCCCTAGTAATTGACCCCTCTACCCTGGGGAAAAGCCTCTGACTATCCACTCTGTCTATGCCCCTCATAATTTTGTATACCTCTATCAGGTCGCCCCTCAACCTCCTTCGTTCCAGTGAGAACAAACCGAGTTTATTCAATCGCTCCTCATAGCTTATGCCCTCCATACCAGGCAACATTCTGGTAAATCTCTTCTGCACCCTCTCTAAAGCCTCCACATCCTTCTGGTAGTGTGGCGACCAGAATTGAACACTATACTCCAAGTGTGGCCTAACTAAGGTTCTATACAGCTGCAACATGACTTGCCAATTCTTATACTCAATGCCCCGGCCAATGAAGGCAAGCATGCCGTATGCCTTCTTGACTACCTTCTCCACCTGTGTAGCCCCTTTCAGTGATCTGTGGACCTGTACTCCTAGATCTCTTTGACTTTCAATACTCTTGAGGGTTCTACCATTCACTGTATATTCCCTACCTGCATTAGCCCTTCCAAAATGCATTACCTCACATTTGTCCAGGTTAAACTCCATCTGCCATCTCTCCGCCCAAGTCTCCAGACAATCTAAATCCTGCTGTATCCTCAGACAGTCCTCATCGCTATCCGCAATTCCACCAACCTTTGTGTCGTCTGCAAACTTACTAATCAGACCAGTTACATTTTCCTCCAAATCATTTATATATACTACAAAGAGCAAAGGTCCCAGCACTGATCCCTGTGGAACACCACTGGTCACAGCCCTCCAATTAGAAAAGCATCCCTCCATTGCTACCCTCTGCCTTCTATGGCCTAGCCAGTTCTGTATCCACCTTGCCAGTTCACCCCTGATCCCGTGTGACTTCACCTTTTGTACTAGTCTACCATGAGGGACCTTGTCAAAGGCCTTACTGAAGTCCATATAGACAACATCTACTGCCCTACCTGCATCAATCATCTTAGTGACCTCCTCGAAAAACTCTATCAAGTTAGTGAGACACGACCTCCCCTTCACAAAACCGTGCTGCCTCTCACTAATACGTCCATTTGCTTCCAAATGGGAGTAGATCCTGTCTCGAAGAATTCTCTCCAGTAATTTCCCTACCACTGAAGTAAGGCTCACCGGCCTGTAGTTCCCGGGATTATCCCTGCCACCCTTCTTAAACAGAGGAACAACATTGGCTATTCTCCAGTCCTCCGGGACATCCCCTGAAGACAGCGAGGATCCAAAGATTTCTGTCAAGGCCTCAGCAATTTCCTCTCCAGCCTCCTTCAGTATTCTGGGGTAGATCCCATCCGGCCCTGGGGACTTATCTACCTTAATATTTTTTAAGACACCCAACACCTCGTCTTTTTGGATCACAATGTGACCCAGGCTATCTACACTCCCTTCTCCAGACTCAACATCTACCAATTCCTTCTCTTTGGTGAATACTGATGCAAAGTATTCATTTAGTACCTCGCCCATTTCCTCTGGCTCCACACATAGATTCCCTTGCCTATCCTTCAGTGGGCCAACCCTTTCCCTGGCTACCCTCTTGCTTTTTATGTAAGTGTAAAAAGCCTTGGGATTTTCCTTAACCCTATTTGCCAATGACTTTTCATGACCCCTTCTAGCCCTCCTGACTCCCTGCTTAAGTTCCTTCCTACTTTCCTTATATGCCACACAGGCTTCGTCTGTTCCCAGCCTTTTAGCCCTGACAAATGCCTCCTTTTTCTTTTTGACGAGGCCTACAATATCATTCGTCATCCAAGGTTCCCGAAAATTGCCGTATTTGTCTTTCTTCCTCACAGGAACATGCCTGTCCTGTATTCCTATCAACTGACACTTGAAAGCCTCCCACATGTCAGATGTTGATTTGCCCTCAAACATCCGCCCCCAATCTATGCTCTTCAGTTCCCGCCTAATATTGTTATAATTAGCCTTCCCCCAATTTAGCACATTTATCCTCGGACCACTCTTATCCTTGTCCACCAGTACTTTAAAACATACTGAATTGTGGTCACTGTTACAGAAATGCTCCCCTACTGAAACATCTACCACCTGGCCGGGCTCATTCCCCAATACCAGGTCCAGTACCGCCTGACACCTACCTCCAGGTTACATAATAGTGTAGGGTTAATACCGACCTGGTAATCAGTGGAGCTATGGAGTAGGTGCAAATGACAGAAGGACAGAAACTAATTGAAGGAATAAGTTCTCAGTGATTTATAAATAGAATCATGTCTAAGGTTTGTGTTTGCTTTTGTTCTGTCCAAATATTAAAATCTCAATGTATAGTCCATGGGTGGAATTGACTGTGGTGTTTAATGTGGGGAAGGGGTGGAGTGGAGAGCCTTGCTGACTCCACCCCTCAACCACCAATAAAGTCAGGGTGGTTATTCCTGTCCTTGGGTCATTTGAAGCATTTCATGGACCACTTAAAGGCTAATTTCCAGTGTCTCTGGTGTTCTATCAGTGGCAGAATGGAGGGGTGGGTGGAGAGTAGGATGCACACCGTACGGGCGGGTCAGCAGGTATGTGCCCTGTGCCCATTGGTTGTCCCCATTGGTGGCGAGGGTCAACCCAGCTGAATGATTCTCTCCTGCCCTACACCATGACCCAACATTTTGCAGCGGTGCCTTCTTCTCTGGTCTTTGTGGAAGTACCTTATTCTAGAACTCCTGCTGTCCCAGACGTGTGGCCAGGATCTTTAACCCCAAAGTTCAGGAACCCCCAATACCAAGCAGGTAAATGCCTGAATGGGATTTAATCCCATTGGTGCTGCAGAAAATTGCCAAGGTAGGGTTGCCACTGGCTATCTGGCTTTTGGTCGTCAAATTCACCCCCACTTTTGGTGTGACCTGTTTACTTTGCTCCTAAAGCCATTATTGAATGTAATAGTTTGCTGGGTAAATATTTGCACATTTAATCAATTTGCTTACCATTTACATGGGGAAAAACAATTGAATTGGGCAAGATCATTTTTTGCTGATGGCTTCGACCAGCTAGTCCAGTGTGATGTGTCTAAAGAAAATGGTGTAAGTGACAAAGTGATTTATTCTGACACACTATACTATTCCAAAGTATTCCCATATACCTTTCAAAAGCAGAGATAAATTGTAAAAGTGATTTGGGTTCTCTTTGCCTTTTGAAATTGATAACTTATGTTAAATATTCAAAATCTAGACTAATGTGGATCTAAAATCTTCAGGATTACATGCATTTAGAACAATAAAGTTATGTGCAACAAATGCACATATATTTACACTACATTGGTAAACTAAACTAGTTCAGATCTATAATACAATTGTAATAGATGCATTATACAATGGAGAATAGGTAGAACAGAAATAGTGAGGTTTTAGGTGGTACAATGGGTTTGCACAATGCTTTTTGTATCCGGGCCAAAGAATCATAGAATTTACAGTACAGAAGGAGGCCATTCAGCCCATCGAGTCTGTACCGGCCCTTGGAAAGAGAACCCTACTTAAGCCCACACCACCACCCTATCCCCGTAACCCAGTAACCCCAGCTAACCTTTTCTTTTTGGAAATAAATGATAATTTAGCATGGCCAATCCACCTAACCTGCATATCTTTGCACTGTGGGAGGAAACCAGAGCACCCGGAGGAAACCCACGCAGACACGGGGAGAACGCACAGACTGTGACCCAAGCCGAGAATCGAACCTGGGACCCTGGAGCTGTGAAACAACAGTGCTAACCACTGTGCTACCGTGCCGCTTGATCAGATCAGACTGATGGGAAGAGTTGCATTGCAAAATGGATTTGAGTACAACCTAGTTACTATTTGATATGGACCTCCAGTACAAAATTGCCAGCAAATTGACAGATTCACTCAGTGAGCCAGCAATCAGTAGTGTCGAAAAAAATCTCGGGCGTCATTCTCCGACCCCCCGCCGGGTCGGAGAATGGCCGTTGGCCGCCGTGAATCCCGCCCCCGCCCCCGCCGAAGTCTCCGAAGGGAGAAAAGTCGGCGGGGCGTTAATGGCGCCGCTGCCGCGGAGAATGTCACGGGTCTGCGCAAGGCAGCCGATTTTCGGCCTGCCGATATTCTCCCTTCCGGATGGGCCGAAGTCCCGTCGACGTGATGACCGTTCACGTCGACGTCAATCAAACCTCCTTTTCATCGGCGTGACCCGGTGCTCCAGGCTCACGCCGACCAGCGAGGAGGTGAGTGACGGCCTGGGGGGTTGGCTCTGGGCAGGAAATGGCGTGGCCGCAGACTGATTGCGTGAGGAGAGGTGTGTCTCGGCTTGTGTGTGTGTGCGGCGGGGGGGGGGGGGTTAGAGTAGGCTGGGCTCCGGGGGAGTGCCGGGAGGGGGTCCGTGCCGGGGTGGAGGTTGGGGGTTGGGGAGGGGGTCCGTGCCGGGGTGGAGGTTGGGGGGGGTCCGTGCTGGGGTGGAGGTTGGGGGTTGGGGAGGGGGTCCGTGCCGGGGTGGAGGTTGGGGGGGGGTCCGTGCTGGGGTGGAGGTTGGGGAGGGGGTCCGTGCCGGGGTGGAGGTTGGGGAGGGGGTCCGTGCCGGGGTGGAGGTTGGGGGGGGGGGGGTCCGTGCTGGGGTGGAGGTTGGGGGTTGGGGAGGGGGTCCGTGCCGGGGTGGAGGTTGGGGGGGGGTCCGTGCTGGGGTGGAGGTTGCGGGTTGGGGAGGGGGTCCGTGCCGGGGTGGAGGTTGGGGGGGGGGGTCCGTGCTGTGGTGGAGGTTGGGGGTTGGGGAGGGGGTCCGTGCCGGGGTGGAGGTTGGGGGGGGTCCGTGCTGGGGTGGAGGTTGGGGGTTGGGGAGGGGGTCCGTGCCGGGGTGGAGGTTGGGGGGGGTCCGTGCTGGGGTGGAGGTTGGGGAGGGGGTCCGTACCGGGGTGGAGGTTGGGGAGGGGGTCCGTGCCGGGGTGGAGGTTGGGGGGGGGGTCCGTGCTGGGGTGGAGGTTGGGGAGGGGGTCCGTGCCGGGGTGGAGGTTGGGGAGGGGGTCCGTACCGGGGTGGAGGTTGGGGGGGGGTCCGTGCTGGGGTGGAGGTTGGGGGTTGGGGAGGGGGTCCGTGCCGGGGTGGAGGTTGGGGGGGTTCCGTGCTGGGGTGGAGGTTGGGGGTTGGGGAGGGGGTCCGTGCCGGGGTGGGTGATGGGAGGGCAAATGAGTTGGTCCACCTGGCCATGTGCCAGCCTCCAACAGTTGGACCCATGCGGTCCATGCCACCTGGCTGGGGGGAGGAGGGGATATGGGCAATGATGACATGTCGTCGTTCCCCTCCCCCCCACCAGGCCGTCATGTTTTCAGACCATCCAGCGATGTTGGCCGCCGTGGTGGCAGCCGCTCATGTCTATGTTGCCCTGGATGAGGAGGAGGAGGAGGAGGAGGAGGAGCGTGCCAGAGAGGCGGCGCAGGCTGCCGCAGAGGGGCAGGCGGCAGCCGCCCAGGCTGGAGGGACACCTGACCGACAGGACGAGGAGGGGGAGGAGGACGTCGTGGCCCCACGGCAACGGAGACACCCGAGGGCGCCCCGTGCGTACCGGCCCCGGCAGTCATACCAGGACCTCACGGACCGGGAATGCAGGAGGAGACTCAGGATGAGCCGGGAAACCGTGGCACACATCTGCCACCTGCTGGCACACCTGTCACCGCGTGGCACTGGCGGGGGACACCCTCTCCCCGTGTCCGTCAAGGTTACGGTGGCCCTGAACTTTTATGCAACGGGGTCATTCCAGGCACCGAGTGGGGACCTGTCCGACATATCGCAGACATCGGTGCATCGGTGCATCCGGGCAGTGACAGATGCCCTTTATGCCATGGTGCACCGCTACATCCGCTTCCCCGTGGACCGGGCCAGCCAAGATGCCCGGGCCGTGGGCTTCTCTGCCGTTGCCGGGTTCCCCATGGTCCAGGGCGCGATCGATGGGATGCACGTCGCCGTGCGGCCACCTGCAGAGAACAGGGCCTTGTTCACTAATAGGAAGGGGACCTATTCAATGAACGTACAGGTGGTCTGCGACCACCGCATGATGATCCTGCACGTCTGCGCCCGTCACCCAGGCAGTGTACACGACTCATTCGTGTTGTCGCGGTCATCCATCCCCGGCATGTACGAGGGATGCCATCCCGGCTGAGGGGCTGGTTGCTGGGCGACAGGGGCTACCCATTGCGATCGTGGCTGATGACGCCTATACGGAGGCCACGCAATGAGGCGGAGAACCGCTACAATGATGCCCATGTAGCGACAAGGGGAGTGATCGAGAGGTGCTTTGGCGTGCTGAAGATGCGTTTCAGGTGCCTGGACCTCTCTGGGGGCGCCCTCCAGTATCGGTCAGATAGGGTCGGCCGCATCATTGTGGTGTGCTGCGTCCTGCACAACATAGCCCAGCAGAGGGGCGATGTGCCGCAGGCAGAGGAGGGCGGAGTGGAGGAGCAGCAGGAAGAGGCCCAGTCCTCCCCAGATGAGGGGGATGGGGGCAATGGTCAGGGCAGACGGGGTAGACACAGGCGGGTGGCTGTCCACCGTTACCGGCTGGCCCAGCGGGCACGGGACAGACTGATAGACGCCCGCTTCACTGACTAGATGGGCGTGGGAATCGGGTAGTATGGCCACAGACCGCACACCATGACAACAGCCGACCACCCACACCCCCCACCCATCCACCCACCCAGCACCCTCACCCCCATCCCCAACCCCACACACCCCACCCGCATGCACACCACCCCCCCACCCCCAATTGCCGATCCACCGGCGGCACAACGGGCCGGGCTCACCCAGTTGCGGGTGGACGCGTGTCTATCGCAGGCCATGGAGGATGATGACAACCCGCCTCCGATGAGCTCCTGGCTCTACATCGTTGGACTATGTCTGACCCATGACCACAGTACCACCATCCACCCGGACCATCCCTGCATGCGGCTGTGACACTGCAGTGCACGGTCCCGTCCTCTGCCCGGGGGATGTTGATGGCGGCCCAGGGGGAAGGGGGCAGACTCACCTGGGGCTGAGATAAGACCACCCGTCACACACACACTTGCGCTCAACGTACATGACACGCCCGCACACTTTGGACAGAGCACAAAGGCAGCTTCGGAAGGTGTAACATTGACTTTAATAACCAAAGGAGTTCATGCACGTGCCCTAGCCCCTAAAACTCATCTGTGCCCTGCACCCGTGCCAACTTACTCAGTGTCTAATTGTTTGGCCTTACGGGCCCTTTGACTACGTCTACGTGGTTCCCCAGACGGTACAGCAGAACTGGAGGTGGACTCCTGGGATTCCTGCCCTCTGACACTGGATCCCTTTGGCGGCCGTTTCCTGGGGCGTCCTGGCCTAGATGGGCCAGGCTGCGGCCCGGGCGACTGGGATGGCGAGCTGCCAGCCTGTCCTGCCCGTTGCCCACCCGAAGCATCTGGGACGGAAGGGGGGGGAGTCCGAGGTGTCGCGGTGTACCGGGACCTCCCCTACAGAGGGAGCCGGGACGGACCACACCACCTCCTCCTCCCTCGGGGTGCCCGATGGCCCCCAGGCCTCTACATGGGTGGGGGATGCGAACGGACTGGCCATCCGACGCGCCCCCGACATCTGGCGCTGCCAGTCCTGGAGGCCCGTGCTGGTATCGACAGGGGTCTGCAGGTTTGCAGCCATGGAGCCCAGGGGGTTGTCGAATCCTGTGTGCGACAGTGCGACGCCAGCTCGCACATGGCCACTGGCGCCGATGCCCTCAGCGATGGCCTGCTGAGACTGGGCCATGGCCTGCAGAGACTGGGCCATGGCCTGCAGAGACTGGGCTATGGCCTGCTGAGACTGGGCCATGGCCTGCTGAGACTGGGCCATGGCCTGCTGAGACTGGGCTATGGCGTTGAGCGCCACTGCCATCTGGCGCTGGCACTGGCTCATGGCCTCCTGTGAGAGGGCAGCCATTTCCTGGGCCACAGACGCCGCCTGCACGGAAGGCCCCAGGCCTCGCAAACCGTTCCCCATGTCTGACACCGTCGCACCCATTGCCTCCACCGCGGACGCCACCCGTGCGGTGTCAGCCTGGGTGGCACGCATGACCGGGACCACTCCCAGCTCCTGGACGCGGGTGGATTCCTCCACCTGCGACCGCAGCCGCCGCAAGCCACCCGTCACCCTATTCGCTCGTCTCCGTGTCGGTGGTTGCATCGGATCTATGTGTGGGTGTGGTAACTGCAGGAACCCGGGATCCATCTGGGCGGCAGATGTTCGCTTGGCCTGGGCTGCCCTCCGACCGCCCGGTCCCTCTGCTGCTCCTACCTCCACCTGCTGTACCGGGACGGCTGTGTTGTGCGCACCAGTGAGTGTACCAGACGCCTCATCACTAAAGTGCCCAACCGTGGTGAGTGTTTCTGCGATGGTGGAGGGTGTTGGTGACAGCAGTGGCGTTGTGTCGTGCTCTTCGTCCCACTCTGAGTCCATGGCACTTTGGGGTGAGGGTTCGTCTCCACACATCCACTCTGAGTCACTGTCCGGTATTTCGTCTTCCCGGGTAGCGGTGTCCTGGGTAGTGCTGTCCCGGGTGGTGCTGTCCCGGGTAGTGCTGTCCCGGGTAGGGGTGTCCTGGGTAGTGGTGTCCCGGGTAGGGGTGTCCTGGATAGTGGTGTCCTGGGTAGTGGTGTCCTGGCTCGGATGTGACGGGGGCCTGTGGCTGCCCCCCTCATCGCTGGGTGGTCGCTCCCGCACGTGATGGGGGTGTCGTCTCCCTGTTGCTCCAGGTCTCTCCGTCTCCCGTGGTGTGCGAGGGGCATCCTGCGGGCGTCGCATGCTGGAGGGTCCTGGTCTCTCCGTCTCCCGTGGTGTGCGAGGGGCATTCTGCGGGCGTCGCATGCTGGAGGGTCCGGGTCTCTCCGTCTCCCGTGGTGTGCGAGGGGCATCCTGCGGGCGTCGCATGCTGGAGGGTCCGGGTCTCTCCGTCTCCCGTGGTCTCCGAGGGGCATCCTGCGGGCGTCGCATGCTGGAGGGTGCGGGTCTCTCCGTCTCCCGTGGTCTCCGAGGGGCATCCTGCGGGCGTCGCATGCTGGAGGGTGCGGGTCTCTCCGTCTCCTGTGGTCTCCGAGGGGCATCCTGCGGGCGTCGCATGCTGGAGGGTGCGGGTCTCTCCGTCTCCTGTGGTCTCCGAGGGGCATCCTGCGGGCGGTCTGCATCTGCGGGGATGGGTGCCTGGACGTTTGGTCCTGCGATACACAATGAAGCATGCATGGTTAGACATCAGGCAGTGATCAGGTGATACGGGGGAGGGGGATATAGGGGAGGGGGGATATGGGGACGGGCTGTTGGTGGCTCACTTGCTCGTGGGGCCCCGACCTCTGCATCAGCAACCTCCCGGTCCTCAGGTCCGCCAGCCAGTTCCAGGGCCCTTTCCTCGTGTACGGTCAGTGGCCTCTCATCAGCGGGCCCTCCTCCAGTCCTCACATGCTCCCTATTGTTGTGTGCGCGTTTCTCCTGTGGGTGGGGGGGGGGGTGGTGGCAGGGGTAAAAGGCAACAGTGTTAGGCAGGTATATGAATGCACGCCATCGGTTGCGCGTGCATTGCAGAGGTTAAGGTTAGGGCTGGATTCACTTGGGGATATGGGGGATATGGGGGAGGGGGGATATGGGGATATGGGGGAGGGGGGATATGGGGGATATGGGGGAGGGGGGATATGGGGAGGGGGGATATGGGGGAGGGGGGGATATGGGGGAGGGGGGGATATGGGGGAGGGGGTATATGGGGGATATGGGGGAGGGAGGATATGGGGGAGGGGGGATATGGGGGATATGGGGGAGGGGGGATATGGGGGAGGGGGGATATGGGGGATATGGGGAGGGGGGATATGGGGGAGGGGGGATATGGGGGAGGGGGGATATGGGGAGGGGGGCTATGGGGGAGGGGGGGGATATGGGGGATATGGGGGAGGGGGGATATGGGGGATATGGGGGAGGGGGGATATGGGGAGGGGGGATATGGGGGAGGGGGGATATGGGGGAGGGGGGGATATGGGGGGATATGGGGGATATGGGGGAGGGGGGATATGGGGGAGGGGGGATATGGGGGATATGGGGGACGGGGGATATGGGGGAGGGGGGATATGGGGGAGGGGGGATATGGGGAGGGGGGATATGGGGGAGGGGGATATGGGGGAGGGGGATATGGGGGAGGGGGGATATGGGGATATGGTGAGGGGGGATATGGGGAGGGGGGATATGGGGGAGGGGGGATATGGGGGAGGGGGGATATGGGGGAGGGGGGATATGGGGGATATGGGGGAGGGGGGATATGGGGGAGGGGGGATATGGGGGAGGGGGGATATGGGGGAGGGGGGATATGGGGAAGGGGGATATGGGGGAGGGGGGGATATGGGGGATATGGGGGAGGGGGGGATATGGGGGAGGGGGGGATATGGGGGATATGGGGGAGGGGGGATATGGGGGAGGGGGATATGGGGGATATGGGGGAGGGGGGATATGGGGGAGGGGGGATATGGGGGAGGGGGGATATGGGGGATATGGGGGAGGGGGGATATGGGGGATATGGGGAGGGGGGGATATGGGGGATATGGGGGAGGCTCACCCTGCCTGCTCTGACGAGGTCGTTCACCTTCTTGTGGCACTGGGTGCCTGTCCGTGGTGTTAGGGCCACAGCGGTGACGGCCTCTGCCACCTCCCTCCACAGACGCCGGCTGTGGCGTGGGGCAACTCTGCGGCCGTGCCCGGGATACAGGGCGTTCCTCCTCTGCTCCACCGCGTCCAGGAGCGCCTCCACATCGCGTGACTCGAACCTCGGGGCTGAGCGACGGCCAGCCATCAAGTCGGGTGTTGCGGTCGGGTGTTCCGGTCGGGTGGGGGGGAGCTGCGCGGCCTTATGAGCCGTCACGCCGTGCAGCGCGTATGACGCTGCACGGCGTGAACCACTGCGCAAGCGCGGATCCCGTTACGTCGCTGCTAGCTCATTTCGGGCCGCAGACTATCGGCCCATTTTTATGACGTGACGCAAGTGGGATTTGCGCCGTTTTTTGCGCCAATCGGCGGAGTTACCGCCGATAACGGAGAATTTCGCCCCTCATGTTCAATCTTGAGAATTTAACAGCCTTCCAAGTTATGTAGTCTAAGGTTGGGATATATTATCATTAAAAATATTGTTCCACAGTATTTCATCCTGGTGTCAGAAGTGTGATTTTATGGGTTGCATTTCAAAGATAAACCTATTCAGATCACTCTTTACAGAGCCATTACTGCAGTTTCCATTTAGCAAATAGCCAAGTGTGCAATATTTCAATTGAAACCACATACAAATATATCAGATTATCATTTCTATAGGGATATTAAACTCAATCACTACAATTTTAGCTTCTTCTATTTGGCTTTGCACATTATTTTTATACAAAAAGAATCAAATGCTTGTTTGACAGCAGTCTTTATTTAACAAAGCTCATTTATTGAATATGTACTGTGACGGGATCCCCCCATTGAGTCATCATTAAACAAAATAACCACATTTCCCCCAAATGAAGGAATTACCAAAAATGTAATTTTTTTTTCTAATTACTCCTGCAACACAAATCCAAACAAATACAAAATAAACTTGAACAGAAATTCAGATTTTACTGCAAACAAAAAGGTAAATTTCACTTTAAATAGTCAAGACAAAAATATTCATCTTACACACCCACACGCACCCACATCAGTCTCTGTAGATGTGTAGCACCACATGCAGTTCCAAAGTTCTATAACTTAGCCAATGGTGCGTAGGTTCTCTCACTTTCCCACTAATAAATTTGGCCCTTGAGTTATGTTCACTGGCAGCCATATTTCACCAGAGGCCCCTGGAGATGTTTGACATTTGAATGGTACACTCCTGCAGAATCATCTTAACTGAGCTTGTGACAGTCTTGATAGCAGAGACTCCTTTATCCTAAATCTTTGATAAGTCCCATTAAACTGCCTGGTAGGCTTTGACAAATCTAAAGCAAGAGTAAAATTGTCTAATTTACAATCCCTGCATAGCCCTGTGTTTGGCTTTTAGTCCTGCTAAAGGACAAAAGGACACACAACTCCTTGTGAATATTACTAATGGAGGGGGATGGCGAAAGGGGAGCATTTTTCGTTGGGAGATTGTTTGCAGGTTCTTGAGCTGGGGGGAGAGAAGGGGGAGGGTAGAGTGCTGATGGGGACCGGGGTTTTTTCTTTATCTCACCTTATGGGTGGGATTGACTCTAGGAATTTGGGGTAAGGACGGGATAATTCCTCATGATGGAAATGGCTGACTTGAGAGAGAGTGGGGGTGAGAGACCCCTGATCAGACCAGTCCCTTGGAACATTAGAGGCATCACGGTAGCATAGTGGTTAGCACAATTGCTTCACAGCTCCAGGGTCCCAGGTTCGATTCCCCGCTGGGACACTGTCTGTGCAGAGTCTGCACGTTCTCCCCATGTCTGCGTGGGTTTCCTCCGGGTGCTCCGGTTTCCTCCCACAGTCCAAAGATGTGCAGGTTAGGTCGATTGGCCAAGCTAAATTGCCCTTCGTGTCCAAAATTGCCCTTAGTGCTGGGTGGGGTTACTGGGTTACGGGGATAGGGTGGAGGTGTGGACTTGGGTAGGGTGCTCTTTCCAAGAGCCGGTGCAGACTCGATGGGCTGAATGGCCTCCTTCTGCACTGTATGTCTGGGGGACCCGGTAAAATGATAGAGAGTTTTCTCTCACCTGAAAAATTTAAAGACCAATGTAGTGCTTTTGCAGGAGACCCACCTGCGGGTGAGGGATCAGACTAGACTCCGAAAGGGCTGGGTGAGCCAGTTTTTCCACTTGGGCTTTGATAGCAGTGCCCAGGGAGGTGGCAATTTTAAGTAACAAAAGTGTCTATTTTCTAGCGGGCAGGGTTGTGGCGGATCAGGGAGGTAGGTATGTGATAGTCACTGGGATGCTGGAAGGTAAGTTGGTGGTGCTGGTGAATGTATATGCTCCAAATTAGGTTGATGCAACATTTGTGGGGAGCTAGTTGGTCGCAATACTGGATTTGGACATGCATCAATTGATTCTGGGGGACATTTAAATGTTGATTTGAATCGGAAATTTGACTGGTTGAAGCAGAAATCGTGGCCACTTCAAGGGTGGCAAAGGTGTTGTTGGCATTTATGGAGTGGACAGGGGGCAGATCCATGGCAGTTTATGCACCCTGGAGGTAAGAAATTGTTGTTTTCTCCCCAGTACATAAAGTATATTATGGGATAGATTTCTTCCTGATGGAAAGGTCTCGTCTTCCTGGGGTGAGGAAAGCAGGATACTCGGCGATAGTCATCTCAAACCATGCTCCACATTTAGTAGATTTGGTAGTAGAGATAGGCTCATCTCAACGCCCGGCATGGAAGCTGGATGTAGGGTTATTAGCCGACATTGTGTTCTGTGGACAGATATTGAGGGCTATAGAACAGAATGCGGGTTTAATGGGAATTGGCTGGTCTCGCCCTCCGTTCTATGGGAGTCCCTGAAAGCAGTGATTAGAGAGAAGATCATATCGCACAAAGTGTATATAGATAGGGAGGCTAGAAAGGAACACCAAAGGTTGGCGGATGATATTTTGGAAGTAGACCGCAGGTATTTGAATGACATACCGCAGAGCGCCTGGCAAGCAGGAAAAAGCTGCAGATGCAGTTTGACCTGTTATCTACAGACAAGGTGTTGTGCAGTTCTGGCGCTCAAAGGGGTTTATGTTTGAATATGGGGAGAATGCCAGTTAAGGTGGCAGGCCGCCTCTGGGATATTATCCAGGTCAGAGAGTCAGGTGGCAGGCTGTTGCCTACTCTGAACAGAGTTAATGGAGCGTTTGAAACTTTTGTAAGAACTTTTATAGGTCGGAGCTGCTGGGGGTGGAGGGAGGTCAGATATGTCAGATTCTTTGGAGACACCCGAGTTGGGGAGGATGAGCGCGAGGAGCTAGAAGAGCCATTGGGCCGAGAGGAGGTCTCGGCAGAGTTAGGGTGGATGCAAATGGGTAAGGCCCCGGGGCCAGATGGGTTCCCGGTGGAGTTTTTACAAGATATGTACTGGGCTGCCGTTATTGGTAAGGATGTTTGAGGACACGAACAAGGGCCTCCTTTCCTGTGACGCTGATGCAGGCATCGATTTCACTTATCTTGAAAAGGGACAAGGACCCTACGGAATGCGGTTCGTACCACCCTATTTCATTACCAAGCTATTGGCCAAGGCACTCGCACTGAGGTTGGAATCATGTCTTCCTCAGGTGATAGGGAAGATTAGACGGAGTTTTTAGCACCGTGTCGGCAATTCTGAAGATTGAGCTGGAGCCCTGTTCTTTAGTGGCCATATTTAGGTGTCAGACTCAGTAGACGTTTGCGGGGGCTGATGTTCTGGCCTTTGTCTCATTGATTGCCCGGAGGCGGGTACTGCTGAATGGAAGTTGTCATCTCCATCCAGTGCCTCTGCATGGGTAGGAGACATGATGGAGTTCCTATACCTCTGGAAAGTCAAGTACACCATGAGGGGAGCAATCGAGGGGTTCTATGGGAAATGGCAACCGTTTATTGTTTATTTCAAGGAATTAGTCACTGTTAATTGTTCAGCGGGGAGGGGGGAGAAGGGAAAGGAGGTTAGGTTTTGCGAGGGGTTCTTCTTTGTGCTTGATTTTTTATGTATGTAACTATGTTTACTTTTTCTTGTTATTTTGTATTGGATAAAGTGAAAATGTGAATAAAAATAATTTAAAAATAAAATAAATATGACTTATCTGTTCTCCTCTCTGCTGCAGTTCTCCTTTTTACGCAGCTCTTCTTTCTGTCCACCTACTTAGCTTCCATATGTTAACATCCTTCCTGTTGATACTGCCTCCAGGTCAAGGGTCACAAGGTCACATGGACCACTATTTATTATTTTCCAGAAAATTTACAATTGATCCCTTTACAATTGATGCAAATTCTTAAAAGTCCTTTTCAAACATTAAAGTTACAGATCCAACAGACATTTTAAAGAAATTGCAGATTTTCTTTACCATACGGCATGGTGGCACAGTGGTTAGCACTGTTGCCACACAGCGGCAGGGACCTGGGTTCAACTCCAGCCTTGTTAACTGTCTGAGTGGAGCGCAGACACGGGGAGAGCGTACAAGAATGAAACATTGCAAGTTTCATTCAAGCGGGAGAGCATCAGGGGAAACATTGCAGCTTTCATGGCGAGGGTCAAGAAGATTGCAGAGCATTGCAATTTTGGGATTCCATTAAATGAGATGCTGAGAGACCGTTTAGTATGTGGCATTAATGGTGAAGCCAGACAAAAGAAGCTTTTGGCGGAATTGGACACAGATTTTAAAATGGTGCTGGAGATTGTTTTAGTCACGGAGAGTTCAGAGAAGAGTACCCAGGCACAACAAAGCGCTCTGAGCAGTCTACCAGTTAGGGCAGGAAACTGTGAGCAGCAGTGGCACCAGGAATGGAGGCGCTGGTCCAAGCAAGGAAATGAATATGGGAACTGGAAGAGAGAGGAGTAGAAGATTAAACCCACAGCTTAGGATGGACCCAGAGTGTGCAGAGTGTTAAAGATCTGGGGAAAGCCACCCCCCCCAGCTATATGTAGATTTAGGGAAGCTGAATGAATCATAGAATCATAGAATTTACAGTGCAGAATGCTTCACGTGTGGAAATAGAGGATATTTTAAGTGCAAGTATTAACAGAGCCTGCCTAGCATGAGGAAACCAAATAGTACAGCATCAATATATGTATGGAAGATAGTACTGAAGCTGAGCAGAAAGCTATGTCTGCCAATAATGCAAAATCAATCAAAGTGATCCCGATCACAGTGGAGTTATTGGTAAACAGAAGTCTGTTATGGATGGACATATACACGGTGGCCTCAGCCACCATGGTGGGGGAGCAGACCTACTGGTATCTTCAAGAATGCGTCCACCCCTTGAGATTAAAGAACACTGGGACCAGACTGATGACATATACGGGAGAAGCCATAAAGACAATAGGTAGAATGATGACTCCAGTGAGTTATCAACAGCAATCCGCTCAGCTGTCTTTAGTCATGGTGGCTGGTCAGAGACCGAGCTGAATGGAACATGACTGGCTCCCGGAGATCAAATTCAATTGGTTTGAGATTTTTAGCGTCAAAGTTGGTGGCCCGTACAAGATCATTAGCATATACCAAGATATTTTCCAGGAAGAACTGGGAAAAATAAAGGCAAGAATTCATGTGAACTTGGAAGCCGCCCCAAAATTTCTCAGGGCCGGAAGACCTAGGCATCCTTCAACAAGTGCAATTTCCAGAATGGGCAGCATCCATTGTGCCAGTAATGAAACCGGATAAAACGAACCATGAGGCTGGGTAATTACCCATCCCCAAAATCAAAGATCTATATGCAAAACTGCTGGAGGTCGAACGTTCACTACGTTGTCACGAGTCATGCCTACCATCAGCTGGAGCCGGATGATGCCTTGAGGGAACACATGAATAAACACCCATAAGGGGTTGTACCAGTACACATGCTTGCTCTTTAGAGATTCATCAGTGTGTGCTATATTCCAAAGAACAATAGAGAGTTTTCTGCAAGACTTGCCGAGTGTTGTTGTGTACTTGGATGACATATTAGCAATAGGATCGACAGAAGAAGAACATTTGTCGAATTTGGAAGAAGTTTTAAGGTGATTCCAAGAAGCAGAAGTGCACCTCAAGAGAGAGAAGTGCACCTTCCAGCTAATGAGTTGGCATACCTGGGCCACCGGGTGAACGCACAGTGGTTACATCCCATGGAGGACATTTTGAGGACAATCAAGGAGGCACCGGCTCAAAGAATACTTCAGAATTCAAACCCTTTTTGGGGACGGCTACTATTGTGGGCAGTTCCTCCCAAGCCTGTTAACCATGTTACCTCCACTACATGTATTATTAAAGAAACACCAGAGATGTGCCTGGAAGGCACCCCAAAAAGAGGCATTTAACCAGGTGAATCAAGAGTTGCAGTCATTACTTTTAATGCTGTACTTCGACCCCACCAAGAAGATAATACTAACATGTGATGCATCCCCATATGGGGCAGTTTTATCCCACAGAATGGATGATGGGTCGGAGAGATCTGTGGGATATGCATCAACAACCCTGACAGATGTGGAGGAGAACTCTTCACAAATCGAGAGAGAGGGCCTCGCTGTCATCTGTGGCATCAAAAAGTTCCATCAATACCTATACGGGAGACATTTCACTTTAGTGACAGACCACAAGTCCCTGTTGGGTTTATTCAAGAAGATAAGGCGATTCGACCAATAGCTTTAGCCTGGATACAGAGATTGGCGTTGTTCTTGTTGGCCTATGAGTACACCACTGAACATTGTCCAGGAACACAAATAGCCAATGCAGATGTCTTGAGTCATATTTCTTTGCCAGGAATGAGTGAACCTCCCGTGCTACCAGAAAAGATAAGAATGGCCAAGAATTTTAAAGGCACTTTGCCCGTGTCGACTCAATAGATTAAGTACTAGACAAACAGAGACCCATTGTGGTCAAAGATGAAACAAGTGATATTAGGTGGATGGCAGAACACTAGAGCTTCAGAGAAAATGAAGCCATAGCAGGTCAGGAAAGACGAGCTTAGCTGTGAGGATGTTGTCATCCTCTGGGGATCAAGAGTGGTTATTCCTGGGTCAGGAAAATGATTATTTCTGGAAGAGTTACATAAATCCCTTCTGGGCGTGACTAAGGTGAAGATGCTAGCGAGAAGCTATTGGGTGGTCTGGCATCAAAGCGGCAATTGAAAGGGTGGCAAAGCACTGTGATCAGTGCTAATTTCGGCAGAAGTTACCTGCCACAGCTCCATTACATCCATGGGAATGGCCAGGTCGACCATGGGTTAAGGTCTATGTCGACCATGTGGGACTGTATATGGACGTAATGTCTTTTGTTGTTATTCTACTCCCATTCAAAGTGTTTGGAGGTGTTTGAGATGAGATCCACTATTGCTTTTAATTGAATAAAACCTATCAGAAAGGCACTGTACCATCCTTCAGCCAATGGACTGGCTGAGAAAGCGGTGCAAACTTTTAAGGCAGGCTTGAAGAAGCAACCACCCATATCTTTAAACACCAAGTTGACTAGATTCCTGCTACCATATAGGATCATCCCGCATACAACTACTGGAGTCTCTCCAGCTGGGCCATTAGTTCAGGACCAGGTTAAGCTTGGTATTTCAAACTTAGAGGGGAGGGCAGAGGCAAACCAGCGGAACCAGAAGAGGAACCACAATTTGTTTAAAAGTGCAAGAGCATTCGAGATAGAGGATCCAGTGTTTGTGAAGAATTTTGGTAACAGACCAGATTGGGTTCCAGGAGTTGTGGCCAGAATAGGGCTAGTGTCCGATGAGGTTAAAGTACAGGGCACGATTTTAAAGAAGTATGTGGGCCACTTGCGTAGGCAAGAGCCGTCCGAACAGCCAGTGCTACTCCCTAATCCAATTGTGTCAGCAGGAATGGGTTGCCCGAGGAGTGAACTGTCGGATCAGCTAGTAACAGGTCAGAGTGTTATCACCCGGGTAACAATAGAAACAGAGGAAGGTGAAATGTCAGTACAAGTATCGAGTCCTTGTGCAATAAGGCCAACAGTAACTACCTCAATAGAGGAACCACAGTCATTGGAGCTATGTCGCCCTATGAGAAAGAAGAAGTTACCAGACAGATTTCATAGATTTCATAGAATTTACAGTGCAGAAGGAGGCCATTCAGCCCATCGAGTCTGCTCCGGCTCTCGGAAAGAGCACCCTGCCCAAGGTCAACACCTCCACCCTATCCCCATAACCCAGTAACCCAGTAACCCCACCCACCAGTTGAAATCAGACATGATTGAATGGTGGAGTGGACTCGATGGGCCGAATGGCCTTACTTCTGCTCCTATGTCTTATAGTCTTATGGTCTTAATACTAAGGGCAATTTTGGACACTAAGGGCAATTTATCACGGCCAATCCACCTACCCTGCACATCTTTGGACTGTGGGAGGAAACCGGAGCACCCGGAGGAAACCCACGCACACACGGGGAGGATGTGCAGACTCCGCACAGACAGTGACCCAAGCCGGAATCGAACCTGGGACCCTGGAGCTGTGAAGCAATTGTGCTATCCACAATTGAGTTATTGATGGACTAGTGTAATATTCATTATCGTTACCCTAGAACTGAGTATGTAAAGACTGTTTTAAGCACTCTGTAGATAGTCATTTATAGTTGGAATAAATCGTTGTGCTTTGTAAGTTAACTGGTGGAGCCAATTCTTGAAGTTATTTCAGTACTGCTTCTGGGTGAAAGGTCATCTCACCCCCTCTCCCCACTCCCTGATTAAAAAAAAGCTTTCCAACTGTATTCAAAATACAGAAAGTTCCTAACAGAATAAACACTTTAACAGCTAATGTATTACTTATTGCACAGGTAACAACAATTACAAAACAAGCTTCAGTACAAACAGTGTTATTTTACACTCTGGAGGTAGATCTGGAGAAGGCTGGTGATAACTGAATTGGTATCAGTGTCATCAGGGCCAACATTGTGAGGAGTGAGTGGTATGGTCAGGGAGTAGGAAGATGCTGAGTGCAAAATGAGTGAGAGAGTCGGTCAGGGTAGTTGGGATTGCTGCTCATTAACAGGCAGTGACAACTGCCTCAGATGGCCCTTTGGAAGATACCAACCGAGGCATTGAGGGAACCTGTAAGCTTAGCTAAGAGGGAGTTGAGCCTGGGAGGCAGCCGGAGAGTAAGAAGGTATGCTGAAGGGTTGGGGTGGGAACTTAGGGTGAGTACCAGAGATTGGAGAAATAAAGGCATAGTGACAGGAAAGAGGATACTAGGAGGCGCAAAAAGAAAAGAAAAAAATGAAGGGAAAAATTGAAATAGAAATGATGGGTTGGGGTCTGGAGCGCCAGTCAAAACACACAAATAATGGACAGAGGGTAAAATGAAATTGTGCCAGCCACATCAGAAAAACTATATCCTGGTACTAAATGGGGAATAGAGGATTAAGTTGACATAGATATGGTGGAATTGACAAACTGGTGTCCAGGTTTAGAGACAATTAATGCACTATGGAATGCTGTGGATGTTATAAACCGGTTAGGTGTTCAATAGCAACAGAAGATTCCGCAGAAAAATCTTACATTTGAAAAGTCAGAACTAGTTATCTGTGAATAAACCGCATAAATTTGATAAACCAATGACCATCAGTCTTTCAGATCAAATCTTGTGATTTTACCCATAAGCTCTGAGACTTACTCAAGGTTTATACTTCACTCATTGTAAATATTAATTCATTTTCTATTTTCTGTTATTGCTGTTACTACTGTTCTGCTGAATTATTGCTATTGTTAAACTTAGTTATTTATTTATAGGAAGAAGTTCCTTCTTTTAAGCAATGCATTCAACTACCATGGGCGGTATTCTCCCCCCCACCCCCGGCCGGGTGGGAGAATCGCCGGGGCGCACGCGATTCTCCCACCCCCCCCGAAACCAGCGCCCGCGAATCGCGCCGGGCCGCTCGGAGAATCGCCGCAAACAGCGAGCGGCGATTCTCCGGCCCACATGGGCTGAGCAGCTGCGCGTAAACGGCCTACTCCCACCGGCGCCGTCCACACCTGGTCGCTGCCGGCGGGTACTCATCGCAAAGGCTTGGGGGGCGGCCTGTGGGGTGGGGGAGGGGGGGGAGGGGGACTCCATTCCTGGGGGGGGGGGCCTCTGGAGCGGCCCGGTACGCGATCGGGACCAACCGATCGGCGGGCCGGCCTCTCTGTCGGCGGGCCTCCTTTCTTCCGCTGGCGAGCCTGGATCCATCCGCCATGTGTGTGCAGGGCGGCCTGGGGGAGGACGGCCACCGCGCATGTATTAGTTGGCGCCGGCCCAACTGCGCATTCGCGGGACCCAAGGCGTTGTGTCTTTTACGCGGCGCCGGGGCTCTGACGCCGCGCTGAGGCCCCGGCCCCGTAAATCACGCGACGCCCCTGCTAGCCCCACGGAGGGGGGACAATAGGGGTCTGGGAACGGGCGCCGACGCCGGAGTAAAACACTCCAGTTTTTACTCCGGCGTCGGCACTTAGACTCCCGTTGGGAGAAACCCGCCCCTACTTTGTGTTCTCAAGTTATCACATTAATATTCACAGCTTTGACTAAAACATTTGACACCCCTCCTAATCTTTCCTTTTATGAAATAACAACTGTTCCTATCATAGACTCATGAAATCCCGACAGTGCAGAAGGAGGGCATTCAGCCCATCAAGTCAGCACTGACCCTCTGAAACAGCATCCTACTTCGGCCCAGGCCCCCACCCTATCCCCATAACGCAGTAACCCCACCGAACCTTTTGGACACTAAGGGGCAATTTTAGCATGGCCAATCCACCTGACCTGTACATCTTTGGACTGTGGGAGGAAGCCGGAGCACCCAGAGGAAACACATGCAGACACGGGGAGAACGTGCAGACTCCACATGGACAGTCGCCCAAAGCTGGAATTGAACCTGGGACCCTGGCGCTGTGAGTCAGCAGTGCTAACCACTGTGCCACCATGCCACACCATGGACCATTTCGCAACTTAAGGATAATGTATGACACAAATTATTACTGTTGTTGGAAGTCATATTCAATCCTATGGAACAATCCCATTCAGCAGAAAATGGAGGCACATTATTTTCAATTTATTGCTACCAAAATAGAAAACAAAACTCTTCCGAAAGTGGAAAATAAAGCCATTAATATAGTAGTTGGAAAGCTTTCTATGGTGGGCATGAAGCACAATGCTATGGAAGACTAATGTGAATGTTAAGTTTTCAGAGAGGCCTATATTACAGTACCATACATTTTAATGAGCTAGGTCACTGGAAAAATAAATTGCATGCACTTAATGGGTCTATGCAGTTCTCAGAAAAGAAAACCTTCATAATTTGTTGCCTAGAATCCCCTAAACAGCATTTTATAGAAACCTGTTTCACAGTTGGAACTTGACAATGAGACAACATGCAGTAAAACCTCTCAACAAACCAGTCAATAACTGGTTAGGTATATAGAAAAGGAAATACGGTAGAAACTACTGAAAGTGAAAGAGGTGTTAAAACGAAAACTGCAAAAGCTTTATGTTTGGAAGGGGCTTTTTTTAGTTTCATTTTGGCCAGGGACGGGTGCTTGCTGCTCTGTGTATCGGTGTTATTTTTCAAGGCAAAGAAATAACCGTACAATGGTGAGTAACATTAATCTTCATTACAAATTTTTTGGAATGACTTTTTTACCAATGGAATCAAGTCATTGCAGAAGCATAAGAGCTTGAATTTGAAATCCTTGTACTATGGCAGACACTCAGATTTGCATGATCCTTACCTCAGGTGTATCAAAATTATTCTCCTCCCTGCATATCATTCTCTGTGTTTTCTGAATATGGTTTAAAAAATACATTTAGAGTACCCAATTAATTTTTTCCAATTAAGGGGCAATTCAGCGTGGCCAATCCACCTAGCCTGCACATCTTTGGGTTGTGGGAGCGAAACCCACACAAACACGGGGCGAATGTGCAAACTCCACACGGACAGTGACCCAGAGCCGGGATCGAACCTGGGACCTCGGCGCCGTGAGGCAGCTGTGCTAACCACTGTGCCACCTTGCTGCCCGCGTTTTCTGAATATGTTACTTACTCTATATAATGACGCAGACAGTAAACGTAAGATAGGTTTATTTACAAGTATTGACAATGGTCTGCACAACGCAGAATCTCACTCTCAGAGCAATCCTCGCTGGGAGGACTTACCTCACCAGGCCCTGATGATCGTTGCTCATAATGAGCCCCCGATGGTTGGCCGCCGCCCTGTACCTGGAGAGCTCTTACTCCACGGGTCCCACTGTGAGATCAATGATGGTTTCCCCGTGGACCACGTGGGGGGGGGTCAAGACACTGTGTATTTCTTGGAATTCTTTCTTCTGTCTCTGTCTTGGCCTCAAGATATTTTGTATCTGCCGCTCTCTGTTTTACAGGCTGGCACCTTCTTAATTTCTGCTCATGTCTATGGATGGATCCCACATCCTAGCCTTTTTCACCATTAAATCATTGAAGCTATTTATTGTCACAGAGCAGTCATTTTGTGTTTACTTATTTATGGACTGGACTTTTCATCTAAAATTATTGCTGTAAACAGTGCACGTGGTGAAACGTGATGGAGTATTGGAATTTGTTGCCATGAAGTGATTGGAGGAAAAGTATTTGTCCTTTTGCCTTTCTCATCTGCATTCTCAATCAGAGGACAGGCTTCTTCACAAATGAAGGGAGGGTAAACTGGGGGTAGAGTAAGCAAATGTTGTTGATAGGCCAATATACCTCTAGCAGATAACTGAAAATTCTCTTTGATTGAGTCTTGAACCAATCAACTCAGTCTCTTGGCTGCAGAAGGGCTGTGACCTGGAAACAGCTATGCAGAGAAGAAGAGGACTTTTATATCAGTAAGAAAATTGTGAGTAATGCTGTTGGGTGGAAGCAATATATCAGTGCAGATATAGCCAGTCTTCATTTAAAAAATATATATATTTCAAATTTTTCCATTTTATACATAATACAAAACAACAAAACAGAATAAAACACCAATACACACATGTAACCTCCAAGACATAACATAACCCTCCCAAAACCTAACCCCCCTTCCCCTCCCCCCTCCTTACCAACTATAGGTGACCAGCTCCTCGAAATAAACAATAAACGGTAAAACCCCTCAATTGCTCCCCTCACAGTGGACTTGGAGTTCATCAGACCGCCTAGTCACACTGAGGCACTGTGCGGAGAAGCAGGCAACACCCCAGTAGTACTTGCCTTGGGGCAATCAGCGAGGCAAATGTCAGGACAACCACTGGGTTTGCTGAATACTTTGTTGAGGTGAAGGGGCTTGGGGCCGTTGTTATTGCCCTTAGACCAGACCGGATGGTGCTGCTCCCTCACCCCTTACCTACCCCCCACCCTCACCCTCTCCCCCCACCCCCGGTGCCCTCAGTGATCCCCGATGTGCTTTGCCCTCCTAGCGCTACCACTTTGTCTGGGTATGTCCCCAGGATGCACATCTGAGATCTGAGGTGGAGGCAGCCAGCTGCTTACCTCATCCTGTGGCCTTCGATGCCCCTGGTGGGCGTCTTCTGGCGGCTCTGGGGCCGGAGGGCTCTGGTGCACTTGTCGACGGCACATGCACAGCCATGTCGCTCTGTCCCGTGTGCTGTCTGTGATACATGGCCTTATCAGAGGCGTGAAACTCGGGCCACCATCCCCACTCCATGGGACCGGTCCGGGTTGGCACTCTGCGCCCCCTCCTCCCATTTGGTTCCCATAGGGCCCGAGGGTTCACCTTGGAGCGGAGCGGCAGCTGGTTTGAGCCGCGGCTGCCCCTGCATCAGCTGACCCCGCCAGGCCAGGCGGCTCCCCGTGGTCCATACCATCGTGCCAACGCCCTCGGCGATGCTCCTCAGTGACTGGGACATGCTCTGCAGCATCTTGTCAATGCTCACCTGTGACTGGGCCAAGCTCTGTAGGCCTCAGCCATTCCCATCTGAGAGCCGACATGACCCGCTGAACCTCATCATGGTCAGTCTGGTACTGGGTCACATCCCCCAGCGAGGCGGACATTCTGTCGAGACCCTCAGCCATGGCCGTCACCGATGCGCAACGCCTTGGACACCTTCACTAATGATGCCGATGTCGTGCACCAGGCTCTCCACTGCGGCCGCCACGCGAGCAGTGTTATCCTTGGTACCACGCAATGCCGGCAACATCTCCTGCGCCCATAGCCTCTGGGACTCCTCCAATCGGCTATGGATCCACTGGAGTGTCGCTGACATCTCCCTCTGAATGTTCCGGCCATTCCCCAACATCTCCATCAGTTCTGGATGATCTTGTTCCACAGGCTCAGCATCAGGCTGGGACCCAGCTGGATCCTGGGATCCAGCAGACCTCCGACTGCTGTCTCGCCTGGGGGTTCCTGCCTCCACCTGATGTGCTTCAGCAGCAGTGTGGTGCTCACTAGATTGTGCCCCAGAAGCCCGATCACTAACATTTCCCACCGAGGTGTGTGTATCCGTGCTGGTGGAGAGGGGATGACAGCTGTGACGTGACTATTATGCTGGCATCCTCGGAACTCTCCTCCAGGATGGTCTACTGAGTGGCTGGAGAGGGGGCCACCCGGGATGGACCAGCGCCGTTGACTGGAGGACATGCAGGAGAATGGACATGTGGTCAGTGGGAGGGATGGGTCAGTCAGTAAGGCAATAACAACTCACGTTAATAGGTCCTTCGGGTGAGCCTGGTAGTTCCTCACCTCTGCGGTGTCCTCCAGCCTTCGCGTTGGTGAACGCTCTGTCCTCGGCCACCCCAGTCACGCCCAGGACATGCTCCTCGAAGGTGGTGAGTATTCTTAGATCCGGCTTGCAACTGACACAGTCTGGGCCCTCTCCCGGCGATTGTGGGGGATCTTTCCCTGAGAAGACACAGAGAGGGTATCATTAGCTACACGCGTGGTTCACAGTGGTGGTTGTGGTGGTGGTGGTGGGGTGGGGGGGGAGGGTGTGGGGGGGGGGGAATATGAAGGAAGGGGCGGGAAGGGGTTGAAGGGTGCAGGGGTTGAGGAAGGGTTGGGGAGGTTGAAGGGGGAGGAGGTTAGACGCTCCGTGTGGGCAGAAATGTCCCGATGTTGGTGTCTACTCACTCGTGCTGCCTGGTTTAGGTAGTTGACCTTCTTACTGCACTGGAGGCCCTTCCTCCTGGTCACACTCTTGTAGCTCACTGCCACCGCCACCTCGCCCCAGGCAGCACTGGCAGCCCTATGGCTAACCCCCTGGACCTTTGTGGGAACAGGACATCCCTCCTGGCCTCCACTGCATCTTTCAGACTCCCTAGGTCAGCGTCCCCAAATCTTGGGGCTGGTCTCCTCAGTGCCATTATTGTGAGCTGGCTGGGGTTGACTGAGCAAGTGCAGCTTAAGTGCTGCTCAACCTTGTTAGCGGGGGTCTGGCGAGCACGTTGCCATCGAATCAGCTGGTGAGCCGTCATTTGCGGCGAGAAGCCTGTGGGGCCTCGTTCAGTGGACCAATTAACATTGAATAACTTTGCCGGCCTTGCTGGGCCGAGCGCCAGGAAGCTCCCGGCAATTCCCGCCCGCTCCAATACCTAGAAATCTTCCCGGCAAATAGCGCCCTAAAAATCCTGAACTTGTGTCCTGTCAGCTACCTTCAGTGTCATAATATACACCAGTATATCATGGTGCAGACGCACACTGATGGACACACAGTGGGACCAATCAACACACACAACACCGCAGCCAATCACCAGTGAGAGCACATGCACTATAAAGACAGGGAGCATTAAAGTTCTCGCTCATTCAAGTTGTAGCTAGCTAGGAGGACAGAGCTCACAGCCTGCAACTCAGACATTCACCATGTGCTGAGTGCATCGACTGGTTAGGACAAGGCAGAGGTCTTTAGTTAAAGCTAGTATCGTATTAACCCACAGTCAAAGTATGTTTAAACAGTTAATGATCCAATAAAATAGTGTTGCACTATTTCAAGTGTTGGTGACCTGTATGTGATCCAGAACACCCAACACATCATTCAGTAGAAGCAATATTTGCAATGTGACAATTGGCTGCAATGTGTCTGTCCTGGGAAAAGGAAAATTAGCCAGGACTTTTTTTAAAGTTCATGCAGTGAGCTCTGCTAATGTGCACTTCTAGACATTGAATCAGAGTAAATTCGGTGATGAACCCACAGCAGAATGAATGGTAATAGTCTGGGCTCATAGGCAGCATAAAAGTATAAAAAGCTGCTAGCCCATATGGATCAATGCCTTCTGGAGAGGACAGCCGCAAATTGAAACAAAAGTGTTGCTGTTTGTTGATGTGCTCACACAGTGTCAAGAAGTGGTTTCCTCATTTGTATTAAGCAGACTCATGAGCATTAATATCCCACAGATTAATGTTTCAAGTTCTCCTATTTCTCGGAACTGATAAAGCCCTTGGGCTCTGAGTTGGTTCGTTCGGGGAAGTATCTAGAGTTAACCAGAATTTTAACGGGCTCTGAATGTTAACCAACATCCCTGTGGCTATTGTGAGTTACTGATCATCATGTGATTGCACTGCACTGAAAGACAAACAGTACTAAAAACTTCCTTCTCAATAAAAATGAGTAAAAACAAGATTCCAAGAGCAGGACTTTTAAGCACAGGGCTTAGTGATAGTTGGGTGAATCTGGTAAACAGACCAGCTGGCTAAACAAAGTGAAGGTGGGCATTCAGTGCCACGGGGAAAAGGAGGTGCTAAATAATTGGACAACAGTACTGAAGTAAATACGGGGGGTTAGTTTCAGCCCGTGTTCACTATCAGAGAGAGCGGTAACAAGGGCAGGAAATCCAGAGAGAATCGGAAATCGCGATTCTCTCCGGAGACATTGGGGGCGATTCTCCCAATGGAGCCCAAGTGTGAACACCACCGTGAACGCCGTCGCGTTTCACGACGGCGCGAAACGGGCACGGGGACGACCGATTCTGGCCCCCACAGGGGGTCAGCACAGTGCTGGAGCGGTTCACGCCGCTCCAGCCACCTTTCCCGGCGCCAAATGGGCGCCGCGCTAACCCATGCATGCGCAGTTGGGCCGCGTCAACCTGCGCATGCGCGGGGGACTTCTGCCGCGCGCCGGCCCTGACTCAGCATGGCGTTGGTGTTCAGGGGCCGGGCACGCAGGAATGTAGGCCCGGGGGGGGGAGAGGCCGGCCCGCTGATTGGTGGGCCCTGATCGCGGGCCAGACCCCATCGGAGGCCCCCCCCGGTGAAGGAGCCCTCATCCCTACCCCACAGGCCACCCCCTGACCGGTCGCGCAGAGTTCCAGCCGGCAGCGACCAGGGGTGAACGGTGCCGGCGGGACTCTGTCGTATCGGCGCGGCCACTCGCCCCATCCGGGCCGGAGAATCGGCTCGATTCCAGCGGCCCGCGGCCGGCGCCGCGCCAACCGCGCCGGTGCAAATACCGCCGATTCTCCGCACCTCGGTGAATCGCGCGTCGGCGTCGAGGCGTTGTGGCGCGGTTGCGGCAATTCTCCGGTCTGGCGCGGGGCTCGGAGAATCTCCCCCGTTATGTTTCCTGAATTTCCAGGCCCCTCGCTGCGATGTCACGAAGTTCACACCCACAAAGGGTAAGTAGCTGATTTTAAAGGATTTCAGTAAATTTGAATTGAATATCATTACCCAGCAGCGCACCCCCCCCCCCCCCCCCCCCCCCCCACTTCGCCCACCACATGATCACCCTCACTGAATATTCAAACCTCAAAGCAAGGTTTACAATAGCTTTTTGAAAACGAGATTCAGTCGCGAGGAGCCCTCTGGGAATGCAATGTTAAGTATAGCCCTTGGGGGCTTTCTGGGGAGTCAGATGGGGGGGATTTCCATTATGTGTACTGGTGGGCTGCAGCAACCAAGACCATTGAGGGGGAGTTTTCAGGCATGGGGGAGGGGGAGCGAGTACCTGGGGCAGTGTGGTAATACCAGGTATTGCAGTACCTGAGAGGTGAATGACCATTGGCTAGACCGAGGGGTGTACCATTGGATAATGTACATAGCCCCGCCCTGAGAGGCGGGCTATAAGAATCGATGCCATCCCAGCAGCCTTCACTTTCTGTATCATCGCTGCTGGGTACAGTTCTAGCTGATTAAAGCCGATTAGATATGACTCCTCTTTGTCTCAAGAGTATTGATTGTGCATCAGGCGGGAGGGGAGAATGCCTCTATGTTGGGGAGGGATGGAGAGAAACTGATGATTGTTGGGGGTGGGGGGTTGTCAGGGTGGGGGGGGGGGGAGGGGAGGGGGAGGAGAGAGCCCGATGATTGTGGGTTGGCTGGGGTAGGAGGGGAAGTTGATGTTCGGTTCTGAATGGGGTACCCTTTAAAGATGGCGTCCCGCTCTCTGTGGAGCCGGCCTTGCCGACTCTATCGGGCCTCACCCTGCCAGACTGCTGGCAATAACCTTGCCCACTCAATTCCTTTCCTTCAGTGAGGCTCAAGATCTGGAGTGAAAACTGGACTGTGCAGCTGGCAATGAAAATGAAATGAAAATCATTTATTGTCACAAGTAGGCTTCAAATGAAGTTACTGTGAAAAGCCCTAGTCGCCACATTCCGCACCTGTTCGGAGAGGCTGGTACAGGAATTGAACCCGCGTTGTTGGTCTGCCTTGGTCTACTTTAAAAGCCAGCTATTTAGCCCTGTGCTAAACCAGCCGGAGAGCTAGTTGCTGGTTTTCAGTCTGAGCATGAGACTTTTAAAGCATAAGATAAGCTTCCTCAAAAACTAACCCGTATAATCAGATTCAAGGGGATAAAATTAAATTGAGGATGCCAATTAAATTTAAAGAACCCAATTCATTTTTTCCCAATTAAGGGGCAATTTGGCGTGTTCAATCCACCTACCTTGCACATCTTTGGGTTGTGGGGGCGAAACCCACGCAAACACGGGGAGAATGTGCAAACTCCACACGGACAGTGACCCAGAGCCAGGATCGAACCTGGGACCTCGGCACCGTGAGGCAGCGGTGCTAACCACTGTGCCACCGTGCTGCCCTGAGGATACCAAAATTAAGGGGTCTGAATTAACTTGTATAAAAATAAATAAATAAGTAACAGGAATAAACCAATAATAAACTAAAGACATAAATATAAGCATACTGTTGGGAGAGCTGAGTGCTGCTGTCTGCAATGTCAATGCCTTATTGGGAACTGCAGGATGCGCCATGCCTCCAGTCTCTCAAAGTCAAACTCAGGGATTCTGAGCTCGAGCAGCAGAATGGACCGCAATTCTTCAAGAAGGCAGTTCACCACCACATTCTCAAGGGCAATTCGAGGTGAATAATAAATGCTGGCCGAGCGTGCCCAATTCCCGTGAATGAATAAAAAATAGCTGCTGTATGGCATGTGGAAGACCAAGAAATTCTTTTGAGTGTAAGATTCCAGAGATTGGTACCCCGCTACTATGGAGATTTCAGGAGCATATTCGGTGGGTGGCCATCTAGCAGGGAATGTGGAAACAGGTTATGCAGGAATATTCCAGGATGTGACTAAGTGTCATTTCGGGCACGAACATTGGTGCGAACCATGCCGGCTGTTCTGGCACAATTCCGATAGCGATCTTCCTGTACGTAGTCATTTTTTGGAGGGGGGGTTCAGGTGCGATTTGCCTCGGCACTGAGAGGGGCAGGGTTTAAACATGCCGACAAGCCTGGCTTCACAGAGATCGGGGCACTGTTTTAAAGGGCGCCCCAAACTCAAAATTATAGTAAAGGCGCCCCCACCCGCAACATCGCTGGCATCAGCCCCCTCGCCTCACACCTCACATGCCCTCCAAGGATCGTTGACATTGGGGCCCTCCAAATGGGTATCCTTGCAGCCCCACCCCCTTCTCGTTGACATCAGCCGTCCTCCCCACATCGCCAGCACCCCCCACGTGAGTGACATCCCGCTAAGGGGTCGCACAATGCCCCCCACTTCATGCACCAGCCTCTTTCAACCCCCCTTTCAATTCACCCTTCATGCTGTGCCCCCTTCCAGGCCCTACCCCTTTCAGACCCCACCCCTTGGCAGTGCCATGGTGCTGCCCTGCCATGTCCCTGAACACTCGGGGGCTCCGTTGTCCACAGAGCTCCCTGGAGTAGCCATCTGGTGGAGATCAGTTGGGGGGCCGGTGGGGGAGGGGGGGTACAATACCGGGAGCCGGGAGAATCCAGCTTCAAATTTTCCTGGCATATTTAAATGACGATTTAAATATGTTAACCTGGTTCACGGCCAGCAGCGGCGTGAGTTAGATTATGTTAGCTGTAGCAAGCCAGGAGCATCGCGCCCTGTTTTGCACCCGCAGTAAATACTGTTTAGGGGCTCTCCTCTATTTATCCATCATTGCACAATTTTTACAGGGCGCAACATGACCAGAGAATTACCCCCAAATGTGGGATTCAGTAGTTCGGGGATGGCCAAGTATTTCTGTAACTGTCACCATCAATCTTGCTTCATGTGTTGCCTCCCTGGAGCTGGGCTAAAGGACATCATTGAACCTGTGCAGAACTGGGGAGTTCTGGGGAGAAGTTATGGTCAACTTTGGAACCAATGACAGAGATATGTAAAGGGTTGAAGTCCTTCAGACTGAGTTTCAGGATCTAGTGATGAAGTTAAAGAGTAGGAACTCAAAGGTAAAAATCCCAGTTGTAATTTGTGTACATTTTTTTGTGAATGTAGGAGAGGTGAGATAAGATAGGGTACTGTATGGCTGGAGCTATGGTCTAAGGGAGGGTTTCAGACTTATGGGAGTATGAGACACTTTGCCAGCTGAAAGCAAGGTCAATAGTTTTAAACTCTTGTGTGGCGAACTATGTTCGTATCTCAGACAAGCTGTTGATCATTGTGGTGGAGTTGGAAGCAAATAAGAATTAAAGAAGCCTGAGACTTTTCTTTTGAGTGAAGGCCCAAGTTAATAAAAGTGAAAGTGACTCCTCAGAGCAAATCATACAGCCTAGGAGTTCTGACTGAATGTAGCTGCCAGAATATCCTTGTTAGCAATCCAACTGGTGGTTTCCAACCCTCTGCATCCAGGGAGGATAGTCAGCTAAAATGGCCTTCACAACCAAAGCAAGGATACTCATCTTCCATTTCAAATTAATCCACTTATTATTTTACCCCTTCCTCTCCCTCTGCGTGTCTGTCTTGTGTGTGTTTGGGTAGAGGGTGGGACAGTAAATTGGCCAAAGTAGTAGATTAGCTGGGCATTGTTCTATCATAATATTGCATGCCTTATTACTATTTTTGTTATAAACAAAAAGTGATTATGTTTCACTGACGAATCTGGTGCCTGTAAATCATTGAAGCAGTCACGGGCCAAAGGTCTCAGAAACTGTATACAAATTATTGGTTAATTCACTTGTGTTGGGACCCCGGGGCCTATGGGGCTGGAATCAACCACGTACTAACCCATGATGTCAAAACAATGTGGACACAGTTGTTTAATATTAATATAAATATACATGTATTTTCTTTACAGGTAATTGTTGGACAGATGCTGAATTATGATTGGAGGAAAATATGTAAGTTCTGTATAAGTTGTACGTTCACAAACCAAATTGACAGGGGCTAGTATACAAGGACCACTGCTTTTCTTGATATACATTCATGACTTCCACTCAGGTGTACAGGGCATAATTTCAAAACTTGCAGGTGACACATAACTTGGAAGTATCCTGAACTGAGAAGAGGTTCATAATGGACTCATTGGGAAGTCCTTATAATTCACTGCTGATTTTGTCACTTTTCGGTTTTATAATTTCACATTGTGAGTTAATGACCAGTGAATTCTACCATTGTCCCTCTTTGCAGCATTTCTGGGCATCATTTAAAAACAAAATAATCACTTTGATTATTTTATTCCAATTCTGGAGAGGGTCGTATTCAATTCAAAACATTGGGCGGGGGAAGGGGAATTTTCTGGCAATGTTCGCCGCGGGCAAAACTGATGATGACAGTGGAGCCATTCTATCAGAGTGAATGAGAGGGAGGTAGAGAAGGATAGATCTTGGAAAAGCAAAGAGCGTAAAAGAGAAAGGCAGAGTGAGAGCATCGAGACAGCAATGCACCTATTTTCATTCTGACTATGTCACGTGCAAACGAGCTGATGTGGTTGTGCAGTGATTCAAGTTATTACGGTCTATGTTCATAAATAAATAAGATAACATTTGTCTGATTTTTTTTCATCAAGATGATTCCACTTTTATAATTCTTATTATATAATACCGCTTAATTTTTACAACTCTCCTTAAAGCTGATCCAGGCCGCCATTTGCAGTCACTACTGCACAGGTGACATACTAACTAGTCTTAGAGCTTCCTCAATCCTCACTGTTGCTTTTTCACAACAGAGTCAGAGGGAATATTAATACTGCAGACATTACAATGAAATAATACTTGTGCCACAGAGGACTATAGCACTGGTGAAAATGTAAACTGTTATGCATTGTAATAATTCCAGGAGGCTCAGGCTAAAAGGCAAGGCAGGTTTATTGTCCAACACAAATAAAGCCGCAACTATGCCGTACAAAACAGATGTCCCAGCCTGGGACTATCGGTAACTGCCGGTCCAGGTCCAGGGGTCAATATTTAAGGTACTGTTGATGAACCCCTATTGGGTGGGCCCCCTCCCACTCAGCAAGGGAACTCTTAGTTTACAAAGCCCACAGGGAGATCAATCAGTGATCCCCCATGGTCTTTGTGAGGGTTATAACAGGAATATTATTTGTTTAATGATATTTGTTCACAAGTTATGATTTTTTTGGTAATAGTGGGATGTTTATAGATAATCAAGTTCACCTTTTGATTTCACCCGAGTCTTAGTGTAAACATTGTATAATGCTCCTTTAATGTTGGGAATTGTAAGTTATTTACAATGTATTTACCTTCAGCGTATGAAGAAATCTATAATACTCTGGGTGAAAAGATCAGAAAGCGACAGGAGAAACCGAACCTAAAAAGCACTGTAAGTGAACTTGTCACTGAAGACGGCTGCAAGGTATACCTGGTTGGCACAATTCACTTCAGTAAGGAAAGCATACAAGATGTACAACAGGTAAAATAAATATGGCATAAGACTCGCAGTCAAAAGCTGCAGCAGATTTAGAATGAACATTGACTGAAAGTATCAGAAATCATATTTATGTTCATTTACAATGCATGCTCCTATGATAGTGCTGTATTTTGGGAAAATGAGTTCCTATTGTTGAGTCATTACTGACTTTAGTTGAACTGAACTGTTTTTGAGCTCTGGTATGTGAATGGGAATTTCCAGTTATGTTGTTGCCCTACAGTTTTTCTGCATTAGTGACAATGTAACTACTATGAACTGCAGCAAATACATTTTTTTCATGTGACAAACACTATCTATCTTATTTATTCATTCAGGGGATTATGGGCGTCACTGGGCCAGCATCTATTGTCCACCCCAAATTACCCACAGAAAGGTGGTGGCCTTCTTGAACTGCTGCAGTCCCTGAGGTGTAGGTGCACCAAAATGTTGTGAGGAAGGGAATTCTAGGATTTTTAAAAATATGAATTTAGAGTACCCAATTCTTTTCTTCCAATTAAGGGGCAATTTAGCGTGGTCAATTCACCTAGCCTGCACATCTTTGGGTTGTGGAGGTGAGACCCACGGGGAGAATGTGCAAATTCCACACGGACAGTGGCCTGGGGCCAGGATCGAACCTGAGTCCTTGTCACCATGAGGCAGCAGTGCTAACCACAGCACCACTGTGCTGCCCCTGGAATTCCAGGATTTTGACCCAGCAACAACGGCAATATATTCCCAAGTCAGGATGAAATGTGGCTTGCAAGGGAACTTAGAGCTCACCGCCGGGAAGAAATTAAGTTCCTCCCGCAATGCCACTTTCACTCTAAATGCAATTAAATCCCTTGAAAGATAACATTGCACTGGAGTTCTATTTCATATTCATTGCTAGGACATGGAACTGCAGAGTATCATTAGAATCAAATTAGATAAATGCTTGAACAGCAGACTGAATAATATATTCTTGCATTTCCAGCAAGTGACTTTAATAAAGAGGTTTTAAAAACTTTAAAAAAAAATTTAGATTGCCCAATTAATTTTTTCCAATTAAGGGGCAGTTTAGTGTGGCCAATCCACCTACCCTGTGCATCTTTGGGTTGTGGGGGCAAACCCTGGTTTTAAAATCTTACCCAACTGCAAGGTTATTGATAGCTGCAGCAAAGAAGTAATAGTGAGGATGTGTTGACATTCAAGGGTCATCTAAGATTAATCAATATGAGAGTTTAAATATAAAAGGGCAGATTGCAGACAGCAATAAGACCTATCCGTTGCTTCTTCATTAAAAGAAATCTCTGCAAGCATTGGACTTGTTGATCATTTGCAGCATTTTTCACTATTTAATAAAAACTCAGCTGTCTGTAAGATTGCAGGTGAAAGACCAGAGAGTTCCTTTAAGGATAAGCCAGATGGAAATATAAAGGATTGGGGAAAAAGCAAAGAAGAATAAATTCTTCAAACTGTCTTTAAAAATGAGCAACTAGAGCAATTTCAGGATCTAGCTATTTTGGTGCAGGAATCTGTAGTGATCTGCATATCTGTGTATATACAATGGGTCAATGTAAATGCACTACAACTAAGCAATCACTAGAGGGAGCACGGGAGATGTATAAATATAGACAGACAGGAAGTCAGAGACACTCTTCACAGGAAAGGCAGCTGGTGAGCAGGACACAGACCGGCAGCTCAGATGTAACGTATAGTATAAGCGCTGGAGAGAGAACGAACTCACACAGCAAAGCATCTACTTCAACTGTAAGACTATGAGCTTTATTCAGACACAAGGAATAATACATGGTATCAGGAGACTTCAGAATGCTTACCAGAAGATTACACAAGATGCAGACAAAGAAAGATCGAAATGACAAGAAAACTCATACTGGACATTCGATGTGTGGAGACTTTGCTGATTCAATGAAACTCGTTGGAACTCCACCGCAGCTGAAAACAACCAGTAATTTAAGTCATAGATGGAAAAGTTTTAAACAAATGTTCGCAATATATATCATAGCTAATGATTTGAGCACGGCCTCAGAAGAAATGAAAATAGCAATGCTGCTAGCAGGACATGAAGCTAGAGAAATCTATAACTGCTTTACATACTTGAAAGGTGAAGCCAACACCAAATTAGGAGGAATACTCAAAAAATTTGAAGATCACTGTAATACCAGTAACAATGCTGTTTTAAGACATTCAATGTTTGGAGACCAAATTGCACAGGGAATGAGTGCTGCACAACTCAAACAATCATTATCAGAACAGAAAGGTTTAACACTGGAAATCGCGATTGAAAAGTGAAGATCGAAAGAAAAAAGTAACATTAACTTTTTACCAAGAAAAAACGGCAAAATCCACATTAAAATGTCATCTGAGTACATTTGAAAAAAGACGTTTTGGACGCAGTCGGTTCTGTGCATGCACAAGCCGCGCATGCGCAGTCAGAAAAAGATCGAACACCGTTCAAAGATGGATCTGCGCATGTGCGACTTGCGCATGTGCAGTTGAAGAAAAGGCGCATAGTAAAGGAAAATCAATCTGCGCGTGCACAATCGATCGGTACGCATGACATCACGAGAGTCATGACGTCAGATGATGCAGACCATGCCCACTTAAAGAGGAAATGCCCAAAATCACAAATAAGACTCTTAAAGGCACAAAACCAAAAAATTCAACCTCAAAAGGCACAACATTGCCTGAACTTCTACGAGCAGTTGAAAATAACTTTCACAGCACCCTGGAACAAGCAGTTTGCACCACCCAAAGGGAAGAGCACAACGACAAATCCGAAACCAAAGAAAATGATTTGTTCATTGAACATGAAGAGCACAATAACAAATCCGAAACAAAAAAAGATAATTTGTTTATCGAAAAATACTACTCAGACATGGAATCGAAGAGAAAGTAAGAAAGGTTTTGGCTAACATTCTTTGGAATTACATTACCATCAATTTGATCAATAAGTTTGCGGATGATACGACTGGTGGGTCGTATCTCAAGCAATGACAAATCAGACTACAGAAGGGAGATAGATCACTTGGTTGCATGATGTACCGAAAACAACCTCTTTCTAAATGTTGGAAAGACCAAGGAACTGATCATCGACTTCAGGAAGTGCAGCACGACACTTCCCGCCCCGTCCACATCAATGGCTCCGAAGTGGAGATGGTCGATAGCTTTAAGTTCCTGGGGGTCACCATCACCAACAGTCTGTCCTGGTTCACTCATGTTGATGCAACATCAAGAAAGCCCAACAACGTCTCTACTTCCTACGGAAACTAAAGAAATTTGTCATATCTTCATTGATCTCACAAACTTCTACATATGTGCCATAGAGAACATCGTAACCAACTGCATCACAGCTTGGTATGGCAACTGCTCGGCCCAAGATCGCAAGAAACTGCAAAGTGTGGTGAACATAGCCCAACACATCACACATGCTTGCCACCCTCCCATTGATTCTGTCTACACCTCCCGCTGCCTCAGGAAGACAGACAGCATTGTCAGAGACCCCTCCCATCCAGGCTTTGCCCTCTTCCATCAGGCAGAAGATACAGAAGCTTGAAGACCCGCACATCCAGACATGGGAACAGCTTCTTCCCCACAGCTACTAGACTCTTCAATGAATCTCCCTCGGACTGATCTATTCCCTGTAAGAACACTATTCACGACACCCTATGCTGCTCTTGCTCATGTATTTGCTTTGTTTGGCCCCTTGTTACGCACTGTAACCAATCACTGTTTGTTGATGCACCACTGTCAATGTACTCTGTCGATTATTCTTTTGTCTACTATGTACTTACAGTGTACATTCCCTTTGCCACAGAAAAATACTTCTCACTGTACTTTGGTACATGTGACAATAAATATCAATCAATCAATTACAATAGGTTCTGTGCCCGAAGACTGGAACAATGTAGTCAGAGTTTCTTGCAATATTATACATGTTACGGATAGGAGAGAGATTGGCAAACTGAACTTCTTTCACTTCACCAACTGTCCATTGGCAGAAAATGCTGTGGCATGCTTTCTCAAACCTTCAGTTTGTGCGATCCAATCTACGAATAACTCACGGAAAACCCACATTATGATTAGCTCAAAAGGTTAATTTATTTCACATTCAAAAACCATGGAAGGAATATTTGGGACATTGCACTCCACTGCACACACACAGAGTAAGAGGAGTATAGAACAATTATGGACAGTAGCAGGACAAGAACCACAGAAATGAATATTAGTCCACGTGATTTCCAGGGTCAGAGTCCAATGAGGTGTTCTTTTACATAGGAGCTTGAGTTCAGCTGGCTGAAGACCCCAGTTGTAAAGTTTGCTTTAAAGTTGGTGCTGATACCGCAAGATGGTTGCACAATGTTCAGCACCATTTGCAACTCCTCAGATAATGAAGCAGTCCATGCTTAAATGCAGCTTGACATGGACAATATAGACCATAAGACCATAAGACATAGGAGCAGAAGTAGGCCACTTGGCCCATCGAGTCTGCTCCGCCATTCAATCATGGCTGATATTTTCTCATCCCCATTGTCCTGCCTTCTCCCCATAACCCCTGATCTCCTTATTAATCAAGAACCTATCTATCTCTGTCTTAAAGACACTCAGTGAATAAAATCCAGGCTTGGGCTGAGAAGTGGCAAATTACATTCACATCACACAAGTGCCAGGCAATGACCATCTCCTACAAAAGAGGATCTAACCATCACCCTTTGACATTCAATGGCATTACTATCGCTGAGTCCTTCACAATCAACATCCTCGGGGTTGCGATTGATCAGAAACTCAACTGGACTAGCCATGTTAATACTGTGACTACCAGAAAAGGTCAAAGGCTAGGAATCCTACAGTGAGTAACTCACCTCCTGACCCCCCAAAGCCTGGCCACCATCTACAAGGCACAAGTCAGGAGTGTTTTCTTAAATAAATTTAGAATATGCAATTCTTTTTTCCAATTAAGGGGCATTTTAGCGTGGCCAATTCACCTACCCCGCACATCATTTCTGGTTATGGGGGTGAGACCCACACAGACACGGGGAAAATGTGCACACTCCACACGGAGAGTGACCCAGGGCCGGGATCGAACCAGGGTCCTTGGCATTGTGAGGCAGCAGTGCTAACCACTGCGCCACCATGCTGCCTGTAAGTCAGGAGTGTAATGGCGTACTTTCCACTGCCTGGATGAGTGCAGCTCCAACAACACTCAAGAAGCTTGACACCATCCAGGACAAAGCAGCACGCTTGATTGAAACCCGTATCTCAAACATTCAATACCTCCACCACCGAGGAACAATAGCAGCCGTCTGTACCATCTACAAAATGCACTGCAGTAACACACCAAGGCAGCACCTTCCAAACCCACAACCACTACCACCTGGAAGGACAAGAGCAGCAGATACCTGGGAACCCCAGTGCCTGGACATTATCCTCCAAGTCACTCACCACCCCAACATGGAAATATATCACCATTCCTTCATTTCGCTGTGTCAAAATCTTGGATTTCCCTCCCTAACTGTGGGTGTACCTACACCTGTAGCAGTTCAAAAAGGCAGCTCACCACCACCTTCTCAAGGGCAAGTAGGGATGGGCAATAAATGCTGGCTTAGCCAGCCATGTCCACATCCCATAAATTAATTAAATAAAAATGAAATTGGTACACACAGACTGGGTCAGTTCTGTTGGTAATGGTAGTAAATCTTCCAGCAGAGACAGGCTTTGAGGAGCACAATATTGTTCAACCTGGAATTCTGCTTCTTGGTGTTCACCACTTAGATCACAGAATCATAGAAATTACAGTGCAGAAGGAGGCCATTCAGCCCATCGAGTCTGCACCGGCCCTTGGAAAGAGCACCCCACTTAAACCCTATCCTCGTAGGCCAGTAACCCCACCCAACCTTTTTGGACACTAAGGGCAATTTATCATGGCCAATCCACCTAACCTGCACATCTTTGGACTGTGGGACGAAACCGGAGCACCTGGAGGAAACCCACGCAGACACGGGGAGAATGTGCAGACTTCGCACAGACAGTGACCCAAGCCGGGAATCAAACCTGGGACCCTGGAGCTGTGAAGCAACTGTGCTAACCACAGTGCTGCCATGCTGCCCTTCACACAAGTCTTTTAAACAACAGACTGTCTGTGAGGCCAAAGGTGGTGTTCACCAGTTGAATGTTAAACAGCAGACTGACTGTGAGATGGTGGTTAGCATTGTTACTTCACAGCGCCAGGGTCCCAGGTTCGATTCCCGGCTTGGGTCACCTCCTGATCCCCCCAAAGGCTGGTCACCATCTACAAGGCACAAGTCTGGAGTATGCACGTTCTCCCAGTGTCTGCGTGAGTTTCCTCCGGGTGTTCCAGTTTCCTCCCGCAAGTCCCGAAAGACGTGCTTGTTAGGTGAATTGGGCATTCTGAATTCTCTCTCTGTGTACCCGCACAGGCGCCAGGGTGTGTGGCGACTAGGGGTTTTTCACAGTAACTTCATTGCAGTGTTAATGTAAGCCTACTTGTGACAATAATAAAGATTATTATTATTAAATATGTATCGTTAAAACTATCCAAAAGACCAGAGGCCAATGAATGGTTAATTGCAGCTTAAAAATCAGTTTCTGTTTTTCTGGCCAGAATTCCATAATTCCATCTTAGGTGAGAGACAAGATGGATATTACCATTTCTTCTGGTATTTCTATCTCTCTCTTTCGTGATAGTTCAAGTTGGAGAACCAGTTTGTCTTGATTCCTGTGCTTTTGTTGGTCACAAGGCATCTGTACAATGAGGTGTAAGATTCCACAGGCTGGAGAGGAATTATATTGTTCTTGTAATTGCTGTTGGAAGCTTCCAGAACAAAGGACCAATCATGTTATCATGTGACTTGCTGCAGCCATCTTTTTTTTGTTCACCAGAATGCCCATTTATTTTTAAATGACAGAAAAATAAAGTTTTGGATTTTATTTCATCTCATGTTGACTTAACATGAAAATTCCTGTCAAAATATATCTGTATGGGCAGCACAGTGGCACGATGGGTTAGCCCTGCAGCCTCACAGCGCCGATGTCCCAGGTTTGATCCCGGCTCTGGGTCACTGTCCGTGTGGAGTTTGCACATTCTCCCCGTGTCTGCGTGGGTTTCACCCCCACAACCCAAAGATGTGCAGGCTAGGTGGATTGGCCACGTTAAATTGCCCCTTAATTGAAAAAAAAATGAATTGGGTACTCTAAATTTATTAAAATATATATATATATATATCTGTATCTTCAGATGATGAACAAGGATAGCATTAATAGCATTCTTTCAGAACTGGAGCAGTTAAGCAGAGGAGCTTGGAGTGGCAGATAGGTTTTAGTCATGAGAGGTATAAGATAATATATATTCCGATAGAAAATAATCATAGCATTCATAAATGATTCAACATTTTCAATTATTAAAGTTGGGAAAGAAAATGGAATTTGATTTCATTACTTACTATCCCATTAAAGTGGGCAAAATAACGTTTTATCAACAGAATTAATTAAGGGCTGGTACGTGTCTCAAAGGTATTCATACAATCTTAGCGAGCACTGAGATAATAGATGTTTAAAATGTTAATTTACACTCTAAACAAGAAGCAGTTCATTAGCCTGCGTTGTCACTGAAATGAAATGAAAAATGAAATGCAAGTCGCTTATTGTCACAAGTAGGCTTCAAATGAAGTTACTGTGAAAAGCCCCTAGTCGCCACATGCCCGCGCCTGTTCGGGGATGCTGTTACGGGAATTGAACCGTGCTGCTGGTCTGCCTTGGTCTGCTTTTCAAAGCCAGCGATTTAGCCCTGTGCTAAACAGCCTCTAAACAGCCTACCAATGGTAACAGTTCCCATCATTTGGGGGACATCGGTACCAAAAGAACTCCACGGTTCAAAAGAAAGACTTATCACCATTATTTCAAGGAAGGAACTAACAAGTAGCACAACATAACATTGCTGGCTGTGTGTAGAATGAGATAAATAATAGAGACAGAGACATAGGCCAATCAATCAGATCCAGCAAATGTGATCAGGTTTTAGAAAGAAAGTGATAAAGTCAAATTTTGATCAGACTCAGAATGAGAATTCAAGAAGATTGTTGTTATTTTATTCACTTCAAATAAGGTGACTCGCTGATGGAGGGCAGTGTAGCATTTAATTATATTGCATTGTTACGTGAAGAGGAATTGTACCAATTCAACAAAATGGATCTGATACATTTATTTGCTTTGAAGGAAAAGAGCTTAACAATTTGTAGCTGACCCTTTCTTATCAACTGATTTTGCAAGACTACCATCAAAAATATTGGAGGAGCTCATGTGCAAAGCAACACCTATACCAGTTCAACCCACAGGAGATTCCATATTACACCACTGGATTAGTAGTTTTGTATGGTTAGATATTAGGCAGTATGGACAGGACGCAATTGTCTCAGGCTCTCTCATAGAAATAACTAGTGCTCCTGTATCTGAGAGAATCTTTTAAGACAAAAACCTAAACATGAACAGTCTAGGCCTATATTCTCTAGAGTTTAGAAGAATGAGGGGAGATCTAATTGAGGTATACAAGATGCTATAAGGTATGGATAAAGTAACATGGAGCTGATGCTGCCTCTTGTGGAGCATTGTGAAACAAGAGGTCATAATCTTAGAATAATATGTAGCAAATTTAAAACAGATTTGAAGTAAAACTACTTTCCAAAAGGGTTGTGAATCTGTGGAATTCACTACCCAGAGTGCGGTGGATGCAGGGACAGTGAGTAAATTTAAGGAGGAGCTAGACAGATTTTTTTTTCTTCTTTTTAATTACTTTATCAGAGTTACAAAGCCAGAGCTCAGAGTGTGGACAGGGGTGAACCCCCACTCCAGCTCCTTGCCTGCTCCAAAAACCAACTCAAATTGAATCCCATTCATGGTCTCCACAAGAGAGACACACCAGATCCAGGCATTACACATGATCCCACACTCATCTTAGCCAAAAGGCCAAAAGCGCCATCCTTGATCTTAGCCAAAAGGCCGAGAAGCGATGAGTTAGACAGATTTTTAATTGGTAATGGGTTGAAGGGTTATGGAGAACGGGCAAGACAGTGGAGTCGAGGCCAGGACCGGATCAGCCATGACCACATTGAGGGTGTTAGGCTCGGAAGGCAAAATTGCTTATTCCTGCTCCTAGGTCATATGTTCTCTGGAGGAGATGCTCTGGCTGATTTTGCAATCCAGCTCTTGATGTGTTACATTGTAGGTAGCAGATGAGGAACATATCCGCCATGTTCAAATGGCGGAGCAGACTCGATGGTCCAAATGACCTCATTCTGCTCCTATATATTATGAACTTATCTGACAAGGTCAGCAACAAGTCTTTATGAAATGCTGCTGAAATGTTCTACATGTGCTCAGCCCAACATTTCTTTGTAAACCTCAAGTAAAATAATAACTTAACTGAATAATATAGCCAGGATTGAATTACAACTGTGAATCCTCGTTTGAAGTTGTCTGTTTAACACAAAGCACCATTACTTGTTTAATTGATATGCATGAATATTTTTTCTTGTAGCTAATCCAGGAAGTGCAACCAGATGCTGTTGTGTTAGAACTTTGCCAGAGTCGAGAATCACTTTTAACATTAGATGAACAGTCAATACGAAATGAAGCCAGGACATTTGACTTACACAAAACGCAACAGTTAATAAAGCAGGTGCAGCTATTTTCATTAAGTTGTTGATTAATGTTTATTTTTACATTATCATGGGAAGTTCTGAGCTACTCGCCTTACTTTGCTTTCATTGGTTAATTCCTTCCTGGCAAACTTAAAATGCGATGCAGAAATTTCAGGCAATGCAGCTGACCTAGGACATTGATTTTCTGATATTTTTGTTCACGTTTTTATTTTACAACAGAGAATGCAAATTATGTTTGAACACTTATAATTGGAATAATAATATACCACCAATTCAAAAATGGTTTTGTCCAAGTCAGTAATACAGGAAATGTTGCATTCTTTTCAGTGCGCTTATGTCAACCAGCATGGACTCTTTTTGTTGATCTAGAAACTGAGGCTGCATGAAAACATTTATATTATACCACTGATCATAGACTAATAGTTTTAGGCCGGAATTCTCCGGCGCTTGCAGGCTGTGGGATGCTCTGGCCCCACCGGTTTCCCGGCGGCGTGTGGTGGCTTCATTGGGAATTCCGCCACCAGCGAATGTGCGCCAAATTCTCTGTCCTCATTAGCAGCAGTAGCAGGGCGGACTTGCAATGGAGAATCCTGGCCATAGAGTGTGAAGGGTAGCTGGTGAAGTCTGAGTTATACTGCTGGCTGTGCCTATTTGGATCTTGGACTTTCCCAACAAAGAATGAACTCTGTGCATGTGTGTTTACCCCCATGTTCATTGGCCTGTTCTCCCAGCAGTAATGTTTTTGATGTTAGGAGAGGACAAGCTGGGCACTATGATTGCTAATAATAAAGACACAGAGACCTTGAACCTCCATGAAGTTCAGCCAAGCTCCTGTCACAGCTTCAGAGGGAGCTGGGCAGAATCTCTGGAGAAATGACGCGGATAAACGTTTATAATTATTACCGTAATTTCTCTGGGACTTCCACCAAGCTGCTGCTGGAAAGTCCCTGTGACATTTCTAGGTTTCAGTACCAAGTATGGACAATGGTAAGAAAATCTAATACAGCATTTTCAAATTCAAGCAAAACACTACGGGTGCAGGAAATCTGAAATAAAACTGTAAGTTCTGGAAATACTCAAAGGTCTGTGAACATCTACGCAGGGCCAAACTGAGTTAACAAATGTGACTCCTTCATTCTGAAGAAGAGCCATAGGGCTGGATACTTCCGCCCCGCCCACCGCAAGATCACCACGGGCGGGACATGGACCATGTAAAGGTCCATTGACCTCGGGCAGGAATTTCCGGTCGCCGGGCGGGTGCGGCTGGAGAATCCCACCCATATTAGACTCAAAACATTAACAGAGCATCTTTAAACATGGCATTATACCAGCTTGGAGCTACAGCCCACCCTGCAAATGCAGGTGACACTAAATGTAAAAAAAAGATTAGCCAACTAAGGATGGGAATTTATTCAGATTTGCTCCTGCTCTGCAGCTGTAACTATGTCAACATTTATGTGGGTAAACTGTTTAAAAAAAAAAATTTTATTAAGGCATTTATATATACATTAAACACAATCAACACGAAAGTAAGGACAAACAGAAAACCTCCCTGCCGTTCCCTCCACCAATCCGGCCTTGCCCATTTTAACCCTATTATCCCGCCCCGCCCCCCCACCGGCTTTGGTGGCCCCGAGTCCCTCCACTCCAGCAAAATCCCTCTCTGGGCTACCAGGGTGGCAAAGGCCAAAATGTTGGCCTTCCCCGCTGCCTGGATTCCCGGGTCTCCCGACACACCAAATATCGCCACTTCTGGACTCGGTAAACTGGTAAACTGTTTTTTTTAATCACACTTCTGGCGAAACACCAAGAAAATTCTTGACCCAAGTGTTTTTTACCCTTTCTTTAATGTATATAGAAAAGATTTTGATCCGAGATGATATTTGTAAGTCAAACCATGTATTTTAATAGCTACACATTTGTATTGCTGAAAAGAGAAACGTATCGAATCTTTTAATCTTCAGGGCAGATCACAGAAATTGGTCGGCAATCAGCATTCTCTTCTCATCCAATATAAATTGTTGCTTTCCATTTATAATGGTATTCTTGTAAAGTGTCATGATGAGTGCATGATAAAAAGCTTTGATATGCCACTTTTCTCAGTATTACTTAAATTCTGCACGATCAAATGACTATTAGTTACTATTTTATTGCGATAATTTTCTTTGCTTCTCTTTTCTGTTTCTCGCTGCCTCTGTTTTCTTATTCTCACCGCCATCTTCTCTTCACCCAACCTCGCCCATTTTGTTTTGCTGTTTTCAAGTTCACCTCATTTCTTTTTGTTTCTCTTGCCATTCACTATTCAATCATTCTGTCATTGAAAATGCATTGGACAGACAATGGACAGTACTCTAGCCATATGTTTGAGTATACGATATATTTTGGCCGACACGGGTTCAGAGTCTAGAATTAAGAACCTTGAAAAGAGCAATTTAACAGAGGCCTCAGCTGGGATTTTCTGGTCAGCCTCCAGTTTCCTGATGCAATGGGGGGAAATTTAGCTGTCTGGAGAGGGGCACCCGACTGCAGGCTGCAAATGTGATCAGTGCTCCAGGCACCCTACAGACGCTCCTCCACTGTCTGAATATAGCCAAATGTCCTCCTCTGGAGAGGCTCAGCTCCCCACAGTGGTTGCCTGGCTCCCTCTGTATTTTATTAAGTGGCTCGGAGGGCACCTTTTGGTTGAAGTACACTCCCAGTTACTTACAAGCCCCGTACTTGTAAGGCCATAAGGAGAAATAGGTCATTCAGCCCATTGAGTCTGCTCCACCATTCAATGAGATCATGACTGATGACTCATGACTTTCTGAAGCTGGAAGGCCTCTGATTTTCTCTCCAGTTTCAAGAGCCTGCCAATACCCTTAATTGGACAGGGAACCTGCCTCCATGCCAAGTAAGGGGTGCCCTGGTCATGATTCCAGATGGATGAATGTTTCCCCCTGGAGCTGAAAGCAGTCCCGGCTCCCGTTTCCAGCCCCCAAAGCCCAAGTTCAGCCCATTTGTCTCTCTCTTCCATCTCCTTCTCTTTTCCTTTTGTGGAACCTGACTTTCGGCTGGAGTATTCCTTTTTCAAGGTAACTATAATGCGTTTCTCAGCTCTCAAACGGTTGTGCATTTCTGCTTGCCTTTTGTAGTTTGGATTGATGCAAACGTTATGGTTAATGCTGTTTCTGAAGATTTCCGCTTACCTGATTGAGCAGCTGGGCATTACCCCAGGTGGGGAATTCAGGGAAGCCTTCAGAGCGGTAAGGAATTAAGCTTTACTATGCTATTCTGATTTTCAAAAATCCTTTGAGTGCACATAACTTCCAAGTTGTTTCCACCAAAATCTTCACTGCAGTCTGATCATACTATTTTTCAACGTAAGCTACATTTTATGCATTATAAATCCTATTATTGTAGATGCATGGAATTATCCCATAGGACATTTCCTGCAACATGAAATTGTTTCATATAAGATAGAAAATGAACCCATCATAATGCTAAATTTCGACATTTTGGCCATCAGTGAATGATTTAAATGTTGTGAATGGTGCGAATGTTGTTCAGCGAACTTAGAGCTCTCAAACTAGTGACATAATGTAACCAATTTTTCAGAAATCCTGTTTTAATGTACAGGATACAAGATACCAATGTATTCTATGGTCAAGTATATGATATATATCATATTGTCTTTTTGAATTAGAGGATTTACCTTTTCATCATTCCATGCTACTAATTAATCAAATACAAGGTCATAAATTGGCAGAATCGATCACTTCCGTGTAAAAATATCTTCATCATCTTGTGGTTAATTCTTCAGCTGGATTTACAAGCATCCAGTCCTCTGGAGATCGGATAAAGTGGTCACAGAAGGCATTGCGTGGGAAGCTCTCACCTTACTGCTGCCCTTGAGGCAGCAATGGGGACCTCAGCAGTGCAATTGTGTCAATTAAGGACTGCCCCTGCACCTGCTGGCAGTCTACTAATGCCTGGAGGGTTGCCACCTTGTGTGGAGACCACCAGGTAACCCTTGATGGCCGCTTAGCATGTTCTTGTGAGGGCCCTGCTGTGTGGTCATTCAAAGGCCAAAGGAGGTACTACTACTACTACTAATAATCTTCATTAGTGTCACAAGTAGGCTTACATTAACATTAATGAAGTTGCGTGAAAATCCCCTCACTCCGGCACCTGTTTGGGATTCCCCTCCTGTTGACTGGAACCCATCAGCCTGGCCCACCAGCGTACTTGAACAAACTTATCTTGGTGGTGAGGTCGTGGCTGCCAGGCTACTGGCTCTCTGATTGGACGACAGCTATGGGAGGCAGGCTACTGTGCTCAATTGGACAGCCACCCGGTGACGGCCTCATAATTGACCCTGACATTAAAGTGCCACTCAGAGTCCTCAAGCTGGTCTACGATGGGGGTATGGTCATGGTCGTGTCCCGCCTTTGGTCCCAGCAAATGACTTCTTGCCTCTTCTGAAAATTAAGCACCTCTGTCGCTTTTTTGACATCCCTGTCTCAGTGTTATCACAAAACTGTTTTTGATCTGATTACCGATCTAAAGACATGCAAATGCAGGCATGGGATTTCATCCTTGCATTCCCATATTAATTATGTTAGCTGACCAATGTCGTACGACTCGTCAGTGCCCATTTTCATTAACAGATTTTAGTAGAGGAATGAGGCTTTAGGCAGTGGCACAAATCAATATTAATATTTACAAATGACTACTCTCCCTTGTTTACTTGCACTGACATTATTAAATTTAGCACATGTAGGAAGTTTTACAGAAGCCGTTCGCATATTGTAAGAAAATTTACTTTTGTGTTGCAGCATATTTTATTTTGTATGTGTTCCTGAAACAGAATCAAAACTTATGACAAATTAATTACATACTTAACAACAATGCACTGTAACAGTCTTTGACGATAACTAGGAAACTTGAAAAATCAAAAATCCAAACAACCTTTATTGTAACCGATCTATGTCTAGTTTTTTAATGTATATATATGTATAGGCCAATGTTCTCTTTTGCCGCTGGCAACAGACCCTCACCAGCGGCGTGGGGTGGCTTCAATGGGAAATCCCATTGACAAGCAGCGGGAAAATAGAATGGCATGCCACTGAGAAAAACGTGGCTGGGGTATTGGAGAATCCCGTCCATTATATATATTTTATATGTAATTATAACTAATAGATACCACTCTGCAGCTGTTTTATGTTTGAAATATTCTCTTCTAGGCTCAGAAAATACCATTTTGTAATATTTACCTTGGAGACCAGCCTATTTTTGTCACTCTGAGAAGATGTGCTGCCGCACTTTCCTTCTGGGACCTGGTGAAGGCATTTATCGGTCTTGTTTACATCAAATCCCAGCCTTTTCCATATGGGTATGAGTAAAGCTCTGTTTCATTAAATATTGGTTGTATCCTCAATGACATTATTCACACCTTGTTGCTGGACAGTGATTTTACTTCACTGTCACAATGAAAAAGCACGAGTGGTAAAATATTGTTACCCACAGACAGCTATGAGCTCACAGTAGTAATGTCAGTGATCTGCATCAACCTGAAAGAAAATCAAATTTAGTTTTTTTTTGAATTTGCAGTCAGGAATTGAGTAACACTGGAGAGACTGCATTTATTACCCATTCCTGATTGCCCTGAGAAAATAGCACTGGACACTTTCTTAAATTGCTGCTCCTGTGACGGTATTAGATCGGATATTGCAGGCGTTTGACCCAGTAATGATGAAAGATAAATGACTGATTTTACTATCTTACCACCCAAAAAGAAAATGCTGGAAAATCTCAGCAGGTCTGGCAGCATCTGTAGGGAGAGAAAAGAGCAAACGTTTCGAGTCCCAGACTCCCTACAGATGCTGCCAGACCTGCTGAGATTTTCCACCATTTTCTTTTTGGTTTCAGATTCTAGCATCCGCTGTAATTAGCTTTTATTTTTTACTACCTAGCATTTGGATTTTAACAGTTAATTGCTTTACCCGATTTCTCCTTTTATTGATTTCAAGACATTTAAAAAGTTGTAAATTTTCTCCCTCCTGATCCCTTCCCATCCAGCAGAAGGTGTTCATTCCTTGCTGGAGATAGTTTGGGGTACTGGTGAGCTTCCAATGCTTCTGGTATTCATGCATGAACTTTGTCTCTCAGAGTGAACAATTAATTTATTTGTGGAGAAAGCACCTTCCACATGGATAAACTTCAATTATTCAGCAGCAGTCATCACACAATGTCCATGATGAGAAGGATAATGCCACAGTCGCTCATTCCCGGAATAAATTCTAAATGCAAAGATCAGGAAGGATGCGTTTTTATTTCAATCACCAAATTGTTACAGCGCCGAAGGAAGCATTTTGGCCCACTGTGTCAGAATCTGGGTAGATTGTTTTTTAATAACGTGCCACGTGACCAATTCAAAATTTATAGGACAAATTGGTTAAAAAATAAACAATTTCAGTAATTATTTGTCACAGCAGGAACATGACAAAAATTGATTTAGCAAAAGGGGTCATCTATCTGAGTAGCAGAGTGATCCGCCTTTCCAGAAGTGAGGACTTCCACAATGCGAGAATGAACACACAGATGTATTGGTCTTAAAGGTACAGATACAGAAGTTCCAATGTCCCAGTAGTATACAGTGTAAATGAGGGCCAGGTCTGGACAGAGCTCTTTCTGTTGCTGCCTGTTAGATGGTAAAATGGTGGACTGTCTGGATTCAGTTCCACATGGCAACATTAGTGCATTTTTGGAGCTAACAGGTGAGATTCTCTGGGCTCCCCATAGCATGTCTCTAGGCGGCGGGAGGCGGCCCACCGTTGCCTGGCAGCGGGATCTTCTGGTTCCACTGCTGTCAGTGGGATTTCCCATTGAATCTATCCCACACCGCCAGGAAATCCTCGGTCGGATTGTCTCGTCAGTGGGACTGGAAGATTGCACCGTTGTAAACAGCCAGAAGATCTCACCAAATGAGTCTCTGCTGTTTGTCTGAAGGTTGGAAGTTACTTTGGTATAAGAGTGGGTTAGTCAGGATAAAGCCTTGGACCATTTGAAAAAAATCAAATAATAATTTTATTGGACTAGCCAGGTTAATGTAGATATATATATAGATATTTCCTGCCTGTCTTCCGGCTGGGACATATTGCTCACAATATGAATGATACATCTTTTCTAAGTGATTGTTCAAGAATATTTGGTGATTTTTTTTGACAATAACTTTCACTCAAATATGTTTTAATTGTAAGTGTTTTTGTATTTTAGCAAAATGATTGTGAAGCAGTTGAAGAAGAAGGGGAAGGAGAATGGGCTGGAGGTAATCAAAATGGCAATGGAGGAATATCCTGAGTTTTATCATGTTTTTGTATCAGAACGTGATGCCTATCTAACTCAGTCACTGAAGCAAGCAGCAAAACCTATAGTACTGCCTAAGATTTTCCAATGTAAGTATATGAACTGTTCTGGTTGTTCCATAAGGCTCGGTCTCTGTGAGATTGAATATTAAATTACTGGATTACTAACAAAAAAGCCTCCCCTCTTTGAATGATAATAATCTTTATTATTGTCACAAGCAGGCTAACATTAATACTGCAATGAAGTTACTGTGAAAATCCTCTAGTCGCCACACTCTGGCGCCTGTTCGGGTACACTGAGGCAGAATTCAAAATGTCCAATTCACCTAACAAGCACGGCTTTTGGGACTTGTGGGAGGAAACCGGAGCACCCGGAGGAAACCCATGCAGACACGGGGAAAATGTGCAGACTCCTCACAGATAGTGACCAATTTCACTGGAACTCAATTGAAATATGCTGATTATTCAATGGGGTTTAATTAGAGTCAGAAACCTGTCCAAGCAAGGCATGCGTATGATGTTAATCATTGTACACCTCGCAAATGATTAAACAGCCACATAAATTATAAAAAATGGTTTGGGATGAATATCTGGTTGTGCAGAAGGTACTGGAAACTGAAGGACAATTGATTCAGAAAGCCCCCCCCCCCCCACACATCATTCAGACAAGATTCAGCCATTTGGTGTGGATCAGAGTTCCTTTATACCAAGCAATATGGAAGATGGTCGGGATTTTCCCATATATCGTCAAAAGCTAATGTTGGGCAGGAAGAACGCCAATGGTGGCTTTTTCCTTTGACACATAGCCTCTGATTTGTTCACTCCGTCAGCAACTTAGAAACTTGAAAATCGGGTTGCCATTCTTAAAGGCCCTCCCAGCGCACAGTGACAAAACCAGTTAACCCTGGAACTCCCATCCCCCCCCCCCTCCCCCCCTGCACCCCGCACTGCCTGAGCACTATGCGGGCACTGTCCTGGCATTGCCCAAGCACCGAATCCGCCCAAAGCGAACAGGAGTGGAAAATCCCGCCCATGTCCTTTCTTGGATAATCTGTGCCTCACCATGGGTACAGCTCCAGTGGAAGATCTGGGAAACGTGGCACAACTTCAAGGACAGCACCATACTGAGGACAATGATATTGTAATAACGTTGCTTCAAAGGGCAGATGTGAAAGTAAGGGCCTTGTGCAGGCATCAAATTATAGCTTTTCTCTCCTTTATATTGGATTTCAAAGAACTCCTAAATTCCGTTTGCCCAACACACCCATTTTTTGGAATGGATGTTGTTCTGTTTGGATATTTGTTTCTTGTACTTGTCATGGGAGTGTCCCTTTAAGAAATGTTTTGTCTTATCACATGACTTCAGTGATATCACTCTGTGGGTGGAGCTGGGCTGTGGCTCTGGGTTTTTACTTTAATTTTTGAGTTGGAAGCTGCTGTGGCTCTGTGAGTTTTACTTTCGTTTTCACATTTGGCTGCTGTAGGATCAGAAAGAGAAATATTTTGGCCTCTCTCTCTATTTTCAATTTTAAAGAGTCATTCCAAGGAAGAAAACCAATCATTACAGTTACCTACTGTTTTGGTAAAATGTTTTTTTGGTTTATTGGATGTTGTTATTGAAACAGTTAAGGAAAGCACACTTCTGGTTGCGGCGATGCGGAGCAAAGCCGCACGTTTCGACAGCTCCCGCGACAACGGACTTTCAGGCTCTCCAGAGGAGCCCCAACGGAGCTTTTTTTGAATTAATCCCGTGTGGGAAGGTGCAGTAAGGTCCCCCCTGACGATACATGGCCGAGATCAACGGTGGAACGACGAGAAAAGAGGCCCTGGAGCAGAAACTAAAACGAGGGGAAAAATGCAAGATGGCGGAGGGCGGAGAGCGAGCAGCGTGGGGGCCAGACCAGCAGGAGTTCCTCAAGCGAAGTGTGGAGGAGCTGAAAAAGGAGGTGCTGGCGCCAATGCTGTTGGCGATCGAGGGGCTGAAGGAGACCCAGACGACCCAGGCGGTGGAGCGTCGTGAGGTGAATGATGAAGTGAATACCAACGAGGACGAGATCCTGGGCCTGGCGGTAAAAATGGAGGCGCACGAGGCAGTGCACAGGAGGTGGGCCGAGAGAATTGAGGTCCTGGAGAACAGGTCGATGAGGAAGAACCTCCGGATTCAGGGTCTTCCCGAAGGAGTGGAGGGAGCTGATGCCGGGGCGTACGTTTGTACGATGCTCCATTCGCTGATAGGTGCGGAGGCCTCTTCGAGCCCCCTGGAGCTGGAAGGGGCTCACCGTGTCCTGGCGAGGAGATCCAAGGCCGACGAGCCACCAAGGGCGATAGTGGCAAGGTTCCATCGCTTCGCGGACAAAGAAAGTGTGCTGAGATGGGCCAAGAAGGTGCGGAGCAGTAGATGGGAGAACGCGGTGATCCGAGTTTACCAGGATTGGAGCGCGGAGGTGGCAAGGAGGAGAGCTGGCTTCAACCGGGCCAATGCGGTGCTGCATAAAAAAAGAGTCAGGTTTGGCATGCTGCAGCCTGCGCGATGGAACACTTATCAGGACCGACACCATTGTTTTGAAACGCCAGAAGAGGCTTGGACCTTTATTCAGACGGAAAAACTGGACTCGAACTGAGGGGATGTGGTTGTGGGGGGAAATGTTGGTTGTATATGGGGTTGGAAATATGGGCAAAGAATACTTCATGGGTGGGTTGATGGATGGGGATGTGGGTAGAGTTCTGGTTAAAATTCCTAAAATTTCCCTTTTTTCTTGTCTGTAGACGAGATGTGGGCGTCAGTGCTGGAGGGAGGTGAGACTCGGGGATGAGGGAACCGGGATAAAGGCCGCAACAGGAGCTGCGCCACAGAGGGCGGGGCTGGTTCAGGAAAGCACGGGTTTTTTCCCACGCCCCAGAAAAAAGGGAGGGGGGGATGGAGGAAGGTAAGGAGGAGGAGAGACTCCCACACGGGGGAGATCAACGGGAAGGCGGGGGAAGCTGGGGTCAGCAGAAGTCAGCTGACTCACGGAAGTAATATGGGGGGAGCAAAAGAGCTAGATGTGGATCTAGCGGGGGTGGGGAGTGGGGGTGGGGGGGAGGGAAGGGGGGAGAAGGGGGGATTCTAGGGTTGCTACTGCACTGTCCGAAGGGGAACTGAAAATGGAAGAGGTGGTTGGGGCGGGGGTTCCCTGCCTGGGGGACTGGAGGGTGCGGGAGGCGCGAGCATGGGACTGGCCTAAGATAGGAGATGGCTAGTCGGCAGGGGGGGGGGGGTAACCCCCCAATCCGGCTGATCACGTGGAATGTGAGAGGCCTAAATGGGCCGGTTAAGAGGGCCCCAGTGTTCGCGCACCTAAAGGGACTGAAGGCAGACGTGGTCATGCTTCAGGAGACACATCTGAAGGTGGCAGATCAGGTCAGGTTAAGGAAGGGATGGGTGGGACAGGTCATAGTGTTCCATTCGGGGCTGGATGCGAAGAATAGAGCGGTGGCAATACTGGTGGGAAAGCGGGTGTCGTTCGAGGCCATGAACATAGTAGCGGACAAGGGAGGCGATACGTGATGGTGAGCGGTAGGTTGCAGGGGACGGAGGTGGTACTGGTGAATGTATATGCCCCGAACTGGGACGATGCTGGATTCATGAAACGGATGTTGGGGCGTATTCCAGACCTGGAGGTAGGGAGCTTGATAATGGGTGGGGATTTTAACACAGTGCTGTACCCAGCACTAGATCGCTCCAGATCTAGGACGGGGAAGAGGCCGGCGACGGCCAAGGTGCTTAGGGGGTTCATGGACCAGATGGGGGGAGTAGATCCGTGTAGATTTGCCAGCCTTTGGCCAGAGAATTTTCTTTTTTCTCCCGCGTTCATAAGGCCTACTCCCGGATAGACTTTTGTGTTCTGGGCAGGGCATTGATCCCGAAAGTGGAGGGAACGGAGTATTCGGCCATAGCCATTTCAGACCATGCCCCGCATTGGGTGGAGTTAGAGCTGGGGGAGGAGAGGGACCAACGCCCGCTGTGGAGGTTGGATGTGGGACTGCTGGCAGATGAGGAAGTGTGCGGGAGGGTGCGGGGGTGTATTGAAAGGTATCTGGAGGCCAACGACAACGGGGAGGTGCAGGTGGGAATAGTATGGGAGGCGCTGAAGACGGTGGTCAGGGGAGAGCTAATCTCCATCAGGGCTCATGGGGTGAAGAGAGAGGGCAGGGAAAGGGAAAGGTTAGTGGGGGAGATTTTAAGGGTGGACAGGAGCTATGCAGAGGCTCCTGATGAGGGACTACTCAGGGAGAGACGAAGTCTCCAGACGGAGTTCGACCTGTTGACCACAGGGAAGGCAGAGGCACAGTGGAGGAAGGCACAGGGGGCGATATATGAATATGGCGAGAAGGCGAGTCGGATGCTGGCACATCAGCTCCGTAAGAGGATGGCAGCGAGGGAAATAGGCAGAGTCAAAGATGGCAGGGGAACTACGGTGCGGAGTGCGGGGAAAGTGAATGAGGTTTTTAAGGCCTTTTACGAGGAGCTGTATAGGTCCAAGCCCCCAGGGGGAACAGAGGTGATGCGGCGATTCTTGGACCAATTGAGGTTCCCAAGGGTGGAGGAGCAGGAGGTGGCTGGTTTGGGGGCACCAATTGGGGTGGAGGAGCTGATTAAAGGACTGGGGAGTATGCAGGCAGGGAAGGCCCCAGGGCCGGATGGGTTCCCGGTGGAGTTTTACAGGAAGTATGTAGACCTGTTAGCCCCGTTGCTGGACCTTCAATGAAGCAAGGGAGGGGGGGACCCTGCCCCCGACAATGTCGGAGTCGACGATCTCTTTGATCTTGAAACGGGATAAGGACCCACTGCAATGTGGGTCATATAGACCGATCTCGCTCCTTAATGTAGATGCTAAGCTGCTGGCAAAAATGTTGGCCACGAGGATTGCGGACTGTGTCCCTGGGGTGATTCACGAGGACCAGACGGGACTCGTAAAGGGTAAGCAGTTAAACACTAATGTGCGAAGGCTCCTAAATGTGATAATAATGCCATCGGTGGAGGGAGAAGCGGGGATAGTGACAGCCATGAACGTGGAGAAGGCCTTTGATCGGGTAGAGTGGGAGTATCTCTGGGAAGTGTTGAGGAGGTTTGGGTTCGGGGAGGGTTTATTAAATGGGTTAAGCTCCTGTATAAAGCCCCGGTGGCGAGTGTGGTCACGAACCGGCGGAGGTCGGAGTACTTCCGGCTGTATCGAGGGACGAGGCAGGGGTGCCCCCTGTCCCCTCTGCTGTTTGCATTAGCAATTGAACCTTTGGCCATGGTGTTAAGGGAGTCGGGGAAATGGAAGGGGGTGGTTCAAGGGGGAGAGGAACATCGAGTGTCGCTGTACGCAGACGACCTGTTGCTGTATGTGACGGATCCAGTGGAGGGGATGGCGGAGGTAATGCAGATCCTACGGGAGTTTGGAGATTTTTCAGGCTATAAGCTCAATGTGGGAAAGAGTGAGCTCTTTGTGATCCATCCGATGGACCAGGGAAGAGGGATAGACGACCTACCGTTGAGGAGGGCGGAAAGGAGCTTTCGATACTTGGGGATTCAGGTAGCTAGGAGCTGGGGGGCACTGCACAAGCTTAATTTGACATGGCTGGTGGAACAGATGGAGGAGGACTTTAAAAGATGGGACATGTTGCCACTCTCGCTGGCGGGTAGGGTTCAGTCGGTTAAAATGGTGGTCCTCCCGAGGTTTCTTTTTGTATTCCAATGCCTCCCAATTGTGATTACTAAGGCTTTCTTTAAGAGGGTAAGTAGGAGCATTATGGGATTTGTGTGGGCGGGTAAGACCCCAAGGGTAAGGAGGGGGTTCCTGGAGCGTAGCAGAGATAGAGGAGGGCTGGCGCTGCCGAATTTGGGTGGTTACTATTGGGCAGCCAACGTGGCAATGATCCGTAAATGGGTGATGGAGGGAGAGGGGGCAGCGTGGAAGAGGCTGGAGATGGCGTCCTGCAAAGGAACAAGCCTGGGGGCACTGGTGACGGCACCGCTGCCGCTCTCACCGACAAGGTACACCACGAGCCCGGTGGTGGCGGCAACGCTAAAGATCTGGGGGCAGTGGAGACGGCACAGGGGTGCGACGGGAGCCTCGGTATGATCCCCGATTAGAGACAACCATCGGTTTGTCCCAGGAAAGATGGACGGGGGGTTTCAGAGCTGGCATCGGGCAGGGATCAGAAGAATGGGGGACCTGTTCATTGACGGGACGTTTGCGAGCTTAGGGGCGCTGGAGGAGAAGTTTGGGCTACCCCCGGGAAACGCTTTCAGGTACATGCAAGTGAGGGCGTTTGTGAGGCGGCAGGTGAGGGAATTTCCGCTACTCCCGGCACTGGGGGTTCAAGATAGGGTGATTTCGGGCGTATGGGTTGGAGAGGGCAAGGTGTCGGCGATATACCAGGAGATGAAAGAAGAGGGGGAGGCTTTGGTAGAGGAGCTGAAGGGTAAATGGGAGGAGGAGTTGGGGGAGGAGATTGAGGAGGGGCTATGGGCTGATGCCCTAGGGAGGGTTAATTCCTCTTCCTCGTGTGCCAGGCTTAGCCTGATACAATTTAAGGTGGTTCATAGAGCGCATATGACGGGGGCGAGGCTGAGTAGGTTCTTTGGGGTGGAGGACAGATGTGGGAGGTGCTCAGGAAGTCCAGCGAACCATGTCCATATATTTTGGTCATGCCCGGCACTGGAGGGATTCTGGAGTGGAGTTGCAGGAACATTATCTCAGGTGGTGAAAGTCCGGGTCAAGCCAAGCTGGGGGCTAGCACTATTTGGAGTAGTGGACGAGCCGGGAGTGCAGGAGGCGAAATAGGCCGGCATTCTGGCCTTTGCGTCCCTAGTAGCCCGGCGAAGGATCTTGCTAATGTGGAAGGAGGCGAAGCCCCCCAGCGTGGAGGCCTGGATAAATTATATGGCCCTGGTTTATCAAGTTGGAAAGGATAAAGTTTGCCTTGAGAGGGTCTGCGCAGGGGTTCTACAGGCGGTGGCAACCATTCCTAGACCATCTCGCGGAGCGTTAGATGAAGGTCGGACAGCAGCAACAGCAACTGTTGAGGGGTGGGGGGAGGGGGGGACATCGTTCGTGGGGGGATGGGGAGGGGAGGAAGGGGGGGGGAAGGGGGGTTCCTTTGGGGGGCATTTGAGCAAGAAAACACATGAATGATCCGGAAACTGACATGTACGGGAAGAATCCAATGTACACAGTTCTGTATCTTATTGACTTGCCATGTTCATGTCTTGCAACGCGAGTCCTCTTTCTTTTCTTTGTTACGGGTGGGGGGGGGGGGGGGGTTGTTTGTAAGGTGGAAAATATTGTTGAAAAATTCTTAATAAAAACATATTTAAAAAAAAGTTACAGTTAAGGGAAGTTATTAAGGGTTGTATATAGAATACTGTAGCTGTGTGGGGTATTTATGTTTGTAGTTGATAAAATGCTTCCTGTGTGTGTTTATAAAAATGTTAACTGAATTCGTAGAATAAACTTTGTTTTTGATTAAAAGTGCTTAAGGCCTCTGTTGAATAACACCTGAAAGGTAGGCCCTTGTGCTCCTCGGAACCAAAATCTATAAACAGTTGTAGGTCAGGTGATATATTTTGGAGTTTTCTAAACCCTGGCCCATAACATACTGTTGATTTTCTGTATGGCGGCCACTTGAAATTCTTGGAGCGAGGGAGCAGCAGGGCCAGGGAAGCTGAAAAGTGACCAGTAGTCACAAAAATCAGAGGTTTGTTACCATTGTAGAGGAGAGAATTCCCAAGACAGATTCAAGTGTAAGGAATTCATGTGTTTCATAGACAAGCCAGACAGTCTACTCCGAGTTCCCAAAACAAACGTTGGTGACTCCAGTGAACAAGCTTGAGGAAGACCCTGACGAAAAATCAGAAGTATACAAGCCTGACATGGTGAGGTTAAGTAAACCCCCCCCCACTGAGATTGTCATTGTTGTCAATGGCCAACTGCTTAAAATGGAGGTCGATATGGGGGGCCGATGGGGGTAAGGGCTGCCACAGTAGTGGGTGAGCAAATATTTAGATATCTACAGGGAGGGCTGCAGTCTGTGAATCTCAGCAGGACATCAGCCACCTTAGCCACCTATGCTGCGGAGACAGCATCCATACCAGCATTATACCAACAGCAGTCAGCCCAGTTGCCTTTAATCGTTACAAAGGGACAAAGACCAAGCCTCATCCGGTGGGATTGACTGAAGGAAATTACATTGAATTGGTTAGAAATATTCAGTATCTCCAACGAGGTTTTCCAGGAGCTTGTACAGAAATGCCAGAGTTCTTCCAGAGAGTTAGGATGCATCAAAGGGGTGAAAGCAAAGATGTATGTACACCCAGAAGCAAAACCAAAACTTTTTAGCACCTTATGCTCCAGACCACAAAGTAGAGGTGGAGTTGAAGTGTTTGGAAGACCATGAGGTCATGACTTCAGTACAGTTTTCAGAATGGACAGCAGCCATTGTCCCAAACCACACAGTAAGAATATGCAGTGATTACAAAATGGCGGCAGGGCAGCTAAGGTAGATAAATATCCTATCCCCAGATAAAAGATTTATATGCTAATCTGCCAAGGGGCCTCAAATACGCCAAATTGGATTTAAAAAAAAAATAATAATCTTTATTGTCACAAGTAGGCTTACATTAATACTGGAATGAAGTTACTGTGAAAAGGCCCAAGCTGCCACATTCTGGTGGATTTAAGCCGTGTTTAGCAGCAGCTGGACCTGGAAGATGAGTCAAGAAAGTTTGCTACTTTAAATACCCACAAAGGTTTGTTCCAATATATGAGGTTGCCCTTCAGTATTTTATCGGCTTGTGCTATATTCCAACGCACAATGGAGAGCCTTTTGCAGGGAATTCAGCAGGTTGTTGTGTACTGGATGATGTCCTAGTGATGGGGGTAACACCAGAGGAACTTAAAGCAAATTTGGAAGAAGTCCTCAAGAGATTTAAAGAAGCCGGTATTCGGCTAAAGTGAGTTTCAGGTTGACTGTTTAGGTTTCAGAGATGATGCGCAGGGACTGCACCCACTTGAGGATAAGAAAAAGGCAATAAAAGGGTTCCTGAACCAAGAAACAGATCGAAATTGACGTCTCTGTTAGGTGGTCAATTATTACAGCCGTTTTTTACCCAACCTGTCCACATTTTGGCACTCCTATTTTAAAAATTAGAATACCCGATTCATTTTTTTCCAATTAAGGGGCAATTTTAGCCTGGCCAATCCACCTATCCTGCACATCTTTTGGGTTGTGGGGGCGAAACCCACGCTAACACGGGGATAATGTGCAAATTCCACACGGACAGTGACCCAGAGCCGGGATCGCACCTGAGACCTCGGCGCCGTGAGGCAGCAGGGCTAACCCACTGCGCCACCCTGCTGCCCCACATTTTGGCACTCCTAATCAACTGCTGAAGGTACACCAATGTTGGAAGTAGGAAGATTCCCAGAGAAGTCTTTCGATCAGATCACAGCCTGCAGTCGTCGGCCTTGCTGGTTCATTTCAACCTGGATAAACCCATCATAGTCACTTGCGATGCATCACCATTTGGCATTGGTACAGTACTCTCGCACAAAATGGAAGATAGTGTGGAAAGGCCTGTTGCCTTCACACCCAGAACAATGTCAGATGCCGCGAGGAAATATTCCCAGGTTGGCAAAGAAAGTCAGATGATCATTTATAAGACCATAAGACATAGGAGCGGAAGTAAGGCCATTCGGCCCATTGAGTCCACTCCACCATTCAATCATGGCTGATTATGCGACGAAAAAATGTAATCATTATATTTCTGGCCAGCACTTCATAATCGTCTCGGATTAAACCGTTACTTGGCATTTTTCGTGAAGATAAGCCGTTCCGACCAATAGCTTCAGACTGTTACAAAAATGGGCAATACTCTTGGCTGCATATGCGTAAATCTTTCAGCATAGACCGGGATCCCAGATATTAATTGTGGATGTTCGAGCAGGCTTCCATTACTGCAAACAATTTCAGAGCCTTCCACTCCGCAGGAGATCGTCCTGGCTGTAACGTTTCTTGCTACTCTACCTATTTCATCCGGCCACATTAAGACATGGACCGCAGATACCCTGTGTTGTCAAGGGTGAAGAGGATGGTTCTCACAGGCTGGCATTTTGAGAAGTGGGAACAGATTAAGCCCTATATGCAACAGAGAAATCACATGTCAGGACGGGGTTCTCCTGAGGGGTTGGCAGAGTGATGGTGCCACCCCCAAGGTGGCAGCCCCTTCTCCAAGAACTGCACAGCGGTCATCCTGGTCAGTCCAAGATGAAAGTGCTTGCCAGGAGTTATGTTTGGTGTCCAGCAATTGACAAGGAGATCGATCGTATGGTCAACCATTGCGAACAGTGTCAGACTCAACACAACCCTCCCGCCTGCTGCAAGTTTGCACCCTTGGAAGTGGCCGGGGCATCCATGGATGAGGCTCCACATTGACTTTGTGGGCCCCTTTTGAGTACGATGGTTTTAAATGTGATAGACCCCCACCCAAAGTGGCTGGATGTTCAGCCTACATGTTCAACCACTGTGGTAGCCACTGTGGACAAACTTGTCCAAATCTTTATCATTCACAGGCTGCTCAAGGTGATTGTCTCAGACCTTCATAGCCAAAGAGTTTCAACTCTTTGTTAACTCCAATGGGATCCAGCACGTAAGGACTGCCCCTTACCACTCCGCATCAAACAGGTAGGTTGAAAGAGTGGTCCAAACGTTGAAAGCATCAATGAAAAATCAAGTTAATTGGCTTTGTTTGGCAGACATCTTGGTCTCATGCAGTTCAAACCCGCATACCACCACTGGCGTCACCCTGGCTGAATTTTTAAAGGACCACGTCTCAGCATCCGGTTGAGCGCATGTTTCCAAATTTGTCGGGAAGAGTGGAGGTTAAACAAGTCTCCCTGAAAGGTCACCATGATAGAGCCAAGGACAGGCCGTTTCAAACAGAAGATTTAGTGTATGTGCAGAACTTTGGCAGAAGGTCAGAATGGTTAGCTGGGAGAGTTGTTGTCAGACAACTAGGCCAGTATCCTATAGACCCACAGGGCTGTGAAGCTAGAAAATGTGTTGATCATTTGAGAAGGAGAGAAACTGTCATCCCCATAAATGGGCGGGAGGACCCAATCCCAGATACCAGTATCTCACTTGCCAAGACGGTTGTGTTAGAATCAAAATCTTCTCAAGGGGTATCATCAGGGGAGTCAGGGGAATAAGAGCTGTGTAGTTATTGTAGTGTTCTGTGTATATAGTTAAATAAATCATCATTGTGATTGAACCCTGCCGCGCAGTACAACAGTTATAATTTCCATAAGTACCTTGGAGTGGCAATCAGCAACGGATTGCTGTTCCGTACCAACTTACCTGCAATAAAGTTCTGAAGCACATGTCTTGCCTGACCTTCCTGACTCAGGTCGGGTGTGATTCAAGCAGCTCTGCGGGTCCCTAGATCCAGCGACGAAGTGTAAAAGGGGCGGAGCAAAAGAGGACACATCACCTTTTTTACAGCATGTGTGGGGTTTGCACATTCTCCCTGTATCTGCGTAGGTCTCAGCCCACCACCCAAAGATGTGCAGGTTAGGTGGGATTGGCCATGCCAAATTGCCCCTTAATTGGACAAAAATGAATTTAACACTTTAAATTTATAAAAATAAATAAATAATTGTTCCATTGAAAATAACAGGCCAGTGTCTAACTGTCTGAGGTAAGTGAATGGGATGTGGGGTGTGGGGGTTAGGCCATCAGGGTGTGGGTGAGACAACGGGGGCTCGGTTAGACAACGGGGGGGGCGGGGGGGTGTTGGGTTGGACATCAGGAGGTGGGTTGGACATCGGCAGGCTGGGTTGAACATCGGGTGGGGGGTAGACATCGGGGGGGGGGGCGGTTGGCTTGGACATCGGGCATTGGGGGGATTGGAGATGAACATTGGGGGTGGATTGGACATCAGAGGGTTGGGATCAGACATCGAGGGGTGGGTCGGATATCAGGAGGTTGGGAGTGGACATCAGGGTGTGGGTTGGACATGGGGGGTGTGAGTTAGACATTAGGAGGTTGGGTTGGACATCGAGGATGGGTTGTAAATCACGGTTGGATTGGGCATCAGGGAGGTTGGAGTCAGACACCGTGTGGATGGATTGGACATCAGGAGGTGGGGTCAGATATCATAGGGTAGGTTGGACATCAGGGAGGGGGGTTCCACATCCCACTTCCCACATCCTGTCTGCCAATCAAATCCATTGCTGCCCTTTGCAGGCTTCCCACCATAGTACTCCAAGTCGTAGGTATCATTTAGCTTGAATATTGCCACTACCTGTGTTACTTTAGCAACTTTAGCCTGTTGGTAAACTAAATCCAGCACCAGGTATTTTAATTTTTCACAGCTGGAAACTGTTGCGTTTTTCTCTGATAAACCATTAACATGGCCGCATCAAAATAGTTACTTTTAGCATAAGATTCTGAAAACAATACTTGTCCGTTCTTTGAAGTATTTTGGCCAAACTCTCTATTTGTATTTTTTAAATACAGCTGTCCAATGGGACAATTATTTAAGAACTGACTTATCATTTATGTCAACAGCTGATCCTCAGAAAGTTATCCCATCAGTTGTGGTAGGAGTGGTTGGAATTGGCCATGTGGCTGGGATAACAAAGAACTGGAACAAGCAACTAAATACCCAAGAATTGATGAAGTAATGTATTTTGTATTTTTGTTCACTGAAGTTTTGTACTTTGTTTGCTCATTTATTTTTCTGTATTTTGTTTTTAGTTTATATGCAAATTAGCTTCTTCGCTTCTTCCCATGCCATGTGCCATGGGTTATGAAGTTCAGTGGGAAACCTACTTTCAGGTTTGTGCTCTGCAGCAGTTGTAAAGAAGAGCATCTAAACTTTGCAAGTTGATTTCCCCCTGGTTTGACATATGATAATGATATGTAATGTTTGGCCAGCTACATTATACGTAATATAGTTCACCTATATTGCGCACTGTGAGACAAATAAGACTGCTTATTTTTGTTTTTCGTTCATGGGATGTGGGTGTTGCGGGCTGTGCCAGCATTTTTGCCAATCCCTGAGGGCACTTAAGAGTCAACCACATTGCTGTGGGTCTGGAGTCAAATCAGAGGATTTGAAATAGGAGGACAACAGATTTCCTCCCCTAAAGGACATTAGTAAACCAGATGGGTTTACGACACTTGACAATGGTTTCATGGCCATGTATTTCACCTATACCAACTCCAGATTTTTATTAAATTCAAATGTCACCATCTGACGTGGTGGGATTTGAACCTGGGTCCCCAGAGCGTGACTCTGGGTCTCTGGATGACTAATCCAGCAACAATACCACTACGCTACCGCCTCCCCAATATAACGATTGAGATGTTATGTTGTGTAACCTGTAGAGGCCGATATTCAAAGAAGGCCAACTACTTCTCACCTAAAAGAACAGGTGGCTATGGGGGCGGGGTGCGAGGAGGCCGAATGGGGCATGAGGAAGTACCTCAGCTGCTTTATTAATGCCTGAGGCATGCCTGATGCAATTTTTAGCCACATCTGCTAAAGGCCTAGCAGTCTATTCACCTCAACCAGTTGAGCGATTGTTTAATAAGCAAAAGTTGTGGGAGCCTCAAATGTATTTTTCAGGTACAAATACGCGATCCGTGCCTCCCAGCATGTTGTTTCCATTAAGGCATTAAAAAACCTTAAAGGGACCACTAAAGAATGCTCAAAATAACAGCTCAGGAAGCTTTCAGTCTTATTTTTGATTAGTCCAGGAGGTACAGAAAGTCCAAAACTGACTATGGGAGGCCCACAACCCTGGAATTTCTTCCCTCCGCACTTTCCCAAGCCCAACCAGCCAACTGGCTCACCTGACAAATCAGCCACTTCCCTTAGTTCGATGCCTGCAGTTCACCAGTCAATGAAGCTTGGGTCACAGAATGGCTCAGCCATCTGATATGCCGATGATATTTAATGGATGTTTTTCATGAATTCTTGTCAGGAAGTTTGGTTTTCATTCAGTTTAGTCATTTATAAGTTTAAAAAAAGGATATCATAGTAGGAAACTATGTAATCGATTTCTCATTGCTATTTGGGGAAATTTTAACTGCACTTCCCCGACCCCACCCTGTCCGGTCCAACCATAACAGCCAGGAGTGGGTCATGTCAAGGAGGGGTGGGGTGAGCTGTTAGATTGGTGAAACAATGAGTAGACATGTCAAGAATATGTTTACATCTCAGTTAAACACAATGGGCTTTGGGATGTCTGAGTAATCTACGCTGGAGAAGTGGGTCAATGATTAATATGTTAATGAAAGTCAGTTCCTAAGATTTTGGGAGCCGTTTTGATTTAACAACTGCGACCAGCTTTCCCAAGAAACTCTGGCAGTAAAAGTTTGCCAGGAGCAGTTATATCCACTAGGTAAGTACTTTTACACCACTGCTTGTGGATAAGGAAGAGCAGGAGTGTTTACTGTGGATCCTCAAGTAAATCTGTCACAATCTCTATTCCTAACAATCTCTCCCTCCCGAGATCTGATTTTCCTTCACCGCAATCTAATCTGTCGCACAGCGATTGCTCCCTATGCAATCTTCCACTACATAAGACCATAAGACCATAAGACATAGGAGTGGAAGTAAGGCTATTCGGCCCATCGAGTCCACTCCGCCATTCAATCATGGCTGATTTCAACTCCATTTACCCGCTCTCTCTCCATAGCCCTTAATTCCTCGAGATATCAAGGTATCTCCTTGCTTGATTGCCCCTGTGGACAATTTCTCCCCATGATCTCTTTTCTTCCCTCCCTGTGATGTCTCCACACTCCCTCAAACGTTCCCTCCTTCCCTCCTTGCTGTTGCACTCCAAGTTCCCCCATACTCTAACAAATCCTGATCTTCCCAATTGCTGGGGACTGTCCCCAGCAGTTCCTGCTTCTGTCACCCGAACTGCCAGAGAAACTGGAGTAAAAGAAAACATAGTTTAATATAGAAATAGGACCTTGTGTATCATGGGACAGGTGCAAGCTTTTTGATGCTATGGCTGTCTATATGAAAGCTACGGGCTGCTCAGTAGCACAGTGGTTAGCTTGGGTCACTGTCTGTGCGGAGTCTGCATGTTCTCCCCGTGTCTGTGTGGGTTTCCTCTGGGTGCTCCGGTTCCCTCCCACAGTCCAAAGATGTAGAGGTTAGGTGGATTGGCTATGCTAAATTGCCCTTAACGTCCAACAAAGGTTAGGTGGGGTTACAGGGACAGGGTGGAGGTGTGGGGATAGGGTGGAGGTGTGAGCTCAGGAAGGGTGCTCTTTCCAAGGGCCGATGCAGATTTGATGGGCCGAATGGCTGAACTGTAAATTCTATGATTCCATGATTCTAGTTACTGGTTTGTCAATCTATAGTGCTAAAGTGGAATATGGCTTTCTTCTGTTTGGTCAGCATGTAATTTATCAGTGGGGTAATACATAGGTACAGAGAAGATAGGAGCAGTAGGAGACATTTTGGCCCTTTGAGCCTGCTCTGCCATTTATCACGATCATAGCTGATCATTCAACTCAATAGCCTAATCCTACTTTCTCCCCATAACCTTTGATCCCATTCGCCCCAAGTGCTATATCTAGCCGCCTCTTGAACACACTCAATGTTTTAGCATCAGCTACTTCCTGTAGTAGAATTCCACAGGCTCACCACTCTTTGGGTGAAGAAATGTATCCTCATCTCTGTCTGAAATGGTTTACCCTGAATCCTCAGACTGTGACCCCTGGTTCTGGACACACCCACCATAAGGAGCATCTTCCCTTGTCTACCTTGTCTAATCCTGTTCAAATTTTATAAGTTTCTATGAGATTCCCCCTCATTCTTCTGAACTCCAACGAGATCAATCTTAACCTAGTCAATCTCTTCTCATATGACAGTCCCGCATTCCCTGGAATCAGTCTGGTAAACCTTCACAGCACACCCTCGAGAGCAAGAACATCCTTCCTCAGTAAAGGAGACCAAAACTGCACACAATATTCTAGGTGTGGACCAAGGCCCTGTATAATTGCAACAACACATCCCTGCTCCTGTACTTGAATCCTCTCACAATGAAGGCCAACATACTATTAGCCTTTTTTACCGCCTGCTGTACTTGCATGCTTACCTTCAGCGACTGGTGCACAAGGACACCCAGGTCCAGCTGCACACTCCCCTCTCCCAATTTACAACTGTTCAGGTAGTAATCTGCCTTCCTGTTTTTGCTTCCAAAGTGAATAACCTCACACTTATCCAAACGATATTGCGCCTGCCATTAATTTGCCCACTCGGCCAACCTGTCCAGATCATGCTGTAGGATCTCTACATCCTCGTCACAGTTCATCCTCACACCCAAGTTGGCATCATCGGCAAACTTTGAGATGTTACATTTTGTTCCCTCATCCAAATCATTAATATATATTATGAATAGTTGGGGTCCCAGCACAGATCCCAGTGGTACCCCACTAGTTGCTGCCTGCCAATTTGAAAAGGACCCATTAATTCCCACTCTTTGTTTCCTCTCTATTCACCTCAGTATACTTCCCCCAATCCCATGCCCGTTAATCTTGCACAATAATCTCTTATGTGGGACTTTGTCAAACGCCTTCTGAAAGTCCAAATATACAACATCGACTGGCTCTCCCTTGTCAACTGTACAAATTCCAACAGATTTGTCAAGCCTGATTTCCCCTTCATAAATCCATGCTGACTCTGACTGATCCTGCCACTGCTTTCTAAATGTTCCGCTATAAAGTCCTTGATAATGGATTCATGGGGCGGGATTCTCCCACCCCCACTGGGTCGGAGAATCGCCGGGGGTAGGCATGAATCCCGCCCCCGCTGTCCTCCGAATTCTCCGGCCCCCCAAAAATCGCTCCGGCATGAATCGCGCCACCCGCCTCGGAGAATGTCGGGGACTGGCGCGACTCAATGGGGCCCGAGGCCGCCCAAATTCTCCGGGCCGCGATGGGCAGAAGTCCCACCCGTTTAACGAGGGTCGCCGGCGTAAATCAAGGTTGGTCCCTACCGGCGGGACCCAGCTACATGGACGGCCTCCGAGGTTCTCGGGGGGGGGGGTGGATTTTGCCCCGGAAGGTGCCTCCACAGTGGCCTGGCCCGCGATCGGGGCCCACCGATCTGCGGGCGGGCCTGTGCCATGGGAGCAATCTATTCCTCCGCATCAGCCGCTGTGGTCCTCCGCCATGGCCGATGCGGAGATGAACCCTCCCGCACATGTGCCGGGATGACGCTAGCACACGCTGGCGCTCCTGCGCATGCGCCAACTCGTGCCAGCCGACGGAGGCCCTACGACGCCGGCTGGCGTGGCGCAAATAACTCCGGGGCGGGCCTAGCCCCTGAAGGTGTGGAGGATACCGCAACTTTGGGGCGGCCCAACGCCGCAGTGGCTCATGCCACTCCTCGGTGCCGGGACCCCTCGCCTCGCCGGGTAGGGGAGAATCCCGCCCAAGAATTTGCCCCATTACTGATGTTAGGCTTACTGGTCTATAATTCCCTGTTTTCTCTCTTCCTCCCTTTTTGAATATATGGATTTTGTTAATTGTCATGTGTACCGAGGTACAGTGAAATGTATTTTTCTGTGAGCAGCTCAACAGATCATTAAGTATATGAAAATAAAATAAAATAAAATAAATACATAATAAGGCAACACAAGGTACACAACGTAGCTACATAAAAACCGGATTATAATGAGTATAAGATAAGTGAAAAGAGGATCTGTTCGGGAGAGCTCTCAGAGAGCCGCCACGCTCTGGCACCATCTTGCTGCAGAAGAATATTGGAGTGACATTAGCTCCCCTCCAATCTGCAGGGACTGCCCCAGAATCTACAGAATCCCGGAAGATGAGTACCAATGCATCCATTATTTCCAGAGCCACCTCCTTAAGCACCCTGGGATGCAGATTATCAGGCCCTGGGGATTTGTCTGCCTCCAATCCCATCTATTTTCCCAGCACCATTTCTCTACTAATATTGATCCCCCTCAGTCTTCCCTCTCACTAAACCTTTCATTCTCCGACATTTCAGGTATCTGGGGGGCGATTCTCCAATATGGGGCCCAATTGTTCGCGCCGTTGTGAACGCCATCGCGTTTCACGACGGCACGAACCGGGCCCGGGTACGACCGATTCTGAGCCCCACAGGGGGCCAGCACGGCGCTGGAGCGGTTCATGCCGCTCCAGCCTACTTTTACGGCGCCCCGCGCATGCGCAGTTGGCGCCGTGCCAACCTGCGCATGCGCTGGGGACTTCTTTAGCGCACCGGCCCCGACTCAACATGGCATCGGTGTTCAGGGGCCCCAGGGGTGGGGGGGGGGGGAGGAGAGGCTGGCCCGCCGATTGGTGGGCCCCGATTGCGGGTCAGACCCCATCAGAGGCGCCCCCCGGTGAAGGAAACCCCTCCCCCCCCCCACAGGCCACCCCCCGACCAGTTGCGCAGAGTTCCCGCCGGCAGCAACCACGGGTGAATGGCGCCGGCGGGACTCTGTCGTATCGGAGTGGCCGCTCGGCCCATCCGGGCCGGAGAATCGGCGGCCCGCCGATTCCAGTGGCCTGTGGCCGGCGCCGCACCAAATTCGCCAGCATAAATGGCACCGATTCTCCGCACCTCGGAGAATTGCGCGCAGGCGTCGGGGCGTCATGGCATGGTTGCGGCGATTCTCCGGCCTGGCGCGGGGCTCGGAGAATCGCACCCCTGATTTGGGTCCTCTTTTGTGAAGGCAGAACCAAAGTATGTATTCAATTGCTCAGCCATTTCTTTGTCCCTTTTGGCAGGAAGCCACTGATACTGACTTCTGCATTTCTAGTTTTACTGTACATTCCGGATGCTGGAAGATGTTGCAGTTTGAAAGTTGTAATGACAGTGAACCTGGACAGTTTCACTATTGTTACAACTGCAAAGGTTGGCCAACAAATGTCACCAGGTTATCACTTTTCAACACATCAATGAATATTTTTTTTCAATTACGACCTAAAGCACTACCTGATTGCATATTCACAGAATATTTTACATTTTGCAATATGCAATTGAGATGAAATGGAAACTTGAGCAACAAATTAACTTTGCAAAGCTACCACAGTTCTGAGAATAATTTTCCTCAGATCAGCAATTGACCCAAAGCAGAAGCTTTAGTCAGTTTGCCTCAGACTTAAAAATACAAACTCCAGTCTCACATCTCTACCATTCTCAATGTTGTCTAATTAATTGCTCTTTTCATTTACAGGTTGCCAAATCCTTCTCTGTCTACAAGAGTTTTCCAGATTTCCTTTATTGTTATCTCCTATGGCCTGAAGATCTTCTTCTATTACAAAATTGCACAAACATTGATTTGGTTATTTTACTAAGTGTGGATGATTGATTTATTTCAACAAATTTCATTGCAAATGTATAACCATATGAATCATGAGACTGATCAGAGTTTTTTTGATACAATAACTCTCAGTATGAAAGCTAATTGCTGATCGATCACTAGTTTAGAATGCTAAATTGGAATATGACTTTCTTCTGTTTGTCAGAATATAATTTGCCACTGGGGCAATAGGTAGAAACTGAAAATACATGGAAATGTGAATGCATTGAAGAAAAAAAATGTTATTTTCCCAAATATTAGATATAAACCAGTGATTATTTGTAACTATAATTCCCAGATGATTATGTGTTGTGCAATATTTCTTCTTACTCTGCTTTATGGTTTAATGCACCATTTCTTGATTGTTATAAAATATTGCCAATCCTGAAGTGGATCAAAATAAATACTTTAAAAAAATTATTTTAATCAATGAAGGTATCTTTGATAGGTTTTTGGAGGGGGATTTATCATAACATTAAGGAATGTTTGGACCAATTCATGGTTTGATGATCTTCAATCATTCTTTACCTATGGTCAAGGGCAATTATGCATGCAGAATTTAGCTACTAATCTTAATCCTAGTGTTACTGTTGGGAGGGGGAATGGAGTTACAAAGCAACAATTTAAGGCTCCCCACAAGAAAGGATGGAAAGATGAACAATCAGTTTGTGGTCTGCATTCACCTCTTGCCATTGTCAAGCAGCTGGGATAAAATGAAGACGAAAGAATTAGATGAAGGGAAATTGATTCAGATTCTGCTGCACTCTAAGGGTTTTTGATATGCAGGTTAGCTGAGTAATCGGGTGAACAAACACTTACCTAGGTGAAGTGGAGAACAATAGGGCATAGAATTGCAGAAGGTAAAAGGGAGAAATAGAATGGATGTGGCACTTACATGTTAAAAGAGGGACTTCTAAGTCAAATTATTTAGATAAGACAACATCTAAAGGAATAAACAGTAAATTAGCAGCAGGATTAATCCTGTACTGGAGGAGAATAGCTGACTGGTGACCAAGATCACAGCTGCATGCAGCTGAACTCACCCAAAACAAATTGTTGACTGAAGTCTGCTCTTTTGAATCTGAGGTGGTCCAATCTAAATCAGAAGGAGATTTTCCAAGATAAAGCTACAAGTCGTGTGTGGCAATTAATGCTGGATTTGACTCATGGTGACAAAATCTATGTGATGTTGTTGTGGGAAGGTACATTCTCAGAGTTTAGGAAAGTAGATGGATTTGGAAATCAGTTTTAATAATTATACTGTGTGTGCAACTATTACTGTAGTTAAGTATAATTTAACTTCTGTATTGTTGCCTTTCTTGTGTGTTTTACAGTTTAATAAATGTTTTTATTTGAATGATTACAACAAGATTGGAGCTTTCCTCACTGGTTTTCATTTCATTCCTCATCGTACTAAATTGCAAAATAAACAGTTCAGAACCGGAATTCCAAGTTTCTCTTCTGGGATTTGTGGTACTCTCACATTTAATATCCATAGGATACATTGTATGTATTTAGATATTGGTACACAAAGATGGATATGTTTTAACCTCTTTAGCTAATTCAAGTTGTGCATTTTAGTGTTACAGCCTATTGCCATATTACTGTTGCAGATTATAGAAAATAAAGGTAATATTGCAAATTTCAATGGAAGGGAAATCTGTGAGTTCAAAGAGTGAAATGACAGTTTTACTGAATTTCAGCATTTTCACCTCTTCGTGGATTCAAGCATCATTCCTGAGGAGAATTTGAGGACACAATCTAGGCTGACATTATAGTGGAGCGTGGAGGAAATGCTACTCTTTTGGAGGTTTGAAGTGAGGTGTTATCTGTCAAAAACCATTTCCTGGTGCTCGGGTTAGCATTCGCCCACTCAGCCAACATCACCAAAAACAGATTTGCCAGTCATTTATTTCATTGCCGTTTCTGACACTTTGCCGCGTGCAAATTAGCAGTTAGGTCTGCCCATAACGACCAGCAGTAATTAAACAATTTTAGACTTGGATGCTGTTACATTGTAATTGTATTGATGCGAAGTGGGACTATGTTGACTCCCATGTGAAATATTAGGTAGATAATCTGACTTTCCCAGCAAACAGTGAAAAGACGAATCTGAAGCCAAAACTAAAAGTTGAATTTATATAAATGCAGTAAGTTGCGGTATCACATTTTAAAATAATTTAGGAAATCCGTTGGAGCTTATTTGGTTTGCTAATGGACACATTAAACTGTCAGCCACCAAGTTTGGCCACCAATGCAATTTCAAATGGTATTGCCCAATATGCATTTTCCCTGACTTAGAGAAATCCCTTGTCTCATTCAGACAAAAGGCAACACCTGCACATGTGCAAAACATTCGCATTTGCAGCTGTACAAAAATATGTCTTTAACTTAGGAGAAACTGTGCGGGATAGCATTTCCATTATGTTCTGTGGGTGTTTCCAGCAGAATTAATTCAAAGTTAAACAAACCAATGTTCAAGGTTCGATTCCCGGCTTGGCACACTGTCTGTGCGGAGTTTGCACTTTCTCCCCATGTCTTCATGGGTTTCCTCCGGGTATCCGGTTTCCTCCCACAGTCCAAAAGATGTGCAGGTTAGGTGGAATGGCCATGTTAAATTGCCCTTAGTGTCCAAAAAAAAAGGTTAGGTGGGGTTACTGGGTTACGGGGATAGGGTGGGCTTAGAGCCGGTTTAGACCCGATGGGCCAAATGGCCTCCTTCTGCACTGTAAATTCTATCATTCTATTATTCTATGAAAAAGTGGTGACATGTCAATTCCAGTTACATTCAGCACAAATCGAGTTTCCGTTATCTCTTGTGCTAGTTTCAAAACATTGTGCAGGAATCCAGTCCCATCCGCAAAACGCAGCACCACCCCTGCGCCCACCCCCCCCCCCCACACCAGCATGGAGTTTTAAAACATTCTTTCACAAGACATGGGCGTCGTTGGCTAGGCCTTTGACCTGCTTTTGTAGACACAGTATTTATATGGCTGGTTAATAGTAATTCCCAGGATGATGATAGCGGGTGATTCAACAATGGCAATGCCATTGAATATTGAAGGAGGGATATTTGGATCCTGTCTTGTTGGAGATGGTCATTGCCTGGCACTTCTGTGGCGCCAATGTTACTGGCCACTTATCGGCCCAAGAGTGAATAATGCCCAGGTCTTGCCGCATATCGGCCCGGACTTATTCAATATCTGAGAAGTCGCAAATGGTTTAGAATATGGTGTAATCATCAGTGAACATCCCCACTATTGACCTTATGATGGGTTGGTAGGTTATTGATGAAGCAGCTGAAGATGGTTGAGCCTAGGACACTCCTTTGAGAAATTTCTGCGACTAAGATGATTGACCTCCAACAACAAAATCCATCTTTCCTTCTGCCAGGTATAACTCCAACCAATGGTGAGCTTTCCCTCTGATTCCCATTGACATTGTTTTCTCTGGGCTCCTTTATGCCACACACAGTCAAAAGTGGTGTTCACATCAAGGGCAGTCACTCTCACCTCAACTCTTGAGTTCAGTTCTTTTGCCCGTGTTTGGACTAAGGCTTAATGAGGTCAGGAGCTAAGTAGCTCTGGTAGAGACAAAACTGAGCATCAGTCAAAAGGTTATTGCTGAGTAAGTGCCACTTGATAGCACTCTTGACAACTTCCATCACTTTGCTGATGATCAGCAGTAGACTGATGGGGCTGCAATTGGCTGGATTGGATTTGTCTAGCTTTTTGTTGACAACACTGTGGTAATGCCGCCCATTAAGGGGGTGGTGGCGAGTTTCTGGAGGGTCATGTGAAATAATAAATCTTTCATCCATTAATCCACCTGGTGGCCGTCCGTCCATCAGGATATTAGACTGGTGACAAGGATCAAGTGAGCTCCTTCCTGCTGTTTTGAATATTGGGAGAGAAGACCTTGTGTGAAAACTAGTCCTTCAAAGTAAACTGATTCCATAGTCCGTGGGTGGCAATGTCCCTTTTTGGCAAATTAGAACCATTCGACCCCCATGTGGAGCAATGCATGCTATGTGTAGAACGCCTCTGTTACTTTTTAAGATAAATTAAATTGAGGGGTGTTGCTAACTTTAGGTTGGTTCAATTGGCTCAGTGATATAACCTTTGCTCTCGAGTCCCCAAGTATCTTTATGATACCGCCACGAGGTTCAAGTCCAAGTAATGATCAATAACTCAATACACCGATTAGTAAGATTCAAATCAAAGCACATTTATTATACACAGTAATCGCAACTCATGCAAAAATTCTACATCTAAGCTACTTCTACAACTAACAGGCCTATACTTAGCTTCGGACTGGCCCACCAGGTCAAGGGAACAAATGGCCTTTCGGTCAGGTCCTGAGTCTGCGGGATTCGAAGTTGGTATGGATTGGTAGCTAGGAGCGCCTATCTCGTAGCGAGCGTTGACTTAAGACTTACGGTCTCTCGGCAGCAGCTGCACCGGTCACGGTCAAGGTTGGTTCGCGTTGCTGTGTGACCCGGTCAAGAAGAACGATTTGAACTTGAGGCTTAACTTTTATAGTCCCCAGGGGCTTCCCGCCTTTCGGGGTGGACCCTGTACCTGGTTCTAGGTGATTGGACTTTGTTCCAATCGCTTGGTTCGATTTCTCCAATACTGGAGCGGTTCCCTGATCGATGGGCGGTCTTGAGGTGTTCGTTAACCTCTTTTGTGTTGGGTCCTGCTGGCACCGGGGAGTCTGGCTTAGCTTTGTTTGTCCTAAATGTTGCGATTGTTCCCGGGGATTGCTCATTAGTATGTAGATGGCTGCTACATTATTATGCTGATGGTCGCTGGAATCGATGCTGTCTGGGCTTTTGCAGAGTTAAATACACAGCAAACCTGCACCTGCTGGTTTCTGCCTGTGTTGGCTGAATTTCTCTTCAGACTTTGCCGGTCGCCATTTTAAATCGGGACTTGGCCAACTCAGGTGGCTACAATCCCTCCTTGTGATCCTAAAGCGAAGCGTGAAGGATCACATAACTGCGTTGCTTACCATTCCCTGACCCGGCGAGCACTCTTCGATGGCCTCTACACTGACCATAACTATGTAAAAAATGTTAAACTAACAATTCTGAGGGGCACTATGTGAAACAGGGGCATGCATTACAAAACAAGAAAATGCGAACCTTTAACTATCCTTAATAAACTACACTCACTCAAATATTTCATCACACTAACTTCCTAAACCATACAAACAAAATCATAGCAGTTTTATACACATTTTCCTGGCTTGGCAGTCAAGCTCAGGATCGTACAACTGCTCATTTCTTTATTTACAACAAAACGCAAACGAATGCTCTTTATTATAGATCGCGGGGGTCGTATCCGAAAATAGGGGATCTTGTTTGCGTTCGCGCGCAACCAAATGTCCATTATAACGATGAGCCACGCGGAGGATGTCCTCATGGTTCTTCTTCTGTCACTTCTCTTCTCTTCTCTTCTCTTCTCTGGTCCTGGAGCTTCTGGAGGTCTGTGTGATCAAGCATAGTGTCTGTTATTACCTTGTGGTAATATCTCGTATGATAGCCTGTCTGTCCTTTAGTGCCAATAACTCCCTTTATAATTGGTCACTATGTGTGACTCCCTCATTTGTTTCTAAAAAACCGGATTTCAGGACAAGACACACATACAGATAATGAACCAGTGCGAGCCATCTCGCAGACTGTGCAGTTTACCATCCAAATGTTTGAGGATGTAAATAGCAGAGGGTTGGCAACCTAAGGGTTACCTGAAAACAAAACAAAATTGCCGAAATGAGGTGCATATGGGCCGCGACGGGTACGATTTGGATGGAGTCCCCGGGTAGGACGGCGACCAATGCCGTGTGTTCTCTACCTGAGCGTAGCTGACCAGAGGGGGGTTCCCAGGCAGGACGGGTCCCAATGCCGTTTCTCCACTGCCTGAGCAACCGACAAGAACGGGCAAGAAATGTAGTCATCGTGGGGGGTTGCCGTATTGGTTCTACCTTCGAACCAGAAGGGCAGTTACGAACGGGTGACTGGCAAGCTCTCAGAGGTTTCTGCCGATGAGCGTGCGGACAAGCTCTCAGAGGTTTCGGCCGAAAAATAAGGCGTGGGGCTGTGGGAATTTTTTTTTCCAGTCTGACATACAACATTTAACAGTACAAGTACAAACAACATCAACATGCTGCAGGTTCCATCAGAAAGGACACCGTTTTCTCCCAAGCGGTTCCTTTTAAAACATCATCTGGGCACCTCAGTTATCGGTTGCGAACAGGGTCGCAAAGGGGTTCTCGTTTTGGGAGTCAGACTCAAGGTCGTCATCTTCTCCCGGATGCCAAACTCTCGAGTGTATCGGGGCTGATAGGGCTGCTTGGTATGACCTGGGATCGCTCTCGTCATTCCGGACGAGTCTGTACGAATTATCTCTGTGCCAATAGGTGGTGTCTAGTTGTGTGGGGACGGACTTGGGGTCGTCATTGTAGGTCGGTGGTCGGTGGTGGGGTTTGTTTAGGAAAGTGATCGTGAAGGGATCGCTCGAATCGTGGTCAGATTCGCTGGGTGTGGGTCCTGTTGCATGGGGATAGTAGGGACGCGAGCTGTGGCTATCATCCAAGTCACAGTCGCTGTTGCTGCTGCTGCAGTCTGTGGGTGTTCTGGGGCGGAGTCTATAGTTCGGGGGTGGAGTCGAGGTCAAGTCCGTGGCTGGGCTGGACGAGCTGGGGGAGTGGTTAGACTGTGTTCCATATGCCTTCAGCTGGTTGATATGGAACCATGCAGTCTTTCCATTGGGGTACTTTATCTTGTAGACGGAAGGGCTTACTTTGTCCGCAATGGAGTACGGACCCGAGTACTTAGGTGACAGGAATGTGCTGGGGTTGTATACGGAGAGCATGACTTGCTGTCCTACACTGAACTCAGTCGCATGCACTGTCTTGTTGAAACAGGCCTTGCTCTGTTTCTTTCTTGTGCCCAATTTCACTGGAGCTGCTAGCTGAGCCGTTTTAACATTCTCTACTAATTGTTTGACTGCCTTCTCGTGTGTGAGGGCCGTCACTTCGGGGCTGGTCAAGTCTAAACCTAATAAAAATTCTGTGCCTTTCATGGGGCGTCCGGTCATGAGGGTGTGTGGGGTGTAACCTGTGGATGTGGAAATCGTATTTCACAAAAACATCAGCGCAAAAGGGAGGACTGTGTCCCAAGTGGTGTTGTTTTGCTGGACCATTTTTCTGAGGGTGGATTTTAGGGTCCGATTCATGCGCTCCACGATACCACTCGACTGGGGGTGGCATGCAATGTGGAATTTTTGGGTAATGCCAAATATAGTGAGGACGTTCTTCATGACACGTCCCGTAAAATGGGAGCCTTGGTCGGATTCAGTGCTGCGGGGGAGTCCCCATCTTGTAAAGATGTGGTGAGTTAAAATCTTGGCTGTGGTCTTTGCCGTGTTAGTTCTGGATGGGAATGCTTCCACCCATTTTGTAAACGTGTCTATCACTATGAGTACATATTTATAACCATTCCTGCAAGGGGGCAATGGTCCTATATAATCAATCTGGAGGTTTGTCCAGGGGCCATTAACGGGTCGGGTGTGACTGAGTTGAGCCTTCTTGGCATATCTGTCTGGATTATTCTGGGCACAGATAAGACAATTCTCAACGTAGTGAGTAACATCTTCTTTTAAACTCGGCCACCAACAGAGCTGCCTGAGGTGGGCTGTAGTGGGATCGATTCCCTGATGTCCATGACTGTCATGGAACAAATAAATCAATTGATTCCTGTCCTGTTCAGGTGTCTTTTAACACCACACCGTCACGTGTGGTCAGAGCATTTTTAAACCTCTCGTAGGGTGCTGGATAGTTTCCTTTTAAAATCTCCCTGAGATTGCTGTCCTGCTTCTGGGCCTGCACTAAATCCTCGATCTTAGTCTGCAAGACCTGAACTGCATTCACTGGTGCACTCTCGGGGGGTGTCCAAAAATATCCGTGTCTGGAACTTGCTTTAGCCAGTGGGTCGGCTTTTACATTTCCAGGGGGGGAGGAACGATGGTGACTTCGAACTTTGACCATCCCAAAAGTCCTGTTCTGTGCTCTCTCTAAGATGTGACTGAGTAATGGGGCTGAGGGGAGGGGTTTTCCGTCTGCGGAAACAAATCCTCTTGCTTTCCATAGGGGTAGGAATTCTGTGAGGCTATTGCAGACATAGAGGCTGTCCGAATATATGTCTGCTGGGCTGGGGAAGGAATCTGGGTGTTCCACTATGTATGCGATGGCCGCAGGTTCTGCTGCCTGCGCGCCTAAGTGTCCTGGAAGTTTTATTGCTATTTCTTCTAGGGCGCGTCCCTGCGTGTCCTCGACATAAATACCGCATCCTGTTATGTGCTTCCCTTCTAATATTGTGGAAGATCCATCCACATATATCCTAATGGGTTCGCACATGTCTGTGTGCTTGGGGCTCTGGGTTGAACTACCTGTCTTTCTGGGGGGGGGTTTCGCAATAAAGGGGCCTGTGTTGTGGTCTGGAGAGATAATTTCACATTCATGGGGGGTTCCGGGGTACTGTAGGTTGTCGGCTAAAAAAGTGTGGGTCTTTGTCCTTTTAACAGTGATGTCCCGTCCCTGCAAAAGAAGGGTCCATCTAGCTGCTCTAATCTGACTAACTGTACCATCCTTGAGTCGTCCGTCCAGTAAAAGTTGGGTGGGGGGGTGTTCTGTGAGGATTGTTTTGGGGTTTAGTCCGGTAATGTACGAAAAATTCTGTACTGCCCAGAATACTGCGAGCAGGTGCCTTTCACAGGCTGAAAATCCCTGCTCCACAGCATCTAAAACTCTGGAGGCGTAAGCCAGGGCCTTAACTGTTCGTGCCGTTCCTGAAGGAGCACGGCCGAAAGGGTGCGGTCTGTGCTTGCTACCTCTATAGCGTAAGGGGAAAGCGGGCCTGGAACTTGTAGTGGGGGGGGCTGCTATGAGTGCTCTTTTCAATGCATCCACAGCATCCGTATGCTGCGGAAGCCATTCCCAGGGGGCTCCTTTCTTTCGGAGGTCTGAGAGGGGTGCTGCCTTGCTGGCGAAACCGTCAATGTGGTTTCGGCAGTAGCCAACCGGTCCTAAAAACGACCGGAGGGCTGAAACGTTTTGGGGAAGGGGCAGTTTAGCAATCGAGTCAATCCTTTTATGCTCGATCTCGCGTTTACCGTGCGTGATAATTGTTCCCAAATATATCACCTTGTCTTCCAAAATCTGGGCCTTTTTGGGGTTAACTTTACAATCAATTGAATGTAAGAGTTCCAGGAGTTCGGACAGAAGCTCAATGTGCTCTTCCTTGGTGTCTTTCTGCAGTAGTAGGTCGTCCACATACTGGACCAGACATTCGGGGCGAGAGAATTTGGCTAAACCATTTGCCAGCTGTCGTTGGAAAATGGAGGGGGAGTTGTGGAATCCTTGTGGAAGGTATGTCCACGTGTACTGTTGGTTTTTAAAGGTGAAGGCAAATTTGTACTGGCACGCCTTTGCCAATGGAATGGACCAGAATCCATTACTGATGTCCAAAACCGTAAAGAATCGGGAATTGAGTCCCTGCTTGAGCATGGTCTCGGGACTTGTGGCTACTGTGGGGGCTGCTGCGGGGATGATTTTGTTGAGTTCCCGGTAATCGATGGTCAGTCGCCATGATCCATCGGGCTTTCTCACTGGCCAAATCGGGGCATTATTAGTGGAGGCTACTGATCTAAGTACGCCCTGCTCTAATAAGCTTTCTATTACCTTGGAGATTTCTCCCTCTGCCTCTTGGGGAAATCCATACTGCTTTTGGGATCTAGGGTCAGGTCCTGTGATTTGTACGGAACCAGTCATCCATCCACAGTCGTGTTTGTGGGTCACAAATGCTGTCCTGTTCTTTTGTAAAACTGCCCTAACCTGCTTGTCCGTGCTAAGCGTGGTCGGGTTGAACCAAAATTCGCCTACTGCGCTAATTTTGTTTGCGTATTCACCTATGTTGAGCGTTGCGGGGGCTCTTGCGGATTTTGCCATTTTCCAGACACACTGGTTGACTGGATCAAATGATAGGTTGTGGGAATTCATAAAAATCAATTCCCAAAATGTGTTCTGCTGTGTGGGGCAGATCGACTAAGACTACGGGGTGCTTGGTGGTGATGGTGCCGATTTGAATGGGTACAGGGGCTGTGATGTGTCCCTGCTGTGAGTGGCCTGTGTAGCACCATCGGTCACACATGAGGCGAGACGTAGGGAACTTCAATAGAGGCTTTATTGAGCAGACTTGTTCAGACTTGTTGCCCAGCAGCTCAGTCACAGAATGCAGCTGCAGGGAGTAAACCGGGTTCTTATACCCCGCCTATCTGGGTGGAGCCCAGTAGGCGGCAGATCCAATCGGGACCCAGCATCTGTCCTCCAATAGCTCCTCGGCATTCATGGTGTACCGTATTACCCCTAATACATACCACCACATTCTCCCCTTGTTAAAAAGGAACCCGGCGGGGTGGTGGATGGTATGGTGGTAGGGGTTTACAGGGTCGGTGCCTTAACCATTGAACTATATACAATCATGCCGCTTTTACTGGGCCACTGAATTATTCACATTTTACCCGATTAGCAGCGTTAACTATTTCCAACAATGCCGCTTTACTGGGCCACTGAATTATATACATCTTAAGTCGACTCGATGAGTCGAGATGGTGCTCTGGTCGCCCTATCCGATCGTCTCAGCCCGGGTGGTGGTGGTGGTGGTGGTGGTGCTGGCTCGGGTCCAGTCGACTCTGGGAGCATCGCGCTGTCCCTCTCTGTTTCCTTACTTCTGGGCGGGCCTGGGAGGAGAACCGGTCCCCCCGGGAAGGGGGTGGCTGTGGGGTGCACCGGCGGGAGTGAGGGGGTGGTGATTGGTGTTGGGGGGGGTGTGGGGATCTCCGGCGGGCGCCAGGTCCCGCAGAGAGCCTGTGTCCTGTCGGCCGTCTGGGAACGCCACGTAGGCGTACTGCTGGTTTGCGTGGAGTAGATGTACCTTTTCCACCAGCGGGTCTGATTTGTGCGCCCGCACATGTTTCCGGAGTAGGATGGGTCCCGGGGCTGCCAGCCAGGTCGGAAGTGACGTTCCAGAAGCGGACCTCCTAGAGAAGACAAGGAGGCGCTCGTGAGGCGTTTGGTTAGTGGTGGTACACAGCAGGGACCGGGTAGAATGAAGGGCATCAGGGAGGACTTCCTGCCAGCGGGAAGTTGGGAGACTCCTAGACCGTAGGGCCAGTAGGACGGTCTTCCAGACCGTTCCGTTCTCCCTCTCTACCTGCTCATTCCCCCGGGGGTTGTAGCTGGTCGTCCTGCTCGAGGCTATGCCCTTGCTGAGCAGGAATTGATGCAGCTCGTCACTCATGAAGGAGGACCCCCTATCGCTATGGATGTAGGCGGGGAAACCGAACAGGGTAAAGATGGTGCAGAGGGCTTTAATGACCGTGGCTGTGGTCATGTCGGGGCATGGGATGGCGAAGGGGAAATGGGAGTATTCGCCAACGACGTTAAGAAAGTACGTGTTGCGATCGGTGGAGGGGAGGGGGCCATTGAAATCCAGACTGAGGCGTTCAAAGGGACGGGAAGCCTTTATCAGGTGCGCTCTATCTGGCCTGAAAAAATGTGGTTTGCATTCTGCGCAGATTTGGCAGTTCCTGGTGACTGTTCGGACCTCCTCGACGGAGTACGGGAGGTTGTGGGCCTTTATAAAGTGGTAGAAGCGAGTGACCCCCGGGTGGCAGAGGTCCTCGTGGAGGGCTTGGAGGCGGTCCACTTGTGCGTTGGCACATGTGCCGCGAGATAGGGCATTGGACGGCTCGTTCAGCTTTCCGGGACGGTACAAGATCTCGTAGTTGTAGGTGGAGAGTTCGATCCTCCACCGCAGGATCTTGTCGTTCTTTATCTTGCCCCGCTGTGCATTATCGAACATGAAGGCTACCGACCGTTGGTCAGTGAGGAGAGTGAATCTCCTACCGGCCAGGTAATGCCTCCAATGTCGCACAGCTTCCACTGTGGCTTGGGCCTCCTTTTCTACTGAGGAGTGGCGAATTTCTGAAGCGTGGAGGGTCCGGGAGAAAAAGGCCACGGCTCTGCCCACTTGGTTGAGAGTGGCCGCCAGAGCTACGTCGGATGCGTCGCTCTCGACTTGGAAGGGGAGGGACTCGTCGATGGCGCGCATCGCGGCCTTTGCGATATCCACTTTGATGCGGCTGAAGGCCTGGCGGGCCTCTGTCGACAGGGGAAAAGTAGTGGACTAGATTAGTGGGCGGGCCTTGTCTGCGTACTGGGGGACCCACTGGGCGTAATAAGAAAAGAAGCCCAGGCAGCGTTTCAGGGCTTTGGCACAGTGGGGAAGAGGGAACTCCATGAGGGGGCGCATGCGTTCAGGGTCGGGGCCTATCACTCCATTACGCACTACGTAGCCCAAGATGGCTAGACGGTCGGTGCTAAACACGCATTTTTCCTCGTTGTAGGTGAGGTTGAGGGCGCTAGCGGTCTGGAGGAATTGGCGGAGGTTGGCGTCGTGGTCCTGCTGGTCGTGGCCGCAGATGGTGACGTTGTCGAGGTACGGGAACGTGGCACGTAAACCGTGCTGGTCAACCATTCAGTCCATCTCCCGTTGGAAGACCGAGACTCCGTTCGTGACGCCGAATGGAACCCTTAAGAAGTGGTATAGCCGCCCGTCTGCTTCGAAGGCAGTGTACTTGCGGCCACCGGGGCGAATGGGGAGCTGGTGGTAGGCGGACTTAAGGTCCACGGTGGAGAAGACCTTGTACTGTGCAATCCGATTGACCATGCCGGATATGCGGGGAAGAGGGTACGCATCTAGCTGCGTGTACCTTTTGATGGTCTGACTGTAGTCTATGACCATCCTCTGCTTCTCCCCTGTCTTCACTACTACCACCTGAGCTCTCCAGGGACTGTTGCTGGCCTGGATTATGCCTTCCTTCAGCAGCCGCTGGACTTCGGACCTGATAAACGTCCGGTCCTGGGTGCTGTACCGTCTGCTCCTAGTGGCGACGGGTTTGCAATCCGGGGTGAGGTTCGCAAACAAGGAGGGCGGTTCGACCTTGAGTGCCGCGAGGCCGCAGATAGTCAGTGGGGGTATAGGGCCGCCAAATGTAAATGTTAAGTTCTGGAGGTTGCATTGGAAGTCCAACCCCAGAAGAGTGGGAGAGCAGAGATGGGGGAGGACATACAGCCGGAAATTTTTGAACTCTCTCCCCTGCACCGTTAGGTTTGCGATGCAGAACCCTTTGATTGCAACGGAGTGGGACCCCGCCGCCAGGAACATTTTTTGGGTGCTTGGCCGAATTACCAGGGAACAGCGTCTTACCGTGTCCGGATGAATAAAACTCTCCGTGCTCCCCGAGTCGATCAAACACAGCGTCTCGTGCCCGTTCACCAGCACCTTCGTCGTTGTCGTCTGGAGTGTCCGGGGCCGCGACTGGTCGAGGGTCACCGATGTCAAACGTGGTTGGTGCATCAGATCGTTGTCTTCAGGCAGTGTGGAGCCGTCCAAGCTGGGGTCCTTGCCTGTCAGCCAAGATGGCGGCGTCCATGGATCGCACGCTGCCGGGGGTGGACAAAGTGGCCGCTCCCATGGGTCGCACGCATCCGGGGGTGGACAAAATGGCCGCTCCCATGGATCGCACGCGGCCCGTGGGTAGGAAGATGGCGGCGCCCGTCCCCCCCTCGTGGTGTCCGGGGTCCAAAATGGCGGCGCCCGTGGGTCGCTGGGGGGGCTTGAGCCCGTGGTCCCGTTTGTTCCCCGGAGATAGCGGCGACCCCACGGGACTGGCACACCTCTGCGTAGTGCCCCTTTTTGCCGCAACATTTACAGGTGGCCGAGTGGGCCGGGCAGTGCTGGCGGGGGTGTTTCGGCTGCCCGCAAAAGTAGCAGCGGGGCCCCCCCGGGTGGTCTGGGATTCTGGCCGCGCACGCTTGCGGAGGGGTGGGGGGTGCCGAGGGGTCGATCGCGGCGGGGGTCCACGGAGCCCAAGGGGCTGTAGTGCGGTCGGGGGCATAGGCGCGGGCATTTTGGGAGGTTACGTTGAGGGAGGCTGCCTGGGCCCGTGCCTCTGTGAGTCCGAGAGAGTCTTTCTCTAAAAGTCTCTGGTGAATTTTCGGCGATGCCGTACCTGCTACGTTAGCGCCTCTGATCAGGAGCTCCGTATGTTCATTCGCCGTCACCGCTGGGCAGTCGCAGTTTCTTCCCTGGATCGTCAGCAAATTGAAGAATTCGTCCAGCGATTGCCCGGGGATTTGTCGGCTCGTCGCGAGCTGGTAGCGTGCGTAGACCTGGTTGACGGGCCTAATGTAGGTCTGTTTCAGCAAGTTGATCGCCGCTGGGAATTCTTCCGTGTCCTCGATGAGTGCGTAGATTTCGGGACTCACTCTGGAATGCAGGACCTGCATCTTCTGGTCTTCTGTTGGTCTGCCGGGGGCCGTTCGGAGGTACCCCTCAAAGCACGCCAGCCAGTGTTTAAATGCCAATGTTGCGTTAGCTGCTTGGGGGCCGATTCGCAGGCACTCTGGGGCGATCCGGAGCTCCATATTCCTTTTTAAGTCTGCTCAATAAATTGTAGCACCATCGATCACACACGAGGCGAGGCGTAGGGAACTTCAATCGAGGCTTTATTGAGCAGACTTGTTCAGGTTTGTTCCCCAGCAGCTCAGTCACAGAATGCAGCTGCGGGGAGCAAACCGGATTCTTATACCCCGCCTATCTGGGTGGAGCCCAGTAGGCGGCAGATCCAATCGGGACCCAGCATCTGTCCTCCAATAGCTCCTCGGCATTCATGGTGTACCGTATTACCCCTAATACATACCACCACAGCCTGTAAAGCCGCTGAGGGTGATAGTGGTGTAGTGGGCCATGTGTCCTTCTGGTACATGGTGGAGGAATTTATTGTGGTGCGGGACCCTCCAGTGTCCCATAGAAATTCGATGGGCTGTCCCCAAATTCTTGCTGCAACTACTGGTCATCTGGACCGATCTCAAAGGGTGTCGCAGACCCAACTGGGGGAACCGGGTCCGTCTGATCTGAACGGGTGCTAACACTATGAATGGGCCCTGTCTTATTCCTACTTAGAGTGCCCGTCTGCTGGGCTCTCTGTGGCTTTCGTGGGGCATTGCACTCTCTTGCAAAGTGTCCCAACTGTCCACAGTTGTAACACTCCTGTGACTTTGGTGGGGGGCTGTTCTTGCTTTCATTTACCCATGCGGGGTTCTGGTGTGTTTTAACTGCGTGTATGTCTGCTTCTGCCTGCTTTCATTCGGGATTTTTAACTGCGGGTTTGTTTTGTACAGACTGCTCCCAGGTGCGGGACAATCTTTTTACTACCCATTTCTCGTTATGAGCCTCCTCTGAGGGGTCATAATTGGCGCAAGCTTTTTGTCCTGTTTCTGTGGCATGGGAGATAAGGGTGCGGGTCCATTTGGCCATGTTGTCTGGGGACAAATGGGCGCGGTCTAAGTCTCCAAAAACTGCTGCAAAATGGATCCACAGGCATCCAGCAAACGCTGTGGGGTGCTCGGTTTTCTTTTGCCTGCATTTGTTGAGGCCATCTACAGGGTCACCCCGGTTATACCCGATCGTGTCTAGGACCGCGGTATGCATTTCTGCAAGGGTGCCTCCTCCTACATTCTGTGGGTCGGGAAGGGCTGCTACGACCGAAGGGTCTAGACTCAAAACTGTGAGTTTTACGTGTTCTCGCACATCCAGGCCGTACATGGTCGCCTGCTGGTTTACTCTGGCAAAGAGGTGGTGGGGGTCGGAGGTGGGGAGGAACGGTGTGATTTTCTCGCACGCGTCCCATAATTGGGTCACTGTTAAGGGGGTGGTATACAAAAATACCGTGTCGTCTGATGTGGCTGTGCTGTGGGTGGTGACTGGGCTCATTGGAGCCTGACCTATCTGCTCTGTGGGGCGTTGGGGCGCTTTCTTCTTCTGTGGCTTTCCCTGCGCACATGTTCCCTGAACATATCTCTGCGCTGTCTCATTTAACTCTTCCCAATCAGGGCCGTCTTCCTCATCTAACTTTGCTCCAAAGGTTTCCTGGAATCCTTTCTGAACTGAAAGCAGAGATTGCAGCTCTGCAATCTGCTTCCGGCACTTTGCGTGGTCTAACGAGCTTTGGAGTGCTCTTAATGCTGCCTTCAGGTCACTACACTGCCTCTGCAATGCTTCTACCTGCTTCTTGGTTTCTTCACGTACCAGGACTGCACGTTGCGTGTCCTGATAGGCCTTTTCATACTGGGACTGGAAGCTGCTTAAATGCGCCAGACAAGACTGGTGTGCCCACTTGGCATCGTCCACCTCTCCGTCTTTTGCTGCCAACTTCCTCCTCAACTCTAAGTTCTCTCGTTCTACCTCACTTATATCGACCTTACTCATTTTATGTATGCCTTCTACCTCTTTCCGGAGCGTACTAACGACCTCCTCTGTGCCTCGCAACTGTACCAAGCAGGACACGATTGACATCGGCTTGCGAGCTTTTCCTAAGCTCTTCTTGTGAATCTCACTCAGGTTCTCCCACTAAGTATGTCCTATACTCCCGGGACCTGTTTCCTCGTTGTTACAGAATTCGCTCCAAAGGGGCCATCCTTTCCCTTTGAGGTACTTCCTGATTTCTTCCTCCCATACAGGACACTGTCCTACTCTACTGCTGCTGGTCGCTGCCACCGCAAATTCCTCTGGATTCATGAGGCGCTGCATTGCCATCTTTCCTATCCGAATGCTTCTTTTAAATTTGGAACAGGGGGACTAAGGCGGTGCTGTAATTACGGGTACGGCTTTCGCTAATTTCCGAAATACAAACTCCCGACAGTTTTGTCGCAACAAAAAATCTATCAGTATTACCTTATAGCCCTGTTAGTTACGCATGCATACACACACTTCCGAATTATGAGGATTGATCAGAACTGCTTGAACACTTGTGGTTTTCTGTTCCCAATTGGATATCTAATTCAAATTTTTGGGTTCTCCCGGAGTGGTTAAGCCACTTCTAGATCAGGTCCCGTCAGAATGTCGGCAGTAATATGTTGCTAACTTTTGGTTGGTTGAGTTGGCTGTTTTATAATCTTTGCTCTCGAGTCGTCAGATATCTTTATGATACCGCCACGAGGTTCAAGTCCAAGTAATGATCAATAACTCAATACACCGATTAGTAAGATTCAAATCAAAGCACATTTATTATACACAGTAATCGCTACTCATGCACAAATTCTACGTCTAAGCTACTTCTACAGCTAACAGGCCTATACTTAGCTTCGGACTGGCCCACCAGGTCAGGGGAACAACTGGCCTTTCGTTCGGGTGTTGAGTCTGCGGGATTCTAAGTTGGTATGGATTGGTAGCTAGGAGTGCCTATCTCGTAGCGAGCGTTGACTTAAGACTTACTGGATATTGGCGGCAGCTGCACCGGTCACGGTCAAGGTTGGTTCGCGTTGCTGTGTGACCCGGTCAAGAAGAACGATTTGAACTTGGGGCTTAACATTTATAGTCCCCAGGGGCTTCCCGCCAACTCAGGTGGCTACAGGGGGAAGCAGTGGATAATCCTACTAACAGCCTGCGGGACTCCCACTTACAATCTGATCAGGAGTCTGGCTTCTTCAGATGCCCCAATCCAAAACATTCGAGGAGCTGGTGGAGTTAGTTATGAGTCATTACCACCCAAAGCCCCTAATAATAATGCAGTGTTACAAATTCAACTCGACGACAAGGGCCCCAGGAAGACTGTTGCAGTGTTAGTTGCGTACCTAAAACAAATGATCAATCAATACGAGTTTGGGTCTGCACTCAATGGGAGACAGGCTGGCCTGTGGTATTAACCTCACGGCCATATAAAAAAATGTGTTCGCAGAGGCACCGATTACCTTAAAGAAGGCACTCGAGGCCGGCCAGGCCATCGAAAGCCCCGAAAGGGGAATTACGGAGTTGCAGAGGGTACAAACAGGCAAAGTCCACCAGGTTTGGCGGGAAGCCGTCGGCAGTCATGGCGCCAGAGATGATGGCGCAGAAACCATGGGGGGCAATGAGACTCGGAGCAAAAGAGAGTGCAGAGATGTAGGGAATTCCGTACGCAGTTCAGGGGCTACAAAGAATGCTATCGGTGTGGAGGAGATCATCCTCAGGAGAGGTGTAAATTCAGGGAAGCTACATGTTATGCCTGAGACAGAAGGTGACACATTAGAAGGAAATGCAAGACTGGACTAAGCCTACAGAGGGCCAGTAAAAAAAACTCTGACTTCAGTACACAATGTTGGGGATAACCCCGAAAATGAATCAGAGTTATACAATTTAAACAATATCAAAGTGGGCAAGACATCCTCAATTACGATTGTGGTGATAATAATTGGTCAACCACTTGGAATGGAGGTGGACACAGGGACATCCGCTACTGTTGTTGATGAGCAAGCGTATCATTATTTGCAACATGGGATCCAGTCCCTGAAGTTAAGAAGATGTCAGGCAGGCGAGCCACATATACTGGGAAAGCTTTAAGAATTCTAGGAATAACCACAATGCCTGTAAGCTACCGAGACCAGTCAGCTCAACTATCCCTAATAGTAGTGGGGGGCCGGGGGCCAAGTCTGATGGGTTGGGATTGGCTTTGCCCAATTAAATTAAATTGGCTGGTGATCTTTCAGATTAATGATGGAGGCCTTCATGGAGTCTTAAAGAAATATCAGGAGATAATCCGATATGAATTAGGCAAGATACAAAGCAAAGGTTTATGTGGATCCGGAGACCAGGCCCAAGTTTTTCAGATCCTGACCCATCCCTATGCCTTAAATGAAAAGGTTATGACTGAGTTAAAGCGATTATAAGTATTAGGTAGCATCAAATTTGAGCAGTTTTCGGGATGGCCGGTTCCAATTGTGCCAGTGGTGAAGATAGATGAAACAATCAGAATATACAAGGGCTACAAACAAACTATGAATCAGGCAGCCAAATTGGACCAGTACCCCATACCAAGAATTGGAGATTTCTACACCAAATTGGCAGGAGGTTTAACTTACACCAAAATTAATCTGAGTCATGCATACCAACAATCAGAGTTCGATGAAACTTCCAAGGAATTTATTACCAAACACACCAAAAAGGCTTATACCAGTGTACCCGGTTACCCTTCTGAGTCTCATCTGCCTGTGCAATATTCCAACGTATGATGGAAAGTTTACTACAAGACTTACCCAAGGTGGTCATCTATCTAAACTATGTACTGATTACAGGAACATCTGAAGAGGAACAACTAGCAAATCTTGAAGAAATCTTTAAAAAGATTCAAATAGGCCGGAGTAAGGCTGAAAAGAGGAAAGTGTCCATTCCAAGATCAATAAGTGACATACTGGGGCATTACGGTAGCACAGTGGTTAGCACTGCTGCCCCATAGCACCAGGGACCCAGGTTCAATTCTAACTTTGGGTTGACTGTGTCTGCGTGGGTTTCCTCCGGGTGTTCCGGTTTCCTCCCACAGGGCAAAGATGTGCAGGTGAGGTCAATTGGCCATGCTAAATTGCCCTTTAGTGTCCAAAAAAAAGGTAAGGTGGGGTTATGGGAATAGGGCGGGGCCTGGGTGGGGTACTCTTTTAGAGGGTCAGTGCAAGCTCGATGGCCGAATGGCACTGTAGGTATTCTACCATAATTCTATGAGGATTCAGTGTAACCGCCAAAGGGCTGCATCTTATGGAGAAAATCAAAATGATAAAAGATGCACAGTCCCCCCAAAATAGGTTGGAATTGAATATTTAGAAGTGGTAAATTATATTGGCAGATTTATTCCTAATCTTTCCACATTGTTGACACCCTTGCACACACTACTCAAAAAGAACCACAGGTGACAATGGAAAGAGCATCAGAAAGAAGCCTTTCAGCAGGCTGAATTAGCTTTACATTCATCCAGTCTCTTGATCCATTTTGACCCATCAAAGGAGATGATCCTTACCTGCGACGGTTCCCTTTACAGAATAGAAGTGGCTTTCACCAATAAAATGGAAGGTGGGGCCAAATGGCCTATCGCCTATGCCTCGAGAACTTTGACCAATACTGAATAAGCTTATTCCCAAATTGAAAAGGAGGAATTGGCCGTAACATTCAGAGTCAAAAAGTTCTACTAATATGACTGTGGACGACATTTCATGGTCGTTACTAACCACAAACCTCTAAAGGGGTTATTAGAGAGGCTAAGGCCATTCCTCCCATAACTTCAGCTAGGATCCAATGTTGGGGTTTATTGTTAACAGCCTACGAGTGTACGTTTCAACATAGGCTAGGCGCCCACATTTCGAATGCGGACGCTTTGAGCCATCTTCCCCTACCTCCGAGTACACCGGTACCATCGGAGATAGTTCTTACTTTTCACTTCCTTGATACGTTGCCAGTGTTGGGGAGGCAGGTCAAACTTTGGATCCAAAAAGACCATTGTTATCTTGAGTCAAGCACATGGTCCGTCATGGCTGGCAGTGTAACAGGTCTGAATTTCTGCGGCGCTTTCGATAAGAAAAGATGAGTTCAATAAGACGGTGTGTTTTTGTGGGACGCTAGGGTGGTCGTTCCCACTCCTGCTAGGAAGATAATGTTACAGGAACTAAACTGCGCCCATTCTGGGATGACAAAAATGAAGTTGCTCACACACAGTTACTTGTGGTGGCCTGGGATGAACACCGGCAGGGGGATTCTGGTCAAGCAAAGTGACTAGTGTCAAATGCAGCCACGTTTGCCATCTGCAGCCCTCATGCACCCTTGGGACTGGCCAGGTCGCTCCTAGGTGAGACTACACATCAGATTTGCTGGTCTATTTCTGGGCTCCATGTTCTTGCTTATTGTTGATGCTCACTCCAAGTGGTTGGAAATACAGAAATTGAAGTCCATGACCTCATCAGTAACGGTAGAGAAATTGCAATAGATATTTGCCACCCTTGGTTTGCCCGAGGTTCTGGTCTCCGATAATGGGTCCGGTTTTTCCAAGTGGAGAATTTCAACATTTTATGAGAACCAATGGCATCCAACATATTCAAATTCTCCCTACCATCCTGCTCAAATAAACTGGCAGAGAGAGCTGTCCAAAGATTCAAGGCCGTCATGAAAATCAACAGTCCCTTTGCATCTTAGACTAGCCCGGTTCCTATTCACTCATTGAACTGTGCCTCACACCACCACATATGCTCCACCCGCTGAGCTGGTCATGGGCAGATGCATCAGAATGCGATTGGACCTTCTATTTCCAAATTTGGTGGGAAGGTTGGAGGTTAAGCAAAATGAGCAGAAAAGACACCACGTTTCAAAGAAAGCTGAATGAACATTTGTGGTGGGTGATTTAGTTTATGCGAAGAATTTCGGTGCTGGCCCAAATTGAGTGTCAGGAACGGCCATCGTCAACACAGGCCCAGTGTCATACAAGGCTGAGGTTCAAGGGAGGAAGTTAAGAAAAAAACGCCTGGACCACTTAAGGAGGAGAGTACCACACACTGAACTAGTGGGACAACCTGGCTCTCGTAGACTTGTCAGTGAGATGAATGCGTTTGCAAGTAATGCCGCTCCAAACTACCCCGAGAACGAACCCCGTATTGTTTCAGTGGGGACTAAGGAAACTACCTGGATGGATACATCTTCGCCTATCGAGAGTCAGCCCCCTGAGGGCCAAACATCAATCACTTCTATTGCTGAAGCCCCCGTCAATGAATTGTGTCGCTTTCAAAGGATTAAGAAGTCTCCTGACTGACTGGCAAATTTGATGTGTCATCTCACCCAGGGGCGACGTGGCCAGTCCCAAGGGTGCATGAAGGCTGCAGATGGCAAACGTTGTTGCATTTGATGCTAGTCACTTTGTTTTGAGAGCCAATGGCTCCTTTATTTGAAAGTGTTAATCTGGGATTTAAAGGGAGAGGCATGTGGCAGCTTGCCCCTTTAAGGGGGGGGGGCCAAATGCCCATAGGGTCACGTGACCCAATCGGCCAATGGGGCTGCAGCACATAAATCCTGGGAGTGGAGTTTAGAGTCTTGGATCATGGTAGCTTTTATCTCACTCCCTGTGTATAGTTTTTTCCTATAGTAAATCTTTCATTCATTAATTCACATGGTGGTTGCCTGTCCATCAGAATATTACAAACATCTACCCGGACAGTTTTCCACCTTGCTGGGTAAATGCCAGTGTTGTTGCTGCACTGGAACAGCTTGGCTAGGGCACAGCTAGGTTTAGAGCAGGAATCTTCAGTCCTATGGTTGGAATGTTGTCTGGACCCATAGCCTATCCAGTATCATGTGCTTTTAGCTTTTTATCACGTATGGTGGATTGAATTAGCTGAAGAGTGACATCTGTGATGCTGGGGACTCAGGAGGAAGCCGGGCTGGATCATCCACTAGGTAGTTCTGGCTGAAGATTGCAGCAAATGCTTCCGCTGTATCTTTTGCACTGCTGTGCTGGGCTGTCCCAGCATTGAGGATGGGGATATTTGTGGAGCCCCCTCCTCCAGTGAGTTGTTTAATTGTCACCTCCATTCCTGACTGGATGTGGCAGGACTGCAGAGCTTCGATCTGATCCGTTGGTTGTGTAATCACTTAGCTCTATCTAGCTTGTGGTTCCAATGCTGTTTGGCATCTAAGTAGTCCTATGTTGTAGCTTAACCAGGTTGACACCTCATTTTTTAGTATGCCTGGTGCTACTCTTGGCATGCCCTCCTGCACTCATCATTGAATTAGACTAACAGTGCTAGGGATCTGGGTTCACTTCTGGTCTTGGGTGGCTGTCTGTGTGGAGTTTACACATTCTCCTCATTTCTTTTTTTTCAATTTAGAGTACCCAATTTTTTCCAATGAAGGGGCAATTTAGCATGGTCAATCCACCTAACCTGCACAACTTTGGGCTGTGCGGGTGAAACCCATGCAGACACGGGGAGAGTGTGCAAACTCCACACAGTCAGTGAGCCGGGGCAGGATCGAACCCGGGTCCTCAGCACCATAGGCAGCAGTGCTAACCACTGCGCCTCGGTGCCACCCTCATTCTCCTCATTTCTGCGTGGGTTTCCTCTGGGTACTCCTGTTTCTTCTCACAGTCCAAAGATGTGCAGATTAGGTGGATCATTATGGTGAGATACTATTCATTGCATACATTTTGAAGAGGTCATGGTTTTCAAAATCTTTTGAATATAAAAAAAATTACCAAGAAATTGACTGCTAGACACTAATAAAAGTAGCAAGTGGTTTTGTATAGATCTTTAAAGTCATTTTCAAATATTTAAAATTAGATTGTTCATAACTGATTAAAATTGCCTATTTTTGTAATAATAATAATAATCTTTATTGTCACAAGTAGGCTGACATTAACATTGCAATGAAGTTACTGTGAAAAGCCCCTAGTCGCCACACTCCGACTCCTGTTCGGGTACACAGAGGGAGAATTCAGAATGTCCAATTCACCTAACAGCATGTCTTTTGAGACTTGTGGGAGGAAACCGGAGCACCCGGAGGAAACCCACGCAGACACGGGGAGAACGTGCACACTCTCCACAGACAGTGACCCAAGCCGGGAATCGAACCCAGGTCCCGGTGCTGTGAAACGACAGCCCTCTTGCGAGATTTTAACGACCATAACGGGATTGATTGTGCATCAAATGGATCTGAAAAATCAGTCCCCTTACTTATGACCCTGGTCAGACAAATACTTGTACAGTCTGACAATAAAGTAACCAAAAATAGAAGAGCAAATTGCTTAGAAACGCAGAAGATGCCCATTGAAAATATACAGGTACAGGTTTCTTGCAATTTTAATAGCTCGCAGGTGGCAACATGGTCTCCTTGTCTCGGTAATAAAATAGTGATACTACGCATGGTTGGTCGTAAAATAAATTAGGATGCAGAATTTGTCCCAGCACAGATGTCAGTCTATTGAACAAAATCAGTCCCATGAAATTTAATGGGGATGAGAAAATATGAAAGAAACACAATGTAATTGGTAATATTATCTGTGTACTACAGTTTTAGAATTGCACAGGAACAGACCATTCACCCGTCAAGCTGATAAGGATACTTAGGTGCCAGTAAGAAAGCCATGTCTTGACAAAATGGTTCTGATATGGGCGTCTATGATTGGGGGGGGGGTGGGGGTCTCTGTTAGGGTCTGATGGAGGTTGCTTGGATTTGCATGTGGGGTGGCCCTCCAATGGAGTTTGGGGGCACCAATGATAAATAGTTACCCCTTGACCCACCGCGGGGTTCACCATGTCAGGGTTACACTTGAAAATCCACACTCGCCTGAATCCAGGCACAGAGGATCGGAGCATCACAGCGGTATGGAGAATTGGGCTTCCAGCCCATTAATCGGATGAAAATGAGTTCAAAGTATGCATTTGCATCCTCCCACCGGCATGGGGCGTGTAGCTCGCTGCCGCCGTCTTCGTGGAACCGGAGTATCGGAACAGGATTGGTGCCCGGCACTGATCCCTGAAGTCTACCTGCTGAACCCATCCCATCCTGCCTTCTATCTCTTTTGTAATTATCAATGGAATCAGAAAAATATTATTTAAAATTATTATGTGCAATAGCTCAAAAAGACAACAATGACAGTAGTTGTATCCCTCGCAACCCCACACTCACATTTTGAGACCTCTCCTAACGCATAATACTACATAACGTACAAATTTTTAAATGCATTGATTTCTTTCTGTGCAGAAGTGTATTGTAATCTGTACATTATAGATATCTCTGTGTCCTCCAAAAGATAAATTCACCAATAATTAAAATGCAGGAAAATGGAAGGAAATGCGTCTGCCAAAAGAACAGACAATACATTGGGGACGACCTAATGGCAGTGTCGTGCCAGGCGCAAATTCGTGCAAGCCGGTTAGAGGCTGGAGAGGCCGCAATCAGGAACCACACTGGGGGCCGATTGGTTTCCAAACAAACTGGTCTGCTTCCATTGGCGAGATCCGGATCCCATCGCGACAAAGCAAGAAACCAATAATCACCAAATAAAGTCAACCTTCATCTCATTAACGGGAAGGACCTCTATCGCTGGGCCTCCCGTGATCTAACCAGCTCCCCAACGAGCGGTCACGTGGGCGGCGTTTAGCACACCTATTTAAAAACGTGGAGTTAGCGCAATGGCGGCTGTGGGGATCAGAGTAGGTGAGTAACCATCTTTGAAACCGGACAATCAGTCCGAGGGCTGGGGGGGGGGGGGGGGGGGGGGGGGAACAACAACACGCCCAGTCAGGGGGCAGTCGGCTGCCATTGGTGGGGGTTGGCCCCTGAGCTTGGGGGTGATGGGTTCAGCGCCCACAGGTCCAACATGCCACCCCCTAAATCCTGTATACCCATACCAGGGGCAACCTCAGCTGCTGCCTATCTGTCCCACTGAACACCCCCAGGACAGAGCCTTGTCCATGGTAATATGGTGCAGGTCTCTTTAACTCCCTCTGGCCCTGGTGGCCTCTGGCTGCTCAGCTGAAGGCTATTGCTAATAGGGAATTGACATTGTTAGTTACACGAGCACTTCACGGCCGGCATACTCCGACCGTTGAAAGCGGCCCCTCCCTGGCGATTCTCCGGGTCTCGACGGGCCGAGTGCCCGTCGAGTTCGGCCGAGTCCCGCCAGCGTGGGTTATGTATGGTCCCACCCGGTGGGATCTGGAAGATCTGTCTGCGGGGGCCATCCTGGTGGGGGGTCGGGGGCATCCGACCCCAGGGGGAGCCTCCACGGTGGCCTGGCCCGCGATCGGGGCATACCGATCGGCGGGCAGGCTAGTTCCGTGGGGGCCTATGTTCGTCCGCGCCGGGCCCCTGTCGGGCTCGGCCATATTGCCCGGGGGCTGGTGCGGAGATGGGAACCCACGCTCATGCGTGGACCCGTGCCGGCCGTGCAGCGCCGGCTGGAGCAGGGGAGACCACTCCTGTGCCAACCTAGCCCCCTAGGAAGGGGTGCATACCTGACAATCGAGGACCGTTGACGCCGGAGTGGTTTGCGCCGCTTTTCACGCCAGCGTCAGAACATGGCCGCGGGATTGGAGAATCCCGGCCCACAGCTCCCACGTGGATTCCCCTGGGTAGATGTGCCATGGCGCAGGCGAGTGTTATTGCCTGGCATCCTGATCAGACTATGAGGCCTGGACATTTTGCCTGAACAGTGGAAACATCAACACCACAGAGGCAGCAGGCAACAATCAAATACCCAAGAGCTGGGCCTCAGCACTGAGGACACCCCTGTGACCAGAGGGTGGATGGGGGAGGGAACCTGCGGCCGATCCAAGTAATGTTCCCAGTGGGTGTCCGGGGTCCGGGGCCTGGGTCCAGGGGCCCTTGCAGTGGCTGGGTGCGCACGTACAGGGTGCGCTCCCCCAGCATATCTGGCTCGTTGGATGGCACCCTGAAAAATGGCAGGGAATGTAAGGGTGGGGGAGGCTTGGGGGACCCAAGGGTCCCGGGGTGGAAGCCCTAACTGACTGTCAGGCTCTCACCCTCTCTAATTCCTTACAGATATCATATTATGGACGATATTGTGGACCCCGCAGCAGCTGCCCTCGCGGTGGCGGTGGCACTCCAGGCGGCCAGATGCCACAGACGGTGGTGGCAGCAGCATTGATAGCCGTCTAAGGTGGCAACCTTTGTGCAGGGGCCCGCCCCACAGCCTGAAACCGGGCCACCCGGAGAGGGATCCAAAGGGTGAGGCCGGCGTCGGCCTAAGGTGTACAGGTGTAGCTGGTCGTTTGAGGAGATGTCGGACAGCATGTGCCACAGGGAGCTCCACCTCAACAAGGGGACACTGCGGCACCTGTGCCATGTCCTTGCAGACTTGGCACCTCATGGAGAAGGAGGGTACCCACTCCCGGAGGCCATCAAGGTCACTGCAGCCTTGAACTTTTATGTCTCGGATTCATTCCAAGGCTCGAGCGGGGACTTGTGTACCATATCCCAAATAACACTCACAAGTACATCCGTGAAGTCATGGATGCCCCTTTTGCCTGGGCGGCTGACTATTTAAACTCTGACCTGAGCCAGGCCCATCAGGTTGCTGGGCAGCAGGATTCTCCACCATTGCCAGGATGTCCCATGACCAGGGGGTAATAGATAGTCGCATGTCACCTTGTGGCACCAGGTGGTCCGAGAGTGCCCTTCATTAACAGGAAGGGGTTCCGCTCCCTGAACGTTCAACTTGTGTCTTACCCACCACTTCAAGATCACACACATGTCACACTTCCCAGAGAGTGTGGATGACAGCTACATCCTGGGGCAGTCGGAGATCCCTGGCAACTTTGAGGGACACCCCAGGATGACGGATTGGATCTTGGGGGATAAGGTCCTGGCTAATGACACCAGTATGCAGGCTGGTGACTGATGCAAAGACCCACTATTGCGAGGCCCATGTGGGGTGTCGCCCTATGACAGTGGTCCCTATAAGGGATCTCCCGAACACAGGGGTTCCTTTGGGGGGGTCTCCCGATTACAGGGGTCGCTGTGGGGGGTCTCCTTATTACAGGGGTCCAAGGGGCAGGTCAGATCACCCACATACATGGGGGTGGGGGGGTGGGGGTGCACCCAAGCAATCTGGGGGTTGGGGGTTGCTGTACAGTGTAGGGGAGGGGGGGGTTCGGGACCGATTTGTGGTGCCGGGGAGGGGGGGGGGGGACGGTGGGCCTTGGATAGTCTCTACCATCATGATCCTGGCATTGTGCACCTCGTGGTTGGCCAAGAGGAGCAATGGTTGCCCCCTTGACCCACCGCGAGTCACACTAAGCCAGGTTCATGATTGTAGAGGCCACAAGTCAACCCCGCCCACGTGATTCCTGGCCTCGGTCACTGGTGAATCACTAGAGGACGGAGCATAGGGCGCTGGACCCGCTAAATAGATGCAGACGGTCATTACAACGCATTTGATTTATTTATAAGCTCCTGCTGGAATGTGGCGCGGAGCTCGTTCCTGCCTTCAGCGGGGTCGAAGCATGACGTTCAGGTTGGCGCCTGGTGCTGACTCGAATTTTGCCCCCACACCCGATTCTCCGTCCCATCGGGGAATGCATTCTGGGTGTCCCAGGGACAGAGAATCCCGCCCTGGGAAACATTTCTGTTAGATCGCACCCAATGTCCCAAAATCAAGCATGGAAGAGGATTAATCAAGAGTGTTTGCATCGATTTCAAATAGTAAATAATCGTGTATGGAGTTGCACATCATTAGATTCTCAGGATACATTGGTTAAACAGTTTGAGTTGCATTTTCTTGATCCAGAAATGCTGATATATATTCATCTCCAATTGAGCTACGACATTGTAATGAAAGTAGATTTACAATTCAAACTTACAATGACCTATTCCTTCCATTTGCCTTGTAATAAATAATCTATTGGACAGAACACTTGGCAAATGTGTTTACTGCCTGTGCCATAAATCATTGAATTTGAGTATAATACCATAAAAATAAGCTATTTTTGTGTTCAATACATACATATCACTCATGTACAAATATTAACTATGGAATTGTTACAGTAAAGGATTGTTTATTACAATCAAGGTCAGGGTATGAGCAGTTGATAGGGAGGATATCAGAAGGATGTTTCTTGAGGGGGGAAGACTAGAATAGGAGACACAGTTTAAAAATAAAAAGCCTTCCTTTTAAGACAGAGATGAGGATTTTTGTTTTCTCTCTGAGGGTCATAAGTAATGTGGAATTCACTTCCACAGAAAGCAGTGGAGGCTGAGGCATTTAAATCAAGACTGACGTATGTAGACCTGAGGCCTATAGACACTATGTTTTGCAATTATTTATGTTTGTATTTTATGTCTTATTTATGTTTGCATTTTATTTCTGCTTTGTTCTTGCTTTTGAGCCTATATTGAATCTCCAAAGATCAATTATATAATCAGTAATATTTTTAACCCCCCCCCTCCCCTACACTGTACAGCAGCCCCCAACCCCCAGATTGCTTGGGTGCACCCCCCCCCCCCCATGTATGTGGGTGATCCGACCTGCCCCTGAGACCCCTGTAATAAGGAGACCCACCACAGCGACCCCTGTAATCGGGAGACCCCCCCAAAGGAACCGCTGTGTTAGGGAGATCCCCTATAGGGACCGCTGTCATAGGGAGACCCCCCTATGATTTGACTTTTTTCCAAGGATTTTTCTTGCATATCATCTTCAAAAGCTGCTGTTTTGCTGTTTTGACTGAACATATATATTTTTTCCATTGTGCTCACTAAATTGATGCCAATGGTCCTTGGACCATAAGCTAGAATGGTGAGTGGCCTTAAAAGAGATAATAAGCCAGCGTGGTCATCTGGAGATAAGGGTGGATTGATGGACATAACACTTGATGGATGCGGTGACACCATCAAAAGATATGTTACCGACTTGGATATTGTGAAGTCTACATGGCCTTGCAGTGCCTGTGAGGAGAATTGATAAGGACCGAGATTTGTTTTGAGGATGTTCAAACCAGGCTATGAAAGGCTGGAATGGAGCCAACAATTTGACTTAAAGGGATGCTGCATCCAGGACTCAGGGCTGCAGCTGTAGGGGAATAGTCAACCACTGCAAATGGAGAAAAGGACATCAGAGTGATGGGCCCAAGTATCCAGTTTTTAACCCATAAGGTAACTTAGAAGGCTTGGTAATGTGTGTATCAAGGAGAATTGTTACCAATTTTATGTCCTGTTGTGAACAGAGTATGTTGGGGTTATCATTTTGAGGAGTTGTCATGGAACAGACCAATTGGGGCTTGTTGTTTGTGCTTCTGATAAACATAAAATGCTTTTAGTTTTCAATAGTTTTCTTTCTTTTTACTTCTTTAATTTTATATTATCAGCTATAATTGTCATATCTTTATTGCTATTATTATCTTTATGCAATATTCAATAAAATAGTTAATTTAACACATTACTTGGCATTGTCATTCATTCCTGTTATGTCCAGAGTACAGCTCTGGACTTCAGTGAGACTTCGCAAGGGACATTCACATCCCCTTAAGAGTTAGACAGATTTTTGATAGACGGGAGAGTCAAAGGTTATTGGGGGGGGCAGTCAGGAAAGTGGAGTTGAGACCACAAGCAGGTCAGCCATGATCTTATTGAATTACGGAGCAAGCTACAATGGGCTGCTCCTGCTCGTAAGTCCTATGTTCATATTTGCCTGATTGAAATGTTACTAAAGTGATGAAACAGGGAAGGATAAGTTTTTGTTTCAACAACTGACTGCATTTTTGTAGCACCTTTGACATAGAAGAAACATCACTAGTTGCTTCAGAAAGGCACATGGTAAAATGAAACACCGAACAAAAGAAGATATTCAGCACGGCAACTGGTAGTTTGTTCAAGGAATTGGCTTTTAAGGAAGAGACACAGATAGAAAGACAGAAGAGCATACAGAAAGCTAGGCAAACAGGACAGCATGGTGAGTGATAGGATCTGGGCAGCAAAGGTTTTAGTGAGTTGAGGTTTACAGATGGGTGGCAGCGAGAGTATGGAATATTTGAGTCAGGAAGTGCCAGATGAGTGGGTGGCAGTTTCAGCAGTAGATAGGCCATGGTAGGGGCGGAGCCAGGAAATGTTACAGACTTCCTGGTCGTGAATATGGAACTGTAAACTCAGTTCAAGGCCAGAAAAGATACAAAGGGTGGCAAACACTTTGGTTCAGTCTGAGACAATGGCCTGAAGATGATTGGACGAAGTGACAAGCAAATGGAAGAGGTTAAAGGCAATGCTTTTAGTTTTAATAAGATTTAATTGGAGGAAACTGTGATTTATCCCAGAATGAATGTTGGATCAATGTCCTCTCTAAATGTTCCTTGTGTGCATGGCCTGTTTGTTTCAATGTGGGTACCTTTCAACTTTGCGGTATCTTCTTGGGACAACTTGTGAATGGTACCTTCACAGTCACCGTTTAGAGGTAAAGTTGTTTTGGACAGTAAATGATCAGCTTAATTTGGAACAGCCATATTTTCACTGTTGAAGAATGACTGAAAGCCTGCCTAATCGAAGAGCATTGTCTGTTCTTTGACCAAACGTGGAACAGAATGCAACCATGGATCTCCATCCTCCGTAGCTAAGTGTGAACAATGTTTTTGGTTTCAGGAACCAGAATTCTTCTTTATTTTAATTCACCCGCCTCTGGGGCTTGCACCAAATGGGATGGCTAACAGTTTGCCCCCAAATAGCCTTTGCTGGTGGGGGAAGTGGGTAGAGTGGGGAGGGAACCCCTTGATCAGCTGATAACATGTTCAGATGTGCATGTTTGAGAAAGGGCATTAACTACAGCAGGAGGTTCAAAGTGGCATATTGGCGTCCGATCAACGTCACATTGCTAGCCAATCTGCAAACTTTCAGTGCATGCACATAATGCAGTCCTAGCACACTTCAACGCATGGCAATTGACATGGGCTGCACTGGAAGTCTTTGGGACCGGCACCATCTCCACTTTTCACATCAACTGGCATATAGCATTGGAACTAATGGCACATGGAGCTGAAACTGGTGACCTTTTAGTTTTAATAACAAATTTGATGCCAGAATGAATCACAATTTAAAGCTAGGCAAAACCCTATTTTAACTGAATAATCAATAACTGGTTTAAAAATTGAAACTTGCTTGATGTCCCACAAAATTTACAACAAATGCAAAATAAACTTCGCTGAAATTTCTAGAGAAGGCCTTTAAGTCACATTTGAGTTATTGCCTATTTACAGAAATGAGCTTATTAGGCTGATTGCTTTTGTTATTAATGTGACATAGGAATGAATTAATGGTGCATTTTGCAGCTTCATTTGCAATAAGACCACTGCTGTTAATTAGAATGCAAGTGGAAAAAGAAGATAACATTGATTCTGTTTGATTAATAGGGAAACGTGTTCACGTTTTCATAAGGTCTCGCACGCACGGACCAATCTCTGTGTAGATAATTTATGAAGGTGGAGGGTAGCATCGTATGTGTAGAATCACCAGTTTTCAGGCTGGGACCTGCACTCTTGAGCTTGGATTGCATGATTTCCTTTTGCTCTATATATCAGGATTGACTTTCAGCTAGCCTGAAGTAATGTGTTTCTTACAGAGTCACGGTTGCATATGTGAAGAACTCTCTAACTAAGCTGTTACCAGAGCAGGAAGAAAGACTAAAACTGTGAGTCTCAATGACAATTTTAAAAAAATTGTTTTCCATCCCAAAATAACAAACAAAATGTAGCAGTTTGGAAGTAATTTAGTTCAAAAAATAATTTTGTTTAGAGGAGTGTTTTACGTGGGGAAATGGATTATGGAAGTCACTCAGAGTGAAAGTGTGTATGCGTGCATGTGGGGGTGTGGGCGCATATGTGTGTGTGCACATGTGTGTGTGAGAGTGGTTGTGTGTGTGAAAGAATGTGTATGAATGTGTGAAAGAGTGTGTATGTGTGAGGGAGTGTGAGTATGGGTTTGTGTGCCTGGGAGAGTGTGTGTGTGAATATGTGAGAGAATTTGGGTGTGAGTATGCATATGTGAGAGAGTGTGAGTGCCAGTATGTGTGGGATTGTGTGTGGGGGAGTGTGTGTGAATGGGTGTGTGCATGAATGTGGGTGAGTGTGTATGTGTTAGAGAGAGTGAGTGTGGAGGCTTTAGAGAGGGTGCAGAAGAGATTTACCAGGATGTTGCCTGGTATGGAGGGCATAAGCTATGAGGAGAGGTTGAATAATCTTGGTTGGTTCTCACTGGAATGAAGGAGGTTGAGGGGCGACCTGATAGAGGTATACAAAATTATGAGGGGCATAGACAGAGTGGATAGTCAGATGCTTTTCCACAGGGTAGAGGGGTCAATTACTAGTAGGGCATAGGTTTAAGGTTTAAGGTGCGAGGGGCAAGCTTTAGAGGAGATGTACAAGGCAATTTTTTAACACAGAGGGTAGGGGTGCCTGGAACTCGCTGCCGGAGGAGGTGGTGGAAGCAGGGACGATAGTGACATTTAAGGGGCATCTTGACAAATACATGAATAGGATGGGAATAGAGGGATACGGACCCCAGAAGTGTAGAAGATTTTAGTTTAGATGGGCAGCATGGTTGGCGCAGCCTTGGAGGGCCGAAGGGCCTGTTCCTGTGCTGTAGTTTTCTTTCTTTTTTGTTCTTTGTGTGTGGGTACTTGTGGATTTGTGTGTGTGAATGGATGTGTGCGTGAGTATGGGTGTAAATGTGTATGTGTGAGAGTGTGTGTGTGTGGGTATGTGTGGATTTGTGTGTGTATGTGCGTGTGGGAGCTGTGGGCTTGTGTGTGTGTTTTATGTTTCACTCACTTCCTCAGTCGCTTCTTCATTGCGTTTTAAATGGTGTTCATATTCAATGGGCGGGATTCTCCAGCCCGCGCCGGGCCGGAGAATCGCCGTGGGGGGGGGGGGGGCGCGCGAATCCCACCATGCTGCTCCGACGCCTGGCCGCAGATTCTCCGGCGACCGGAGAATCTGCGGCAATCGTGCTAGCGCGGTCGCCGTGGCGCCAGTCGGGAGCCGTTGAAAGCGCCCCCCCCGGTGATTCTCTGCGCTCAACGGGCCGAGTGCCCACCGGTGTCGTTCGCGTATAGGTCTACCCGCCGTTCTGGCTGCGGGTGCCGTCCTGGGGGCGGAGCCGACTCCGGGGGCCCTCCACGGTGGCCAGGCCCGCGATCAGGGGCAACCGATCGGTGGGCACGCTCATACTGGGGGGGGGGGGCCTATGTTCCTCCGCGCCGAGCCCCGGGAGGGTTCCACCATGTTGCCCGGGGGACGGCGCGGAGACAGCCGTGCCGTGCATGCGCGGACCCGCGCCGTCTGTGGCGCACATGCGCGGACCTGCACCCGCCGTGTAGGGCCGGCTTTCGGCACCGGAGCAGCGCACAACACTCCGGCACTGTGCTAGCCCCCAAGCAAGGGGAGAATGACTGGGCCTGGAGGCCCATTGACGCCGGCGTCGCTCGCGCCAGTTTTGACGCCGGTGTCAACGCTTGGCCGGGATTTCGGAGAATCCAGGCCGATACCTTTTGTTGTGTTATGTAATTTGGAATAACACAAGCTACCACTTGATGCAGTTTTGAGTAAAAGATGCTCCAGACTTTGAAGTGAGTTCAATGTGTTTTATTGAACTATATGCATTTCAGTAAAGCGTTTGATAAGGTTCCCCATGGTAGGCTACTGCAGAAAATACGGAGGCATGGGATTCAGGGTGATTTAGCAGTTTGGATCAGAAATTGGCTAGCTGGAAGAAGACAAAGGGTGGTGGTTGATGGGAAATGTTCAGACTGGAGTCCAGTTACTAGTGGTGTACCACAAGGATCTGTTTTGGGGCCACTGCTGTTTGTCATTTTTATAAATGACCTGGAGGAGGGCGTAGGAGGATGGGTGAGTAAATTTGCAGATGACACTAAAGTCGGTGGAGTTGTGGACGGTGCGGAAGGATGTTACAAGTTACAGAGGGACATAGATAAGCTGCAGCGCTGGGCTGAGAGGTGGCAAATGGAGTTTAATGCAGAAAAGTGTGAGGTGATTCATTTTGGAAGGAATAACAGGAAGACAGAGTACTGGGCTAATGGTAAGATTCTTGGCAGTGTGGGTGAGCAGAGAGATCTCGGTGTCCATGTACATAGATCCCTCAAAGTTGCCACCCAGGTTGAGAGGGTTGTTAAGAAGGCGTATGGTGTGTCAGCTTTTATTGGGAGAGGGATGGAGTTTCGGAGCCATGAGGTCATGTTGCAAATGTACAAAACTCTGGTGCGGCCGCATTTGGAGTATTGCGTGCAATTCTGGTCGCCGCATTATAGGAAGGATGTGGAAGCATTGGAAAGGGTGCAGAGGAGATTTACCAGAATGTTGCCTGGTATGGAGGGAAGATCTTATGAGGAAAGGCTGAGGGACCTGAGGCTGTTTTCGTTAGAGAGAAGAAGGTTAAGAGGTGACTTAATTGAGGCATACAAGATGATCATGGGGTTTGGATAGGGTGGACAGTGAGAGCCTTTTTCCTTGGATTGTGATGTCTAGCACGAGGGAACATAGCTTTAAATTGAGGGGAGATAGATATAGGACAGATGTCAGAGATAGGTTCTTTACTCAGAGAGTAGTAAGGACGTGGAATGCCCTGCCTGCAACAGTAGTGGACTCGCCAACACTAAGGGCATTCAAATGGTCATTGGATAGACATATGGACGATAAGGGAATAGTGTAGATGGGCTTTAGAGTGGTTTCACAGGTCGGCGCAACATCGAAGGCCGAAAGGCCTGTACTGCGCTGTAATGTTCTATGTTCTATTAGCACAGTTCTCAATGAGTTCGACTCTCTGCTAATCTAAATGTAGTAACTCAGTCTAACTGAACCAGCCTTGCTCTAAGCCACGTGCTGGGGTGTGATGCTGAGGATACACCCTGTCTCACTCTGTAGATGTTGGTCTGTGGAAAGAGACGGGGTGTGAGAGTCTCATCCCATTTATAGTGAGATACCAGCCCTGAGTGTCCTGACTGCTCATTGGTCGTGTCCTATTCTATGTGTTCATTAGCTGCATGTTTGCATATCATGATATCTCCCCTTTTTTTAATGTTTTGTTGGCGTATGTGAATGTATTTACATGTGAATGAGTCTGTCTGTGACTGTGACTGACAGAGGACAACAGAACAGAGCAAACAAAACAAATGTTCACAAGTCCAGTCTCTGAGGCTTGCGTCTGATCCTGGTCGACCACAGGAGAGGGGCAGAGGGGACGACGGCGCATTGACAGGTGGGATGGAAGCCTGACTTGTGGCCTCGTGGTGCGAGGTATCAGGAGGTGGCAATTCAACATATGGAAATGGAGGAGAAAGTGTTTGCGGGCAGGCAACGTTGCGCAGTGCCCGTCGATTCCTTCGCATGATGGAGCCATCAGCCATACGTACAACATAAGAGCGGGGCGCGGCCTGTCGAACAACGACAGCCGGGGCAGACCACCCACCGTCCGGTATCTTGATCCTGCCAGTGTCTGCCGGGGATAGCACGGCCAGATTGGTGGCATGGGCATCATAGCCCTGCTTTTGACGGTCTCTGAGCTGCTGCATCTTCTGCAGCACCGGAAGGTGATCCAGGTTGGACAGGTGTATGGCTGGAAACATCGTCCGCAGGTCCCTGTTCATCAAGAGTTGAGCTGGCAACATGCCAGTGGACAATGGAGTTGCCCTGTACGCAAGCAGTGCAAGGTGTATGTCAGAAGCAGAGTCCACGGCCTTGCAGATGAGCTGTTTCACAATGTGCACCCCTTTCTCGACTTTTCCATTGGACTTTGGCTAGTGCGGACTGGAGGTGACATGCTGGAAATTGTATGACCTGGCAAACGTGGACTATTTTCGACTGTTAAAGCACGGGTCATTGCCGCTCATGACGGTGATTGGGATGCCATGCCTTGAGAACGTCTCCTTGCAGGCTTTGACGGTCCGAGAGGTGAGGTCCGGGAGCTTCAGCACCTCAGGGTAATTCGAGAAATAGTCGATGATCAATATGTAGTTGAGACCATTCGCATGAACCTTGGACCACGGAGAGGTCACTATGTCATGCTGTTGGAGCGTCTCCTTGCTCTGCGCTGGCTGGAACCGCTGACAGGTAGCACAGTTTACGACCATGTTCGTGATGTCCTGGCTGATGCCGGGCCAGTAGACAGCTTGCCTGGCTCTGCATCTGCACTTCTCGACGCTCAGGTGTCCCCCATGAATCTGGCGCAGCACCAAGCTCTGGAGACTGAGCGGAATGACAATCCTGCCTAGCTTGAGGAGGATAACATCAATCACCGTCAGGTCGTCCTTCACATTGTAAAATTGTGGGCACTGCCCCTTCTGCCAGCCATTGGTGAGGTTGTGGATGACGCGCTGCAAGAGGGGGTCTTTGGCTGTCTCATCACGGATGAGAACTACCTGCTCATCTGTCACCGGGAGAGTGCTAGCACACAGCTGCACCTACGATTCGATGTGCTGGATGGTCTCCAGCGGCTCACTGGGCGAGGTGACGGAGCGGGACAATGCATCAGCGATGATGAGCTCCTTGCCAGGTGTGTACATCAAGTTGAAGTCATACCTCCTAAGCCTAAGCAGGATTCTCTGCAACCGAGGTGTCATGTCGTTCAGGTCCTTGTGGATGATGTGGACCAGAGGTCTATGATCCGTCTCAACAGTGAATGTCGGCAGGCCGTAGACATAATCATGAAATTTGAGGATGCCGGTGAGAAGACCCAAGCACTCCTTCTCAATCTGAGCATATCTGGTTTCAGTGGGCGTCATCGCCCTTGATGCGTAGGCTACTGGTGCCCAGGATGATGTGTCATCTCGTTGAAGCAACACCGCACCGATGCCAGTCTGACTCGCATCTGTGGATATCTTTGTCTCCCGGTCCAGGTCGAAGATTGCCAGGACAGGTGCAGTGGTGAGCTTGGCTTTCAGCTCCAGCCACTCTGTCTGGTGTGCCGCCTTCCACTCAAAGGCAGTTAACTTTTTTACCAGGTTGCATAGGACCGTGGTGTGTGTGGCCATGCTTGGAATAAACTTGCCCAGAAAATTGACCATACCCAAGAAGCGCATTGGGAAAATTGACCATACCCAAGAAGTGCAGCACTGCCTTTTTGTCCTCAGGGATAGCCTCGATGGCCTTGATTTTGTCTGTGTTCGGGCGCACACCATGCTGTGAGATCTGGTCACCTAGGAACTTGAACGTTGATGTGCCAAAACAACATTTCGACCTGTTTAACTTTAGGCCATTGGCATGTACACGGTGGAATACCTTCTGGAGACGGGACACATGTTCTTCAGGGGTCGTGGACCATATGATGATGTCGTCCACGTACACATGAACCACTTCAATGTCTTCCATCATCTGCTCCATGATGCGATGGAATATTTCCAATGCCGAGATGATGCCAAATGGCATGCGATTGTAGCAGTATCTGCCAAAAGGTGTATTGAAGGTGCAGAGCCTTCTGCTGGACTCTTCCAGCTGGATTTGCCATAATCCCTGTGATGCATCCAATTTGGTGAAGAAGCGCGCGTGTGCCATCTCACTCGTGAGTTCCTCCCACTTTGGGATGGGGAAGTGTTCCCGCATGATATTCTTATTGAGATCCTTGGGATCATTGCAGATGCGCAGGTCCCCCGAAGGCTTCTTTACGCACACCATCGAGCTGACCCAGTCAGTCGGCTCGGTGACCTTGGATAAGATGCCTTTTTGCTGAAGATCCTTGAGCTGTGCCTTCAGGCGCTCTCTCAGTGGAGCAGGGACTCGTCGTGGTGCGTGGACCACTGGCTTGGCATCAGGTCGTAGCAGAATCTTGTATCTATACGGCAGCATGCCCATCCCGTTGAACACATCTGGATACTGGGCGAGGATGTCGTCGATGCCGGCCTGAAGATCCACAGGGGAGGATGTTGTGGTGTAAATCATTTGAATGAGGTTCAGCTGCTTGCAGGCGTGCACACCTAGTAGGGATGCCCTGTCCGGCTTAACAATTTCAAAGCGTAACCGTGCTTGTGTGTGTCGGTTGGATACGTGCAGATGGCAGGATCCCAGTTCTGTGATGGCATTCCCGTTGTAATCCAGGAGCTTGCAGGCAGTTGGAAGGACGGTGGGGGGCTTCTTAATGCGTCTGAAGTCTGCCTGCGCGAGGAGGTTGGCAGAGGCACCTGTGTCCAGCTTGAACTGGATGGGGCAGTGGTTGACCTTCATCACTGCTCGCCATTCGTCCTCGGAATCCACAGCTAGGATGGATCGGACTTGCGACATGTCTGATGTGGCATTTTCACACGTTGTAATAATGCCAACACAGTAAACATTGCCCAGGCATTCATCATCTGGATCCGTTGTACTGCCGGGATCAGAATCCTGTAGGCGTTGTTGCACACTCCAGATGCGCCGTCGTCGGAATTGGGAGTGCTAGTTCCTTACTGGTGGTGCAGTTCTGCACAGGGCTGCATAGTGGCCTGACTTCCCGCAGTTTAAACAGCGTCTGCCTTTTGCACGGCAGTGTTTCTTTAAATGGGTGGTGCCACAGTTCGAACACGTCATGACGTTGGCGTCCTGACGGTCCATGCATCGTTGCACATGCGCAGTGCGGTTCTCAGACGTCTGCACCTGCGCAGTGCGGGTTTTGGCCGCTTCGTTATCCCGTTCGCATCGCGCATGTGTCGGGCCCCGGGAAGAGCGCACAAAATGGCCGCTTTCGTCAATGTCGAGGCGCTGCATCCGGGAGATGGCCTGCACACTCTCCGCCTCGTGGGAGGCTAGTTTATCATTTTCTGCCGTTTTGTACTCCGAATAGCGATTTTTAGCGTGCTCATGCTTGTTTCAATCGTGACTGGCAGGGTCATGTGCTTGATTTTCAGTAACTGCTCCCTCAGAGGATCAGAGTGAACTCCAAAAACGATTTGGTCTCTGATCATGGAGTCAGTGATATCACCGAAGTTGCAGGATTGCGCTAGCAGTCTAAGGTTAGTTAAATATGAGGTGAAGGATTTGTCTTTACCTTGCACTCACTGCTTGAATATGTAGTGCTCAAAGATATCGTTGGTGTCCACCTCACAGTGGCTGTCAAACTTATCCAGGGTGGTCTGAAACTTTGTCTTGTCCTGGTCTTCGGCGAAGTGAAGGAGTTGAATATTTCCAAGGTGTGATCACCCGCTGTGGTGAGGAGAAGAGCTATCTTCCATGCATCAGCCGCACCATTGAGGTCTGATGCTTTGACGTAAAGGTGAAATTTCTGCTTGAATATCCGCCAGTTGGCACTGAGATTGCCGGAGGTCCTGAGCTGGTAAGGAGCCTGAATCTTTTCCATTGTGCCGGGATACATTCGCTGGTCGTCACGGATCTTGCTGAGTTGGACTAACTAGATTGAACAGACTCCTGGTATCATGTTGTGTAATGTAATTTGGAATAACACAAGCTGCCACTTGATGCAGTTTTGAGTAAAAGATGCTCCAAACTTTGAAGTGAGTTCAATGTGTTTTATTGAACTATTAGCACAGTTCTCAATGAGTTCGACTCTCTGCTAATCTAAATGTCGTAACTCAGTCTAACTGAACCAGCCTTGCTCTAAGCCACGTGCTGGGGTGTGATGCTGAGGATACACCCTGTCTCACTCTGTAGATGTTGGTCTGTGGAAAGAGGCGGGGTGTGAGAGCCTCATCCCTTTTATAGTGAGGTACCACCCCTGAGTGTCCTGACTGCTCATTGGTCATGTCCTATTCTATGTGTTCAGTAGCTGCATGTTTGCATATCATGACACCTTTCAGTTCCAAGGACGAATCAACACCTGAAATGTCAGATAATTTGTGTTCTTTCCACAGATGCTGCCTGACCTGCTGGAGGATTTCCTGTTTTGTTTCAGAACATCAGCAATGTTATTCCCTAATCTTATCATCTGTCACCAGCAATAGTGAGATGAATGTAATAATTTTTTTTGGAGGTGTTTGTTGAGGGCTGATTGTTGGTCAGCACACGTGGAGAAATCCTCGGTCTTCAAATTAAAAGTGACATGGGATCACCTACGTGGACAGGACCTCGATTTAATGCAAAAGCAAAATACTTCAGATGCTGCAAATCTGAAATAGAAACACAACAGGATAGGAATACTCAACAGGTCAGGCAGCATCTGCGCAGAGAAGGATTTTTATGGAGGAGACAATGACCTGTAACTTCCTTTCTGGTCCTCGACTTTAGTTGCTGGTGTGTGACAACCTGGACGTGCAGACGCACGGGCATGCGCGCTGGAAGCATGCAGCATTTAAACTCCAGGCCGGCTTTTTTATTACAGGCTTCAACTCATACCTTGTGCTGGAGCTGCTGAATGAAAAATCCAGAGACAGCACTAACTTGGACAACATGCCCCGATGTTAGGTAAATTTTAACACTCTTTTATTTGCACTTTTATTTTTCGGTCTAGAATTATCGAGCAGAGGCAGGAGACATCGGGAGACATTTGTTTTGGGAGGTTAATGTTTTATATTATTAGTGTTTAACGTTTATAAATATGTTTAAAGTGCAAATAAAGTGAAAAGAAGATAATGGGCACGCTCTTCCAGCCACGCTGCGCCGGTAAAGCATCTCGTTGTGGCGCAACGTTGCCGGTAAAAGCCGGGAGAACCCGCTCCCAGGATCCAACCGGCTCGCAACGCCTTGCGAGATTCATAATGGATGGGATCACTTTTTAATAAATCTGCATGTTAGAGCGAGGCAGTAAGCCTTACTCTAATGTTCAGATTTCTAATGTACCTGAGGCTTTGGAATTCAATCCCTTCACCTCGGGGACCTCGGCCATTTAGCACTGGACCCCACAAACGGGGACCAGACTAAACGGCACTCGTGGAGGTCTCCAAGGTGATCGGAAGCCTCCAGCTGCATGCCATTTGGGCTGGGTGGTTCCCTGACACTGCTGGTGACACCTGGTACCTTGGCAGAGACAGCCTGGCACACTGCAAGGTGATAAAATGGCATATTTTGCACACACGCGATTGGGCCGGGGTTGCCCACCGTGGGTGTTGGGGGTTCGGGGGGGGGGGGGGCAGGGGACTCTCCCATGTTGCGTTCGGGCTGGGGGGAGGTTGCGGTTTTTTCTTTTGTGGGCCTTAGAGATCCGGGCGCTACAACAGGCAATTCCGGCGAGCGGAGTTCCCCGTTGTAAAAAACGGGGCTATGTGTGGTCTCGGCCGCGCCTTTCCCGTTTAGGCCCCTTATTCAGCATGAGTAGAGTTGAATAGCCACGTGTTTCTCCGCACTGCGAGTGCCAGGAAACACGCGGCTAAACGCGCTTGCTAAGGAACTTTGTTTCCTTTTGGGATCGCGCCCATTTTTTTTAGACTTTGGTTTGTTATGAGGCTGTTAATTCCATTAAAAAGGTATTTTACTGTACAAAGTGAGTTTGGAGTCACAGAAAATGAAAGAAGATTTTTTTTAAACTTTGATTTGTCAAGAGTATCTTAATTCCATTAAAGGAACTATAATGGTAGAATGTGCTGATCCCTCGTTAAAGAGTATGATTGCCAACAAAGATACACCGTACTGGTCACAGGGTCTGTGGGTCCTTGCATGGCTGATGAGCCCGATCCTAGAGCCACATCTTCAATCACCCACTTGGCAGGAGTTTCCAAAAGGTGGGATCGGTCCTTGAACACTAGGTGGTGGGTATTCCTTTCTCAGGCTCTTTTTCCAGGCCTCCTCTTACCATCGGATGTTCTCGAAGAATTGTGACCCTTCAATCAGGAGGTTCCTCCAAGTAGATCTATTCTGAGTAAAGGTCTCCCAGGCATTGACGTCAATGTTCCATTTCTTGAGATAAGCCCTCAAGGTGTCTTTGAAGAGCTTCCTTTGTCCTCCTCGTAATCGGGGTCCTTCCTTGAGTTGGATGAAGATTCGCTTTGGCAGTCGGGATTCTGACATCCTAAGCATATGGGCAGCCCAGTGAAGTTGGTTTTGGATGACCATGGCCTTGTTACTGGTGCTATTGACTCCTTTAAGGAACTAATGTTGGCACACCTGTCTTCCCAGCTGATTCAGAGCTAAAGTACATTTGGATTTTGCAATGTATTTTAAGCTGTGTTGTTGAGTCTCCCAGATATAATGTTCATCCTTAGAAGCCTCAGTGATTATTTCAAATGCTTAAACAAAGTTTAATGCCTTAGTTCATGTATACAAACCTCCTGTAAGCTAATGTGAACTATCTGTCTGACAGGTATTGTAGAATCCAGTGAAGATTCAAAATCTGTGGTCATGTTTCACCACTGGGGCATCACACTGGTAGCTTAGCTTCTTAAAATCCTTGAGGTTTTTTTGAGGCTTCGACATAAACACAGGGATCATGAGAGAAGAGTCAGGTTACTTCTTTGCCTGGCAAGGAAGCAAATCAATTACCCACCCCTCCGAGTGTACAGACAAAGGGTTGTCAGACGAGATGTGTGGAACACTGGTTAGCACTGCTGCCTCACAACACCAGGAGGGACCCATGTTCAATTTGGGTGACTGTGTGGCATTTTCACATTCTCCTTCACAGCCCATGGAGCCCACTCTACCATTCAATACGATCATGGCTCCATTTTTCCACCCACTGCCAATATTCTGCCATTCCCTGAGGGGCCAGAAATCTGCCTATCCCGGCCTCAAACGCCCTGACCATGGTGGGAAAGCTGTAGCGGATGAGAGGTGTCACTGATGGAATGGAATGTCAGCTCATAAAATAGTTCTCCCGAAACTGCCAGACCTTTTTCAACACTGGGGACAAAGCCAGAAATTGAAAGTTACAATTTATTACAAACCTGGACCAGACTCCAACAGTCGCTAAGATACCGGACAGAAACCACAATATTCTATTTAATTTGTAAGACTGTGGAATAAAGGATTCAAATAGGAATATGGCATATTAAAACAAACTTTATTGCTCACACAGTATTACAAACTTTAAAAGTATGAAGAAAAATAATACTTAGAATTATCGGTTAAGCCAGTGTTTTCAAACTTTTTTTCCGGGGACCCATTTAGAATTGAAAATATGTTTGCAAGGTAAGACATAGTTAGCATCCAAGTTTCATCAGGAAATGAATTGTCAGCCAGAGAGGACAATTTCTCGAGGAGGAAAGTGTGGATTTCACACCTCAGTTCGTAAACTCTGAGCAGCTCCCCTGTCGACTGGTCACTCCAGTAACTCTTCAAGCGGATGAAGTCCACCATCATTGGGATTGACTGGTCACTGTTTCGATTCAATGCTTTAATGTAGTCAAAAATGTCAGCAAAGAACTTATAGCCACCCTTCAGTACACAAAGGGTGACGCTGTGATGATTTCCCATGGCTTTCATTATATCCCTTGCCAAATATTCAGTTCTGTCCATAATTAAACCATGAGGAATATATACTCTCTCCAGGTCATTTGAGTAATGTTTAGGGATGCAAAACAGATCAAGGTCACAGCCTTGTTCATCATCGGTGATCACCATGCAGTCAGCCACCGCCATGCCGCAATCTCACTTTGACCCCAGGTTCCCAACACTCCCAGGCCACATGCGCACTGATGAGCGGGCACGCATGCGCATTGCAGCCGCATTCTTTTAGCTGGTCGCGGCCGCCATTTGTAAAGCCGCTCGCACACGGCATTGTTAAAAGCCGGCTGCTGCAGCTGTTGCGGGTGAATTCCTGCAATCGGGAACACCGCGATGGACGGCTCCGCGACCCACCCGACACCTGCCCTGGTCTCCCCATAACAAATATACGGTGGTTAGGGGACCTTTTAAAGGAACCGAGTCTGCCAAGTTGGAAGGTTTCAAACTTATTGACTCGTAACTTCCGACTAGCGGCAGGAAGCCACAGGCTATCGATTCTGAAAGGGAAAAATACCTGTGCTCGGATATTGTGACAAACTTTCCTCTTTATTCGGCAGCCTGGGGTCTCCAGTGTGACAGTCTGAGCAGGCGCCAGTGCGGCGCAGGCGGAGTGCAGCCCCGTCCCTTTACGATGGGGCCAGCTTGGGAACGCCCATTGAAGGCAGGCATTTAAACTGCAGATTTATATTGGAAACAACAGGCAACAGTCCAAAGATGTGTGGGTTAGGTGGATTGGCCATGATAAATTGCCCCTTGATGTGCAGGTTAGGTTATGAGGTTTATATGGTGGGGTGGACGGGGGGAGTAGGCATGGGTAGAGTGCTCAGTTGAAGAGTCGTTGCAGAATCGATGGGCCGAATGGCTTCCTTCTGTACTCCAGTGATTCTATGAGTACATATAATGATAATCATTACTTGATTGTGGCTTATGTCTGCTTTGTTACGCAGAGAAATCGTCTAACTTGTGGCATCTATTGCCCTCTGGTGGTTATGTTAATAAGTTCAAACAGGCTGGTTCAAAATAAAATTTGTTTTCAATATAAAATAATGTTACAGCAGATTGTTTGTCAGAAGCTTTCATTTATATAGTGCTAAAGTAAATTTTAAAAATGACCATGGTTTACAGTAGGATCTATCTATTCCAGCATGCTGTCTTTCAATGAATATAAAGCTGCATTATGAAGAATAGCATTTTATGAGGTGTTCCATGTAGTTATTTACCATCTATAAGGTGTCATTCATGCGTCAGAGATTGTGCAGCACACCAAGGAATTTTACATTTTTTATTTAAGGTTAAATTTTGCTTGTGGTTTTAAAGTAATGCAAAATAAAAACCGACAGATTTGAGATCTTGATAGTTTGACCCCTTGAACTCATATAGCTCTTGAAGCTATGTTGACCAATATTGGCATCCATTTATGTTCATCTAAAGTTTTTTTCTGTTTAATTTTAGTGGAAGTGTCAACCTGCATAAAATCAGGGGATTACTGCCTCCAATAAGACAACTTGTATCCCATGCATAATTTGAATATAAGAGGATCAAGGGCCCGGATTCTCTGTTCTGGAGCCTAGGTGCTCCCACCAGCGATGAATCAGGACTGGTCTCCGCTGGCACTGGGAGCAGCTCTATCTGCTTAAACATGCAACTTTATGCATGGGGGATAGCTTGTTGGATTACCATTTGCATCCTTCTGCTGGTGCGGCTAGCGTGCTGAGGCTGCCGGTCGGTGAAGGCTCGGAGCATCGCAATGGGTTTAGCGCCAAAACCATTTTTCGGGGGATGCTCCATTCTCCACCCAATAGAGAATTCTGATCCTCGTTTCGGGCAATGGAGAATCCACCCCAAAGGGCTCTGTACAGATTCTTGCTGATAGCCTAAACAAGTCACCGCTTAATTGTTTAACAGTACAAAAATGCACAGTTGATTTGTTTTACTGTGGCCGATATTATAGTAATAATCTTAGTAATTTGCAAAGTATATCAACTACAATATTCATTGCTTATTCCTGGATATAGGAGGAACCCGGGTTCGATTCCCGGCTTGGGTCACTGTCTGTGCGGAGTCTGTATGTTCTCCCCGTGTCTGCGTGGGCTTCCTCTCGGTGCTCCGGTTTCCTCCCACAAGTCCCAAAAGACGTGTTTGTTCTGTGAATTCTCACTCAGTGTACCCAAACAAGCGCCGGGATGTGGCAACTCGGGGATTTCACAGTAACTACATTGCAGTGTTAATGTAAGCCTACTTGTGGCACTAATAAAGATTATTATTATTGTTATTATTAATAGGAGTTGCTGGATGAACCAACAATAAGGTCCATCTGGATTATTGTCCACCATATTGATAGTGACAGGACACAGTGTTAATTGAATCGTTGACTGATGCCGAGCGCGGTTCAGCGGGTTTAAACTAAGGCTGTGATCTTCCCAAAAGGGAACAAAGTCCCCAACTCGCAGCGCGGAGAAACACATGGCTACTCAATGCAACTCACTTTGAAGAAGTGAATTGGGAACGCATGGCTGAAGCCGCGGCGGACATAGCCCCATTTTTACAATGGGGAGCTCCGCCTGCCAGAAGTCCCCATTGTAACGAGTGATCAAGAGGCCTAAATGGCGTCCCGATCTCTGAGGCCCCGAAAAGAATACCCAATCTCCGCCCAGCCCGAACGCAACATTGGAGGGTCCGCCGGCCGTCTGTTGCACTCTCCAACACCCACACCGAGCAACCCTGGCCCGATCACGCATTGGAAAACAATGCCAGCTTGGCATCTTGGCAATACCCCTACCAGCTAGCAGTGCCAGGGCACCACTCTGTCCAAAGGACATGCAGCTGGGGGCCTCCAATCTCCTTGGCAACTCCCATGAGTGCCGTTCTGTCTGGTCCCTGTTTGTGTGGGCCAATACCAAACGCTTTCACTCGAGGTCCCCGAGGCAAAGAGATTGAATCCCAAGCCTCAGGTACCTCGGGAATCTGCACATTAGAGTAAGGCTTACTGCCTCACTCTAATATGCAGTTTTGCTAAAAAGTGATCCTGCCCATTGTGGGCGCGATTCCTCCATGCAACGACTTAGCGAGATTGCGTTGAATCCCGCGAGGTGTCGCAAGCTGGGTAGATCCTGGGAGTGGGGAGCCGCGGCTTTTCACCGGCCACGCTGTGCCGCGGCAGGATTATTTTCCGGCGCAGCCTGGCCTGAGGTTCGCGCCCTAAGTTTGCTTTTCGACGAGTGTGGTGGGGGGGATTCTCACCAGCTACAGCTTTGAGAATCACCCCGTTATTCAGCAGCACTTTGCTGTTGTTTCTTGGCCTCAGGGAATTTCTCCCCACCGAGGGCGCGCTTCGGGAGTTTTCCTGCTGGCGTGCTGAGCTCGCGAGCAGGGACAGCTGCTCGCAGATCGGGGTGCCATTTTGATTGGCAGCACCGATCGTTTCCCCCATCCTTTTCTGGCCGTCCCCCTCTTTCTGGACCCTCCCCCCCCAACTCACCCTCCAACCTTGTCGAGCCGTCTGGAACCAGCCCCACCCCATCTTCTATTTGGCAAGGACCCCGGGTCGTCCCCTGGCAATGCCAAACTGGCACCTGGGCGCCCTGGCAGTGCCAACCTAGCACCCTGGTGGTGCCAGCCTGGCAACTTGGAAGTACCCCTGAGTGTTGCAGTGCCACCTGGGCACCCTTGCTGTGCCATTACGTCTTGTGCATGTTTGTGTGGGCCAGTACTAAATTACGCCCCGGTGAGGTCTCGCAAGTGTGGCCCTTGACCCCCAGGTGCCAGGTGAATCCGGCATCCGGGTATTTAAATGTGCCATTCAGCTCATTTAAATATACAGATCTGGATCTCGGCCAGCGAGTGTGACATCCAGATCACTCCTGGCAGAACAAGGCAGGTGACTTGCGATTGGCCTGGTACAGAGCCTGATTTGGGGGCTCTCACAGGATTCACCCGTTGTGTCAGGATCCACGCTGGGCCCAATGGGTTTGCTGAATTGTGCCCGCGATTTTACAGAAAAAATTGTTTAATCAATTGTTGCCTCATATTAACATCAGAAATTTCCACTACTGCCCAAACCAAATTAGGAATGAAAAGCAATTCTGATTGATTTCTGCAACAGGTATCCATTTCATAGAATTTACAGTGCAGAAGGAGGCCATTCAGCCCATCGAGTCTGCACCGGCTCTTGGAAAGAGCATCCTACCCAAGGTCAACACCTCCACCCTATCCCCATAACCCAGTAACCCCACCCAACACTAAGGGAAATTTTGGACACTAAGGGCAATTCATCATGGCCAATCCACCTAACCTGCACATCTTTGGACTGTTGGAGGAAACCCACGCACACACGGGGAGGTTGTGCAGACTCCGCACAGACAGTGATCCAAGCCGGAATCGAACCTGGGACCCTGGAGCTGTGAAGCAATTGTGCTATCCACAATGCTACCATGCTGGTTATGGGCCCAGGTTTAGAGAACCCCAAAGTGTATCATGGAGTTCACCTGACCCACAACGTTTACTAGATTGTGGTATGGGGAGCATATGGCCCACGCTGCAGGTGTGGTAGAGCAGAAATGGAAAAGTATTTTTTAAAGCAAAACAATGTTTATTCTATGAACTCAAGTTAACCTTTTTAAAACATACAGTGAACATCTTAGCAACCATTAATTCAAATACAACCCCCAAAGACTACAACACTAAGTAAACCTTTAAGCTTTCTTTTTTAACATCCATACGACTGAAAAACAAAACCTTTATCAGAAACACATCAGGTTAAAGTCACTACTGAAAACATTTATAATTCTGAATTTATCAAATGATCAAGAAATAGTCTTTTCATGGCAGAGAGAACAGCAGTACACCTGCTTGGTCTGGCTTCAGCTCCAACACTGAAAATGAAACGGAAACACACCCTGCAGCAAACAGCCTAAAACGAAAGTAAAAACCTGACAGACAGCCCAGCTCCACCCACTCTCTGACATCACTGCAGTAGTAAACACCCATTTCTTAAAGGTACTCTCACTACAGATATTTATATATACACCCATTTATAAACACCCATTTCTTAAAGGTACTCTCACATGACACTTTCATAACTTTCACTCATTTCTGAAGGTCAGTTTTTCCAAAAAGGTTGGAAAATTTCATCATAGGAATGGCAAGAGTTTGAAGCAGAGCTGCCTTTATTGGTCTTTCAGATGAAAGGTTCTTTTGAAAGATTTAATTGTGAACAGAAAGAATGATCAGTATTTATGTAGCATTTTTCGGGAAAGCACCTTACAGCCAATGAAACAGTTGTGGAGTGTAGTGATTGTTGTAATGTAGGAAACATGGTGGCCAATTGTCACCCAATAAACTATAATTAGCAATGTGTAGATGATCAGGTAATGTTTTTTGTGATGTTGATTGAGGGATAAATATTACCCAGGACACTGGGGATAACACCCCTGCTCTTCTTCAAAATAGTGTCATGGGATGTTTAAATCAATCTGAGATCACTGGCAGGGCCTCAGGGCCTCCAACCACAGTGATCAACTGTCCTGAATTTTATGGCTTTCTCCCACACAAAAAGCTACTTAATACATTAAGAGCTCATTGCGTTGGGGGTAGTGACTTAGCATGGATAGAGGATTGGCTAACTGATAGAAGACAGAGAGTTGGGATAAGAGGGGTATTTTCAGGATGGCGACCTGTAACTAGTGGAGTGCAAGAGGGATCCATGCCGGGCCACAATTATTTACAATATATATTAATGACTTGAATGGGGGAAGTGAATGCATTATTGCCAAGCCTGTGGATGGCACAGAAACAGGTAGGAAGGCAAGTGGTGAGGACACAAATTGTCTACTGAGGGATATAGACAGGTTTAGTGTGTGGGCAAAAACACAAGGAATACAATGTAGGAAAATGCAAAGAGATGGGGCTGGATTCTCTGCCCCGCCGCGCCACATTTCTGTTTCACCCCGCCGGCGGGATGCGCCGTTACACTGGCTTGTCAATGGGGTTTCCCATTGTGGGGCAGCCACACGCCATCGGGAAACCCCCAGGCTGCCGGCAAAACGGAGCAACCCGCTGGCGGTGAATCCAGCCCATGCACTTTGGTAGGAAGAATAAAGGAGCTGATTATTATTTAAATGGAGAAAGACTGCAGAAAACGAAGTGTAGAGGGATTTGAGGGTCCTTGTACACAAATCACAAAATGCTCGCATGCAAGTTCAGCAGGTAATTAGGAAGACAAATGGAATATTAGCCTTTATTCCAAATCAAAAGGAGTATAATAATAGAGTAGTCTTTCTAAAACATACAAAGCTTGGACTACACCTGGAATACTGTGAACAGTTTTGATCCCCTTATCGAAGGAAATATATACTGGCATTGGAGAAGGTTCACTAGGTTGATCCTGGGTATGGAGGGATTTATGAAGAGAGGTTGAGAAGGTTGGGCCTGTACTCATTGGACTTTAGAAGAACGAAAGGCAACCTGATTGGCACAAATAGGATTCTCAGAGGGCTTGACAGGGTAGAAGCTGAGAGGCTACTTCCCCTTGTGGGAGAGTCTAAGACCAGAGGGCATAATCTCAGAGTAAGGGGTTGTGCATTTAAGACAGAGATGAGGAGGAATTTCCTCCTTCAGGGGATAGTGAATCTTTGAAATTCTTTACCACAGGAAGATGTCGAGGCTGTATTATTAAGCGTTCAAGGCTGAGATTTTTAATCAGTAAGGCATTCAAGGGCCATGGGGGTAAAGCAGGAAAGTGGAGTTGAGGATTATCACATCAGATTAGTCATGATCTCAATGAATGCCAGAGCAGACTCGATGGGCTGAATGGCTTACTCTGGTCCTACGTCTTATGGTCCCAGAACTGAGGCAATTGTCCCATGTTGTAACTTGCCAGGATACTGTATTTCATGTATTTAAATTTTGAGCATGCGCAGTACACATATGTGAGTTTGCATTGCTTGAAGCTGCCTGCACCAGTTGGGGGCTGATTTAACTCAGTTAGCTAGACACATGGGGTTGGATTCTCCAAAAGTGGGGTTATGTCCTGACGCCCGCGTAAAAACACTGGCGTTACACTCTGGACTTTCCTTAAGAAAGTCCAGAGTGGTTCTCCTACCTGCAGGGGGCTGGAGTGCTTCTCGCAGCTCTGGCTGCAGATACGGGCCCCGCACTTCTAGTCGGGAGTTCGCGCATGTGCACGGCGGCGTCCTGCAGCGGCCACCCCCTGCGACATGGCGGACTCGCACCGCGGACCGGCATGGAAGAAGTAGGTCCCCCGAGATCGCGCGTGCCCGCGGATCGATGCCGCCCGATCGCTAGCCTGGCTGTCCATGAGGCCCCCCCGGTGAAGGATCCCCCTGTCCCCCACCAGGGCTGAGTCCGCAGCCGCCACCCGAGGTTCCCAACGGCCAATACGTGGTTAGACCCACGCCGTCGGGAACTCGGCCAGTTACCCTCGGCGAATCGAGGGGGGGGGGCGGGACACTCTGTCAATGGCCCCCTACCCGCGCCGAGTAGACCGTGCGCACGCAATTCGCGAGGTCCCCGGAGAATCGCTTCAGCGGCCCCGGCCATGATTCCCGCGCGAACGCCCATTCTCCGCCCCCGCGCTGAACGCGATTTCGGAGCGGAGGCTCGGAGAATCCAGCCCATGGTTTGCGATGCAGCAAAGCGGCCAGCAGTGTGGATTCAATTCCCATACCAGCTGAGGTCATTCCTGAAGGTCCACCTTCTCAACCTTGCCAGAGATATGGTAATCCACAAGTTAAACTACCAACAGTCAGCTCTCCCTTTCAAAGAGGAAAGCAGCTTATTATCATCTCGGACTGTAGTGAATTTACCGTTTACTGGCAAGTAGCATCACCCCTGTCCTCCCTTCCCCCCCACCCAACCTTCTCAAAGGTTCGCTAGAAATACCTGTCTGTTAAAACAGCCCCCATGCCAAAGTGTCCCTAATTTCCTTCGCCCTGATTGTTGATTCCCCCTCCATTCAATAATGCAGTTAGCCTCGATTTTTGGGTCAACTTCTGGGATGTGGCTTGAGTCACAAATCGCCTGAATCAGAGGCAAAACTGACCCATAGAATCATAGATCATAGATTCATAGATCATAGAATCATAGAATTTACAGTGCAGAAGGAGGCCATTTGGCCCATCGAGTCTGCACCGGCTCTTGGAAAGAGCACCCTACTTAACCCCACATCTCCACCCTATTCCCGTAACCCTGCAGCCCCATCTGACCTAAGGGCAATTTGGCATTGCCAATCCACCTAACCCGCGCATCTTTGGACTGTGGGAGGAAACCGGAGCACCCGGAGCAGACACGGGGAGAACGTGCAGACTCTGCACAGACAGTGGCCCAAGCCAAGAATCGAATCTGGCACCCTGGCGCTGTGAAGCCATAGTGCTAACCACTATGCTACCGTGCAGCCATGGTGCCGTGGGACCCACCGCTGGCACCTTCCATATGGAAAGATCGAGTAAATGTTTCCCACACCCATCAATGGTCTTCCTGTGACACATCATTGGGTGAATTTAGCTAACCGACAGTATATCCAATGCCCACCTCGTTCAGAAGCTCACCAAACCTTTCCTTATAATTGTTTCAAATTCGAAGGCATTTTTCAAGAATTGTTCAGGAAAGCATTGGCTCCAGGGAAATCTAATTTAACCACATTAAACAATGAACCAACTAGATTGTATCGACATACATCCAAACTACATCATCTTAGAACAAGACTGGATTTCGAGAGTAGTTCAAACAGATTGCAGAGTAAAGGTGATAGGCGTTTTCTTCATTCTGCAGAGTGATTCTATCGCTAAAAGTAAGAGATCACAGTTATCGAGTTACCATGATCCGACCATAAACATCATTGATGGTGCTCATGAAAGAGGAAACGTCGGCCTGGATGCTGGGAAAATGTCTTTGTTCTTCTTTGGATAATGGGTGCAATCGAATGGCCTAGCCGTACCCTTCGGTGATACGACGAGGCTGTTAAATCTTGTGAAAGGCTTCTCGCAAGATTTACGATGATCGGAACGCCTGGTGAAATGTAATAAGCAATCTGCATTTTGCCCTCGCCATTAGGCTTATTTAAATATGTCGGCACCCGATTCTCCCAAGGCCCAGGAATGAACGCCCATGTCTGGGAGTCAAAGAACAAAGAACAAAGAAAAGTACAGCACAGGAACAGGCCCTTCGGCCCTCCAAGCCCGTGCCGACCATGCTGTCCGACTAAACTACAATCTTCTACACTTCCTGAGTCCGTATCCCTCTATTCCCATCCTATTCATGTATTTGTCAAGATGCCCCTTAAATGTCACTATCATCCCTGCTTCCACCACCTCCTCCGGCAGCGAGTTCCAGGCACCCACTACCCTCTGTGTAAAATACTTGCCTCGTACATCTACTCTAAACCTTGCCCCTCGCACCTTAAACCTATGCACCCTAGTTATTGACCCCTCTACCCTGGGGAAAAGCCTCTGACTATCCACTCTGTCTATGCCCCTCATAATTTTGTAGACCTCTATCAGGTCGCCCCTCAACCTTCGTCATTCCAGTGAGAACAAACCGAGTTTATTCAACCGCTCCTCATAGCTAATGCCCTCCATACCAGGCAACATCCTGGTAAATCTCTTCTGCACCCTCTCTAAAGCCTCCACATCCTTCTGGTAGTGTGGCGACCAGAATTGAACACTATACTCCAAGTATGGCCTAACTAAGGTTCTATACAGCTGCAACATGACTTGCCAATTCTTATATCAATGCCCCGGCCAATGAAGGCAAGCATGCCGTATAACTTCTTGACTACCTTCTCCAGCTGTGTTGCCCCTTTCAGTGACCTGTGGACCTGTACACCTAGATCTCTCTGACTTTCAATACTCTTGAGGGTTCTACCATTCACTGTATATTGCCTACCTGCATTAGACCTTTCAAAATGCATTACCTCACATTTGTCTGGATTAAACTCCATCTGCCATCTCTCTGCGCAAGTCTCCAAACAATCTAAATCCTGCTGTATCCTCTGACAGTCCTCATCGCTATCCACAATACCACCAACCTTTGTGTCGTCTGCAAACTTACTAATCAGACCAGTTACATTTTCCTCCAAATCATTTATATATACTACGAACAACAAAGGTCCCAGCACTAATCCCTGCGGAACACCACTAGTCACAGCCCTCCAATTAGAAAAGCACCCTTCCATTGCTACTCTCTGCCTTCTATGACCTAGCCAGCTCTGTATCCACCTTGCCAGCTCACCCCTGATCCCGTGTGTTGTCACCTTTTGTACCAGTCTACCATGAGGGACCGTGTCAAAGGCCTTACTGAAATCCATATAGGCAACATCCACTGCCCTACCTGCTTCAATCATCTTTGTGACCTCTTCGAAAAACTCTATCAAGTTAGTGAGACACGACCTCTCCTTCACAAAACCATGCTGTCTCTCACTAATACGTCCATTTGCTTCCAAATGGGAGTAGATCCTGTCTCGAAGAATTCTCTCCAGTAATTTCCCTACCACTGACACAAGGCTCACCGGCCTGTAGTCCCCTGGATTATCCTTGTTATCCTTCTTAAACAAAGGAATAACATTGGCTATTCTCCAGTATTCCGGGACATCACCTGAAGACAGTGAGGATCCAAAGATTTCTGTCAAGGCCTCAGCAATTTCCTCTCTTGCCTCCTTCAGTATTCTGGGGTAGATCCCATCAGGCCCTGGGGACTTATCAATCTTAATATTTTTCAAGACGCCCAACACCTCGTCTTTTTGAATCTTAATGTGACCCAGGCTATCTACACACCCTTCTCCAGACTCAACATCCACCAATTCCTTCTCTTTGGCGAATACTGATGCAAAGTATTCATTTAGTACCTCGCCCATTTCCTCTGCCTCCACACATAGATTCCCTTACCTATCCTTCAGTGGGTCAACCCTTTCCCTGGCTACCCTCTTGCTTTTTATGTACATGTAAAAAATCTTGGGATTTTCCTTAACCCTATTTCCAATGACTTTTCGTGGCCCCTTCTAGCCCTCCTGACATCTTGCTTAAGTTCCTTCCTACTTTCCTTATATTCCACACAGGCTTCGTCTGTTCACAGCCTTCTAGCCCTGACAAATGCCTCCTTTATCTTTTTGACGAGGCCTACAATATCTCTCGTTATCCAAGGTTCCCGAAATTTGCCGTATTTATCCTTCTTCCTCACAGGAACATGCCGATCCTGAATTCCTTTCAACTGACACTTGAAAGCCTCCCACATGTCAGATGTTGATTTACCCTCAAACATCCACCCTCAATCTAGGTTCTTCAGTTCACGCCTAATACTGTTATAATTAGCCCTCCCCCAATTTAGCACATTCACCCGAGGACCACTCTTATCCTTGTCCACCAGCACTTTAAAACTTACTGAATTGTGGTCACTGTTCCCGAAATGCTCCTCTACTGAAACTTCTACCACCTGGCCGGGCCATTCCCCAATACCAGGTCCAGTACAGCCCCTTCCCTAGTTGGACTGTCTACATATTGTTTTAAGAAGCCCTCCTGGATGCTCCTTACAAACTCTGCCCCGTCTCAGCCCCTAGCACTAAGTGAGTCCCAGTCAATATTGGGGAAGTTGAAGTCTCCCATCACAACAACTCTGTTTTTACTCTTTCCCAAAATCTGTCTACCTATCTGCTCCTCTATCTCCCGCTGGCTGTTGGGAGGCCTGTAGTAAACCCCCAACATTGTGACTGCACCCTTCTTATTCCTGATCTCTACCCATCTTGCCTCACTGCCCTCTGAGGTGTCCTCCCGTAGTACAGATGTGATATTCTCTCTAACCAGTAGCGCAACTCCGCCACCTCTTTTACATCCCCCTCTAGCCCGCCTGAAACATTTAAATCCTGGAACGTTTAGCTGCCAATCCTGTCCTTCCCTCAACCAGGTCTCTGTAATGGCAACAACATCATAGTTCCAAGTACTAATCCAAACTCTAAGTTCATCTGCCTTACCCATAATACTTCTTGCATTAAAACATATGCACTTCAGGCCACCAGACCCGCTGTGTTCAGCAACATCTCCCTGTCTGCTCTGCCTCAGAGCCATACTGGCCCTATTCCCTAGTTCTCCCTCAATACTTTCACCTTCTGACCTATTGCTCCGGTGCCCACCCCCCTGCCATACTAGTTTAAACCCTCCCGTGTGACACTAGCAAATCTCGCGGCCAGGATATTTATGCCCCTCCAGTTTAGATGCAACCCGTCCTTCTTATACAGATCACACCTGCCCTGGAAGTGCTTCCAGTGGTCCAGATAATGGAAACCCTCCCTCCTACACCTGCTGTTTAGCCACGTGTTTAGCTGCTCTATCTTCCTATTTTTAGCCTCATTGGCACGTGGCACAGGGAGCAATCCCGAGATTGCAACCCTCGAGGTCCTGTCTTTTAACTTTCTGCCTAGCTCCCTGAACTCCTGCTGCAGGACCTCATGCCCCTTCCTGCCTATGTCGTTAGTACCAATATGTACAACGCCTTGCCATGGCGCCATTTAGCACTGGTCCACACAAACGTGAACCAGGCACAGCGGCACCTGTCATGTTGTTCACCCTGGGGTAACACGGACTGCAACTGGATGCAGTTGTACTCGAAAGAAGACACCAAACTTTGATGTTAGTTCAATACACTTTATTGAACTTGCTGAGCAGTGCACACAGTTCGCTGTGGGTTGACACTCTACTAATCTAAGCGTGCTAACTATAACTAACTAGACCAGACTAGCTCTGAGCCACGTGTAGAAGGTGCTAACTGAGATATACACCCTGACTGTCACTACAGTTATCACCAGTGGAAAGAGGCAGAGTGCTGATGCCTCGTGTGTTTTATAGTGGGAAACCTCCCTCTAGTGTTCTGCCTGGTGATTGGTTGTGTTCTGTCCTGTGTGTTGATTGGCTGTACTAGGCGTCTGTCACTGCTGTCTGTATCTCATTATGTCCATGCGTGCATATCATGAAAGCACCTGGGGAGTCTTCCAGAGTCAGTTTTTGCTGGAAGCAGCGAAGGAATGGCCTTCATCGTGCACCTCCTGCACAGCTGCCCATAGATATTTGTCTGCTATTTCCACACTTTTGACATCAGTTTGAATTTGGTCGCCCATGTTACAAGGGATCAGTGGCGTGTAAAAAGTGGAAATAGAAATTGCATTTAAATCATTGTGCAAAATAAGCATTGGAATTTGCACATAGGACTAAAAGAGAGACATAAAGAGAGAACAAAACTGAAAAACAAAAAAAATGTAACTGATGTTTATTTTCTACAAAATCTGCAACATTAATGTCTTCTGAGTCTTCGATGTAAAATTAACGTTTCAGAGCCAAAAAGATTGTTCAGAAGTAATCAGGACTTGTTACACCATTAAAATCCCAGTTACTCCATATTGCAAATGCTCTACCCTTTTGTCTGCCTTTAGTGTGAGAACAGTAGGTGGTCACCCTAACTTCAATTACAGTGATCTCTCTGGGCAACATCTACTGCTGAAGACTGCAACAGTACAGCCTGTGGATGAGCAGGGTATCACTGACAGCAACTTCTGGATTTCCACATTTACCAGCTTTCCGCATGGTGACAGATGTTGCTTTCATATTTATTCAGCGATTGTAGCGAGCAACGACAGCCTCCGAATTGCAAAAGCCAGGGTTCTCATTTGTCAAGAACTTAAGTTGCACCACTCGGAGCTCTCTCACCTACCAATTGCTCACTCCTGGACCTTGTCGCAAGCAACAATGCAGGCGCTCCACACATGTTCTGTAAAGAATTAAGGTAGCTAAAACAAGAGGAAGATTCATGCGCACAATGTGAATCCTGGTGTAGCTCTGGTTATTTCTATTTTGGTCTCATGGCAAATGGGCATTTTCCAGATGCATATTCAAGTTCCTGTGATGTTAAAGCTGAGCTCTTATTTATGCCATGAATGGAGTAGCATATCGTGGGATTAGAAACTTTGGTGATGAAGTGTTGGGTGCTCTGAGGTACAGACGAACCAACACGGTTGCGATTGGTACAACGCAGTTTTGTTCCATTAAACTATTTATACATCAGACTTGGTACTCAGCACGTTGTGACTGTGTGAGTGTCTTGCTTTGCGGTCCTGGCCCTGTGCCGTCTCCAGATGGACTGTCTAGGAAGTGTCGTGTTTCTTGTTTTATACTGTGTCTGCTCTTGTCTGTGATTGGCTGTCGTGTTATGTGCGCTAATTGGTCCGTTGCTCTGTCTATCATTATGTATGTGTTATGATGTATGTTTGAATATCATGACAGGTGATGGTGTTGAAGATCAGGCAGGATATTATGCCACTCATGGTAGATACAGCGAGGCAGGTTTTGGTTGAGCATTGGTCTGCCTGTGATTAAAGCATATTCTTGCTGAATCTGAAGCCTGAGACAAATGACCAAGTAAAGCTGACATTTTGTTGGCCACACAAGCTGGGGATTGACAAAGAGGTAGTCAGCCAAAGGTTTCACACAAATAAAATGGCAGGCATTACTCCAAACAAAAGAATCAACAAATTATTTGCTTTTTAATTTCTTGTTTATTCGGTTAAAAGGCATCGTAGCAGGTAATTATTTTACTAAAATAATGTGCTATAGTATTAATAGTATTTTTCTTTTTTAGTGACAAGGTGATTCTACATTGTTTGAAAAGTGCTAATACATTGATATTATATATTTGTTTTCAAGTCCGTACTGATACATTTGTGTTCCAACATTCATTGATAACATGTAAATATTTATAGTTCAGTATAAGTACATGAAGTCATGCACCATTATTTCATCTGCAAGCTTCATGAGACATTTCCTGTCTGAACAGGTCAGCAGAGGTAGCATAAAATACGAAGATATAAACTATACAACTTTGTCATAGTAGTATATGCTCAAGCTATTTGTAAAATTTTCTGACTTTAATTTTAACTCTACTTGTTGTGGTGATGTTTGGCATAATATCCCTACAGGATACAGCATGATGGAGTGCAGGGAAAAGTTTGCGCTCATCATGCAGATATAACAGAAAGCAACTTCTCCCCTCAGTTAACCATGCCCACTGTTTAAGTGCAAGGATGGGGTTATGAGGTGTCTTCTAGGCGTTATTTCTCTTAATGTCCTTCCACCTCCCCCCCTCTTTTTCCTCATGCAATTTGGTACATCTTGCCCAATCAAAGTATTTTTCAATCTATTTTGAAATAATGCTCTGATTGGTGGGTTTCAAAAATCCTGCTACATTATTAAACATTCTCAGGCTCCAGGCATCACATGCCAGATACTGGTCTAAAACACAGCTGCAAAGCACGATGAACATCAACCTGCAATGCACCAAATTCTATAGCAGCTCCCACACTCAGAAGTAATCATGGAGAGTTTTTTTTAAGGAAGGTTACTGGAAGCAACCTAGTCAAAAAGGAAAAGTCCTTTGGGTTTCATCCTAGGGAATTCATCACCACTGGAACCCCTGTCAATACCATATCAAGAAAATTATTATGTTAACAAACAGGAATGCAATTTTAAAAAGTTGACTATAATGCCATGTCACTGGTTAGCTTCCAGCTCCAACTCTGTGAGGCTATTAATACTAATATTACCGCAATTATGTTATTTAATAATCAGGAATAATTTTATTACTGTCATAGTGAGGCTAGTCTATTAAAATTAAAGTTTAACTGCACGCCTTTCCCATGGTTCTTCCCATCTCCTGTTCCTTTATAAACATTTCGATTTTAATTAAAATTTTTCAACTATAGCCTCTCACCTATTTTAATACCGTCTCCCACAATATTTTACTGTTTAAAATCATGTACTGCCTCTGTTTTTCTTTCTAACTATCTATTTTAAAGCTGAAAACAGCTGAAAGGAAATGTCATCTGATGGCTAAACACTTGCTCTGTAGGCCGATGTTTTGAGCAATCTGGCATCAAAGAATTTAAGATTGACATAATTATATCACAGGGAAGAAGAGCTTTAACTGACGTACTTCCTGACAACTAAGAGTAAAAGGTTGGGGTGGGGCGGGGCAACAGAGCTATCAATGATGAGGTTTGCTTTTTGGAATGTGAAAAGGCTCTTTAGGCGTCATCTCTTCTGGAATGTTTATCCGGGTTTGTGGAAAATTCAGAAACAAAGCAAATTTACATGTCCTTCACTTGATACTCACCAGTAATTTTTACATGTCAACTAAAATGTGACTGAAATTATAATTATGATCATATCCAAACCATTGTCTACACATGCAGATTGTTTCATTTGAGTTGTATAAGATTTCAAATCACATTAGCTTGGAAATAAAAACAAAGAAATCTGCATAATGTACAGACTCTGCAATGGTTATTCCTGAACATGTGTTGAGGATAACTTGAATTAACTTTGTCACGCTGTTAAGCCTGAGCTGCTCTATGTGCAATTTCTGTCAGTGATAAATCAGATCCTGTCATTGCAGCAAAACAATTCATCTGACACAAGATGCTGCAATTTCAGTGTAGACATTCAAAGGGCCAAACAGAAAAATCTAACACTCTTTTGAATACAAATGGCAATAAATTATAGTTATATATATATATATATATATAAATAATCAGTACTCTTCCCAATTAGGTTTACGTAATAAAAAATTCAGAGCATGAATAATGACCCTTAATTTAAGACAAAACAAAGTCCAGCTAGTTAATGCAATAGCTATGATCATGGTATTATACCTCATTCTCATGCAAATGCAGTGTTATTTGAATAATCATTGAATAGCTTCCAATGGTGCCCATTTCATTGGATCATTTAAAATATACAGTAAAGTTCCGCCCTTCGCTTCGGTGAAACCTCGCAAAATGTTGAAATCGTGAACAGCGAACATGCTTTACAATGGGAATCAATTAGATAGTTTCCAGCTATCCTAAAATTTTAAATGTATCAAGGGTCAACGGTAATAGAACCTATGGCTGAGATTTTCCAGATCGGCCTGCCCCAGGGCCGGAGATTCCTGCATGGGATCAGCGGATCTCTTGCTTGCCCGTTAAATTCTCCGTTCCGCCCGCGACGATTCCCACTGCGGGCGGGACCGGAAGATTTAGGCCTATTGATTTTTAATCAATTTAAGGAGATATTTACTGGAGAAATTGTTCAATAATACAAGAAAAACGTAATACTTGCCACACTCACAGTACTTCACATGAGAGTGGAGGTGGACTGTGATTGGGAATCAAATTGCTGCAACAAGGGACCTCCACATGCAAATAACAGCAGGTGATGCACGTGCAGTGCACACTTTCCATTGTGTAATATAAACCTAACATAAAGTCGCCATAGTCCCAGATGACCAAAGACTTTCCCCTTTGAGGGAGAGAGCTGACTGGTGGTGATTTAACCTGAGCGGCACCACACCTTAGACAATGGGCAAGATTGAGAAGGCAGGGTCTTCATCAAAAACCCATTGCAGGAAATACATCATGGACATTTTCCTTTTTAAAATCTTTATTTAGGTGGGGGGTTTTCAGCATTTTCTAAAGAAAGTAAGGTAAGCAAATTTGGGCCTGCAATAGGTGAACTGGTGTAAAAGACTTTTACGCAGATAAGCAAATTCATGAAAGAAGAAGTTGCAACCAGTGGGACTTTACTGAATAGCCACACACACCTTTCTGTCATTATTTTTTTTTTACATAAAGTGCAAAATGTGACTGACAGAAAGATTATTGCTTGTCAGAAAGTTACTTCCACAACTGCCTGTTATCTTTAGTCAATTTCAACAGGAGATAATATAATGGTATGCATTACTCACTGATGCCACAGGACACAGACCAAAGCCTCCCTACAACGTAAGAAAGCATTTTTCACTTCTTCGAATAAATTGTAAAGGTAAACTATTGCCCTTAATTTACAGAAATAACCTGGCAAAGGTGCTCGGAGTCTTGTCAACAAGGTCATTTCTGTAGTCTACTGGTCAATGTTTTATTTTTATAGCTATCAAATTAAGCCCAAATTCATCTAGGTATGCTGCACCTGTCATGTTGAAGTTCACAGAATCATAGAATAATACAACGCAGGAGAGGCCCTTTGGCCCATCGAGTCTGCACCGACACATGTAAAACACCTGACCTGTCTACCTAATCCCATTTGCCAGCACTTGGCCTATAACCTTATCTTCCATAAAGTTGAAAGAAGGTTGCCCAGGTTGCAACTCATCTTGTACATGTGATGGCATTTTGGGGAGGAATTCTCATATATTTGCCATTATTTAATTGCCCTCCTGAGATTTGCGAGAGTTGGGTGAGATTTTAACTTACTCAAAGCTCATTCACTTACACGGTGTTAAACACAGGTATAGCCTCACTTCGGCGGGGATGATAATCTCATTGGTAATGGTGCTCTTTTAGAATGAAAAGATCGGTCCATTAATTTGATTATTGCTACAGCTTTAATTTGTTTCTGTTCTTTATTTTGAGGTTCTCAATATAAGCGTTGGCTGTTAGTCTGTTGCAAAAGTCTGATTTTGTTAGTTTATCTTCAATGTATGTTTCAGTATATCTTTATTTAAGCTGCGGTATTTAGTTCCAGAAGAATTTTCATGTTATTCACACTCTAATATTTGCTTCTTATTAGCTTATGTGTTTATTTGTTTAATGAGTTCTTTTTGAAGTGAATGTCGGGGGTGGGGATTTTCTTTAGACACCCTTTTTCACTGTATTCTTAATTCCCATCCTAATGGATTTGGCATTTTTGGTTTGTGTCCAGTCTTTTTCATGTGTCATCAGTTTAGTCATTGTGCTCATTATTCTAGTTGCGTTTGTACTTTTCTCCCAGCATTTTATAATGATCTCATTCAATCTTATAATCATATTGTTCATTGCTGTCGTTTTGAGGAACAGATTTTCTTTGAGCTTGCTGAAGATGCCTCTGGCCTCATATCTTTTGGGTAGAATGTTTGAAAGTGGCAGCACAAGTGGACAAGGTAGTCAAGAAATGCTTGCCTTCATTGGACAGGGCATCAAGTATAAGAAGTGGCAAGTCATGCTACAGTTGTATAGAACCTTGATAAGGCCGCACATGGAATACTGCGCACAATTCTGGTCACCATACTACCAAAAGGATGTGGAGGCTTTGGAGAGGGTGCAGAGGAGGCTTACCAGGATGTTGCCTGGTCTGGAAGGTGTTAGCTATGTGGAGAGGCTGAATAGACTTCATTAGAACGATGGAGGTTGAGTGGTGACCTGATAGAGGTCTACAAGATCATGAGGGCCATGGATAGAATGGATGGGCAGGCACCATGGGGCATAGGTTTAAGGTCCTTGGGGGCAAAGTTCAGAGGAGATGTGTGAGACAGTTCTTTTACACAGAGAGTGGTGAGTGCCTGGAACGCGTTGCCAGGGGAGGTTGTGGAAGCAGAAACATTAAAGGCAAGTCTGCTATCATAACCGGTACAGGCTTGGAGGGCTGAAGGGCCTGTTCTTGTGCTGTATTGTTCTTTGTTAATTCTTCCAGGACTACGGAAAGTTTAATGGACTTTGGGTAAGTATGGGAGGAAGCTAACGCTGCAACTCTCTCTTCCTTGGGCTTATCAAGTTTAATGTTGCAACAACGCTCCACCAATTTATTGTCATAAATATGATAAATGCACAATTCTAACAGGCCATTTACTAAATCTTCTTTGTAACAATTTATTTGTCATGTCTGCTAGTTCTGTTAGCACTAAAGCATTGACACTTATCACTGGGGTGAATGTGATTGGTAAGCATTGCTCTAAATTTGTTTTTTCCACACGCTTGTCTCAATTCTGTATTCACTCCGCTTGGTGATTGCCATGCTGAAAAAATATCACCTCTTGCTATCTATCTTCTGTCACCTATAGATGAAGATCTAAAAACTGGTCTCTTTTGGTGACCACATGTTGCTCATTCACATGTTGGGCGGCAAGGTGGCACAGTGGTTAGCACTGCTGCCTCACAGTGCCAGGGACCCGGGTTCGAATCCAACCTCGGGCGACTGCCTGAGTGGAGTTTGCACATTCTCCTCGTGTCTACGTGGGTTTCCTCCGGTTGCTCTGGGTTCCTCCCACAGTCCAAAGGTATGCAGGTTAGGTGGATTAGGTATTCTAAATTGTCCCTAGGTAGGGTTACAGGAATAGGGTGGGGGATTGGGCCTAGGGAGGGTGCTCTTTCGGAGGATCGTTGCAGACTCGATGGGCCGAATGGATCCTGTAGGGATTTTATGATAATTCTAATTCTATGATGATAATCCACAAATCCCTTCCATGAATTTTGTTTTATTACAAATTACTTTCCACGGTCTGCTCAATACATTGCAAATAAACTTGAGCAACAATTGTGACTACCAGGAAAGGGTTAAGGTACGTCTAAAGGTGTCAAAAGACAGGTGGACACACTTGATGATTGAAGGATCAATTCACAGTTCTAAAGACTGCAACCATCTTGTGGATAACACATACATAGTAAAGGAATAGAGTTTGCACAAAATCAGGCAGCTGAATTCACATTTAGAAGTTCAGTAACTTATAGCAGTTTTTGCATAAGTCCTAAGCATCTATAAAATATTACCTGCTTTACAAATGCTATCTGTTATCCTTGTATCATAAATAGCTTACACATTTTGGATTCTTTTCTTATTTGCTACTTATGTCAATCACTGTCCACAGAGTCAGACTCTAACTCTATTATTCTAATCTAATACAAACAAGGAGCAGGAGTGGGTCATTCAGCCCCTCAAGCCTGCTCCATCATTCAATAAGATCATAGCTGATCTGATTGTAACTTCAAATCTGTATTCCGGCTACTCCCGATAAACTATCACCCTCTTGCTTACCAAGAATCTAATACAAATCTCTTCCTGAATAAAATAATGGAAGAAATCTGCAGCACCTGAAACAAAATCTACAGCCAGCCTAAAAGACTGTTAAAAATTGATGAACTCTGGGGGCAGCATGGTGGCGCAGTGTTTAGCACTGCTGCCTCATGGCACCGAGGTCCCAGGTTCGATCCCAGCTCTGGGTCACTGTCCGTGTGGAGTTTGCACATTCTCCCGGTGTTTGCGTGGGTTTCGTCCCCACAAACCAAAAGATGTGCAGGGTCGGTGGATTGGCCATGCTAAATTGCCCATTAATTGGAAAAAATGAATTGGGTACTCTAACATTTTAAAAAAAAAATTATTAACTCCGGTTATCAAAACAGCCTTTGTAAGAATCTAGATGCTCAACAACGTGCTATTTGCTTATACACCATTAACCCAACACTCAATTAGCTTTCTTGCATCTGTTCCATTGAATCCCTACAGTGCAGAAGGAGGCCATTTGGCCCATTGTGTCTGCACGGACCTTTAAAAAGACCAATCCCCCAACTTATCCCTGTAACCCCATTCAACATTTAGACACTGAGGGGAAATTCAGCATTGCCAATCTACCTAGCCTGCACATTTTGGACTTTGGCAGGAAACCAGAGCACCCGGAAGAAACAAACACAGACAGGGTTAGAATGTTCTCTTCAAGATGGCGCCGGAGCATGGCGACTCTCTGCGAGCTCTCAACCAGACCCCTTTCTTTTCTCTCTTATCACCGTTCTGACCTACTAAAACTCTTTTCCACTTCATATATAATTACTAATAGCGCTCTTTTATGTTTTCATACAGGTTTGAGGATTCTCCGAACCTCACTCGATCCGGCACAACTCCATCCGTATCCTACACACGCCACCGGACCTTCGTTCCCGACCAGCGACGGCCTGAGGACCGAGGCCTAACCAGCCAGCAACTACCTGAGGCCCTATGCTGCTCTTGTTTGGCCTTGTTCCGCACTGTAACCAATCACTATTTGTTGATGCACCACTGTCAATGTACTCTGTCGATTATTCTTTTATCTACTATGTACGTACTGTGTATGTTCCGCTGGCCGCAGAAAAATACTTTTCACTGTATTTCGGTACATGTGACAATAAATATCAATCAATCAATCAATCAATCAATGTGCAAACTCCACACAGACAGTAACTCGAGGTCAGAATCGAACACGGGTCCCTGGCGCTGTGAGAATAAGTAGAGATCAGTTTTGAGAATTTCCTCTCAGAATAAGCAGACATGTTTCATACATCAATTCTGATATTAACTATAAAATATTGATAATTTACTTTAATATCGTACCTTGTTCTGAGCTGAACATAAGTCAATTTACACATTTTTTACAAATACACTTTGGCTCAGAATTTCCTCTGCAATTATGCCCAGATATTCCTATGAGCTGGGTACAAACCAAATTTATGTCTTAAAAGATCATGGAATTTGATTGTAACCTGCATAACTAGAATACACACAGATTTCCTCAGGTTTTTTCATATCCATCCATCAAATCCTCTGTCGACCGAATCTCAACCATAAAACTGGCCTGTCCCTCAATTCTCAAATGTGAACATTCTCCGATTGCTTATGTTTGGAGGTCTCTCAGCAGGAAACAAAATCAATTTTCTTGTCCTTTAATTGAAAGTTTTTGAGTGTTTTAATGGATTGATCCTCACTGAGACCTGTTCTAATTCTATGAATGCATTTTTATGACATGTTTGTGACAACATTAAAATTGAAAAGCTTCCCACATTGCAGGTTTTAGAATAATAATAATCTTTATTAGTGTCACAAGTAGGCTTACATTAACACTGCAGTGAAGTTACTGTGAAAAGCCCCTAGTTGCCACACTCCGGCGCCTGTTCGGGTTACACTGAGGGAGAATTCAGAATGTCCAATTCATCTAATAAGCACGTCTTTCAGGACTTGTGGGAGGAAACCGGAGCACCCGGTGAAAACCCACGCAGACACAGGAGAACGTGCAGACTCTGCACAGACAGTGACCCAATCTGGGATTCGAACCCAGGCCCCTGGCCCTATGGAGCAACATTGCTAAACACTGTGCTACCGTGCCACCCAATTCGTGAACATGCTGTGCCTGGTCTGCATGAATGATGGTCAAATTAGTTGAAACTTATATTTTAATCCTTAAAGAAAAAATATACTTTTGAGCTTAGCGTTTCCTTGGGCTTTGATTGTTCATGCTGATCTATGCTCAGATTGCCCCCATTTTAACTTTGGGCGTGTTCTACTGAGCTGGAAAGGATACTTGTGCATAACCCGACATTAGGAAATAACGCTTGGCACATTTTGCTGTCTAACCTCCAGGTTGCACCAAAAGAGGAAATTCCAGATCTGTCTCTCAGAAAATGCAGCAATGAATATTTTCTTGTGCCTATGGTACTTGCAACAAAAGGCTATTGTCCCTTTTCATGTTTACATTTTAAAAAGTGTTCTTGATAGTTAATCCAATAGGAATTTTTGGCAAAAGCAAACCACTGCAGATGTGGAAATCTGAAACCCAAACAGGAAATGTTGGAAATTCTCAGCAGGCTAGGCAGCATCAGTGGAGAGAAACTAAATTAACATTTCAGGTCATGATTGCCCTTCATCAGAACGGGAACTAAGAATTTTTGACAGGTTTCATTTCTTGACTAGATAATTTGTGCTGATTGAGTTGTAATGTTCCAGATCTAACAATTAATTGACTTTTTCAGTCATTTGGACTCTCAGTCATGGAATTATTTCACTCAGTAACTCTTGATGACTAAACTAGGCATATGAGTCAGCAAACTATTGTGTGAAATGGTAATGTAGGAGTCCTTAGCACATCTGTATCAAATTGCTCTCTATCATAATTGAGACTTTCACTTTGTTTTAAATGGGTTAAATAGTAAGGAAGGGGATTCTAAAATAACTTACGAGGTTTTCACATTCTTGGCGACAGTGATTCTAGGACGTCGTCTCTATGTTAGCTATGATGGTTTAATCTTTATGGCCTCTGGCTTAATATGACACTGTGAAATTAAGTTTGGCAAACCTTTCTTTTGTTCTCGGTGGATGAAGAAACAGAAAGGAAACGCACCATTTTGCTTCAATATAATTTACAACATTATATTGTGCATTTGTAAAAAATGGGAAAAGAAGTGATTGTTAAATACATTTTTGGGAGGATAGTAATGCCTCCTCCTCACTTGAACAAAGCTCTCTGCAACAGCAGATTTTCACATTATTTAAATAAGAGAGCGCAAAGGGCACTTCCCATGTTGCCCATGAATGATAGATTATTTAATTTTTCATTAATCACATAGATGTAAAAATAATCTTCACCTGGTGTATTCAGAAGTGTTTCTCATTAAAGAAATTGGGGAAGAGATTGCGTAATGGAGAGGAAGCAGGTGGTGTGGCAGTAATCAACACCCCAGGGCATTCTCCCAAAGTTGGCCCTCAGGGTTCATTGCCATGAAATCAGTGAGCTGTAGGCACCAGTTGGGCATGGAACAAGCTCGGTCGGTACGAATTCTGGCACTGGTCCTGAGGGGGGGTCTTGACAGCCAGGTGTTGGGTGGGGGATGTGGTGTGGCTACTGAATGCCATATTTCTGCAGAGCCAGGAGAAACATAGGTTTACTTACTTTGTCCTTTGTGGCCAACAATAGTCTCTTTAAGGACTGTTGGTTAGACCATAAGACCATAAGATGTGGGAGCATAAGTAGGCCATTCAGCCCATCGAGTCCCCTCTGCCATTCAATTAGATCATGACTGATTTGATATGATAGTGCTCAACTAAACTTTCTCGCCTTAGCCCCATAAACCTTGATTCCCTTACTGATTGAAAATCTATCTACTTTGGGGAGCTGTAGAAATATTTAGTGCTAATGCCATGCAAGCATTGAGCTTACTTTCTGACCAGTTTCAATGCAGAGTCTATAAACAAGCCTAAGGCCTGTCATTAGCACAGTCAAGGGGCTTGATGCTGGATTAATGCGTCTGGCAGATGTACCTGAACATCGCCTGAGCTATTCTACTATTGGATATATTCCAGGACTCTCAGGCATCTCTTTTTTATTCATTCAAGGGAAGTGGGCAACGCTGGATGGGTCAGCATTCAATGCCCATCCCTATTTGCTCTTGCTTGCTTGGCCATTTAAGAGTCAACCACATTGTTGTGGATGTGGGGTCACATGTAGGCCAAGCCAGGTATGGATGGCAGATTTCCTTCCCTAAAGAACATTAGTGAACCCAGATGTTTTTTTACAATAATCGACAATGGTTTCATGGTCATCATTAGACATTTTAATTCCAGATTTTTATTGAATTTAAATTTCACCATCTGCCATGGTGGGATTCAAACCGGGGTTCCCAGTGATTTCCCTGGAGTATTAGTCGAGTGACCGTATCGCTGTACCACCCTCAGGCATTGGCATACAAAATTGATCATTTGTGTCCTAGTTTACATCTGATCAAACAGCAATACAGGTTCTCTCCACTCCCATTTTATAATTGAAATTTGGGGAACACAGTAATAACACTATAAGGAGTAATAACACATCATTGCAATACAGGCCCACTCATCATTACAGAAACAGCAAAGTAAAACAATCATTCCCATATCTTTCTTAGTGAGTAAGCGGACATGTGCGGGGGGAGGGGGGGGGCACTAAGCCATGGGTTATGTTGATTTATGTCTGGCACTACTTGTGGAACCAATATCCCTGGGCTATGGAATGGAAATAATAAAGCACGTTTCCTGGTTGAATGTTAATCCAGTGATGCCGATTGGAACTGGGCATGTTGGGTAACCTGGAGTAAGCAAGGTCAAACTGTCACCTTCCTAAGCCCAGGGTCCCCACCTAAAAAGGACATTAGCCTCTTTCAATATGCTAATCGGGGACCCAATGCTTATTTTAGGATCCCATGCCAAATTAAGTGAAAGGTGGAAGGAGCATGTTCCAGCCTTGTTCTGCTCAATATTTCTCCTCTACGATGGTCTAATCGGTGATCATTAACATGACTGCTGGAGGCCACTTAAGAACAGTTAAGCTGGGCCGCATGGTGGCGCTGTGGTTAGCACTGCTGCCTCAGGCGCCGAGAACCCGTATTCGTTCCCGGTCCTGGGTCACTATCCATGTGGCGTTTGCACATTCTCCCCATGTCTGTGTGGGTCTCACTCCCACAACCCAAAGATATGCAGGGTAGGTGAATTGGCCACGCTAAATTGCCCCTTAATTGGAAAACAATTGAATTGGGTACTCTCAATTTAAGAACAGTTAAGCTTTCATTTGTCTACCTACCTTAGGACTGAACCAGGGGGAACAAGAAGGGCTCCACAGCAATATTGTGGACCTCTTGCCATTATTATGCAGAATAGACACCCAGCCCAATTTCCAGTGAGCCTCAAATCTTTCTCTTCAAACAAATATTGCCGTCAGGCCGCCACTCACAATGGTCCTTGGCACAATACCATTTACCAGGCCAATGTTTCAAAGCCATGCATTTCCATGATTTTGTTAGAAAGTTTTGAAACACCAGGTGGAATGTTATGATTAGGATGCCTGAGTGCACTAGTGCAAATATTCATTCTGTGTTATAAAGAATGGTATTCGGTTAAAGATATGTACATATAATTTATTTATGAATAGTTAAAGAAATCATTAATAGCATAAATAGCAAATCACTATATTGAATGAGCCCCTTCAAAACCCAAGAGCACCTCAGTATAGCTAGGGTGTATCATGTCATCAGATCAGTGATATCGAGGCAACGACCATGTATGTTATACGAATGTTAATAATTAGAATGGTAATATTTACATTAAATATATATTGACAAAAATTATTGCTTATACAATAGGCGCATTTATGTTTCATAAGAAATGGAACACAGCAATCTAGTGTAACTCTAATAATTAAGTTAAATTTTTTAGGAAATAAAATTCAAAGCGTAAAAATCCTTAAAGTCGAAGTAAAAAGTAAACAGGTTGTAGCTGTTTTGGAGTTTTATGATTCGTATTACTGTTTATTGCATTTTTGTGCTACAAAGTAGTTTTCCTGCTAATGTAGTGACTAAAAGATGTGTAAAAATAAACTGTGTAAACAATTATTGGTTCTTTATTGTCTTAATCTCTAACAAAGAACCAGTGAAGAGTGCTTCCTTCTATTCGCTGTGTCAGGATCTACTCAATTGCACTGGTATGTTTGTGCTATCCGACAGCAAGACTTGCTAATTACAGTCCTTTAACTGTCTGACAATAAACTCCAGTTGGTTATTCTATCGCTTCTTTGTTGCCGGCAGCTTTAGGGTAGATTTTTAAACCCAAGTTACAATTAGTAAAGCTAAGCACCATAAAATTTGTTGAGTCTTGAGAGTTTGTTGATTTAAAGATAATCTTTCTGGGTTAGGAAACATGCCCCTTGGCTATTTTGCATCTAAAGAAACTCATGTGGACACATTCAGAACACTATTTGCTTTATATAGTCGTTATCTAAACATTTGGAGAGATTAGTACTTGTGCCAATGTCATTTTGCAATGATGCAATATCAGCCATATGAAAGAACTAATTCTACCGCATACCTAATTTGCTAATATTCTATCGTGCTAACCATTACTATAGGGTCTTCAAATGTAGCGATTAATATTTTCTCGGGTGAATGTGTAGGTAGATCTTCTGCATCAGCAGAGGTAGTGACTTTTGCATTTAGCAAGTTGGAGGGAAAGACTTCATCCTCTCGATCTTCATAGAGTGCTGGGATGTTCTGGATGTTGATTAGGGGATAAGTAGGATTGCGGTTGAAATGGGACTTTGTTTCACAGACATCCTTTTCTAGATTGGATGGAACTGCTGCAGGAGGCAAGTTGTTCGTATAGTTGGTAGCATAAGCTTTACTGATGGGTAGTGTTAGGCAGCTCTCTGATGAATATTTAATATTGCTTGTAGCACCTCCTTCAGACAGATTACTATCTATGAGAAATAACTTGTTAGTCATGTAAAGCAAACAGGAACATTTTTCAACATTTATGATTGTTTTAAAACTTTACAATCTACATTTAAATAACCAAAAACTGCAATTTAATACTGCAAACTCCATTGTATATGGGCTGGATTCCCTGGTCCCCCAGCTATGTGTTTCTCAGCGGCGAGCCGTAAGCTGACAGTGGGATTCTCTCTTCCTGCCACATATCAATGGATTTTCCCACTGAAGCCACCCCACTGGGAAACTTGCGGGTGAGCGTGCATTGCCAGCGGTGAAAGAGAATGCGAAAGACCAAAGAATTCTAGCCTTTGCCTTTTTTGATGCTTACTTCAAATTATAGGGAAGTAATATATGCTTCTGTTTATTACATAACCTGGATTTTGTAGTTAGTGGTGAAGGGATGGTGTTTGCCGCTAACCTCAAAGAAAACTGCCCAGCTCCAGAACAGTGATTTTTCCTATACTTGCGTGACTTACAAACTGGCCTCTTGGGATATTGTAGTCATCAAGCAGGCTGAGCAGCCTATCAGACTGCATAATTCCCATAGACAGTAAACCAGGAATTGAAATGAATGGATTATAATTCACTTCTTTATCATTTTACAGAAGCAAAATAAAGATTGGGACATATACAATGGATTAAGGTAGCAGCTGAAATGCCATAAACAATCTCCTAACTATATTTAGCAACAACATCTTGAGGCCATACTTCAGGAAACAGCTTTGGTGCCTTCCTTGTGCAGCATTCCACTGTGTCCACACTGTTTAAAAGAGAAGATATAAATTGTGGTTCCTGGGGACACTAATCCTTTTCATCAGAAATTGATCTCTGTGCTTTTTTACATTAGGTTCCTCACATAGGAGCAAGGTTTTGGGCTCAGCCGGGGGCAGGAACGGAGATGGACGGGGTCCGAAAACACTGGCGACAGCCAGCTTGATGGTTTCCTGCTGCTGTTCCAGGCACAGGCCATTTTTGTGGAAGCAGATTCAGGGCTGGCAGGGTTCTCTAGCCACATATGGCTGGTGGTAAATTAGGCTTGTTAAGTACAAATGGAGGAGGTTGACTGGAATTTACCGATCGGTCTCCACCCTGCACCCTGGGGACCAGTTTAGATGCCGAGAGATGGGCTCCTGGCAGCAGGCTGGGGCTCAATGCTTCAGGTAGGCCTAGAGGTTTCCTTGCCTGTCTGGATGGGAGAGCAGCCATATGCTGTCTGTAAAGGTGCTCCTTCTCGCCATCCTCTCCCCCAGTGCAGGCCTGGCTGCAAGAACAATCTTTTAATTATTAAAGTTTTTAAGAAGGTTGATGAGAAGATGCCTCCATGTTGAAGCGCTCTCACTGTTATTTACCCGCTGCTCACCACAGCCTGGAAGACTTTATTTGGCAGGAAATCTGTCTCCATCACAATTAAGTGGTCACTTCCATGAAAATCCCAGTGAGTGGAGTTGGGTCAGAACGCAGGAACAATCCAAACCTCTGCTTCCTGGCTCCAGAGGGAAAGTCCAGCCCCAGGTCTCTGGATAGTTTATTGGGTACACATCTTGAATTATAGTGGGGGTAGCATATGTAGATCCCAATGACCTGTAGCTCAAAGGGTATTGTGTTGAATGTGGAGGGGGTATGAGGAGTTGTTGGAAGTTAAGCTTATGGGTAATTTTCAAATTGTTCTGCGATGTTTATATAACTGGTGTCCGAAATGGTTTATCTTTTAAACATATATAGTGAGGTGGGTGAGGATTTAACTCAGTGGCTTATAATTTTTGCTGGGATTTGATTGGATAGATTTTTTTGGGTGGAATAGGATTTCATGAAAATGGAGAACACTCAGGTTTTGCACAACGTGATATGCGATTAACGGAAGCAGAAAATAATCCAGATGGAATGAAGAAAACCGAGAGAAACAAAACACTTGCTGGGGAACGAGAACATTTCCATTCAACTCAATGATTATGAATTAGACAATGTACACAACTTGGATTCTGATTATGACAGATATAAAAAAACTTTAATATGAAGAATTGTCTGGCAAAAAAAATTACATGTTTATGAGAAAATACACATTTCTGCAAATGGAAAGTACAGGTTTTGCATGGTAATAACGAAAATATTCTCACAAACAAATATTGTGATTTTTAAAAAACTAATTTGCATGATGTGGACTTCGCTGGTTAGGCCAGCATTTATTGCCCATCCCTAGTTGCCCTTCAGAAGATGGCGGTGAGCTGCCTTCTTGAACCGCTGCAGTCCCTGAAGTGTAGGTACACCCACAGTGCTGTTAGGGAGGGAGTTCCAGGGAGGGAGTTCCAGTATATTGCCCCAGCGACAGTGAAGGAACGGCAATATATTTCCAAGTCAGGGTGGTGAGTAACCAGGTGGTGGTGTTCTCAGGTATCTGCTACTCTTGCCCTTCTAGAAGGTAGTGGACGTGGGTTTGGAAAGTGCTGTCTAAGGAACCTTGGCGTGTTACTGCAGTGCATCTTGTAGATGGTACACATGGCTGCCACTGGTTGTTGGTGTGGAGAGTTTGAATGTTTGTGGAAGGGGGAGCAATCAAGTGGGCTGCTTTGTCCTGGATAGTGTCGAGCTTCTTGGGTGTTGTTGGAGCTGCACTCATCCAGGCAAGTGGAGAGTATTCCATTATAATTCTGACTTGTGTTTTGTGGATGGTGGACAGAATCTGGGGGGTCAGGAGATGAGTTACTTGCCAAAGAATTCCAAGCCCTTGACCTGCTCTGGTAGCCACAGTATTAATATGACTAATCCAGTTCAGTTTCTGATCAATGGTAACCCCCAGGATGTTGATTGTGGGGATTCAGCGATGGTAATGCCATTGAATGTCAAGGGGCGATGGTTAGATCCTCTCTTGTAGGAAATAGCCATTGCCTGGCACTTGTGTGGCATGAATGTAATTTGGCACTTGTCAGCCCAAGCCTAGATATTCTCCAGGTCTTGCTGCATTTGGACATGGACTGCTTCATTATCTGAGGAGTCAAGAATGGTGCTGAGCATTGTGCAGGCATCTGTGAACATCCCCATTTCTGATCTTATGATGGAAGGGAGGTCATTGATGAAGCAGCTGAAGATGGTTGGGCCCAGGACACTACCCTGAGGAACTCCTGCAGTGTCCTGGAGCTGAGATAATTGACCTACCATAACCATCTTCCTTTGTGCCAGGTATGACTCCAACAACAGAGAATTATCATCCTGATTCCTATTGGCTCCAGTTTAGCTAGGGGGTCCTTGATGCCATAGTCAGTCAAATGCTGCCTTGATGTCAAGGGCAGTCCCTCTCTCACCACCTCTGGCATTCAGCTCTATGGTCCTTCTTTGAACCGAGGCTGTAATGAGGTCAGGAGCTGAGTGTGGCTGGTGGAACCCAAACTGAGAGTCCGTGAGCAGGTTATTGCTGAGTAAGTGCCACTTGACGGCAGTTTTGATGACTCCTTCCATCACTTTTCTGATGATGGAGAGTAGACTGATAGGGTGGTAATTGGCTGGGTTGGATTTGTCTTGTTCCTTGTGTGCAGGACAGGCAATTTTCCACATTGGCGGGTGGATGCCAGTGTTGTAGCTGTACAGGAACAGCTTGACTAGGGGTGTGGCAAGTTCTGGAGCACAAGTCTTCAGTACTATTGATGGAATATTGTCAGGGCCCATAGCCTTTGCAGTATCCAGTTGGCACTTCCCTGGTATTTCACATACATAATAATATAATAATAATCGCTTATTGTCACAAGTAGGCTTCAATGAAATTACTGTGAAAAGCCCCTAGTCGCCACATTCCAGCGCCTGTTCGGGGAGGCCAGTACGGGAATTGAACCCGCGCTGCTGGCATTGTTCTGCATTTCAAGCCAGCTGTTTAGCCCACTGTGCTAAACCAGCCCCTAATAAATTAATAGATATTGACTCAAAAATATTATTTAACCATGGATGGTTATTGGATTTAGCGTGTAACAATGAAGGACTTTGTTTTCAAATCATTACAATATTACATTGTGGAGAAATTTGACAGTCTCATTGGTGTGGGTTTGGAATCTGTACTATCACTTTTTAACCCTGCAATTGCTAATGTCGACACTGTTCATCTAAGTGAAAAAAATGAAATGAAATGAAATGAAAATTGCTTATTGTCACAAGTAGGCTTCAATGAAGTTACTGTGAAAAGCCCCTAGTCGCCACATTCCTGCGCCTGTTCGGGGAGGATGTTTCGGGAATTGAACCATGCTGCTGGCCTGCCTTGGTCTGCTTTCAAAGCCAGCGATTTAGCCCTGTGCTAAACTAAGTGGGTCAGCTTTGATGTCTCATGATGCATTACAACTCCAGCCTCTGTAAATGTAACGCACCACAACCTCATGGGCATTTTGCTACTGCTTTCTCATTGCAAACTTCTAAGATTTAAAAAAAATCTATCAGAAAGGGTTTTGGGGACTTGTCCAACAAAATGTGGTGTGAAAATACACGATGCTGAAAATATGCAGAACATCAAAAGAAACGCCAGCTCCAGATAAAGCAAGTTACATTACTCCCCAATTATCCATTCATTTATGGTTATTAATATTCAGTAAACTCTCACTTCACCTTTGATAGGAGATGGCACATGTGTCAGCATATTCTCCTCTGAGTGCAGTAAGTCTCTCCCTTGACTCTTAGATGAGCAACTTTCTGGATTTTCAGGCTTGGTATTTTTGGTGTTCACAATGTACGGATGAACATCTAAAGATAAGTGCCGGCTATGCTTTTTATCGCTGTTGACAGTAATGTTTCCTTCGATTTTGTTGGAAGACAAATCTTGGAAATATTTGGAAGTCGGGTCAAGGAGAGGGGCTGCAAGGCTATCCGTCGCTATCTTACGCCTGGCCGGTTTGGGTTTTTCCCCTTTATTGTTTTCAAACTTCAGGGCTGCAGAAGGCTCTTTGAAAGGCTGGTGCAGTGGGTTGGTGGTGGGGATCCATTTCATTTTCTTCCTGGGCCTCTTAATAATGAGCTGCTCATTGGCTTCGCTGTCAGCTGGGTCAACACTGGGGTCAATTGTCTGGATGCCCGCATCCCGCATGGTGGGGGTAACATCGTGGTTGGACTGGGCCAGAGCCGCCAGCAGCTGCCGGACCACGTTGTCATACATGAGGTCGCTTTCGTTTGTGATGAAATCTAGGCGGTTCAGTGATTTGATGTGGTCGCGGTTTTCATTACAAAACAAAGCCAAAATGTTTATGTCGCAGAACTGTGACTTCTGCCACTGCTTTCTAGTCTTGATGCCAACTTTGTGGAGCTTGTCAAATATAAAGTTGGATTTCCTAACTATAAAAAGGTGGATTAGGTTTATCAAAATGATGAGGTTAATGAAGCAAAGCAGCATAATGTCCACTATGGCGATGATACGCTGCATCTGCACCGAAGGCAGTTTGCAGTTGACATGAACATGCAGCATCTCACTGCTGGACATGTCTGGAGGCTCCCCCAGTGGGCAAGTGAACTCATTCTGTTTCTGATTGGCGTAGTAAGTACACAGATATGTGATTGGGATGATGCTCAGAAAGACAACAGACAACTGCCTGGACAGATAAAGTCTGGCCAGGAAGTTGCTTTGTCCTCGCCGTTCCAGATACTTCTCGAAAAGGTTCTGCTCCGGGCTCTTCTCCTTCTCTGCATTTTCAATAATCTCCCTTTTCTCCTTCTCGGTGATGCCCGCCCCTTTCGACTGGATCTGCTTCTCGATTTTGGGAGCCCGCCCCTCCGCCGCTCGGTGGTAGCAGTTATCTATTTCCTGGAGCAGGAAGTTCAACTCGGAGGTCAGTCTGGTGGAGGCCAGAAACTCCCAGCCCAGGGCAGGGATGTACATGATGCCAGCGAAGGCAAGGAGTGCATAGGGGAGGAACTTGTGCTCAAAAAGGGACGGCCGCTGACTCGGTTCAACACCAGGGACAGCATCTCTCAGCTCTGTCCAACAGTATCCTCTGGCATATAAAGCCTGATCACGGGTGAAATTGTTTGGCGTGTAACAGTATATCGATTCTTCTGTACAAGAGAGAGAAAAGTCACGGTTGTTTTTTTTTTAACCTGTCAAAGGTGCTCTGTAAAATAAATATTTTCAATAGCTCCATTAATTAAATTACATTGCATTTTACAAGATGTTGACATCTGGCCTTTGAGCCGATTTAAAAATTAGTCTACTCAATTCAGCCCTGACATGCACATTCAGAAAGCTCCCACTATTGGAGTCCTGCCTAGCCTTGCTCATTCAGTTTAAGGCTTTATTTGTCATAAGGAACTTTCTATACTTCATCTTTTGAAAAGAAAAAAAAAGTTTTTCTCTATATAGACCAGCACACTTCTAATAAATGTTGAATTATTTCCTGATGCAATAGTAAATCCTACTCAGCAAAATCAATTTCCAAGATCTACCCATTCTGCTGACTTTTAGGCTGCATTTTTAGGCCGGACAGGAACGAGGAAGTGGGCAGATGGTGGGTATGTAGCTGCCACTGGCAGGCATTCCTGGTTTCCTGGCTCCATTTCGTCCTTTTTCCTGGAGACAATTCGGGGGAGGGAGGGGGAGGGGGGGATGCTGGCAGGTAATTAACATTGTTAAAGGCCTATTGGATTGGATTTTGTTTATTGTCACGTGTACCGAGGTATAGTGAAAAGTATTTTTCTGTGAGCAGCTCAACAGACCATTAAGTACATGAAAAGAAAAGGAAATAAAAGAAAATATATAATAGGGCAACATATGGTACACAATGTAACTACATAAACACCGGCATTGGGTGAAGCATACAGGGGTGTTGTGTTAATCAGGTCAGTCAATAAGAGGATCATTTAGGAGTCTGGTAACAACGGGGAAGATGCTGTTTTTGAGTCTGTTCGTGCGCATTCTGAGACATTTTCATCACCTGCCCGATGGAAGAAGTTGGAAGAGTGAGTAAGCCGGGTGGGAGGGGTCTTTGATTCTGCTGCCCGCTTTCCCCAGGCAGCGGGAGGTGTAGATGGAGTCAATTGATGGGAGGCAGGTTTGTGTACCATTGTCGTATACCAAGTGGAATTTTTCAGTTTAGGCATCGGCGGGGAACAATGCAGCTACCTGGAGGTGACCTCCTGGTGCCAAACTGTAGGGGGGATCCCATACTCCAGGCAGGCTAGAGGTCTTCCCTGTCTGCCAGGCTGGAGCTGCAGTCACAACCATCGTGGCCAGAACTGCATCTGTCCTGCCTCACAATAATGGTGGCCCAATGCCTGAGGCCATTTTATAATTTAAAATCTCAGGTCGCCCACTTTCTCACTCAAAGCTTCTGCCCTTCTGCCTTCATTCTACTTATTCAGGGAGCTGGACTGTAGGGAACACAGTATGGAGGGCAGCTTTCTGAATTTGACTTTTGCTCTGAGGAATAGCCAATATTAGAAAGATATTTATGACTAACTCCTCTAAACATTGGGGAAGTGAGATGGCTATTGAGCACTGTAAATTTAAATGTTTAATATTGGTCTCAGTATTCCCTGCACAAATATTTTTTATTCACATCATGGAATGTTGTCCTGCTGCCTAGGCCAGCATTTATTGCCCATCCCTAATTGCCCTTGAGATGGTGGTGGTGTGTTCTTGATCCACTGCAGGACATGAGTCGTAGGACCACCCAGTGTTGTTATGAAGGAAACTCCAGGATTGTGACTCAGCGGCAGTGAAGGAATGGCGATATAGTTCTGAGTCACGATGGTGTGTGGTTTGAAGGGGAACTTCCAGGTGGTTCCCGTGTGCTTGCTGCTCATGTCTTTCTAAGTGGTATAGGTCGTGGGTTTGGAAGGTGCTGTCGAAGGAACCTTGGTGAGTTGCTGCAATGATTTTTGTAGATCAGACACACTGCTTACACTGTGTGTTAGGGGTGGAGGGAGTGAATGTTGAAAGTGGTGGATGGGGTGCCAATCAAAAAGGCTGCTTTGCCTGGATGGTGTCAAGCTTCTTGAGTGTTGTTGGAGCTGTGCTTATCCAGGCAAGTGGAGAGTATTCCAACACACTCCTGACTTGTGCTTTAAGGTTGGTGGACCGGATTTGGGGAGTCAGGAAATGAGTCTACAGATTTCCCAGCTTCTGACCTGCTCTTGCAGCCACATTATTTATAGGGCTGGTTCAATTCAGATTCTGAATTCAGTAGACCTCCAGGATATTGTTCATGGGGAATTCAGAGATGGTAATGCCATTAGATGACAAGGTGCGATGGTTTGATTCTCTTTTATTGGAGATGGGTGTTGTCTGGCACTTGTGTCACATGAATGATAGTTGCCACTTATCAGCCTAAGCATCAATGTTGCCCAGGGATCGCTGCATGTGGACATGGATTTCCTGTATCTGAGGAGTTGCAAATGACACTAAGCTTTGTGGAATCATGAGCAAACATCCCCATTTTTGACTTTATGATGGAGGGAAGGGCATTGATGAAACAGCTGAAGATGGTTGGGCCTAGGACACTATCTTGAGGAACTCCTGCAGTGATGTCCCAGGATTCAGATGAGTGACTTCCAACCACCATAACCCCTTGTGTTAGGTGTGACTCTAACCATTGGAGAGTTTTCTCTGATTCCCATTGACTCCAGTTTTTCTGGGGCTTTATGTTGCGACACCCTTGATTTCAAGGGCAGTCACTCTCATATCACCTCTTGAGTTCAGCTCTTTTGTCCATATTTGGACCAAGGTTGTAATGAGGTCAGGAGTTGAGTGGCCATAACGGAATCCAAACTGAATATCAGTGAGCAGGTTATTGCTCATCACTTTGCTGATGATCGAGAGTAGACTGTCGCGGTGGTAACTGGATGGGTTAGTTTTGTCCTACTTTTTGTGGACAAGACATACCTGGGCAATTTTCCACATTTCTGGGTAGATGCCAGAGTTATAGCTGCACTGGAACAGCGTGGTTAGGGCTGGGCTCGATATGAAGCAGAAGTCTTCAGTATTATTACCAGAATGGTGCCAGGGCTTTTGGCCTTTGCAGCATGCAGTGCCTTCAGCCACTCATTGATGGAATCGTACTGGCTGAAGACTGATACCTGTGATTCAGGGGACCTCGGAAGGAGGCGGAGGCGGAGGCACTTATGGCTGAACAATGTTGTAAATGCTTCAGCCTTATCCTTTACACTGACATTTTGGGCTCCCCCATCATTGGGGATGGGGGGTATTCGTGGAACGTCCTCCAACAGTTAATTGTTTAATTGTCCACCGCCATTCATGACTGAATGCGGCAGGACTGGGGAGCTTAACTCTGCTCCGTTAAACTCTGAATCGTTAGTTGTGGTTAGTTGATAGCTAAGAATTCTGGAGGTCGACATCTCCGCAAGTGATGTTCACCCCCCAAATACAGGCAATCGTACCACAGATTCTTCAAAGTAATTGCTTGCGTAATACCAGACTAAACTGATGGGACGGAGACGTTCTGTCATACAAAGTGATCCATAGCTGTGGCCACACGTTAACCTTTTCAGAATTGGGATCCTTTATAACTAGGCTGAATTTAAATTAAGCCAGTGACAACCTGGAAAGTTGCCACTAGATTGTCGGCAAGTGTATCTAAATTAGAGTTCAGGCACATAAAGGCTACACTGGATGCAGCAAGACTTGGAGTTCTGGAAAAAACCCCACATGCAATGAGAAATAATCACCTATCTATGTACCTAAGTTCCAAGCCAATCAGAAACACTAAGAGGTTGTGACAGCAAATGAGATCTCCCTTCATGTGTGGATCATAGAATTTGGCATCATGATTTTGCTTGGCTTGTATACCAAATCACTTTAAATTAGCCAGATTTGCATATTTCTGAATTAATCTGCAGAGGTTGGTATTAAGCACAAAAATAATCATGAATCATGAACATATTAATCAGACACTGAATATATCTATATAAAATTAACTAGAACTCTTTGATATTACATGCTTTTATATATGTATATTTCCAGTATTCAAATGTAGCATAAGTGTAATAAACTTGGGATAATATGATGTATTAACCTGGAATTGTGTTTTAATCTGATGATTTTTTAAAAACACAGCCATTTGGGATTGGATAATCTTCAAGATTCAAATTTTACCTCTGTTGCTGAAACTAGTTTTTGTGAAGTGCACTTTCAATTCTAGTTAGGTAGTTAACTGTCAAGTGGTTGTATTCTCTCCAACAGGGTGATGCAAGTGCTATGCAGCATCACTGATGAAAGGAGAAGCACTAGTACATAGTTTATGTATCACCAAAATAAAGTTCATATTGAGGTCATGTTGCTAGTACAATTTAATACTTGAGTGAATTTTACTAAATCAAATTCCATGTGTTGGAAATTAAAGCTACTTCACAGAATTTGCTAATGATTTTTGACTTTTAGTTTTAGACGGTTGATAGGTGACACATATGTGATGACACTTGAGCTACCAGGGTGTTATATGCTACAAATGTTGTATGCAGTAAAATGAGCCACTGGAAGAGAACAATTTGGCACAAATTCAGTCAGTTTTTCTTCTCTCATTAATTATGTCTTGGTTTAAGCTAATGCGTCCCAAGTCTATTTGTTCCCTGCTTCCCTATCAGAGGATAAAAAATAACATTATATAAATGAAATAATAATAAAACTATATATAAGGAATAATTGTATTTGTAGAGTAAACATATTTGTGGTAATAAGTTCATTTACGTGCAAGAGAAAGAATTTAGCACAATGAAGCAAAGTTGCAGAATTCCATTGTTTTGCTCCAATGTGGGGATGAACATTCATCCAGTGATCCTCCACCTGGTGGGTTACTCATTTCAGCAATGCCATTGTGAGAGACCAAGCAGTTTACCTTGAGAAGTGACAAAAAAAGAGCCAGATTAAAAGTTGAAGACCATGGCTGTCCAATCCAAGTTTAGTTTCAGAGCTCAGTTGCCATAATCTTGGAGAGCGTCAGCCATCGGCTCGGATGGGGAAGGTGCATGATGCAAGAAGACAATTTTGATATTTTTAAGATGAAGTTTCATATTACCCTCAAAAAAAAATATAAGCATCAAGTAGTACACAGATATTTGTAAATAGAACAATAGAATTCCTACAGTGAGAAGGAGGTCATTTGGCCCATTGGGTCTGCACCAACCCTCCGGAAGAGGACCCTACCCAGGCCCACACCCCAACCCTCTCCCCATAGCCCCACCAAACCTGCATATCATTGGGGACTGAGGGACAATTATAGCATGGCCGATCCAACTAACCTGCACATTTTTGGACTGTGAGAGGCAACCGGAGCACCCGGAAGAAACCCACACAGACACATGGAGAAAGTGCAAACTCCACACAGACAGTCACCCACAGCTGGAATTGTGAGTCCCAGGCGCTGTGAGGCAGCAGTGCTAGCCACTGTGAAACCGTGCCAACCTTAAAATGCCCGTACATTTTCTAATGCAAAAATTTATAGTCCATATTTTTGTCATTATATGACAGCTATGGTGATCAAATAGAGATTAGACATGATATAGTATCCTCCTACCTGATGAAAAAATGTTGCTTGTTTGAGGAGACTTTGATGAGTAGCAATGAATATCATGGTAACAGCTAATGTGATCATTAGGTTTGCACTTTGTAGTAACTGGAGTTCTTGTAAAATAATGGGATGTTAAGCAGCTTGCACAGTTATTTATTAATTATGCAGCAGTAACAGAAGCAGGTGAATTAATTGTGAAATACACACGAGTAGTGATATTACTGGAAGGCATGTATGTCTTCTGAGAATTCCTATCTGCCTTCCCATTTTGCTTTAGACAAACAACATAATTAATTTAAAGTGACTGCCTACCTGCCATTCTATTAGTTTTCCATTTGTTGTTTTGTGATTCTGTCGAGGACTGTAATGGAGTCAGCACTGATATACATTTGAATGCATGCTAGATCAAAGTACCAAAATGTTTTCTGATGCATATTAGTTGTCAATTGATGCACATTTTCCCTTTCATCCTATTGTGCACTGGATTATGTAAATTCTACAGAAGGAATTGGTGATTTTAAAAAAAAACTATGTGGGACCTTGATACATTTTGTTTGCTTTTTTACTTGCTTCATTTGAAATCTGACGTGGTATTTTAGAAAATAAGATGTTATGATTGATGAAGTCACACTAGCATCTTAAATTATTTTTATTCTCTCTGACAAAAAGTGCTTTTATTTCTGTGAGATAAAATGTTGGCATTTACTCGGTTGCATTTTCACAAAACAAATCATTAGCACTAATTTTTGTTTCGAGGTGTGGAAAAGTCAAGTATTAAAAAACAGGTTTCTTTTGGTGGCTAAGAGAGTTTGTCCAATGAGTAATGGGATCAGAGAGGTGTGCGGTCTGCTGAATTTGGTGACCTCAACCAGGACAATAGTTGGGGGTATGGTAATTGGCTTCAGCGTCATGTGTCTTTGAGGGGAAAGTCAGATGGACTTTCTGCTCTTGGGTGTTCTGTAGTTTCCCTGGTTGGATGTTCCCCGAGTATGCAAGCGGGAATAGGATCAGTCTTGGCTGTTAGCTCTTTGTAGTTGAATAACCTACCAACGTCCACTGTGAGGGTTCACACATAGAGATTGGTCATTTGGGTAAGGTACCAGAGGATGATTGATGTGTATGAATTTAGATTAGCTCTTGTCAACGAGTCAACACTTTCAGGAGAGAAAGGTAGAGGGAAAATTAGGCAGAGAAGAAACAAAAGCAAAATATTAACCTCAATGTTAAGTTGACCCACCAGAACATTTGCAACATTTTCTTTCTGACATACTTGGGTAGAACTTGATTTTGTGTGATAGTGTAAAATGGGCGATTGTGAGTCAGCAGCCAAATAGAAATGCCATCAAAATCGTTAAATAATATAGATATTGATATTGACTTCATAAAGAATACAAAGAAACAAAAGAGAAATGTGTTCCAAACCAGAAGTTAATAATAATGAATAAACAGGAAACAGAAAAATCTAAAGCAGGAAGATTTATTTGGAGAACCAGCAAGCAACTAACAATTTTCATAAATCAGTTACAAATCGGAAAAAAAGAAAAAGGCTATGATTGTACTTTTAAAGGTAGATTGGAGGTCTGGTACTTACAATTCCAAAAATTATTATCAGTCAATGTATTATGAATACAGTGAAAATCAATTTAAATTCAGTGTAGAAATCTGGGTCAGCATGCCCATATATTAATTTAATTTAACCACTAAATGAAACCCAAATGTGTTGAATAGTTCGTTCTTAAAAATAAATTTAGAGTACCCAATTAATTTATTTTCAACTAAGAGGCAATTTAGCGTGGCCAATCCACCTACCCTGCACATCTTTGGGTTGTGGGGGTGAGACTCACGCAGACACGGGGAGAATGTGAGTGTCAAATAATTCATTTAAGCTAATATTGTCAGCAGGTCCCACTGGGAGTACCAATTTAATTACTTCTTAATTTCTATCAGTGTCCAAAGAGTTTAGTCAAAATGTTTATTGAAAGAAAAAAAGTATGATTTCACTGTTTCATCTGTAAAGGTCAATCTTTCCATTGTTTATTTTAATCTTTTCAACAATCAGAAGGGAATTGGCCTCAAACAAGTATTTCTCACTTGTATCTTTCTCTGTACATCGTTTCTGTATTATTGTCCTTTTGAGTCACCTAAACTTTCTTACTTGTGCTTACACACTATTCACCCCCTCCCATACAGATGTATGACTCCATGCTTGGGTATAATTCTCCAGGAGTATTGATTTGCCATTTGAAGTGTGAGAGAAAAGGGAAGGAGGCAATGACAGAAAACATCACAGCCAACCCTGATACTGTTGTCATCCAACATTCACAATGGTCTTGTACTTCCAGCAGGGATTGCTGAATCACAATAAGCAGCGGTTCAGACATTCCCTTGCGATTACAGGATGAAGATCAGCCAGAGCTGAGATTAACTAACTCAGTACAGCCTGGAGACTGAACTTGAGAAATTTCACATGGGCTCATCTGGTCATAAATTGCTGAGTCATCAAGGGTCTGCCTTCCTGTGCAGTTTCTCTCTCACTGAACTCAAATTCAAATCACCTGAAAATAACAGGTAAGCCTTCTCCCCAGTTTCAAAAATGAACAAGCCAAGGTTCAGAATTATTACATATGACTGACTGACAGTCAGTCTCTGCCTGTACTTCCAGTGATGTGGAGATGCCGGCGTTGGACTGGGGTGAGATCAGTAAGAAGTCTTACAACGCCAGGTTAAAGTCCAACAGGTTTGTTTCAATGTCACTAGCTTTCGGAGCGCTGCTCCTTCCTCAGGCTCAAGCCGTCAGGAGTCGCGTCAATGCCAGATACATCAGTCGCATTCACAAGACAGCCCCGAACGTCACCCAAGCACAACGCAATGCCATCCGCCCTCTCAAGACCAACCGCAGCATCGTCATCAAACAAGTAAAGGAGGGGCCACTGTCATACTGAACAGAACGGACTACTGCAAAGAAGTATACCGACAACTGAACAATCAAGAACACTACAGACAGTTACCCACAGATCCAACCAAGGAACACATCCGCCAACTTAACAGACTGATCAAGACCTTGGATCCAGATCACAGAGCACCCTACGTGCTCTCATCCCATGTACTCCCCGCATTGGAGATCTCTACTACCTCCCGAAAATACACAAGGCCAACACACCAGGCCATCCTATCATTTCAGGCAATGGGACCCTGTGTGAGAACCTCTCTGGCTACATCGAGGGCATCTTGAAACCCATCGTACAAGGTACGCCCAGCTTCTGTCGCGACACGACGGACTTCCGACAGAAACTCAGCACCCATGGACCAGTTGAACCAGAAACATTCCTCGTCACAATGGATGTCTCGGCACTCTACACCAGCATCCCCCATGATGACGGCATTGCTGCAACAGCCTCAGTACTCAACACCGACAACTGCCGATCTCCAGACGCAATTCTGCAACTCATCCGCTTCATTCTGGATCACAAGTTCTTCATCCAGATGCACGGAACAGCCATGGGGACCAAATGCGCACCCCAATACGCCAACATCTTCATGCACAAGTTTGAACAATACCTACTCACCGCACAGAACCTTCAACCGACGTTATACACCAGATACATCGATGACATTTTTTTCCTTTGGACGCACAGCGAAAAATCACTGCAATAACTACACGATGACATCAATAAGTTCCATCCAACCATCAGACTCACCATGGACTACTCGCCAAAATAAGTTGCATTCTTGGACACACTCGTCTCCATCAAGGACGGTCACCTCAGCACTTTGCTTTACCGCAAACCCACGGATAACCTCATGATGCTCCACTTCTCCAGCTTCCACCCTAAACACATTAAAGAAGCCATCCCCTATGGACAAGCTCTCCGTATACACAGGATCAGCTCAGACGAGGAGGAGCGTAACAGACATCTACAGATGTTGAAAGATGCCCTCGTACGAACGGTATATGGCACTCGACTCATCGATCGACAGTTCCAACGCGCCACAGCACAAAAACGCACCGACCTCCTCAGAAGACAAACATGGGACACAACCGACAGAATACCCTTCGCTGTCCAGTACTTTCCCGGAGCGGAGAAACTACGACATCTTCTTCACAGCCTTCAACACGTCATCGATGAAGATGAACATCTTGCCAAGGTCATCCCCACACCCCCACTACTTGCCTTCAAACAACCGCGCAACCTCAAACAAACCAATGTTTGCAGCAAACTACCCAGCCTTCAGAACAGTGACCACGACACCACACAACCCTGCCATGGCAATCTCTGCAAGACGTGCCAGATCATCGACATGGATACCACTATTACACGTGAGAACACCACCCACCAGGTACGCGGTACATACTCGTGTGACTCGGCCAACGTTGTCTACCTCATACGCTGCAGGAAAGGATGTCCCGAAGCGTGGTACATTGGCGAGAACATGCAGAAGCTGCAACAACGAATGAACGGACATCGCGCGACAATCACCAGGCAGGAATGTTCCCTTCCAGTCGGGGAACACTTCAGCAGTCAAGGGCATTCAGCCTCTGATCTCCGGGTAAGCGTACCCCAAGGCGGCCTTCAGGATGCGCGACAATGCAGAATCACCGAGCAGAAACTTATAGCCAAGTTCCGCACACATGAGTGCGGCCTCAACCGGGACCTGGGATTCATGTCGCATTACATTCATCCCCCACCATCTGGCCTGCGAAATCCTACCAAATGTCCTGGTTTGACACAATTCACACCTCTTTAACCTGGGGTTACCCCATCTCTGGATCTGTAAAGATTTAATCACCTGCTAATGCTCGTATTCCAAGCATTGTCTGGCATCTTTGAATCTGTCTATATATATGTTTCTGGAACACACCTCTTCATTCACCTGAGGAAGGAGCAGCGCTCCTAAAGCTAGTGACATCGAAACAAACCCGTTGGACTTTAACCTGGTGTTGTAAGACTTCTTACTGTACTTCCAGTGTATGCGATGGAAAAAAAATAGCGACATGTTGCCTTTACATTTTGGAAGGTTGCAGCAACCTTTCTGCAGCTGAAGCAAAACTGTAATCTCAAGACAGCCAGTAAAATGAGAAAAGTGCTTGCTTTGAAAAGCGAAAAGCCTTTCATTGTTCAACACTGCCAGAGGAATTGGCTGTATTGTCTAGAAAGACAGAAATAGCAATGTTTTAAATTAACAATGAAATTCAGCAGTGCTATAGGTACATAGAACTTTTGGTCAAGAATGTTATGTAAGCTGAAGCACTTCCTCCACTACTTAACTGTTCAAAACTGGAATGCAGTACAGAATGAGGTCATTTACCCTATTTGGTCTACACCAGCTTTACTCAAGAACAAATGAGCTCATCCCATTCCCGCATCGTTTCTTCGTAGTTCTGTAATTTCTGTCATTCAGGTACTTATCCAATTCCCTTTCAAAAGCCATGATTGGATCTACCTCCAGTAGCCTTTCAGACAGTGCATTCCAGTTTCATTCCACTCCCTGCGAAAGAAACCTTTTCCTCATGTTGCCCATGATGTTTTTGCCAATTACCTTAAACTGGCGTCCTCTCCTTCTGAGCCCAACCTCCAATGGGAACAATTTCAATCCATCTACTCTGAATTCCTCGCGATTTTAAACATCTCTATCAAATCTCTTCTCAGCCTTCTCCTCTATGAGAACAATTCCAGCTTCTCCAATCTTTCCAGGTCACGAGAGTTCCTCTTCCCTGAAACCATTCTTGGAAATCTCTCTCTGCCCTCTTCAAAGCCTTCACATCCTTCTGAAAGAGTAGTGTCCCGAACTGGACACAATATTCCAGGTGAGGCTGAACTAAGTCGCTCGAATTGCCTGCCGTGGGGGTCCTATTCCCGCAAGGTTTCGTGAAGGATGAAATTGTGAACAGAAAACAGAGCTTATAATGGAACTGAACTTGATATGATCCAGCCATCCCCAAATTTCAGTTTAATGGAGTCATCAGAACTATTCTTTTAGTTAAATTGCACATGGAGACTGCACATTCGTAGTGAAGGGACATTTGTCCCGCGTGCTTTCTTTGATGAAAAGAGGACAAACAGTGCCTCTTTTATGCTTTCTGAAGAATTTTGCAAGGTACAGTGTGTTCTTTATTAACCTTTTGGGACCAAGTTCATGTGTGACTTTTAGTTGTAACAGCGAACTTGTAGCTGTCTGCTGGTTTGACAGGCTACATGAGCTTGAAGCACTGAAGCAGCAAGTCTGCAAAAAAAGGCCAGTTTGTGCCTCGAAAGTGTCTTTTTGTCCTTTGGTTTGATTTTTTTGTTTTATGGCATCTGTATTTTTGCATCTACAATCGTGGATGAGTGAATTTTTGAGGGTGCGAACTGCAATTGAATATGCAAACAAGATTGCGATGGGGGGGGGTGCACAAACAGCAGAAGCTGACTGTATTGTCAAATGCACTTAGATATAAATGCTTGGGGCTTAAAACTTTGGCATATGTCTGAATACATAAGTAGATAAGGTAATAGAATGCTTGATTAGGTTAGGAGGGGTTATTGGGTAACGGGGATGGGGTGGAAGTGGGGGCTTAAGTGGGTCGGTGCAGACTCGATGGGCCGAATGGCCTCCTTCTGCACTGTATGTTCTATGTTCTATGATTGGTTACACATATACACAAAGCAAAATACTCCTTGATCAATTGTTGGAGGTTGACAATCATTTAGTTGTGCTGTCAATCATCTCAGCTCCAGGACATGGCTGCAGGAATTCCTCAGGGTAGTTTCCAACAACCAGTTCCCTTCGCTGCTCCATCAATAGCCTTCCTTCCATCACAAGGTTAGATGTGAGAATACTTGCTGACGTTTGCACACTATTCAGTCCCACTTGTAATGTCTCAGGATAGTGAAACAGTCATGCCTGCATGCAGGATGACCTGGACAACATTCAGGCTTGGGCCGATAAATGGCACGCCACTCTGGTGCTAGGCAATGACAACTTTGAAGAACGGTAAGAAGTCTTACAACACCAGGTTAAAGTCCAAAAGGTTTGTTTCGAATCACTAGCTTTCACAGCACAACTCCTTCCTCAGGTGAATGAAGAGGTGGGTTCCAGAAACACATATATAGACAAAATCAAAGATGCAAGACGATACTTTGAATGCGAGTCTTTGCAGGTAATTAAGTCTTTACAGGTCCAGATGGAGCAATGGGAGAGAGGAATAATCACAGGTTAAAGAGGTGTGAATTGTCTCAAGCCAGGACAGTTGGTAGGATTTTGCAAGCCCAGGCCAGATGGTGGGGGGTGAATGTAATGCGACATGAATCCAAGGTCCCGGTTGAGGCCATACTCATGTGCGCTGAACTTGGCTATAAGTTTCTGCTCGGCGATTCTGCATTGTCGCGTGTCCTTAAGGATGCCTTGGAGAACGCTTACCCGAACATCAGAGGCTGAATGCCCTTGACTGCTGAAGTGTTCCCTGACTGGAAGGGAACATTCCTGCCTGACGATTGTCACGCGATGTCCGTTCATCCGTTGTCGCAGCGTCAGCATGGTCTCGCCAATATACCACCCTTTGGGACATCCTTTCCAGCAGCATATGAGGTAGACAATGTTTGCTGAGTCACACGTATGTACCACGTACCTGGTGTGTGATGTTCTCATGTGTAATGGTGGTACCCATGTCGATCTGGCACGTCTTGCAGAGATTGCCATGGCAGGGTTGTGTTGTGCCATGGTCGCTGTTCTGAAGGCTGGGTAGTTTGCTGCAAACAATGGTTTGTTTGAGATTGTGCGGTTGTTTGAAGGCAAGTAGTGGGGGTGTGGGGATGACCTTGACAAGATGTTCATCTTCATTGATGATGTGTTGAAGGCTGCGAAGAAGATGTTGTAGCTTCTCCGCTCCGGGGAAGTATTGGACGACAAAGTTGTGGCGATGACCTAGGCAAGATGTTCGTCTTCATCGATGACGTGTTTATGTGTTTCTGGAACCCACCTCTTCATTCACCTGAGGAAGGAGCTGTGCTCCGAAAGCTAGTGATTCAAAACAAACCTGTTGGACTTTAATCTGGTGTTGTAAACCTGGTGTTGTAAAACTTACTGTGCTCACCCCAGTCCAACGCCGGCATCTCCACATCATAACTTTGAAGAAGGGAGAATCAAATCATCTCCCCATGACAGTCAATAGCATGACCATTGTTGTGACTTCTTTCCTATACTCTTTTCTCTGACCTTGCTGTGGCTCTGTTCCAATTATGGCAATCAGTGAATTTGCCCTTCTTTCTATGTTATCTATGTACTAATGCTTAGAGTCGCCAGTTATCAAATGATACCACCACAAGTTTCAACCGGCTATCGATCAAAGAGCCAAACACCAGTTAGTCAGTTCAAGGTCAAGGGTACTTTATTTACACACAATTAGTCATGCAACATAAACACTAATAGTTAACTACACCTATCGACTAAGACAACCTGTACATAACTTCGAGCACCCAGCTTAGGTCAGAGAAACAGTGGCCGCTGTTCGATTCTGGATCTATCGAGTCCGAAGGAGTAACTGCTGCTCAGCTAGGCTCATCCGTCTGGTAGCGAGCGTTGAACTTGTACTTGCTTCTGGTGTTGCTGCACTTGGAGATGGCTGTGACTGGGGTACCAGGACCAAGAGTGAGTGAACATGTGGCGGACTCTTCTTTTTATACTTGGGGTTTTTTGCGCTCTTTTGGGCAGTCCTCCGGTTTGGGCCCCACTAATTGGGTGATCCCTGATCACTCCGTTCGAATCCTAACCAATAAATGGGCGGGATCTGGATGGCTGGGCATGTCCCAAGCGGTCACTGACCCCGTTGTTTGTGTTTCCCTTGAACAGTGACTGGTGCCGAAAAGTACCAGTCCTTTGTTTTGTGAAGATGGGCCATCAAATGCTAATCGGCCCCATTAAAATGCTAATTGGACGGAATTTCGATATCGTCTGGACTTCTTGCTTATAAATATGCATTGCAGGCTCTGAGCCTGCCTGAGTCTTGGCTTGTCCATTTTACCCACTAGGCTTTGCGAGTTTCTCTGCACCTCGTTGGAAGTGGCCATCCCAGATGGCTACACTCCGTCCGCTTGATCCTCAACGCGAAGCGTGAAAAATCACAATACTGGGTCTTCTTTGATCTCTGAAATGTCGGGTACCCTTAACCAAGGACAGGTTCTACTCTACTCTGTCCTATGGGTCAAAAACATTTACCTAAATTTCCCTAAAACAACACATATTAAGAATTCCTAAGGGGCTATTTAACATTCAATAAAAAGCGGAACCTCTAACTGTCTTTAACTAGACTACACTCATGCTGCTATTTAACAATCAAAGAACTTATATTACAATACAAAAATCCGATAGCAGCATCACATTTCTTCTTATCACTAACATTCATACAAAGAAAAATAAGCTTTATTAACAAAAACAACAACCGCAGGATTTATTAAAGAGAATGGTTCAGAAAGAGTATGGGGTTTGCTGGAGTCCGAGGAAAGGGGCTCTAAACCTGTATACTGGAGGGCGGGAGGCTCTCCTCCTCCATTTTCGCAATCTGATTGTCTGGATGGCGCTGCACAATATGGCTATCACTAGTAAGGCTTCCATTGTGTATGACAGGGAATACCACTTAATGAGATTCTCACACCATGTAGGGGTATCGGTGGCTGGGTCTATGTGTGGTGTAGTGTCCGGGCTGGGGGTGTTGTGTTGGGTAGTCGTGTTCGGGGCCTGTGTGGTGAGGGAGGTGGGGGTAGGTAACGCGCGCAACTGCACTGTTCCAGCGACGATCATGATGCCGATCATCAGGGTCGTCTTCATCTTGTTCAGGCTTTCCTTTGCCGTTGAGTATCTTTGTATCTTCCTAGGGGAACAAGCATAGTGTCTGTTATAATCTTGTTGTTTAATATCTCGTATATCTGTCTGTTTCTCTTAACGTCAATGTCCCATTAGAATCGTCACCATATGTGACTCTCTCATTTTTTTTTAAACAACCATTTGCGGAGACAAGACATCCGAAAAAAAAATAGTGTCACAGTGCGAGCACTCTCGCAGCCTGTGGTCGATGGGCTGAGTGGGCGGACAATTTCTCCGTCCTCTGCAAACTTGTTTTCCCAACCACGTGTTTCTGACATGTAAATAGTATGTGGGGGATAGCAACCGAAGGGTTGCCGGAAAGGGCAAAAGTTGTGGCAAAATGCATTCTTTAAACCACAGGACAGAGAAAGAACAGCAAAAGAGTTTTGAAACCAATTAATCCGAATGGGGTGGTGCGTATGATCCGCGGAATGGGTGAGGTCCCCAGGTAGGGCGGTGATCAGTGCCGTTGCTCCACGACCCAAGCTTGGCTGACCAAATGTATAGGGGGTCCTCAGGCAGGGCGGGGATAAGTGCCGTTACTCCACTGCCTGAGTGACCTTCCAAGAGGGTAAGAATTTGTAATTATATGGGCTCCAACAAACTTGTTTTTTTAACTGCCATGTGGCGTCAGAAGAGTAATTATGACTGTATCAAGAAAGTGTCCGAGAGACCGACACACAAACTCGTACAAGAGAGAACGAACAACATTTAAAAACAAACTAAACATCAAAGCGGGCAGGTTTCATCAGAGTATAGACAACGTAAATCTCAATCGGTTCCTGACTCATCATCTGGACACCTCAAGGTTCCATTCCAAAAAGATTTTCAAAGGGGTTACCATGGTGGGAGTCAGACTCGGAGTTGTCACCATCTCCCGGGTGCCAAACTCGCTCATGGAGCGTGTGCCGATGTAGGGTCCATTTCATCATTCCTTGTCAGACGACAGGAATTATCACGGTGCCAGTGTTTCATGTTCCGTAGGGAGGTTGCAAGGGGGTTGTCGCTATCGCCGGGTGGCGGGTCAGGTTCCGGTGTGGGCAAATAAATCGTCTCAAAGAGGCTGAGCGTATCGTGGTCGGGGTCTCTGGGCCTGTAGTGACTGGGGCCTGGTTCGTGGGAGCTTTGTTTGGGTCTCTCAGGGGCTTCAGTTGTGCTGTCGCGAGCAGCCAAATCAAGCGTCAGGGTGAGATGTGATTCTGGGGGCGTGGTCAAGGATGTGTCTGTAGATGTGCTGCTGCTGCTGGGGAGGTTGTCAATGGGCGGGTCCTCATTGTCTGCCATCGTCAATAAGAGGCGGTGCGAGTGGCTGCACTGCGTTCCATAAACCTTAAGCTGATTTACATGGAACCATCCTGATTTTCCGTTCGGATACGTGATTTTATAAACTGAGGGGCTTACTTTGTCCGAGATTGAATAGGGTCCTGCAAATTTAGGGGAGAGAAGTGAGCTGGGGTTGTATCAGGTGATCATTAATTGCTGTCTGACTGTATACTCTGTCGGGTGTACTGTTCTATCAAAGCAGGCCTTACTCTGCTTTTGTTTAGTGCCTAGTTGAACAGCTGCAGCGAGCTGTGCTGCTTTAATATTCTCTACCATGTGCTGGACTGCTTTCTCATGGGTCAGGGCAGTGACTGTCAAATCAAGTCCGAATAAGTATTCGGAAATTCATGGGTCGTCCGGTCATGAGGGTATGGGGGGTATATCCTGTTGAGCTCGACACTGTGTTCCTAATAAACATCAGTGTGAATGGGAGCACTGTGTCCCATGTTGTGTTGTGCTGCTGCACCATTTTCCTAAGTGTGGCCTTTAGTGTCCGATTCATGCGCTCCACAATGCCGCTGGACTGCGGGAGATAGGCAATGTGGAACTTTTGCTCAATGCCAAATTTCGTCGTCACATTTTTCATGACCCTGCCGGTAAAGTGAGAACTTTGGTCCGACTCAAAACTACGGGGGAGTCCCCACCTCGTAAAAATTTGCTCTGTTAAGATCTTTGCCGTGGCCTTGGCTGTATTTGTTCTCGAGGGGAACGCTTCGACCCATTTCGTAAATGTGTCTATTACCACTAACACATATTTGTATCCATTTCTGCAGGGGGGGAGGGGACCAATATAATCCAATTGAAGGTTTGTCCACAGGCCATTTACAGGGCGGGTGTGTCGTAGCTGGGATTTGTTCGCGTACCTATCTGGGTTGTTTTGTGCACAAATTAAGCACTTTTCGACGTAATGGGATACGTCGGTTTTCAAATCAGGCCACAAGCAGAAGGGTCTGAGGTGAGCAAGAGTGGATTCAATCCCTTGGTGTCCATGTCCATCATGGAACTTACAAATGATCACATTCCTGTCCTGGGTGGGGACTACATAAATTCCATCTTTTAAAACGATTCCCTCATGGACCGTCAAAGAATTCCTAAACTTTTCGTAGGGAGCTGGAAGTTTCCTTTTAAAATTTCTATTAATGCCTCGTCTTCCTTTTGTGCCTGGGCTAAGTCTTAGATGTTGGTCTGTGAGACCTGAGCTGCGTGTACTGGGGCACTCTCGGGGGGTTGCCAAAAGTGGCCATGTCGTGAGCCTGCCTTCGCTAGGGCGTCAGCTTTCACGTTACCGGGTGGGGAGAAACGATGTGGCTTCTTACTTTAACGATGCCATATTTCCTGCCTTTAGCTGTCTGAAGGATATGTTTGAGCAGTGGGGCTGAGGGTAGAGGTTTTCTGTTGGCGGATATAAATCCTCTAGATTCCCACAGGGGTAGTAATTCTGTCAAGCTATTGCAAACGTACAAACTGTCCGAATATATGTCTGCAGGGGTCGGGAACGAATCAGGGTGCTGGACAATGTAAGCAATGGCTGCTAACTCGGCTGCCTGCGAACCTAAGTGTCTAGGCAACTTTAAAGCAATTTCTTCTAAAGCGCATCCCTGCGCGTCCTCTACATAAATCCCACATCCTGTTATCCTTTTTCCCTCAAGGACTGTGGAGGAGCCATCTACGTAAATTCTCAGTGCTTTGTCTGTGGGCTGGGTCGTCTGTTGTCCGATACCTGTCTTTCTTGGTACCGACTTGGGAACAAAGGGGCCTGTGCTGTGCTTGGGGGCTAAGATCTCGCACTCATGTGGGATTCCTGCATAGTGCAAATTATCAGCCAGAAACCTGTGCGTTTTTGTCCGTTTTACAGTAATGTTGCGTCCCTGTAGGAGTAGGGTCCATCGCGCTGCTCGAATTTGGCTTACTGTGCCGTCCTTTAGTCTGCCGTCCAATAAAAGCTGTGACGGGGTGTGCTTAGTCAAAATGGTTACTGGATAGAGTCCGGATATGTACGAGAAGTATTGTACCACCTAGAAAACTGCTAACAGGTGCCTTTCGCAGGCTGAAAATCCTTGTTCCACCGGATCTAAGACTCGTGAGGCATAGGCTACGGGTCCTAGGCGATCGTGCCTTTCCTGCAGGAATACGGCCGAAAGGGTTCGGTAGGTGGTCGCTACCTCTATCGCGTATGGGGAGTGTGGATCTGGGGCTTGCGAAGCGGGGGCTGTGCTCAGGGCAAGTTTCAATGCATCCACGACATCCGTGTGCTGTGGAAGCCATTTCCATGGGGCCTGTTTCTTTAGTAGCTCAGAAAGTGGAGCTGCTTTTGTGGCAAACCCGTCTATGTTGTTTCTACAATATCCAACCAGTCCTAAAAATGACCGGAGTGCTGTAACGATTTGGGGCAAGGGCAATTTGACAATGGAATCAATGCGCTTGTGTTCTATCTCACGCTTCCCATGCGTGATAACCGTACCTAAATATGTGACTTTTTCCTGGAGGATTTGGGCTTTCTTGGGGTTAATTTTGCATCCAACCGTTGTGAGCAGTTCTAATAATTCTGAAAGAAGTGAAATGTGCTCTTCCTTGGTGTCCGTCTGTAGGAGCAAGTCGTCCACATACTGAACAAGGCATTCAGGGCGGGAAAATTTAGATAATCCGTTTGCCAATTGTCTCTGAAAAATGGAGGGGGAATTGTGGAAGCCTTGTGGAAGGCACGTCCACGTCAACTGCTGTTCCTGGAAACTGGCATGCTTTGTCCTGTGGTATGGATCAAAAGCCATTGCTGATATCCAATACTGTGAAAATTTTCGACTGGAGTCCCTGTCTCAACATGGTCTTGGGACTTGTGGCAACTAGTTGCTGCTCAGGGTGTCACTTTGTTCAACTCTCTGTAGTCGATGGTCAGTCGCCATGAACCATCAGGTTTTCTTACTGGCCAAATCGGGGCATTATTCGTCAATGCGACGGGTCGAATCACTCCTTGATTCAATAAACTTTGAATTACCTTGGCTATCTCTCCCTCGGCTTGCTGGGGAAGCCATACTGTTTCTGGGGCTTGGGATCGGGATCTGTAATGTTTACTACTCCTGGGATTTTGCCGCAGTTGTGCTTGTGCTGGGCAAATGCTGCTTTATGTCTTTTCAAGACTTCTCTAACCGCTTTGTCTGTGGTTAGGGTTAGGGTCAAACCAGTACTTTCCTACTGAGCTGATTCTATGGGCATAATCTCCTACTGTGAGTGTGGTGGGGGCTCACGCTGCTCTAGCCATTTTCCATATGCATCAGTTGACTGGGTCGAATGAAAGGTTGTGTGCACTCATGAAATCTATGCCTAGGGTGTGTTCTGCTGCTTGGGGTAAATCTACTAAAACGACCGAGTGTTTTGTTTTAATATTACCGAGCTGTACGTCCACGGGGGCTGTGATGTGTCCCTGCTGGAAGTGACCTGTAAAGCCACTAAGGATAATGCTGTCCGTAGGGGGCCATATCTCTTTCTGGTACATGATGGAGAAGTTTAACGTGGTTCGGGACCCTCCTGTTTCCCAAAGGAACTCTATGGGGTGTCCCCGGACTGTGCCTGCAACGACCGGTCTTCCGGACTTATCCCAAAGGGTATTGCAGACCCAAGTTGGGGAGCCCGAACACCGTCAATCGGTACCGTTCATGGCCAAATTATCTGGTCGGGCGCTAACACTGTGGATGGGTCTGGCATTGTTTCTGGGGGGGGGGGGGGGGGGGGGGGGGAGCTTGGTTGCTGATTCCTTTGCTGCTTCAGGGGGGCATTGCCTTCTCTGGCATAATGACCTTCGTGCCCACAATTATAACATTCCTGTGTCTTGGGGTGCTGCGCTGTACCTCTGCCTTCATTTACCCATGCGGGGTCTTGGTGTGCCCTTACTGGATTCATTGTGGCATCTACTCCCGCTTGTTCTGTCCTTTTCTGTACAAACAGTTCCCAAGCTCTGGACAAGCGTTTTAGAACCCACACTTCATTGTGTGCTGGGTCTGAGGGGTCATAACTGGCACATGCCTTCTGTCCTGCCTCTGTGGCATGGAATACTAGCGTACGGGTCCGTTTGGCCGTATTGTCTACTGATAAATGGGCGCGGGCTAACTCACCAAATACAGCAGTATAATGGATCCAGAGGCCTCCAGCAAACGCTGTTGGATGCTCTCCCTTTTTCTGTCTGCACCGGTTGAGTCCTTCTACCGGATCTCCTCTATTATATCCTATGGCGTCTAAAATGGCCGTTTTCATTTCTTGGAGGCTACCTCCTCCTACATTTTGTGGGTCGGGAAGAGCTGAACTAACTGACGGGTCTAGGCTCATCACTATGAGCTTTACCACTTCCGGCTCGTCTAAACCGTACATGAGGGTCTGTTGTTTCACTAACTCGAAAAAGTGATGTGGGTCTGATGTGGGGTGGAAAGTCTCGATCTTCTCGCGGGCATCTCTTAACTGGGTGATAGTTAATGGGATGGTGTACATGAAATTGGGTTGGCCTTCCGTGGTAACCCTGCGCTGCGTAGTAATGGGGTTCATTGGGTTGGGTGCTGCCTGTGCAGTCGGTGTTGCGGGTGCTTTTCTTTTCAGGGCCTGGGAGGCTCTATTTTGATTCTCGGTCTCACTTACGTACCGTTGGGCCGTTTCACTGAGTTCCTGACAATCGGGGCCGTCTTCCTGATCTAGCTGTGGGCCAAAGGTGTCTCTAAACCCATTTTGAACAGATAGCAGAGATTGCAGCTTTGCAATTAGCTGCCTGCATTTGGCATGATCCACCAAACTCTGCCTCTGTTCCGTGGTGAAACTGTGGAGTGCTCGGAGGGCTGCCTTTAGATCATCGCACTGTTTCCTTAACTGTTGTGCCTGGTTCTCTGTCTTTTCTCTTACCATAACAGCATGTTGTGTGTCCTGGTAGGCCTTATCGTAGTGGATTTGGAAGCTGCTAAGGTGCGCGAGACAGGATTGATGTGGCCTCTTGACATCATCCATTTCCTTGGCCTTCGCCGATAACTGCTCCCGGAACTGTACATTTAACCTCTCGCTTTCACTGATATCTCCCTCTCTACTCCTCTCCTTCTCCTCAAGCTGCTTACGGAGCGTCCTCACGACCTCCTCTGTGCCTCGCAATTGTGCCAGACAGGACACGATTGCCATCGGCTTACGAACCTTAGAATCATAGAATCATAGAAGTTTACAGCATGGAAACAGGCCCTTCGGCCCAACCAGTCCATGCCGCCCAGTTTTTTACCATTAAGCTAGTCCCAGTTGCCCGCACTTGGCCCATAACCCTCTATACCCATCTTACCCATGTAACCATCTAAATGCTTTTTGAAAGACACAATTGTACCCGCTTCTACTACTACCTCTGGCAGCCCATTCCAGACACTCACTACCCTCTGAGTGAAGAAATTGCCCCTCTGGGCCCTTCTGAATCTCTCCCCTCTCACCTTAAACCTATGCCCTCTAGTTTTAGACTCCCCTACCTTTGGGAAAAGATGTTGACTATCTACCTTATCTATGCCCCTCATTATTTTATAGACCTCTATAAGATCACCCCTAAGCCTCCTACGCTCCAGGGAAAAAAGTCCCAGTCTATCCAGCCTCTCCTTATAACTCAAACCATCAAGTCCCGGCAACATCCTAGTAAATCTTTTCTGCACTCTTTCTAGTTTAATAATATCCTTTCTATAATAGGGTCCTTAGTCAAACTCTTTTTATGGATCTCGGTCAGGCTGTCCCACCAAGTCTGTCCTGTGCTGTCAGGATCTGTCTCTTCATTGGCACAAAATTCCATCCATAAAGGCCATCCTTTACCCTTTAGGTGTCTCCTAATCTCTTCTTCCCATACGGGACACTGTTCTGATCTATTGGTCGCTGCGACCTCGGGCCCTTGTGGATGCATAAGGCGTTCCATTGCCTTCATGGCCATCCCTACAATTACTTCTGTCTCCCGGAAATTTGGGACAAGGGAAATAAAGCGGTGGTGCAAACACGAGTACGGCTCAAGCTACTTTCCGGTTTACGCAACTCCTGAAAGTGCCACGCAACAAAATCTATCGAATTTACCTTATATCCCTTTGTTAGTACACATGCAAATTACACACTTCCGAATTTTGGAGGTTTGATCGATACTGGTTTCGCTTGTGGTTTCTTTTACTTTGCCAATTTGGATTCTAATTCAAATGCTTTTGTGGGTTCTCTCGGAGTGACACGGTCACTTCTGGGTGGAGTCCCGTCAGATGTCGCCAATAACTGTTGTGACTTCTTTCCTATACTCTTTTCTCTGACCTTTCTGTGGCTCTGTCCCAATTATGGCAATCAGTGAATTTGCCCTTCTTTCTATGTTATCAATGTCCTAATGCTTAGAGTCGCCAGGTATCAAATGATACCACCACAAGATTCAACCGGCTATCGATCAAAGAGCCAAACACCAGTTAGTTAGTTCAAGGTCAAGGGTACTTTATTTACACACAATTAGTCATGCAACATAAACACTACTAGTTAACTACACCTATCGACTAAGACAACCTGTACTTAACTTCGGGCACCTGGCTTAGGTCAGAGAAACAGTGGCCGCTGTTCGATTCTGGATCTATCGAGTCCGAAGGAGTAACTGCTGCTCAGCTGGGCTCATCCGTCTGGTAGCGAGCGTTGAACTTGTACTTGCTTCTGGTGTTGCTGCACTTGGAGATGGCCGTGACTGGGGTACCAGGACCAAGAGTGAGTGAACATGTGGCGGACTCTTCTTTTTATACTTGGGGATTTTCTCGCTCTTTTGGGCGGTCCTCCAGTTTGGGCCCCACTAATTGGGTGATCCCTGATCACTACGTTCGATTCCCAAACAAAAAGTGGGCGGGGATCTGGATGGCTGGGCGTGTCCCAAGCGGTCACTGACCCCGTTGTTTGCGTCTCCCTTGAACAGGGAGTGGCGCCGAAATGTCTGGGACTGTCCCGGTTGCTCGAGTACCAGTCCTTTGTTTTGGTGAAGATGGGCCATCAAATGCTAATCGGCCCCATTAAAATGCTAATTGGACGGAGTTTTGATACCGTCTGGACTTCTTGCTTACAAATATGCATTTCAGGCTCTGAGCCTGCCTGAGTCTTGGCTTCTCCATTCTACCCGCTAGGCTTTGCGAGTTTCTCTGTACCTAGTTGGAAGTGGCCATCCCAGATGGCTACACCATCACTGAATTTCCCATCATCAACATCCTGGGGGTTGCCATTGACCTGAAACTTACCCGGACTAGCTTTGCAGCTACAAGATCAGGTAGCAGGCCAGGAATTCTGTGACAAGTAACTCACCTCACCATAAAGTTGGAACAGCCCAGTTTAGGAGCATCTGAAGGACAAAGACAAAGCAACACTTCAGGAGGAAGTCTTAATGCTCCCAGTCAGCCTATTGTGCCTTCGTAGTTTTTCTAAACATCTCCAAATTCCAATGTACTTTTCCAGTGAGACAGTAAATATGGCGTATGGAACAAATCAGACATTGAAATTAGACACTCACTAAATAACATTGTAACGCTTACGTGCTATCACAGAAACACAACTGAATGTTGGGCAAAAAATATCAAATTAAATAATCATAACTTGAATATGGTATGGACAGGATTAATGCTCATTAACTTGAGCCTGAAGGGCGGCACAGTAGCACAGTGGTTAGCGCTGTTGCTTCACAGCGCCAGGAACCAGGGTTCGAGTCCCGACTTGGGTTACTGTCTGTGCGGAGTCTGCACGTTCTCCCCGTGTCTGCGTGGGTTTCCTCCGGGTGCTCTGATTTCCTCCCACAACTACCGAAAGACGTGCTTGGTAGGTGAATTGGACAGTCTGAATTCTGCCTCAGTGTACCTGAACAGGTGCCATAGTGTGGCAACTAGGGGATTTTTGCAGTAACTTCAGTGCAGTGTTAATGTAAGCCTACTTGTGACACAAATAAAGATTATAATGATATCCACATTTTATTCCTAAAAGATCTCAGTTTACAGTAGATCTCTCTTCTCAGAATGGTATATTTGAAAAACCGGGCACATTACGTTTGATCAATGGAGAGAGACACACACAGCTTCCTTGCAGTGTTTCAGTACAGCATTCTGACCTCTCTGTGATCTCTCTGACTTGGTAAAACTGGCTGGCTGTATATTTCAGAGAGATTTGATTACCTACGGCAGCCACTGTTTTATAGAACAAGTAATTGCATTCTGATATCTCATTTCAAACATTTTTGTAGAGTTTCAAGTTAGTGTAAAAGTCAAGAGGAGGTGGGGTATTTTGCATTCCTTGGGGTTGGGGAAGTGTTTAGGTGCCTGTATTCGTAATTAATCATAAAGGGTTCATAATGTAATTGCATACTACCTTCCCTTGCTGTGAACCTTTTCCTAAGGCCAGTGAAAGAAAATACCCTAAAACGTAATTTTGAAGTGATTACATTTAATTGATTAATTCTTGAATGCACTGCCTGGGAGGGTGGTGGAGGTGGGTTGCCTCACATCCTTTAAAACTACCCTGATGGGTACGTCATAACATTCAGGGCTATGGGCCAAGTTCTGGCAAATGGGATTAGGGAGACAGGTCAGATGTCTTTCATGCATCGGTGCACTCTTCTGCACTGTATTATTCTGTGAATTTAGGATCTTAAGTTATACATTTAATTTACATTAAAAATTGTAACCGTTGGAAAACTGTTCGTAAGGGTGTCAGTGAGATCAGTTACTTACAGACTCATAATAGTTTATACTTGCTTCTGGTCAATTTCACCATGACTTTAATTTGTGCAAAGCTTTTAAACTTTAAAATTAAGTTTGAAAAAATCCTGTGCCACTCATTGCCTCTTATGTTAAAAAGGCATAACGGGGATGGTTTACTCATATTCTGAATGCAATTCAAACAGAAGTAAATTGAACAGTGTATGTACAGTGGTGGACATGTAATCTGATGCTTGCACCAGTCTCAGTATAACGTCCACAACCGCATGCCGGCGGGGCGATGTAAATGAATGCAAATGGGTCTTAATGACCCATTTAGCGGGCCTGGCATGCTATGCTCCGGCCCTCCTGTCCCTGTGGCTGGGAATCATGTGGGCGTGGTGCACGTGTGGTCTCCACCAGCTCGGCCCTGGTGTGGTGGACCTCGCGGTGGGCCAAGAGGATAACCTCCCCCCCAACCAGGAATTACCCAGTTAGTCCACCGTGAAGTCCACCATGCCAGGGCCATGCTGGTAGAGATCATCTGAGCACAATCGAGGGCAACCGCCGCCGCCACAATGCACTGCCTGCCCACTCCCCATCTACCAGACCGCGCCCCCTCTGCAGAGACTTCCTGACAAAGGGACCCCCCCCCCCAACAGGCACTCCTGTAATAGGAAGATGGCCCACAGGGACCCCCCCTGCCTAAAGGGAAACCCACAGATCCATTAGTTGCAAGCCATTCAGAGCTTTAGAGTAGTGGTCTGTGAATGGCAGCTTCCACAAACCATCTGCAGTTTTGATTCATTCATCTCCCTTCACAGTTCAGTTCACAGGCATATCTATTCTCCCACGAGGAATGGAGACGTGGAGCTTCAAGGTAAGTGCTACAGCTGTAATTCTTGTCACTGCCCTGGCTGGACTGCTCCCTAGCTTCCAGACAGAGGACTCTTTTCTGGGTAAGGGGGTGGGGGGGGGGGTCTTTGTGCTGGGTGGTCTGTGGGTGGGATCCCTTTAGGCAGTGGGTCCCTGTTGGGGGGGGGGGGTCTCCCTATTACAGGGGTCCTGGGGGCGCAGGTCGGGTCACTCCCATACATGGGGATGAGGGGGCACCCAGGTAATACGAGGGTGGGGGTGGGAGGGCTGCTGCGTGGTGCAGGAGGAGGTTCGGGGCTGATTTCCGTTGTGGAGGGGGTGGTGTGGCCGGCCATGGCACCTCGCTGTTGGGACCACCCATTCAACATGGTAGCCATATAACGGGATTTCCTCGGGAATCTCTCGTATTCCATGTCATGCATAAAGTTACATGGCAAGGAATAAGGAATTGCATCTCGGTTTGCACTCCCAGGGGGATCGTAAACCAGTTGCAATTCACCTCCGGTAGCGTAGAGGTTAGCACAATTGCTTCACAGCTCCAGGGTCCCAGATTCGATTCCCGGCTTGGGTCACTGTCTGTGTGGAGTTTGCACGTTCTCCCCATGTGTGCGTGGGTTTCCTCCGAGTGCTCCGGTTCCCTCCCACAGTCCAAAGATGTTCAGGTTAGGTGGATTGGCCATGTTAAATTGCCCTTAGTGTCCAAAATTGCACTTAGTGTTGGGTGGGGTTGCTGGGTTCTGGGAATAGGGTGGAGGTGTAGGCTTGGGTAGGGTGCTCATTCCAAGAGCTGGTGCAGACTCGATGGGCCGAATGGCCTCCTTCTGCACTGTAAATTCTATTATTCTATGAGACCTATCAGCTGGATTCTCCATTGGTGGGATTCTCCATTTCGCCGGCAGTGCACCCACACCCGGGGATTTCCTGACGGCGTGGGGCTGCCCACAATGGGAAACCCCATTGGCCGGCTGGCGGGACAGAGAATCCCACTGCCGGCGGAGGTACACCACACCAGAGGGTGCGGCGGGCCGGAGAATCCCGCCTGTCTCCCAAAAGGAGAATCTCGCCCACAATTTTTAATTCTCCATTTTCTGTCTGGATTTTAAAAAAATAAACGGTAATTCTATTGTGACAATGGAAGACTGCTAGCCAGCCAGAATATACAACTTACTCCCATAGAAATGGGACAAAGGGGGAACAGAAACCCAAACACCTCCTAAACCCCAAGGAATGTGAAATACCCCATTTCCTGTTGGCTTTTGCACTATCTTGATATCAGAATGCAATAACCGGTTCTACAAAACAATGACTGCAGCAGGTAATCAAATTCCTCTGGAATATACAGCCAGACAGTTTGAAGAACATTTTTGCCAAGCCAGAGATATCACAAAAAGATTTCAGTGTGCTGTACTGAAAAACTGTCAAAGGCCTTCTCCTGGTTCAGGCTGACGAGGCAGGTGTCCACACCCCTATCCCACACATGGGGTACTCCTGCAGTTACAGAGCAGGTCTGGTCAGGGGGGATCACCGACTCCTGAGCAGACCCAATTGGCAATGAGCTTGGTCAGAATTTTGTAATCCACGCAGCATGGTGGCGCTGTGGTTAGCACTGCTGCCCCACGGCGCCAAGGACCTGGACTTGATCCTGGCACCGGATCACTGTCCGTGTGGAGTTTGCACATTCTCCCTTGTCTGCGTGGGTCTCACCCCCACAACCCAAAGGTGTGCAGGATAGGTGGATTGGCCATGCTAAATACCCCCTTAATTGGGAAAAAAAATGGGTACTCTAAATTTGCGGAAACAAAAGAATTTTATTGTCCACATTCAACAGTGAATTGAAGATATGGAATCAGTTGAGGAGGCATTTTAAGATGGGAGGGATGTCGGTGTTAACACCGCTGTGCGAGAATCATGGCCGGGAATCTCCGGAATCCCGGGCAAGTGTTGACGCCAGAGTCACAACCGGCACGAGCGACACCAGCGGCGCTTGCACCGCCAGTGGGACTCGGCGGAACTCAGCCCGTCGAACGCGGAGAATCGCCGCGGGGGCCACTTTCAACGGCCTCCGACCGCCGTGGCGGCGACCATGCCGGCGCGATTGGCATCGATTCTCCAGTCGCCGGAGAATTGGTGGCCCGGCGTTGGAGCGGCATGGCGGGATTCCCGCGCCCCCCCCCAGATATTCTCCGACCTGGCGCGAATCCTGCCCCATGGGTTTGAGCCAAGGGGGGGGGGATGGATAGCATTTACAGGAGGTGGAGCGAAGTGGGGCTGGTCAAGGTGAGGGATCAGTATTTGGAGGAAGGGTTTGTCAGTCTGGAGGTGCTAAGGGAAAGAGTAGAGCTGTCGAGGGGGAGTGAGTTCAGGTATCTGCAGGTTAGGGACTTTGCACAAAAGGTCTGGAGAGGATTCCATATGTTGCTGGGATGCACCCTGCTGGAGTGACTCTTGCTTCCAGATGTGGAAGGTGTGGTAATACCAGGTATTGCAGTACCTGAGAAGTGGATGCCCATTGGCTAGACCTAGGAGTCTACCATTGGCCAACGTACATAGCTCTGCCCTGAGAGGCGGGGTATAAGAACCCATGCCATCCCAGCAGCCTTCACTTTCTGTATCAAAGCTGCAGGGTACAGTTCTAGCTGATTAAAGCCGATTAGTATGACTCTCCTTGTCTCACAAGTAATTGATTGTGCATCAGAAGGGGAGGGAAGAATTGGGAATATATACAAGTAGCTGGGGGAGGAGGGAGGCGAGCAGGTGGCAAAGATCAAAGAGAAATGGGAAGCGGAGTTGGGAAGAGTGATCGACTGGGGAGTATGGAGTGAGGCACTGCGTAGGGTAAATGGGACCTCCTCTTGTGCAAGGATGAGCCTGATACAGTTTAAGGTGGGAATGAGTGGGTTCTTTCAGAGGGTAGCGGATGAATGTGAGAGATGTGGAGTGGGAGCCAGCGAATCACGTGCACATGTTTTGGGGTTGTGAAAAGCTGGGAAGTTTCTGGGCGGGAGTGTTCGTTGTCTTAGCCAGGATAGTGGAGGAGGAGGTGGACCCGGACCATTTGATGGTGATATTTGGGGTTTCAGAGAAGCTGGAGCTCATGGAGAGAAGGAAGGCCGATATCGTGGCATACTCTTGTATACCTCCAGCAGGTCAGGATCAATCCAGTCTCAGAGAGCCAAATACAACTCAGCCCGTAAGCCATCACTTCTGAGAGTTTTACTCTTCTTGAAGGACTGAAGGACCTTAGTCAACTTATCCAGGCCCTCCCTCTTGCTGACGCCTAAGACGTCCGTGATAGAGGACATGAAGGATTAGGTGGCTATGCTGCCTGTGGGCTTTATGTCCAGCAGTCCAGCATAAAAGGGTTTGCTGATCCTCAAAATGTCAGACTGTGATGACTTAACTGAGCCATCTTCCTTCAGTCTGCTGATCACTGAGCTCTCTCTG